>NC_064434.1:59505004-60755004 GCF_023343835.1 Lagopus muta
CCCTCAGGGTGCCGACTTACCAGTGGTAACCTCATGGTCTGCTGATGTCATTCGCACAAAGCAGTTACTTCTGAAGAGACAGGTTTCCTCAGATTTTACCATCTGAGGGAAAAATAGAGGAAAAAAATGTTTGAAAGGGAAAAAAATGTTAAGGTGTCTGTGTTTTACCAAAAGCCTTTGTTGGAGGTTATTAACTTCAAAAGAAAACTAAATTTATCATAACTTCTCCCCCCTTCCCTGTGTTTCTGAAAAGAGCACTTGCTGTGAATGTCTGAGCCATTAAGGGCTCCAGGAAGGGCAACCAAGTCCTGGCTTCCATGTCTACGTGCTTGCTGATTTATAAACCTCTCTGTAGGTAGCAAGAAGAATGTGAAATTTCCTTTTTGGTGGCAGATAGGCTCCAGAGGCTAAAATGCAATTATGCAGACTTTCAACATGTAAAAAACGAGAAAAAAAAATCTTCCTCCAAGATACATATGAACCAAACTTTTATTCAAGTTCTCAAGGAACTGCAGATTTCATCACCCCAACCTCTTTCTTCTTTTAAAATAATGGTCCCTGGAAAGAAAGATGAAGTTTAAAAGTAGTTCTGGAGGGGAGCCACAGATGCCATTGGTTCATTTTGAATGGTAGCCTGGATCCACACAAACCTGCAGCGCTATCCACACACCTGTATGGCATTTTGAAGGAAGACTTTTTAAAGTGTGCTGTGGGGCTGGTGGATTGGAGATTGGTGTTCTCTCTTGCATTGTGCTAATGCCTGTAATCTGAAGGAGACAGAAGGGTATCTGAACTGTTTGTACTGTTGCTGGTGCAAGCAAGTTAATCTGACATGAAGCAGAAGGTGGAAGGTTTTATAAAATGCTCATGTCCTATAGAGCTTTGTGGTGCTCACAAAGTGAATCTCCTTTTGGTAAGATGTGCTTGCTTTATCATCAAGAAGTGTTCTCCTCCTGATGCTTTGATCAGGTCTGCTTGCTGCTTTGATCTCTACAAAGCCAATTCTTGTATTCATGGTAATGCCACAGTTTGGCAAAGCTCACTTCCTCAGGTCCCTGCCTTCTCTCCTGGCAGCAGTATGCATACATGTAGCAGCCACTGACCTTCTGGGGAGCTGCAGGTTTAGAGTTACTGGTCAGAACTAACTGCCTCAAATGAAAACAATACTAAATTCACTGTCAGCAGGACAGCAGTTCATTACACTTGTCTGGATGCAAGAAGTGAGGTTGATCTTGCTGCTGTATAGGCTCTGATGATGATAGGAATCTGAGGCATTTCAGGACACTTGCACACCCAGCTGTGCCCAACCTGATGAGCGTGGGGTGAGGAAATTCAAGAAGTCTTTCCTAAGGGACATGGGCATTTCATCTTGGATGCATTGCTCCCAACCAGTGCTGTGAGCACTGTCAGCTACTTGGGAAAGAACGTGCAAGGGCAGAAAACCAAATTGGCTGCATCGGGAAGGAAGAACAACATGTGGCAGTGGGAAGGACTAAGGAGTGGCTGCTGTGGTAATTGCCACCTGTGGGCACTGTGCAGGGGCAAGTGAACATGAAGGGAAACTTGGAAAACAAAATAAATACTGTGCATTGGTTTGTACTTGCCCTTTCTTCAAATAACTCCAAATAACTCCAGTGGTGTTATGGGATGGATGCTTGAGAAAGTGACAGCAGAGCTGAACTCTGTGTTTTCTACACCTCTGGAAGGTGTAGCAGCTCTTAGGAAATGGGTGATTAAAAAGCCCACATATCCCTGAAGTAACCTTAGCTGAAAAATAACTCACTTAATTAGCATACAGTAGATACTTACTGTTAAGTGAGAATGCCATCCCCTCCTGTAGGGATTTGAGTTAAACATGGTGATTGATAAATTGTTATATTCACACGGTGTCACTCAGTGATATAATCATGGCTTTTGTAAATATTTAGTCAAGAGAGCATTCCAGCTGTTCCCAGCCAGGTTTCATCCAGTGTCAGCCAATGCTCAGTGCTGCTGATTTATTTCATGTGTTGCTTGAGCCTTGAGTAAGATCACATTTTTATGAGTCTCAAAATACCTATGGTAATAAATAGTGAGAGTGCTGGAGCTAATGACAACAGCAGAAATAATTATAAGGAAAGCTATTACCCAGGGTGCAGAATATGGTCAAGTACTTAACTGTTTGTGGTTTTTCAGGACATTTACCTAGCAGCTTTTGCCTAGATCTCCAGCAATGTAGTTCTTACCAGATGCCATTTAAAAGGGAAGATGAAGGAACAGTTTTTTGGGAGGATGCATTTCCCAAAGCTTGACTTCACTGTTAACAGAGGACTGGGGTTTAAATAAGCGTTGGGCAAAGAATGGAAATTCCATTTTGCAAAGGATTTCCAGGCTTTTAAAATTTACTTCAGATTCAACTGGGAATGAAACTTGCAAATTTTCAGATTCCTTCTGACAGAAAATTTAGGAAGGATTCACTCTGACTCAGCTGTGCTGGTGCTGATATCAAATGTGTATTAGAATGTGAAATATAATGCATACATATAATGAGAAGTCATTTTAAGAGGAAACACTGACACTGTTAGCTCTAAAGGTGTCCAAACCTGACATACTCACAGTGCCGAAGCTTTCTTGTATTTTTTTTCCCAAACATATTTCCGCAAAACTGACAGTTTTGTAAGACATTTCAGTTTTAATGAATCTACATTTTCCGATGTCTCTTTTCTGACCATGTTCCTGTTTGAAGAAAAACCCATGCAACTTTTTCTCACTCATCTGTCTCACTTTTATTTTGGGAGCTCTTCAGGAATAGCTTTTGTTCTCATGTCAGTTCTTTGTTGAGAAACTGTCTGTCGTGATGTCCTTCCCCCGAGACTTGGAAGTGATTCATAAAAAAAGAAAGTTAAAAAAATGACACCTAGTTTGGCTTGTATTACGTATTTGAGATAGCATGCTTCACCCACAGGACAAGATGGTAGTTGCTGATTTTAACTTATTCCCAGTAAAAAACCTCTACAGTGACCCATATAGGCACCTCTTATTGACAGCAGAGAAACAAATTGTCTTTAATGCCAAGGTTTCTTTTCCAGAAAATTCAGCTTTTTGTTCCCTCTTTGCAATTTATATTCTTTGTTGTTCAGGAGCAAGTCATAACTATGGGATGTTTCTAATTTTCCAGGGAGCATAGACATTTTGAAAAGGAATACAGGCTTGACAGCTGTGGGGTAAGCATCTACAAAAAGGTAAGATTAGATCAATACAAGCATGGCCTCTTGCTAGCTTGGATCTAAAAGTAAGAGGAGGGTGGAACTCCAGGAAGGGAAGCAAAGTCTAGGAGGTGCCTGAAAGCAACTGTAGCTCACTGACAGAATGAGGTGAGGTTGTCCTACAACACTGCAGACGGAGCAAAGCAGAGACTTTTTATTCATTGAGTGCATGGGAACATCTGAGGCAAAGGAAAAGCTGTTTCAAATGGGCATTAGCATGCCTGTTGGCACTCTCAGGCTGATATCAAGGGCGCCCTTGAGCTCAGAGCCAAGTGGAGGTATACCCCTGGAGAACCCAAGGTGACAAAGTGCAGGTGGAAATGCTGTTCAAATGTATATTTAATGGACATGGGGATAAGCTGTGTTTCAGCCAGTGAAAGTAAAAAAAAAAAAAAAAAAAAAGCACACAAAAAAACCCTAACAATGTCTCATGGTCGATAGCACTAATGGGAAGCAGAACTTTGAAGCCAATAGAATTGCTCAAACCCAACAAATCCACCTGCAGAAATGAAAGTATGAGGAGAAATTCTTTACCTACTGCCCAGTGTGACTGCCCAGTGTGTCATGTGTGCTATCCTTTGTGCCTGAAACATGAGGGAGGTAAGGCAATTAAAATCTTCACCTGTAGTGTCCATCTCAAGTTGTGTGGATTTTTTAAATTGTTTTTTAATCTGTCTATCTATCTATCTATCTATCTATCTATCTATTTTCTTCTGTAGGTCTTTATTCTAATTTTTGTTGTGTCTAAGTGAGTTATTCAAATCAGCACTGAAGTAAGAATTACTCTTTTGTCTTTTTTTTTTACTTTTTTTTTTTTTTTTTGCTATAATCACCTTTTTGTCAGCAACTGAATGAATGCTATAGGGAAAGAAGGGAAAGTACTTCTAACTTTCACTGCCATCAAGTATATTTTAAACTAACCATGACTGCTTTAGCAATGCATATTTGGTTATTACAAAGAGCCCTTCATGGAATTGCAGAAATTTCCAAGTGTGATAAGCCAGTTCTTGCTTCTACACAGGAGCTGAGAATTTTGAGTTCATGGTTTGCTCTTTCTTATTCCCATCCAGCCATCATGTGAAGTCTTCCCACTCACTTGGTTTTTGTGGGCTAACATTCACCACGTTTGGCATTCATCTCACCTAATTGCAGTTATTCAAAAATTACATGGTTATCTGAGTAGTCTGGGCCACCTCTGTAGTCAGGGTGTGAGACTCGGGCAAGGTGATTCATTTCATCCTCCAGGTATCACCCTCTAGAAGTGCCCGAGTCTCCACAGGGAGACAGATGGCTAAGGTTAGATGAGGTGAACCTCAGCCCCAGTGTTCAGCAATAACTGCTTGGCTTGTGCCCAGGACACCTGGGGTTCCCTGGGGAAATCACCCATCCAAACACTGGTTAGAACTTGCACCTTTTAGCATCCAAAATTAAAAGAGTTTATATACTTTCTGTCAGTTCAGTAAGGTTGTACGTTTTGAGCATAAAATAAAAGATTTGCCCTATGTTTGACCTACAAACTTTTGCACAAATACAACTTTAAATAACATATTCAATAGTTTTGAAAATGTCTGTGTGAACATGCACATATTTTCTTCATAATAGTATTCAAATATATAGTTCCCTATGATATTTTATTACTAAAGTCCTGGCAATATGCTCAAAGCTTTACAGAATACAGATAAAGGCAATTCTTGTCAGAAGGAGGTTGTTGCATAGATGAATGTTAGATTCATAGAGAGTGAGAGACTGAAAGATCCTGGTTTCACTGTTTGTTTTTTAGCCTCATTTCCCTAGAAAATGAGGATTGTGTGTTGCTCTGAGTGTGGGTGAGTCGAGGTGAATAGCTGTCCTCTCAGCGACTTTTGAACTGGTTGGCCAACTCTAGCCAAATGTAGCTAGAGGGCATGTGATCTCAAGAGAAAGTTCTCATAAGAAAAGGCTGCTATTTAGGTAAGAGCATGCAGGAAGTGCAAAGCAGTATAAGATGCCAGAGGATCTGCACAGGACTCTTATGGGGAAATCAAATCGTGGAGAGAACATCAGCTGTCAGTGGTGTTGTGCTAAGTTCCCTAGGGAACTGGGCTGGGAGACCCATAAGAAGCAATGTTTTGCCAGTATCACTGCAGAGGAAAAAATTTATTTTATGCTGTAGTGGTCTTTATCTTTGAATTTTCCTTATGAAGGGAAGATTGGAAGAGTTCTCAAAAAGTGAGGGAGGATCTAGGCTGTGCGGACAAAGCGGAAGGAAGACAGAAACAAGAGGTGAAGCTGAGGACCGACAGAATGAAAATGTGAAAACAAAGAGGAATTTAATATTCCTACAAGCCTCCACCATTTTCCATGTGTGGAAGTATCTATATCTTCCAGTAAATATTGTGTTTCAATTAACACTTTTTTTCTTAGATATTATGTTCTTGGCTAGTCTTAGCTTTTGAGGGGACCTCCGATTAGCAGTGCACTGTAAATTTCTGCCTGCTGTTATAGCCCCCCAGTGACCTTGTAGAGAGGAGAAAACTCTTCTCCTCTGCTCTGAGATTGTTTCGAAGATGCAGTATCAGGTTATGAGAACTGGTAGATATGATTGTCAGAAGTAGAGAGAGAATTATTTCTCAGTCTGGTCCTGGACTGGGTGTTCCTATGAATACAGCTTTATCAACAACAGGCAGACCCAGGGTGCAAACTGGGTTTATGCTTTATGGTGCTAAGAACTAGGAGTATCTATATCAGATATGGAGCATGTAGCTGATGTACACAAGCTGCTCTGAAAGTAATTCATCCTATTTTATTCTCTTGGCCCACAGTATCAGAGGCAGATGTTGATGGTATGTATTGCAGTAGAGGTTGAACCTACCCACCAATATTCCCTTACATTTTGTTGCTGTGTGACATGGCAGCAGAGGTGCAGTTTGACAAAATGGCGCCTGACATGGAGGTGCATGTGGAGAAAAGGTGTATTACTGAATTTCTCCATGAGGGAAGAATGGCACCTGTTGGCATTCACTGACACTGAACGTTGGTGGAGACCAAACACTGCAGGTTGTTAGTGGTGTGCTTTAGCAGTGGCGGCAGTGACATGAAAGACAAGCCACGTTCCAGATAGCCATGCACAACTGCCACATCACAAAATGAGCATCTCCATCAGCTCATCAACGTGAATTGGCTAGTGGTGGTGACTGTTGAAAAACAGTGTTTTGTAGCCAAGTCTTTGGTCTACCAAATAGTGTTACTGTGCTCTTTGTATTTCTTGTAGTTTTCATGGAAATAAATAAGGCATTAGTTCTCGTATGATCCTCATACATGAACATCTTTTTGAATTCTAGACAAAGACTTCTATACCTGCTCTTCACTGTTCTGATAATAATAAGAGAGAGGCTAGATTTCTAATTTGATTGCTTAGCTGGAGATTTTCTTATTATTTTTTCTTGGTCTTTCTCAGTACAGGGACTATCTGTGATTTAGGTTGTTGAACTGGATGAGATGTTCTGCCCTTTGCAAAGGCTCAGCTGTCCCCGATGGCTCTGAATGATCTGCTCTGGGCTACATGTGCAGGGTGCTCCGTGAATCTCTTTCCAGGCCATTTTGTGGCACTTTAGTCAATCTGCTTTTTCTGTTTTGCTGCTGTTTTGAACATTGATCTTCCCAATAAACCTTCCCACAGAAAGCTGAGAGAGACATAATGGCAGTGACTGTGAATGTTATTGGTGTGCCTGCCCAATTGCTCTGCAGCAGCCTCTGGAGCAGTGGACATGGATCAGTGGAAGAACAGATTGGACTGCAGAATCACAGAATCATAGAATCACAGAATGGCCAGGGTTGGAAGGGACCTCAAGGATCACGAATCTGCAACCCCCTGCCACATGCAGAGCCACCAACCTCCACATTCAATACTAGACCAGGCTGCCCAGGGCCCCATCCAATCTGGCCTTGAACACCTCCAGGGATGGGGCATCCACAACCTCTCTAGGCAGCCTGTTCCAGCACCTCACCACTCTCTCTGTAAAGAGTTTCGCCCTGACATCCAACCTAAATCTCCCCTCCCTCAACTTATAACCATTTCTTCTTGTCTTGCAGCTATCTACCCTTTCAAAGAGTTGATTCCCCTCCTGTTTGTAGGCTCCCTTTAGGTATTGAAAGGCTGCAATGAGGTCACCCTGCAGCCTTCTTTTCTCCAGGCTGAACAAGCCCAGCTCCCTTAGTATGTCAGTCCAGCTCCCTCAGACTGCAGACTGTAAGGAGCAGAACTGTCTACCACTTTTTCTCTGTTTCCTCTTCCCTTGAGTCTTATCTTGGGTTATCACCCAAGATCATATCAACCAGGGCATGCTGCGCATGCAATCAGTGAGGTATATCGTTAGTTCTCATCTTCCTCTAGAACATGAGATACTGGCCACTAGATTTGATTTACAATTAAATGGCAAATCCTACAGTATATTCCCAGGACCCCCGGAGTGATAAGTCATTTGAGTTGTATTTTTAATAGATTGTTATAAATCATTTTTATATTGCCGTAATTGAATAAGGTGCTTTAGAGAAACAGAAGATTGTACATTCCCTGCTCCTAGGAGTTTGCTTGCTAAGTACATCTTGAGGTACAAAAGGTACTTTGTGTAATTTTATGCAGTGCAAGCCCTTACTACTAATGACAGTGCTCTAAACGTGGCCCATATCCTGCAACAACTTAATGTGTGCTTAACACGTGCCTCCGGATGAGCATGATGATTCATGCTGGAGAATACAAAAGACTGCCTTGTCGGCTGCTCCACCTGCCCTTCTGCCAGAGGCTTCTGCCCTGCCACCAAGTCAACACATGCAAGGGTGTGCCAGATTCAGAGCTGCTGCACCTCACAGCCCAGCACATCAGCTCAGGACTTATGAGCAGCTGTGCTGGGTCAGACCAAAGGTTCATCTCGCTCACAGTCATCGTGTTTCTGACGAGCTGGGAAAGAACAGAAGGAATAGGGCAAACACAAAATGACTCATACTCTGGCGCATTATCCCAGCTTCTGACAAAGAGCATTTTAGGAACCTTGTGAGCCAAACCCTGTTAAATGGGCTGATGTAGCTCTCTTCTATGAGTTTAAGTTTAAACTGAAATCAATATAGTTGCACCATGGCCATATTCCAGCCAGGTTAATTCCATTCTGTATTTTCAACTTCCCTTGACATATCTTCAGATAAAGCATTCAAGCTCTAAAACTGTTGCATAGTGTTTGCCAGTGGAGTTTCATAGCAGCTGCACTCCACCCCAGAGATAGGTGCATTTTGTTGGTAAGTGATCCTTAGATTTAAATAATCTATAATTCTTTGGAGTGCTTTTTGGGCTTGTAAAAGGTGTTATACAAATCAATGAATAATTTTCACCCACCATTGTTTGTAATATATTCTTACTCTTCAGCTGAAAACAAAATTTCTTTTCCTATTGATTTTCTTCTTTTATGTTTGGGCAAATTGATTTTTCCTTTTCCTAATGGAGCAGAAACGAAGATATCTGGATTTCAGTTACTTCTCTCTTTCTGCTTCAGCATCATTTAAGATATCAGAAGGCATAAAAACAGCTCTAAGGAATATTATTCATTCATTAACTTCAAGGGAACTGACACAATTTTAAGATAACACTGTTTGACTTTTTTTGTTTGTTTGTTTGTTTTCTTAAATATTATCTTTGGATTTGTAGCTGTTCTCTAAACACATATTAAGGAGACAAATCTAAATATAATGTTATGACTTAGAGGATAAGGTGGGAAAATTAAGCACAGTTTGAGGTGAGCCAAGTTGTTGGATGCCAGAGAAATACTTGTATATCTCACTGAAGATGTGAACAGAATTTAGCAAGGTTTTGAGGATGTGCTTCCATTTCTGCACACTGCAGACCTTCTAAGTCTGGCTGCAAGATAAGTACTCTTCTGGTGTTTTCAGCTCAGCTTTGGTCAGGACGAATCACAATTCTTTTGAAGTACCCCATTTCTGTCAAAGCAACCTCAGTTGGAGGCTTGATTTTCTAAGATGCCAAGTTCTCCTTTCCATTTGGGAGATTAAGAGATTCTTTGAGTAGCTGAGAAGTGATGCAACCTGAGAACTGCAATCTTTAGCATGAAAAGGTTGTGAAAGACTAGATTATCCCCCCAGAGTAAGAAGCCTTATCTGAATGCATCTTCTGAATCAACATTCATTGAAAAACTCAAATACGATTGGAGGCTTAACAGCCACTGAATATATATAATATTTTAGGCTACAATAGAGAATAGAGAATATTGAGATAGACTAAGAGTTTTTTAATTTATTGGGCCTTATGAAATTCCGGCCAAGATGCTCAGAGAACTGGCTGAAAACAATCCCAGGGTGTTCAGTATTTATCCCCAGAAGTCATGGAGGACAGTCAGGTTCTGGGACATGGAGAAGGGGCAGAGGTAATATCTATCCATAACAAGGAGAAAAAGCCAAATCTAGAGATTCGTAATAAGTCAACTACCTGCCCGTAGGATTGATCTGCAAGCACCTTGAAAATGTTACAAGGTTTTGAGTGGAACAGCTGGCACCAGTCTCTTCCTTCTGTGACAAGGCGACAAACCTTTTGAGTAGAAAAAAGACACTGTATATCACATGTCCTGATTTTAATGAGGCTTTTGATTCTGTTTTACGAGACGTTGTCATAAGCAACCTGGAGAGAACGACAAGAAGAATCTGTCATTTTACTACAGTGCAGGACTGGGCGGCAAGCTGTGGTCAAAGAGCAGTGATTGCCAATGATTAACCATGAAACTGAAAGGGGATTTTGAGTGGGGTTCTTTGGGTTCTGTGTTGGGTTAGTGTCATATTTTTTTAACAGCCAGGGTGGTGGGACAGAGGTTTCTTGCTTGGTTTGTGAGCTAGGATGAGCTGCAGGCAGGGAGGAGAATGGATTCAGAATTAGAAAGAATCTGGACAAATCAGAAGAGTGTCCTGAACAGACCAATGTGAGATAGTGAGGACAAATGCAAAGCTCTCTATTGAGGTAGGAATACTCAACACCATCAGTGCAAGAACAGGAAAGCATTCTAAGCATCCGTACTGGAGAGAAGTACCTGGGTCTCTGGGTGGATCATCTTAGAATAGGTTTCACATGAAATGGGTTACACATGAAATATGATTGAATAGGATCACTTGATGCAATCAACTAGAAAGATGATCCTTGAGAGAAGAGAGAACAAACTGAGGTTGCCTCAAGAGAAGGGAAGGAACATGATAAGTTTTGAAGGACAAATGGAAAGAAGAAAGAAATCTGTCATCTTTGTCTACTGGGACAAGGGATATTGGTCTTTTATTGAAGTGAAAGAGACATAGCTTAGATGCCAGCAAGATCCTTCTACTAGAGATAATGGCAAAATGCAGAAATAGGCTGCTTGGAAGCTTACCAAATGGAGGTTAGATGGACATCAGTCCAGGATAACATGGATCTAATTCATCTTGCCTTTTTGGAGATGGAGATGGACTGGATGACCTCCTGAGGTGCCTTTCAGCTTCAATTTCTTCAACTTAAGCATCTTTTAATTTCATTTTTATTCATTTCATTTTAATGTATTTTCATTTTAGTCCAGGTAAACCTTCCCAATTTACGAAGAGTTAAGATTTCCTTTGTTCCTCAGTATCTTACAGAATACTTAGCATTTAGCATCAATTAAAATGGCAAAACCTTGCAATTCACTCTCCACCTTTGCTCAGCCTTATCCATTACTCTTGAACCAGTTAAATAAATATGGTTTAACTGCAGTCTACTGAATAAATGTTCTCTCTTCCTTTCTCTGTATGTATGTCTATACATATATAATATCTCTCTCTATATATTTGAAATTATGATTCCATTTATCCTAAGTTTCTGGAACTTATTGATTTTTTTAACAGTGTTTAAATTACATCCACTTTTATGGAGACAAATCTGTTGAAGAATTAAACAGCAAAGTTTGCTCCAATCTATAAACATGACAGGGGGATGATTTCCTCTCATTTGCTAAATATACAGCTCCTTAGTCGGAGACATAAATAAGAATGTTGCCTAAGTAGGTCAGATTTGAGCTAGGGCTTTTCAAAAGACATGAAAGCAACCAACGTGAATATACACTTCAAAGCCAGAACCCATTTTTTTGTGCACATTTTGTTCCCGAGAAGTTTTCCATCTGTTCTAATGTCATGGCTTTGCCACAGTGGCTCGTCCTCAGACTCTGTATCTCTGGCAACTCATATGCTTTATGTTTTAATGCAGCAGGTAAAGGAGATAATTGGAAGACCTTCAGAGTCACGGGATGGGGGTGGGAGGAAAGGGGGAATCTTTCACTTCTAAATGGAGACTAAGGACAGACATCCTCTGCTCCTTGTTGTTAGTTTTCTAGTTTGATTGGATGCCAGGAGCTGAAAGGAGGGAGTGTGCATTTAAAAGGCTTTTCTAGGAGCAAATCTGAAATTAAAAGAGATAATATTTATATATTTATATTATTTATAATATTCATCTATTATGAAGTTCATTTCACTCCATTCTCTGTAGCAGTGCAGTTCCAAATTCAGGATTCTTGATGGATTTAAACCCTTTTTTCATCAGCAATAGTCCAACATGATCTGCCTGTCACTTTTTTTCAAATGATGCCTTTCTGACTTCTCCAAGAAGCTCTGAAAGGGGAGGAAGTTTCCTCGCTAATATGTCACTCAACCCACCCACCCAGACACCCACAGCTTGTCTGAATCCAGCAAAAAAAAATATAAAAACCACCCTGGATTGTAGCCGAGCTGAAGGAAGCACTTCTTTAAATATCAGGGAGCACTGGTCTTAGGGGTGAAGGCGGGTATGAAACAACAACTTATTGGTATCTCAAACCAACCCTCAGTCTTAAGAAACAAGGTGAGCTGCACTTCTGCTATTTTACCTGCAGATCGGTGACAACCTTACTCTCTGTTGTGCTTATACAAGACCTTTTATTCATTTGGATTGCAGCGTGCCTGCCAATTTTACAGGAACTGCTGGGTCACCATTGGGTGCCATGTGACTCACTTGTAGTCCTGCACAGTTGTTGACACCTCTGTAATTGAGAGCAGGGACAGGCAGTACACCCAGGAGCTGGGGATTCTACATGGAGCAGTGCTCTGCCTTAGGTGATGCAGCAATGCAAAAGATGAAGCAAAAGGTGGAGAATGTGTCAAGGAACCAGAGGTCAGAAGGAGCAGGGATTTCTGAGGAAGCAGGAAGACTGTGAACCTAAAGACCATGTTCATGTGCCTGAGGAATTCTGCAGTCCACAGCAATGGACAGAATGGCTGAGGGGGCCTGCAAGTTGTGGCTCTAGGAGAAGGCTTGCACAAGCCATACTGTGTCTTTACCATGTTGGCCATGTTTAGTGCCAAGGGAGCAAAACCTCTTTCTAAATGTCTAAAGAAGGTCTTCTGGGACTATCTGAATCTTCACACCCTGAGGCTGATAACATCCACCATTACCGCCACCATTATTGCAGACAACCCTGAGACAAGTGGGTTCATTTTGTACATTAACATTCACACACACAGCAACTCTTTGGGCAGCAATTGTGTTTGCAGGTCTCTAGGGAAAAGGCAAGTGGCCTTTTTTTCATGTGTCTCAAAGTGTCTTCGATACACTCTTAGCAAACATATGAAACACAGTCAGGATTTAAAGCAGGATGGACTGTCACCTGGTTCACAGGAACACCTGGCAGAAGGTATGCTGCCATATACAAATAAATTAATATTTTACCCATGGAATTAAGAATTTGCTTCAAAGGACTCAGCAATTAAGAGCAAAATAAATATGAGTCATCTGTCCAGTAAAGGCTGTGCCAGATGCAGATGCAAAGTAATTCTGCATGCTAATACCACTTACGCAACGTTGGTCCTATGACAGGGAACATTTGCTGTCAGTTTGTGAAGAGGTACATGCACATGCACGCATATGCAAGAACACGGGTATAACTTGGAGTTGTTCGGTTTGCTGATCTGTCAGCTATTCCTTTCAGGGTATTTTTAATAAGTCTCAAACTAATTTGGAGGCTTACAAATTTTGACTCTTGGCCCAGAGAATATCAATATAGGCACAGAATATAAAGCTGGCTAAAAAGTGGGAGTCTGGTTGGAAGAAAATGCTATTGATTTTTCCTGGAATGTGTATTAAGGCAAGTAAACCAAAAGAAGGAGAAAAAAAATTCCTGGCAGCTCCATTGGCTCTACCACTGCTCAGTGGGACACAGAGAAATGTGAGATATAACTCATCAGTGAACTGTCTGAGGCTAAGAGCTCCAGGACAGTGTTGTATGAGAGGAAACCCTGAGAGCTGAACTCATGTCCCAAGTCCCCAGGCTCATCTCCAAAAGTGGAGTGAGGTTTCTGGAGAGCTGAGGTGGAACTAGGTTTGGGAAAGCAACCTAGGAATGAATTCGTATTTTTTGGTAACAAAACTTTTGAGTAGCTTTACTTCAGAAGACTTGGACATTGTTCTGTTTTTGCTGTCGGCTGGGAAAGCTGCTAAATCCCTGTTTCTTGAATTCCTTGAAGTTCTCAGATATTCTGATCTCTGTTTGAGCACCAGAGTATTTGGAGGCGGTTTTGTTGATTTGAAACAGTGGCCAAAATACAATTTACTCTGTCAGTTCTATTGCAGATGATTCCTCAAGTGATGTTTGTAGCCAGGCAGAGACATAATCTTGCTTAGAAATAAACCCACAGCATGAAGCTGGTGTTATTTGTGCCACCACTGCAGTCTGCGTGGCAGAAGAGCTGCTTGTTAGGCCTTCTGAGGGAGACTCTGAGGTCCTGGAAGACAGGGTCAGCCTTTTTTAGCGATAGTTAAAATACAAGAGCTGCTAGGTGTATGAATGGGGAGATACTGAACATATCAGATGCCTCATGCTACTCGCAACAAAGGCAGTAGATGTGAGAGTCTTTGTGGTGCTGTGGTGTGACTTACCAAAATATTTCCCATGCTTACCATTTCATTTACCCTCACTTTGCTGTATAGTTTGGTCAGTCCAGATCAGGAAATCTGTCTACATGTGAAGAGGTAGGACTCAAGAAACTGAGGCCCAGGATCTTGTGGAAAATGCACGTTGTTTAGGTTGTGATCAATTATGAAAATGAAAGAGAATTAAAGGATTTCTTTTTGCTCACTTGTTGATGGGTGAATATGTCTCATCTTCTTCATGCTATTTTAATGAAAACACCTGGAAATTAATTGTGGGTTTGAGGATTTGGGAAAGGAAAATGAGCTGCCTGTGCTGAAGGCAGCCAGGTTGTGTAGCAGGGGATTGCAACGTGCTGCTGCTTGCCATGCACTGCTGGGACGTCAGGGAACCAAGGAGCATGGAGGTCAGGGTTATTAACTGTGTGTGTTGTATATGTGAGTGAGAGCAGGGCCATTTCAAACCCAGCAATTAAATTTTTACAGTATTTTGCTGATTTTTTACATCTTCATTTTTAATAAGGAGGATTCACCTTTGGTGAAGGATAGCTCTAAGAGGAACCAAGTATCATCACACCACTGGATCTAGCATGGATCTTGCTGAATTCAAGGGAGTGGTCCCACGAACAGACTCACTGACTCAGGGTCAGCCTTTTGGTGGGACAGATTCCTGGCTTCTCTGCTTTGCCACTCAGCTTGCTTGTGAAACACACTGCGAGCACACCGAATACCAGAGTGTGAAATAAATTCTAGCTCGTAAGGTGACCAGCTTTAAAATCTGCCAGCAGCAAAATGTGGAGTAATGATAATTAACTTGCAGGAGGGCAGGCTTTCTCATTTCAGTTCATGTTGGACTCTACAAGGGCTTTGATGTGAGGGGCTGGAAGCGCTGCTGGGGGCACATGGACTGGTAGTGGGCCCTTGGGGCCAATGGCTTCCAGGAGGGAGTGAATAAAAGGGCACTTCAGTGCCTTCTGGAATCCTCCTGCACGTCCAAACATTGCAGCTGCTTGGAGAGGCTGTCAAGTCAGAAGTTTGCTTCTCCTGAGTGCTTGCTGTAAACAGTACGTGCAGCCGTGTTGATTATACACCAGTATGCCAGGCTAACTATAGCACAGTAATTAAAGGGGTGAGAACATTTTGGAGTACTTTCTGCCGCTTGTTGTGTGCGTAATCCCCCTGTGTTTGGCAATAAATAGAACTTTTAAGTTTAATTAGTACACACTTGGCTGGCTATCCACTTCGAGCACACTCTGGTGGCCTGAGATGTACCCACCTAGGCATAGTGTTGGCAGCAGAAAGGGTGAGATAGCAGAGTGGCATAGGGCAGTCCCCAGCAGGCAGCACAGCTCCGCGTCCTGGGGAATGGGGTCAGTGAGTACTGGCACCTGGGTGCAAAGGGAGGAGACAAGGGAAGCAGTCTGCTTGTCTCCCAAATGTGAGGCAGTTCTAATTTCCTTCTGAACATGGGGTTTCCTGGCTCATGGAGAGGATGTTAGAGGGTCAGATGAGTCTTGAGAGATAAACAGGGTCTTGCTTCTTTCTTTCCCTCTTCAACTTCTTTTGTGTAGGACATTTTAAGTCATTGATTTAAAGATTTTTAAAAAATTATTATTTTATCAGAAATAACAAAAACAAAACAAAAAAAGGGTTTTGGATTGGATCAAATATACATTCCTTTCCTCCTTCTCCCCTGCTGGGACAAAGCAAACAAACAAATCGTGCCAGTTAGTACAATTGTGTCATTTGCCCTGAAACAAGCCATTTTGTTTGGGGCCAGATGGGATTCACCCAACAGTGCTGAGGGAACTTGTGGAGGTGATAGCCGAGTCACTTGCCATTATCTATCAATGCTCCTTGTTGACTGGTGAGGTCCCAGAAGACTGGAGGCTTTCCAGCGTGACTCCCATCTACAAGAAGGGTTGTAAGGAGAATCTGGGGAACTGCAGGCCTGTTAGCCTGACCTCGGTGCCAGGGAAGGTTTTGGAGCAGATTGTCTTGAGGGAGATCACGTGGCATGTATGGGATAACCAGGGGATCAGGTCTAGCCAGCATGGGTTCACTAAGGACAGGTCCTGCTTGACCAACCTGATCTCCTTCTATGATCTAGTGACCCGTCTGGTACACAAGGGAAAGGCTGTTGATGTGGTCTACCCAGACTTCAGCAAGGCCTTTGACACTGTCTCCCGCAGTATTTTCCTGCAGAAGCTGGCAGCCCATGGCTGGGACAGGTACACTCTTGGCTGGATAAAGAACTGGCTGGAAGGACAGACCCAGATAGTGGTAGTGAATAGAGCTAAATCCAGCTGGCAACTTGTCACAAGTGGTGTTCCCCAGAGGTCAATGCTGGGGCCTGTCCTATATCTTTATTGATGACCTGGATGAGGGCATTGAGTGTACCCTCAGTAAGTTTGCAGATGACACCAAGTTGGCTGGAAGTGTGGATCTGCCTGGGGGTAGCGAGGCCCTGCAGAGGGATCTGGACAGGCTGGAGAGCTGGGCTGAAGCCAATGGGATGAGTTTCAACAAGGCCAAATGCCGGGTCCTGTACTTTGGCCACAACAACCCCAGGCGACACTACAGGCTTGGGGCAGAGTGGCTGGAGGACTGCGTAGAGGAAATGGACCTGGGAGTATTGACTGATGCTCGGCTGAACATGAGCCAGCAGTGTGCGCGGGTGGCCAAGAAGGACAATGGCATCCTGGATTGCACCAGGAACTTTGTTGCCAGCAGGAGCAGAGAGGTGATTGTCCCCTGTACTCAGCTCTGGTGAGGCCGCACCTCGAGTATTGTGTCCAGTTTTGGGCCCCTCACTGCAAGAAAGACATTGAGGCACTGGAGCAGGAGGCCTGCAGGGAGCAGGAGCGAGGGCCAGGGAGGACAAGGGAAATATTTAACTTAAATTGGGGAGAGGTGTTGGTAATGAACTGGGTTTCCTCTGTTGTACCTTTTGCTTTTTTTTTTCTCCTTGATACTATTTTTCCAGTGATCTCCCTGCCTTTCCCTATCCTTCGCTCCTTGCCTTCTCATCTCTTATTCCCACTCCTTTTTTAGCTTCTTAGCCTTTCCTCTTGACCAGATGCTTTGATCTGGGAAGCCAAATTGGTAGTCTAGGGTGCAAATCACCTTCTTACACTTCCTAGGGCTTAGCATGTTTGTGGCTGTGTATTTTGAAGACCGTATGGTACCTGTGCCCAAGAGAACACCATGCTGTCCCTGGTTGGCACAGCCACGTCCGGAAATCAGCAGATTCAATACAAAAGTATCTGTGGCAGAGTGCATGGGCCTGTGCCGTGTGACTAATTAGTGCATTCACCCTGTGGAAGTGCTCTGAGAGATGAACTTCTGTCCCTTGCATGCCCGCTTCCTGCATTCAGGAGCACAGGAGGGACTTGTCACATCTTGTGCATCTCCTGGCCTGTCATCCTGCCTGGCTCCCCCTCACTGACACAGGACAGCTGCTTGCTGTGTGGAAACCTCTTCCTTCGGACTTCCCTTTGATACTCAGTCATTGCCTGCTGTACAAGGCACTGGGTGCTTGCTAGTGCTGTGCTTCTTTTTCTTCATAAAAGAGAGCTGCCACTGCACATCAACGACCAAAGACACCGATGCGCTTCTCTTTTACATTGTGAACATTTTCTGCTCTGCGCACAAAATGTAGCTTCTTTTTTATAAGTCTATCTGTTTTCCCCTCTGTCAGGAATTTATTTTTCATACTGAGGCTCTGGTTTATTGTACCTTCTTTAGAACAACTCCACTCAAGAGATGAAAGAGCTCAATTCCTAGATTACAAGCAGCACATTATTTTAATTTAAACCTGCCTCCTGTTGCAACAGAGAATCAAGGTGTTAGTGTGTAAAGCGTTTTGGAGCCTTGTGATAAAAGACCCTATAAAAATATAAACGTAAGCAGATGGCAGTCCCAACCTGCCTGTTAGAAGCAACACATGATTTCACAGAAAAGGGTGCAAACTCTATTGTTGTCTTGGGCAACAACAAATGTACACTTTGCCAAAGCTTGCTTGTTTGGTTTCTTTCTAATGTAGACCTCTCTATTTCTGATCAACTTCCATCAGCCTTGGAACCAAACTAAATTGTCTCAGCTGCAGCTTCAAGTTGCGTCAGGCATTCTGTGCCTGTTCAGAAAGGAGTCCATGACTGTGGCATGAAACTGATGGCAAAGCACCATCCAGCTAGATATGGCATTTCAAGCTGTGGATATGGCTATATCTGACTGTTTTGATGCTGATGTCTTATAGCAGGGAAAAGCCCCAAATGGCAGATCCATGGATGTAATATCTGTTACCAGTTTGTGGCTAAAATCAGTCTGGGACATGATGTACAGAAATGTAAAGTGAAAACTACTGAGTGAGACATGCAGAGATGTGTTTGCTGAGGAAAAGAGAGAGCTGATCTTTTTCCTCTCTTGCCTGTTCTTCTAAACACCATTTTTTCCAAAGAACGGATTTTCTCTTTATCTAACTTGGCTTTTTTCCCTGCTGTGAAATATTTTGGGTCAGATGATATTTTGCTGGGCTTTAGAAAATTGCTAAGAATTAATTAATCTGTAATTAAATTGATGAGACATACAGAACTGTTAATAGAATTATGTCCTCAAAAGGAACAAAAATAAGACAGTTTCCTTTCATTTTTTTTTTTATTTTTATTTTTTACAGTTTGTGGTCTGACAGATTTCTGACCAAGTTCAAGTTGAGACAAAGTGCATGTGGCAAAAGTTGGAAGTGTTGTAATGCTGCCTACTGTGATTTGAATAAACATTTAGGATCCCCTGGAGAGAAATGTAATCCAGGGTTGCCTGCTTACACAGAAACACTCAGAACAATATAATATTTGAAAGAAAAGAAACATCTTTAATTGGATTTGTGCTGACTATTTTTGAAATACAAAAGTGACACTTTATCCAGTAAGCTACAGATTTGTTTGCAGTCACAGGGAACAGGCAGACCTCAAATTAGTGACAGGACAGGCCTCTCACTTGTTCCATGAGCCTAGCAAAATGCTGAAGTTAAACAGAAAATTCTAATGATACGAGAAGACTGTAAGACTCTAGCCACATGCTTCTCTATGTTTATGCAAATCACACAAAATGGCTCACGTGATTTCCTCATGTATCCCTCAACTGACAAAAATATGAAGAGGAAAACAGTTAATGGTTTGTCTTCCAATTAGAAATTTGCTCCAAGATGGCTTGACTACTGATGTTGCTTTGTGTTATTCTCCTAAGCAGGTGGTGTCAAGCTTACTCCCTGTGGAAGCCATCTAAAGACCAGCTATCTTGCTATGAATCCCTTCTGCCTTGAGGGATAACCTGCCTTGGTCTTGGCATCCGTCATCCTGCAGCCAGGATGACGGGAGACCAGGAGAGAGGAAACTCCTGGCACTGCTCATGTTTTCATGCTGGGCTGTCCCCTTCTTCTATTAGGAAAGGACAGGAGAGGAAAGTGCCATGGTTTCATTACTTTTGAGGAGAAACAACAGCAACTAAGAAAGTAGCACTTCAGTGCAAATATCCAGATTTGCAACATCTCTTGACTTCTGTATTAATAGAAGTGTGATAGTGGAGGCTTTTATTAATTGAATAAAGCCCAGTTTTATTTTTCTTTTCAAACCCCTTATCATATATACATATCTATTTTCCTTCTTTGCATTGAAATTGGGAGGTTCATCAGTACTGGCAACAGGCCTGATGTTGTCAAATGCTGCACTCTCCTTAACATCAATAGAGGCTGAAGAATAATCAAACTTAATGCCTCAGAGTAGGCCTCAGAGAAGATAAATTGCCCTGAAGGAAATAAAAATTACATGCCTCTATCATTGTCTGTATTTATTATTTCCAAGTATTCAGATAATTTTAAGATGTATTCATATGGAAGGAAAAGATACAAGCTCAGCTTCACTCTGTCTATCCTTTGATGCATAATGGATATCCCAAAATAAGATATACTGCCACTTAGGCTTTCTTTTATGTAGCTAGTGAACTAAACGGATATTTTCATGGGAAATTAAAACTGAAAGGTATGAAAGCCCTGGTGAAGGGACCTGTTTTCTCAGTGACTTGCGTGTCTACAAACCTAATGTAGGTCTCTCGTCCAAGTGCTCATGGTTAGGGGGGATGAGCCTAGTCCATATTCACTGAGATTATTATGAAAGTTAGGACAGGACAACCTGTAAATGATAAAATCCTTTAATTTCTATTTAAGAAAGGTGTGCACTTGAATGGTTCCGGTAACTGTGTTTGCTAGAGCTGTGAGCACATGAAGTCAGGAGCAATGTAGCCAACCAAATAGGAATGATTTTTTGGAGGGAATCCTAGAGAGTGGGATTTTAGTGGGGACAAAAAGAAACAGTGCGGGAAAGAATAATAAGACTAAGGTCTTGGAAATAGGGACGAGAAAGTTAAGCTGAATATACCTGACATATTAGTAAATGCTAATGGTCACAGCACCTCTTCATTAAGGACCTCAAAGAAAAGTTGTTTTAGGGAAAGAAATAACTTCTCTAGTACATAGATGATGGTCCCCTGCTAACCTATGCTTTTGAGTTAAAGGAGAGAAACTACTGCTTTTAAGGAAATGCTTAGCAGTTCAGCTGAGCTATTTAGTGTTTGTTTAGGAGTGAAATGACTCCTACCTTACCTGTTTCTTTCTGTTGATGAAAATAAAGTGAGGGCTGTTAACTCAGATGGGGAATCTACAGTTTATCAGATGCTAGCAAGCAATCTGTAAACATGCATTCACCTCCCAATAGCTAACTAAACTGATAAACAAGAATTTTCTCAACAAATTTTGTTTCTGCATAATCTGAGTAGACTTTTGGGGGATAGAGGAGACTTGCAAGGCTGATACATTTAAGAAAAGATTAAATGAGGTATTTTTGGTAAATTGCATTTCCTTATTAGTCATCACATCTCCTTTCATTCCGAGAAACTGCCCTCTTCAGATGTGTTCATTTTATTTGGCAGAAGTGCTGATAACTCCAGATGTTGCTGATTCTTTATCAGTTCATTGCCTCAGGAAACTGCAGTTGCACCTGAGAGAAAATAGAAGCCAACCTGGAAGAAAAAGAAAAGAGATATGTAATAGCTTTGCTAGAGGGAAAGGAAAATCTGGTTAATTTATATGCTTTGGATGATCTCTAATTGTTTCCTTAAAGATGAATTAAAAGTCTTTTTATTCACAAAGAGCTGAGTTCTGGGCCATATACATTTCCTATTGGAGTTGAAAACATCAACAGTAAAGGGTTGCATTTTCTATCTCCTCGTAAGGATTTACTACTGCAATGGAAAACAGATTACTAAATGTAGCAATTGGCAGGTAAGCAGTAGTGATAATATGCTTTGATATTGAGAGCAATATCTTCAGCTGACAGAAATAGGTGCTATTCTCAGGCTTCAGCAGAGCTGTGCTTTTTCTCCCCATCTGAAGGTCTCGCTCCTAGATTCTTAGCTATGGACTGTTGTAATTTCAAACCTAGAAACATAATCACTTTCAAACTTTTGAAACTTGATGGAGAAAGGATATTCTTGCTGTTGTAATCTACTAACAATAAAGCCTGAGAAAACACTGTGCATTGAGTTTTTTCTCGTGTCGGGAGACCTTTTTTTGCTTACATTCTCTGCTGTGTCAACAGAGGGTGACAAGGTTAATGACATACAGAAACTTTCCTCTCTAGAGTAGCAGTTCATCTCTAGTTCATGCTGCTAGCTACAGAAAGTCATTTCACCTAACAAAAAAAAAAGATCTCATCCAATTCCTGGCAGGTAAGCATTCACAAGTCTGCAACTGCTGCAACGGAGCTTTTTCTGTCACTGAGCAGAGTGAGTGGGCATGGCAGCCGAGTGACATGCATAAACACTCCACTGTGACACTTCTGGAAAGCTGGGCAAAAATTTCCAGGGCTGGAATACATTGAGATTTACAGACTATTACCTTCCACCAGAATAACATTCAGTCCAAGATACCTTGTGCCCACCGATGAAAGTACTTCCAAATAAATAAATGAAGGAACGCTTTTCTTTGGAAACCAGTCTGGTATCACTTCTGACAGATAACAGCAATTGTGATGAAGAATAAACACCTCAGTCACAGGATGATGCGAAGCACGCTGATGCACACTGGAAGCAAAACCACAGACCCGCAGCTGACGGCTGAATCACTGCTGTATCTAATTAGGCACATCAGCTCAGATATCCAGGCTTCCAACCGTCTGAGAAGGGCTGAGATCACTAATACCAATCTGTTCTTGTCCTCACTGCTCAGAAGAGGTGTGGTGTTAAGATTAAAGAAACAGCATTTTGTGCCTGTTGGGTCAGTTATGTCTGGGTGCTTGCTGTGTGGAAGGTGGGACAGGAAGCTCAGTGCTGTTACATCACATTGTCTGATTTGGCCCTCTGGATAATGTCAAGGTAAAGAAATAAATTACTCCTATTTACAGTGTTGGTGAAAAACAGCAGCCCCTTGGTTTCATAATTCAGTGTTATTTGAATTGTATATGTTATTGAATCAGACAAAATATGTATTTATGCATTAGGTTTCTTCAAAAATTCCTACTGTGTTTTTTAACAAAATGCAGGAAAAATAAACTGAAATGCTGATCTTTTATTCCTAGGTTGTTTGTGACAGATATTCAGCAATGCCCTGTGCTGAACACTATTCATATAATACACAGGCAGTGGATACTAAGTTTGAAAGGAGTCTAATCAACAGTCTTAGGAATAAAGAGGAATCTTAACTCAAAAATGTTGATGCATGAAGGAACATAATTTTCTCTGTGCACAGTTACTGTTCAGGAGACGTTCATACTATAGCAACCACAGTGAACTAGGCCAGTGCCATTCAAAAACAAATTAAGTTGTAAAATCTCATCGTATGTTTATGTGTATATCTAAGTATATGTACAGAAATTATTTATATAGTTGCTACTTTGCTTAATTTTTTCCTCTTCCTTTGTACTCAGTTCATCCCTGGAATCAGCCTATTGAAGTTACCAGTGAGGTATCAAGGAGGTATTTTGCTCTTTTTTCTACAGTTTTGGGATGAGACCTTCTGTAATATCTGACAAGACCACATGCTGCTGCCAGGGCTGCTGCTCTCAATCAGAAAGGGGACTTGGAGCATGGAGGAAAGTCTGTGGCTCTGGCCCAGTGATAATACGACTTGTAAAAGATTGAAGAGCAGTGGAAGGACAGGAATAGTGCAGGGGCTCAGAGGACTGAGGCACCTTATCCTGAAAAGGATTCTGTAGATCTAATCCAGCAGTGCTGGGTAGGGCATGCAGCTTTTTGCTGTGTAAATGAACACAACAGTGCAGTGTCCTCTTAAGAATGAGGATGCAGCTTCATGTTATGGATCCTTCAACAGGGGATCCTAACCCTGTCTGCCACTTGTCCCTGCTCTATGCAGGGGGCTGCTGCCTCTGCTCCCATGCATGGTGTGTCCAGGAGTGGTGAAAATGAGCTATCTAAAAAAAAAAATAGCAAAAAATACAGCAAGAAGTGCATAGGAAAATAGATGGGCAATAGGAAAACAATGTTTCTTCAGGACCAAATCATTTTATAGCTCTGGCTTAGATAAGCTAGTGCGAATGAAAGGAATAATCAGCTCTTCCTGGGGACAGGAAATGGCAGGAATGAGGGTGAATTGTGAGGGCAGGGGAGAAAACTCAACCAATGCTGCTACCAAAGGATTCGAAACATTATCATCCACACTTAATTAATTGGGATGGGATTCATCTAACTTGTCTAAAAACCAAATGTGCATACGGGCACCAGGCACAACTTTAGAGTGAGTATCCTATGCCATGTGAATAAATCAGCTTCTGACTGCTGAGTTGCTCTTTCTATCCTTTGTGAAGGAGTCCAGATGCTCAGCTGACCCAAGTGCTTAGCTCTTAGCTAAAGTGAGCTCAGATGAATGCTACTCTTACTGTTCAATTAGGTTATTGTCTGAATTTACAAATAAATCCATTAACTAGTTTGATTATGAACAGATTCTATAAGCACCAAAAATTGGATCTATGTTGATGGAAAAAACTCTGTAGATTACATTGCTAAAGAAATATGATCACCTTCCATTTTGTGTAATTCTTTGCCAAATGTCGTTTCTTGCCAACACTGAAAAATCATGTTCTACTGCAGGAAATTCCTTAAAGGCTTGCCATCTCTCAACATCACTTCTCTCTTCTATTGTTTCTAGAAGGAATAAAACTCCAAAGTGCTTTAAGCAAAAATGACCACTGCTTCCCTTTGTCATTTGAACATAGCTTAACCTCTTCTCTAAGGACAGCTTGCTTTTCATTCTCCAGAAAGGGATGAACCAAACCCATGAGATTAAATTGCTGGGACACCTTACCCAAAGAGTCATTTTATCTAATCTGGTACCAAAATTACTGCAGTGGCTTTATCATTGTTTTATGTTTACTGGATGTAATAACCATAGGCAATTAATGTGTTATGTACTATACAGTATACAGCAAACTCAATTAGAATCAAGGTTATCTAGGTACAGATTTGTATATCATTTGAAACTATTTCTTAGGTTTAGAATACTTGCTTTGGAGATAATTGAACAACCATGTAAAAGACACTCTAAGAGATAAATATGTACTTAGTCATAAGGCTGTCTTGCTACAGCTTTTTTCTGGTGATTGTTACAGCACTGTAAATGCTGTAAGTCAGCATTATGGTATGCAATAAGTTGTTATTATCTGGCCATTGATCAGATGAACTGTTGGCTGCTTCTCCAAGCCACCTGAAGCTGGCTGTGCTTTCCCAGTGAAATCAGTGCATACATGCCTGACTGACCAGAAGAGCTGTGTTTGATTTATTATTATTACAATAAAGTTGTTTGTTCATAACTAAGGGATTGCTTCTACTTTTCTTTATGTTCTGTTTATAAACTGGATCCATTTCATTATTATATTCTTACATGGAATAACCACACATACTTTTATCAAATCCTTAGTTGTTGCTAAGCTCTATCAATAAGCCATCTGAAGAGTTTGTGGTCTTCTGTGGGTAGGGAATAGAGGGATGTAAAAACATGCAACATTTGTGTGCTACCACATGAGCCATTTTGGAAGACTTTGGTGTCCAGACAGTGTGGATCACCTGCCTTTTGATGAGTAGGCTTGTGAATGTTTAAATCTCTTTTGTTAACTTTGAAAATATGGATTAATGAGTCTAATAGCTGTGAATTATTTTTGTGGTTTTTTTTTTTTTTCCTCTTGCACTGTGAACAATAAAGGGAAAAACTAGCAAGTTTACATGTCTTTTTTGTTGTTTGAAACTTCTAGGTTTTGTTCCTTTCCTACCCTAGCATCAGCATAAGCTGTAGTATACAGATTTTTCCCCCTTCTTTCTTTCCCATTAGTCGCTCTATTAAATATGTTAATTGTAGTGTCCCAGATTACTGGGAGCTCCTTAAATCAAAGCCATGAGACTTGGTAGCAAGGCGCTTAGCTATGAGCTTTGCAGATGATAACTGCATTATATGAGTATTCATACAGAACTGATTGAACCCCTGAGGCCAGATGCTAGAGCTGTTTTGTGCTACTCCAGCAACATAAAGCAAACTTGAACAGAGTTTACAGGTCTGCTTGAAGGCTATTTCTGAGTAAGAAAATCCTGCCATCATGGATTTGATGCTGTCAAGAGGTTGTTCTGACCTGGCCAAAATGTGGCCTTCATTGTGAGGAGGGAAATGGGCCTGAAAAATGTAGTCCTGTGCTCTGGCCAGAAGGGTCAATTCCATTCAGTGAACGAAGGGGAGCCTGGATGACCACTATTGTTTTTAAAAGTACAGACTTGGAGAGGTCTATGAGGTGCTGTCATAAAAATAATAATTTATAACAATCAAAAATTATTATTATTTTTCCTACACACAATCATCATCTCACAGCTTTGGAACTCACACATCTTGTCTGAAGAAACTTGCATTGACAGTGCTAAAATTTCCTTCTCTGTGCATCTCTGATCCAGCTTTCCATTTTTTCCAAGGTATATTTGCTGAGATGGGCAGGCACATGCTATGTCTTAGAGCAGGTACAAAAGAGTTTTATTTGTACTGCCTGTCATTGCAAGCTGGAGGAATTCAGTATCTGTGTCACTGCCTTTGCCATATGTGGTTGGGTTTTCTCCTTCCCCTCTGTAATTCTGCTGGGGGCACTGCATAATAAAAGTCTCAACTTAATCAAGAAAAATTTAACATGTGGCACCACAAGAGAGAGCATCAGGATGTAAAAGCAGAAAGCAAACAAACAAGCGGGCCCTTGTGATGTCAGACTAATAACACAGTTGCTGCTGTGCTCTCTCGCTTTCTGGTGTGTGTACTGTTTTTCCTGTACAACATTGTTCTGTGCTTTGTTTCCTTCGGCTTCTTAGCCCGAGAGGGTTAGCTGCTGTCAGCAAGGCTGCTAGGACAGCAGCAGGTGTCTGAATAATTGGAAACAAAATTCTTTTAGAAAGAAGCAGTTCATGGAAAAGAAAACCCTTTTCTAAGATTAAAATAGTAAAAGAAAAAAAAAGAAGAAATCGTTTTCCAGGGCCATTAGCAGAGTCAAATCTTTCCATTTCTTAGAAATAAAATTAAGACACATCAGAAGGTATGACCGTTCCAGATTGAAGCAGGCCCAGCAAAATGTGCATTGTGGAGAGCTTCATCTTGTGAGCCTGCAGGAGGTGGAGGTGGTTTGTAGCATGGAGACCAACAATAGGGTTCCTGGGCTGGCACCACAAAATGAGATTTGTTGTACCAGGCAGCATGGTACCTGAAGCCATCCTTCCCTCCATTCTACACAGTCATAGTGTTATTTAAACACCAATCTCCCACACATCTTCAGCAGCAAGGATTGTCTGCTGCAGGAGAAACTGGCTGCTTAGGTGCAGATGGGTGTGGGTGCCATTTGCTGCTTAGGCACTCATAGCAGAGAATAGTCCAGAAGGATGTTGGAGCTGCTGGCCAATGCAGTGACAGGGACCAGATGCCCTCGGTGCCACAGAGAAGCCACCAACTTCTCTTCATTTTATGGCACCTGGAGCATGATGAGTCAGGTTGATGAGGAGCCCCTAGGTTGGAAATAGTTTGGTGCTGAAGGGCAGCCTGTCCCCTGTAGCAACAAGCAAAGCTGAAGAGAGGAAAGCAGGCCCAGACATTGGCTGGGGGGGCTCCTTGAACTGGTGATGAGAACAGGTTTTAGTGTCAGCCCCCAGGTACCTGGTACAGCAATAAAGACTGCACCCAGACTGCACACAAGGGCACTCACAAGGGTTCATTGAATGCTGGGTCCCTGCACTTTGACTCTGAGGACAAATTAATTCCCTCTCAAATGTGCTATCTGCTCCAAAGCAATCTTAGAGTCCTGCATATTGTGTAATATATCAGGAATTGACCCCCATAATAAAGAGAGGTGGAAGGATGAGCAATGGTTAAAAAAAATCCCCATGGAAGAATAGCAGGAGAGCTGGGTCCTTGCATTTGCAATAGGAAGGGGAGAAAAAGGGCTTATTGGCTGAGCGTGTAAGAGCCCCATAGCTTCTCAGATCATTTTGGCATTCAGCATGTTTATGAATAATGAAATAAACTGGTGTGACATGAGGGAATAAGCTGTAAAGTGTCACAAAGCACCAGAAACAAAATCCATCCAAAATGCTTCTTTTCTTCCTGAGGAAAACCTAAAACAACTTTTCTGATTACCTGACAGTCCATTTAATCCCCAGGAAACATTCCTTTGTTACAGTTTCAAGGAGAATTACTTGAAATAATCCTTTGTACAATACGCTTGGTTCTATTTTAGTTTTAAATCATGTCCCTTTTCTTTTTTGATTTTTTTTCTTTTTCCTTTTTTTGAAGAGAAAAAGCAAAAAGACATCTAATCACTGCCTATGGAAGAGCAGAGGGTAGGTTTTGCAGTACTGGAATTGCCTTTGTCAGGAGATCCTTGATTAAAAAAACCACAAGATTTCAGAACAAGAAATAATAATAATGATAATAATTTAAAAAAAAAACAAACAACAAAACACAAACAAAAAAACCCTGATGCCCAAATTTTTGCAGTTACATAGAAAGACTCAGCTACGGCTGTGTCCCCGGGATGAGGCAGGGTCCTTGGCAGGCCCACGTCACACACAGGTGCCTTCAGCAGGGCTTCGTGTTACCAGTGCCCTAGATTCAGAAGGAGACTTGGGATCTCCAGCACAGAGATCTTCAAGAATTTTGAATGACACATGGTCAAGGAGGAGAACTGGGCTTGTGCATGGCTGCCACCATCTGCCTGCCCTCCAGCAAAGGTCGCTTTCCAGGAAAAAGCCACCTCATCTCTTGGAAAAATATATTGCTGTGGTGAAGGGAGGAAAATCAAGGATGAAAATCTCAGAAATAACAGAACAGATATATATAGGTCTCTGCATCCTGATGAGCACCTAGCTGTGCTAAGTAAGGAATACCATGAATTAGTAATTCTAACAATAGGAAAAGGGTGTAATCTGGAGGATATTACGGTCTATAACTTTGACATTTGAATGATCTCATCTTTTCTCTCTTGTGTTGACTTTGGGCATTCATTTTCTGTCCTTTGATATAGATATAAATCTTATTCACTTCATCGACACGTGTCAGAAATTACTGTGTCCCTATTCCAGACATGTGAAGGCATTTTGCATACACAACTTCAAAGATGTTTTCAGTCAGAGCATCCTGGCAAAAAAAAAAAGGGGGATTTTGTTTTGGGAAAGGTGGATCTGACTCTTTCCCTATTGCTGGCTTAGAAGGTGGTTGCGTTTTTTCCCTCACCATCTCTCTTCCCTATGATGTTATGCTGCTAGATATGGAGAGAAACTTCACACTACTGTTTGTGATCAAGATTTGTCCTTCTTCATGTTGCCAGCTCTCTGCTAAACTAGAAAACACAGTGCAACAGGGTAGTGACGAAACCAAGTGTTCAGAAATACTACAGACAAAAAAAAAAAAAAAAAGCCATATCTGTTTCCTGGATGAGAGCTTTCAGAGTTCCATTGAAGGGGACAAAAAACCCCTCCCTTAAACAATCAATGTCTTCCAAGGTGGGGAATCAGCACCAGCTGAGCTCAAGCAGAAACTTGAGCTGAACCCAAAGCACCTGCATTTGTGAGTGATCTCCTATGGGGCTTCTCATGCTTGGGTCTGCAGCAGCAGGTTTCAGCCACATTTGAGAGAAGGTGTTGCAGTGCTGATGAGAGGTTGGTGAATGGTACTGAAAAAAATTCTCTTCTACACTCTAGTTCTATGCATGTCACATTGGAGGGAAGAATTAAGAACTGCTCCCTAGGCCACAGGTTATTCCTTGTTTTTTTTTTTCTGTTTTCTTTTTTTTTTTTTTTTTTCTTTTCTTTTCACATTTGCTTTTGGAAAATTCATTGTTTTCATTGCTTTTTTTCTTTCTTTTTTTTTTTTCCTCCTGGAGAAGTAAGCTCCTTCTGATCTATAAATAGCTCCTTAAGTCAAAATAATGGGGCAACCTTAAAAATATATTATAGAGGTGTCACTAGTGATTGTGTTGCTAAGTTTGTGTTGAGGTGTGAACTTCAAGCAGGACTGATGTTCCTTCTTTCATGCTCCCGTGACTGGATATAGTGGCTGAATTTGGCACAGAATGTCTTTATAGGACAATTGCCTTTGCTTTGTATTACTTTAAGGAAATCTGAATCTGCACCTGTTTTCTGAGAACCATTTACGTGCTGACATACATCTGCTGGATATTACTTGTTTGCTTTTGGGCATACAAAATGGCCTTTATGAGAGAATTGCTTTTTCCATGACTAAAGTATCTTCTTTGCAGCTGAAGAACAGCTTGGCCTTCTGGCTGCTTCTGTCTGCCAGTACTGTGGGGACTTTCTCTATCACAAAGTGGCCAGGAGAGGAAGGTGGCAGAAGGATGGGGACAGGGGGGACTTGGAGAAACTCTCTGGAATACAGCAAGCAAAGAAAAATGGAGGACAAGGAGGAAGAAGCAAAAAGTTTGCTATGGGGCTGGTGCCTTTCCTGCCAGTGGGTGGAGATGGGTCATGGGGTGGGGATGATGTGGGGGATTACAGAACTGGGCAGAAACTGAGACTGATCTCTTGTGCCACAAACTCTCTGAAATGCCTTGAGAGAGAAAGAAAGGCTCCTGAGAGGGGGAACAGCAGTAAGCACAATGTTATTCTTTAAACAAATACCTTTAGAAATAATATCCTATTTGGTTCAAACAGAGCAGGAAAAGAGCAACTGAAAAGGCAGTTAACGTGGAATGCACTAAATGCTCATATGAAGTTGCCAGCACATTATCGTTGTATCTTTAACCAGGGAGGACTTCACTTGCAGAAATGGCTCTTGACAAAGTTAAGTGGCCCTATATATTGTTTGGGAAATTGCCCTTATTTTGTGCGCTTCTTGTTCCAGTAATGGAACCCATGAGCAGAGGATAATTGCAGCAGTCTCATCTGTCAAATAATATTAGAAGTCAACAGCTATAATCTCAGCCACTTGCTTTACACAGCTTTTCTCTGTATTTTCTGTTCAAATTGTCAGTTGTTACATGTAAGTGTCCCCATTCCCTGTGGCTGATAAAAGTAGAAAGATTTAAGTAAATCAGGAGGAGTGCAGACAGGGGGCTTGGGCAATGGCTCTCAGTGCTAGCACAGTAAATCATATGACAACAGCACACTGGATATGAAAAATTACAGTCTGAGCATAGTGTTACTTGTTACTATTATTGGCAAAGCAGGGCAGCTCTGAATGGTTCGGCTTTGCAGGGATTTGGGGAAGTACTGATTGGTTTTGGCTTGTGTGGGTTTGTGCTTTATGATCTTGAATTTTAGTTCTGGGAGATGAATGGGTCCCTGAAAATCAAAGCAGAGCTCAGCTGAAACCATCTTTTCATCTGCGGGTCAGATCCAAGCCATTAGAAAATGGCTTTGTTGGGATGGCCATCCAGCTGCGACTCTGCAGCTCAGGGTGTTTCCCCGGGCTAGGGGAAGGAGCATGGATGCGGTGTGGTGATTTAATTCCCACACCACCACCTCCTGGTGAGGCACTACCTTTGCTCTGCCTTGCAGGAAGGAGGAACGCACCTCTATCTCCATGCCTTGCTGTTCACAAAAGGGGCACCATCACTTCCGTCTGTTGTATTTTTCTGTGTTTTTTGGGCTCTGTTAGAAGCTGGATTGATAGCACCAATGTATTTTTCACAGCCATTGAATAGTTATCAATTGGCCAAAGCCAGATCATGAACAGCCAAAGCCATATTCATCCTGCTGGCTGGAGGGAAGGAGCTGTGTTTGCCACTGCCAGACTTTGTGCAACATACAGGGTGGCTGCTCTGCAAACAGCCCAAGCAGTGCTTGGCAGCCTCTCCTGTGCTCCAGAGGCAACTCCTCCTGATTTTGCTTAGCAGCATGAGTTACGTGCACCATTGCTGTAATACCATGAAAAAGACTTTCAAAAGGAGGTTTGAAGGCTATTGTGATATAGATGTTAAACTCCAGCTCTCCATATAGAAATTGTATCATCCACTCAAACGTCCTTATGTGAATTTGCTCTATCTCAGACTATCAGCTTCCACATTGTGCTCCACACTCACACCCTCACATGTTTCACAATAGCTTCCCTGTGCTGACAAGCCCTCAGTGGCCAGAGCTCTCTTATGTTGCCTTCTCATTGATTGCATCCTGGGGCTATCCGAATCCTTGCTGTGGAGTCATATGATAGGTGCCACGTAGAGCTCTGGACACAAAGCCAAGGTGTATCACTGCCCACATTGTGTGACTAAGTCATTGTTGTTCAGGTGCTCTGATAGTGCAGCTGCCTTGTTCTGCTGAATTTCATCCCTCTGGGCTAGTAGGCCAATGACATCAACTGCCTCAGATCCTTCTCTGCCACTTCTTTCAGTATGTCTGCAGGAAAAAAATGGGCTTTCTTCAGTGCCCTATTTGTGTGTATGTGGTAATGCAGGTCATGATCAACAGGCTCTACAGTCTTCTTTTTTTTTTTTAAATGTCAGAATAGAAAAAAAATCTGGCTCGTCAGATTGTTTCCTCTGATTGCTCCTCTAAATGCATTTAACATCAGAGCTAGAGCTAACATGTATGTATATGAATACCATTTTGGCAATTATTGTCAGAAGTGACAGCTGATTGCAGGTATTGGAATGATGCAACTTGTTCAAACTTAATGTTATCTATTATGAACTCTACTTCGTGATGGTAATAGCTGGAAGGCATTGATTTTGTTTTCTGTTACTTATCTCGAGCCCATACATTTTGCCTGCATTATTGACTTTTCTGATCATTTCATGCATCATCTCTTCAGAAGATGTGTAAATCAATGTTGACTGTGCAATGTATGTTGTTTATTAAGCTGCCGTGTAGGTTTACACCTTGAAGAGAATCATCAAATGCAGTCCACATCACGTGCCTTGCATAATTGTTGATCAGGCCTGGCAAGAGAGGGCAGCCTTGGAGCACGCTAGTGCTGGTGTGGAAGAGTTTAGTTAATTATTTATCTGGGCCACAGTATTTGCATGCCTATATGAATTTTTTATGAAGTTAATTAGCTTTTCAAGATGCTGAATTGGTTCAGCGCGGCGATGATTGCAGGCCAGCACACTGGGTGAGTGGCTGGGAGAGTCACAGGCTGGAAGGCAGGTGGGAGGCACTGCACACAGGGGGAGCAAATTTAGACACTTTCAACAGGTGGCCCTTAAGACCGCGAAATCTATTGTGTTTGTGGTCAGCAGACCAAATACATAATACAGGAAGGGGCTCAGGTTGCACCTATGTCTCAGGCAACAAATTTAGACATTTAGGCTGAAATAAAACTCCACCCAAATAAAACCCAAGAGGCTGGAATGAAGAGGGACTAGGGAAATTAAAACCTATCCCCTGAGAAGGGTTCAGGCTGCACAGCTGCTGCACAGGCTATTTGCTCGGGGCTGCTCGTTGAAGCTGTGGATGGAAAAAAGCAGTCATCACCCCACTGCACCAGCTGGGGCCATGGTGCAGTCCTAAAAACAGGCTGTGTGTCAGGGATGGGAATTCAGCTCCACAGCTGTGCTGGGGAGTCAATCCCAGCCAAAGGCTGGGAGGCAAATCCAGAACCAGGAACAAGTGAGGATGGAGGCTGCAGAAGCTGGTGTGATTGTGCAGTGTTCAATGAGTAATTCAGGCACAGCAGTGCTGGCAGGGACTGGCCCTGGGTCTGGTAGGGCTACAGGCTTTCTGCCCTTGTAAGGACAGAGAGAGTGAGAGGCAGCATCAGTCTGGGCAGAGTGTAAACCTCACCCCATATGTATTCGTATTTGGTTTAGTGGGGAAATGGTGGTGATAGGTGAGCAGTTGGACTGGATGATCTTGGAGGTCTTTCCCAACCTTGGTGATTTTATGATTCTTGCCTACCACCACGTTGAGGCACTGTGCCAGCTGTTAGGTGGGAACACAGTCATCTAAAACAATCTGATCCTCCTTGTACCTTGCAAATGGGGCCTGGATGGTAAGGAGCTCTCATGGAGTGCCTTCTTCAAGAGACAAGCTGTCTCTCCAAGACTTGGATCCATTCATTCTTCTCTGCTATTTCCTTATTTTGATGGATTCACTCTTCTCATACCTGAGTACTTGGTGATAAACATTTGTATTTTTTTCCTAGGGGTGTCTTTGCATTGTAACATTGCAGTGTCATCCACAGCAATGAACTGCATGCTGTGGAAAATGATAATATAATGCATAACTAAGAGTGTTGTAAATGAACAGCTACTATATAAAAGATGTACCCATGTCTGATCTTTTCACATATGTGGTGATTTATTTAAGGGACAAATATTTTAGCATTTGGAAAGAGCCCCAGCTTTGAATAATATCTCAAATCCAACTAAAGAGAATAGAACGTCAAATAGGCCATATAAATCCCATTGAACTAATGTTTTCATAATCTATACTGAAAAAATCTGAATAGATTTGGTGTTTTTCTTTTTAAGAGGGTTAGTTATTGAACTCATTTGGAGGAATGAAATTTTCACAAGTCTAGAAATGACAAAACATAATTGATATCCATGAAGATTAAATGAGATTTGGAACCAAGTATTGTTCACATTTAAAAGTTAAATAATAATTTGGCCTTTGCATCATTAACAATAAGTTTAATCTCCATTTGATTTTACTGTTGGCTATGTAGGTCATTCTCTATTGAACAAATCAAGAAAAAAAAAAAAGGCCTCACTTGAAAGAAGGGGAATTGATCAGAAGATGGGCAGATGAATGAGATATTTGTTTTGGATGTACTTGTGAGCGTAATTTCTCCATGAAATCCTTATGGAAGTGATGTTAAACTGAGAACTCAATCAGTGCCATGGTTCATCAAAGCAGCGCCTCCACCTCTACTTGATTGCATTCAGTCTTTCACTTGTGCTTTTGAAAATATGTATGTGTTCACTGTGTACTCAATTTTGAGAATCACTGTTCCTCGTTTTTTTCCTTTGAATGAACTCCTTGGAACTCACTTTAATGGGGGGGAAAAAAAAACACAACAAAAAACCAACAACAAAAGAAAACTACACCCAAAAAGTGAACAATTGAAAGCCTCCATCAGCAACCTTATGGAATAGCTCTGTTCCTGCCAATATCTGCTTCTCATATGTAACTCCCTGACTCTCACACTTCCACATATAGAGAGCAGCTTTATTTAGCCACAGTAGGGTCTGAGGTAGAGCAAGGTCTTTGATACGTATTTTCCTTTCTGATTGTCCATTCTCTCTCATGATGTGGATTTAGGGGCATGGTGGACTGTGAACAGATATTGGAATTGCTGGTGATCAAAACATCCCACCAACGTACTTGCTGGACTAGGTGTTATCTAAATCAGTATATGAACATACAGATATGCATACACAGAGTAATTGCACAGTTCTTGGGAGGCATGGGACATCAAGACCCCTGTTTTCACATACCTTTGTTTCTCCATGGCAGTTTCCAGAGCATCAGTGGGCAGTGATGGCAGTGCTAATGCTCTTTGAATGCAATTTCTGTCCTTAGCTGCTTGAGATCCTTGCTGGAAGACTCAGGAAAAATTATGAAAAAGATTTTTAGTTTTGCTTGTAAGAGGAATAAGGATGACAGAAATGATGGCTAGCCAGAAAGAGGAGAGATCTCATCGTTCATGGTAATTGTGATAATTTAAGGCCCTTTTGGTGAAATTATGACCAGGAGTCACTGAATTCATTATAACCAAGTCTTCACATCTAATTAATGTAATCCTAATTGCCCTGTTTCTTACAGTGTGTGCCCTATCTGCCAGCCCAGAACATACTGGGCTCCAAGCAGCATATAAATCCTAGTGAGAGTCTGTATCTCTTTTCTGTCCTGCCATGATGTAAAAATATCTATGCAAAATACAATATTTTTTGTAAGTGTTAAGGTTACTTAGGAGAAAGAATTTTTCTTTTCAAAATAAGTAGAATTTAAGTTGAGCCAAGTATTTTTCTGTAAGTTCATGTGCTCGTATTTTTAGTTTACTAGATAGATTTTAAAAAACAGCATCCTGATTACAACATCTAGCCTCTCACATTGTAGAACTCCTCAAGGCTTTTCTCACCTTCTCAATTTCTTCCTCGTATGCAATCCCAAAGGGGTAGGAGGGCTCACGGTTCACAAGTTCTTGTGACTGCTTGATAATTTTGCCAGGAAAACTCACAACATTAACAGTGTGGATTTCATTCTTTACTGCTACTGTTTTAATATCTCTTTCACCAAACCTACTCCTGAGAGCACAATGATATTTCTGTTTTTAAGCTGCTTTTCGGAGTAGACCCTGGCAGGCAAGTGTATGGTATGATGCATGTGAAGGGGTAATGACACTCCTCACAGTCTGGAGGTTGAAGTGGCCTGACAGGAATGCTCTGGGACCTGAGCCCTCCACAGAGAGCAGCCCCTATTGGAGCCCTCCTATTGCTGAGCATCCCAAAAGGAACCAAGTGCCTCTCCTTGAGGATCTCAGCTGAGCCCTGAGGCATGCCTGTGGCAGTGCTCCTATAAGCACTGAAATGTGAGCGTCTCAATCTTGAGCTTTCAGATAAAAAAGCAACTAAAGAAAGATGTCCTGGTCTCTGTGAGGTTGCAGACATTGCGTTCTCCCCAGCGCTCACAATCAAGTGATGGACCAGTGTTTCCTGTTATTTGAAATTGTCTCCGCTTTTCCAGGCAGTTAGTGAGCACGGTCCTCAGGTGGAGTGAGTTGGATTAGCTCCAATACTTTAAGCCGTCATTAAATTTTCAAATGAATATTTAATTGGCTAGTGTGTGCTCAGTGACGTGAGAAGCTTCGTGTGGATCGTGCATAGGGCTAACTCCATGAGGGCACGCTGTTACTCACCTGACCTGTGAGCTGAGCTATCAGGCTATTTGCCAGTATTTATTTCATTTATTTCTCCTTATGTTTGTTTACCTTTCAGACTTTGTTACTGCAATTCCTTTGTGTAAAATTTACTCAAGTCTTTGCTTGCTGTGGTTTGGAGGGCAGTGTGTGTGCTGCCTGACTGCTTGGGGCTGCTTCGTTCCTGTGTCCTCTGGGCTGAGTGACACAGAGAGGTGGAGCAGCTGCATGCCAGAAGTCTCACTGCCTTGGTGAAGAGGTACAGCTGGGTATGTACTTTAGGCAACATTTGGTCAAGGAAGTTGAAGAAACTTTGAGTTTGGATAAAGTCTGCTCTGAAAGCTACAAAAACATTGAGCTACCCAAACCAATGTTGATATGGGCTGGGTAATTACAAAACACCATGCTTCCATTTCCTGGGGAAAGAAATCCTCTGGTCTGGGAGGCAAAGTCATATTATACACAAATCGTTGTAAAGTAATAGAGGTTTTAATATCCCTCCCTATCGGGATCCACACTTATTACTTTTCAGAAAACAGCAGGTATTTGATGTTTGACAGGTCAGAGAAATGTATAACAATCCACAAAGAAAATAATTTTACTTGATTATGTCTTTTCTGACTGCTGAGTCTGTGAATTTATTCCGTTTATCCAGATGTGGAGTTGAGAAATTCTGTATTTTTCTATATGCCTTTTTCTGTCATGATATCTGTAAGGACACTCTACAGTGTTGCTCTGGTTTATTCATTAGATGACCCATTACAAATAGGTAGTACTTTGATACTTAGGGACAACAGAATATTTTGACCTGCTGTACATCTCTAGTGCCACACGCGTATACATGGCTTACATTGCAGGGACCTGAAGGGCACTGGGCAGGCACACAGCAGCGCCATCTCACCTGAAGACCTTCTGCACTTTTTCTGCCATGAGCCTGGTGGGAGAAGGAGACAGAGCAAGCCAAAGCAGATGGGACTGAGGTAGGAAAAGGACACAAATCAGGCAAAGGAGGAAGGGCTTTTGCTCCCTTGCGTTTGCTTTCTGCCAGCACAAAACTCATCCTGACTTCCTTCCAGAACATCTTCTGACCTGCAGCTAGGACTTTTTCTGAGGGGGAGGACGCTGACATTTCTCTCTGGCGATGGTGCTTGCTGGAAGTGGAAGCAAAGAGGACACAGGAGCTGTTGTTTCAGCAGGCGGTGCATTCAGGGGGTGGGGGGAGCTGCGTTCCATCTCCTTGCCATCTGCCAGGCACAGCTTTCTGCATTGCAGCTCCACACAGGGATGTTTATTCCATGGGTTGCAATACGTATGGAATCTTCTGGTGCACGTGTGCTGTCATTTCAGATTCTTTTTAACAAGTTTAGTCTCCAATTCCACAAACATTTCATCATGTGCATAGGACTGCTCGTAGAAATTGTGTTACTACAGAAAAGAGTGCTTCTCCTCTGGCTTTAAATACGTATTGTCAGGAGGATTGAGGTCCCAGACTTTTATAGTGCTTTTATAAAAAGTCAAAATCTAGAGAGATTGTACTGGTTAAATGACCAGCTGGGTTGTCATTGTTTTATTTCCTCAAATGTTTAGATTTTTATATTTTAATGGTTATTTATTTTTCAAGATACCCATTCAAAGCTATTACCACTTTAAAACCTGATGATGATGATCCAGCTGCAATACATCTGAGCCATCTCTCTCCTGATAGCTGAAGGATGAGGACGAGCATTACATACACTGCTCAGCACCCTGAGAGGCAGTGTTCCTGTTGTTTTCTCTTTCTCCGCTGTTGAGAAGCTGCTTCACAGCAGTGCTCGCTCATTAGCACAGCCCCACAGGTGGTGCTGGTTCCAGTTTGAGGTGACACTGCGTGTTGCTCTGCCTGAGCTGCTCTCCCTCCCCAGCTCCATGTACTGTGTCACTGTGTGGTTTGTGTCACAGGATGCAGGTATTAATGTACTTAACCATGTACATCATCATTAGAGGCATTTTTTTGGTGTGAATGGCCAGGTGGGCCTATGCATGATGCCAGGGACATGGAGGTGGTCCTTCTAACTGCAGCATGAGGAGTGATCTGAAGGGCTGAGCTGGGCTAAAGGACCTGTGGATGCTATTTCTTTCTGTGTTTTAGATGGGGGAGGGGAAGATGATAAGACAAAATAAAATAAAAAAAACCCAACATATTGTTTGCTACCCTCATGACTTCTCCAGTCACATACTGGTACCTGTGCTATATCCAAATGCTTTCTACCGCAGAGCTTGCACTGGGCTTGTCCAGCAACCCTTTGAGGAAGGAAGATTCCACTGAGACCCTTTGCCCTCTGATTCAGCCATTGTTTTGTCTTTTTTCTTTTTTCTTCATGTGCCCCAACTAATAAGTCTTTTACAAATAATAGTTGGCATTGACGCTGTGGGAAATCCAATGCTTAAAATCTCTTCTTTGTACAATGAAGTTCAGATCTTAATTTGGGGTTTGCTATATGACACTGAATAGCCATGTGAAGTCGTGCACGTTACAGAAAGTGCTCAGTGGCATATAAAATGCCCATCAAAACATGCTTACAGAACTTTCAGAATAATGCAGCTGGCTTTTTGACTTCCAAAGAAGAATTTTTATTTATCACATACCCTGGTAGTCGTTTCCCCTGAGAGCATCTTCAGGAAGGTGCACTTGCTTTACTGTGTAGCCCATCCCTATGTCTTTCTGTGCATCCAATAATCTGGAGAACCATGTATGTGCTTCTGTTGAAGTTATCAGGCATTATACACCCAACAGTGAAGACACAAGTTACCATCGATGGGTTCATTTATTTCAATAGCCCAGGGTTGCATTGTAAGATTTTCTATGGACTTGGATATCACAGCACTGGCTATTCATTCATTGAACATTCATTCATGTTTTAAATCCTGAGGTTTTTTTTTTTTTCTCTTCTGAGTTGTACCAGATTTGTGAAGGAGATAATAGTTTTTCACCTGCCTCATGTTTGCTAGCTCTTTCTTTTTTACTTGAGAAGATACATCCCTAAAAGCAAAATTGCTTCCCAAAGAAGTGAAGAAGTTTGCCTCCGTGTTCAGTCTTGCAGGAGTTTTTGGTCTTCCATGCATTTCTTAGCAAGTTATTCTGATCTGCATGAAAAGTTGCCCGGAGAATTTACCCCTTGTTAGGAGATATTGGATTGGCCTTTATTTCCTGTGATCTATAAATTACCTTTTAATGTCATTTGCCATAACCATTAAAGAATAGAAGCAGTTATAAAAGGGACATATAGGAAAGAAGGTATCTTAGAAGATGAGCCATCTTCTACTGACCACAGTGCATTCTAAATCCTTTTTGTGTCAGTGGGAAATGAGATCTTTATATGTAGGAAATAAAAGCAAAAGTAAGTTATGATGAAAAAATTAAAGATCTGTTTAATTAGCTTTGCTCATCTTTAGTGATCACTGGGAACAGAAAGGTGGTGAGAGCAGGGGAGATGAAAACTGCTAATTCTTCAAATGCAAGTGAGGAGCTATGATAAAACCCAACTTTGTGGTAAGCATTTAAAGGGCCCTTTAATTAGCTTTTCTGGAAAGTTCACTGATGATATGCTGGAATAATGATCCCATATGTTCGAAAATGTCTAGTCATTAGCAAGCATGGTGGCTGAACATACTAATGCATTTGCCTTTTAGACATTTCAAGAGTGGATGGTGTTGCTGCTGCCGCTGCTGGAGAGGTCAGCCCTTTGTTTCATTTAATCACATGGTGACTTTCAGGACTGAATCATTTTCTTAGCCACACTGTGAGCACTGGTTCTCAGCAAAGAGAAGAGCTTGATCAGTCAGAGTGGACAGAGGAGAGGATACAAGAGAGATGAGCATTGGTGCGTTGTGTTTTTGTTGTTGCTGATTTTCTTTTTTTTTTTTTTTTTTTTTTTTTTCAGTCCTGGCCCTGATCCACAAAATGTGCATGGATTGGAGCAAATTAGTAGAACAAGTGTGAGACTGGCAGCCAACTGTTAATAAATTATTGATTGCATGAAAAACGCTCTTATTAGCACTCTGTTACTAAAGTGCCTTAGATTTGCAGACAGCTGCTTAGGTATATCTAAAATAATTTTACTCACTCTGCCTTTTTATAGCAGTGATAAACTAGTATGTTGCCTAATGGTGATGAAGACTGGGACCCTAAAATGATGACTTGCTGAGGACAAGAAATCTCTAAGCTGGCATCTCAGCTGTGAAGTTACTGACTTTCACTCATTAACTCAGTGTGTTTGAAGGCGCAAATGATTCCCCAAGTTTTTGACGTGGATTTACATGCTCCAGTTCAAGTCAAAGGGAAGACTTCTCATTGACTTCATTAAGACTGTGTTAAGCTCAAATTGAAAATAAGCAGCAGTGGTAGAGTTAAGCTAAGAAAAATTAACAGCAGAGATATTTGTGCAAATGAGATTTCAAGAGACATAAGTTTGAAAGCAGAGAAACAGGCTGTTCTAGACAGTCAGACTAAGAAAGCATTGTGTCTATAGCGATGACAATGTGAAAAAACAGAGAAGTGAGTTTTGGACTGATAGCAGTAATAGAGGGAGAAATTGAACTGACATTATTTTCAAGAGGCAAGAAAAAGATTGAAAATAAGATATATTTAAAACTTACAAATTTAATACCCTAGGAAAAAGTATCTCAAATCAGATTTAAACTATGTCCATTTAGGTTTTTTTTTGTTTGTTTGTTTTGGTTTTTTTTTTTTCAGTCTTACTATTTCCATTTTAAAATCTAGTGGACAGAGAAAAATACAGAATCAATAAATGCAACAGTGTCTATTACAGTTTTTGATGACATTACTGGGAAAAAAAAAAGAAAGATACTTCATAGGATGAAGTCTAACATCTTTCTTTTTAACTATATTTCCAAGGTAATGCAGTGTGATTAGGTATTCTCTTTTATCTGTATTTTCCTGGAGTTAAGAATATGGCCTGGAAGGGATACTTTTCTCCACTTACAGCTGAAGAACTCATGCAAAGTTCCTATTTTATGGCTTCCGCAATCATGTATGGATTGTGATAGTGTTGGAGCTGGAGTTGATTGAATTGTGGCCTAGCAAATATAGTTTCTTAATAAGACTGAAGTATACATCAGATCAGAACTCCCATTTCCAAAATTTGGAAGGATTACTCTTCTGTGAAGCTGATAACAGCTTCCATGTTTAACTGCTAAACAGCTTTTATTGAGCCAAGATTTAGAAGGTGCTAATATCTAAATCCACGTGTCTTCTATGTTTGCAGTAGTGGGTACTTAAAAAGCAGTATAATTTGGCTCAAAACGAGTTGATGTAACAAAAAAGTTCACATTTTTCTATGTTGCTGCTGTCTGAAACAGACATAGAGGCAATTTATTCAGCATAAATTATTGCCAGCCTTAGCTAAATGAACTTGCTCTGTAAAGCTTCCTCATCTATATAACCAAAGTGAGCTGTCTGGCTACATCTGTTTTTGCTCATCTTTCAGATGTATCGTATACAAAATCCAACATTTGAGGGTGTTGTGTCATCAGCAGTACTATCGAGGGAACTCTGGGTTCATAAACCAATGAACAGGTTACATTCATCCATATATGTAAGTTTTTCATCTGTGACAGATACAATATTGATAATATTCTTCACTGTAATATTTAATGACAATCTTCATTTAATAATTGATGGCAGTATAATTTAATGCAAAAAGTTGCACACTAGAGGTTGGAAAATGTTTTTGCTTAACTGTGTAACAACGCTTTGAGAAAGAAGAAACGAGAATTTGCACATGAAAAATCGAATATGGATTGGTCAGGTGCATTGTAATGTGGCATTACACACATTTGGATATATGAGTTATGAGCAGGTGCAGAAAATCTAGCATATCTGGATTGACCTTCTTTTGATTTTTAGCTCACTTACCAGTACATAGGTTTTCTTTAAAGTGCAATTGCTTCTTCACTGTCCTGATTCTCAGAAACATGCCATTCCTTTAAATGTCTCTAAGACTTCTGTGGTTCCTCTATTGTCTCTACACTAGGCAACCTCACTGCATGACCTCCAGGAATGACTTACACTGTCTTGCCTTACTTGTCCTGTTCCTTCTCTGGTAGCTGTGGAGGCTGATGTATCAAGGTTTGCTCATGCAAAAAAGAGGAGAGGATATGTGAGATCAGAAATCTCCCAGCTTTCTTTAGAGGATAAAAACTAAACTTTACTTCCTTTTTCTTTTATTTTCCAAGGGTGCCTGGGGTAGAAAGAGCTGCTTTGAAAGGCCACGGAAGAATGGAAAGAACTATAGTTTTTCACTTTTCAGCTTGCCAGCTACATCTTTTCTCATGTTTCTGTCTAGTTTTAAAACAGTGCAAACTTGTACCCCATGTCCTTGTTCGTAGCCTACACCAATGCCTGCTAGCAGACTGCCTCCTGAACGGGGCACCTCGCAGAGCACAGCCTGCCAGGAGAAGAGGTGTGTAGGTGTTTTGAGAAATAAATCTGTGTCTTCTTTATTTATGATAGTCTATCACTTCTGAAAGGGACAGATGAATTTGTACCAGTCATTGAGCTTTTTTGGAAACATCAGGCTTTTCAGATGCAGCCTTCTCCTGAGTCCACATCTGGAATCAGGGGATACATCTGAGCTGTTCCCATTGTGTACTGATGTAAATATCTGGTGAAAGGGGTCTGGGGATTTTCAAGGTTTATTTGCAAGACAGACCACAGTGGAGTTATATCCTGCAGGCAAGGTGTTGGCTTTCAAAATTTTAGATCACAGAGTCCAAGAATGACACCTTGTTTCTGCACTGTGCTGTACTAAATGAAAGACGATCTCAGATTCATCATCAGCAGATGTGTTCTGTGCCAGTGCTGGCTATTGTAAGAAGACTGTTACTCAATGAATTTGCTACGTTTCATCAGAGCAGAGCTGTGGGAAACATCACATGAAAGTACTGCAGCATATAAAAGATATTAAAAAGGTGAAAAATATACCTGTGGGAATTGTCTCATAATTTTATTATCCAAACCTCAAGAATTTGCCAGAATAGGTTGAAAATCTCAAAAGACTGGCTAGTTCACAAAATTTCCGCTACTTTGCTGCGGAGAATATAGATCAAGTGCACATTTTAATTCTGAGCACTTTGCTTCTGGTCTATAACTGAGCAAGGGAAGTGCAAAGACATGAAAATGATGAAAATGAAACCAAGGAAGAAAAGGATCTGCTTTTCTAACTGTATTGGCACTTGGCCAGGTCTTTCAAGTGATGTAAATTGGGAAATCCGCATGGCAAGTTAAGGAGCTACAGTTTACACTGCATGAGAATTTGGTATGTAGCATTTGACAGCTTTTTGGAATCGAGATTTTTAGGAGATACAACATAATGCTTTTATTAAGTACCTAGGTGCAAATATAACCTGAGTTTTTCTTTGTTGCCTGAGAATATCTAGCTCTTTACAGGCACCCTCAGAGAATTAACACACAAACTAGCCGGAGGCCCTCCCATGGCAACATCATAGCATCACTTCTGCATAGTTATGCCTATTGTAGATGTTCAATAACTATCCCCTTAGCCCCCTTTTCAAGCTAAATTCAGCCATAACTGATTAATTAAGCAACTTTGAGGTGTATTTTGGAACCTATTGACTAAAAAGTTATATTATTTCAAAGCTGAAATTGTTGCCTTAGGGGAATTAAGTCAGCTCTTTAAATTTTTTAGTAGCATAGCTTTCTACTCAATAGCTTCTGAAATGCATCTCAGACTCACTTAATTGTCTATAGCTTATTTTAGCTCTGGAAGTGGTTGGTGTTTTCCAGTCACAGCCGCAAATGGGCAAGGCATACTTGCCCTACAGGTGAGTAGTACTACAGGCTGTCTGCACACCGGACCCTATACCAGCCCTGCATGGGTATCTTGAATCCTTCAGGACAGCCAGAGCCAGACACAGCCTACCCAAATTTAGGCTTCTTAACCTGGAGCTGAGCACTGTGTATGTGGCACCCCATGCCAGGTGATGGCCTGTACATGTGGCTTGCTGGTGTAGTGGAGGCACTCCGCTGCCTCTGGGCTTGGGAGTCTTCCCTCCTCCTTGACAGAAAGAGAAGTGCTCTGCTAGAGCTTGGTCTCTTCTCTTAGTGCCCTCTGGGCTGAACCCACAATAGCTGAAGAAAATATGTGGACTGGTATTAATGAGGCAGCACCTGAAACTTACTGTTTTATACTAGAAAGGTGAATTCACATTTCAGTGCTGTCCTCTGCCATGAGTCCTTAGAGTGAACACCCACAGCTATACCTGATTTGAAGGGCAATGTGATCAGTTTCTCTGCTTTTATTGGGACTTTGCTAATTTGCTAATTCTCATATTAGCCAGTCCTTTCATTTAAAGCTATTATTAATCAATAACATGCCTGTTTGCCAAGATGATAAATACAAACTTAGCCTGTCTTCTAGATTTGCAAATGCTATTTTTTTTCTAACTCTTATCTATTATCTATTGTCTTTTTTTTTTTTTTTTTTTTTTTCAGAGCTGGGTTTTGTTTTTTTTTTTTTCTAAAACTGTGCAGACATATGTTGAGAAGAACTCTGGCTAACACCTGTTTGACCTGCAGGTTTGAAATCTTTTCTACACTGCCAGACTGTAACAGTACAGAAATACACATTGACTTGGATGATTACTTCTGAGTATTGGCACTGAGTTTTGTGCAGAATTTTAAGTTCACCTTCTGAACCTAGGGCTAGAGTAGGGACAAAACACATCTGAGGACTTGCCAGAAATTATTGTCCTTTCTGTCTTTGTTTCACTTCTTTATTTTCCCCCAAGTTTTTTTTTTTTTAATGTTTTTGAGTTCTTTTGAAACAAATGTTCAGATTGTCCTTGTCCTGTGCATTTACTGCGATACAAGGAACAGCTCAAGAAAAAGGAAAATTAATTCTGAACTTTCCTTCAGATTTCAGCAGAGCCTCCTGTAGATAATTACAGATCATTTAAATGCTCAACAGTTTTTAAAATCTGTCCAGTGTCATAGTAACTGAGGGGTAAGATGCCCCTCATTAACAAGGAAAATGACATCAAAGAAAGATAAATTTCAGAAAGTTATTATTTCAGTTACCCAAAACTAAACAAATACCAGTCTAATAAGTAAAACTGGTTCAAAGCCAGTGTGAACAAACATGATGTAAGAACCTCTGTCTAGGCTTAAAGAAAAAAATAGATCATGAGGATGAAGTCAGAAGAAAACCATTCCCTTCTTTCAGGGAAAATTGATACAGAAGTAGGTAGGAAACTATTGGAGGGTAAGACAAGGGACTGCGTAAGAATCACTGGTGCTGTAAAGGGATTGGTGTGCTGTCCTAGGATGGACCTCAGTCTGACCTTGCTAGAACTGCCCGAACTAGTTGCCAGGCCGGGCTTTGTTTGATGAACTTTTCTTTTTCTTACAATTTATTCACAAGTGGCTTTGTGAGTTGTTTAGATTTGTGAAGATTTTTGTGGGCATAAATAAAACATTAAAATTAATTGGTTGCTATGATGGGTTTCTTGATGATGTATGTTTGTGCTATAGAACTGGCCTCTGAACTTTGGTGGTAGTTCTGTACTTCACATGCAGTATAAATGAGCATTCTGTCTTTTACATGCAGTCATCTCTACATTGTTCAGGACACTCAGAATTATTTATTATAATTTGGCAGTTATTTTCAAAGAAGGAAGAAATCATTTGCAGTGTTAACAATGTTATTGCAACTTGTGTGAAAGATTTTTCTTTCCATCACTGACTCTATCACTGTCATTCCATCTTATCCTATCACATCTCTAAGATGCACCAATCTGGGGGAACACCAATATAACATGCTAATAGCTTTATTTGTAGGGTGGGGGGGAAGTTTTTAAAAGGTGCTTTTGTTTTCTTGTCGTGATATCAGAGCACACCTCTTAGGAGAAGTACTAGAAATCAAAGAAGCACAATGAAGCTAAGATGAGGTGTTTCCTATAACTTTAGGAAGAAATAGTGTTTATGAGTGAAAACCACTACTATTTTGAAGTATATTTTCTGCACACAGATATGGTAAGTATTTGTAATGTTCAGCCAGAGTAATCACAGAGTATCAGGAAGAAATCAATGAATGAATGATTCCAAGTTAAGAAGTAGTGAGTATTGACTTTTTGCTGTTATTTCCCCCCTCAAAAATTGTTTTTAGCAAGAAATGGAAGGCTTTTTCTTGTTTGCATATTTTCAGAGAACAAGGATTGCTAATATTTCATTTTACAAGAACATTTTTTCATTTTCTTTCAAGTTCGCTTGGGAAAAATTATTTCCATATTTTTGAAATTCTATTCGTAATTCCCCTTAACCAAGTAACAATAGCCCTTTCTTACTTATGCTAATAATTGTTGGAGCTCAGAAAAGCAATTTCTGTGTTGCAACAGAGCAACATTTTAATCTATTTAAATATCTAGAAAGTCCAGTAAAATCAGATGTACTTTCTTTCACTAAGTGAATGCCTTCAAATGAGCAGATCATCTATTGTGTGAATAGTTCTGTTGGGCTGTTCTGACAAGTTTTTTTTCTTTGTGAAATATGCAGTAGTTTGGCATATCTTTTTATCTTTTGGTTGCTGAAATACAGTTCAAGAACACAAACTGAATTTTGTAAGCAAGACTTGGGTTATTTTTTAATTTTATCAAATGATGTTCTGGGCAAAATAAATATAAAGAGCCGGCCAGACTTGGCCTTGCTTACTTGGAAGTAGTACAAATGAAAAGCCAGACTGTGACCACATTTGTAGGGGAAGTGTTACATCATAGCCTGAACTGATGATGATTGAGCACCTAGTGAAAGGGTAGTGGCTAGCCCAGGAAGCACAGATGCAAGCAATTTACCTGCGCTTCTCAGATGACCAGGAGTGGACCCTGAGTCCACCCCTTCCTTGAACTCATTTAAGAGCTAGCCTCTGAAGGGATAACACGTCCTGGATGAAGGCTGCTTCCTTAGAAGGAGTGTTCAATAGACAGAGAACCTCATCACCAGCTGCTTGAGTCAATCAAGCTTTTTCTTTCTGTATATGACTGTTAGTATTCCTAACAACACTTTGCCTGGTCTTGCAAAGAACTGGTCATAAGCAGTTTCATTGCTTCATAGGACAGTCTTTCCCCTCACCTCCTTCTTTCCAGCAGCAGTAGTGAGCAGAATGACAAATATCCCACTCCAAACAAACTGCCCTATGTCTGCTAGCAAACATTGTCATAACAAACAAATGTCAAAGTGTATGTACAAGGGTATCTCTTGCCATTGTTTTAACTTACTGGAATATCAGTGGATTTTTTGAGGCTGGTTTTACTAACTGAACTTCTGTAGCAGTACAAACATGGGAAAGCACACACCACGTGTGGGATCTCCAATCTTCTCTTTCTACTTCAGCATATCCTCCTGCCTCTTTTACGCTTGTTCAGCAACTCACTTGCTAACCATGCACTCCCAGGCTTCTGATAGATGCCCTTCTCTATTTTTCTGCCCTTTGTCCACAGCTCTGTCTTTGCCCTGGTAAGGGTAATCCAGCTGCACATCGGTGGCTCTGGTGAGGAGGTCTGTATGGGGCTGTCCCAGACCCGATGCTCTGCCAGGGCGCCAGCCACTGCCCTGTCTCAGGGCTTTTTCCCCACCACATCTCTCTGTTTAGACCATGAACAGCCTGAGTGTTCAGCTACTTAGACTCTTAATGATGTGTTTAAGCTGCCACAAGCCTTTTATAAATAAACCTAGTGTTATCTTTTACCTTTGTAAGTCTGAATGATGTGTTAATTTTTCCTTTTCCTTTTTCTTTTACAGACAAAGGGAGAACTGTGTACAAATTTTACAGGTTAATACTTAATGACTAAACTAAATGTAATTAGGATCTGTGAGCCTCTTTGGACTAATTATAGGACACAGCATTTCACTTCCATTTAACCTATTCAAATCTTGCCCAGATCAGTGGTAACAAAGAGCCTGGGATGGCAACCTGCCAATTTTGTGGAGTGTAAAATTAGTGGGCTGTTCCTTGTCCCCATCCCTCTAATGGACAAATCATGCAAACACCCCCACCATCATCACCAGTACCTTCTGGCTCCCTCTGCAATGCTGAGGCTGTGAAGGATGGCAGCTCCTCTCTTCTCCTCTGTCCTGGGTTGATCTCTGTCCTGTAGTCCCAGAGCTGAGCCCCAGTATTAGGAGAAGCTTTACCTGCATGAGCTTTAGCCCCAGCAGTAACCTTCTGAGGAGTCACACTGTGCTGCACCAGAATGTTAATGCACTAGGTAAAATCTCAAGCCACTAAGATGAATCTGAAGTCCTTAAGGGTATGTCTGGTTTTAAATAAAGACATCCAACAGACAACAAATTAAGCTCACTTGTTAGTCCTATGCTGTTTTCAGACTGAGAGGAGCAGTTTTAAGTAGTAGACATCTCATAGACATCTCAGTTACGTGGGGAAGGGAATTTTAGTGTGAGGTGTTTTGTTTGTTTGTTTGTTTGTTTTAGTAATTTGTTATTTGGAAAGATAATGCTCTTTGGTTAGGTAATTTGTTTTTTTTAAGGGTTTTTTTATTATTATTATTACTATTAGGGAAGAGTATATCAATTCAGCCTAGCTATTTGCAGGACACTTATCTCTGCAGTATCTGAGAGCCAAGCATGATTGTTAAGGCTTATGTGGAATGCTAACATCTCTAAATTTGAAGTGAGGACTAAATGATGGGATAAGTTCAATTTCATGTCATAGTGGAAAAAGTAGAACTTTGCTGAAGATAGGCTTGGCACTGAATCCAAACTATATTTAACTTCATGTGCTCTTTTTTCTTTTGACTGTTTATTACAGACTTTAGATGTTGATAGGTTATAAAACTTGAGGAGGGGGAAAAATGATGTAATAAAAACAAGCAGCATCAACAGAGTGAGAGCAAGAGCCACCTGCCGCACTGCGAGCTGCAGCCAGTGAAGGGTACAAAAGGAAATGATTGACACCAGCATACACACACCCAGACTAGACACAGCAATATAGTTCAATAGCAAAGTTACAGCCTGTGACTAGATGAAAGAATACAGGCTTTAAAAGTAAAACACTTTGTGAACATAAACTCCTTATATATTGCAGTGAGTCTCTGCGGAGCAACAGCGTGCTCAGTGCCCCTCCTTCGCTCCTGCCTGCTACAGATCCCACTCTGCAGGCAGGTTCAAACAAGGTCAGAGTGTCTGGCTGCTTAGCAGGAGCTGTCCTTTCTACAAACTTAATAAATGGAGTCCAGGTGCAGGAGATATCCTTTGCAAATATGTCCTCCACTGTGCCTATAATGTTTTCCATTGCCTGGGCTGTAGCTCCCATGTCGTATTAGTCCCCTGCTGATCAGAAAGGCACTTATAATAACCAGTTGCCAAGAGAAGGAACTTAATCAAATTAGAATGCACAAAAATTAACACATTTCCTATAAACATACTGCGAGTTCAGAACGGCACACAGCTGCCTAGAGCAGAGGTCTTGAGCACCCTGCTCACAGGCTGGAGTTTTACTTCTTTGTGGGCCATATGGCACAAGGAGCTTGAAAACATGCTTACTTTAAAATGCTGCTCACCCACCTGTCTACAAAGCCAGCCCTTGAAAGCAAGATAATTGGAACGAATAATAACTCCCTTTCCTTTTGGGGAATGATGGCTCTGGGAAAAATGAATTCCTTCCTCCTTTTTCCTCCTTTGCATTGCTGTGCTGCACTGCAGTGTTCACTCTGAAGCCTAGTGATGATACACATCTCTGTCAAAAGGGCTAGTTTTTGTCAAACAAATTAGGCAAGAAAGAAATACAAAACTGGAGGGGACCTCCTAGACATAAAATAAAAAAACAGCTCTCTGGTGTTACCAATCGTGACAGTGTTCTAGCTGTGCAATTGTTAATGACTTAACAATCTCTGATGACAGGTATGAACTTTATTATTATGTATGAGATATATGCCAGTTCTAATTATAGCATTATATCCTCCATGATATCCCTACTATTTTATAACAGATATCACTACTATTATACACTTAAAATAGTTCAGGGTCATAAATTTCTGCTTCAGAGTTAAATTCATCTCCTTATTAATGCCTATTTTTGCAGTCAAATTACATGATAAAGAAAAGTTGTTTCATTTGAACAACATGGGAACATGTGAGTATTATTTGTGGAAGTACAAAAAGTGGTGTTCATCTTGAGTTTTCCTAAAAGTAGGTCTCATGTGTACATTTAGAGACACAAACAATGGGTTTGCACTGTCACGTGCAGGTTGTGTCCATGGACGTAGTGTCATTATTTATCTTCTTGACTAGCTGGATTTTGTAGGTAGTTAATATGGGTCAAATTCATAACATTATATTCCTTTGTTTCTGTGTTAGTCAAAGACATAAAAACTCATAAGAAGATTTTGATGACTATACTACTCTATATTCAGTCAAGATATTTGCAAGATACAATTTCACTGATTTTTTTTTTTCATCCTATCTGTAGCTTAGAAATCAAACTTTGTTGTTGGTTCACTAACATGGCAAATAGATGAACAGTTTTGATCAACTTCAGATGGGATAAATTAACCAAAATAATTTCTCATCTAGCTTTGTTATGGTAGTTTTTTTTTGCTGGAATATTTGCTTTTGACTTGTTCAGCAATGCTCTAGTTTTCTACAATTTGGAGCGATATTGAGCAACAGCACCTACCTCCCTGATACCTGTATCACATGCAGAACAGCCAGTGAAGTGGACTCAGCAAGCTGACTTTCCTTTGCAAATTACTCAGATCTTGAAACTGTCTCCTGTCACTACCCCTCATTTCCTGTTAACCTTAACTGATGCCCAGCAGGACCTAACTGCAGGGCACTGGAAGCAAATGTACCAGAAATCCATCCTTCCACAGTTTTTACCACCAGGCATTAGATATATCAGAGATCATTCTATTTAATTTATGAGGTGTGAGAATCAAATAACCTATATAAAAATTTATGTTGTGTTTCAAGATGTCCAATTGAGATTGAAATATGTCTGGTTAACTTTCAAATAAATTGACTTCTCCAGAGTTTTCTCAGAATTTTCTCCCAGGCTAGAGTATTATTGAGTTTTATAGGTTTAACATTGTGAAGTAGCACCTTAGAGAGAGTAGAGTTGAAACATTTGTCCATACAATGGCATATGCTATTGTTTCAGTACCAGCAAGAGGGGGCTCATTTTAGATGGGGTTAATGACTCTGCTTGGTGTGTAATTACTGATTAGAATAGCACCATAGCAATATTTAAGGAGAATCAAGCCTGGTCTACAGAGATAGAGTCACTGTTGTGGGAAGTGCTTGTAGAAAATGCATGCTTTTCAGCTAACAGAAATTCAGCAAAGACCTTCAGGTTAACTGGGATGGAAGAACAGGAATGGCAATTATGTTTTTACTCTCATTCTCCCTCAAAGGTAAATGTGGGCTACTGACACTTGGGAATCACTCATCTAGGCAGAAACTAACCTCCTCAAAAACACATACACGAAGTTTGTGAAGACAAATGTCCTGATACTGAGCCCTGCTGAGTGCCCTCCTGCCTGCCTCTCATGTCGATCCTAGGAGATGCTGGGCCAAACGCTGTAGAAATTCTGGCCTGGTGGGATCTGCAGGTCTTTCCTGCTGTCTGGGCTAAGTGTGTCAGGCTGGTTTGGGCTTTCATTCATCTCGCTTGCAATGTTAGTGGCAGAAGTAGACACTGGAGAACTTTGACCAACTGCAGGAACATGTGGATGAATCGCAGAATCACCAAGGTTGAAAAAGACCTTCAAGATCATCCAGTCCAACCATCCTATCACCAATCCTATCACCAATAGTTCTCACAAAAAAAAAAATAATTAAATTTAAACCAGGAATCCTGGAAGTTCTTGTACATTGGTGTTTGCTTTGGTGTCACGCTTTCTCTCTCTTTTTTTTTTCTTTGTTTTTTTTTCTTTCCCCCCAGTATATCACTGTATCTTGAAATGAATGCAGAAACTCTGTTTATGAATATATCGCCTTGGTGTGTCCTTTATGTAGTTGAGATGGGGACAGAACAGAAGAGAGCCAAGAGGAGGGAGATCCAAACCAGTATTCAGTGAGGATGGGAGATGTCAGTCAGGTGACAGATTCATCTTACGGATTTGTCATGCGTATCCTGAAGGAGGGTTAGATGCAGAGTTGAGATTAAACAGGAAGAGTTCCTTGCAAATTCTTCAGTATTGCTTAATCTGGCAATACTCTCAATTCTTCCCTACCAAATGCTTGGAGTGATACAGTCCTACCTTACTAGCTGACAAAGGAAATTTGTGCAAAGACTATGCCACATTATTGATGGTTTTTCCTTTTGGAAATGACAAAAGAAAAACTGGAAGAATAGAACTTTGACCTTTCAACATATTATTTCTTAGCCCAAAACCTTTCCTTAATTTTTTTTTTTTTTTTTTTTCAAATCTGTGAGAAACATTCTGTTTTACATTGTTGGGAAGGAGAGCTGTTTGGCCTTAGCTTTCATGTTGTATACCATTTCAGGCTTTGGCTTGCTGATTTTAATGAATTTTAAAGGATGTTTCCAAAACAGCCTATGCATATAGAACAGGAGCATCTCAATCTCTGTTCCTTTGTGAAGTTACAACAGGCACAATGATTACACTTCCTCAGGGCTGCTAAATCCTGTGGGTGCTCTTGAAAATTGTAACAGATTTCATTGTCTGCTTATGGTAAATTTGACCTGTGATTCTCCCTGTTTTCCTTCAGTTTATTTGAAATCCTGTCCCTCCGCTTTTCTCCTTTCTTCTTGCTGCCCATTCCATCAACTCTCGCTTAACTTTGTCTTGCCCTTGAGTTTTTGTTGGAATAGTACATCTTTTGTTGTCTCAAACTTTGTTAGAAAGGAAAAAAGTTACCTAATGTGTCTTACCTAACAGACCTGCTTTTTCCAGTAAAGGTGAGAAATGTGATTTTCTTTTCAGGCCTGTAAATTCTTGTCCTTTCTTGTGAGATTGCTAGCTCACGTGGAGATGGCATTATGTTGTGAATTCTTTTTTCACAGTTCAGCTCAGAACTGGGTTATGATCACCATATTTTACCTAAGTTGCCACGCTGCCATCCATTCAGAAAGACAACCAGAAATGTTTTTCACTTTCAAGTTTGATAACAACTATTGTTCAGTTGTTCCTGTCCTGGATGAGTTTACATAATTGTTTGTGTATGTATGTGAGATAGCAAAGAGGGAAGAAAATAGGCGGAAGAGAAGTATAGTACTACTGGGGAGCAAATGACTCTGTAGCACATGGGGAAGGGAAATGCTGGGAGAAATAATTAGTGCTGTAATCAGATTTGCTAATAATCCATTTATAAAACAGTTATGATATATACTTGTAGGAATGTGATCATAACGACAAATGATATTACTTCCTCCCCTCCCACTCTGTATTAAGGAACCTTAATTACTTGATGGCTCAAGACTTTGTGGGTGACTCATGCTACAAAGAGTCAGATGCTCACAGTACATAATGGAGCTCTTAAAGAGCTTTCATAACGATGGTGGGCTCGTTCTACCTCCCTCCCATACATCCTTCTTTGCCAAAGAGTTATTAGGTAATTTAAAATAATTAAAAAGGAAACAATTAAAAGATTTTACACACACAGAAATAGCACTTGCAGCTAATTATATAAGTCTATCACTTCTAACACTGGAATACTATTACCATTATCAGAGAATTGCATTTGAATGGTGACGGATAATCCTCTAGTCCCATGTTACGCTCTTGCCTAGGCTGGTTGCCTAGATTTTGTAGAAGGAAAGGAGTATATACTGCCCATGCTCTCCTGCAAGAGGTTTCTGGTCAGCTTTGTTCCTACAGACTTTTACCTAATTAAAATATTGTGGAGAATTAAAACTTTTTCAGCTAGTACTAATGTGTTCTGCTGAATGCACAGGAGTTCATGCATGTTTGCAGCTGCTTGTAGGCTTGGGATATTAGAATGACTTCTTTATAGGGGACTGAAGGTCTGGTCCATGTTAAATGGAGTAAATGGTTTTGGTATCAGTAGTGTGGACACTGACTCCATAAATGTGATGAGGGGGGTATGAGGAATAATACATTTCATCAATCAGCATCATAGAAATAACTTTCATATGAATAATGACAGCTGTTTAACGATGCGAAGAACCATTACATTGTAGTATTATGGTAAGAAGCTAATATTTTACCCAAATAAAATCTTTGAGACTTTAGGCATTCAGAATGTAGTTATTTGGAGTGAAGTTTCACCAAAAAAGTGAGGCACGCCTTCTTCCATTTTTGAAAACTGCCTGTAATGTATAACTGCTGCTAACCAGAATGCCCATAACACCATGCAGCCAACAAAAGATCAATATAAATCCAAAGGATATGTCCAAACTGTGGAATAGCACCAGAAAATAATAGCAATTGTTGAATTTTTATTATGTTTTATTTTTATTCTGTAAACCAGAAAGCAGTCAAAAATATAGTCCTACTATTTTCCATCTTATGTGAAGAAGATATCAAATAGGCATTGGACAGCAAAGGATACTTTTGATACAAATCATGCATCTTTCCATGTATTTTTGTTTTTCTGTCTGAGACGGTGTCCCCAAAACTACGAGTGAAACAGCATTAAAAGGTACTTTCAGGCTGTGGCTTTTAAGAAAGGTTTTCTTATTTTTCCTTTCTTCAGCTCCAGTTGCCCCTCAGTGTGCTTTTGGGAGCTGTTAGCTAGGCTGAAGTTTTAGTGGGAGCTGCAAGCACACGGCACCTCTGAAAACAAGGTTACTCAAAATGAAATATTTTTTTGAAATGGTGACATATGTTCTGAGATAGAAAACAAACTTGAAGGACAGAGCAGGATGGGACTGCACAGCCCTTTGTCCCAGCCAACAGAAGTTTCATGAGGAGAGACAGGCAGCTGTGCTCCTGTGCCTGGAAAGCATAGCAGTGGGGTATGCAAAAGCACTTGGTTAGAAGGCAGAGACAGATGGGTCTTTCCATATATCCAGCTGGACTGAATAGCAGCTAGGGGGTTGCAGCTCACATTCACGTGGTTGCTGCCAGACAATTCTCCAGTGCTATAGCATCATCCAGATTTGTGAGTGGGCTGAAGGCATCCAGTTGCACTGGCCTGTAAATTTCATAGAACTCAATAGATGGAATTTAGTCTCTGGGCGATAAAATAGATGGTCAAGTAAGAAGATAATGGGTATGTGGGAGACAAGCCCAGCAACTGTGATCTACGTACATTCATTTCTTATTTGATTTTTACCTCTCTTCCTCAAAATTGGCTTTTGATGTTCTGATCCTGATGGGTGTGTGGTAGTACTTCCCTGGGAAGGCTAAGCAGCCCCTGGTTGGTGCCTTTTTCCTCCTAACTATCCAGTCTTCATTCATGGCATGTCATATCTTCCACGTGGGAAAAATACCAAGAATTAATCAAAACTTGCTGGAGAATTAATTCCTTCTCATCCATTCATAAGTCTCTCAACATAGAAAATTGCCCAGGCTTTAAGCTGGAAAGACTCTTGCAATACACTCCTCTTAAAAAGGGGTCAACCAAGCTCCCAGCTCTTTTTTTGTCAAGGGTGCCTCCCCAGAGCTATTTGGCACCCTTCTTATCTCCTGCCAGAGGAGCTGGGGTCCCAGAAAGGGCCGTTCAAAGTGGGAAGCTCATTTAGCCACTCCAAAACACAGTTTGGAGAAGTCTGTATATCTCTCTCCCTTGACTATGGATATTGCACAGGAAGAGGAAGCCAGTCTGCACCATATGCATCTTCTGTTTTAATATGGGGGAAAAACATTTACCTGATGTATGAAATGCTTTGTGAGTTGTGGATAGATTGTGCTTTCTAAAAGCTTGACATTATTATGCTCATGCTGTACTTTAGGAGTGGTGTAAAGTGTGGTTGCATTAAATATCATCATTAATGGTCTAAGAAAAAAGTGCGAAGAGTGTGATTACAAAATTCAGAGGATATTGAATTAGGAGGACTAGAGAGAAAATGAGATAATAAAAAGAGACCTAAAAAGATTATAAAGCTAGGCAGGGGTTTTTATAGAAACAGAGATTCATCCCAGAAAACTGCAGGATAATAAATCTGTGAGAAAATAATCTGAAACACATCTTCAAGAGGAAGAAGAAACCTGGGAAGCAGTAATTCTGAAAGAAGTAAGATAATAATGGATAGCCAACCAAGCCTGAATTTGCAATATCATAAAGCTGTAAAATGTCCAATGTAATTTTAAGTTGCAAATGCCAAACTATCATGTCACAAGACTGATAATCTTCTCTGCAAACAGTTTATTATGAGTGAATGCAGAATGTCTTTAACAGTTTGCAGCTCTGAGTAGCATTTCCTGATTTAGTCACTGTGCAGGGTCCTCACTGCAACCAAAACTGACTTTATGTCTTTCATGGCACTTACCTAAAATTGGTGAGATTCTATTTTGTTTTTGATTCTTTCAAATTTTGATAGAATTCAAGATTCTACTGTGTGTATCGCGCACACCACCATGGTGCTCAACTGCTGTCCACAAAGCTGTGAGAAGCAATGTTGATAGCAACCACCAAATCCTTCTTTTTTGCTCATGGTATATGTGTGGATGGAGGCTGAAGGGGAAGTTCCTTGCACAATGTTTTAATTAAATATTCAAAAGGCTGCTACTTGTGAAAGGTAGATTGAAAATCTGCCCTTCAACTGGAATGAGCAGCAGGGAACAGTAGGGACACAGATTCTCAGTTGTTTAAATTAGTCTGCAATTGAGATTAACTCAGGGCACACACGCAGGCTCCCTTGGCTGAAGAATGAAATCTCACAGTAACTTTTGCACTGGATGATCATACCCTGTTTTTCAGCCCTGGATCAGCAGTTCCTTCTCTGCCCTGTTGCAGTTTCCGTTAAGTCACAGCAGAAAAGAAGACAGCAACACTTACTCCTGAAAAGTCACACGATCTCTTTAGTAATCATAGGCTGGGACTATTGTTTTGCTGGTAAATAATCTCACAATGAACCTGATGCAACAGGCAATCAGAAGCCAGCAAAATAAGGAGTGGAAGGAGTGGACTGTTCTGGTGTGGTCCCAGTATTGCTGAGAAGGAGCTCAGAGGAACAGCTGCAGAACTGTATTGTTGCAGATCGTTCCAGCTGTACTTTTTAACCACTGAAGTTTTCAAATCCAGGAAGAACATATTTACAATCTTCCTATTAAATAATCATAAACTTTTAATGGTAGGAATATGACCTGTTCACAAAACCAAATGTAAATAGTGAAGGTTTGGAGTGGTTTTTGAAATTGCTTTCAATGTGAATCATACAGTCTTAACCAAGAAAAAAAACTGCTGGATTTAATAAGGCAAAAGTTGTGAAAATGAATATCTCCTCCAAATAAAGCAAAACTAACATTTTACCATCTTCTGACGGCTGAAATTTATGGTGGCAGCTAAGATATGAATGAAAGTTAAATAGTCCTATTAATTTGATTACTTGTTTCCAGAGCCATCAGACATGTGGAAAGTAATATCATGTGGGAAGTGGTATAAGATTTACACTCGCCTGAGAGAAATCACTGCTCAGTCTATCAGACTTGATAGGTGTCAGAGGGCCTTTTGAAAATGAATAATAAGAGGACTGAATAGTAAGAAATACACTTAGCTGTTTGAAACTTTTAAACATTTGGGTAAATTTTTAAACTAATTAAAAAAAGTTTAAATGGAAGATTTGACATATATCTGGAACAGAGTAGAACTGCTCAGCTGAATGTATGAATTATTTCACACTCACTGGCATTTGTGAGGGGGATTTTGGTGATGCAAATGATTTTAGGGCCATTCAAATGAAAAGAAAATGGATTTGAGTTTGTATTCTTTTGTGCTTTGACAGAACATCTCAACCAGGTCAGGAACAAACCATTTAAGGCTTTGTATAGTCCCAACCTGTTTTTGCATATACAACAACTCTGATAAGTGATGCCCCTTCAGTACTAAAATTTGCTTAGCAATTAAATGTAATAAAGTCCTTGGCAAGGGCAGTGCAATGGACCCCAGTTGCTGTAGCAATGATGACAAAGCCATGCTGCTGAAGGGCCTGCTCCTTAGAATCACAGAATCTCTGGCTGGAAAAAACCTTCAAAGATCATCAACTCCAACCCTCAACCTGATCTACCAAGTCCCATCACTCAACCATGTCCCTTAGTGCCATATTCACACATCTCTTAAATACCTCGAGGGATGGGGACTCTACAGCTTCCTTGGGCAGCCTGCTCTTGTCTCATTAATGTTGATGGTAGAGCTCCTCACTGACTGCAGTGGGAGTGGTGTTAAGTCACAAATGACACTTGAAAAGAAATAACTGGCACAAACTGATTAATGGACATTTTCTGCATTTCATCTCTATGCCTTCTTCTGTTGTGTGAAGTCCTTCCCCTTGACCAAGCTGTAGAAATCAAGTTTTGCAAAGAGGAGCTGCAGGGCGCTACTGGACAGGAGCTGCCTGCCTGTAAGGCAAGCAAAGCTCTTTTGGAGCCCTTGCTTCTCATCAAACAGCAGCAGTTGTTGCTCAGCCTAGCACAGAACGGGGCTGGATTAATCTCTTATTCTTCATTTGAAAGGCCATGCATTAAAAGACTAAGGTTTAGGATTTTACATCCATTTTACACCTGGCTAGGAACTGGGGGTATGTGTTCAGATATTAATGTGACTAAAAAGATATATGCTCAGGTTAAGGTTATTTCAAAAAAAGAAGCTCTGTCATTAATAATTTTTGGTCAGGAGCTCTGCCCGTCATCAGGAGATAAATCAGCTTGCAGCAGCTGTGACAGCTCTTTAAGTCTGAGGCCCGAACAGCTTAATTGGGGAAATGATCAATTCTAAGATGCATAGTCAAGATGACATCCTCGGTGCAGTAAATTCTTTCAGGAATGAACATGAATAAAATGAATATATTTATGGAGCAGTGATGTAATTCAGAAGCCAGGCTGTTAGGGAGCTGATGCATCTTCGTTCCTTCTCTGCCCTGTAGCAATTTTCTAAGGCTCCAACCTCAGATAACTGTGAATGGTTTCAAAACTGCCCTAGGAGAATGCTGATTTATAAGAATGAAGAGTCTTTCAAAATACTGAATGAGTAAAAAAGTCTGCATTTTCTAGTGTGTTATGAGTCTACTGTGCTTTTTTTTTTTTCCTTTTTCTGCATGTAGGGTAAACATAAATCTCAAAAACTACTGTCTGTGAGCTGCTAGCAAATACTGCTGTTTTACAGTGACAACTATGTGCACTGTCCCCATTCACTACAATACAGATCCTGTAAACAGATACAGGTGTTTCTTTGTTTCTTGTGCCTGAGCACCATTTGGAAATCCCATGGGTTAGTGGTCGTACCTTTCTTGCCCACCTGAGGTCATTTTGAAAGAGAAGCACTTAAATTTTGGTAGGAACATGCTTGCTCGAAGGCTCTCCCATCCTGCTCTCCCTCCCTGCTCCTGTCCTCAAGCAGGACACCTGGTGGCACCTACTGCTGCCAGTCCCTCTCAGCACATGGATTTGGAGGGCAGCGTGTATCTAGGCAGAATGGCATGAGCGGTTTCCCCATATGAGATATGTAATGGTGAGGTGGAATCCCTCACCTACAAATCTGGGAGTAGCTTGGGGTTCCTTGGGGTTCCAACACTGCTTTCCTGCTGTGCTTACACTGGGAGCCTCTTCTGGAGAAGGGCCCATGCAGAAGGAACCAGGAAATGACACTGAGGGTGTCAAAAAAGAAAAATATTTGTGTGGAGCACTGAGTGACTGACATCCATTCTGTGGGGTGCCCTCCTGTGGTGCTCATGGGACTTCAGAGAGACAAACTTTATTGTATAGAACATCTAGTGACATGGCAGGTATTCCTCTGGATGCTATCATTACACTATTCAGGCACTGGTAGTCCTGACTGCTGGCTGAAATTCACTTTGCAAGGGAGGGTGGCTGCCATCTGCTTATGTATATTGCTGCAATTTCAGATTCCGCCTGCACCAAGTGCTTGCTTCCCCAGTGAACGTTAGCAGGTGGGAGCACTAGAGAGGTGCATTGGCTGTACCTTGTTGTCTGGGCTCAGCAGGCAAATAGGATCGCAGGAGCAGGAGGCAGTGAGGCTGCTGCTGACCAGGGAGGCCTTAGATGCTGAAGGTGGCTGCTCACAGTTCAGTTCTGCTGCTGTAGAACAGACTCTTTGCAAGCTGTCATGTGGCTTTTGATAATACACAGCACTGAGTACACACCCCAGTAATGGGCTCTGGAGCCTGGAAGGCATCTTGGAGTGCATGGTATGTACCAAGCAATTTTGTTTTTACAGGAGGTTATTTTCCTTCCTACGATGTACTGTGTGCTTGTACATGTTCCTGGGGATGACAAAACCTTTGCCATTCTATTAAGGCATCATCAGTGCCTTTATGTAGAAGAAACGGCTCCGGGTTATATGAAAGAGTATCCATTCATACACAGGTTTCATTATTAACCCTGTAGTTTCCCACTGAGTTGTAACAGGGAAATGAAGCAAGAGGCCACATAGAAGCACTTTCATATTGACATGAAACAGAGAGGGCCAAGTTTCTTAGTGTGTATTTTGTCAAAATAATTTTCATGCCCAAGTTCAAGCACAAATGTTTCCCAGCTAGCAGGCAGTGACCGTGAAGCATATACTTGAGTATGTGATTCAGATCATCAAAAGAAAAACTTTAACCATGAACTGTGTGAACTGTAGGAAAACCTTCGGCTGAGCTAATATAATGGATTGTAAGTGACTTGGATACCTTCCCATCTGTGGTGCACTTTAATGAAATTTGTCCTCTCCTGCTCTGAATGTATGTGTGTGTGTGTGTGTGTGTACTTAATAGATGCAGTGCAGCAACCTCCTCAGGATTAGCTAATGAAAATAGCACTGTAAAATGAATTGAACAAATCGATATAGCTGGAATTTTCAGCACTGTGACAAATGTACCATACTGAAACTCCCCTTTCCCATTGCAGCCAATATTTTATGTGCAAGTGTGTGTTACAAACTTCTAAAATGACACTGCTGTTTGTAAATTAAAATTGACTTGGGCCAGATGGATATGCTTAGGGAAGCAAAAGAGAAGGAGGAATTCTTCGAGTAGTGGAAGATGGGACTGCTCTTTGATGCTCTGGGTCATGCTCATTTTACAAGGGAGCCCAAAGAGACATTCTGAGTGATGCTGTTTTGAGGAATGGTGTGAAATAACAGCGAGAATGAAGGAGCAGGGGAACTTTTCCACGTTGCCTTTCTGACTCCTAAGAGATTTCCAGATCAGTTGTGAGAGCACAGTAGCTGCTAGCCTGGAATGGGAAATATCTGCAAAATGAAAAGCCCATGGATAGGCAAATCAAACCACCTGGGTGCTTTAGGTTGTCTCCCCTTCTGGGACTCCTGAACACATTCATCCCTTCCTCAAACAGCTCCCATTGGGGAATAAAGATGATGTTTAAACTTGCTCCATTTCAGGATGAATTTTTCTTTCTTGTAAGATATGTGAAAAATGATTTAAATGTGGATGTCATAATTCTGTCTAATTATTTTACCATACTTTTGCCTTCATTAGACATTGTGTTTGTAATAATTGCTGTAATCAACCCTGTGGTTAGTATTAACTCCTTAATTACATGACGACACATCATCTCTGCAGGAGGGATGGAAGAGTCTGGAAGCATCACAAAACATCCTGTCACCCTCAAAGAGTGGTGGGGGTTTGATTGTCCTTCTACCCTCACAAATGAGCAGAAGGACAAGGTTTTGGATAGCCTCAGATGAGCAGGAGGAGAGGATGATTAAGCCCCAAACTTGTGCTTTGTGTATGTCTGGCTATTATATGGCAGTGTCACAGTGTTGTAGGTGAATGCAACAGCACAGAATGCATCCTAAATTTCCACAGAGCAACAGTACTGGAGAAGCTTAATTGAGGCCATCTTACGGGGCAGCTCACTCTGTCTCAAAATTGGGCACTTTCAGTAAGCAGACAGGCATAGTTTAACAGAAATATGAAATTATTATATAGAAAAATTTCTCTATGCATTAGTACTTACGTTTATCCACAGCAATGTCTCCAACTTAGTGTCACCAGCTGTAATTTCAAGGAGATACTACTTGTATTTGCATGGGTAGTGGTAATATCTACCATCTAATCCTCTTTCCCTTGGCTTGCCAGTAATTCTGTCTTCTTATTGCTAATGATTCAATTCTCAAATTGTTTCTTACAGTTACATTATAAAAAATCCAGATTAAGTACACTGTAATTGCTGAGGATTGTAGGATATATGTTAATTTTTCTTTTGTAGTGTGCCAGGCTGCCAGAATCAGTTAATCAAATGTTTTATATTTCTGTATAACATTTGCAATGTAAAACACATTCTGAGTAACATCTCACTTGACCCAATAATAGGTGCTTGTATTTTCACTGATCTCACCATAAGTGGACTTTGGTCAGGTATAGGGCAAACTGCATGGCAAAATCTTACTCTGTTTTCCATCCAAATGTTTAACCATGTGTTGCTGCTGTTGTTGTTGTTGTTGTTTTTTATTCAGCTTATTTTCTTCTGTTTTCAAGAAAGAAAACAGAGAAATGTATTTGCTCATACAGCCAACAATGACAAATGGTTAGAGTCAATCCATAACCTTTTCAAGAACTTCTTAAGTAGAGATGCATCAGGCTTGTTCAGAAGATTTCTCTTTTTCATAGTGGAATTTCAGGACAAAGCCAGAAAGAGAGGGAGAGAAAAATGATCCCAGTCCAGACTGATGTTTAGCTGAACATGGTCAGATGCGACAGGAAAGCTCCAAACCTGAACAACTGATGCCAGCTAGGGATAGCTGTTACTGCTGGGGAGGGAACAAGGACGGTGTCTTTATGATGATGAACAATTATACATTGTCAGCTGGTGCTAAGGGGGGGTGTTTTTAAGCTTTACATGTTGAATCTGAACTTCAGATACATACCAGAAGTGGGGGTGATGGGCCCTTTATTATTAGGCAGGAATATTTGTCTCCTTTGTGATTTGTTTCCTATCCCTACACAGCATCATCCTTCTGATGCAGATGGAGGAAGATTTCACAACTCAAGGGGCTAAAAAAGCACCTGTTGCTTACCTCCTGTTCCTGTAGTATGGTCTGCAGGAGGTGACAGTGGCATGATTCTGTCACAGGATGCTTCTTTTGTGTGAATTGTAAGGGCTTATAGGAGGTAGTCAGTTTATCGTGAATATGAGTTGGGTTGTTAAATCAACTACAGATTAAAAATTTATTCCCTTGATGACTTTGTTCCTTTCCAAGCATGGGGAGGCAAGTGGACAACCTAGAGAGGGATGCCTGTCTCAGATTTGTCTACATGCATTCACTCCTTTGGTTAATGACAGTTACACCAGCATTTGGAACAGAGATTAGTTTTTAAATAAGCTTTGACAGCTTTTCCACAGGATTGGAATTGATGACTTTCAAGACTTTTTTTTTTTTTTTTTTTTTTTTTTTGGCTCGCATTCATACCAGTGTTTACTTTTGGATAATTCCTTTAGAAAACAGAAGGTGGAGAGTGCTTTTTGGTGGTTGCTATAAATAGGCTGCTTCCCAAATGTCTTCAGAATTGTGATTCATAAGGAGAGTAAATGGGATCTGTATCCACTTTGGGAAGAAAAATGAAGGAATATGTTCTGTAGTTGATATTATATACGAGATATATTATTGCTACCTATTGCAGAGATATAATGAGTGGAACGGGAACATCTTATCATGAGGACACAAGTGGGGATGGTGTGCATTTTCAGGTGTGCTGAGACAAAACCCCAAACAGTCTGAAAGGCAGCAGAAAATCTGTGGCTGAATGCTTACTGGGCTTCTACAGCCTTTGGAAGCAGAGCTTATGTCTAACAAAACATACAAAGCCCTACCAACCATGGAATAACCACTCCATCATTTTAAATGAGTGCAATAAAAAATTACAGTCAGCACATAATAGGTATTTTGCACCCATGCTAAGTACTGCCAAGAAAATAGTTACCCAAGTAAATCAATAAAGTATCATTCTCTTCCAAGGTCTTCCTGTCCCAGTCCCTGAACCTCTCATTTCAGAGGAGTACTGGAACCTGTTCAAGATTTATTTTGATGAAAGTAAGTATCTTTGCATTATCAGGCAGTAAAGAAGTTGTTTACTACTTCTCCAGGAGTGCTGAAAAATTTCCTCTGAATACACTCTTGCATTGTAGCTATCATAAAAATGTCTACAAGCTACTGGAGCCTCCAAATTGATATTTTTTCTTTCCAGAAAACAAAGACTTAAACCTGAGACCTAGAAATTTCTTCATGGACTAAGGTATCCTGTCACATACACCAAGGTCTGTTCAAGTTTGGTATAAAACATTGTTATTCATATTCAGTTAGCAAATAAGCTTAGACGAGGTAGCAGCACCTGTTCTGAGTGCATTTCCTATAAATCAGTCAAATGTTTAATATGTTCCTCATTACCAAAGCATTTGAAAACCAGCAATACACCTGAAAACCAATTTGCTGGCATAAATGCTCCAGGAAAGGGGTGAATTTTCAGCTCACACTGCCGATTATTGGCAGGCAGCAAATTTTGGCTTGGCCCTTTCCAAGGTTAATTCAATTCAGTCATACTTCTCCAATCAAGCTTTGAAAATACAGTCTGCATTACACACTATTACAGGAGCTGAAACTCCCATGCAACAGTATATTAGTACAGCCACTGTGTATATAGAATGATTTACTGAAATAATTCAAATAACAAAGAAAATCTTTGTCTGTTTGCAAGAGCTGTGAACAGGAGAAAAGTTGACTCAGCTCCTGGCTGTGGCTGGCTTGCCCAACTATGACTGATATTTCTCATCCTCATGGTTGGCAGAGAAATGCTATAAGTGGGAGGTGCCTTACACTCTGGGGTTTTGCTCCAGAAACAAAACAAAGTGATATCCACTCACCTGCTCTTGAACTCAAGATGGCCTCGGGGTGTAAAAAGGCAGGAAAGAGGAGTGCTGAACTACTTGGAGCAGAGGCATGCCAGACAGGTTTCCCATTCTTGCATCACTTCCTCGCAATTGTGAGCTCCTGAAGTGACAAGGATTTGTGGACCTCCTGGAAGATTACAAGATCTCCCTTCTCTAATGAGATAGGGCACTTAGAATCATCAAGGTTGGAAAAGACCGGTAAGATTATCTAGTCCAACCACTGACCTGTCTGTACCATCCCCAGTAAACCATGTCCCTCAGTGCCACATCTACACGTTTCTTGAACACCTCCAGGGACAGTGGACCTCCACCGCCTCCCTGGGCAGCCTGTGCCAATGCATCACCACTCCTTCTGAGAAGAAATTTTTCCTAAGATCCAACCTGAACCTTGCCTGGCAGAACTTAAAGCCATTACCTCTTGTCCTTGGGATGAGATTCAGTTTTTAGTCATCTAAAAGTTTTGTGTCTATTTGAATCTACTCATTCAGTCTTCCTACAGACAGCAACTTTTTATGCCTTGACTTGAAGCCTTGAACTTGTTTGGATGGGTTTTCTCAGGAGCCCACTCAAGGAGTGTGATTCTGTGGGGTTGTGGCGAAGACCAGATTTCTGCAAGTGTTTCTAGTTTTAGCCTTCATGCACACCCTTGGGGAAGGGGGGCATTTTTGCAGCACTTGTTGAAGCTAAAATGGATGAAAGAGTAGAAAAGTAATGCTCATCACTGAAAGAAGACAAGTGCTGTTTTGTTGTGTGTCATGCCTGTGAGTAGGGTGGGTCAGGTTTTGGCAGCAGATGTGGTGTGCAGCCGGTATGGAGGCAGCTGGAAAGATCCAAGGCAGCTCTTATGTCTCTGTCTGGGAGGTCCCATTACTAGAGAGGGGAGGGTAAAAGATGGGGAAATGACCATTAAAGTAGTCTTACCATAGGAACCGAGAGGGACATAAACAGGGTCTTTCATTCATACAACTGGAGATTCCCTTTTTCCACATCTAGTACAACACTCCTTTATTTTCCCACTCCTTGATGAAAAATATAATTATCAATATTTCTGCACTGCCTGAGCACAGTCTTTTTTAATAAATAGAAATAGTGGTTTCACAGCAAATGGTAGTTGTGAATTTTAATGAAATACATGTTTTATATCCCCTGCTTATTATCAAATCCCTTTAAAAAATATTTTTTGCTAAACTTAAAAATAAACAGTATTTTTGGTTAAGTTCTTCATTTTACATCTTGAATAAGCATCTCATATTGATATCTACCTTTGTATTTCTATATACAAATCTATCAAGACCATCAAGAAATGGTTTTCCAAACAGAATTTATTGCAAAGCTGATTATGTATTAATATATACAAATGACAAATCTAAAACACAATGTCAAAAAGCAAGAAAATGCAATCAAGAATTTATTATTCTTCCATTACTATTCAGTTGGGAAAATAGCTGCTCTACTTTACCTGAATAACTTCCCCCCTCCTATACCTCACACACAGTCTGGATTTTCTTGGTAAGTGCTGTGGAGTTATTTGTGATAAAATACGTCAATATGTAATAATACCAGAAGTTCACTGTAATTTATTTACCTCTTCTTTTTTTTTTACTTTCACATTCCAGGTACGCTTGTTCTAAAATTTCATACCACACATACATTGTATATGTGTGTGCATGTCTAAACTTACAGGTACAATTTACAGATGGAATAAGTATCTTCTGTGCTTCATAACCTAGCACCTTGTCCGTTTTTATACATGTTTCCCCAACATTATAGATAAATTTTTCTTCCATAAAATATTCATTAAAATGCTTATTCTCAGCAATTGTCCTATCCCAACCCGCAATTTAATGATTATTATTTTTTGTAATTAAATTGTACAGTCATAGTCATACTACATCTAAACATTTCTTGAACACCTCCAGGGATGGTCTTTCTTGTAGTGAGAGGCCCAAAACTGAACACAGTACTCAAAGCGCAGTCTCACCAGAACTGTGTACAGAGGGACAATCACTTCCCTGCTTCTGCTGGCAGCACTATTTCTGATACAAGCCAGGATACCGTTGGCATGATACCTGAGTGCACTGCTGGCTCATGTTCAGCCAAGCGCTGATCAACACCCCCAGGTCTGTTTGCTCTACACAGTCTTCCGGCCACTCTGCCCGAAGCCTGTAGCGTTGCCTGGGGCTTTGTGGCCAAAGTGCAGGACCCGGCACTTGGTCGTGTTGAAATTCATCCCACTGGCCTCAGCCCAGCTATCTAGTCTGTCTGAATCCCTCTGCAGGGCCTTCCTAGCCCCAAGCAGATCAACATTTCCTGCCAACTTGGTGTCACCTGCAAACTTGCTGAGGGTGCACACAATGTCTTCATCCAGGTCATGGGTGGTTGATATAAACATGCACACAGATGTGTGCATGTCCACACTTACAAACACATATATGGGTTGCATAGCATACATTTTATATTATATACAGAGATGTATATAGTACTTTGCATTAGCATCATACATGTGTGTATGTGCATATATATATCTGTACATAAACACATATGTGGATGACTGAACTTGGTGAAACATCCTAATAATACAGGACATAATACAGAAATGATCTCCTGTGTTTTGCACAGAGGCAATCACTCTGCCAGCACATGCAAGAAGTCATTATAATAGTTGTTCTATTTATGGAGAAACGTGTAGCTAAAATGCAGGAAAATTATTCTTCCCATATTCTCACTTTTTTATTGAAGAAACAAATCACACAGTAAATTACATCTGATTTGCATGAAATGTTGCATGCACCTCGATCTCAGTGTGAGCTGTGAGCTTGGGAAAGGACACTGTTTTAATTCCAGAGCTTTTATAGCTGTTTTTGTTTGTATGCTTCATCATTTTTTTAATTCTCCTTTTTTAATATAAATTTCTGAGCTATAATTTGTATTTGGCTTCTTTTGCATTCGATAGGCCCTCTTGGGTTTAATATAGCAAGTGAGAATTGCCATGGTGTGTAAGAAAAGAGTAATGGTCACTGTCCAGGAGAAGGAGGTGGAAAAACAGGAGGTGCCTGCCCTATGGCAGTGATAGATGCTGCTCATGCTGGGGATTGCTGCCACTTGCTGTGGGGATCCTAAGAAGGAAGAGGGCTACCCAAGGGGTGTAGAAACAACTTCGATGCATCAGCTGTTTGCCTGGGTCAGCCCATTATTCTGTTTTCTCCAATATTTCCTTCTTCATCTCTCTGGATGGCTCTTGTGAGGTGAAGAGGATGTGTTTCCCCATCACAGGTCTAGACCCTTTAGGTTGTCTAGAAGCTACAGCTGCCTGCAACATTGCTGGAGGGCACATTTAGGGCCGGTGCCAGAGCAAATCAGTGTGGTAGGTGTGGTGTTTCACTGCCACTCTTTGATTCTGGAGGGTAAACAGAGTCCTTGCACATGTAGTCTGTAAGAATTTGTCCAAAGCAGTAGTCTGGTTCCTGAAATCCATCAACAAATTGAGTAGGTCTGAATGAAAAACTCTATTTTTTGTTAGTATCCCTTTATTTATTTATTTTTGCAATGTATACGTGCTTTCTAAGGAAATTCCAATGGTTTCTTGAAGAAGCATATGCTTGGATATGGAAACATTTTTGGTGGAGACATTTTGGTCTGTTTGGGGAAATATGTACCCATAACTGAAGATGACAGATTAACATTGCTTGCTCTTCTGTGCTGGGACATGGGTTTTTTTTTGCCTGGACTCATGCAACAGGAGGTGGCATCAAAGGTGGGAAGATTTGGCATGTCAGGCAGTTACGTGTATACACTGTGGACATGTGCACACTGACATGTTTTGCAGAGCTGTTGTATACTGCTCAACCTCTCTTTAGTGCTGGAGGAGCCAGAAGGGGGCTGTAACAATGACAGGTATGGATGTCAGCATGAGGGTAGAGCATGTAGGACAGGCAGGAGAGGGCAAGGGCAGCAGCCAGGAGTACAAAGATCCTTTAGACTCTGATACATCTCTGCCTCTTTCTTCCCCCTAAAATCTGACATTGCTTCTTGGGAGGTGCAGATCAGTTGATGTCTCTGTTCTCCAACAGGCCTGTAAACCAAGCTGTTTCCTGACTGCCTAAGACTGCTATGAGTCACTATCCATTCTCCCCAAAAAAGCCCAGTACATTAGGGTTATGTGAGCTATAATCTAAGAAGAGAGCTCAATTTACAAAAGAAGAGAGTGTGGTACTCTGGGTCTAGGTTTGGATCATTTCTACCATGATCCAATGTTGCTACAAGAACCAATTTTTCTAGACTATAGATTATTTAGGAAAAATGATAGAAGATGTACAAGAAAAAATAAAAGGGAATAAAAGTATCTCAGCTAAGCTGGTTAAAAAAACAGTGTTATGAAGGGCAAACTGGGACAATGGAAACTCTCAAGAAGGAGAATTTCAGTTTCCAATGCAGAAAGGTACTTCAATGAAAGTCTTAAATGATATCCTCCATGAGAGTCTAGGTAAGGTGAATAAGGCGTACTGCTGTAGGATAAAACTGAAGAAGTAAGCAGCTTCTCAAAGAGTCTTTCCTTTGGGGATTTCAAAAAAGGCCTACTAATATTGTAAACCTTATGAAAACACCGAAGTAGCTAGTACAATTTAATAACTATTATTAGTTATAGCTCCAAGTCTCTTGTATATTTTTTTTTTAATTTCTTTTCTTTTTTTCTTTTTCTGAATGTAAATGGAGATTGTGTGTCACCTTCATTTAGCAAGTCTCATCTGACCTCTCTGGATGGCAGCAGTTTCTTGGGCTCTTGTTCCCATGCAGCTGTAAGTGAAGTACACTCACTTGAACCTGCTGATGGTGACTGGCTTCTGCAACGCTGCTGTGGTGACTGCTTGTTTTGTACCATGGTGTCAGGAGGCCAGATCTGTCACGTCTGATCTTGGTTGTGAAATAAACGTACAGTGATCAATACCTACTGTGATCAGTGCCTCACAGTGAACAATGTTCTGTGCAAATAACACCTTTTTCTTTCATCAGTTCCAAGAGAACTTGTGTACTTGGTTTGAACGTGGGAGTTCTAAGCTCATTTTCTTTTACAGTCTTTGATAGTTTTATTGGAATTCAGGACTTGGTGTGTGTATGCATGTGTATGTACAGGGGAATATCTCCCCATCTAATTTGCAAAGATTTGACCAGGTATTCTTTCCTTAATGCTGTTGAAAGCATACAGTATCTTGCTAGATGAACTGCTTAGTATGCTGAAGGACTGAGAAACTAATCTGAAAGTCTAGCCTTCGAGGGTGTGATCTATTGCAATTAGAAATGTATTGCTTTGTAATTACTATTACTACTTGCTTTTACCTGCAGGCATAGAAATAAATACCTGTTGCCTCTGGATATTTACACCCCCTACATTCCTGTAGAGAAGCCAGTCCTAATTTCAGCAGTTCAACTGGAGTGAAGCTGATGCCTCTAACTATCCCTTGCATCTGTTGAAAAGTACTGCAAGCAAACACATCTGGTATAAAACCATCATCACACAAATGCTGTCACCTGTCTGTAGCAAAAAAAAAAAAAAAAAAAAAAAAAAAAAAGCAAAGCATATTTTGAATGACAGTCTGGTCTGAAAAGCTTAAGGATTACTGCAATAACTTAGTTTTGGACAAATGAAGTTTCTTCACATGGAGAATAATAATTTTTGAACAGATTGTTTACTATCCATTCTTGCACTTCGTGGAAAATGACATTAGAGATACTATGTATGTACCACTCCTTGCTCTTGTGTATGATAACCACTTGTCATCAGTGCTGGTTTGTGGATATATCAGAAATTAAGAAATATCAGTTAATTAATAGACAGGTATAATAATATTAGTGTTGAGATACAGGCTGATTCAAGGATGGTGAATTACTCACATCTCCTCTGTGCTGGACACTCTTTGAGTGGCATGTCCTGAGGGCAGTTTACCACTGCCCTGCAGCAAGAAAGCCACCAGATGTGTGCCTGCTACTCACTCTGTCCTACGTAATGGTTTGGTGGGGATGAATCCAAGGAGGTGACCAAGGCCACATCTATGCATGACTCTTGGGAGAGTAAGGACAAATCAGTACTATGAATCTCATGAAGTCATATTTTTTTTTTCTGTTCTGTATGAGTTTCTCTGTGGGCTGAATGAAGCTTTAAGGCCATAGACAGAAATAGGTGAGAAAACTGCTCTAAGTTAAAAATATGTTGTACCTTGTTCCTTGCTTTTTTTTTTTTTTTTCCCCAAAATTGGGTATGTTCATCATTCCCATTCACCATGTGCTCCCTCATGCTGTCAGAGCAGTTTATGGGATGGGGGCTTGGGCATTGCAACAGGAGCACAGAAGGTCCACTGAGCCCTCCTAAAGGAAACTGCAGTGGATCAAACTCTTCCCTCTTCCACTTGTATACAGCTAAGGTAGTCCATCACAGTCCACAAAGGCAGCATAGCAGAAAGCTGAAATTATTCAGTGTCAGAAGCTGCAGGATAAGACGGGAATTTTCAGACCCAAGGCAGGGATCGTTTAACCACCTAAAGCAGACGGTGGCAATCTCTGGGAGCTGCGTGTGAAATGAAATAACTCTCAGCTTCTGCCTGGACTGACTGCTGCCAGAAGTGAGAGAAGATAGTGCAGTGGCACTTGTTAGGATTTGTTTGTGGGAAAAAGAATTGACATTATTCAGCACATGTTGGGAGTGCATGCTGGGGATCAAAGTGTCTTGTGAGTGGCTATTTTGTGTGAAGATGAAGGCGTTTGCCTGTAAAACAAGATATAACAGGGAGAATTTGCTTTGCTACTTATTGTGAGTTAGCAGGGGTAGTGTTTTTTGAATATAGTTAACCAGCAACCACAAGGAAATAAAATTGAGCACAAAATGACTGCTGTGAGCACCATGTATTTGTCAGGTTAGTGTGTGATGTTGAATTGAGAAGTGGCTGGATGCAGCTTTTGGCCACAGAATCAGTTTAAGGGGAGGAAAGGTTTGCCAGATATCAGTACCTTTTCATTCTCTCTGTCACTTACAAACTCCAAAACCTTTGAACATGATCTAAAAGTGACAGTGTATTTTCTTATAAATAGAAATGAATGGAAAATTTGAAGTAAAATCTGATATTATATTCTTTACAAATCTATTCCTTGCGTGGGCTGCTAGCCCTACTGGAATTCTGCTCAGCTTTTACTTTGTATGTGTTTAGGAACTTGGTGGTAGCAAGGGGCAGAAACAAATGCCTCTCAAATTGCCTCATAGATCCCATAGATATAAAAACAAATATATCTTCCTATCAGACTTCATAGACATACATGTGCTTCCACCACCATATTGTATAGATCCTACATAGCAATATTGTTCAGGAGAGTTTACATTAATGTCTGAGGAAAGATCACAGTGCTATAAGTTGTACACATCACAAAATAGAGTGAAATTTCTTTTCTGCAGCAGCAAGGGTGATTTTCCACTGACAGGTGAGTGTAGGAGACAATCCAAAAGCAAGGTTAGGCAGGTGATACAGACACTTCAACCCTTCTGGCTCATTTAATCATATTGTGCTTGTTTTTCCAAGGAGGCCAAAGCTTTTCACAGGCTATCCCTGAAGTACTGCTATTCTGTAGTCCCCCACAAATGGGGAGGGGGAAAATCCGTGCTTGATTTGAGAGGTGGAAGGACAAGAGGAAGGTGAAGCCCATCTCTCTAGCTCTGCTCTTTACTCTCTTCCATTTTTCTCCTCTCTTCTGAATGACACAAAGTCACCTGCTTCCCCACGCAAGGGGGGATTGCTCACATTGCTGCAATCATTCCCAGCAGTGCCATTTGCTTGATGCATACGTATACAATACAGCTGTAAGGTTTGCAGCTTTGCTTGGCTTGCAGTGTTACTCAACTGCAAAGAGAAAACCCTGCGACATATCCTATAATGCTGAAATCTGCTCCTTGTTTTTTTTTTTTTTTAATAAACAGTTATCTCATTATTGCATTCTCTCACACATGAATGTCTGAAGCACATAATAATTTGAAATTATCATCAATATAGCAGTCCCAAGTGAAAAAAGCCTACAGCAAGTTTATGATGCGGTTCAATCTAGTCATTGATTTCTGGACCTACTGTAGCCCTTCAGGGCAAATCACAAAGCCAAGTTATCTTGGAGAGACGGCTTTTATATCTGGATTTCTGAATGAGGTGGAAAAAGTGCTTTAAATCCTTCATATGATCTGACTCAAAAATCTGCCTTTTTCTATTGAGGGTAATGGTATATGTCACTTGCAAGCAGATGATTCTGATACACTGGGAACTGAGGTATCAGAAGACCACATAAATAGACTAGTTATCAGGAATGGTCTTAGATACTTGAAGTTGATGAAATAGAATATAATGAATTAGGATGTGCTCAACCCTACTCTCAGCTTGCCAAAAGACATTTCTTTGGGGTTATTTCCCTCTAGGCAGAGTTGCAGGGCCACACAATTTATTGACTTCAATGCTTGCTCTTGAACTTGCAGACACAGAAATGTAGTCTGCCAGGTAATGCTAGTATTACCTGGCTCTCATCTGGATTCAGTCTGAGGAGATTGTAAAGTATTTCTCACTAACAAGGGAATTATTATTCCCAGATTTTTATGTGGAACTGAAACTGCAAGATATGAATTGACATGCCAAACTCACCTTAACACACCCTGGAAAATAATTTTGGATCATAGACCAGTGCTGAAATTTTGGTAGCCAAATATTATGTACCTCAAGTGCGAACAAAGTGTTACCTGAGACTGGAACAGTGTTAGGTTGTTGATTATTTTTGTTCTGGCTGAAATTCCCAATCATATTTCTCTTCTGGTAACTTTCGAGTTTGGAAAGGCTATTTGCAGTGGAAACTGTTTCCAGAAGACATAACTTCTTGTCATACCTGAAGAGCTAGGGAAAATGACTGAGTAGTGCACTGCTTTTCTTCCTCTGTGCTTTAACAGCTTCACTTGCAGAAGAAGACTGATTATTCTGATTGACTTCTGTACTTTGAGAACCTTAGCTACATTTTATATGTTTATGTAGTTATTTTCCTGCTGTTCCTAATCCTCTGGCACAAACTATGAGATGGAAATTAAACAAGAAAATAATATATGAATTTGTTTTCCTTAACTGTGCAAAGGTTTATTATGCACTTTCAGTTGACATATGGACTTCATCCTTTTGTTCAAAGTGGAGAAAAATAATTCCCTCAATCAAATTGCTAAGAGACACACACATTGCACTCTGTCCTCAGTTACAGGTACTGTCGTGAAACTCTGGCTTAATGCTTTTCTTGCTTTTCTATTCTGGAGAATACATGCTATGATCAGAGTTGCCGAAAGAGAGATCATGTGCATTACAAATATATTAAAAAATATGTCAGTTTTCTAAAGTTTAATACAAAGGGAATTTAAACTCTTTTTTTTTTTTTTTTTTTTTTTTTTCTTTTTTTAAGGTTTTGGACATTCATTAATTATTTATCTCAACACCTATTAAGAATTTTTTCTTGTCAGTTTTATCAGTCTGTTTTCCTTACTTCAATGGATTCAAGGGGGAACAGAGAAGCCCAAATGCTGGAAAAGTGAAAAATCGTTTTACTTGACAAATCCAAAAGATTGTAAAATGAAAAATGTACAAGAAATAATTTATTTCCGGGGACAGAGTAATTTTTCATGCTAAAAAGTTTTACATAAAACTTTGACTTGCTCTAACAATGCCTAAAGCACTGAAACCCATCCCCCCAAGTCACAGCACAGAGCCCTGCAGTATCATTTCTGCAGGATAATTAGCATTCTGCATAACAGAAGCCAGAGCAGTGAGGTCAGGTTTCAAAGTGGGAAGCAAGGGTAGGCCCCTGAAATTGTGTATATGGGTTAGCTGCAACCAGCCTGGCAAGCCATACAGTTCTGTTATTCTTTTAACCCTTTACTGATAGATGTATTTAGCACAGTGCAGAGATAAAGACGCCATTTCTGAACAGAATGTAACAGAATGTAACAGAATGTAACCTTGTCTGTTCCCACTGGTTTCCAAACACTGTATCAGATCTGTCACTAATGGTCAAGCAGACATATATGAAGAGTCTGTACTCTGCGTATATGTAAGTGTAGATTTCTGTATTTATTTTATGATACTTTTATTTTCCTTTTTAACTCTTAAGAAACACGTATCTTTTCAAATGGGCTTGCTTTTGCTACAAAATGGGCTTGTTCTTGGAGTCTCTCTGCTGCTGTAATATTCTCATGCTCTTCCCTGGCAGAAAGTATGTGTTAATCATTATCAGCATTAGAAAAGAAAGATGTTTTAATGTTAATGTAACAACTTCCACTTATGGTAAGACATATTCCATTACTCATTCCACAACAGATGTCGTTTGTGACCACTTTGGTCAGGACTTGTAGAAGTCTACTGAAGCAGCAAACACATGTAAAAGACTTTCTTCTTCTCCCAGACCCTGTTAAGCTAAGCAGAATACAAACAATTGAAGGATTTCTATTAAAATGTATGTGTTATGGACAGCACAACCCTTTGGATAGTGTTGCACTGGGGAGTGAGGTACTTGAGACTTCTCCGCCTGAGCTCTGAAGTCAGGGTGCAGCCTGGAGTGAGCATTTTCACCTTTTGCAGTACTTCCATATGGTGAAACAGTATGGAGTGAGTTGGGAAAAGAGGGTTAGTTTCCTAGTGTGACATTTGTTATGCATTCTCTTGGCCACTTCCTAACCCATCAGCAGTTTTGGTTTGGACTGCAAAAGCTTGTAGTTAGCGGAGAAAATCTGCTGATAATCAGTGTGCTTTCAAGAGATATATTCCTAGAAGAAGCAGTGGCAGGGGAGGGGGTGTGGGGCACATTGCAAATGAATGTCAGTGTCTCTGCTAGAGTTGCACAAAATTAACAGAAATTAGATCTCTAGCTACTGAAGAGAATCTTCTGTACTGAGATAGCTATTAAAATAGAACAATCAGAGATTATGGTACATGAGAGCCTTTTTAATTGTTAATTTGCCCACTTCAAAATGACCATACAGTGAAATCAGTGTCTTTTAAAATAACATTGTTTTCCTTAAAATTGGTTTCCCTTTTCAGCATTATCTTTCTGAGAGGACTGTGGTGATATTGTTGGGAATTATCTATCCCACACTGAGGGAGCCTATCTGAAGCTAACACAGTCCCTGCAAAGTGCAAGTATAATTAACCATTCTCCTCCCCCTATTTATCTTGATTTCTGCTTCCATCTAGTTGTTTTTCATGCTTGTAAAGTATAATTTGAATAAAGTTTTAGCACTTTCTTCCTACACAACCTCTCGCTCTCCATTCCCTCCCTCCATAACATTGCAGTGATCGGAGTGTGAATTATCTCAGAGTAAGGGTGGGTGAACTGTTCTGCCTGAGCTCAGCAGCACTGAAGACAATGGAGCACAGCATCAGCGATTGACACAATTCTTTCTTATAGAGACATTTTGTATGCTAATGAACCTCTGATGGCAAGACCAGACTTTTTTTTTGCTGCTAATTCTGGCAATATCTATCTCTGATGGGAACCTAATTTCTACCCACAAGGATTTTCAGAGTACAAGAGTGAGAAAAGAATGAAGCTCAGTATTGATGCAACTCTCCACTTGGCTTCACTCCTGTGTTTTGCCCACTGTCAGGAAAATAGAGCCTCTAGACCAAAGCAATTGGCATCTGGTATTTCCTTTCAAGTGCTTCTATATGAGCCAGTCTCCTTTCACTACCGGATTCCTTGCAGAAGCCTCTCTTTAAAGCAGTCACTGCTTCCTCACTAATTAGCCCACAAGACACAGCTGCATAGCCAAGAAACATTGATCTAATAGGTTTAAGTGGTGATGGTCAAGACTGAGCAGCTACCATGACATGTCAGCATTGGAAGACAAATAAGAAGGGGCTTTGTTGCACTTTTTTTTTTATTTTTATTTTTATTTTTTTTTTGAGTGTGTGTGTGTATGTGTGCTTTATGGAATGTAAAACGAAAGAAACACAGAGGAACTGCAAGAATCAGATAACTGTACTTACACACTCAGTATCACATGCAAAGCATGACTGCTGAATAGCTTTGTGGAAGGCTGAACACTCAGAGCAATTGTTCCCAGCCTGCTCTTAGCTTGAAATCCATGGCTTTCATTTCAGACCTGAAGAAGGGCTTATGAGAGCCATAGTTTGTCTGTTTTTACCAACTAGGTCAGCGGGTTTAATTAGAGACGCTGCATCTCTCTCTACAGCTTACTTCCCAAGGCTACTCAACTATTTAAATAGATAATCCCAATTCCTAATAATTACAGCTGCAATATTATATATTTTGCAGAGATAACTCTTTCAACTAAAAATTTAGAAGCTGCCAGTTACATCTTCTTGTATTAGTACTCTGTCATAAGGCATAGGCTGACTTATCTGTTGTTCTGTTCCCCTCCTGTCTGCCACACACAGCTTTTCCTAGCACCACTGAAGTGTTAGTCTATGGAGGTGTGATTCTACACCAAACCAGCCTGGCTGGTGGGACCATGGTGGGGATTCATATATTTTTGTTTTAAAAACAGGTTGTGGCAGTTGAACTGGTGGCTCAACATCTGCAGGTGCAAGTTAATCTGATATTAGCCAGGTTTCAACTGATTTAATAATGTTCACACCCAAAGCTGGTTTAATTAACTTGGATTTAGAAGAGGGCGTAAGAGAGGACATGTCAGTTTGGTGATTAATCAAAGGAGAAAGAGCCAGCAGCTCTATCTCGCCTCCATTTCAGGCTCTCCAATAGATTAGCAATGTGACCTTGGGCAGATCTCCTGGCATGTTTTTTGCTTTGCTTTCTTCAGACTGGATATAATCAATTTCTCAGAATAGATGCAATACTGAACTCACAGGCATCTGTGAAACTTAATTCCCTGCATGCGGAAAGCGTTTTGGCAGCTGCTGGGGAGTGCAGCTCTGCAGGGATGGGGCAGGGCCTGCCTTCTGCCTGAGTCAGTGGCTCACAGAGTGCTCACCACCAGGAGTCATAGGTGCTGCTGTCCCTCACAGTGATGCTATCTTGCACTGACTCTAAATTACAAAGGGCATGTGAGTACCAAGCTGGCTTGGATGCTCCTATCCAGCAATTTAGTCTCCATTTGCAAATATGGATGGAAAATCCACCCAATTGTTTTTGTTTTGTTTTGTTTTGTTTAGGAATGGGTGTAAAAGATCCTCATCAGGAAAGCCTGTTTTGCCCTGTTTTGCCTTTGTATGCGGAACATCTGTAATAAGATGCCTAGAACTTCCAGTGAACAAAGGTGAAGAAATCATTGCTGCCCATGCCTCTGCTGGCAGAGCACCTTCTGTTGAAGACCTGCCTCCACAGGCTGCTCTGTGTGTTCTTGTTGACTTTTTGGCCAACACCATGTAGCCATCTGCTGTTCTTCTTGGCTGATCCAGCATTGCTGCTAACTGTTTCCAGTCAGTCCATCACAGAAAATGTGAAAGTCCTCAGTAGCTTCCTGCTCATCTGTGCTCTGGTGCAGCTTTGCTAGGTGCTCCTGTGCATGCAAAACATTTTTATTGTTGTTTATTGTTATTCTGGCTAATGCTTTTTGGTTTGTTTCTCTCAGACAAACCATGTCTTAAAAGTAATGGAAGAGACCTAGAAGATCAGTATAATTGCCATAGTTTTCTAAAGGTTATATTTGGGTGCACTTGAGTACTGTGTCATCAGTCTTGCTTCGAAAAATCAGAAGGTATTCAGGAAAGCTGCAATGCCCTTTTTTTTTTCTTTTTTCTCTCCCAATGCCTTAGAACAGACAGTAGTAAGAGAGTCAATGTTCTTAATTGTCCACACTGATCTAACATGAATTTCTTGATCAGAAATTCTCAATAAATCAGATATTCCAGCCTTGAACGGGGGCACTCAAAAAAGGTGGGAAGTGAGAAATCCAAGATATAATTCTCAGCCCGCTTACAGATTTATTTAATATTTGGGAGCTTGCACACAATTAACTAATCGAGAAAAAATCAGTGCTTGGGGTAAAGAGTAGGCCTTCTAAAATAAGAATTTGGCATCATTTGAAGGGCAAACACTTGACACTCAACGTGAACTTAAGCAGGAACTGACTTTCAAAGAGAAATATGTCTGTCACATTTAAGTCTACACACATATTCTCTTCAATATTTGGGATTCCAAGCTCTTTGAAGGTAGTCTCTTCACTTCCCCGCAAAGCACTTTTTTGTTCACCTTTGCAGTAATTTTCTCTCTTCTCTCCCCTCCTGCCCCCAGTCCCCTTAATGTTACAAAAGAATTTGCTTCTGGGATGAGATTTTCTTGCTGAGTTTCATCCCCAAATTATATTTTACAGATGACTTTGAAATTCCCTGTAAGTGTGCTCTCATTATTGGATGTCTTTGATACAACTTTAAATGCAGCTGTGCAGACATTGCCACTATTAGTGCTAGGAAAATATAAAACTTACATAGCGAGAGGAATAGTCAGAGCCAAAAAAGCTTGTAATAGATAAAAGTAGCAATACGTTTCAGATATGGGACCCTGGCCTTGTAAACATTGCAAAGCTCTCTGAATTAGTCACTTCACACAGTATTCTTAGGGGACTTTTAATCAGACCATGTTGTGCAGTGGCTCATCCTGAATGTATTTAGCCTGGGGATTTGTTACCCTGATCTATATTTTCGTCTTTTTTTTTTCTTTTTTTTTTTTTTTCTTTTGTCTCCTGGAGATTAGTACAGTAAAAAAAGAGCAGAGACATAGCTAGAGTGGGCCAATCAAGGCTGTATTGGGCTGAACAAGAGGCATGCTTAAAGGATGTTGACTGTAAACTACTGCAAACCACATACATTTTTCAGCAGATTGGAGGACCAGTTCTCATCGCTGAAGGAAAATATTGACCATGCAAAGAAAATGTAGATAATTTGAATGAGAGTAGAAAATCCCCATCACTAATGCTTCTTCCAACAAATCCAGCCCTTTTTGTGCTTTACAGATGGCTCCAAAATCTCTTCCTGAGGGGCTAAGTTAGCAGGCTGAACTTACTCAGCTGACAAACCTACTGCCCTAAAAGATCTACACCACAACAGAGAGTGACTCATGATGCCTCGTGTATGCAGACGGCAGCCAAACCCGTCCTGAGATTTGAAAAACTGTCCTGTTTGCTTGGGGCAGGAATGCACCAGTAGAGACCACTGGTGGTTCTACTCTCCCTGTGGCAGCTCTTGACAAACTGCTTTGCCCAGGACTGGAAAAAGTTGCTGAAGTGGTGGATGAGCACTTTCACAAACCCGGGAGAGTACTGCCAGAGCTTTTGTTTGTCACCTCAGTTCTTCTTCAGAATGAAAATTGGAGGGATTTTTGTTCACATTTCTCACTATTTTGATGTCTTCTTGTGTAACAAGCATGTTGAGATCATGGTCCTGGCATGAAGAAGAAAATGATTCCTAAAATGGTTTGTGATTGGGTTTTAAAATAAGAGATTTATACATACCAGGCTGGAAGTTGCTGTGGTATGCATGTGCGAAAGAATCTGTCCAAAATTGGGAATTCCTTTGAATGAAGTTCTTCCTGGCTGACTTACTCAGTCAAGAGAGTATATACTGTACATTCTCAATGAGCAGGAGGAGCTAAGTGTTTCTGACATCTTCCTGCTGTGCCATTTTGAGAACTGGTATTCATGTAGCATGTACTCTGAATCTCTTAGTGTCAAACCACTGTTCTCAGTATTTCTGAAATCATCATGCTGTGTTGTTTTGAGAAGAGGTATTCACGTACCACAGATCTCTTAGTGCTGAGCCATTGCTTTGCAGTGTCAGAGGTGGCAGACTGAAGCAGACAGCAATATGACCAGCACTGGTGGAGAATGCTATTAAAACTCATCAGAAAGAGGACAAACGGGTGCTTACTGAGATATTATTTTGTCATTTGGGATGCACATGGATTAACAGAGAGATGATCCTGTCTTAATAATATGATGTTTTTATTTTTAGACATAGGCACAAAGACCTGGCAAGAGGAAGCTGGGGATGTAAGTTACACAGGTTTCATGATGCTTTTGTGGCAGCAACAAACACATAAAAGGCTTGTATGGTATTGGCAGTATGGTTAAGGGGTGACAGATCTGACTGAATTAAGAAATGGCTTCAGCATAGAGATGGTAATATTTTGGGTGTAAGCTGAAGGGAGGAGCAGAGAATTGCAAAGATGAGAACTGAGTCTAGATTTGTTCCTCTTATTCATACTATTAGTCTGAGGCCATAAAAATGCTGTAGAGCAAAAATATTTGCAGATAATGCAGAAAAAGGGATCGCTGCCAAAGTAAAGAAGCTACATGTGTATATGGGAAGATGAATGACCTAGATAGAGTAATGAGGAGCTGGACAAAACAGAGGACCAGATTCTGAAAGATCATACTGTACAAAAATGCAGTTCAGGAAAATGTATTTCATGGATAACAGTGAGAACAAATTTGAGGCAGAAGGATTAAAATTGGTGCATACGCACACAGAAATTTACAGAAACCTTTGCAAATTGTAAGTAAATAGTGGATTTAAGTATTAAGAAATTACCCTCCTTTAGAACTGCAGAGACCTTATTTGTACCATCATCCTCCTTTCTGATCACCTGATTATAAGGAATTATTATAGAGATGGGTAAAGATGCATCAAGAGCAAGCAGAATAATAGAGGGATTTGGAGATACTGGTTGTACCAGATAAACCAAAGAAATTAGGGCTGCACTCTGTGAAAGAGAAGACTGTGAGGTGAGATCATTTTGCTCTGTGAAGTTCTTGGGGGAATAGGAAGAACTATTGACACCAGACAATCTGAATTTGTGTCATCTTGAAAAAGAAGAAGGCACAAATTAAAATTTTGCATTATATAGGGGGAGTTTCTGCAAGGAATTTAGTTTAGAATTCCTTTGTGCAGGGAGCAGATAATATACAAGATGCTGAAAAGTACTCTGTACTATACAGAAAGCCCAATGGGAACACAAATTTTTACTGCTATATCTCCCAAAGCCACATCTTTGTCTGAAGAGTGCTTTAAAGACAGCACCATTCTTCTACAGAATACAGGAGAGGGCCATAAGAAAAAATAACCTATCTCATCCTCATGAGAATACTCAAAGTGTTTCTCTTGGATTATTGGTAGCATTTTCGGAAAGACTGGATGTCTGAAACCTTGTGAAAATTTCAGCTCTGAAGGAATTGTTTCCTGGAAGAATCAGTGAAGTAGCTTTGAAATTACACAGCACTGGTTCTGAAATTGTGAGACCCCTTTGGGATGTAGGACTGAGAAGACTGTATTTCTGCTTTGACACAGTTTTTACAAGTTTTAAAGGATTAATAATACTGCAGCAGTGGAGATAAAAGGCATATGGCAAAGTCTGTAAGACACAAATGAAATGTGTCACTATTTGAATGAGACTAAAAAAATTATTCAGATGGCATACAAGAAAAATATTTATTGGGGATAGACCTGCTGGTGCAATGTGGAAATGAATATACCTGTCTCTCTGGCACTTGGAAGGGAGGTAGATGAAAGTCTGAAGTTTAATAAGAGGAAACTTCTGACTGCCTCCACCTCTCATTTGCTTCCTTCACTCTCCCATGAGTTAAGTGAAATAAATCTACAAGGTATTGCTTTACTGAGTATAAACAGATTCTTAACTTTTTTCTCTACTAAATTGTGTCAAGAATTTTGTATGCAAGGCAAACACTTGTAAAAAGCTCCAATTCAAAGAAATGTGTTTGGCTTCTGTTCTGCCTCTTTTCATTAAGGGCTTAGTGGACTTCCAGTATCCGAAGGACTCCTTGACCTGTCAGTGACATCTGCTAGCATATTGCATCTCAGTCCTACACACTAACTGCTTGCAAGACACCCTAAATTCAAACCTCACAAGCAGAGCTGCAGTTGTAAATTAGTCTTTCATACCAAATATAAAAGAACTAACCCCATTATTGTGCACATCCAAAAAAGTAGGCTGTAACCCTTTTATGTTTATGAGTTGACTTCCTCCTTTTCCTTCAGAGTGAACACGCTATTGGGCATCACTTGCTGATGCCAAATGATTTAAATGCACACAAGAAGACAAACAGAAAGGAACCTAATCCTGTTGTTCACAACACAGAATATATACTGCCATACAGTGAATTTTTTTTACATAGGTAATTAATAATAGAGGAACAATGTAGTGACAGTCTGAGTCCCAGGGGAGAAAATTGTCAGCCTATTTATTCATTTATTCTTTTTTAACTAAATTGATGGGATAGTCTGATGCCTTTCTGGATTCCACACAGCTGATGAAACTGCAAAGAAATTTCATTTAAATAACAGGCAAATGTTCCAATTAGTCAAAGCCTAATTCTTCTGCCTTGAAATGATGAATGGCACGTACTATGGCCTCTGCCAGTCTGAAGGGGTAAAAGCTGCCCACCAAGAGCCCAAAGACATTGATGTGAACATTTTGGACATGGGTTCAAATACCTTAATCCGTTTTGATTTGCCAAGAGTCTACAACTGTCTTGTTAAATGAGATATCACTAATTCTATCATATAAACTCATCTTTAAGCTATTAGGGAGTTTGAGGGAACTAAAATACAGTTCTTGGGAGAATAGAGAGAATAGCACTCAATTTTACTGCCTAATGAATGATTATGTTCAGTGTTCTGTGTGATGTACACTCACAGAAATTTCATCCTGCATGGTGGTTGAGATCCCAGTGTCAGCAAGGGAGAGATTTTCATAATAACAAAGTGCTACTAATTTGAAAACATGCCAACAGCAAAGAACCCAGATACAAGCAAATATCTCACAGTTCATTTCTCTCACAAGGCAGGTGTTCCTGCAAGCAAGAAGTAAGAGCCCAAAATGCAATTCTTTGAGTGAAGAAGTTTGTAGACTTTTTTCAGCATGTTATAGGCTTAACCCTCTTCACAAATTTTATGTCTCTATTTTTGCACCTCTTTATTTTCCCATATTTATCCATTAAGGATCACCTCTACTTCAGTGCTCTTGCATTCTTTGATGCAAGCTGCTGGTGTACATATGGAGCAAGAATCCCCAGAGTGTATTATAGCACAGCGAGTAAAGAATGATTTTTGAAATAACTAGCTACAGCTGAATCATGATAAATCATGATATTTCATTGAATTTATCTTCCAAATATTAAATGTACGTAGCTGTGTCATGTTGAAATATTGAAATATCTCCAATGTAATCCACTGTAATCCATTGTTGGGAGCTGCAGGGGAAAAAGCAGTGAAAGGTTGGGTACCGTTAGATAACCAATAATCTGCACAAACTCTTGGAACTGGCAGCAGAGCCACAGTCATAACACTAGTTTCAGCCTGAGAGAGATTGACACTCCCTGTACCAGCTATTTGGCTGGAAACTTAAATATGTCACTTGGCAGCGAGAGCTGATAAAAGCCCTGTTATTTTCTGGTCTAAGAGCAAAACAAGACTGCAGCCTCCCTAAATTATTACACAGAGCTTGTAAGGAATTGTTGGTTTATGTGAAGTAATTTGATCAACCTGGTCATTAGATGAATTTGTCTCTTCCACTCTTATTTTATTTGTGTATGTCTATACACATATTGCATTTTTGTCCAGTTACTTAGTTCTAATTAATACATTGGATATGAGCACGGTATGAACGTCTGTTTCCCCTAAAGCACCTTGCAGAATTGGAGGAGTCTGCAGAGAGGTGAGCAGCACTGTGAGACCTGCAGGATCTTCTCAAAGTCAGTATTTGCAGACTCTCAAACCCTCAACGCTGGCTGGAAAACCCAATGTCTGTTGAAATCCTGGTATCTACTGTAAAGCTAAAGCATTTCCTCTTGTAACTCTGCATTATTTGTACAGAAACTAACATGCAATCTTAAGAACAGAATAACATTTGCTGTGTATCTAAAGGAATATGTTAAGGAGGGCTAACGTGTGACTCTTCACGACCTTTGTGTCCTTTCCTTTCCATGTTCCCCTGCTGCAGGACTCTGTTGCACTGCCTATCACATCCCAGTTTATTTGCAGACTGATGGATAAAACAAACCCCTCCTGCAGAGCTGAACTGGAGCTCATGGTATAGAGGTTTCACTGTGAGAGCTGTGAACTCAAGGTTTTTTGGGGAAAAGCAGTGTTCCAGGCTTGATTTTTTCAGGCTGAAATAAATGAGAATCTTGGTTTTAGTTCTATTCGAGTACATTTTATATGTACACAACTTTTGTCACCTTTCTGAGCAGGAAGATATGAACTGAGTACAGCAATACCTCTTAATTGTCAAGCTAGTAGCATTTTATATATCATTTATGGATGTAGGACTGCTGCTTGAAACAGTTCTGCAGTGTAGTGGTCTTCACTGGTTGCTGTCAGTGAGCAAGTGCTGACTTTGAAGGAAGTCAGACTGGAATTTAACTGCATAAGAAGTTTCAGAGTGATTATGATCAGGAAAATATTTATCCAAATTTTTCAAGGTTGTGTACTTTCCCGCACTTTCTTCTGTACTGGAATGAAGTCAGAATCTTTCAAAACAGAAATCAGAGATGCTGCAGATATACACAGTCTTTGGAAACAGCATTCAGATCCTCCCCTGCCCCCCTTCAAGGCCACTGGTCATGCATGACCAGGCAGTGCCAAGTCGGCATCAACATGCAGTAATGCAGAGGGGGAGCGGGACCTGCCTGCAAAGGACAACATAAATGCACACAAGGGAGATCAGAGTCATCCTGTTTAGGGTGATCTACCTAGGTTGCTTGGACTGGAACAAGGGCTTCAGCCCCAAAGGCTGAGAAAAAAAGGCTAGGACCTGAGCTGGGATATTGGTGCATGGTCATCCAAACAGTCAAATCGTAAGCCCTGTTGCAACCTGCATCAGCTCCCACAGTATGCCCAGACAAGGTCTGCAGGATGGCACAGGTGAGGATCTGCACACTTAGGCAGTGTGGATGAGGCTGTATAAAACCTAGAGGGAAGAAGAAGCCAAGCACCAGCAAACACAAGACAATGTGCTGCTAAGAGGCACTGGGAAGTGCCCAAGGAGCTAGGCCCTCCTGCTCGTTTTTCTGCATTTCAGCCTCTTCCACTTGAGGTATTGTGCCTGTAGGAGTCCTGAGCTGTTGGAGCAGTGCTGTGAGCTGTGTTATTTGCACAGGCAGGACTTCCCTAATACTGGACTGGTGCCTCTTTTGGGAAGGAAGCCTTGCTCTTCTCTCTTTCTTAAAAATCCCATGCCTCTTGAACCTTGTATATTTATTCTTATTAAAAATTTTGACATTGAGTTTGTGGAAAAATATTCTACGAGGAAAACTCTTGATCCAGTAAAATATTAGTTTGACTCTTATTAATTCAACTGGCTTTCTCTGTTTTAGCAGATGTTTGAGTCTTTAGAGCCCTCTGGGAACAATGTATTTTAAGCTTGTTCAATTTAGAGAATCACAGAATCATAGAACGTTTTGTGTTGGAAGGGACCTTAGAGATCACCTGCTTCCAATCCCCTGCTGTGAGCAGGCCTGCCACACAAAAAAACTTCAGGAGAGAGTGTGAATGCAGTCCCCCATGGTAATAGGCATAGATAAAGAAAGAACGTGGAAACTGGAGGCACAAAGTTTTTGCAAGAGCAAAAAATGAATGAAAGAAGACATGTAGTTTAGGAATGCAGAAAAAAAGAAAGAGATGATGGGTTCATGGAAAACTGCCCATGTATTAAAAGTACTTGAATTAAAATATCCTCTGAGCATAAACTGTACACTGTCCTCTCTAGATTTTAGGGAATTGAGAGCATAAGGAGTTAATTTTTTTACTGTATTTTTCACTGCTTTTCTTCCCAACCACGGCTTATTTTTTTTAATGTCAGATCTACATTGACACTCATATCAAAAAATCTATGATTTAACTTGACAGATCAGCTACTGTGAGGGGGCAGGGGCAGAATTGACCCTACTATTGAGATTTATGATACTTATTTAGTAAAATGACATATATTCTTTATGAGATGCACAGGTGTAAGCTGTACACTTCTCATTCAAGGTTACTTACAAAGAAGGAGTTAAAGAAGCTGAGTCTGTTCTCCTGCCCTCCTTTTTTTTTTTTTTTTTTTTTTAATTTTAAATAGAAAATACAGTATTTTCTGCATTAGAAATGCTATGTACTGTGATTGAGTGAGAGAAGAGATGAACTGTGACACCACTTGACATTTATACAGGAGCAGTTCTGCAGGGCTAGTAGTTTTAGTTTAGTTGATGGGTGCAGGGTGATTCGGGCTGCTTTATTTTGTCTGCACAAGTGCAGCATCAGTTCACACATTCTTAGCGTAAGTTGCCACTTCTGCAATTAGAAGAATGCCACTACTTTTTGCAGTGTTTCAAAAAGGTGATTTGTGGGAAGTACTACTCTCTTGATGTGTTTAGATTGCTCTAAAGTATTTCAAAAGAATTCAAGAAAAAATCCATGACCTCCAATACAGGTGAAAAGAAAACATAGAAACTACGTAAGCAGAAACAGAAATTTTAGGTGATACAGCTTATCTACAGAGAGAGACTCTCCTGTACAGTTAAGAATTTTTCATCATACACTTCAATGAAAAATTCTGATTTGTTAAAAGAGTTTCAGGAAATGAGCTGTTTTATTTCAGTGAATTAATTGTTAATAAATCACATTTTCAATAAGAAATATCTACTTTGCTATTTACAAAATTAATTTTTTTTTTCAGTCAGAACTAAATTTTTCTTTCAGAATTTAATCTAATTTGTACTGGAAAAAAAAAAAAAAAGAAACTAGGTCATAGGATACATTTCAATTGAACAAACCCCACTTTTTGTCTGTTTCATTTTGCAAAAAGAGGTTCTTTCCAATCTATATTATTCCATGAATCTATGAAATTTCATTTTTTGAGGCTGGGAAAGTAATAGGAATATCAGATCTTTTTGTGTGCGCTGCCTAAACCCTGCTTTCTAATAATGTCTTGATAACTCCCTCAGAAAGCTTACAAATAAGCAAATTTCTTTGCATTTTCTTCTGTCGGAGAGAAACTTGGTAACCTGAATAAAAGTATATAATTTGTTTGGTCTTTGTTTCCCCTTAGCTCCTTTGCCAAGAACACTGTCGTGATTTTTGACTTTCGGTTAGAAGCAGCAGTGAACAGCAAAGATGCTGGAAATATACATTAAATCTCTCAATTGTAGTTGAAAATGTCTGAAAAAAAATTACAGTCCAGTCTGCTTTCCATTTGAGACTGTCTATTTATGATGGCTTTAAAACGCCTCACATGAGAAATCTTTCTCAAACCTTTTAACCTTAAGCCTTTTATTAAACCAGATATTTCAGACCATCTCAAAATAGATGATTTTGAAAGGTGTACTCAATGACCTAAAAACTGAAAACAAGACCATTAATCCTTAATATTGGGTGTGAATTCTTCATATTATTCTTTGGAAATTAAGACAGAAGAGTATTTCATTAAAAGCATCACAGACACCCATAGCAGAAAAGAATGAAACTAAGAAAAGATGTATGGATTCCAGAAACCCAGAGCGATGATCATTCTTCACCAAGATCCAGCATTTGGATGAGAGTCCCTGTACAGTTCAGGAACACAGAAAGAAAAAAAATGCTCTGGAAGAACAGATTGTGTCAACAAATGTGGAGTCTCTAGTTACTCCTTGACACTTTACCAGGTTGAGTAAAGAGACTTTTACTGTTTCTGCTAGTACTGGACATCTGGTTCACAACCATCTCCAAAACTTCAATAAAACTCATCAGGAAGCAGAAACCTAAAGAAGCTTCTAGAGATAGTAGAAGCTTCTTTATTAAGACTGTACTTTAAACCCTATTTTTAGCTAGAAACAGCACAGTTGATTTCCATCAGAGAATGATGTGCTAATACTTCATTAGTGAATTATGCTGTCATCACACCAGGTCGCTAGAGAGAATGACTGATTTCAGTTTATCTTGCCTGTATGACAAAATGAAACAAGGGAATTTACAAACAGGTTGATGTGGCCTTCTCTAAAATTACTCAGGTCATTTGCAACTCCATTGCTGTTCCCATTGCTGTCCACTATCTATGGTTATTCATTAATCAGATACTTATAAATATGCAAGAAATGTCATGGGAACTTCAATTTGTAAGCAACCCTTTTGCAAGAGCCTGTAGTACCATTTTTCTGAAAGACATCAGACCTGCTGATCATTTATACCCTAGGTGGATGTGTGTTAGACTTACTAGATGACTGCAAACCCTAGATAAATATATTAAAAAAATATCTTGAAATATGTCTAGAACAGACAGCATATCGGAAAACCCATTTCTCTGTAATGGCCTTCACAACAATGCTTCACATCAGAGAATTATATAGACAAAAAAAATAGCACTGCTATGAGAAATATATGGATTTCTATTCTGCATATGAGACTGGTTGTATCCATGAAAAACTGCAATTTTGGGGTGTTAACATTTCTTGCCAGACAAGGAGCACATGTGAATTACCTTGGGCACTGTGTGAATCTGAATCAGTCACATTAGCCACTGGTGGCAATCACCTCAGTTAACAGCAAAGTGCACAGCAAATTCCAGGGCAGTGACATAACTTGTACTTGGATAGTGAGAGAAAATGCTTGAGATTCTGTTCTGATTTTTTTTTTTTTAATTTGTAAAAATGAAAATGATCCTTTGATACTTGATAGTAGCTTTTCATATTATTTTCTCCCTCAAATGACTGTTTATTTTTACTGTTTAGTAGGTATATCTTAGTATTAATTTAATGCTTCTTCATTTGTGTTCACATAACTGTATTACAGACAATGTTGAATAGGTCATATCTTGGTTTTGATATTTAAGACCCCTTTCTGATTTTCAACAGAATAGAAATCGGGCTTGTGATCTCTTCCATGGTTCTTCTGTTATTATAAATGTGCCACTTCAGGCAGGATAGACACAAGCAAAGAGTAAGCTCAGAATTGCCCATTGTAATCAAATTGGCTATTTTCCAAACAATTCACAATCTCTATCCCAGTGTGACCTTTCAGAGCACTACACTCAGCAAAACAGGACTATATTACCTTTCATGCACTATTGTTCATTTTCAGGAGAAAGCCAGGGTTATTGTTCAAATTTTGTTCAATTACAGTGAAGCAACCTCATTGCTTTCAGGAGGAGGGCACAAACAAGCCAGGTCAACATTTTGTACAGTTCTATGTTCAGTGTTATGCAGAAAGAGAAGGGGTTAAAAGAACACTCTGTAGTAAAGAAGCAACAAACAGTATGCTTAATAAGAGAATGGATGCTATTTCTCAGTCCAAATAACCTCACCTGGCTTTGTTAATAGTTTCCAGAGGCATAAGCAGACATAATGTATACGCTGGGCAGGAGCCAGGAGAGGTGCACTGGAGAGGTAACGTTATTACCTAAAGAGGTAAATGAGCAAAAGAGTTCTGGATTAAGCAAGCATTCAGCCTGAGGGTCTTGGGCTCTAGGCTGCTTCTACTTTCCTGTCTTCTCATTCACCGTTACACCTTCTCTTAAAAATCTTTGAGTTTATACAGATACTTTAAAAAAATCCCCAAACTCTTAGATTGCCCAGCAGAAAATTATTTACATGAAAACTCCTGCCTGAGCATAATTTTTCTTGAGGTGACATCTACTTTGAAAATACAATATGATTTCATCTCAGATATAAAAGTAACACTCTCCTTGTTTTTATTTGTTTGTTTGTTTGATTGTCTGTTTCTGCTGAAAACGAGGTATAGAACTTGCTGACAGTGTATGGCTGACAGCTATATCAGTGAATCCTAAATAATCTATAAATCCATATAGAGGGTAAAATATCACTGATTTATGTAATTGGGAATTCTTAGAGATAGAATTTAGTGTAATTATTTTTTTATTTTTTTATTTTTCCCTATCTTGATCCCACTTTGCTGGTGAATCTGGGAACAGTCTGTGATAGTACAGAGCCACTATTTATTCCACCTTCATGCTTCCCTTGAGTATAAGTTATGATATATCAGCATTATCTTTGAGGTCTACTGAATCTGTAGATATGCAATACACTGAAGAGTGAAGATGGAATGAAGCTGAAAGGATTCATGAATAAAATGTAAGTGGATACTTCAAACTAAAGCACAAATACCACACTGCTTAAATGAAAAGAAATCACTCCTTTTTGTCAAGTAGGAGCAGTGGCAATAACAATAGGCTAGGATTTCTGTGGCCTTTGGTCTTAGGTTCAGTTGTTATCGGAGAGTGGCACACAGCAGGCACTGGAATACTTTCTTTTCACATGATGGTCTCAGCTGAACTTTGGCAAGAAAAATAAATATCCTACTGTGTACAGAGCCTTATAGATTGGTGAGAGAAACTTTGCCATCTCTGAGTGATACCTCCCAACATGCAGCACCTCCAAAAATAAATAACCTTTCAATCCCAAATTCTTGATAAATGGAAAGCACCGTTTTGCCCCTGGCACTGTCAATTTTCTCTCCTTTTTCAGGGAACCTGATTATTCATACTCAGTATATAAACATACTCCATGAGGTAAATAGGTATCAAGGCTAGTGCTGTTTTTGAACATAGATCATCATTTTCTTACTCCCTTACATCATTTAACTCTGTTCTGCTGACCCTGGGACCTGCTAATACACACTGCAACCAATAACCATAACTCCATGATCCATATAGAATACATGAGGAATGGTGGCAAGTATATAATTGATTACCTTCAGTAGTGCTGTGTTATTATTATGTGACTGTTAGAGCATTCCTAGTTTGACAGATTCCTATTAGCCAGTCAGTCTGAGCATGTAGTGTATTATTTTACCAATACCTGATGCATATCAATAAAGTGTGTGAACACTGCCTTAAGAGAACAGCTGAATTGGCTGGGATGGCACAATCTCCTATGTTCTCACCTGAAATATAAGCTTACTTATGCTTATAAGCTGACTAATCTTTTTTAATTGCAGGAAAAGTTTGGGTAACTTTCTTCCTTGCTTATCCTGAGTCCTTGAAAGGAAGTGTCCAAACAGTACAAGAGGTTATTTTCATTGTACACCCTTTCCAACAGCAGAAGCTAAAATTACAAGAAATCTTGTACTGTGAGACAACCTGTTCTCAGAAGATTTCCAGCCCATTAACTCAAGAATCAGATTGTTTGGATTAGGTTTGCACAAACAGCCAAGTTTTTCAGGTGCTTATCCAAAAACCAATGAACCAAATCCTTTGAGGTTTCCCCACATACTTAATATATTATGTAAATATTGACTATATCTGGAAACAAGAGCAAGATGGGAAAAATCTTCTTGTCCAGGAAAAGCAGAGTTCATTCTTGCTGGACAAATAGAGCTGTCATGTTTTCTACTGGCTGGATGAAACTGGCAATAGTGAGGGGATGCACAGGTTGAGGACTGGGAGACTGGGGGTGACAGGAGCTGAGGGTGACTGGAACAAGAAAGCAGTGAGGTTCTAGAGAACAAGAAGTACTGGAGCTGCATTTAGCTACAAAATGGTCTTTTGCATTATATATAACTATATACATATGTATAAAATACAGAGCTTATATAAGAAAAGGGATAGCTGTGAGGCTGGGAGATTGGCAACATAGCCTCAGTGCCAGTATATGGCCAGTGCTCAGCTTATAGCTAGTGACCTCAGTGGGGGCCATAGAGAAAGTGGCATGAATTTTATTCATGGTGGCCATAAAAAAGAGGGCATGGGGCTGTCAGCCTTCTGAGGGGTGGATGCTGCTTCCAGCATCTCAGGAGCAGAACAGCTGGCCCTGATCTCTGGTCTGTTAGATCCCTGCTTTGATCCTGCTTTGGGCAGAGGTGTTGATCTAAGTGATCTCCAGAGGTCCCTTCCCAGCTCAGTGACTCTGATTCTCTGAAATCATCACATACCAGCTAGGATTTTCCTAAGATGTGGCAGAAGCTAAGTACAAAGCAGCCAGGCTCAGCCACAAACTTCTGTCACATTGTTGAGTAAGTTCTTGTTCTGGCTTGCACACTTTACTTTCCTACGTTTCAAAAAGTGAGGAAAAGTAAATCAATTTGTTACATTTATTTAAGGGTTGTGAGGTACAATAATCTACGGGAAATACATATAAACATCAATCAAAAATTTAAGAAACTACATGTGAAAAATGCAAATCATCTAATTTTTCCCCCTGTAGTTTCCATTGCACAGGTAACTGTAACAGGTATTCTGCTGCAACATGTTGCACAGAATAATGCTGACGGTTTTTACTAGGAATGTAATCAATATGATCAAACAAATTTTAATCAAGATAGCTGGAACAAAGTGTTTGTTATTATATAGCTTCTTACCTAATGCATTACAATGATATGTTAAGCTGATATGAAGCATAAATCTTTAAGTTGAAATAGCCTGAATGTTAAATGATCATGGCTCCTACCTCATCCATTTTGTGATTGGCAGTAGCACATAAAGAAGGTTTTCTATATGAGATAGCACTAACTCTGCTCCTGAGGAATAGTATAATGAAGTACTGGCACAGCTGTGTTTTTTAACGATTTGGTGTATGGTAAAGCAAACATGACATGATACTTTATGTTACCTCGTGATGAATTGTGAAGAAAAGATGGAATCATCTAGAGCTGTAAAGAGGCTCTTTTTTGCCTTGCCAAAAGGTAACTTCTGCAGACACTCAAATAGTGGTGGAAAGAGAGCAGAGTTGTGTGAAGTCATCCTATATGGGAGTTAAAGTGATATTTGCAATTCTGGTTAGCTGACCTGACTAAGACATCAAGGTAAGTTTCTTTTCATCTAGTTTTAAACATTTATGTGGCAAGAATTTAGTGATTACAGTCACCACCGCAGGATCCCTTTATACTCAGTAGAGATAAATACGCATCTTTAGGGACAGATTATTTTGACTGTTTTGGGTATCTTCTTTAGGGTAATACAATTTGTGACTGGGTTATTAATCTCATCAATAGAAATGATCATACGCTGGTTTTTAGGTAGAATAATCCTAATCTTGTACAGCCCAGATTTTAACATTTTGTTTGCTGTATTTTATGTCAGCTATGGCATCACAAGATGTTTTGGTACTAAAACTTTAGAAATAAGCTTATAAAAGAAGGTTTCCTCATTTCCACAATGAGAAGCATGGCCAACTATCTTACATCTCCCCCAAGGGAAAAGAAATCATTTTTTGATCAGTTCTGTCAAGCTGAGTCAACTGGCAGATATTATGCCAAAGTCCCTTGGCTGAGGAAACAGAGATGCAATTTTTAGGTCATCACACATGAGCTAGGAAGTGTCTGTAAGTGCTGTAATGTTAACTCACATGTCCAGAGTAGGTTCTCTGCTGTTCCATGTTTAGTGCTTTTCCTAACCATTATGGAAATCAAGGATGGGGAAATTCAGTCTAGATTTTTCTGTGTTAATTGTAAACATTAGGATTTCAGCCAAGCTAGAAATAGTGCACAGCAATAAGCTGCTACTTAATAATTTGTTCCTATTGCAAAATATGTCTGACAACTAAGAAACGCTTACTGGGAATTTTCCAACACAATGTTTCTGTATTAAACATGCTCCTCAAATGAAAAAAAAATACTGTCTACTTCCAAATAGTTTTTTTTTTTCTTTTTTCCACAAGAAAGTTTGTGTAGATCATTTCAGCTGAAACTGAAACTTTACATTTGCTGAAGGAGCCAGTAATATTTATTCTGAGTCAGTACAACATCCTTTCTCTCATGGGAAGGATTCAGGGCCAAATGTCATGTCCATGATACAATGCCGAGTAGGAATTACAGGGCTGTAGTTCACATAACGTATCCTTTCCACCAACCAAAATGAAACATGTCAGTGTGAGAAGGATAAATGGCAATCTTTGGCTGTCATACAGTAGGATCTTATTATAGATACAGAGATAATGAAACTAATGTATCCTGAGGCAGTGTTACTTAAAAGAATATCAGAGCAGGAGAATGTGTGCTGAATTTCATTTACTGAGACTTTTTCTGATATATTTGGTGTTAAGTTTCAGCAAACAAAACAGAGTCGTGGTCCCTTAGAACTGAAGTTATATTTGGATAGATGGCAACTGGATAAGGCTACACAAGGTTTTCCCACCTATTTATGAAGGTTTGTTGTCAGGCAAAGTATGTGTAGTTACGTGACCCTTTGTCATTCAATCAATCCATCACCAAGATACTCAGTGGAGAAAGTAGATTGGAGGGAACTAACTCCATACAAATTTTCCACAAAACTCTTCTATCCGTGAGTAAATGGTAGAGAAGATTGGAAGTGCTGATCTGGAAACTAATAATGTCAACTGATGCTCTTTTTGAAGACAATCTGATATGGCAGAATTGAAGCTGCTCTTATAACTTACTGAGAATATATATTTTAGCTTTTGGGTACATTTTTAGATATAGGATAATGCCTCTTTCTTCTGCCCTCCTGGTAGATTTTTGCAGTGCATGTTAAGATGCCAGCATTTGTTTCATGACTACGTGTATAAGCAATCTGTAGGCTGCACTTCAGTATCTGAGTGGGTATACCAGACCATCTCTCTCCAGCAGCCGGCACAACCTATTGTTATGCACAGGAAACATGCTAATCCTCATGATTAGTACCATTCTAAGGTCAATGCAGATGAAGAGATTTAATATACTTTTTAAGCTTACTCATGATATTTTCTTCATCTTCTGCCCACTCTTGTTTTATTTCCTCTCTTAATAGCTATTCGGCATAACTTCCTCCTTATGCCTCAAATGCTATGCTGTCACCAGCAGTTATAAAGGGAACAGAACAACCCCAAAGGAAAATTTCCATATGGGAAACCATTCTTAAGTAGAGTATGTTTTTATTTTAAAGAATCCAGGAAAGTAGCTTGAGGCATTTAAAAGAAGACCTACCTTATTCTGTTGAAGGTTTTAAGTTTTTATGATCCTAAGAGTAAAAAGGCTATGTAAAGCCCCATGCACATTGGTCTACTTGACATTTACTGTCTGTATTAAACCAGTACTCAGAAACCTCAGCAAGGATTGAGTTCAGTTGCTGAGCACAGTTCAAATATATGATAAAAGGTGACTCCTATTTCCAGAATTTAAGCTTTCAATCTGACTGGCTTACTAGAATATTATAGTAGTCTCTGTCATACTGATCTGTGGCCCTGATCAAACAACTTAGTCTTTTTGCTGGTTAAAAAAAATTATTCCTGCACTTCAACATTAAGAAAAAGTCAGTAGAACCATTCATTCATGTAGAGAATTGCATAGGAATGAAACCTTAGGCTGTGCATGCAACATCCTCTTCTTGAAGGGCTTCATGCTCCTTCATACTTTGTTACATGTTCTGTCTGAGCTCATTGGGTAAGAGCTACTGGTCCATTTAAATAAAAATGAGCAAAGTTATAAATATCTCTGCTCCTGACCCCTGATATTTAAGCAACCTAGTTTCTTTCAGCTGATTCATATTTGGAAGGAAGCATGAACATTTCAATTAGGAGATCTGACAGAGTGGAAAGCTTGATCACGTGACATGGATGCAAACCTTTGAAAGCAATATATTTGTACATGGAGAGATCATGAATATACTGCCCTCATCATTTTATTTCTTGAATTTGAGCAACATGGATGAAAAAATTGGATAAAAAAATAAGGGATGCTGGTTCTTACATCTGTAACATAAATACAGATCTTTAAACATTTACAGATACTATTTCAGAAGAAAGGTACAAACTAGCATAGTGCAGTCATCACTATGTTTTCATTAAAAGTTATCAAAAGAAAGGAGGATATTTGTGTAGAGGTAAGGAGCAGAGAAATGGGTATAGAAGGAAGAGCTGGAAACTTATGGAATGATTTGCTTTGAGAACTGAAAGTTCACCTAGAATGAGCAGCAGGGAAGTGACAGTAGTGGAATAAAATCTGAAAGTTGATGAGGAAAAGGGAAATGTGTGATGGAAGATGTGGATCATGGAGCAAGACAAGTGACTGCAGCAGCTGATCTGTGATGGAGTAGAAGAGAAGTGTTGCCAGGGTTTCTGAGTGGAAGACCAAACTGTAGTGTCAGCACTCTGGACAAGTCTCTGGGTAGGAAGACATAAACATTTAGAAATAGAAGAAGGAGAGAGAGAGTCCTTGAGTATTTGCATGTTTAGGAGAGTAAGAATAAGGACAAAAAAAAAAAAAAAAGTTTTTCAAGAAAGGATTCTTAAAAATATACCTGATCAAAGAGTTGGTAGCTATGTATTCATCTCCATGTTTTTCAGAATCTGCCATATAAACTATTTTTCATCACATTCCAGACTTTTGCAGCAGTTTCAACTTGAAACAGCCCTGTGAAGATATAAGCCAAGAGTGTCTCCAGTAAACATCAGCATAGTATATACCTGCGGGCACCTGTCATGTTTCACATGCAGAGCAGATGTTTGTCTAATTCAACACATTAAGTAGTCATATGTGCAGGGTGTCCAAGAGAAAACAAGACATCCTCACTTTAATCTGTTCTCTCAACTTTCCCTGAAGGTCCACCCAAAAGAGATCCTGAATGTTTGTAACTTGTCAAGGATTTGATAATTGGCAGGAAAGAATGGCTTTGGGCACATATGTCCAATCCCTTTCCTCCCTCCCTCTCTCAAACACTGTGATTTCACTTAGCTTTGTATTGTCATGTTGGCTTCTTCTGCACTTGCTAGGGTTCTGCTTGTATCTTGTCATGGAGCTACAGAAGGTATTCTTATCACCTTGACCACTTTCCGTTCTTTCCTCATGCAGATTGCAGTTTCCATGGAAGTCTGTGATGTGTTTTATTCAAAGTATAATTTGTACTATGTTTACTTAGAACAGAGGAAGGGAAAAATAAATTCTTCAACGCAGAATGAAAAAAATGAATTAAAAAAAACAACAACCTCCCTCTAAACTGTCATTCCTCTCTCTACCAAATCCTTTGTTGATACCAGCTAAGTTTAGGACAGCAGTGTTTAATGACAGCAAAAAGGAAGACATGTCAGGTCACAAATGCAGAACAAGAAATATCTGCACTCTTGTTGATTATGACCCATCCTTACCAAAAAACAGATGGAACTGCTTTCATAGCTTTGTGTGTATGTTTGTGCATATGTATGTCTATCTTACAAATGGCTAGTTCAAATCAAACTTGGGATTCTAATCAAGACGACAGCTTCACTGCCTGAACCAGCTTGTTTCTGTACTCATTACCAAAGAAAAAGAGAACTGCAATCAAGTTTCATTCAGCTCCACAGAAAAAATAATAAAATTCATGCTTTCCAGTAACAGCGTACTATGCAGTCGTTGCCTATATGACAAACATACACAGAAACTTATACTCTGGGTCTTACTCTCCGTGAAATTCCACAGATAACTATAGAATGTACAGCTCAAATAATGTAAGTAAAAACCAGATCAACCCCTCCCCCTTTTCCTTATTACAAAGCAATATGGTCACATTTTATTTATACATAATAGCTAGTGATATCCACCTGCTTATAAAGTAATCTGCAACACTTGTTATAGGGGCCTAGGAATGCCATTGTACTCTATATTCTCACTAGCTGTAGTAATGGGTTACCCAACAGGCAGTGTGGTCTTCACCCTTCCTCCCTTCTCCCCCCACCCCCCTCCCCCCCAAAAAAAACAAACCAAAAAATCAACCCAAAACATTCAGTAATGCTCCAGGAACATACCTCTAGCTTTTTACAGCCTCTTTTTTAAGGCTTTGCTATGTACTGCATTACTATGAAGTGTCAAGAATTCAGAGGGAGGAATATGTGAGAGCACAGGTAGGTGCCTTCAGACTGTTACAGCAGTGCTGCTAACTGGGACACCAGCAAAGCACTGTCGCATTTGTTTTCGCTATTGACCATCCACTAGGAGCACCTCTAGAAAGATATAAAATGCTAATCTGATTTTCCTAGCTTACAGCTGTTTTTCAGGAGGCTGCCTTTCTTGTCCCTCAGCATGGGTACTGTTAGGAAGTATTTACAGATAAATACTGTTTTTCAGGACCACTCACACTGAGACACAGGCATTAAGGAAAAATAAAACAAAACACTCTCAGATATTCTGGAATGAACTGGTAATAGGCAGAAATGTAACATATTACTTCTCTGCCTTGCCCCAGCCGGTGACGCTCTAATAGTTTTTTTATTCTGCTCCTGCTAAGAGATTGGAAGACATATGTCACTCTTGCACCTTAACTGTACATTTTCTGGTTTGTTTGGATTTATGTCATAACCTTAATGGGATTTAAATGGAATTTTTATATGTGAATAATACTCTGCATTAATGCAAGAACTTTAGGTTGCTGTGCTACCAGTCTGATTTGCATAAAGGTTTTTAAATATGAAAGAAGAATAGCCAGGCTATTGTAGATGGCAAAGTATGAAAAAAAAAAAGACACTGGGACAATAGCAAGAGGAAGGTACAGCCCCTCCCCCAGAAACTCTGTCATGCCAAAGTGTTAATTCTCTTAGGTAGAACTCAGTGTAAGAGGAGAGCCTGGAGATTGTGTCAGTCAGGAATATTTAGTTGCTGGAGGGTCAAGGCAGGATTAAGTAGTGCAGCAGCCAGGCCAATGCCATGAGTTTATACTTTCTCATAAAACCTTTTCTAAATATGTCTCTCATAAGGCACTTACACACGTGTGTGCTGGTGTGCAGAAGTACCTGTTTTCTATAATTGCATGTTATATCATACATTTTTAGAGATCATCCATAAATAATACAGCTGATATGGTGTCAGTGTTTTACACTGAAAAAATATGCTATGGTGCAATTATTTAAATTCAGTATACAGTGCTATTCAAGATACTGTCCAAGCCCTGGTTTACCTGTGAGTATATGAAGTACAAGAACACTTACTTTATGGTTGTTGTTTTGTTGTTTATTTATTTATTTTTATTTTGAAGGAAGATAGGGCACAGAAAGTTCTGAAGATTTGTCCTGATGATTTTTATTTATTTATTTATTTATTTTCTGTGGCAGGGCTGGGATGGTACTGCAGCAATTCTGGCTCTTGGTTCCTTGCCTTAAGCAAAATATCATCCTTTTGATTTTTCAGGACTGAATTGTGTGAGAGCAGTTCTGAGTTACTGATGGTAGCGCAGCCAGTGAACTTTCCTGCTGGCATGTTTTTCATTCTTAGTGTACCATTATTATTTTTAAATGAATTATGTATATAACACATTTGGTGTACAGACTACTCTGCATGTGAACAATAAAGCACAGTCTCTGCTCTGAGGAGCTGACAGGCTAAGGGCTTGATCCAGTAAACACTTATTTCTGAGTGATTTGCTTAGCCTGCTATCATGAGTATTCTGTTGATCTGGTCCCCAACTAATTAGATAACTTGACAAAGAAGAACAATAGGACAGGTTGTGTAGAGAAAGAGGGAAGGGATGAGATGCAACAGTACATAAAATTTTAGGAAGAAAGAGAATAAACGCAAGCTGGTTTGGATTTGATTTACTTCTTAGTGGCAGACTCTGCCTGGAAATACTGTAAAGGATAGAGCTTGGACCCTGACATCAATTGTACTGGTTTTCATCCAAGCCTTACATCTCACTGGGTGTTCAGCAGTCTGCATGGCAGGTGATGACTTTGGGTTGACCTCATTTTTTTATTTGTGCTCCACCTCTGCAGACAGTCCTTGAGGAGACTTCTCAATAGTCTTTTGAAAGTAGCTAAGCTAGAATGTACATGCATAAATCTGACCATCATTTGAGTGGATGGAATTAAACTGTGCTGATTGTAAGCCATTAGCCAACTGTCCAGGGTGGTCCTGAGCTTAAGGAGAAAAAGGCCTTATGCTTCTTGCAAATAAGTTAGCTTCATGTTCATGGGGAGCAAAACTGCAGCATGCAGGTATATGTATGCCTTTCACATGAAAGACCTTGATCAAGGGATTGTACTGCTTGAGAGTCCAGTCCTGGTTCTTTTTATCTGCTACAGAAGCAGAATATGCACTGCCAGAACACTGTCCTTGTATTCTCACACATAATTCCTTCAGTGCGAGGGCTCAAGCACTGAATTTGAGTTCTGAGCTGTCATGTATTCATACAAGTGAGCTTACTGCAGTTTGTCAGGGTTGAGGGCTGGCTAAGCGTGCTCTGAGCATGGTTAGTTTCTGCTGGACACTAGCATTTTGTTAATGCTTCAAAATCCTGTTTGTATTGCTTTCAGTGTTGCTTGGACTTGCAGAGATCACCACTGACCTTGTCTGCAAGTGTTCTGTATTTGAGGGTTTGTAAGGTATCAAGAGAGAAAGCAAATCAATGCTTGAAAATTTTTAAGTTTTTATGCAAAATAAAATCTTTACTGTAAAAATCTTAGCACAAATGTTGTTTGTCCTCTTAATTGTTTATTATCTCTCCTGTATAGTACCTGTTAGAAAGTATTCTTCATGCTCTCACATAAAATGAAACTAAAACATCCCTCTAGAGGAGTCTAGGAAACATCTGTTTATATAAAAATCTGCAGGGATAACAGTTTAATTATGTCTTAGTTACTTGCTGTGATTTTGAAATCAGTGCTTTATCTGAATAAGCACTTGGTGGGTCATAAAATGACACTATGAATATTTCTTATGTTAAAATCCTTTTTTTTTTAAGGTGATGGACTTAAATGGAGTTAGCACTGGATGAATGGAGATGACCTGAAGTTGGTATAAATGAAGATATTAAAAAAAAAAAAAGGAATCTGGGAAAAAAAAAAAATCTAAAAAAAATCTACTTGTAACAGTAAGGAACCACTCATGTTAGCTACATAAAATAAGACTTCTGGGAGGAAATTGGTCCAGGGAGCCTTGCTGGAGCTTACTTTTTGGTAGGCAAGGATTTGATGGCCAGTCTGCCTCTTGGACTGTTCTTGTTTTGTTGCTTCTCTGTTTGGACTGACATGGTCTGAGTGCCCCCACTTCCACCGTCAAATCCCCAGTTAATTAGCAGGTTTTAATTTGAATGAGCATTATCAGTGGTAATTCTTAAAGGATGCTTCTGGGTTTATGAACAGGCCACTTACATTTCCTTTATTGCAGGTACCCTCAACAGAGTGACAGAAATGGGGAATGAGTATGTTCAGAAAAATTTCTTTACCCTGAGAGATAATACTTTCATGTCAGGAATCAGACAGGTTGTTTTTTCTGCAAGTTCTGAGATCCCTTTTAGTCCTTGACATAACTAGAAATGTATTTTTAAGACAGAAATAATCTCTGTGACTGCAGAGCCTGAAAACAAGAGTCTCTAGGAACCACATGAGGAACCACAGCTCAGAAAGGATGAGCATTTTCTGTACCACGCATTGCAAGTCTTGTTCAATTTCTGGATAGCAGCTGGAGAAATGCAGAGGCTTCATCCATATACATTTCCTTTGTCTCTGATTCTTAATCTGGCATTTGGCACATCTCTGTTAGTGTGCGTGTTCATGTTGTACAATTTGACTCAGACATACTGGGAAATGCCAAAGATTGAAGGCTGTGAGACCTACTTCTGACCAGAAAGCTTTTAGAATTTAGCTTCCTGCTGAGTAATACTGATATGAAGTATCAACTGTGCTGACCGCTTTAGGGGAAAATATCTAATCACAGCCACATTTTTCCCTGTTGGCTGGAGAGGAGTCTTTCTTGAAAAAGCTGAAGGAGAAAATAAGGAAAGGGAGGAACAAGATATTAACAATATAAAAACAATTTAAAGAGAAGAGTACAACATTTTAAAGACAAGAATTGTTTGGTAATGTTGGTAGTTATGGTAAATGCTGTGATACTTCCCTTAGATCTCTGTAGCTCTTTTGTAACACAAATAAATTCAAGTTCAAATCTCTCTCTGCTAGATAGAAACCAGTTTTCTCATAATGTCCTGTGTGTGATCCCTAGTTTGCTAATATAAACAGATTTTTATCTTGCATCTTCTGTTCTGATTTTTGGGATTCACTGTCAGCGGTTTACCTTATGACTGTGTGAACAGTGCAGCACAGCATTCATGGTGGTCTTATAAGAGTGACATTCAGAATGTAATGTGCATATCCACCCTATCATCCCAGACTGGTGTAATTGGTGACAACGAGAATATCCATATCCCAGGTGCTTTTTTATTAAGATACTTTCATTAAGCTATTTTTATCAAGAAGTGTGTTACAATAGCATAGCTTTTTATGGAAGGTTTGGAGAACATGCGATAGCAACAGAGAGAGTAGAAATAGAAAAGAGTGCTGTGGGATTCCAGAATCACTTGACTGCTGGAGTAGAAATATCAAGTTGGCTCATCCACTACTGTAAAGTGACTTCAGTCAAGCAATAGTAATTTGTGCCAACTGAGGATTTCTTACTTCCTGGTAGTCCTTTATTTTGAGATTGTGCATTTACATATTTGGCTTTTGTGTGTTTCCTGAATCATACGTATGGGAGGATATTTAAACTGGGCAAAGAATAGAAATCACTTGATAATGGCCTTGGGAGGGTGCATCACAGAGAGTCACAGAGCAGTTTGCAGCTTTGGTTGCTTTTTCTCACAGCATCCTTTTGCAATTCTTTGCTTTCTTGCTGGTTTCTCTAGTTGAGCTGTAGGATTTTAATGTCTATTTTAGGACTGATTAAGCGCTAACAACAGGAATTTTTGTGTGCTTGTAGAGTTTGAATGAATCTTGAGCTCTGGTGCAGAATTATTAAAACATTCATTAAGAAGTGCCATAAATAATGTACTCAGTAGAGTTGAAAACAGTACAGGTCAGTAAAAAAAAAAAAAAAAAGGATTTAGTTTTTTGTCAGTTGCTCTAGCTGCTGATAGAAATATACTAAGGTGGAAAAATCTCCTTGCAGTTGACCAGTAGGTTGTGGCCACAATTTTCTCATTTGGTATTTCAGTGCTACACAAGTGTTAGAGGGGGTCTCTACTCGTGAACATCAGCTTCTCCTTTTCATCTCCTATTTGTATTTTGTTTCTGGCATTTTATATGGTCTCCCACCTAGCATGTTGGTCAAACTGCAAAGATGTAATGGAGTTTTGAATAATTTTACATTATGATCTTAGAAATGTTATCAAAGGCAAATTTTAAAGGAAGAACCATTCTTACACTGATGAATGAGAGATATTTTATGGGATACATTTAGTTGTTTGATTTGAGCATGGATTGATTCAGCATAGGATTTTTTAATAACTCCAAATGGGTGCTGAAGTAAATGGGATCAACTGATTTCTTTTGAATAGGAAATACAGTGATGTTTATAGAACTTTTAAAAAGGATGCAGTTCAGGCCCCAGTGGATACACAGATAAGAACCGAGGTGTGCTGAACATTCATCTGTTCAGCCCTTCAAACCAAGTCAGGTTAACTCAAGTTCCTACGCATTTCAAAGACACTTTGGGCCAAACAGTGTTCACTGACGTATATTATAGATTGTATATTAGATATAGACGTATATTAGATTTTGATTCAAAACCAAAAGGTTTCTGTGAGTTAAAACCACTTTTCATTCTGATAACTCACATTTCTGGGAAAAAAATTTAAAAAGTTTAAAAAAAGTTTAGAAAATTATGCTTTTAGGGTTTTTGTGAAACTCAAAATAAGAAAAAAAATCAGGGAAAGTCTCTGAGTTTGGAGAGGTTGGTTTTTTTTTTTTTTTTGCTCTTTTTTTTGTAGCTTCATTTTAACTTATAGCTCGTAGAACTGTAGTGTTAAACCAGGAATGCTCTGTTCAGGGCATCTTTGTGAACACAAGGCATTGGAAAAAAGTACTTTCATCACTGAAATAACAGTTAAATAGATAGTGAAAGTACTTGCAGTTTATGTTTGGATTCTTGTAACGCCATATCAAAAGAATAGGTCTTATACCACTGATCAAAATTAAGCAAGGAATATTTCATTTCTTCAACTTCCTATAAATCAGTTACGTGATTTCTTACAGTCTTGTCAGGTAACGTTACAGAAAACTGAGCTCTTGTGGCTGTTCCTGATCTGTTTGATGTTACTGGGCAACCTGCCAAAGTCTCTTTTCTGTATGCCAAGATGGTAATTATTGACACCTCTTAGGGAAAGGGTTTCAAGGAACTCACATCAATATTTTTTCCACAGTCACAAACTAGAAATGCAACTAGTGCCAAGGGGTCCTGAAACCTTTGTAGGTTATTTTCCTGAGCTGATAAAGACTAGGGGATGCTAAGAAAGTTAAGTTCAGACAGGCAAAACAACAGTAGCATGGAAATGCCTGGAGTGCAATTCAGACATAACTTCTTAACAAGAATACATCTGGTGAGGTGTGGGAGTGGGTGAGAAAATTGTGTGCATGATTTTGCTGGCTTTTAGGATGGAAGCAGTGCTGCAGAACAAAGTGAATGCTCAGGGTTGCTCAGGGCTGGGGTGCTCAGTTCTACATTTCAGGAGTCAGACACAGAGCTGAAGGGAAGTGGCACTGTGCACTACAAAGCTGTAGCTGTCACTGTCTGTGCTCTCCAGGTTCTGTACCACATCTATTTGTGGCATTTGACTGCTTATCTTGATTTTCCTCTCAGTTCAGGAGCCAAAACAATTTTTTTTTATGGCTGAGATTTTTGGGGTGAAGGGGGAATGTCTCAAGGAATGAGTGATTTTAGACCTGACCATGAAGTTTCCTGTCATTATGAACCTTTCAATTTTGAATTTTAATGCTAGCATCAGCTGTTACTGTGGACTCCTCTCCTGCACTTTGGTGTTTCTCTGTTTAGACTGACAGCTTCACAAAGTAGTGAGAGTTCACTCTGATTGCAGTTAAGAGTTTGTACTTACCATGAACTACAGAGATGATGATTTCTCACCTGTGCTGTTATCTGAATGCATTAGACACTTTCATGAAGTTACCACATCTTGCCCCCAGCTTTGTCAGACTTCATGTGCTTAACAAGATGCTTAACTCTTGTTCATCTTTCCTCCCATATTCCAGAGTGTGTTGTCATTTTTGCAAATAATTCCATAAAAAGTGGAAGTTATGAAGTTCAAATTCCTAATGATTTTTGTTTTTCACTTGGATCTGCTGATTTCTATTAAAAAGTTGAACTCCTATTTCCGTCCCTTTCTTGGTTAGGACTTCAAGAAGATCTTTCTCAACTTGCCTGCCAAGTCCCTAAGACATTTATGCAATCTTCGGATTTTTTCGAAGTTACTCAGTATTTTTAAAAGTTACTGGTGGAAGGAAACACACTGACAAGAGACAGGAGGCTGAAGACAGAGTGAGTTTTGCATCTCATTTCTTTAAGAAATCCATAAAAAGTTACAAAGAAGAATTTATATTGTAAATGTTGCATAGTTAGATTTATATGAGAGCTGTTACATTCTGTTGCCATGCAAAACATTTCAAGTTCTGTCATACGTTCGACTTCAGTGAGTATCCCCACTGAAGCTCTACCATTTTGTGACAGTTTAGCACAAAACTCAGACTGCGGAATGAGAATGACTTAATTTAAATAATTTATTACTCCAAATTTTAAGACAAGCTGATGTTGGTGATGATTTACTCCAGAAAATGCACTACCTTAATGTGTGGATAGCTCAGTAGCTGGCTCCCATGCGACTCAGCTGCTTCGGAAATTCAGTGGGGAAGGTCAGCCAGGTACAGGGACCCTGCCAGCATTCCAAGCCAAGACATCCCTGCACCTCAGTTCAAGCCTGCCTCTGCTTTGTATGCCATCCACTCCGGTTGTGTGCTATCAGCACAGGAGTTTGTATTAGCAGGAAGGGATAGCTGAGTCTTTACTGCTTTATGAGCTAGGTCAGCTACACTTGAGCTTCAATCTACCATCCCCTGCCCTCCATTAAGTTAGCTGCCTGGAGCTTAAAGCACAGTTTAATCTCTGATAGAAACTTATGGGAGTCTGCTCAGGGATAACACTCGAGCTATACCTCAAACTAAGACAACAATCCCAACAAGACAGAGGGGATTTATTAAGGAAGAGACCTGATGCCAAGAACGTGCCTATGCAGTCCCATAATAGCTCTTCATGATTCCATAGCACGAAGCTGGAAAATTCATAGAACCAGCTGAAACGATGTCGGTGATGGGAGGAAACTGCCTTACTGACAGGGACCTTGTGCTTTTTGAATGTAATGAGTGACTGTATAGCAATCATTCTTATTACTACTATATCACTGTAGTTCAAAAGCTCTCTCATCAGTTCTGTGGAAAACTTTTAGAAAAAATTGATGAGGGAAAGAAAGGTGGTAATGCTGTCCCTCCAAAAATGAAACTCAAGGAGACAAAAGCCTATCTGATGGAACAGAATTTCAAATCCAAGGAGGATTCAGCCTACTCACTTACTGCCTTCCACATTTTCGAAAGCCAAGTCTAGAGATCAACTTGCCTGACTTGGCTGGTCTCTGGTCCAGGAGTAGGCAGTGCTCTTCTCAGCATGGAGGTATTAAGGAAGGGCTTCTTAAACCACTTGATGCTTCCTGCTCTTTCCTTTAAAATACACTAGTCTGGTTTTCCAAAAACAGAGCACGAAAACATTTCTGTTCTTAAGCCCTTTTCTGGGCTCCTGACTTTGCACTGAGTTTAATGGCAAGTTCATAGAGTCACAAAGAAACAGGGGCCTCAGTGTTTTGCTTGGTTTGAAACTTTGTGAATTATCACCAAACACAGTAAAATCCACACAGTGGTTACCTCCTTTACTTTACATTGCCATATTCTTCTTATTGAAGTAATTAAATTGCTTGCACATTAAACAAACAAACAAAAATAGTGCTAACCAGCTATATTTTTTGAAGAAGTCAAAAGAAAAATGATGCTGTCTAAATGGTTTGGAATAGTCAGACCTATTCTATTATACATCTGTAACAGCAGGATATAACAAAGGTAAAGATTTAAGGCAATTTTGACACCTTAAAGCAGAACTGTTAGCACCACATAGACTTTCAAATCCAAAGAGGATTCAGCCTGCTCACTTACTGCCTTCTGCATCTTCAAAGGACCATGGCTCTTTTTTAATCTTTCTGCTTTGCTGTGAAGCCATAGGAAGTTATTGACTTTACAGGCAGTTTTAGTACACAATCAAGCAAGAAAAAAATGCTGGTGTACTCTGAGGCTGTGAGTTCAAACTCTCATTTCTTTGTGTCACTCCCCTCTCTGTGCTAAGGCAGAATTTTGAAGTGCAGAACAAATGGCGAACTGTTATACAAGGTTTTGTTTTTTGACCCTCTCATTGAGCCAGAATTCTCTGAAGACTTTCTGGGAGGTTTTTGCTACTCACCAGCTTTTCCAAATGTAGTTGGAATATGCTTCCCACAATAACGTTGCTTAATTTGATATAGTTTGGACTCTGGATCTGAGAGGAATGACTCTGACATTGCTCTTCTTGGAATAGCTCTGCAGAAAGTGGAGGATGGAGGCTTCCAGGGAGCATGTGTTTTGCTTGTTGGTCAGTGTCTGAACAGTGTGCTTCTTGCTTTCTTTTCCAGCTAATTGTAAGAGCACTTGAATCTCCCTGTGCTTAATGACAGAAGGTACTAGAAGAACTGATGCTTAGGTCACCAACCAGCTTGGCAAACCTGGAAGAGGAGCTGAGGCATCTGTTTTCATAAGTTTTCTCTGAGCTGTGCAAGCGCATACCTCACATCAATTTTGCTGTTGATTATTCATTTGTTTCTTCAAAATGCAACATCTTTCAAAACAGTATTCATGGATTTAATGGACAAAAAAGAAGAAACCAAAAAGTCCACCTCCTCCCCATCCCTATATTCCACTGAAAGATACAAAACAAGATAAAATTGTATCTAATTGGATTCAGTTTAGTTCACTACACATTTACTGAAAGGGCTATGGCGTATGAGGACATATTCAAGACTCGAAACTATTGTTGCCATTTCATTGGTTTGAAGAGTTCATGTTCTGCTGACCATCAGAAAGAGCCAGAAGATGTATAGGAACAGAAAATTGAAAAGCTAAGAAGGAAATTGCTGGGACTGTGGTCCTCAGGACCCTAGAGGTTCTTGTGCCCACAGCAGGTCTCAGGCTGAGTTTGGATGAATTGCTCTCCACAGTGTGGAGGCTCTTTCCTCAGAAACCGTACATGTTAGCAATCAGCCTTCATAATGTTCAAAAAATATCTACATTGTAAGATAATGTAAAGTAAGTAAAATGAACAGACATGAAAAACCAAAAAACAACTATGTAATGATCAGGAATTCAATTTTGTGTCCTGATCATGACCATGCTTCTGCAATACATCAAATCAACTTGCCTGTGTCCTGCAGCTTCTAGGCTACCAATGAACTAGCTTTCCTCTCAATACATGCTCTTATTTTTGTCAACTGTGTGAAATACCTAGATTTCAGCTGAACATTTTATTTTCCACTCTTGAATTTGTTTGCACCTGTTCTTAGCTCCTGAATGGTTCCTTCCTGAAAGACTTAGAAACACTGGGACATAATTCCTAAATGGACAGAATCGTTGCCTTGTAGATGAAGGTTTGGGTGAAGACTAAATAATAAGACATAAAGATATATTAATTTAATTTGAAGATAAAATAAACTCCTAAAAACATAGTAATGATCACAGTTTTTTGATATCCCCATTTTGGGACATCTAACCTGAAACGCTTAGAAGAAGCTTGATAGATGGGCTAGGAGCTCTTGTAAAAATTATGTAGTAAGAAGCTTAAGAATAAGAATGTTTTAAAGCCTCTCACTACTTGGAAAATCTTGAACAATAGCTTTCAAGTATTTATGAACTATGTACTGGTTAACTGAGGAGTATAGGTTCTACCAAATCTATGTCTTATTCAACATCTATCTTCTCTGTTTAGTGGTAAGCACTAACAGCATTAATTACATTTCCAAATGGTTCTAAATTTGGAAAACTTTTGTATGCTAGCTAACTTGAATGTAGGGATGTCTAAACATGTTCAGGAGATAAAAGTGTAGTATATACCTGAGAAAATGCATTAGTTAATGTAGGAGAAAAATCATCATGAAATCAAAGCATGTATTTCCTTCTGATGGAAAGGAAGTACTTGGAAAGCACAATTACCTACAGAATCTACTGTGATAGGTATATTTCTGTGGTCTGATATTATACTCTACACTCTGTAAAAATGGAGAAAGCCCTAACCTTGATAACAAGAAACTATTTTTCTGTTATCCTAGATGTAATGGGGAGGTTTAGGGAAGAAAGTTAGATACAAGCTGAACTGAATAAGAGGACTTGTTCTCTCAAGGGTCCTGACAATCCTGTTATTTGGAATTTGGTGACATGCAGCAAGAAACTCAGAGAAAGGAGTTCAGTTAGACATTCCGTTTTCTCTTTCTTGTAATTTTTTACCTGTATGAGCCTCAGTTAACTGATAAGGAGGATTCAAGTAAGAATGGAATAATGCTCAGAATCATAAGGTTGAAGAGATTATGTGTTCTGAGCTGCAAATTAAACATTCTACCATATGAGGTGGTAATAAAAAATATTGTAAGTGTCCCAGGATGCATGCAGCCTCAGTCAGAACAGGATGGAGTGCTGTACAGCTGTATTTTTGCCACTGTACTGTGTGACAGGGAGTGCACTTGTGAAAGCTCCTGAGTGCTGCTAAACTCAGGTGAGACTACAGCCCCTTTTCACCACAACAAATGTTTGCTCGTTAACTGGTATTTGCACAGTTTTCTTGTAACCTGGGACATTATTTCATCCAGCTTACTGATCATCACATCTCTGGGAATCTGGGATTTCTAGAATCCAGTAGTCTAAAAAAATTAAATCACTTTTTCCCCTTCATTGAAGACAATAGAATCTAGAAATCTAATACAATATGCTCATGTTTAGATTTCTGGTAATTCAATTTAGGATGTCAAATACTGTCAGCCTTTGCCATCTCATGAAGAAAAGACACCAGCTGTGTTCTTCTGTCCCTGTTCTGTTCTAGCCTTCCATCTGCAATCGTAGTGCTCTTCTCAATTGCATCCCTGCCATCATCCAGCACAACCCACTCCAGTATTTATTGCTAGAATTCCACTTTGTGTCTTTAACTGTCCATAGAGAAACCTGGAGAGAATTCATTTAGTTCAGCAAAGGCGTTTGCAACCTTCTCTCTGACAGCCATTACACTATCATGACCTGTCCTGCGTGTCTAACACTGATCTATTCATAGTATTCATATTGGCATGCTGTGCAGGTTTTTATGCTAAATCATCTTTCTTCACTGGTCCCTACTTATACTGCAGCAAATAAAAAGGCTTAGATTAGTGCAACGGGCAAATGGGTCACTTTATGTCCTATCTTCTCACTGTAATTTTCTGAGTGAATTAAATGGATGGGCTAGCAAAGCTGGCCTTGAGACAGATATATGCTGTAGGGAAGCTATCCCACAGAGGGAATCTTATTCTGCCAAATAGTTCAGTGTTTTGTGATATTGACTAAGTGAGGTCATTGAAATAACTTCCACTGGTGACTATAAGCAGTGCTTGAACATAAGGCACAGAGGTAATAGATTGCCTGAGCCAGCAGTTGGCTTGACAGCAGGCTGACCAAAACCCTCTCAATACAGCAGGTAGGAAGATTCTCAGCAAGGCACAGGCTGGGTTATTGTGGTGGGAGCAAAGCACCTACAGGCATGAACCTTGGCTGGGGACCCTGGCCTGCAGCAGCTGCACAATCAGGGAGCAGCAAAGCAGTCCCTCCTCTGAGCAGCTTACAAGGATAAGCAAAGAAACAACAGATGGGGATAGACAGATGGAAGAACACCAGGAAACACAGAAAATATTAGTCAGCATCATAGGCAGTGACCTCAGCATACCAGAAGTCTAAATGTTGTCAAATCTTTTGTAGGCATCACAGAAAAGGAGGGCTTTCAAGAGAATTTTAAAGAAAGGTAACAAACTGTTTTGTAGTTATTTATAGAGAGTGGCTCCTGAGCATCTGGGATAGTGGAAAGCAATGAATCAATTTAAAAATTCAGTCCAAGAACCATGCAAATGGCCAAAGGGAGACTGTCATGTGTGGGAGTCTTGTAAGAGACTTACTCTTTGTGCAGAGTAAGAGAGTGGAGGATAATCCGTGAAGGACCTTCTTCTAAAAGGCAAAATAAATAACCTTAAATAAATAAGTGAAGAAAAGGCTATGCATGAGGGCTCTTTGGGAATACTGCAAGAAAAGGAAGGAAAAGGGAAAGCATATGAAAGGAAAGCAAGGCAAAGCGGGATGTTGTATGACCTACAGGTGACAGAACAGAGGTCATAGGGGTCTGTTGGGTGCACAGACAGCAGATGCCACCTGAGCAGCCCAGTGTTTCTTCTGACATAACTGATTCAGATCATGAAGCTTCTCTGTTTTTTACTGAGAATGGAAAGCAGAGAAGATGATTGCCTCATAGTTATACAATACAGAGTTAATGTCCTGTCCAGATGAAAGAAAGAGAAAAAGAGCTCAGAGACGCTATCACAACTGGCAGTTTTCCCTATTGGCTGAAAAGGAATTTAAAGTCCTAGAAAAAGTGGATGACAGTGTACATTTCTGAGCTACTGGTAGATGATGTGGAAAGAGACCCACAGATGATAGCAAGAGCCTGGGTTATCTTGGATGAAGAATGAAAACTGAAGTAGCAAATGGAAACACAGAGGGAGAGGCACAATATTAACTCATTGGTGGACCTGTTCAAGGGAGGAAGATTGGAAAAAGATAAACAGCTAGAAATGGAAAAAGAGAGTGCAGACTGAAGTAGAAGAGGCTGTTGGTGAGAATAGCAAGTTATACACAGAGACATCCTTGTCTATGTGAAAGCCGTGATCTGAAGGGACTGAATTGTAGAGATGTAGAAGGTAAGATAGAGATTAACTCTGGAGAAACAGTGACTAAGGGTGAGGGGAGAGAGCAGCAACGGATGTGAGATGAGGGATCATAGAACAGCGAAAAATAGCAGCGGTGGTATGTGAGAGTAGGGAGTGAAGGTAGGCAAGCATTGTAGGCAGGACATGAAACCAGTGCATCCTTTGGTTTCAGTTTAGATTTAGTGACAAGAGAAACCATTCTAGCTTGGCATTGCTTTGAGCTCAAAAACATTTCAGAATAGTTACGTAGGTTCAGCTCCTTCTCAAGAAAAATTAAATATTCAAAACAATTTATTTTTAGTTTTATTTCAATTTCCTGTAAGTAAAAGTAATATGTTGCTCTAAGAAGCTGGTGTTAAAGATAGGTGGTTACAATATAAATGGGGAAATGGAGGCAAAAAATGGAGAGGATAAAAATGGATGGGAGAGGAGGAAAAGGCTTGATATCACATCCAAGGGTGAGAGTAAATGGATTGGGTTAAAAAAGAAGCAAATGAAAATACCTTAAAAATAATCTTGGGAAAACCCCAAATAAATAATGTTTGGGAAAAAAATCCCATTCGCAATGTCTGTAAATGGTGTACCCACCTTTTATGCAGTCAAAAAAAATGCAAAACAGTGGAGCTGAAAATCAAGTGCAAGAAAAAAGAAAAGCAGCTCCTGGAAGAACTGTTAAATAGAAGAGCAGAGAAAAGCAAACGTCATCATAAAGTCACAAAGGTAAAAAATGGCAGAGTTGCTCGTTCAAGCAAGTGCAGGCTCTTATTTTTACATATTTTGTAATTTAATATAACCTAATGATGTCTCAAACTCAAAACAATTCAGGTTAATCCTTTGAAGGCTGCTGAGTACAGTATATACATACATCCTTCCAAGCCTGCATTTGGCAATGAGCCTAGAAAACACTGGTGTTCTGCGAACTCTCACATGTAGAAATGTGCTGCCAAAATTTCAACAAGATGGTCTGTCACAAATTTGCCATTGAATTGATGACACACCTAGTTGGCAGACAGGACTGGCTGACAAAGAGAATTTCTCTTCAACGAGGGGATTTTGGAAAAAAAAAGAAAAAAAGAAATAACCTGTAACTCATCACATTTCACTCTGATTTTCTTATAATTTAAGCAAGCAAACAAACAAAATCTTGAACTAAGAACTACAGTTTTTGGAGGTCTTGAAAAATGAATTTTGTTTATTTTCCCATCTTTTTTTTTTTTAGTGTGGGTATGAGTGGTATTCCCCTTCTCCAGAAACATGTCGTGAAGGAAAGTCAAATGGCACAGCAAGACACTTAAATCTGGAAAACGGAAAAGCTTTTGACATTTCCAGTTTTTAGCATATTTATGTTCTTTTTAGATACTCAAAAATGTTTAAGAACTTGGTTATACAACTGGATTATGGCCACTAAACAAGTTTTGCAAGTCCTATGCTTCAGTGTCAGGGTAGAGTAGTGGATAACAAGGGTAAGAGAGGGCAAGCTCTCAGAAGGAAGTCAAGACAGTTCGTGGAGGAGTTCTTATATATATTCTTTTCTGTTTGAAATTTACGGGATTTGATTTTCTTGCAAGATATCTTGAGCCTGCAGCTGTTTGACATATCAGAAATCTTCATTAGAAAAAACAGAGTTTTATGAGTTTGTCTGGATACTGACATACATTAGGAAAAAAATGCTTTCTATAGTTGGTTTGACTGGGCTGTTATAGTGGATGAAAGCTGATTATTTTCTACTTGCTTTAGAAAGGCAAGGAAATGGTGTAGTTTCCTACTTCCCTCCCTTGGTTTGCTTCCTTAATTTTTTCCAAAATACAGCATGCTGAAGGGACACCTGCATGCCCTTGATGCAAGGCAGACACCTGTTAGTTTGTCCTGCAGAAGAGGAAGGAAGTGTCTGAAAATATTACCCAAGGTAAGAACCACAAGAGAGTGGCCACAGGAGAGGGGTCTGTGCAGGTTTTTCCAAAGACAACATCATGACAGGGAGAACTGTTGGACATGTCCCTCTGGCATATCAGAGGTGGGGAGGTAAAGGGTTAGAGGCAACAGTTTTAGTTGTGTTCAGCCTCCAAACTGAAGCCTTAACACTTCTGAAGGGGAATGTAAATACTTTGTGCAGACTCTACAGAGCTTAGTGGATTCAAGACTGTGAAGCTATTCATATTTTCTGACTATAAATAATGTAGAATATTTAACAACTCCTTAATATTGATGTTGGTGGTGCACTGGTAAGCAGTACTTAGCAAGTCAATGAGAAAATGTCAGGAAAAGAGAACACTTTTATCACAAATAAATGGCAGTATTTTGCTATTGCTATTGAGGGCTTTTGCTAGCCTCAAATAGGCAAGCTATTTTCCATGCTGACTTCCTCAGGATTAGTGTCAAGTATTGTTACTGTCTTGTATCTCTACACACACTTATGCAAGCATGTGTTAATACAATATTATGTTGTATTGTTTAAAAATGTATAGAGATGCCATCTGGTCCAGCTGATGTGTGGGCCAGTAAATGCTGTATTGCTTTATTTATATCATTTGGGGACAAACTTGCTGTTAGAATTCAGGATTTATCATGTGTTTGAGAACAGAAAGGTTCAGCTGGCTAGAGATTTTTGCTTTGGTAGGAAATGTGGGGTGAAATTTGAAAATGTTCATTTTCCACGTTTATGTCAAGTTCTGTATTTGTGTGTGATTTTCATTATGCTCCCTTCAGTTTAATTACACCCTGATTAGCCTCTACCTTTTAAGATATTTGGCTAGACATTTAAAATAATTGTTGAATTCCTCTATAGCCTGACCAAATATTTCTAAGATTGTAAACATACATTTCAAAACTGTAAGTGTATACACATTATTCATGTGACATATTAATCAGTGACCTAGTCATATATAGAGGCTTGGGGACCCATCCATCCTGACAGTCTGTCCCTTCTCGCAGTAGAAAGGCAATGAAGGCCAAAAGGAGCAGATGAAAGAGAAATCAAGAGACCTCATATCACAGAGGTACTGAAAAGCGGCAAGTCATTTAATCTGTTTCCCTTCACATTTGCTGCCACCTTGCTCAGGTAGGCTGCAAAATGAGGCAACTCTCTTACCGTGCATTTCTACAAAGTACATCACAAGATCCCTATCTCAGTTAAGGCCCCTAGGCACTATCATAATATAGATAATTAAATATACCTCATGTTTTTAAATTGTTTCCAATCAAATTTTGTGTTGAAGGACTTCATTCTGAATTCAGTCTGTGTGTGGGATAATAATTACTTATAATTATACTTGGTATGATTCCTACAGAATCAGGGGTTTACATTGGTATTACAGAACTCATTAAGTTGTTTCTTATTAACTCATATGAGAATCTTAAAGAAGAGTGATCCAGAAAGTAAATAGAAAAGCTCCATTTTAAGATAGGAGATTTTGGTATTAGATCAGCTATGCTGCCTGGGCAGGAAAGTAACTGAAAGTCCACTAATGCTTATTACAGATGAGTGATATCAGGAAGTGATCTTCTTATCAAAACTTCTACTCTAGGGTAAAATGGAACTTGAACTTCAGAAAGGATTGCAGTGATTTCTCATCTTTCTCCACTGGGGTGGATCATACCTGTAAGAATACAAAGAGCTGTTATTAACAGGTAGAAGCTCATCCAAATATCAGCAGCTTGTGATTGTTCTAATAGGACAGGATTAATAGTGTACCTTTTGTAAGTATTGTAAGTGACCTGAGATGGACCAAATACTTAGGAAACTGGCTAAGGTGGGTTTTACTGTTGCTAAATCTGTCTTAGTTGATAGCTGTAACAGACCTGAAGGCCTTTCTAAACGGGCCCGGAAATGACAACATGTTCTGTGCAGGGGAAAGTAACTTTTAAAACTAAATTATCAACTGTGAAGAGGATTACACTCTTGCACAGACAAATACGGGTAGAGAACAGTTACACAATAATAGAAACACAAGATTTTTCACCCACATATCACAGAAAGAAGTCAGTTATGTTGCACCATTGTCTACTTACACGTAGATGAAGTCTTCCATGTTTGGATTCTCCTAAATGAATTCAGAACATCAGTCTTAGATTTACAGTGATATAGTTCATTTAAAAAAAAAAATATAAACTGTTCCTACTGCAGAGTGACTCCAGTGCTACCAAGCACCTTTAGTCTAAAGCTTTTATAATAGACTCTCTCAAATCTGAAAACTAAGTTAACTTGAGTCAACTTATTCTGTGGAAGCACGAATTGTTCTCCTGGAAGTTGACTGGCAAAGTCCAGATCACAGAATCACATAATCACAGAATGGCCAGGGTTGGAAGGGACCTCAAGGATCATGAATCTCCATCCCCCCTGCTACATGCAGGGCCACCAACCTTCACATTCAGTACTAGACCAGGCTGCCCAGGGCCCCATCCAATCTGGTCTTGAACACCTCCAGGGACGGGGCATCCACAACCTCTCTGGGCAGCCTGTTTCAGCACCTCACCACTCTCTCTGTGAAGAATTTCGCCCTGACATCCAACCTAAATCTCCCCTCCCTCAACTTATAACCATTTCCCCTTGTCCTGCAGTTGTCAACCCTTTCAAAGAGTTGATTCCCCTCCTGTTTGTAGGCTCCCTTTAGGTACTGAAAGGCTGCAATGAGGTCACCCCGCAGCCTTCTTTTCTCCAGGCTGAACAAGCCCAGCTCCCTCAGCCTGTCTTTATAGAGGAGTTGCTCCAGACCCATCTTCGTGGCTCTCCTCTGGACCCTCTCCAACAGCTCTCTGTCTTTCTTGTACTGGGGGCTCCAGATCTGGACGCAGTATTCCAGATGGGGCCTCACAAGAGCAGAGTAGAGAGGGACAATCACCTCCCTATCCCTGCTGGCCACCCCTCTTCCGATGGAGCCCAGGATATCATTTGCCTTCTGAGCCGCAAGGGCACACTGCTGGCTCATGTTAATTCTTTCATCCATTAAGACCCCCAGGTCCTTCTCCACAGGGCTGCTCTCAAGGACCGCTCCTTCCAGTCTGTATGGATGCCTGGATTCCTCCGGCCCAAGTGCAAAACTCTGCACTTTGCTCTGTTGAACCTCATCAGGTTCACCCAAGCCCACCTTTCAAGCCTGTCGAGATCCATCTGAATGGCATCCCTTCCTTCTACCCTGTCAACTGCACCACTTGGCGTGGTGTCATTAGCAAACTTGCTGAGGGTGCACTCAATTCCATCATCAAGATTTAATGGGATTGAAGACAATGATTACGGAAGATGGGTACGTAGAATACATGTATCCAGCAGAGGATGAACTGACTTTAAATTAAGGCAAATAGAACAATCTCATTCCTTACAATTCAAATGTTTTGAAGGAGAATGTTCAGATGCAAACAGAATTAGAAAAAAACCTGATATGTTCACTATCCACTGTTTCTCTAATGAAAGCACAGGCAACGGAAGGCAGTAAATGTTGCCATTCTTCAGATGAAGAATGAATAGAGAAGATTTGTCCTCCATGGCTCTTTTGACAGTGTGAAATCAAGAGAAAGAATTGTATCCTTCCCCGTGGATGCACACTGGATCATTGTGGAAAAGAAGGTGCAGTGCTGTCAAGTGCAAGGTACACAGCCTCACTGTGAGGTAGGATTCAGCTGTGTGTGACTCACACTTTGCGTATAAGACATACTAGCTGAGAGTAAAGGAGTAAACAGTGTTTCAGCCCAGTGCTGAAACAAGCCAAGTCTTCACAAGAGTACATGATTAAGAATCTGATGGGAATCGGGCAACAGAAATAAGAAACTCATTTTCATTCAGTTGCAAATGATATCTGTATCCTCAAGATGTAGCCCAGCTGGTGTTATAATCCTTAGCTCAGTCTGTTTTAGGAAAGAAGAAAGAGGAAGAAAAAATCCCTGCCTCTCTAAAGTCTGTAGAAACTTCGGAAATACCTGAGCACATTGTCCTAAATTGTTGTTGGGTGTGCAATTGCTAATGAAAACTTAATTTCATGTCTTATTAAGAACTACAGGTGTTGTTTCTTCCACACACGTACAAGAAATATTTTCAGAACTGTCAGTGTCATGCTTGATTACTAGACAGAAGAGAGACGTACTATGAACTAATGTCCTTAGCCTCTTTGTACCTTGTCTGAAGCACTTTACATAGAGATGAAAGTGCCACTTATGTATGAATCTAAGAGTCTTTTGGAAAGCAATGAACTCAAATTTACATCAAGATGATCTTTCCCTATCCTTCACTCCTCATGCTAATACAAATACATTTTCTGGAAACTTTTCTGTGTTTTTCTTTCTGTTGCTGTTGTTGGATGAAGAGGAAGGGAAAAAGTGACAATCCTAGTAGACCTATGACCTGTGGGAGTGGAAATAATTACGGTATTTTCTTGACATATATATATGTTTGGTTTTTTTTTTAGAAAAGATTTACTCTACAAATTGCATGGATTTTTACTGGAGACCCAATTCCTACAATTTTCTTTTTATTTGTGCTTGAAGAACATGCCCTTTAGTGTGATTAAGGAATAATTGGATTCATTTTGAATTGTGGTAAATGGCATGGCATTCTTTTCATGGAGTTTCTGGTTCTGCAATTACATTTATGCAGCAGTGTCTAGCAGTCACGAAAGATTAGCTGTGTTTTCTTCTTCTGCCATACAGTTTTCTAACCTGTCTGGAACACAAATAGATCAAGAATTGCAGCTCTGTAGATTGTATCAAATGCTTCTGTATGTTGCTTTGTGACTGTTGGGTCATTCTTGAATACACAGGGTTGACATATATCTCTGTAAGAATTATTTCCAGAAAATATGTACAGTGCACTGTCAGAAGAGTGTTCTTTTTCTTCCTTTTAAGTTCAAATTTCATAATTAGAACAAGATGAACAATAGCATCCTCTCACAGAAGAATAAAGATGTGCTCGACTCCCTTTCTACTGCCTTTGAAAGATGAATAAATGGGTATTTTCTGCAGCCTTGCTTAATCTTCTATTCCTCTTCACACCTTGCTCCATTTTCAAGCATTTCAATAGGAATGCGTGAACTCCTTAGATAAGAGACAACTCCAGAAAGAACTTCAAAAGAAACAGATGAGACCAGGCAGCCCAGAGAATTCCTTTGGGACACAAAATGCGGGTATATATGGTACAAGGAGTTGGTGATGACAGCTGTTTTGTTATAATTTCACTTCTCATGCATATCCATCTTCCTTCTTTTCTCCTGTTTTCTTCCATCTTCTCACTCTCTCCTACCTACCTACTCTACCTACTCTCCTTCCCCTTCCTACCATTTTTTTTTTGTCTCCTTCCTTCCTTTCTCTCCAGGAGTGTGTGTGGTACTTTAAAGATGATCCTGCATCTGTGACAGAAGATGATGTTTCCCTTCTGTTTCTCATCATTACTTTTTCAGAGGAATACAGACTTGCACATCACTTATACACTGTTGTTTTCGTTCTGGGCATGGGGGATTTAGCCAAGTGACTCTCGTGGCTGTTAATGGGATTTGTTCAGCTAAAGTCTTGTGTAAGCCAAGCCTTTTTCAAAAGAGTGAATTTCTTTAGAAGTACAGATAGACCCGGTTAAAGATTCTTTTGATGATATATGAGGCAAGATCTTAGAGCATATCTAACAATTAAAGAACGTGGACCACTTTTTACAAGTTAAAAGTGTTAATCTCACTATTATGGCCATATTTCCATTTGGTTAATTACTTCCTGCTGTGTAAAATTCTTCCTATAATTTTACTTAAAGGTACTTTTTATGCCTGTCTAGAATGGCTGCACAATGTTATTGCATGATTTTTAAAACAGAGCTCCTCAATTATCAGAAAAAAATATTTGCCAAGTAAATGTTTCTTTGAAAATTGTCATTATCCATCAAATGATTTATTCCATGAGCAGTATTTGCAGAGCTATACAGCTGTTTGATTACTACTACTACAAAAAATTACTCTAAGAAATGATTTGAGAAGAAAGGTAAAAATTAATTAAGATAATGTGTAAGTTGGATAATATTTGTCCAGCTGTTGTTTGAAAACTATCACATTTCATTTTGGTGGGCTTACATACTGGCAAAGCAATCTCTATATAAATATTTCTAAGTTTATCTTGTGATCTGCCATCCTTACTTGAAAAATGTTGCATGAATGATCATCATTATTATTATAAATTGAACCCTATTTTCATTTGGATAAAATACAATGGCATTTGAACAAGAAATGCAAGGAGCTGTAAATGAATTGAGTGCCATGTGGTTTGATGTGTACACTTTGAGATAAAGCCTAGGTTGTTTGGACTCTGTCCTACTGGGGGCAACTAAGCCCCTAAGTTTCTTTGGAATTAGTGATAATGTAAATACAAATCATTGCATGGAAGTTAGCAAGTTTACTAGAGTGAACATTGTTTTCAGCCATTATATCCCTCCAGTCTTATATTTTTGTGATATTTCATTGCATTGATCACAATAAGAAGACTAAAACAAACTTTATTTTTTTACAGGAAAAAAAAAAAAAGCAACAAAAACAAAACCAGGAAACCTCAAACAAACATTGAGGACATCACTTTGTTTTTTACACAGTTCTTTTCTGTGTTAGTCCTTTCCAGCCTTCTTTGACAAAGCAAGACACCAGAACTCAGTACCATCAGTACTTTAGGAATCTCATCTACAGAGAAGTTTATTAAACATGTGCAATATCTTCTATATTCGTCCTTCATTGAAAACATTTCTAGAATCATAGAAATATCATAGAATCATGGAATAGAATGGATTGAAAGGAGCCTTTAAAGATCAACTAGTCCAAACCCTCTACTGTGGGCAGGGCTGCCATCTGTTAGATCAGGTGGCCCAAATCTCCATTTAATGTGACCTTGAACACTTCCAGAGATTGGGTCTTCACAGCTTCTCTGGGCAGCCTGTGCCAGTGCCTCACCACTTAAGAGGAAAGAATTCCTTTAATCCTATTCTACCTTCTTTTAGTTTAAAACCATTACCCCTTACTCTAGTACTACACGTTCTTGTAAAAGTCTCTCCCAGTATTTTTCATAAGCTCCCTTTCAGGATTGAAGGGCTTCCTTCTCTTATCCAGGATACAATCTAAGCTCCATCAGCCTTCATAGAGGAAGTTCTCCAGTGCTCTGATCATGTTTGTGGTCATTCTCTGGACTCACTTTCACAGGTCCACGTCTGTCTTGTGTTGAGTTTACTAGAATCCTGGTGGGGTCTCACAAGAGCAGAGTAGAGGGGGGAGAATCACCTTGCTTGCCCTGCTGGCCAAGTCTCTCTTGATACAGCCTGGGATATACTTTTCTTTCTGGGCTGCAAGTATGCATAGCCAACTAACATCCAATTTTTAATCCATCAGTGCCCATAAGTCCTTCTCAACAGGGCTACTTTACATCCATTCATCCACCAGTCGGCACTGTTTGGTATTGCCATGCACCTTGCCCTTGGCCTTGTAGAACTTCATGAGGTGCATATGTGCCCACTTTTCAAGACTTTCCAAGTCCCTTTGGATGGAATCCATTCGTTTATAATGTCAACTGCACCACTTGGTTTGGTATCACCTGCAAACTTAGTTCTCCCATCTTGTTTATCAGAAGGTATACACTCTCATTACTTTGCTTTTCTGGCTAATAGAATCCTTTTTTATTCTTTGCATCCCTCGTCAAGTTCAGTTCCATCTGTGCATTGGCTTTCCTGATCCTATCCCTATACATTCAGGTGGTGTTCCTGTATTCTTCCCAGGCATGTTCCTGCTTCTGCTGTCTTCACATTTCCTTCTTATGCTTCAGTTTAACCAGTAGTCCTTACTCAACCACGTTGTTTCCCTGCATGTAGCAATTCATGTGACATCTTTAGCCTGTTACTCGTATTGGGAAGGATCAGAAGATTCATGTAGACACGTGGATTTTAAACAGAAGTGACAGTTTGCCTAATGCATTTAAAAGTGCATGGTGAAGTAATGAGTTTTATGAAACATGATGCCCGTGAAAGGCTGGTGAATCTTAGAAAACAATGTAATTCTTTCAGAGTTTATAGTATCTGAGCTTCCTCATGTTATCTTAAAATTTACATTTTTCCTTTCTTTTGCTCTACTTTGATAAATCCCCGTATTTTCTTCAAAACAAGCAAATAAAAAATTTTTCTTGTTTAAGAATTTAGTCCATTTATTACTGTCTAGTATTGGAGATTTATATTAGAGCACACATCAATAGAATAGCATTGTAATCAGGATATGCAGGTGTTTGCCTAGAGAAAGTGTCTCTTCAATGCCAAACTGCCTCTAAGTGCTTGGAGTACTTAGTGCTTTCTGGACTGCTCAGGTATCATCAGAGAAAATATCTGAGTTTCCAGCTTCCTATGAATCCAGTTTCTTTTACCCAAGTGTGTGATTGGATCAACAAAATATGTCTTGAACAGCTTGTAACAAGAAAAGCAGAAGATAATAGCAAAGGCAGAAGGAAACGTGTCTTAGGTTTTTAGCTCTCAGTCTCCACCTCAGGAGATGCCTGCACTAAACTACTGTTAAATGAATCATATAAAAAAAAAAGATCTGAAAATGAATATGTTGTAATTTTTTAAAATATTGTTGAGGAGAATATTCATTTTTATCCAGTTTGGTAAATTTATTTTGTCTACTGACACAGAAATCAGGGCACAGTTATGGCTGAAATTATGCAACTATCCTTTGTTTTACTGAAAGAAGGGATGCTTGAAAAACTATTTTGTAGGAACAAGGTTCAGTGATACAGAAGGGTCAATGCAGGTTTTTCCACCTCTTAAGACCAAGGATTTAAGTTATGTTCTGCATGTTTATGGAGAATTCTTATTTTCAACAGGACAGAAATTCATTTGCTTCAATAATTTTTACTAAAATACTTGAGGAATTTTCAGTTAAATTGAGGCATGTTTATGCTTGTATTTTATTCACTTACTGCAAAGGTCTATATAACCAAATGTTACTGCAATAGCTCAAGAACAGGTGATTTTTAAGCTCTCAAATTTGCATAATTATAGAAAACAAAATTAAGTCATTTCTGTGAATGTTTCTCACAGGTAATTGATTACAAAATTAAGTCATAAATGTAGCATATAACTTCTTTTATCACAATTAAATAACACACTTTTAAATCCAAACAAGAGGGAAGACTGCTGTAAGTCTTCAATCATTTTTTCAATTGCAAATAAGTAGGGATTGGAATCTAACTGGACATTATTTTATGTAAATTTAAGCATATGATTAATTTTTTTGGATCGGGTTCAAAGTACTCAGCGCCTTCTGAGCTCGTAGCATTGCTGCAAAATCACAAATACTGCAGACTTATAAGCTGAAAGGGTAAGCATATTTAAATCATTGAAAAATGTAGAGGTTCTTTTATACACACTGAATTCAAATGCTTTACAAACAGCTGAGAGACTGTGTTACCCATTCCGAGATCCTAAGTCTTCTTTTCCTTGGGTCTTCTCCAGGAGAGCTATGAAACATTTGGTAAAGCATTTTTAAGCATAAAAGAGCAAAGGTGAATGGAAGGTAAAGAGGAAAGAAAAAAAACAAAAACAAAAACCTAAAGGATAAAAGAACAAAAAGAGCAATTACATACAAAAATACCAAGCCTTTTTCATTTTTCAGAAACATGATTGAAACAATTGACATGAAACAACGGTGAGGTGATCAAATTGAGAGATGCCGCAAACATTAATGTCTGTTTGTATTAAACCTTACAAATACACAGATAATGAGAAGAGAAACAGCTGAATTTCAGAGTTGATAAATACCAGATAGTGCACACTCAAATGCTCCCAGACAGTGCTTAATTCACAATCATCACACAGAAAAAAGAGCAGGGAATCATTGTAGACAGCCCAGTGAAACATCTGCTAAGTGTGATTTGATAGCTGAAAATACAGATAAAACATTAGAGTAACACCGAAAATGTAAAACCATTGTACACATCAGTGGCATATTTTCAGCTGTACTTCATTTCTTGTCATCCCATCTGAGACAGGTAACAGAAGAGGCTCAGAGACATGAAATATAGGCAAAGCAAATTTACAAAAATATAACAAATGAACAGAAAAAAACAAGATTATAACAATGCTTTAAAGGAACACAAATCTTTGAAATTATACCATGCAGTGGTACTTATGGGATGAAATGTGTATTAAAAGAAAACCAAACAGCTAATCAGCCAGCTGACAATAGCAGCAGTTGCAAAACTGGAGCAATTGAATGTCTAAATGCTTTGTCAAGTGGGAATGTGAGGACTGTTAGCAGTCCTCAGATATTGATGAATGCTCTGCTTCTTCCTTTCAAAACAAATGAAGGCAACAAAGAATAAGGGAACTCAACTGCAAATATAATTCACTTGCTGTTTTCCCCGAAGTGCTCTGCAGTGTTTCACAAGAGACAGTTCTCCTAAAATGCTGTAACATTCAACTTGCTGGATGCCGGGACACAACCTCAGCAAGACATGCTCTTTCCCATTCTGACTGATGAAAATCCAACGAACATTTCCCATCAAGCTCCCACTCTCCCACCTCCCATGACATCAAGAAAACCAGGAACTGAAATATCCAGCCATGATTATAGAGAATAATAGCAGAATTTTGTTTCCCTCCACTTACACTTGGACTTGATCCCACTCCAACTGATTGCAGTTATGTACTTGCAAATGACTGAAATAGGAATAAATTCTGTCTGTTGAACAAAACTTTTCCATCAATATGAAATTCTCTAATGACAGAACTTTAAAGAATTGTATGGGAGTTCTACTAGTAGAAAATTTGACTCCAGATCTGTGAATTCATTAGCCTATTGTTTGTCTCTCTTTTTCTTTCTAATAGCAAAGGGCTGAAAGATTTTTATGTGCTATTTAGACTCACATTTGGTAACTCATTCCCTTTCTGTACAGAAATTAACTATAATGGTTTGTGCTCTTATCCAGCCACACAGCTAACATATCTGCACTTGCTTAAGCATCTCCAAGCTCTTATGAATGAGACAATATCTTCTCAAGCATTGAAATGTTAATTCATGGGTAAAAACAGATACTAATAAGAAGTAGAACTGAGGTGTGGAATTTTCCATAGCCATTACTCCTGCCTGGAGTTACAGATTCTTGCTCCAAGGGCCTGACAGAGCAGTGCAGCTGGGAATATTTAAAAATTTCCATCATGAAATATGAAACTTCTGTATTTGAAAGATGTCTCCCAAGGATTCAAGACTAGTGACATGAAAGTTTATCTCCCAAGATTTAGGCCATGTAACAAATAGCTTCTACCTAGCAGGAATTCAATCTTTATTAGGAGTAATTGTTCAGAGGTGCAAAATTCTTTGTAAGATTTGTTTTGGAATTATTGTTCTCTCTTACATCCCTCGCCTTTAAAACATTCAAAACCATCAGATCCTGCTGGAAGGGAATAAAATGACTCAATTCAAGCTGGGACAGATACAAAAGAAGGGAAGGCCAGCATGTGTGCAGTGTTTTATTTTTTTCTCATTCACTTTTTCCTTTTTCTGTTTCTTTTCTTTCTGGGCATATATTTAGTAACTTTATCAAAGGTAGTCAAATGGCTCATGCACTAATAGAATGGCTTGTGCACCAGACATACTGCACAATTCATAAAAATAGTTGTCTGGTAGAGGATATTTTTGTATACAGCCTGATTTTGTGCCTGATAGGTGCAGCTATAGTATCTTTGTGTATCTGGGGTATTGCTTTATCACTAACACATTAATTCTACCAAATGCCTGTTACTTATTGTACCATGGAAACTCCAAGTGGAGAAAATACACCGAGCACAATTTTTTGCATCTGTTTTCCAAGCTCTTGACCCTCATATCATATGAGTTAAGCCGAAATGATTGAAACTTACAGGTGAAGGAAATCAAGATTCTGAACACCTCCTGAGGACTGGTGGTGAGACACACATCCTCTTACTTTCAGTTAAAATCCAATTGTACAATTTTTAATTATAAGCTATCAAATGAGTAGTCATATGCAAAAGGTACAAACTTTATTTAGCAAGATTCAAGCATGTAATTTCCTTGAAAACTGCTAAACTAGCCCCTGGATGAAGAGAATAGCCTTTTGCACCCTACTCCTAAAGAACCTAGGCATGGCATGGTCAGGGGAAGGACGGCGAAGTCACCAGAGAACAGAATGTGCCTAAGGAGCCACTCTAGGTTCTAGATTCTTCTGCCAGACAGATACATGAAGGTGGGTATTTCCCATTTGCTGTATCCCTCTGTTGTGAAGCTGCAATCAGTGCAGACAGAAACCTGCTGCTAGGCAGCTGCCTGCCCCCACGGGGATGCCCTTGTGTAGGTGCAGTGCTACCAGAGATAAAGCAGCTGTTCTCCACCCTGAGACAGCCCTGTACATGAAGCGTTACAGGTTGACAAAGGGAGCTGCCGTGGCTTGTTTTCCATGAAGAAGAAAAGTCTGGGATATATTTGGCGCACACACATGGGTACAAATGCAGGCTCTTCAGTAAGAAGGTGCTTGAGGAAACAGCTGTGAGGATGTCAGAAACCCTTTGCAGGCAAACTGTAGGGTGGGAAGGTGTTTTCTGTACTTCTAAGGTTGTTTGCTCTCCCTTCTGACTTTCACTAAATCTTACTGTCTTATAAAGTTTTCCCTGGAAATCATAAAGACACCAGAAGAGAATGCTTTCTCTCCTTTTCAAATGCAATATATTTCACTAAGGATGAGAATTTTCTGAAGACCACTTTTTTTTTTTTTTTTACATTCAGATTGCACCTGGGTTGCACTGTACACTATGCTAGCTATATAGACAGTGAATTTTGCTTTTGGGTAGGAAGCGTGGCTTTTTAGCACAAATACTCTGTTTATTTGTCAAGTGGAATTGCTCCTTCCTCCCCTGGGGTTATGAGAAAACATTTTTGTTTAAATGGAGAAACAAATGAATGGTTTCCATAGCCTTTAACTTACAGAAATGCAGTGTAAGGTTTATCACAAACGTATAGGAAAAGTGGTATTTGCCAAATGCCCCTTGTTAAAACATTGGCAGCACATCACAAATTCAGGAAGATACCAGATGTCCCATTTGTTGTGAAAATACAGTGAGTCTGAGAAATATAGTATGTTTCCAGCATGAGCTTTTAAATACTGAGATATTTTATTATTATTATTAATTATTATTATATTTTTGATATATTTTGATACATATTTTGGTTGTGCTTTATTTTTTACTGTAGTATACCTTCAAATAATCAGAAATAAATGTATGGAGAAAACTCTTGAAATTGTAGCTATCTTCCTTTGCTAGATATCTCTCCCTTTATAAACAACACACACAGATTTTCAGACATCTCTAGAAGGTAGTGATATGCCATGCACTTCTGTTCCATTTGAAAGACAGGTCTGAATTCAGGCCCTTGCTTTGAATGCAATTAAATTTTCCACAGGTATACGTTCAGATCTCTCTTGCATAGGAAAACTCATATTTTGGAAAAACCGATCATGTAATATCCAAGTGGTTGATGCCCACTGACCAGGGCACTGGGTATGAACCCAAAGATGAAAGAAGTACAGGGATGCTTTTGGTGATTTTTTTAATCATTTATCGCCTGTTGAATTTAGTTGTAACCGATGTAAGTTTGAGCAATCTCAGGACTGACAGGTTTTTTGGAGATCAAGGTGGCATTATTCTACCACTGACTCTTTGATCAGGGTCTGATACTACTGAACTTCAGCCTGACTCAAGGGAATATGCAAACGTTTCGCTATGCAACCTGAATGGTCAGGAAAACAGATCTTGCAAATTGGTGTGTATGTATGTAACTGTACTGAGAATATAAGGGAATAAATGTGATTTAAAAGATAAATTTGGGAACTTCTTACTGTTTGAAGTGTTATTAAAAAAAACCTAAAATTGGGAAGCATTTAGAAGTGTGGCGATATGAGCTAAATAATGCCACAAATCTGGCTGGGTAACTCTGGACAAAGTCCTTTTCCTATAATTAAAAAAAAAAAAAAGCAAATGATAAAACAGATCAGAAGAAAAATACTTATCAGTGTGTCCTGAAATAATTTGTTATATACTTTATTTTTACTCTTCTTTTAATAGATAGGACTGCAAGATAGTTAGCTAGGAGCTAGTATTAGGATATTGCCTAGTTAAGCCATTCTGCCTATGAATGTACTTACTCCATTAATGTGGCTTCAACAAACAGAGAACCAAACACCTGCAGTTTTAAGAGACTTACTTGTCCTTTGGAGAAGGGAAAAGGGGCTCTGATAATGTGATTTTTCACCTTTTTTTTTTTTTTTTTTTTTTTTAACACTAAGATTTTAAATTATTTATGCACTGTTTTTGAGAGGACTTCCACATTATGCAGAAAACATGAACACTGCACAGAAAGTTGTTTGGAATTACAGTAGTCAATTCATACCTCAAAAGGTTGTGGGTTTGTTGTTGTTGTTGATTTTTTTTTTTTTTTTTTTTTTAAATCTCCTGTATTTCCAGACTTATCTTTGAAAAAGTCTCAGATGCTTTTGTGTGGTGCAATGGTCACACCCAGTGGCCAGTTGGGTTAATCACATACGTGTATTCCCTATGGATATGGAGGCAGTTTGTTCCGGGAATTGCCTCTTATATGCTATGACAGCTTTGACTCTAACTAGAGCGCAGGAAGAAAATATATTTCCACCTTTATCTTATGGTTCATTCCCAAAAGTCCCTGACTGATCAAAAAGAAGGTCCAGACCATTCATGAAGTGAATAGCAAAAAGAAGATGAAACCCCCATGGAGTCCGACGTTCTTGAAATTAGGACCTTTGACTATAATGAGATGGTGTTTTAAAAGAATGATTCAAGGACAGAGAGAAACAAAGAAACCTGCACTTTTTCTTAGTTTAATTCAGCTTTCTTTTAACTGTAGATAGCCTGAAACATTTGAACATGTATCTGATTCTTCTTTTTTGGCATTATCAAGATAATTTGAAAAAAGAAAGGCCATTTATTCCCTTCTACAAATGAGAAATATACCAAGGTATGATGGATAAATCAAAAGAGGTGCACGCATAGCTCCTAACTATAGCATCCTTTATTAGCATCACAATGACACTACTGTTTTTTCTCTCAATGTAGTCTGTTTTGTCAAGGTCCCTGTTTTGAGTAAGTGTCAGCAAATGACACGAAGGGGAATACTACAAGCATGCTTAGTGGAGGTAGCATTACACATTTATGATTTTGGGATGGAGGATGGGAGAGCCAAGTTTCAATGGGGAAAGGGAGGGATTGCTCTTCATATAAACCCTTCCTTTAATGCTCCCAAAGACATGTTAGTCCCCTACTCTACATTACATGTGACTGTGTTCCCCTCTTAAGCCCTGGAAGGCATAACAGAGTTCATTTACCTATTCAACAATCAAATAGCTAAATCTGCATTACCTAACTTTGCTGGTATTGCCTCAAATGTTGTGAAACACTGCCTCAAAAACATACATGAGTAGATTCTTTTCTTTTAGCTTTTTACCAGTTCCCTTACCTTCTTTGGAACAGTCAGTACCTGTCAATATCTACACATTTATCTTCTGTTACCTAAAGCTATCAACTCTGCTTTATATATATATACATATATATATGTATGTATATATATATATATATAATATATATTTCCACAGGAACTGAAGAAGTTGTTCTACACTGATACTGATAAAAATCTCTGCTCCAGCTTCAGTGCTGTTGACTGCTGCCAATATTCCATCAGGAATATTGGGCCAGGGCTTTTATTACCTTTTTTTTTTCTCCTGAAAAACCCTTATACATTTTCTGGTCAAGATGCAGACTTTGGGTACTGAATGGCAGTCATCTTGTTTTACTAACTTGTCCCTTACAGACCTTTAACATACAGCCCATGATCTCCCATGGTTCTCCAGGTCAAATGTTAGACTAAACAGAAAAGCCATTCAGAACAGATGATTTTTAAAGAACCTTGAATCTCTTTTCCTTGATGGAATTTTCTTTTGTGCATGATTCACCGAAGAAATCCCAGCATATAACACTGTGGACATTCAATTCAGTTAGTGACTCCACAAATGCTCATTTCAACTGAGACAGTCAATCTGGAGTTAATATATGATGAAATCTGGGCTCTCTGCAATGACCTGGGGGGGTTTTATGCTGGGAATCTCCTTCAGAAGCCCATGCACTAAAATATTATAGTGGTTTCCATACTGGATTTTCTTGCATTCCACCGCTTGGAGATCTTTGGTGCAGAAGTTTTTGCTTACCTTGCTTTCATTTTTGCTTTGCAGGTCACATTAAAATGAAAACTTTTGCACTGGATCAAACTCGATAAAAAAGAACAGTTATACCTTAAGAAAAATGTTGGCCTACTTTTTGTCTCAGTTCTCTAGTTGCTTTTTTGAAAATGTAGGTGATCTAAAGGGACTCTGTCAGGTCCTCTTTGCCCCTAGATTCACATTACATTTAAAAGTAAACAAAACACTTAGAAAAAAACCCTCTATAATCAGTGAAAGTTTCTGTGATTTAATAAAAAGAAGAAAGCTTAAGTGGAAATACTTCAGATGCTACTCCTTTCCTGTGCTGCAAAACAGCGTTGGTGCATAGGAAATGTGTAGGAAAACCTAAAAGAAACAGGACAAAACTATCAATGCTGCTTTCCCTGACTAAAGTGAGGGGAATTAAATAAGTATTTCTCTACTTCTACAGTATTGATGTAATCCCATTTAAGGCTACAGTTGATAAGTAGGTCTATATACATGAAGTGCCAGCTCTCTTATTTAATGATTAATAAGCAACAGTGAAAAGTGAAATGTTTTGTTAATCTCTTGTTATTTTCAATGACATCATGTAGGAGTAAATAAAATGAAAGAAAAAAAAAAAAAGGAGTAAATAGAAGACACATCGGTATGTGTCGCACTGTTAAATAGAGTCTCCTTCACTTTACGTTCCTGAAATAGATACGATATGTTGTTTTGAAGGTAGCCAGCCCATTCCTCTTGCATGTGTGAAATCACGTTTAGTGAAGAAGCATCCTGTTACCCGAGGTTCTGAGCTTTGAGATGAAGACAGAATGCGGAATCTATCTGAGCTTCCCCCACATTCACCTATGACAAGGTCTAGTGAATGAGGAATGAGTGAAGCCCAACACTTCATCTGCTGTCAGCAGCAAGTTTCATAGAATCATAGAATGGTTTGGGTTGGAAGGGACCTTTAAGGTCATCTAGTTCCAACTTGCAAAGGCCCATCCAGTCTGGCCTTGAATGCTTCCAGGCAGGGGGCATCTACAACCTTGCTGGGCAACCTGTTCCAGAGTTTCTCTACCCTCACAGAAAATAATTTCTTCCTAGTATCTAGTCTAAATCTACCCTTTTCTGGTTTAAAGCTGTTTTCCCTTGTCCTTTTGCTACTTGCCCTTGTAAAAAGTCCCTCCTCAGCTTTCCTGTATGTTCCCTTCATATACTGGAAGGTTGCTATAAGGTCTCCTTGGAGCATTCTCCAGGCAAAAGAGCCCCAGCTCACTCTGCCTATCCTTATAAGGCAGGTGCTCTAGCCCATCTTTGTGGCCCTCCTCTGGACCCAATCCAACAACTCCATACATGCTACATGTGAAATAATTCTGGGGTCATACTATAGAGTTCTGCACATCTCCACTTTTTATCTCCTCTCCCCAAGTCCATCCCAAAATAATTCCTCCTTTTAGAGCCAAGATGCTGGACAAGGGCAAAAAATATTAGAATCCCACAGCAAATAGTATTTGTCTCATGATTCCCTGGGAGTGACGGTAAGCATAAGGTTTTACCATCCATGCAGAGATTCTCCAGCACAGACTTTCTACACATGAAGTGAAAAGATCGATGCTGTTATGGTCTGTGAAGCTGAATGTCTACCTATAATGAGTGGGTATTACTTCTGCTGAATACACAGTCATCATGATTGCAGGGGGATTAAAATCCTGTCAGGTCTGAATCCAAAATGAGGTCAGTAGGAGATTTCTGAAGCATACCCTTCGATCCATGCTTCAAGGTCTGGTGAGGGTGCAGTCAGGTGTGCTGAGGCTTGATGCACTCTAGTGCCTCCTGAAGTGCCATTGCAGAGGAAGGATCACTGTGATGCTATTAAATATCCCATCTTGGAAAAAGTCCTGCCACCCAGTCCCTAAAATTATACAGGTTGCAAAGGATGCAGCACAGAAATTTTATCGGGCAACAAGAATACAAGACTTTTGTACAAGCATTGAATCTCTAACCTAAATGTCACTGGGAAAGCCTGCACAATTTACTCTAGTCCTATCTGCCACTCTGACCAGGGTCATCATTTCTGTGCTGAGAGCATGACAGTCCAGCACTGGCATTAATGGTGTTGAGTGTGTGACACGATATACAGAAGCATGACTGCATGAAATAATGAAACAACACCTGCACTCACTTGGCTCCTTCTTTAATACATTAATACAGAAATGTTACACTTACTGCATGCAGACCTTCGGATGAGGGTGCAGACTACACCAAAGCAGGTCACCTGCCCCCTGCAGTAATTGAGTCTTATGATGCTCCTCTGCTGACTGGTACACGATAGCTTTTCTCACTGGGATCAAGTTAGTTCCTATCACTTTGAATGCAAAAAACAGTTGATCATTTCATCCATGTGACTTATGAGGGTGACTATCACAGCTTGCAAAGCATATGGTAGTTCTTGCAATATCAGTAATAATCTCTAAGTAATGCAACTTTGGGTTGCAGTCATCTTTTATTATTGCTCCAGTCTTCCAGTAGGTTCCTCCTGTCTCTCCCTTTTAGAATTTTTGTCTTTTGTTATTAAATGAAACCTTCTATACCATTTTCAAGTATTGCCTGCTGAAAGAGATCAAAATAAAGGCTGTGCTATTCCAAAACAATTTTACTTATTTAGAGGATTTTGATCAAATTAATTAAAGGATGAAAATAAACAATAAAGAATGAATGTAGTAGGCATTTTGCAGATGGGGACACCAAAATTTAAAAAGGAAAAAGAGATTTTTCACAGGTCTGTCATAAAGACCGAAACAGAACTGGAATTTTTTCCTTGAAGACTATAGATGCCAAGTGCAATGGAGCTTATAAAGTGATTATTTAAAATCTGTGGATGAAGATGAAATTCTTCTTGGTTGTCATTTTAAAGTCAAATTCTGTTAAATAAGGAATAAAATCCACTGTAACTATAGCAGGTAATTTTTCTTCAGACATTTCAAACTACTCAGTTCCCACACTGAAGAGAATTCAATATTGAGCATATTCACAGTATTCCTTACAATTTCTGAAAAATCTATTTAAATCCTTCTTTCTTCTAAATGAGATGGATTGCACACTCTCTGCCTGTTATGAGGTATTGATAACATCTGTTTACTAACCTGAAAGCAACATTCAGTGACTCCAGAGAATGCGACAGGTTGGAGTGGCTGTTATATCGCATCAGGTGGCAGTATGACTGATTGGTCAGCTGATGAAAATAACATGGGTTTACAGGCAAAAGAAAATGGGATGTCAGCAAGTGAGGGGAACTGGCTGCTTATAATGCATGTTATTCAAGCAGTGAAACAGTGAACCTAGAGAAAGGGAAAATGTTGAAATGTATTCATGTGCTTGGCCAATGACTCAGAGGCTTGGTTTTTGAGTGCTTAGGTAAAGAGATTTGCTTTAGATCTGTGCAAAGAAGGTATATCATATTTAATTAGTGAAGCCCCTTCTATTTGTTTCCTGGGCAAGAGAGTTTCATGCCCTTGCTTACAGTTGTGCATTGTTAGTAGGGCTGCAGACCTTGGATTCTGCTGCCTTGCAAGGCCTAATATATAACCAGAGAACTTCTCCATAATGAAATGTTTAAAACATCTATCATTTTTGTCAGTCATAGGGGCAACAAGATATCCTAACTAATATGAAATTTTGGGATATAGCCCTTTCTTCAGCCCTTGCAAGCCGCCAGTGCTCTGTGATGACCCAGGCTGTAGCCCATGCTGAGAAGTAAGGAGTAGATTTCTGCCATCTGTCTAAGGTTGGACTCGGAGCCTGGGGAACTTGATGCGAAGATCTAAGCTGCCAGAGGGCAGAGATAAAAGCAAAGGGAGCTTGGCAAAATGTGGCAAAAGGAGCAATGGCATGGTAAGGTTATGAATACTCATCTTTCAAGGGAAAATGATAGACGAGAACAGAGAATGAGCACTGGTAGAGTATATATACACAGACAGAACTTGTGGGGCAGGGATGTGGGCAGATATCAGCACTTGGCTGTCAGTCCATGAAAATGTCATCCACAACAGAGGCCTTGTTGAGGTAGAATAGTGCAAACGAGTATCATATTTTGGTAGAAATTACAGGTATTCCACTTCTGTCAAAGCATTTCACAATGAATCACTATTTGTCGACTACCCTCCCATATCACCAGATAGCCAGTTGCTTCCTGAGAGGGAGGCATTGGTGAAGGATATTTTTTTCCAACAGAATCTGGTCAGAATCCACGCACTGAATGCAATAAACCCTTCCCCTTGGTCAGTCTTCTCTTTCCTGTTCTCTCTCCATGGTGGCCACATGGAACAAGGGGGGAGAAATTCCCTCCCTGTGCTACCTGGCCTGGTCCAGAGCAGAGTGGTTCACCTGCCCTGATAAAGGTAAACAAAGTTATGCGGCAAAGATACCATCCAGAGTTGTGACTGATTCGATTTGAATTCTTCCAAGAGAAACTTATCCTCGACTCTGCCCTCGAGTGCCATCAATGCAGTCTCCCTCTCATTTTTTTTGCCAAGGCAGTTCTGTCACAATGTGATGGCACAGTGGATACTTTGAGAAGGAAAATACATAAATTTCCTGGAAATGGTGAACGTAAAGCATTCCTTTTTTTGCTTAATCATATTGGAAGCCAGCAAAATTTGACCTTGGTGATAGTCCATGCTTTCCTTAACAAAAGATGGGGAAGAAACTTTATCGTTGTATGATCATGTAGCCTTCTGTGGATAAAATCAAGTAAAACCACACTTCTGGTTAAAATAATTTTCAAACAAGGAGTCTGATTGTGCCTGTTTCTTGTGTGGGTACAAAATGAGGAGAGAAGGCATTATGTGCTTTCTCTGTGTTCTTCCCACAGAATTAGACTTATCACATCTTACTTATGTATCTCAAAGTGAATCTACTCAGATTGAATAAGTTTTTCTTTTTATAGTCAGTGGAGACAAATTAAATGGTGTTTTTCTCCTCCAAATACAACATGTCATCTTACCAGGTGGTCTAACGTGGGCAAAACAAAGCACCCTGGGAAGTTGCATCCATTAGATAACTAACTTTTAAGCATACAAGTTAGATGAAATGTATACCAGACATAAAGACCAGCTTTTGTGCTTAAATATTATGAGAAATGGAATCTCCAGGAGGCCTTGGCTTCATGAATAATATTTCCTAACCCACACTGTATTTTCATTGATGAGTACCTTGTCCACAGACTTATGACTTCATGGTTTAGTAGGTGAGTTGAGATATAGGTCAACAAAATGTGTAGGTTTACAAATGCTGTTTGGTTTCAATGGAAAACAAGCTCATAATTCTGAGCAACATGAACTGTCATGTTGCTATGAATCCAGATCTTGGTCATTTCCAATATTTTTTTCCAGTTATGTCAGAATAATTTTTAAAGCTAAATTGTCAGAAAAGATTTCTCATACAACTGACAAGAGATAAGAAAAAAAAATACCATACCACAACTGAATTCATAGAAACCCATAATATTTGCCTACCTAGAAAAGACACATATCTTAGTCCAACTTTTAAAATAGGAACTAAGAGAAGATAACTGTCTCTTCTTTTTTTTTTTTTTCTTCCTTTCTTGCTATTGTTCACTCGTGAATATGTAACACAGCATAACATTTTCAAACTGTAATCTGCTCAACATTATCTAATTGCATCTGTCATTTTACTCTGGAATAAAATACTTCTGGGGAAAAAGAAATATGAAACTTAGCACTTGAGCTACTTTTTTAAAAATTGCTTCTGATTTTAAACATGTAGCAATGACATTTACCTGCTAAAATTTAAAAAGCAAAAACAATCTGCATGTTATCAAGCTCATATGTAGTTATCATCTGTAGCTCATATGCTACACTGCATGTGTACCTCATTCAAATGCTTCTTAGGGCAGAGAGGCTCTCACAGGAGAACTGAGCTAGGGTCTATATCTCTATTTTTGACATATGCTTTAACCAGTCTATGGACTGCCTGTTTGGTATTGTTTAATTATTGTTTCACCAAATGTGCTAATTGCACTCTGGCTGTCTAAGTTGTAAATGGGAGGGATGCCAACATATTCGCTAAGTAACATCTTTGTGCTATCCTTGCCAGATTCCCAGAAAATACATCCAAGATGGTTATTGATTCTTTTTCTTGTGCTTTTACAGCTTAATCCCCTTTCATTCTTTTTTCTTTTTTTTTTTCTTCTGATTCTCAAGCTGATACTCTGTGAAAGTGATTTCCTTCAGCATGTCCCACGCCAGCAGTGTGTCAGCTTCTTGCAGCCTTCCACATCCCTTGCAGTCTCTAGTTTCTCACCTTTCTCCTCTCTGTTCTTTCCCCTTCATATCTCCTTTCTGTTGCAAGTGAATGAGGATAGGAAAAGTCTATTATTGCTCAGTGGCTGGTATTCTTGAGTCGCACAGAAAGTATTAGGAATGAATTTGTTATTGCCTTCAAAAACCCTGGGAGCCTCTATGCAGACTTGTCTCCTAAAATTCAAGTACAAAGACAGTCTTGCCTTGTATGTGCTTACATAAAAAGCAAACAGCAGGGATTAATTACTTTAGACAGCTAAATAAATATTTATTTCTCCATAATAGTCTTCAAAAATATCTGTCACTGTTTCACTACCTAACAATGACTGCTAGCGACATGTGGGATCTTTTTCAATGAAAACTGCTTTTTAATGAGTGTTTTTCTAGCAGGAGGTTTAATCTGATGCTGCTTTTGGAGTGAGGCCTGGCCTACCCCAGTACAAACTCTGTTTGATTAACAAAAGACCTCATTTCTAAACTGATCTAGCTTAGCTGATGCTAGTTGATTCTTTTATTTTACTCAATCTTGTTTCTGAGTCAATTAGCATTTAAACTGAGCTCCCAGCCTTCGTATAAACTCCCAGCCACCTAAGCCAAACAAAACCACACTTCTGCATGCTTTTAGGGGCCACTGAGCATCTATAAAACATCCTGATGTAATATTCTTGTGTTGCCAGGTCTTAAGACTTCGGAAATTTATCTAGAGATTCTGGCTGAGATTCACTGGGGCCACAATTACATTAGATGCCTTGTAGACAATAGTTGCCTGCATTTCCTCTTCTTTCTCTGGGAAAAAAAAATGGAATGAGGGGCAGGCAGTGAGCCACGACACACCTAAAATGGCTTGAAAATTCAGAAATAAATCCACCCATACATCATTCTGAGGTGGCTGTCCTCCTTCTAAGGTGTCATGCAGCAAAATCACCTTTTATTTCAACTTGTCTACTCCCTCTGTATTCTTTCCCTTGATTACTGTCCTTTGGGATGCTGGGTCCCTCTTGGCTGGGAGAACTTGCATTAGACTTGCTGCACTGGCTGAACTGAGGTACTGCAGGTTGTCCCATTGCTGCCACTTATGATGTCTCTTGTAGTCGCTGCTGTGGCCATTGGTCAGCTCCTGCTTCAAGACTTCTCTACCTCGTATGCTATTGCTCCCCATTCTTCCCTCAGGACAAGTGATACCTCACTTCCCACAAACCATGCTTTGTGCACAACACCATGTGTTGATCAATTCTGGTGTGTGGAGCAGACAGCATATGTCCAAAAGTAGCACATGTGCCACTGCCCATCTTAAGGATGCCAAGGCATGGCTCATGCTCTGCTGTGGTGTGAGCTGGCAGCAATGGCAGTCCTGGTCCTGGTGTGGAGGTGCTGAAAATGGAGCTAGCAACATGACACAAATTAAAAAAGTCCTAAATAAATGGCCTTTACCATACAGATGAATGAGGGGCAATATAGATATCTTCCTGTGACTGGGCATCCAAAATGCTGTTGCCTGGTGAGCAAAGAAGCTGCTCAAGCTTTTGATGTTCTGTGTGAGGAGAAAAGAGAAGTAGATGAAAAAGCTGATTGCCAAACACTGTACATCTGAAACAGTACCATCCATCTATTTCAGTCAGTTCAATCACACCCTTTAAGACCTGAAAAATGTGTGAGACTTTTAAAATGGTGGCAAGAAAATTATTGATTTGGTGTGTGGTTAATTAAACAGCAGCTGGTTCTTTTTTGCAGTGCTAGAAGATTAATAAAATAAAAGCTTTGATGACTGAAACGTTGGGCCATAATCAAAGAACGTAAAGTAAACAAAAATTGTTTAAGATAATTTACAGTGTAAAAGAAGTTCCGTCTTTGTGAAGAGGTGACATGAAGCATGAGCAATAGCTGCGAAGGAGAGAGAATATGGGCTGTTCTTCTGACAGATACTGCACCATCTTCTTCTTGTCTGCATCTTGCAGAAACCTTTCAAAGCCTTGCTTCAAATTAGTGACAACAGTCCTGCTTTCGGGGGGGGGGGGGGGGGGGGGGGCAGGATTTTGACTCCGTGGACTTCACTGGTCCATTCCAACAAATATCATGTGGTAATATAAAACAATATTTAATGCACCAGCTTTTAGGTTACGGGTAGCACTGAAGGGCCAGCTTGTGGTTTTCAGGAAAACAAGGTTCTTAGACCATGGGTAAAACTGAGTTACTGAAACTTCTGGCCTTGAGGGAGGAAATCTGCTATGGGGGTAAACTGTACATGCGCTGAAGGGATGGGGAGCTACACACAGCTGCTGTGCTGAAAGAGAAGATGGAGGACATGTGGGGAATCTTGAAATCAAGAAAGAGAGGGGAGGGGGACCAGCTGGTACGCTGTTGCATGATGCACGATGAGTAGCGTCTTCTGCAGTCAGACCCTTGTAAGCAGCAAAGTGTTCAGCCCCAGGAGTGCTACATGCAAGCCAGTGTTGTAGTGGTGCAATCTATCACCTGCCCTAGCTTTGGGCATGACACAGAGAGGGGAGTTTTCAGGAGAAAGGACTCTACAAGTAAGTCACCTCTCTTCATCTCCTTTCTCCTTTCCCTCCATTCTTTACATTTATCTGTGCTGTTACAAATAGATGTTGGTAGGCTGTTTAATATTCATTTTATATACGTCAGGGTAACTCCATCCTGGATTGAACTCCACTGAATCTAGGTCAATATTAGAAAATTGCTTTAAATAAGCTTGGCCTGAGAGACGCTTTTCATGTTAAATACAAAACATCCTGCTTCTAAGCTGCTACATGTTTTCTTGAAATGAAAAAACAGGCAGCAGGCACATCACTGTTAAACTAATTAAAGTTTAAAGAGAGACCTTTATACATACTAGTCTAGCTAATTTGTTGTCACAGGATCATAATTCATTAACTACATTTTCTATTGTTAGTTAAATTAATAATAACCAAAACAGCATATGGAATATGTCAGCTGATGAGTCAAGATGGAAGGAAATATCTTTGCTGAGTCTTTAAGTTGTGTCTTCTTCTATGCAGTTTCCTTTCTGGAGAGAATACTGCACTCTAAGTAAATACAGTAGACTTTGCCTACAGATGCTTGGCCGGCCTGGGATGGCAACTACTGCCTAATGGAAACTCAGACCTCTGTGCTGGAGGCAAAATTCAGAGATGATTTAAAAAGAGGAGAAGTTGACCAGATGTCTGGGAAATAACAGTGTAACTTGCAAGAGTCTGGTTTAAAATAGATGCAAGAAATAGTTAACCTCAGGATACCACAGCTGTTTTCATTTCCATATGTCTACCTTCTCCCTCTTGCAGGGATGGTTCAGCTGCTCCAGTAGCAACAACCGAACTCCTGCGCATTACAATGGAGTGTTTAGTGAAAAGACAAACCTGCTGCCATCTATGCCGCTCTACCCGAGGTACTGTTCTGTGAGCATAGGAGCTTCACCTGTAATGGAAGTCTAAGAGAGAGGCAGATCACTGAGGGCAGGAGCCATAGGGCAGTAGTATATTAAATATTCCCATAGCTGAATCACAGTTGTCCAATGTGGCATCCTGGAGCACTGCATTCACTTCTGGCAGTAGTTTTCTGATAGTGTTACTGATTGTGCCAGCCCATACCAAAGGGGAAGTGCTCTCTGGAGCACTGTATCTGCTGATTTCCCCAGCAACTAGGTAGGCTTCAACCTTGGGGCTGGAAGAAAATGGAAATGATCATCCCTTGAGTACAGATTTTCAAAGTGTTTTTTGTTCCTACACAAAGTCAAGCCCTGAAGGGAAAGCTATCTAGTGGGTACTGAGTACCAGACCTTCAGAGAGCATTAATGCACTGTGGGGTTGAAGGGTGCTAAAGCTCCAGAGCTTTCCTGTATTCCTCATTCACCTCTGGCCAGCATATTACTGTTTCCTTGGCATGAATGCTCTTCTTCATTCCTTCATGGATTTTTGCATTTCTGTTTGATTTTCTGCCTGTAGCAGGGAAGTAGACATTCTTGGTTCCAGCCAGCAAAGGCTTATGATTTGCCCGTAAGTCAGGCTGAATTAATCTAATTATGTTCTTCTGGGCATTTTCTTGATAAGGGAGCTCTCCCTGAGCCATCATTTGGGAACATGTAACCACCTATCTCACCTCTTTTCCTTATCACGTTAGAACAATTGGTTCCGTGATTGTGGTGCTAATAAAGAAGGGGACCCTTGTGGATTTGTGCCTAACTACTCATGCTTCCTCCGTTTTTGCAACAGCTCTAGCTGTCCTTCTCATGTCCCTTCTGCTACTGTTGCTGCAAACAATGCTTTGGGCCCTCAATGCATCTCCAGTGACTGGACTGCAGCAGGGTGTGTGGGGATGGATCTCTGCTGGAAGGTGAAGTTGGACAAACTTATTGCCATAGAAGACAAATAATGGACAAGCTCTATGACCTCTTTTATCTTTTCGGCTTTAAAATTTCCCCAAAGTTGTAAGAATGTTATATACATACACAATAAATAATATAAATATATAAATATATATATATATATGTAATATAATTTATATATAAATATATAAATATAATATAATATAAATATAATATTATATATATATATATATTCAAATTTTGCTAAAATCAGGCACTTCCTTTCGTGTTTCTCACGGGAAGGTTGGCAGATAGCTAAAAAGAGACATCATGATTGTTTAGGCCTATATGCTCTGAACTGCCATAGACTATGGACTACATAAGAGCATCACTTCTTTCTCCTACAGTTATTTAAGATATCTTACTAGTGTTTTTGACAGTCTGGGAATCCTGATCATGCCACGGAGGACTCAGTGTTGTGTTTCTGAAGTGTTCAAGAGTCTTTATTTCTTCCCCTACTCCTTATTTTTGGTATTTTTCTTTTGGAATTATCTTGTCTAAATAAAATCTTTCTATTTATAAAAATTTGTTTACAATTTATAAAAAAAAAATAATTTATAAAGCCACTAGACAAGGCCTTGATTCTCAGCCTGAATCATGTTCTGTTTCCTCAGTGAATGGGCATTTGTATTTTCATTGAGACTTGTCAGTGGCCCCAACATATCTGGTAACTGCTGGTGTTTTGTATTAAAAAAGATAAGTTGCTTAAAGGACTAGTAAGTAATAGAACAAGTAAAGCAATGACTTCATTGTGTTGCAGCATAGTTTCTAAAGTATAATTAGAAATACAATATGTCTTATTAATAGCCAAAATTGTGGGTAATAAAAGTTGGAATAGAAGTGATAACTCCTTTTCAAGGATCTGAGAGTATAGTATCAGAGCTGGAAGCTGTCAGTGAAAAGAATCTTTTTTTTCTAAAAAGATGTAAAAGGTATACTAAAGAGAGTGTCTGATTCCCAATACTGATAGTACTGTCACATGTGTACATGATGGATGTGATTAGCACTGTCAAATATAGACACTGGTTAATGCTCTCTTTAATTAGCATTGGAGTGTGGCTCATGCTAATGTGGATGAGAGCTATGCCTCATAGAGGGAGAGGAGCAGAAAATGACCAAATGGGAATTGTAAATATGTGTCTAGTAGTAAAAGAACCATCTAATTGCTCTCCAGACACTCGAGAATGAAATGCCATGGGATGAACTGTGGCTGGTGTGGCATGTGTATTCTAGCAAGATGGGGGGAAGGAAGAAAGCATCTCTGGCCAGAGGAAGTATACTATCACTTTGCACAGGTAAATTTGTCATTAGAAAGAGTAAAAGCAGGGACACTTGGACTCCAGCTTTACCTTGAAGAAGCAGGGATGAATGTATGCTGTTAACAGAGTTACAGTCCAAGTTTCAAAATCTTGATTGTTTTCTCTGCATTAAGTATAACAGTTTAGCTGACTTGTACAAACTGATGCATTCAGCAGGCCTTCTGTAGTCCCACAAAGCCAGCAGAACTTCCTGGAGAGCTGGCCTGGGTGCCAGGGAGCACCTGTAGCAGCTCTGAGCCATGAGCATGGCTTACAGCTATACTGCTGTTAGAGGGATTTTGTCTATTTGAGGATTTCTGTCTGCCTACTTCTAACAACCAGTGCCTTCTCCTGGGCATGCAGCACCCATCTATCCTATTTCATGGATTCTAGATTAAAACCACCACTCAGTGAGAGTAGTCTGAGTGGAGCTAAACACTGCCACTGCACTCCTCACTAAACCTTTTGCTATTTAGGTACGGATGGTTTAAATATGTTATCAGATTATTTTTTTCATGAACTTTTTAAAGTAAACAAATGTGGTCCAAATTTCAAGCTGAAGCAAAACAAGAAATGGATTGAAACTTCACTTACTTTCCTCTCAGATTTTGCCACTGAAAAATGAAAAGTAATTGTTATGTTTGACCATGAAAAAACATTTTCTGACGAAGCCTCATTCTATACAGGAAATGATTTTTGTCCCAAAATTCTTGACCAGCTAAGTCTCAAAATAAAAAAGAAAATATATGCACTTGCAGTTTATTGTTTACTGCCCTGTAACATACACTTCAAGTGCAAAATAAAATGAACGCGTAGCATGTAAAGTAACAGGGCGGAAGAAAAACCAGAAGGGAATGACAGGCACAGGCATAAGAATAATTCATCATTCAGCAACATAAGCTGACAGATTTTCTCTTTAGCTTTCTAGCATCCAAAGCCTTTTGAATCTCTATTTTCACCCACAGCCTTTCATTCCAGATGTTGCACGTTAGTACTTTAAAATTCTTACCCTATTTTGAAATACTGGCTACTAGAAATGATTGTTCCTTGAACTTGCAAGAGGCTTGGAAGGTCACAGAGTGATTTCATGGTCCCTCATGAGTCATAGTACAGTTACAGAGGTGTTTTACAAATTCCAAATCAATAAGGTTATGTTTCTCTATAGAGGAGCAATCAAAAAAGGTTGTAACCCTGAAAAAGAGCACAATTCATTCAATTATTAATAGAGTTGCTCCTTAAATCAACAAATAGTTCTGGAGTTATATTACAATTACAAACCTCATGATCTATCTCAATCTTAAAATTAATTTTCCTCAAACTATTATGCATGTGAATATCGTGGGCTTGAAATAAACTGGCAAAACTCTGCCTCTTCATCTCCAGAAACACTGCCTCCCCTGTATTCACTAATGGGACAACACTCACATGCAAATGAAGAAGCAGAAGATAAAAATTACTACAAATAGCTGTGTCTTCTCAGAAATTCAGGGTAGTATAAAATAATTTCTAGGCAACTATTTTGTTAAAAAAGCAAACCTTGAAGCTGCTTCTGCGTGTCAGGATGAAATGTCACATTTATTGTTAGTTTAGAAGCCAAAGAAAGATACAGAGCTAGTTTTTCTTCCTTGTCAAGTCCTTACATATAGTGTTTGCTTGCCTACCATACTAAGAGCTGTGTAAGTCCTTGTTATTCACCATCTCAGATTAAAATTTGGCACAAGAGATATGAAGAGGAGAAAGAGACTGAAAAGAAGGGGGAGAAGAAAAAGGAGACCAGGTATCAAAAGGTTAAGATGGATGTAAGAGCTCTGAAACAGCATAAGCTCTCATAAGCACAACACACAAATAGCAGCCCAAAGACATATCTGTGGTGATGGCAGGCAGAAGAGAAAGGTGCAAAGGCAAAAGGTTGCCATGTGTTTAAGACAGCAAACTGAGAGTGCTGAGATTTCTTTAATAATCCATGATTGATCTAGGAATAGGAGGAACCAGCTGAAGAAGATTGATCCCAAGAAGCACAAGACTTCTGGGAGATCAGCTGTATGTAGAAAGAGTGATACTTCTGAAGTATTCACAGCAGCTGAGATTGAGTTGGAAATTGTGTTTTGGAGGCCTGCCTTATCTTTGTTTTGAGACAAGACTGCAGTCAGTAATTAGAGGCCTCAAACTAGAAGCTCTAAATATGAAGATAGACAAATTGTTCGTATTTTACCTAAAAGCTAAAAAGAACACCACTACACTTCAGAATATGAAAATGAACAAAATGTTTTTGCAAACCATGAGTCCCTAGGTAAGAGCAGATGTGGAGAAAAATGAAAACACAGAAAAATACTCAATAAAATTCTGATGATGTGACTTTGCGAGAAGACATACAAATAAACAGGAATGATGTGAAAGAAAACTTGATTGTATATGCTGTTGGGTTTTTGTTTGTTTGTTTGTTTGTTTGTTTTTCTTGTGTAAAACAGAGCATTTCTTTAGAACAGAGTATTTTTGTAAAGGATAACCTATGCCTAAATAATGAGAATGAAAATGAGAAATAATCACTTTCAATGATTTGTACAAGAGAGAGCCAGCTCCTTATGTGGGATAATCATCTTGATCAGTTATTGACTTCTTACTACTTTTAAATTAGGGAGACCAAAACCTCATAAACTAAGTGCTAAGCAGTTCCTTTGCACTGTGGACTTGACGTAAACTACAGCTTTAGCAGATACACTTTATAAGTGCTGTCACAAACGGAGTACCTGCTTGAGCGCTGCAAACAACTCAGTTCTACTGACTGTTGGAAGGACAGCAGTTTGTAAGCTTGGAGAGTTTTCCAGATGTTTTTAATGGTAGAGAAAGCCAACAAAAGCATAAAGTAAGAATGACTGAAACAGTTGTCCCATCATAGATGTTCCTAGAAATCTCTCTCTGGAGCTGAAATGAAAACTTGGAAGAGTTATTTTGGCTAAGTTAGACACAATGGAAACTACCAGAGAGCTTCCAAAATTGGCTTATTCCATAATAATTACAAAAGACAAAGATGAGTACTTTCCTGTGGCTGGCAGTCTGAGCAGCTAGCAAAGCATGTAAAATGGGGAAAAAAATCCCTGGCCAGGGAATGATTTTTGGGACCCTTGGATGCCTGAACTGTGTTCTGACAGTGTTTTCTAAGAAGAAAGGGTTCACATCTGTGCAATTCTAATGCACTGTTTAGAATGCTTCAGTTTACCACATGATTTGGAAAGCGTATTTTTTATCTGAAGTATTTTCCACAAACATACAATAAGTGACAGGAAACTATGAAGAGAAGATGAGGATAAAATAATAGAAAAAATGTTGCATTGAGAGATTCGGTAAGTTCTTAGGAGGGACACAAATCAAGGGGTGGAAATGCAAAAGACAAGAATATGAGTTCAAGGTTACAGAAATAACAAATCTCGGAAAAAGAAAAAAAGCAGAGGATGCAAACAAGTCTGGTTACTAATGCATCCCCATACATACATAAAGAGGGCACACAGAAACTTAGAGAAGTGGCATGCTTTGTTGGCGAGTTTATGTTCAAACACTTCTAAACCATTTAAACTGCTATCTGAAGGTCTTTAGTGTATAAAAATGCATGATGGGCATGGACTGGTAATCACAACAGGGACTTTCTGAATCTCAAATAGTTGATAAAGAAGGAACCTGTCCTCAGAGCGTATGATAATAAGCACAAAACAAAGCTGGCAGTTGATGCTTCTAAGCAAGGCCTTGGGGCAACAGTTTTAACAAGGAATGGTGATCACTGGAGACCCATGACATATGCTTCTGGATACCTCACTGAAACAGCATGTCAGCATGCAGAAAAAGAGTTGGATGCCCTGTCTTCAGTGTATGCATGCAAAAAAAGAATGGAAGACCAGTGCAAGCAGGAACCTCAAGCCATTGGTGGCAATTGCTAAAAAGAGTTTTGCAGGGAGATCTCCTAGATTGTAAGGTCTGGTCTGATTTACAGCTCAAATGCAAATCTGGAAAAGACTTACACAGAGCAGACATTCTGTCCAGAGTTTTCAATGGAACCGAGGCAGTACAGATACGGAGTCTGATGTGCATGCAGAAATTAAGAACTGTTTATCTTCTCAGACAGGATGTAATTGTTTAGACTTCTCACTTCAGAAAGCTAAAATACTAGATAAAACATTGCAGAAGGTGAAACAAGCTATGTGTCTGAGTAACTGGACAGAGCTTACTGAAACTGTACTGAAAAAGTGCTTTTATAGAATATAGGGTGTATATTTTCTGAGCATTCTCAGCTAATTCCCAAAACTTTGAATCAGATGCTTGAAAGCAGAATGCACGCATGATATCTGTACATGAAGAAAATGGAAAATATATTAAACTCTATTTGCAAATGCAGTGCAGACAAAATAGCCAAAGCAAAAAGTTAATTTCAGAAATGTTGGGAAAAAAAAACACAAAACAGATTCATGACCCTCGAGATTCCTTCCAACCCTGGCCATTCTGTGATTCTGTGATTCTGTGGTATCCAGAAATAACATTGCTGCAGGAATCAACTGTTGAATGTGTGATCTCACATATAAAGATAATATTTGTCTGCCATAGTACACAAACCATGTTTATGACAGGCAAAGAACCAAAATTTGATTACTAGGCACTGAAATATTTCTTAAAAATAATTTTAAACACATTTCTTAGGGATATCCACAGCCTTGTGGGACTATCACTTAAACAATCTGGTGATTTCCACTAATATCCCATTTTGGAATTGTTTAATTACAGAGCAGCGCTCTGAATGCTAAAAAATGTTCAGCAGCAAACTTAGATTGCTGCTGTCTAAGTGTAGTTAGTGACGTTAAAGTGAGGGATGTCTAACTGCTGTGAAAAAGAATTAAATAGAGAATGTGTTGTGTTGTATTAACAAATTACAGGAATGAAATCTTTGCAATCCAGGAAAACTAGGCTGCACATAATAGCAAAATATGTAATGGCCCAAAAGACAGCTGCCATGATGAGTTTTTCCTCTCTCTCTAATGAGGTTATTACTGAGACAGCATAGATTTGCTGAACAAGAGGAGGCACTGGATCATCCCAAGGAGATAAAACACAGATGTCAAATTTCAAAAATGGGTAGAAAGGTGTAGCTTCCAAGGAACCCACAAACCAGAAAGCATCAACTGAAAGGGAGTAGCAGTTGTTGTCTTCCTGGGAGCTTGAAAGAGAAAGAGGCAGAGACAAACTCATTTGAGTACAGTTTGAAAAGATTCATCACTTGGAAAGTTCTGACCCAGGTGGATGTGCACACACTGTGCAGACACAATAATGTATGTTGATATGCAACGAGGTTTCTAATAGGAGGAAGAACCAACACCTGTAATGTCTATTTCAGTATTTCACCAGGCATAATGGTGTCCAAATGACACTGATCTTCTTCATGGCAGAAAGTAAAGAACTTTTTGGGACTTCAGCTGACTTGAAAACAGGAAATCTGGAGCAAACAGACTTGAACAAGTGGATTGGCATTCTGAGAGAAGAAGGAGGGGACGGAACAAAGAAATTAAAATAGACTTCAAGAAAGTGCAGTTCTGAGGGAAATTTTGAGGGAAATATTGGGGACTTATATGTCAATCTGTGCTGAGCTGAAATCCAGAGAAGCTAAGCTCCAGGTCCTTGAGAAATGGCAAGGACATAAGAAAAAGGAACTCCAGTGGCCCTTTGTGCTTTGCAGAAACTGTTGTGAGGTGGGAAGACATTAGTAATCTGTGCCATAGCTTTCTTTTTATCTCTGGGAAACTTGTAGAAGGCAGCAGTCTGGGTGGATCTCTAGAGACAACTTAACTTTCGCAATGAACAGTTAACAGAAATGACAGCTTAGGTAAAATAATGGGGGAAAATAAACCCAGAAACTGTCTGCATTTTGTGGGTGGGAGAAAGCAAAGAATTTTCTGTGTCTTCAAAAGCCTCTTTTAGCCATAAAGTGTGTGCAGTCGTTGGTGTTTTTCCTTCAAATCTATGGGTTTTGCTCTTTCGTCAGGCAAGTTGTAACCTCCCAATTTGAGAGGCATGGCTTCTGATTTACAGAGATGTAAGAAGACAGAGGAGGCACCTTCCTGACTCGCTCCTGATTGATAATATAAAAAAGCACTCTATATCAGAGCTACCAAACAAGAAAAGAATTTTTTAGTAATATTGTTTTTTCTATAAATTATGGCAAATAAGAATGGTCACAGCTTGTCACATAGGTATTGCACACTTTTTTATTTTTATTTTTTATATGCCTTGTGGTTATTTTTTAATTTCTGATCAGAGAAAGGAAAAATAAGTGAAGTTATTATGAGACACTTGTAGGATTTCAGTGAACTTTTCATATGGAGACGATACAGCAGTGATATATTCAGCAATTCCACAGAACTTCCAGGCTGTTTGCATGGAACCTTCTGTATGAGGAATTTAGAGCATGTGTGTATGTGTATATATTCATTTATACATACATGTATGTGTATGTGTACTTATTTTTTTTCCTTAATTTGCTATTCTATTTTGAATTTTGTAGAATTAAATGGAAGCACGACATTCAAGGTGATATTTACTGATAATGATTAAAAACAATGTAGACAAATCCCAAAAAAATGCAAATTTCAGGGCAAGTTTTAGGTCTGTTTTATTGCAAGATATGGGTTAATTTCCACTTCTTTCTGTCAGACTTCTCAGTTTCTTCCATTGACTGAAGTGGATCTCCTTATCATAAATACTTTGCATACATTTTTCCAGAAGATGGGAGTGGGCACTTCTATTCCTCACACACAAAAATGCTCATATTTCTCACTCCAATACTGGGATCACTGAAAAGCGATTCTCACTGTAAAATTTGCAGTGTTAAAATGGGTAATCTGTGAGCCCAAGTAGAATATAAAGGGATATACTGCCATGATAACAGGGCAGCATACATCTCCAGTCAGGAAAAAGTCATCTCTTTCCTTTTGGATGTGGCACACAAACATTATATCTTACACCTACAATTCAAGAATGAAATATTTCAGCCAACTTGTGAAAATTCAAAAAGCATAATCCACTGACGGAAAAGAGCAGAAGAACACCTGTACCCTTACTGTTGAAAAAATATCTCAGAAGGCTGTATTTAGCAACCTCCTGCCCACTTAAGTGTATCTTACAGATTCTAAAGGGTAATTTTGAAGAAGAAAATCAGGAGCTGTCTGTTGGAGTCATTGTGTCTTTCTCTTGTCCACAGTGCAGCACTTTGCATGCCAACTAATGCTGTGAAGGAGGTGGGGGTACTGTAAAGATCATTCTGGTTTCCTTTGTTCTCCACAGTTGCAGGAAAATGAACACAGCCTCTTGAAAAGTACTCTCCCATGAGAAGATACTCAAGGAGAGAAAATTGCTATGAATTTGCCCTCTACTTCAGTCACTTACTTGATCACACAGTTCTATAGTTACCAAACGTATCTATACATATAAAATACCAAATGTGTGATAATGCCTTTTCTCCCCTGGGACAAGACTGTTCAGAAATTGCCAATGGGGCTTTAGGCACCTGTATAGGCATGAGCATTACGTGACAGCATCAAGAGCATTTGGATTGCTGGACCTCAGCAGTGCCACAGAACAGCTTTGGACAGAGCCATTGCTTCATGGCTGGCAGCCAGAGAGCTAAACTTCTCTACAGATGTTAGAGGCATTTAGGGAAGAGCTGCACTCAGCTCTGGCTTCTGTGAGTGGCTCTTAGAAAGCTGGCATGGCAGTGCCTGCCTTTCCAGGGAAAATAAGTGTAAAAAAATATCTTTACTTTTTCTTCCAAGTGATCAGAAAAAGAAAACAATTAATTTTCTGTTTGTTGTTTCATTTTTTTTATTTCTCTGAATCTGACATAACTTGCTTATGCTCCCTGTGCTTGGAAACTGGCTGGGCAAAGAATCATTACTTAAATTGCAATTTAGTGGTTTAGAAGAAAGGAAGAAATACTGCTCCTAGGTATTTGGAAAAAGTTCTGCCCCTCCCTAGTTCCATTATGGTCCAACATTTCTTCCTAAAGCTCCAGACAAGCTCTAGGTAAGGACTTGCTTGTCACAATGCCAGCGCGTCACACCTACCTGGAAGGTACATGCTGCCATGGGGAATGCAGGGATCTGCCTCAGGCTTCTGGTTCTGCTCTTGTATTTGAAGAAAGGTCTACCAATAGGAACAGTGGTGTAATAATAGGCCCAGCACAAACTGAGGTGACTGGACAGGAACTTTCTCTTTAACTGCAGCAGTGTATCCGTTTGACACTAACAGGGACCAGAAGACTGTGACTACCTAAATCAGCATAGTTTAGTTAACTTCAATGCTGTTATCCTAATTTTCGTAGGGAATTTTAGTCTTGAAAACTATTTTCTTTCACATAGATCAAGGTCGAAATAAAATTTTCTTCGCATCTCATATTAGGCCTTGAAAAAATATGGAGGAAATGGAGAGAAATGGCTGGATTATAGAACTCTGCAATGGATAACACTTCACCAAGTTTAAAAAAAGAAAAAGAAAGAAAAAAATAAAGAAAAATAAAGAAAATCCAAGAGTCCAAGATGAAGTGAACACCTGCATAGTGAAAGTATACTGAAGAAGGATGTATTAAATAGCAACAAGGAAATCAGTAAAGCCCAAAAAGAGAAGAAGCAAAACCTCAGCCCTAACTGGCAGCAAATAAAAGGTTGTTAACCACATGGAGATCTGTCTTTGGGCATTGCCAAATTGAAAACTGGATGGAACACAATTTTGAAGATTATAACTGGAGAGATGATTAGAGGCATAGGGGAAGATTTTTCAAGGGCTTACTAAGGAAATGGGTTTGTAATTAGAAAAGGAAATGGAATCAAGAGAAGATTTCTAAAAGGTGAACTGAAAAGGCTTTTGTAAATAGTAAAAACACACGTTAAGAAGCCAAATTGACAAAACAATGTTGCTGCAAGTTCACTTGTAATTTTTAGACAGAAAATGAGAGAGAAGTGCGTTTTAAATCTCATTACTTGAAAATTTCTTTCCCTTTTGCTGCTCTCTCAGAAGTGGAATGTAAGATTCCACACTCACTATGAGAAAATTGAGATGATCTCTCGGCCCTAGAGTGGCTGGATCCAGCCAACACTTGCAGATGTGTCTAGCTAGCTCCACGTGTGCATTTCCCCACTGATTTCAGTGATTGAATATGAGCAATGGCAAGGCTGGAACACCTACTGATCCCTGAACTCTCTTTTAACTGCTAGCTTCAATTCAATTCCAAGGAAAGATATCTAAGATTCTGATAGTTGTATTTGCATTTAAAGATTACATATGTAGGCACTTTGACAACAGCCATCCAGATCACAAGTCTGCCTTGGAGGTCCAAATGTAGAGTTAATGAAGAGAGGTGGGGAAAATCTGCAACTCCCAGGCAGTTCAGCAGCTGGTCTTGCATTGGACTACGCTACACAGATAGGAAGGGGCAATGGTACTTCCGAACTGAAGAAAACAGACCGTGGGGAAAACTGATGCCAAAATTCCCACTGTCCTCTGGGATGCAACAGAACCAGACCTGTCCAGTGTGCTCTGGGTTGTTCTTGCCAACCCGTTCTGGTTTGTTCCAGAGATCAGTAGCTTGGAGAATCAAAAGCCAATTCACATATTTGTCTGCATATCAACTGGGGAAACAATAGAAGACAAACTATCCAAAACAACAACAAAAACACAGAAAATAAGATTCCATGACTGCCCTGGTCAATTTCACTTCTAAAAAGTGGCTACAGTGAGGTCCCTGGGATCTGCATGGAGTGTCTGCCCTGAAACAAAAGCCAGCTTTACAGATTTGAAAGCTGGTGAATCACCATTTCCACACAATTTTAATACAACCACCTAAGAGGTCAGAGTGACTACAGTGTTGTCTTGTGAAAGCTCCCACTAATATAGTTCATGAGAACTGTTTTTACAGGGTCCCCACACAGAAGGCAAGAGAGAAAAGCAGGTAATCTATAACAACAAAGACCCAAACCCTTCTCTGGATGATACTTCAATCAACTCCCATGATTTCACCCCAAACTTGGATTTTCAGCTAGTGTTGGTGCAACAGAGACACTTCTAATGAGACAGCTGATTGGTATTACTCACCCAGGTACACCTTGCAGAATCCTTTCTCTCAGGCTCACCTAGAAACCCATTATTTCATTGCATAATGAAAAGGTGGCAGGAGAAAGGGATTTTATGTAGAATCATAGAATCATTAAGGTTGGAAAAGTCTTCATAGATCATTCAGCCCAACCACCAACCCATCCCCATCGTGCAACTAAGCCATATCCCTCAGTGCCATATCTACATTTTTCTTGAACACCTCCAAGGACAGTGACTCTACCACCTCCTTGGGCAGCCTGTTCCAATGCATTACCAGTCTTTTGAAGAAGAAATGTTTCCTAATATCCAACCTGAACCTCCCCTGGAGCAACTTAAGGCCATCACCTCTTTTCCTATCGCTGTTATCTGAGAGAAGAGGCCAACTTCACCTCCCCACATCCTCTTTTCAGGGGATTGTGGAGAGCTAGAGAGTGATAAGGTCTCCCCTGAGCCTTCTCTTCTTCAGACTGAATATCTGTTCTGGCTTCAGCTGACATGCCTCTGTATCACTGCAGATTCCTAAGGTACACTTGGGATAAATTAAGGGACTGAAGTGAAGAGTGTAAACCAGTCTGCAGCAAGCACATTGCCTTGTGGGTATATTTGTAGAGAATATGATTATTGTTTGAGTTCAAAGGAAAGTGCTCATGTATCTGCTGTATCCTGCCTTTGGGGCAGGGAAAATGTCATAATCCAGGGTCTCTAATGCAAGAGCAAATGCTGGAAGGTTTAGGATTGATGTGGCCTATCTTGGGCACACCTGGCCATGGACCTCAGCAGGCAGTATCTGTCCGTCTCAGAACAGGCTGCGTTGTCTACATCATCTAGTGTTGCCCCTTGCAGAGATGCTAATTGGGTCCTGGAAACAATATAGCTACGATGGTGTCTGTTGCTGTGTCAAGCTAATTGCAATGCTTCTAATGAGCGCAGGTTTAGTAGCAGGTTAACGTGGCTCTTGTGCTTCCAGCGCAGAGCAAGCCTGGCTACTCTGCCCAGAATTCTGTGGCATGACAGAGTTCTGCCTTCTCTCACACTGGCTGCTGTGAGCAAAACTTGGTTCCTTTTTGATATGATGAGAAGTAATGGCCTCAATTTGTGCCAGGGCATGTTTGAGTTGGATCTTAGGAAAAAATTTTTCTCAGAAAAAGCGGCAGTGCATTGGCACAGGCTGCCCAGGGAGGTGGTAGAGTCACCACCTCTGGAGGTGTTCAAGAACCATGTGGATGTGGAACTGAGATACGTGGTCAGTAGGCATGGAGGGGGTGGACTAGTGGTTGGACTGGGTGATCTTAGAGCTCTTTTTCAACCTTAATGATTCCGTGATTCTGTGATTCTTTTGAAGTGAGTAGAAGATTTTATTATATATATATACAAACATAAATACAGTGCCTTAGATTCTTTGTCTGTGAAACTGGATACAATGAAAAACACATCTTCCTTTGTAAATCACTTAAAATCCACTTAAAATTCACTTAAAAAAAGTGAAAAATGCTGCCTAATGTCAGTGTTGGAGTATCTTTAATTTTTCCTCTTTGTTATCATTCTTCTCCTTGCAATGCGCCACATGTGCTGAGACAGAGGTCATGAATTTCAACCTGACAAGAAAAAAGACACAAAGTAGAAAAACATTGGAAGAAAAAGTAAAAAGCCACTGAGCAAAATGTGAGCTGAGTTTGTATTATTTATACAGTTTTATGTTCAGCCTACTGCTGAGCACATGAAAGTTGAATATTCCTTGTACTTTGGAACAGGGAGAAAGTAACAGCAGAAACTGAAGCAAGATAGTTGGAAGTGCAGGTGGGAGAATAATTTAAAATGGATAATTTATTCAACAAACTTTTCCTCTTATCTCTTCACAAATTATTCTAAAACAGATTGCTGTTTTCTCAAATTTGCTTGTTATGTGAAATTATTTACTGAACAATTCTTTTAAGTTGTTTGTGAATTCAAACTGTAGAAAGTTGGCATGCTTTTCATTTGACTAAAAGGTTCCACTGAGCGTGCTCTGCTGAGCTGCTGGAGGGATGCCTCCTTCCTTGGATCTGGTCTGCCTCCATCATGCGCTACACAGGTTTGGGTCCTTCTCCAATGGGGCAGCTTACCAGAAAGGAGCTAAATCAGCATTTTTGGCACCACATCCAAATTCCTGACCATGTTGTTTCTTAATGTTTTGCCAACCGAGGAAGAAAAAAACCCCTCTTTTAACATTTCAAGAGATTGACCCCAAAAGCCTCCTACCTTAAAGCTTGTTTATTTTTCCAGCCATTTCATCTGTTCTGCAAGAAATGTAACCCCAACTTTACCCAGCCTCTGCTTTCCCAAGGGCTTGCCTTCCCAGGCACAGCCGCCCCACCCCCAGTTGCTCTGCTCTTCCTCAGCCTCCCCTTATTTCACTGTTATCGAAGATAAATTTGGGGAAAAGTTTTCTGAGACCTTGGGGACCAGAAGCTGGATTGAGCTAGATGTAGAAGTTAAGGAACGTGCTGGCTCGATGATCGTGGAGAAAGCATTTGAATAAAAAGTTTTCCCTCCCTGTCAACTGAGCTGAAGTCGTTCCTTCCCTTCTGGTGCAGTACAAGGAGAAGAGGCTGTTGGCGGAGGCTTCAGCCATGTGGCTAGCCCACGTGCCAGGTGGCTATTTTGTCACCGTGCCATTGGCGTCTGAGTCCCCTTCCCTTTACAACAAGAACAGTTGTGCCCATGCCGGCCCAGGGGCGAATCCAATTTTCAGCAATTGCAGCGAGAGGTAGAAAGCTTCTCCCGCATACACGCTATTAACGATCTGTCTGCAGAACGTGCCAGTTGCTTTCCTTTGCGTAGGATGGTAAGAGATCAATTAGAGCAAGAAAGTTCACAGCCCACTTAAGAAGCAATATTCCCCTTTTATCTCACCTCCTTCTCAGATTTCTACTCTTTTACAGCTGTGTGGCTGGTGTGCTAAATACTAATGTGAAAATACTTTATCCACTGCCAAGCAGACATTCCTGTGGAAATGAGCTCTCCCTTCTCACATTCGCCTCTTGCTTTCTCACCTCCTTGCCCGCAGATCAGAGCGTCCCTTGGTATTAGGGACAATCCTTTCGGCTCTTGGACGGCTGCCCAGACTGAGAGCTTGGTGATTTACCTGCTTGGTTCAGAGCAGGTTTGCCGAGTTCTCTTTGTTTTTACAGGCGGGCAAGGAATTACAGTTGTATAGTTAGGGTTTTGATCGCAAAATAAGGTAAGCATTTGTTATTTGATCAGCGACTTAAACGGCTGAATAGACTTTGCTGGATAAAATATTCAGCTTTTTTTCCCCTTCCTTTCAGTCATTCACATTTGTTTGTGAATTTGTGATTTCCTTCTGCCCCTTTAAAGTAGCTCTTCTCAGCAATTATTGGTCTAATTGTATCTGGTCTCCTTAGATTCTTCTATTAAGCTCATGGCAGTGGTGTCTGAACATCAGATCAATGTCCCGTAATTACAGTCACACAGAGCACAATCAACAATTATCAGCGATCACTTTTCAGATCTCGCAACAAAGAAATGTTATCTGAGACATTGCTGCAGGATTTCAGATTTCCAAATATTTGCACTCCTAATTAAGCAGATGGAAGACCTGCTGTTAATGAGAAAGCGGGTCTCAGAACTTCTTCCATAGCTAATTTCTGCCCAGACCAAAATAAATTATGCTGCAACAATTCTTTTCCAAGGTAAATAGCACACCACACCGCCTGGCAAAGTGCCTAACAACAACAAAAAACCCAAAGACGTGTTTAAAGGTATTGCACTCAGCGGGAGATTTTCACACCACAGTAATAAATGCAACACAGCAAAAACCTACAGCCAGCAGAAGGGAATGCCTTCTTATCTAACTGCTCTGGAGGATATTTGCTGATCAATCCTATGAAAGGATGATATGCTTCTGTGTGTGTCCAGGGGATGAAATAACAAGCCTGAAGGCAATAATGCTCTCATATCATGTTTGAGAATTTTACAAATACAGCATGAGGCTCTGTGACCCAGTCTGAATGGAATTTTTCTTAGCGCATGAATTTTACATGATATTTCAATACCAGTTCTTTGGGGCAGCTTTCCTAACACAGCGAGCTGTGAGTTTTCAGGTGCTTTTTTATCGTATTGGTAAATACCGTGGCGCATTTTGTGAACTACGTGAGGAAGGCTAACAAACCTGAAAATCTGAAAATTACAGAGATATTTAGTTGGTGTCTTTTTTACCCCTGAAAACTTTCTGGTGTCTTTTTTTCTTTTCCTTAGAAAGTAGAAATTAAAAGCACCAAAGTAAAAAAAAAATAAATTTAGTGCAGCCTTCAAGTGTGTTTTTTTTTCTTTTCTTTTCTTTTTTTTTTTTTTTTTTTCCCACGATCTCTCCTTAATCTTTTAATTCTGCCTCTGGTTAAACAAATATCCTCACGTTCCAGATTAATTAAAAAATATCAAGTAGATTGGTAGGTTTTTTTTCTTCTTCTTCTTTTTTTTTTTTTTTTCTTTTTACCAACAACAGAAATCCATTTCTTTTTGTTGTTTCCAAATCTCTAAAAGCAACAATTCTTGTAATTATCAAATTTCCATATAGAAGGCTGGTATGCGTGTGGGGGTGTAATAGCACAATCTGATATTCCTGTAGCACCAGTTTTCTATAAATAGGGAAATCTGTTATTTATCACTGGAACTATTCATTAAAATAAAAAAAATATATATACAGTATGGGCATCTGTTCCTAGATCTTCAGCTGACTGACAATCTTTAATCCATTTAGCTAATGTTAAATGGAACTTGCTGGAAAGACAACTTTTCTGAGGGGTCTTTTCAGCTTAGTCCTGATCTGCTCTTATGCTCTTTCTCATGATCTTTGGAAATATGTTTGTTTTATAGATTGGCTAAAATGATAAAAATGTTTTTCATTGTAGAGAAGAAAGCTGAAAATGTGATTCTCTAAAGGATCCAAAAGAGTGTAAATCAAAGAATATAAAAAGTATTATTTCATTTTTTTTTCCCAAGAAAACATGACTTTTAACCTATTTTCATGAATGGGGAGGACCTGGTGAAAGAATATTTAGACTTTGTAATAATTTTTATAATACACTATTTTTTTAACATCTCCAATGCTTCTGAACTTGTACTGACCTATGCCACAGCATCACATATTATTAGTTGTTTATGATAGGGGCTACAAAGCAGCTACATTGCTTCAGTATGTTTACCATACTTTTGTTTTAAGCCCAAACCACCCACTCTTACCAATGAGAGTACACAAGGTCAGCGTGTGAGGGGCACCTGCATGTTAGCATTTGTGTTTTCTGTCCACATCTTCAATCTTCACATAAATATTTGGTCAGGGATTTTCATTGATGCTGCCTCAAAACAATTGCCAGCACTTCAGCAGTGGAACAAAGCTTATATGGCAGTCAAATGAAGGTAAATATTGGCAAAATATTATTGAATATTTTTATATCTTGTAATTATTATTAGCATCTTTATACTTTTAAGGTTTTCACCCTACATTTGTACATTAAACTTTTTCAGTGAAGGATTCTAAGTCTGCCTGGACTTCCACCTGTGTTCACTGGTGTGAATTTGCGGACAGACTGGGAGAGTTTGTCCCTCCAACCCTCCTGCTGATTTACATGGATGGAGGTTTGATCGCTTCTGTTGTCTGCATTTGTTTTCTTTTCTACTTGAGGCACATCTTATGTTTAGAGCAATAAATAACACAATTCTGGCTCTTATGGCTTCAGATGGCACAGTGCCCTCTGCTCGAACTCTTTGGAGAGGGAAATACTCCAGCTTACCGTCAGAGTTTCATTTGCAAGCTTTACTTTGCCTTAGTCTTATTTTAAAAATTTCAAAGCTTTGCCTCCACAAATCAGGTTAAACTGAACATTACAAGGGAACTGCTTGACCTTGAAGCAATCCTTTTTGAGGCAGAGGTGACGAAGGGGTTGGCGGGCAGGATTTATTGTGCTCCGAGGAATGCAGAGGGAGCACATGAACATAAATATACAGAGAAACAGGAGCGGGAATCGCAGATGGATCTGGCAGATAAGACTTGGGCCTGTATCTATAAGTAGGTCAAAAGTGTGATCGTATCATCTCCAATGGAAATACAATTCAAAATGTGGTCTGGGTGGTATATGATGCCAGACAAGCTTCATTGGAAACATAAAACATTATCTCCATTATTCTGGTAAGACTGCAGAGTAAGTAGGATAGTCAACATAAATAATAGGCTTGAGAAGTTAGGTGCAAAATATATAAGGTAACTGGAATTATTGCACAGAAAACCATCCTACTGAGCAATGCCAAAGTTGTGTGGCCTGCATGCTGAAGAACTTGGGGCGTTCACCATATCCAGTGGAAGAAGAAGAAAGCTAGCGGCAGAGTTACTTGTCCACTGGAGAGTATGTGGGCATGACACACCTGAGCTGATTCCCCTGGTTCTCACTGCACAAAGAAAGAGGAAGAGAAGCAGAAAGGTTGTATGTTGCTAGCAGGTAGTCCAGGCTCTTGCAAAAAAGGTGAGAGTCTCTTTGTCAAGGGTGAGTGGGGGATGTGCTTGTATGTATGCTGAGGAAAACAATCTGTGTTTGCTGGATTTGGTTTTCCAGTCTATTCACTAAACTGATTATCTAACATTATTGCAATCAAATCTTTTAGTGCTCTAGCATTTTTCTTGCTAGGACAAATGAAGCAAAACTCAGCATCTTTTGTTATTATTATTTTTTCATGAGTTGTTGCCTGGTGAAAACCCCAAATAAGACTTACCCATTCCCAGTCTGATTCTACTCTCTGTGCTAGCTGCCCACTTCTGCCTTCTGCAGCTCCCTGATCTGTCTTCAGTCAACATACCTGTTATCCTTCTTTCAAGGTCTTTGGTACTTCAGCTGGCCCAGAGAGAAAGGGGAAAAAATAATGAAAACATTGAAAGAGAGGGGTAGTGGAGAGAAATGAAAGGTGATGAGTAGGTGTGGGAAAAAGAGACAGAACATCAGAGTTGCAGAGTCAGAACAGACTACATGTTTACTTTCTTTAAAAAGGTAAGTGGTTGTGTTTTGAAAGGACCCTGCTGTTTTTCTTTCCAACAGTAAAGCCTTTTATTTGAGATGTTCAGTTGTATTTTTTCCATTCTCCTGACTCTTTTATTTCCTTTCTCTCACTCTGTATTATAGGTTTAGGATGTGACATTTCAGAATGTGCTGTTGGATTTTGGGGCCCTTGGATAGTAGTGACTTATTATGTACATATTTGCATAATGAGTTAATTAGGCATAATATGTGGTTAGAATTAACTACACTGCACTCTTTTGCAGGAAGTCAGCACAGTTTTCTGCCAAAGTATCCCCTTAGACACTCTCTTGGGGACCTGTTAGGATTCCCTGCCCACGTTCAGCTATCACTAACTTCTAGTGATTAATCTATGAGCTCTGATACATTATATATGCACTGTATGCATGCACTATAAACCCCCTACTCTGGAATTATAGGATTATGTAACAATGATGACTTATATTTACTAAAAAAGAGGAGAAGAAAAATTCAAGCCCCCATGATTACAATGAAGAACTTGAATTCATCCGATGTAATAAAAAAAAGAGCAGAATCAGTCTTTATTATTAACGGTGCACTACATGTAATGTCGTCTGCTCAGCTTCTGTGAAGAGCTGTGCCTGCTGTCCTTCTCACTTGGAAAAATAGTGCCACTGTGACTGAGAGCCAAGCTCGTGAAGCTTCTCACATCTATGTCCAATCTATGATATCTGTCAGCGCATGAAATGCCTATCACTGTGTTTTGCAAGGTGTTCCATGTTGACCCTTTTTGGTCCCTCTAAGATTGTCAGAGCAGATTTTGTTGTCCTTTCATATGCATAGGTTTACATTGCATTTATGATAATATTCTATGGACGTACTGTGCAGTCTCTGTCATGGCATTGCATTTCCAGTGGCCTGCATGTCAAGACTTCACATTATATGCACCTGCTATTATATTGCCTGCTCCAAGTGATGTAAGGAGATCTCTGAGTAACAAAAAGTAACTTCAGCAGCGTGTCCCTTACTGTTCCTGATCATAAACCTGTCATTTCCTACTACCCTTTCTCTGATAGTTACCTAAAACTCCTTTTGGAAGCCTTGGCCACTTCCCAGGACAGGATGCTAGACTGGATGGAGTGACAGCCTAATGCATTTAAACAATACCTAGGTAAGAACTGAATCTAAAATAGAATTTAGAAAGCAGCCCTAAAGGCACAATTGCTGTTTTGTCTCTATTAAAATTCAGACAAGGAAAATCTGCTTTTAGTTAATTCTCAGAGTTCAATGTCTTACACAGCAGAAGAAATAAAGGACAAGTAACCAATGCTTGTATGTACCGCAGAGGGTTGCAAACACAGCTCTATATGTCTATAAGTAAGTGCTTTCCGCTGGCCACTCTCTGGCCTCAGAACCAAAGATGGATGAATCATATTCTTTCAACACAGTGAAATAATTGAAAAAATATGAATTAGATTACTTTATTTCTCTGAAACAATATCTCACTAAATTATTAATCCTAGATCCAGAACATATGTGCATTTTCTGAATGAAATCACAAAAGCACTAACCACAGAACAGTAGTCTCTAGTTGGATAAAAATTAAGTTTTTGTCCTCCACCTTTTAAAAAGTTTTATCATTCTCACTTTGGTCCTGATAACTGATATGGACTGATATGGACTTTGGTCCATAACCCCTTATGAAGGGGTTAAAAAGTATGGTCACTGAGCTCTACAGTTGGCTGCTGTGCAAATCGAAGATTTTCTAGTTTGTGAAAAAAATTGCAAAGATCTGTAACATGTATAAGTTAAGTAATTCTAGCAGAGGAATTGGGGAAAAGTATCCATGGAGTTTCTTTCCATGGAAAACAAAAGCACTGTTGGCAGCATCAGCAAGTGGTGGGAAAATTTCTGATAAAAATGTTTCTCATTAAAATATATCAATGAATTGAAATGGACACCTTGTATAGAATTGGATCAGCTTTGACAAAATTTCTGTTGTGCAATATTTCTGCCAAAAAAAAAGAGTAGAAATGCTTTTCTCTTTTTCACACTAGGATGACAGAAGTCATTTCTCCTGCCTTCTTCAGCAGGGTGCTGTTAGAGCTCTCATTTTCTTCAGGTACCACTCTTCCTAAGTCCTACCTCAGATCTCACTTTCATTCTCCTGTTTTATAGGTGCCAGTCTTCTGCTAGAATAGTTCCATGTTACACTTCAAAAAGAAAGAAGGACTAAAGATCAGTGCCTGTACAGTTAGTGATGATTTTGATTCCTTTTTCTCCTGTTTCCTAGCTACTATTATTATTATAGAAACCTAGAAGATTTCTAGCTTATTTCAGATATTTTCACCAGGCAGGAAAACCATATATTTTGTCCATTTATGCTTGAAGAACTTCCAAAGATGCATTGACTGAACAGGATGTCCCAGTGTTCTTTCCTAAGCCCTCTGATTAAAAGCATAATCACCCAAGAAAGCCTTTCTTGTCCTCCAAGATAAAGGAAGGGAAAGCAAATCATTTAATATCACGGGTCTGGGAACACACAGGATTCCCCATGGTTTTGTGAATCTGTTCAGAAAATTGTGTGCTGGAGAGAGATGGAGGTTTAGTGTAGTCAACTGCATCACAGGAAGGCAACCTAGAAGAGATATTTATGAAGGAAAAGCTGCAAGTAAGAAAAGAAGTTTTTCAGAAATCAACATGGAAACAGAACCTGCTATAATCATTCTGAAGGGGACAGATGTTGGTGTTCCACCCTGAGCTCGTCTGGCCTATTATACATCTGAATGCTGAAGCTTACAATGCTTTTTTTCCTCCAATTTCAGAAGTGTCAGACAGGAGACATAGTGCCAGTGAAAAACCTTATACCAATCTCTTGTTAGCTAACTGCTGTGTTTTGTTCCACAGTTGCATGTCTGCACAAGCCGTCATTGTGTCAGTCATAATTACCACCTGTTCAGTGGCTCCCTTCAGGTTTCATCACCTTTGCAGTATTAAGCAGCCAGCTGCAGGAAGCAGAGTCGGCTGCCCTGGAGCAGCAACCGTCAAGCTCTGGATTTCAGGGTATAATTGCTGCCTGAGCACAAACATCTCCCTCCCCCTTGCATAAAACACTCCATTTGCTCCTTTCTTTGGCAGAGGTCAGAGACGCATCAAATGCACTTTTTGCCCAGTGTAGAAAGATGGGCCCTATTTTCTATATCTATATCTTGGTGTGGACTGGATGGGTGACTTCACACCTCTGTGGCTGTGCCACAATTTGTCAGTCACATGAATATGTGTCCCAGGACTCCCTATTGGAAAAGAGCTACACTTTACCTGTGAATCCCTTTTTATCTCTTCTGTAGAAGGTAGAAGCTGCCTCTGGCATGGAAGTCTAACTGTAACAGCCTAGAAATCTCCTGTTCTTGGGGTCTTCTGAGTAAATCATTGGTGTACCCAATGGGTATGGATGTTTACAAGGGTGGATAATGATAGGACAAGAGGGAATGGTTCTAAACAGTGACAAAGGAGGTTTAGGTTAGATACTAGGAAGAAGTTTTTTGCACAGAGGGTGGTGATATACTGGAACAGGTTGCCCAAGAAGGTTCTGAATGCTTCATCCCTGGAGGCATTCAAGGCCAGGATGGATGTGGCTCTGGGCAGCCTGGCCTAGTAGTTGGTGACCCTGCATATAGCAGGGAGATTGAAACTAGATGATCATTGTGGTCCTTTTCAACCCAGACCATTCTATGATTCTATTTAAACCTTTCTTAGTCTTCAAGAAAGGCAGATAGATAGTAGCCCCATTGGGCCCAATCAGGCAGAAAGAAATGGAAATGCAAAACTGAGAGGCAGTCAATGACTATTCCAATCAGGTTCTTACAGGGTTTCAAATGCCAGTTGCCTTTTCCCTTTCTCATCCCTTATTTACCCTGTTTTATAAATTCAGCTTAGGCTGAATGACCCCTACCAGCAGGCCTACCAACAATCATGTTGCATTTTGTTAACTGTTTATGACTTCTGGACAGTGTGCTGCTGTGATTGTCACATACTTTCACTTAAACATGAGGCACACAGAGACACAAATTGTTCCAACATGCAGCTTTCCATGATAGATTTATACATACCAATTGCAGATGCTGTTTGAGATTGGTGAGGATAGATCTTGGAAGTAGTGAAAATCCTCTGCGCTGAAGAGTGCATGGTGTGCTGGGTTTCTTAAGCTCAATTAGGAAAAACGGAGGTACTGTCAGACCTTTCTCAACCCAACAGATATGCTACCAAGCTGGAGTAAATATGTGTACTATGTCAGACAGACAAGAATGACAATAAAAGCTTGAAAGTACTGGGAATAACAAATGTTGAGTGTCTAACTGAGTAGAAGAGAAGCAATTTCTTTCATATAAGAAGTAAGGAGGAATTTAGAGGTTCAGAATTTTTGTGTGATTAAGCTCTCTGCACTGTGATCTTAGAAGAATACAGAATATTTTGAGTGAGAGATTTTCTGAGATTTCCCTTTCATAAGAGATTTTCTGAGATAACTTCTACACCAAGTCAAAGGAGGAAAATATGTGGATTATCAAAACCAAACAAATGGAATAAAGAAATCCAAATTCCTGCAGATGTTCCTCCCCTTATCTACATGTCGGGCAAAACAGGCATGAGAATTGTCCATCATTTGGTCTATTTGATTGAGTTGATTCCTCTTTAGTTTTTAATCTGAATAAAAAAAGAAGGTTTTAAGGGATTTTACAGGAGTTCCTTATCACTAAATTCTGAATTGCAATCCAGCATTGACAAGGTTTGACTAGAATGTACTGATTAATGGTCACTGTCCCACTGCTTTTGATGAAGCAGAACATGACAAAAATTTAAGTAGTGAAAACCCAGAGGAGAATTTTGTGGAAACATACTGCATTCTTCAAACTCACATATTTTTCACCCCACTTGCTGGATTTGAAAAGATGCAAGAAATACAGTAATAAAAATACACAACTCACCAAACCTTAATGAAGAAGAGTTAATCATGGATCTTCAAGCTGAAAATCTGAGCAGCTGTTACACTTCACCAACTGTCACTTTTGTCTGTAATAGTGTTTCATACTGCTAAACCGCACTGTAATGAGTTTGCAAATGTAACATTAGTTTTCAATCCACTGGAAGCTACATTGTGGAAAATCTCTAAAATTCCTTGGCATTTTAATCTTCTGAAGTGCCATGGTCCAACAGGATGTGCTGTCATGTAGAAAGGGGACCATACATATACGGTCACCAATGGCACTACTGTTCTTCATTTTCCTTGTCCTTTTGACGTCTCTTCGGTCCTAAAACTCACTCCTTTCCTTACTGCATGTCTGTCATAATGTTCTTCACAAGTCCTTTAAAACAAATACAATTTCATTTCCTAATGTGACTACAAAGAACTGTTCCTGTATAAAGTTGTCTTTCCAACTATCTCGTTCCAACCATCCCATGCGACTACCCTGCTACCTTACTGACTGTCCCCCTTTGCTCTCATCTTTGGAACAAGCTGTGAGCTTGTTCATGGGCATTTTTTCACTTGTGAAGTTATTATAAATATACCACAGTAGGAATTGTCTCAATACAATGGAATGAACTGGAAAAGAAGAAATTAATGATTAACAATTGCTAAGGTGTGCAACTGATCTAAGTACATTTTATAGTTGAAAAGCCTTGAGATAAGTATAGACCAGAATCCCAATTGTGAGTAATTTCTAAGTGAAGGAAGACTCAAATCTGAATCAAGACTTTGTTACCTCTTCTTTTCTTGAAATATATCAAAATCACCCAATGAAAGAAATACACATAAAACATCTGTAGTGAGCAGTGTTCCTGTTATTATTCAGTAGGAAGCTGTAATCGAGTATTTCCAAGTACCTTATTCATTCCTAGTAGTTAATCTGGAGAAGATGGAATTGATACAAAATATTATCCTATGCATTTTTAACTTGCTTTTATAAAGATCTCCGTTAGAAAGTCCAGAATGGCTCTGAATGCATAGGAATTGTTTGGAAACAGCTGGATGTTAGTGAGCCAAACCACACCTGGGCACTGTGGGTTTAACTGTGTGACGTGCTTGTGTTTTTATTGAAATCTCACCAGGACACTGTGTCAGACAAATGTGTTCCTGGAGTACAGGTGGCAGGAAAGGCTTGGCCATATGGAAAAGCATTACTCTTTCTGTCTGCCAAAAGCTGAGCTAGATGCCCCACAAAACAGAAAGAAGAATTGCTGTGGCCTAAGGGTCTTGTTAACTGTGCTGGACATAACATAATGATGGCAAAAATGCTTTCCTTCGCTAAAAATAATAGAATTAAAATGGTGTGATGAAAATGGTGATCAACGTTAAGTGTAATAGTGCAGTTACATATGGAAGGAGCTATAAAAAGACCTAATCAGTATTGTGACCAAAGTAGAGGAACTGCTTGCCACTGAACTTCTGTCCCTTTATCTTCCCTGAGCGTGTCAGTAGTATGATCATACCTATTGTCTCTCTCACCAAGTTTTATATGATTCTCTTACTTCTGAGCTGGGCTCTGGTCTGTGATGCCCTCTGTGTCACTCACAACTGTGAAGTAACTGAGTGAATTTGTATCTCAGGCACAGCAATGAAGACAGTGACCTGCCATTTTTCACTTCTACCCCCAATCTAAGAGGGATTTATTTCCTGATAGGAGAACAAAATTTAGAGAAAATGGAGTTTAAGACTTTAGTTGTTAGATATCACTGTTACTCTAAACTTACCCACATCCCAAAGACAGCCTGGACAGGCAGACTTTCCCCACATCTTCCTCATATCGTACAACTGCACAGCAGTGACTTTCATCAGAATGATAAAGTCAATTTTTAAACCTTTCAGAATACCTGACAGGTATTCTGGTATTCCCTTTTTGCCAAAACTGTCTGGGGTACTGAAGGAAAAATGGAATAATCCTCCCAGAGACCATGACTGTGCTATTTCCTCATTCTCACCTCTGTGCCCTCAGGATAGGTGGCTTGCCATAAACAGGCAAGAATGCCTCATAGCCCCTCCAAGTAGGCATGATGATCTTTTTATATTGTCAGAGGCAACCAGCTCATCACTGCTTAGGCACCAGACTGTGTGAATTAGCTTGGCCCAAGAAAGCTGCTGTTCTTCCAAAGAAATTTATTCACTGATGCTGTGACTAAACTGCTGAGTTATGCTCATATATGTACAAACACAGTGAGCTTTGGATACTGATTACCACTATGGAATTTCAAGAGATCATCTAGACAGGGCCAGCTAAGCTTCCCTTGAAAGACGTCAGGTGATTATGGTTATTTACTGTTGCAAGACATTTGTGCAGTCTGTTGGAAAGCCAGAAGAAATACAGATCAATCTGGTAGCCTACTGTAGCGTTGTGACTGACTAGGTACATGTGGAAAGAACAGTGGAATTTTACCTTGGCTTCAGCAAGGCTTTTGACTCTGTCTTCCATAACATCCCTGTAGGTAAGCTTAGGAAGAGTGGAATAGGTGAATGGATGGTGAGGTGGACTGAGAACTGGCTGACTGACAGAGCTCAGAGTGTTGTGATCTGTGATGCAGAGTCCAGTTGGAAGCCTGTAGCTAGCAGTGTTCCCAAGTGATCAGTACTAGGTCTGGTCTTGTTTAACATCTTTATCAGTGACCTGGATGAAGTGATAGAGGGAACCCTCAGCTAGTTTGCTGATGATACAAAGCTGAGAGTAGTGGCTGACAAACCAGAAGGCTGTGCTGCCATTTTACAGGATCTGGACAGATTGGAGAGTTGGACAGAGAAGAACATGAGGAGTTTTTACAAGGGAAAGAGCAAAATCTGGGAAGGAATAACCACATGCATCAGTACAGATTAGGGACTGACCTGTTGGAGAGGAGCTCTGCGGAGACGGACCAGCAGGTCCTGGTGGACCACAGGTTGGCCATGAGCCAGCAGTGTGCCCTTGTGGCAAAGAAGTCCAATAGCATCCTGGAGTGCACTAAAAAGAGCAAGGCCAGCAGGTTGACGGAAGTGATTCTTCCCCTCTACTCTCTGCCCTGGTGAAGGGACATCTGGAATACTGCGTCCAGTTCTGGGCTCCTCAGTTCAAGAAAAACAGGGAAATACTGGAGACAGTCTAGTGGAGGGCCACAAAGATGATTAGTGGCCTGGAGCATCACACTAACAAGGAAAGGCTCAGAGACCTGGAACAGTTCAGCCTAGAGAAGACTAAGGGGACATCTTATCAATGCTTATAAATATTTAAAGACAGGCGTCAAGTGTATTGGGCCGGCCTTTTTTTGGCAGTTCCTAGCAATGGGACAAAGGGCAGTGGCATAAACTGGAACATAGCAAGTTTCACCTGAACATGAGAAAGAATTTCTTTACTCTGTGGGTGGCAGAGCATTGGAACAAGCTGCCTAGAGAGGCTGTGGAGTCTTCTTCTCTGGAGATATTCAAAACCTGCCTGGATGCCTTTCTGTGCAATCTAGTATAGAGTACCTGATTTAGCAGGGGGGTAAAACTTGATCATCTCCAGAGATCCCTTTCAACCCCCACTATTTTGTGACTCTGTGATTCACATCCCCTTCAGCAGTAGATTTTTTTTGCTAACCTCTCTCCACCAGTTCCCTGAGGTATTTTAAAATGCTTAATCTAAATCCTTAAGCCAATAATAGCTGCATGGAGAGAATCCAAAAATAGAACTGACAATGGGTGTTAATACCAGTTCAGAAACCTTAAGCTCTGAATTGTCTGAATACAACAGTTTGGTGATCACATCAGATTGGACCCATACCAGGAGAGTGAAAGCAGCAACCTATAGGCAAAATTATGCCATGGCTTTCCAGAAGAAGTAAAGCTTTCCTAACTCCCACATGTTCCTAGAATCTTCTTGCATAAGAACACAAATAGGAACAGTGGTTTCCTCACAGCAGTTCATAACAGTAAGATTTAGACTGCATTGTACCTCAAAGGGAATGATTCTGGGATGTCTTAGGTATCTTAGGTATATTAGGTGCACAGGAGAAATACTTTATTTGCCAGAAAGGTTAGCTACTCTGAGAGTCTTCCTCAGGTGGGCATATTGCTTCTGGTGATTGAACTAATTCCCCTAGATCTCACTAATGCATCTCTAGAAGGCACTGTGTAGGACCATGTGAGCAGAGTTTTTTAGTAATGTGTTTTCTGAATCAGCAATGCAAGGAACTTCATTTCCTTGCTAGACATAAACACAACCCAAATCTGGTTAGAATTAACGAGGTGAAGTCTGATCTCTTTTCTTCACCTCCATAGCACTTTCCTGTATTTCCCATACAACATACCAAGTGTGGTTCTTCATCCAGGTCTCTCTGGGCTGGCAGTCACGCAAAAAGACTTTCATGTGCTTTGCAAATCTTACCTCTTCCAGCTGGTTGGGAATATAAGGAAAACAGACTGTCTCAAAATAGACTGAGACTTCCACTTTCCAGTCTGACTGAAACCATTACGTGTGGGGAAAATGGCATCTCCCACTTACTTTAAGAACAATTTTGAAAGCTCTGCTTCCTCAGTGATTTGGATTCATCTTGTTTGAAGTGCAGCACAGGGACAATATTCAATTCTTGCTTGCTATTTTCTCTAGTTTTGATTCACTGCAGTGTAATTTTGGAATCTTAATCTAGTTTCATCAGCGATGACTGGAGCTAGAAAACAGGGCAAGTTATCAGAAGATGCAGCAGGGAGATAACTAAGGGAAGTTTCATTTGGCACAAATTATCAGGAAATCCTCCCAAAATCAAGCCAGCAAGGAAATGATGGAAGTACATGATTTCACTAAAAATGAACAGACACATATGTTGTAACACGCACACACAGATACACAGCCCTTTTGCATCCTCTGGAAGTCTGTTTGGTTGCTTTCTGTGGCTACCACAAACGTTTTAATCCATTCTGGATCCAGCACAGTCCCCTGCTGTTACTGGCAGCCATTTTAGCATCTCCCCTGTCACAAGTTACACTGCAGTAGTGCTTTGCACATTTGTTTTTATTACACCCTGATCCAAACCTGCTACCTGGGAGCTGTTGGGGGTCTGCACCGAGATCTGAGCACAGCAGTTTTCACATCTGCCCCTCGTGGGTCATTACCATTTAATGCATGTGTTGTGGGGGACATAGCAGCAGCCTCCCAAGGAGGGCTGTGCTCCCAGTGAGCGCTCTATGCTGCCAGCAGCTTGCTCAGCGAAGCAAAGGCAGCCCATGCCTGGGGAGCAGCGCTGGGGGAGTTTGGGGTGGAAAGTGGCAATTACCAGTAATAAGTTTGCAACAAGATTGCCTGTGGGCATTGGAGCTGCGTTTTGCAGCCCTCAGAGGGCTAAGTGCCCCAGGAGTCAAGGTCAGCTTACAAGAGGTGCACTGTGGGAACTGGGACCGATGGCTCTGACTCCATCTCCAGTTTGTGCGTGTTTTAACAGGGTATGATTTCTGGCACATCTCAGCACATCTAATTGTTGTCACTATTGGAGCACAAGGACAAATTTCTGGAAAAAAGGGCTGCATAAAAAATGCACTTGGGTGCAATAGCTATGCCAGTATGTCAGATGACTTCCTATTGTATGTCTTCAAGAGAGATGCAAGCCCCTGTGCTTTATAATTGTGCATCCATATCACTGAATATGGATAGCGCTAACAAATGCTGTGTAACATGTTGACAACTGTGCACACATAAATATGTATTGTTTTTCAGGTACCACCCAGGCAAAGAGAAAACTGGGGTTTTTATTTCAATTTCTTTTGCAATGTCTGAGTAAACACTTACAAGACAAAGAAAAGTGGAAGTCCTAATCTCTTAACCAGCATCTCAAGACAAAGATCTCAGATCTCTGAGTTCAGTTCTCTAAAACATTCCTACCTATTGCTCAGATTCCACCAATTATTCCTTTTTCTTTCATTTTTTTCCCCCTACTATTAGCTCTTGAACTCCCTGGTTTGTTCTTGACATCTTTTGGGTGACTTTTCAAAATTCAGATCATTCCAAAGTAAAATCTCTAACCGTCCTTTAAACCAAAAATCTTCTTTCTTTTTGACATCAAAACTTCTCTCTTTGATAACTTCAAATGCTTCTCCCTCTCTGCAGTGAGTACTTAATTTTCACCACTGGTTTTGCTTTTCTAGCAGATGTGGCAGTAGGACCCTGAATATTGTTTATCTGCTTTGGCCACTGGTTACCTTTTATTATTATTATTTTTTAAATTATTATTATTTTTTTTACTTTTCAACTATTTTGATATAAACAACGCTTTCATTTGTTCAACATTATTATGAAGGATTTTGTTTTCCCTAATTATGCAGAAATACCCTTGCTTTTAACATTCAATTAAAGCTGCCTTTATGTGTTAACAGCAGCACAACAGAGGTTTTCATCCTGGGCGCTCCTTTCTCTGACTGTGAAACAAATAAAAGCCAAGCTTTCGCGTTTCATAACCTTGAAGTTCTCTGAGTAGGTTCACCTCCAGGGTTGGGTAACTGAAGGTTTTCAAGCAGCTTAGAAAGAAGAGTGAGGAGGGGATTTGGATGGAGAAGAATAAGGCAGTAAACAAGAATGTGATTTCAGATTTTCATGGTTTAAACTAAAGCAAATAGCAGCAGGAAAAAGTAGAGAGAGTGAATCGGTGTATATGATGGGGTGGTTTTATAATTTAAAATACATATTTTATTGGACTTTCAATATAAAAGGGCAAATGAATTTCTCATACTGTAGCCCATTTTGTGTTTTCCAACCCATCCCTGTCTGAATTATGATCGAGCATTGTCAGACTGACAGGAACATGCATAGACCACGCTATCCATTGCTGGGGCGTGCCTGGAAATGCAGTATAGCACTGCAACTGTTCTCATAGTGCTCTGCATTGCCACACAGCAATTTCGGGATATACCCAGGAGAGAGACCTTTCCTGGAAAAGCAGATGAACTTGAATGGAGGTAGTGACTCACAAGTGGTGATGAGCTGTGCAGCACTGCTAGGATCACTGGGCAGGAAGAATGTGACTGCTCACGTTAAATCATCACTGCCTTCTACATGCTCAGGACTTTTTTTATTACCACAAGCAGTCAAGAAACCCTTTGTATTCCAAAGCTAACTACTGGATCTTCTAGCAGTATGATGATCTTTCAGATTGCCCTGGCTCACTTGATTTATCAATACCAATTCAATAAACATCTATCACATCTAGAATTGTCAGTATTGCTTTCCGTATCAGACAGGTTTACCTTAAAAGCTTTTTCCCCAACAGTTGACCTTGTCTGACCTAAGTTAGCTTATGCTAGTTGTACAACTGCAAAAAACTGCCCACAAAACTCATTAGAACACATCTTTTCAGTAGCTACTTACAACTTCTACACACAAATTCCAGTCCAGACATGCAGATAGCTCCTGATTTGATATTGTACTTACTAGTTAGCTTGTAGAAGAAAAGCATGGAATAGGGAAAAAAAAAAGCAATAAGACTTTGCTTATAGTGGAGGCAGAACGCTCTTTAAATATATCATTTGCTAGGTGCTCCATGACTGGAGAGCATTTGTGTGTTTCTGATGAAAAAACTGCAGCAAGATACTGTTTCCATGGTTGGAAAAAACTCATAACAAGCTGTGCGGTATTTTCTGTCTGCGTTAAACAAAATGTCTTCATGACTCTCATCATTTGAAATAATTCCTTCAGATTTCAAACCACTTTGTTAATGATTGTATAGCGAAGTTAGTGGATGGTGGGAGTATGTTATTAATTTTGTTTCTATAAAAAGTGTTTTGCTTTTTTTTCTTTTTCCCCATTATGTTACATGCCTACAGCATAGTACACTTACAGATGTAATCTGCAAAAATATCTGTTTGCAAGCGGAATCATCAAGTTGCACAAGGGCACAGATCTTTGTCTATGACTTTCAAACACAAACGTATTCTTCAAAGATCCTGAGAAGAAAGTGTGGACACTCTTAGGACAAACCGTTCATTCCCTGTAATTTCAGATACACACAGTAGAAATCAATGGCCAGTGAAATGTACCCTGCACAGTCCAGAGTGCTTCATTTATTTATTCCCAGCACATTTATGCACATGCATATGCACATTCATTTTATAGCTTTGGGACAAGAAGACACTTGGAAGTTTACAAGATTTTGCTTATGTGCTGTGGCCACTCTCCTGTTTCCTTCAGGAGCTCTGCACATGAAGACACTGGCAGAAACAAAGAAAAAATGTTACAGTTGAGACTTACATGCAAACACCATGGCTCTTTATTTAACTGACTTGAAAAGTGATGTCTGCTCCTAGACAGGATGGGCTAATCTTCCTCACTAAAGACATCATAATGGTTTTCCTTTTAAATAAGAGGTATGGGATATCTAATAAATTCCAGTTGCTTTTCAGGAAGATTAACCTAGAATGGAAGTAGTGCACATTTACTAGGATGACTGGAGTTTATAAAATCTGGTTTAAAAGAGGAACTCAGCTGCTTCTTCAGTGGTACAATTTGTGAAGGATTTCATGTAACGTCCCTGACCTTAGAATTAAAACAGGCCAAATAGATAACTGTCCTTGAATAGTGGGTGTTATGTGGGACTTATGTTAAGTGCAAATCATGGTGAGTAAAAGGGTAGGAGTGGGAAGGATGATTAGTATCGGGAGATAATTTAACATGTATTTAGGGAATGATTAGAAAAGCTGCCCATTGAGTAATGAGATTCAGACTCCCTTAGTTAATTGATATATGACAGAGAACACTGAAAGAAATCTTTTTCAGTTCAGCTCCACCTGATACTACAGTTGTTCTAAGTTAAAAGTTTCCCTGAGCTTCCATAGGCTGTAAAAAAAAATTTGTTTGAATTTGCTTGTAAGTTTTCAGTGGGAGAAGAAACTGGGCTTAGCAGTTTTTTGGAAGTGATGGAGTCTTCTAATACTGTAAACCTCATATCACAGCATGTCTCAATGCTGTGATCTCATGGTACTTCCCTAACAGGAAAAAAACAAAAGCAACTTGCCATATTTTAGTTCTAGCATGAAGTTCATTAGGAAGAATGAATTCTCAGACTTTCTAAGAACACAAAGCCTGTGGTAGGAAAAAAAAAAACTACCACAAACAAGAATAACACAACAGTTTCTTATGTAATCCTTGCTAATTTGCAGCCTGAATCCTTATGCTTTCTTTTTCTCTCCTTGCACGTATGAAAGATGAATTTAACATGCACAAAAGCAAAGGTGATTGAGAGTACTACATGCTGATGGCTAGTATTCATGTGCAGATGACAGTTGTTAGATATAGAGATGATGTTAATATTGCTTCACTTTTCCCAGCTCCAACTCCAATCACTTACTCTCCTTTAGTCTGTGCTTTTTCTCTGCTATTCTTTTTCTATGCTCCTCTGCTTTCTGAAAAAAAAAGTTATGAATTTGCTGGAATATAAAGGGGTTCCAGAGGTGTTTTCTTTTTATATTCTTGTAAAAATATGGTTCAATATGACTAAACTACTTTGCTTTATTCACAGTGTGCAATGTTTGCCAGCAATGCCATTTGCTCTGAGCAGGCTGTATCTCAGAACCTCCAAGTTTGCCTAGTCCAGCACACAGGGACCAAGCACAAAGAGCAATTACATTGCTATGCCCATTGCTACTGCCCTGGTATCAAGTGAGATGGAGAAATAGCCACTGTTTAATGAAGATGTATGGAACTTCAGCTGCATGGGAAGTAGACGAACAGGGCTCAGGTACAAGAGAGCAGGTTTGTGACAGACTACAAGAGAATGAGACACAAAAGAACCTGCACCCATGGTCATATACTTCCAAAAAATCTGAGGCAAGCTGAAAGTACTTCAATCTTAGTCTTGCTCTTATAAGAAAATACCTGTGAATCTCACTGGCACTCTTATGTGCTTCTTTTCTGTTCAGAACCTGCCTCAAAAGAGGATAGTTCTTTCAGGGTTATCTCCAGGGACAGAGATAGGACTAGTGATACTGCTTCACTAATACCATACTAGAGGATGGAAAATTTTGTCCCTTCCCTTCCCTTCCCTTCCCTTCCCTTCCCTTCCCTTCCCTTCCCTTCCCTTCCCTTCCCTTCCCTTCCCTTCCCTTCCCTTCCCTTCCCTTCCCTTCCCTTCCCTTCCCTTCCCTTCCCTTCCCTTCCCTTCCCTTCCCTTCCCTTCCCTTCCCTTCCCTTCCCTTCCCTTCCCTTCCCTTCCCTTCCCTTCCCTTCCCTTCCCTTCCCTTCCCTTCCCTTCCCTTCCCTTCCCATTACTCCAAATCAGAAAATACAGTTCGGAAGGCTATTGACTCTTAGATCACCCTCTTTCAATGCATGCCTTACAGTGTTGTCTTCAATTATGTCATGACAAGGGATCTAAAACTGCCACTTTAGCAGCAGAAAGGGGCTTAATGGAACCATAGCCATTCTTGCTGCAATTGAATCACTGGATTCAGCTAGCTGAAATCTCCAAATTCTGTAAAAAGAACCTTTCTTGTATGTAAACCAAGGAAAAAACCTTAGTCTGTTGTCATTTCAAGCACACATTTTTACTAGGGGAACAACATTGAATTTATCTAAAATCCTGCTGGCCAGTCCCTTTGTTCTTCCTGGAAAATAAAATTGTATATAACCTTTTCTTTTCCCCCCTAGAGATTTAAAATTGTTCAGTTAATATTTTTAGCGCAAATTTTAATTCCTTCCTGTTCCCAGCAAAGCAGGCAGAGCCAATGAAGAGGAGGGACAAAGTTTTCCATGTCCTGTGGAAAAAGCTATCAGAGATTAAGTCTTGTTTCTCATATTGTCTGGAATTACAGCGGTGTCTGAGGATGTGCAATAAACTCAGAGCTCACCAAGCTAACTCCTATGAAGATCCAGCAGACCTGGCCTTCTCTGCCCCATGAGCTGTGACTGTGCTCGCAAGGTACAATGAACAGACTTCTGATACAAAGAATGCATTGTTCTAAACTGAAATATAATCAGCAGAAATGAATCTGAATATTAATGCCTGGGATATGTATACTCATCTCCATTAGCTGTCCACAGCCATCCTGTACCTACTGGTCCATGCTTTCACCTTTACCACAGAATGAACCATTAGGGATATACTGCTGAGGTCAAAGTAATCTTAATCACAAAACACACCCAGCTAGTGGGGAGAATGCTGAACCTGGGTGGTCTCCACCTACACCCTCAGCCTTGCACTGTTTACAGTAACTTTCTGTCTGCTGCAAACGCCCTTCCAGACTGGGGGAAATTTCTACAGAAGGCTCACTCTGCCTGATATTGGTTGGGTGCATGCTGGATCCAACTGTGCTTATGTCTCTGTTGGATTTAAGCCACGGAAGAAACGATGGTACTGAAAGGAAGTTTCTCCTGGGAGCCTAAGCTTCACTTTGCAAAGGACATAGTATTCTTGCTGCAGAAAGAGACCCCAAAAGTATTGCCCCTAATATGTAAAAATATCTCCTTGCTCAACCAGGTTACACTATCATTTTAGATATGTATGTAAAAGCAGCTATCACCACTGCTGATTAAATACAGAAATAATATTCAGCTCCTGAGAGGAATCACTGTGTCCAGCATAACATGCAACTCAGAGGGTTATTTTCTAATTATGCTGAATAAGTGAAAAATACAAATCTTGCTTACTTTGTATGTGGAGATAAACTTAAGCTTGTCTTCACAGTCTCAGTCAATATTCTTCCTCTGCCACCCTCAGTTTTCCTACATCAGCAAAGGCAGAGACTATTAAGAGCATATGGGATGCCAACCAGGACATAATCAGGAAAACATGGGACATTCTGAGCACACAAGGCAGATGATCACTCAGAAAGATGTTGATGTCCTTATGCCTATTCATTTATCTACTTGAATCAAAGGAATGGAGGAGGAGGGGGAATGAGTATTAGGAAGGGGGGAGGGAGTCTGGGCATGATTAACAATAGGTGTGAGACAGGAAGAACTAGATTAAACTGATCCTTATGCAAATGATCTGCGTCTGATTGCATCAAACCATGCACAGTTTAATGAGTATGGTAAGATGCCTTTATCTCTGCTTGGATGTGTTCTGAAAAGAAGGACTGCTCTAAGATAAAACACAGTTTAATAAGAAGGTTTTTCATTATGGGGTCGATCTGCATTTGCATTTCTGTCTCTGAGCCACACAGCTCTCCTGAACCTCCATTCCTTTTCAAGAGATTAGTCAGTAAGCACTTATGTATTGTTGACACACACCTTAGGGCACTGAATACTTAACATGCGTGTGAGTTTTAGTGTGGTCTTTCATGACCTGGATTAGACATTTCAGAATGCAGAATAAGTGGCAAACTCTTATTTTTTCTGCTTATCTACACAGCACTCTTTACCCTTCTGTTATTTTGAAGCTTTGTAAAATCTTTTCAGTATTCATACACTATGATACAGAGACAGAACTTACCTTTGGTACTTACAGCATCAGGGGCCAGATTCAGAACTGCACAACCTCTGCAACATAGTGATAGCTGAAGCTTCTGTGAAGCTAATCTGATTTTATGCTACTGTAGCTGAGGTCTAACCCTCTATTTCAAAAGACTGTGCTAGCTTCTTCCAAGTGGCTGCCTTTGTATACTGAATAGGCTAGCTAGAAACTATCTTAGCTTTAACTGTCCTAGGCTCTTCTTACAGTTACAGAAGCAGAAGAAATAAAGCATAGGCAACATTTTTTTTTTCCCTTGTGCAAACAAGCCAGTGGGTAATCTCCAAAACTCTCAGGAAGATCTTAGGAAACATGGGTGGCCAATGCACTGCCCTCTGCTCAGACTGCATGAGCTGGAGTTACATGTGATGTAAGCATTAGTCTTCCTCATCCAGTGACAATTTATCACTGGATTCACCACTGGATTCATCAGTGTCATCAGCAAAACCATTCAATCACAGAAGGCTAGAGGTACCTTACCTTTGTTCTGAAGAAGAGCAAGTGGTTCATCTTCCTCTACCTTGAACAAGTCTGCATATACTTTGGATACAACCTGTGGATACCCTGTCCTTTCTCATTCAGAACATTATTTTCCCATTTAGGTCCTGTGTTATTCTCTAAAGCCTGTGTTCACACTAATATCTGTATTCACACACAACGTACTTACAAATGACCTTCGTGGTGTGGATAGAAAGGATTTCAGTCTCAAAATACTCATGCTGAATATTAACTCTCCAAATAATGGAATCAAATAAATATCAATGGCCATCCAAACACCTTTATGAAGTAGATATCTCTTTTCAAAACCACTAGAATTTGTCTTTGCAACAAGGATCTGTTGAACTAGCTTGGCGTTTTACAATCTACCTTCTCCACTTCAGCTTTGATTGATCATCTTCTGTAGGTGTCTCCTTTTCATAGAAACAAAGCATTTGAGCAAAAACAATTCAGCAGGAAGAACCTCAGACCTAAGTACCTTGAAGACTGGGAATTCTAATCTGTCACTGTGCTTTATGTCATTACAAACATGGCTGCTCCTTTTCTATCACTAGTCTGCTTGATGTCTTTAGGAATTTCTCTGGATTTGTATTCCTTTGAATACCGTGTATACTTACATAATCTCTATCAATTCATTTAACCTGACCTTCATTTCTGCATCTTTTTGCTTTCCTGACTTTATTCTGACATGTCTGTAGTTTCTTTGCATTCCATCATTTATTCAAACTCAGCAGCTATAGTGTCCTCTTATCACAGGTTATAGTTTTGCCCTGTATGTTTTCCTTTACACTTGCTGCAGCTACAAAATCTTTCTCCATAGACCAAGAATTCCACAGAAGCAAAATGCTGGAACATATTAACCTGGCCACAAAATGTGTTTTTTTCCATCAGTTAAAAAGTCTACTTCTATTTTAGATTACTGTCCTTTGTGATGTCACAATTCTGACAGTCCAGGACAGGCTGAGTGACAAAACAACTCAGTTATTGGTGGTGGTGTCCTTACATCCTCTAGTGCCAGGTGAGAGGGTACATGCTCAGGACAAAGTGTGAGTGAGGTAGGATGGAATCTGGCACACACCTCCTCACCTCTTAACATGGTGGTGAGGGTCCAGTAGGACCAAATGCTAGAAAACAAGATTAAAATATCTTACCTTTACTAAAGAACTTTAATTTGAAAAGATAACCAGGAAATATTGTCAGATGAGGTTTTGGGGGGGAGGGGAGAGGCATTGATTGTCTTTCACATTAGGGAAAAAATTTGTGTGCCAATGTGATGAGCACAGTTTCACTGACAGACCTTCAGTCCATCTCTTACAGAGGCAGTTCAGAGGCATTGTAATTGTCCCTCAAAATATCCTGCCTCTCTTTGAAGGTTAAATGGATAAATCAAATTGCTAATATGGTGACTTAAACTCAGATGCCTAAAATTGTGCAATATGAATGTCCTGTGCATAGGGACAATGGGCATGAGCCTTCAAGTGGCGGTGCCAGAGGGCTGCCAGTCTTCATTTGAAGGGAAGTGTTTTTAAGGTCAGATTCGACGAGAGGGAAGAATGTAGTTTTGTGACCGTGACAGGGAGCATAAGTGAAATCACAGAGATTGACGTTGAGAAGTGTAATGAGTGGTTGATGGAGGCTGGCACTGCCACAGCTATCTGAGGCAGAATAAGAAGCAGCCATAAGAGATTGTGCCTACATCTTAGGCATGGTTCCAACTCTCCTTCGATTAGGTGCTGTCAGTTGTCTCTTGGAAAGCTCTGCTTTTCTTAGGGTTAATCTGGACTGGTATAAACACAAGTTCACAATGGCATCCTTTCTCAGGAGCCTTTTGAAAGTAACAAACTCATCCTCTTGCAGTGAAACATCTAGTGTGAAATCCTGACTCCCCTGTAAGCCACTGTTTTGTATCTGTATTCATTGACATCAAGGTCCAACAATTCAGTTGGAAACATCTTCACTTTTTCACCTGGGTGACCATCCCACCTCCTAGAGTCAGTCTGGCATTTCCCTTCCCTTGCAGGTGCAAAAGATGAGTCTGTTTGATTTCAGACTGGTCACTTAGCATCTATTGAACACAAATGTTAACATCCCTGCAGTCTTTCAGTTGCCCAAATTACATTTTCATTTTATAAACATACTGCCATTCACTATCACTTCAAAGCTGGCATAAGAATTTAAAGCCTTGGTAAACTTTTGAGTGCCACTTGTGTCCTGGTTGTAGGATGTGTCTGACGGATACAATTTGGGATGAGACAAATCAAGACTTCTTGGACACTGCCCATGGTGGGAAGCAAAGCCATCACAACCATCTGCTGTTAATGCCATCAGAGTGTTCCTTCTACATTTTATGCATAATTTTATTCTGACGTCTTTGCCCAAATTTGTCATTTGAACTTTTGCCCCTAGAATCAACACTAGAATCTGTATTGAAAGATGAGAACAGGTATTTATTTAGGCTTTGAGCCATACCTAAATGGTGTTTGATCTCAGTGTCAATATCACAGCATAGATGTCTCTTTTTTTCTTTCCAATTCTCTTTCATTCATATGGCTGAAAGACCTTTTAATCTCTATGCAACTTCCTTTGCAAGGTCTAAATCACCTTGATATTTGGCAACATTGATTCTGTCTTCCTCTTCTTGATTGCTCAATTTTAGGGAATTTCCTGAATAATAAAAATTATGTCCATATATGCAAAAATGTTCACAAGGCCTCCTTCAGAGCCTTTGCTCTATTTATCATATGTAATTTCTAGAGGATTTATGTTAGTCCAAATGAATTCTTCAGAGGCCTGATCCAATTTCTTTCTCTTCTTTTGTTATAGATCTCAATGGTTCTGGGAGTTAGCCCAAAGCCTGGTGTATTTAAATGAGTTCTAAGCTGAAGGGTATGCAATAAAACCAATGACTTTGATTTTTATTTTATTTTATTTTATTTTATTTTATTTTATTTTATTTTATTTTATTTTATTTTATTTTATTTTATTTTATTTTATTTTATTTTTTGTGGGAGTACAACCGAGTCACAGATTTTCATTTTTCTTTCTAAATCTCAAGAAACTTCACGTTAAGTGATTATGAAGCTAGTCCTCTTCAGTACAAGTTGTTCTTTACATTTGGAATAGTGCTTTGGAGTTTGTACTGAAAATGAATTTTCTGTAAGAAGTAATACTGAAGTTATGTTGAATGGAAATCTAAATAGAAAAAAAGTTATCTATTTATACAAAGTCCCACTAATCACATATATGTATATAAATGTACACATATGTAGGGTCTATTTTAATAATTTAAGTTCAATTTTTTTTTTTTCTAACTTGACAGTTAAGAGGCACTTACCCTCTTCATCTCTACTAAAGTCTTCCTTTTACTGAGCCTCGATGTCTCTTAAAATATGGGCTTCTTAAATATCAGATGTAATGGGATTATTCATTTTTTCTATTACGTTTATCTATCTAGTAACAATTGAATTCAGATTACCAAACAATTATCAAGTGGCAACAACTTCCAGATTACGTCAGTGTTGGCTTGATTCGAACTGGTGAGCCAGAGGTGAGGGAATAACTCATTAACCATTCTTTTGAGGCATCCGCTCCCCAACAGTGACAATTTAACAGAACTGCCAGCAAGCTCATCTTTTACAATAACAAATTACACATCCAGCAACATCATTGTTTTAATCTTAATCTGTCTTTGCTTCTCCCCTCATTTTCCCTTTCCCCTCTGCCCCTAACACATATAAACACAGAGACTTTCCCTTTTTATAAGTACAATGGATGTTGTTGTCAGTTCAGATAAGAGCAAATGCCAGATAGGATGGCAATATTTTCAGGCCTGGCAAATGCAATCATAAGTTCAGTTTATTAATATTGCAACAGTTGCACTAAATGAGATCACTTGGATAACAAAACATTTATCAACAAAACGCTGCCACCTACTGAAGTTTTGCAAACAGCCCAGATGATTGGATAAGATCAGAAATTCACTCTGTCATAAGCTTACGGTCTTTGCTGAAATCATTCAGGGGCTGGGGGGTAGGGGGTGGGAAAGCAAGAATGATAACCAGTGGAACAAGACAAGACATCTCTTTCATGCAGTCTGTTCACAAAGTGTCAGAGTAAATCCTGGAGAGCAACCTCCAAAGAGGAAAGGAGGTTTGGCTCTTTATGCTCAGTGTGTTAAGGAGTTTTCAAGTACAGCAGCTAGAAAACACTTCTTTAGTGTTTTCACTGCTTTAGTTTACAGCAGTCCATTATACATTTCCAGTTTTCTTGTCATATTGATCTTCGAGACCTCTGTTCAGGCCATAGCAAACTGATGGATTCCTCTTGTCAGCTTTCTGGGTTCCTTCAACCCAGGATATAAATGCTTTATAAATACATATGTCTGAGTCATTAAATCTTGTATATTCTCTGCTCCAAAATCTCAGCTAATTTAACATTTAATTGTTTCAGCACAGCTCAACAAATATACCTGTGAAAGAACGGTAAGTCCTGCACACCATGCAGAAGAAGAACTTATAACTGCCAAAGTTTCATTGCTTTGGTGTGGATCAGTAAATGATCATATATATAAAGGGCTGGCAAGGCTTTGGATAAAAATTATGCACATTTGAAATGTAGACAGCAGTAGTGTGGTAACCTAAACAGCCTGTATGACAAGAATGTGGATCCCGTTTCCTAAGGGCTTGTAAGAACTGCTATGGTGGTTTAATTATCAGTTATTGGTAGAAGTATTTAAATGTAATCCAAACAAAGTTATTCATGGTGAAATTACTTGTTTACCTTATGAATAGAAAGGAGTATTTATGTTAACCAAGAAGAGTAAACTCAAAGTTTCAGCATGTATTAGGAACAAAAATGTCATTGCAGTTATTTCATGCAATGAGTAATCCATCTATTCCTTTGCAATAACAATAAAAAAATTAATTCTTAACCTCAAAATTTCCTTGGATGCTAAAATTATGGACAAATCACAAGACATGAAAAAGTAATTGGTCTTTAAGACTGAAATACAGCAGAGCACTTAGACACGTGCATAACTTTAAGCATGGGAGTAATTCCATTGAAATAAACAGGACTACTCAAACGTTTCTGATTTTGCATGTGCTTCCACCCTCTGCTAGCTTAGGGGCTCAGAATGGATACGCTTGTTTAATAGAGTGTTTATCTCCTGAATTTACACATTTAGCATTACTGATTCCTTCCCTTTCATCAGGCAGGGACATGGAATTCTCCATTTTTCTAGCCTCCTTCTGGGCCAGTTTCAAACTTCATTGTGCCTTCCCATGCATTTGCATTTTATATCTGATGTAGAAAACAGCAGCTATAAAACCATACCCTGAGTCCTGAGGGAGTGAAGCAGATAACTTGAAAGGAAACACTCAGAGGTTCGTCTAGATTAGGGGACAGGATCGATATTGGGCTGAGGGTGGCTCTTCCTGACCTAGTTTTGGACTGTTTTGCACTAGGGAGCAATATCTCCTTTCTTCTTTGAATTTAGCTGTTTGCAATTGCCCTTTATCTCCCCTCCATGGCTGTGACCACATGTATTGAGAAGTCCTGACCTCATTCTCTTTCCATCATTCTGGTATTGTCCTTACTGATGTGATGGAAGGCTTTCTTTTTTTTTTTTATTGTGGGCCACAAATACATGCTCAATACTGAACTGGGGAATTCCACCTGTAACAAAGCAGATCCAAAGTCTTTAAGCCGTGTTGACCACACTGCTTAGCACCTTTGCAGTAAGATCTACCATATCTTTAGGTCTTCAGTTGTTTTTTAAAATTTGAATTGTTCATGGTGAGTTAGTTATATTGCTGTATCTGGCATGTATATCAAGTGCTGGCTCCACCACCTTCCTTCTTGTGCAAGCAGAGTAAAACCCTAAGTCCCCGCTGTGAGTCACGTGGCTCTGCCATTGCTGGATATAAGCCCTGAATAGTTTAGGAGGGCTTGGGCTTTAAGCTCTGCTTTGCTGCAACTGTTCTTCAAAACAGAGGAGCTTCAAATCATTTTGACTCCGTTCAAGGACACTTGAGCCAACACATCTGCAAGCTCCTATGGATATGAAAGTGAGTGTTTAATGTACACTACTGCCCTAATCGGTGTGCAAGTGTTAATGCTGGCTGGAGCATTTCACACTGGACTGTCTGTATTGTACATTTCTTAATGAGGATTCATGATTATTTCTGAGCTTAGACCTGTCTCTCAGTGACACCATTCCTCTAACAGTGCCTACAGGTTGCTCGTCACCCTGGCACCACAGTGGCAACTTCAGGATTTCCAGAATCAAGCTGATAAGGCAGGCTGTTCCAGCCTGCTGTCTTAAGAGCAAGTCCACTGTAAAAGATGATCCTTGAAATTTGCCTTCATTAGCTGAGCTAATATAGTGCGATGCCTGACTACTGAAACAATGTACTCACCTCAGCTTAAATTTTCCTTCATCTAATTTCCAGATGAGAATGAAGGTCTGAACATCTGAGAACAGAGCTAACCCAGAGCAGGGTTCAAACACAGAAAAATCAGAAAGGAGAATGAACATGGGCAACAGCCTCTGCACATGGAATGAGGTGTCACTTCAGATAACAGAAAGACCTGGTGGCAGGAAGGTGAGGAAGGGAAGGAGCTTTGGATATCTGGGGCTTTCCCATCTTGTCTTTTGCTCTTCCCAAGTTCCCATTTTCCCCTAGGCACTTGCATGAGGAAGGGATGGATGCTTCCTTTCATAATCCATGTGAGCAGCTGGGTGGATGGAAAGGGCTGCTGATCTGTGGCTTCCTGGGTCTGCATGATGAATTCATGATCTGGAGGGAATTCTGGTTAAAGCATCTGAAAAAAAGTAGGAGAACATGTTGATTTTTGAGCTCTATCTCTTGCTGTGTCATGCCTCTTGACAAACTTTGTATTTTTCCTTACCCATAGATGGGGTAGGGTTAGAATTTTGACACAATTGTTTTTTGTCATGAAGTGAACTCCTATGCATTGGAGAGAAAAGGCTCCCTTGTTGTTAGCAGAAGGCAGAGCTCCCCCATGAAGAATTTTAGCCCTTCCTTTGCTCACTATACTTTTCTAAGCCACTGGGAGGCTGGAAGGTGCAACCTTATGGAGATACTGGGCAAAAGTGTCCCAGTTATATGTTGTCAGAATAAATGCCTGCATGAGCTGCAGCTCTCAGGTCAAAGAAAATCACTTTATTGCTAGTGCTACAGCAGCAAATTGGTATCCTGGACATGCCTGCACAGGCATAATCTAGATTAACAGCTATAGCCAAGATAGTTTATATTCTAGGCTGCTTTAATCATCCTCAGTGAGAAGTGCTATTTAAAGTTTTAGTACACCCAGATGCAGTTTTTGAAAGCATCATGTCTAGAGGTTAGCTTTTCTAGTCATACTTATTAAAGGAGTTGGCCACTGTGTAATTAAATGAGCAATGCTAATTAGTTTATATTTTTGTAGTCAATAGAACTTTGCCAGTGAACACCATGGCATGATCTTGTCTTTCTTGCAGAGGACACATATAAATGCTGTGTATGTTTTTATAACAGATTATTCTGAGCTTTTCCTGAGTGTGGAGGAAGGGCTTGTGCTGGTGAGATTCAGGCATGAGAAGCTTGGCTGATTGTGGCTGGTAAGAACAGCTCCTGGATGGCCCCTGAGCAGAAAAAGATTGAAGTGTATAACTACAGAAGAAATTTCAGGTTCTCAGAAAATTGATCACTAGATAAAGGTTTTGGAAGGGTTTAAAATCCAAGAGCACTATGACACTGCTTTTTTCTCTTAAAGGTGAACAAAAGTACCTCATAAAAGGTCTGCAAATATAAATTTAATTTTGACTTTTTAAAAGGCAACAAAAATCTGCTACTGTATAGGTTGTATTGACAAAGGAGAAATCTTCTGTTACAAATTTTATGATAAAGAATAAACTACATGCCACAAACATGACTTCTTCACTTCTAAGATTATGTGTTTTTCTGGTCGTTTAAGATGTTTTTAGAATGTGTATAAGTTAACTTGAAACATAATAACTTCAAACACTTTGTAGCTAATATTTTGATCATGTATGTTACTCAAAATTCCATTTTACTTATCATCGATGAAATGAACGTTTGTGCAACTTTACTGCCCTTCATACATTCTCATTTCTTTCCAAATGGAGAATAACAACAAACATGGATATTGATAATAAAAAGCTATTATAGACAAGATGTAGATCTCATTTCTAGAATCACATTACATTATTATAGGTTAATTTCACATTTTCCCTGAAAAGAATAACCGGTATTAGTCTGGTCCACACAATTGATTCAGTGTCACTCTGTAACAAAGTCACAGACATCCTTCTGCAGACTGTATCTGTTTCTGTTCAGGTAATTAATCCATAGCAGGTCAAGTATGTGTCTTACCAAGAATGTATGTAATGTTTTAAGTGGGGGGTGAGGCTACTCCCCTGTGAGAGCAGAGGTACGCACTTGGAAGGAAGCTGTGAAATGCAGTGGGAAGAAGGGAGGCTTGCAGTGAGTGCAAGATTCCCCAGCTCTTATACCATTGAGGAATGAGGGTCTAGCGATGGCTGAAAAAAGGTGGCCACTCTCATAATCTTTGGGATGGGAATAGCATTATTGTGCTCCTTTCCTCACAGAGTGCAGCAGAGTACCATCTGGCTGTCTGGGGACACAGGGTTTGCTACCTGTGACTGAGGAGGATCATCACTGCTCCAAGAAAAGCAGTTTCAGGACCTAACTGCAAAAGCCCAGCCTGAAGTAAGTCAACATGTTGCCATTGGTACAACATTAATTTGTGCTAACTGTCAAACAGGCTCTCCTGTGCACAAGACTGTGCATGTATCAGCTGTAAACCCAAACTTTTCCATTGGATTTCCTTCTCAGAGAACAAATGTTCCAACTTAGCTACAGCAGCATTCATGTTACTTTGCTGAGGCGTTTTGTTTACAAGGAGCCCAGTATTATGCACTTGGCCCCAGATGTGTTTGTTCCCTTTTAATGAAGCCAGCGTCTGAGGATTCCAGAAGCTAGAAATGTAACTTCCTGGCACTTTGGCATGTTTAAAAGTTGCACTACTCAGATTTAATACTGGTTGATGGTAAGGAGATCAAATTTTGTTGTGCCAACTCATCAGATTATACTGTTGCTGAATTTACATTAGTTCTTTATTATGAGTGTGGGGTATGATAGTTGAGGAGAGTTTGAGGAAAACGGTTTGTTTATCAAGACAGCTAATAAGGAAATACGTGTTTTAAACTGTAAACTGTCTACTTTGAAAAGTTTGGCATTGTGCCTTGCATGCTTTCTGCCCTGTCTGAAAATGACACAACTATGAGTGTAAACTATGTATGTGTGGATGCATGTGTATGTATTTGTGGTTTTATTACTACCATCTCAGAGTGCCGCCTAGGAGAGCAGAACACCAGTGGAATCTGCCTTAGTGTGCTTTCTTTTAGAGAAGTTAGTGAGCCACAAAAGCACCAGGACCTCATCAACATGATGTTTTCAGGCTGTGGTTAGCTGAGTTGGGGAGGACGTGCATCTGAAAACATGTCCCTTCCCAAATTAATGGCTCATAGAATACAAACAGCCTCCTAATGTTTCAGTTTACCATTTCTTGGAGAGCACTAGAAGTTTTCAACTGTTTTTAACACTGAGGGAAAACTGAGGGATAAAAAAGCCTGCAGTCCTAACCTTCATCCTGTGCCTTATCCTGCTAACTGCTCACTGTTGGGTAGAGGGGAAGTGTCTAAAACAGCCGAACTTCTCTGGGCCCCACTGTGCATAGGCAGAGGACACAATGTAGGATTTTGACTAAGGAAAGCTGCCAGTCTGGGTTCATCTCCTGCACCTACTGAAGACAAATATGTCAAGAGATGCCCCAACTCATGCTGTATCACTTACGGTTGTCACGTCCCACCTGTAAGAGGAGGGAAGGGGTGACCAAACATACTGCAGAAAGTCAGAAAGTGTTTTTCATTGGTCCTTTACAACAGTATTAGTAAGCAATGAAATATAATGCATGTATATCCTGATCCTTCATTAATCAGGAAAAAACAACATTAGAGGAAAGGGCTCAGTTCTGCTTTCCATTAATTTGAGATTGAGTCACACAGGCATATCCTAAGGGGGTGATTGCATCCTGAATTGGCTACAAGTGACCGAAAAAGGGAAAATAATCGGCCCAATACTGGTCATTTGGACAATGTGTATTTGATGTGTCAGAGTCATTCCAACCTTCCAGTTACCAGATGTCCGTAAAAATTCATAGCAGGCTATTAAATTTAGCAGATTCCGTCTTAATTAGATTAGCTTCTGCTCAGCATGACAGCAGAGTATTTCACTGATGGAGGATTTATAAAGATTTCTGGTGGGAATTCTTTACGGAAGACGTAGTCTTTTATCCAGCGGGATTTACAAATTGAGAGGGGGGAGGGAGAAGAGGGAAGCCCTGATAAGGGCACACAAACATTGTCATGGCATGTTAAAACATAAATGGGAGCTTTTATTTTATGGATGTTCTCTTTATATTTCTCTTTCAGAGTATGGATAGGTGGTGTGAGTGATTTCTGTGTCCTTGCATTATCAGGCCCAGCTAACATAACGGCATACGGGTGGTGGAAAACTACAAGCAAATTCTTGTTGTCAAATTCCTTCCTAAAACTAGCACCAGAGGAGTACTCAACGTTCAGTTGCCTGTCATGTCATGAGTTATTTTTTCACCTACAGGAGACAGATCTGTACAGTTTGTCTTGGGCTGGTTTTATGTGCTGCAATCCAGCATCTATCCATCCATTGTACTTCTTTCTTTAAGGTCACTGAAAAAAAAAAAAAAAAAAAGAAAAAAAAAAAAAAAAGAGAATAAAACACACAAAAAGACCTACCACAAAACCCTGTTATCTTATTAATTCTGCCTCTGCCCCAGTGCCAACGAATCTCTGGTTTTCCCTACACAGGTTTTTATGGAGGATATATACCGTTAATGGTGACATTGGTGTCAGTAACAGAACGTGAACAGCAGCAATGCCTGTGCTCTATTCCCAGTGAGTAGATAACTTCATAAAGAAAAAAGGGTGGGTGGAGGGGAGGGGAGATCTGGATAATTTTTCTTGTCATTTGATTCACCATTGAAAAGGTCACTCCCTGTAAGAAGAGACAGTCTTCCCTCTGAGATGTCTACAGGAGGAGCAGAAATGGCAGAGCCAGAATGGGGGGTACTTCTTGCCACCATGTGGCTTTTGTGAGGTGGCAAAGCAGCCTTTCTGAACACAAGGGCATGCAACGCCCAGAGAATGCATGCTGGCAGCTGATAAAAACAGAAAGGGACCATCCTTTGCTCACGCCGCGGGCTGATAGCATTCACATCATACACCGTTTGTTACTAGGCAACTGATTAAATATACGTGCCGGTCCTTCAAGCAGTGCTTGCAATTAATTAACCGAACCATTTTCATTTTTACTGTCTTCCGCCCTCCCCTCCCCACCACCAACCGCCTTCCCAAATGCTGACATCTGACACGAGTGCAAGTGATTTGATGCTCCTTCTGACCCGCGGCATAATAAAATGAAGGATGGATGCTTTGCATAGCGGATGTGATCTACACCCAAGTGGTGGCCACCACTGGGCATTCTTGGTGGGTCTAGCTAGCAGCTGGCACACAATAGATATTTTGCTAAGCTTTGTCAGAGCCAGCATAAACCAAACTGCAAAACTTGCAGGGCAAAGTCCAGAAGTTCTCCTGGCACACCTATTTGAAGTTCAATTGTTTTGAAGGGTGGAGGATGGCTTTTAAAACTGGTATCCTTCACACCTGAAGGAGTTGTCCTCAAATCTAAAATGCTATGGATCATGTTTGTGTCAAATGAACTTTGATAAATATAAATATTTACATACTTATTAATACAGATGTGCTGGTGTTAATGGCCAGAGACACCAACTCTGCGTGAATGTTCCTCTGTGCTAGCTGTTACAGAGACCCAACAACAGGCAGTCTCTGCTTTCCTCAGTTCACAGTCTAAATAGGAAAGGCAAAGTGGAAGTAGGGATCTAGACATCAAAGGTTGTTCAAGGTCATGCAGGGGGTCAGCAGCAGGGCTGGAGGTAGAAAATGGCTTTTGTCTCGAGATTGGATTCTATAACAAAAAAAGCAGTGAGTCATCTCACCCCAAATCCTCCCTCTAATTTTGTAATACAGTTGTCATATTAAAGTTGTATGAAATAGACTGGAATTACACATGGAAAATGGGTAACTACAAGGATCCTGGAAGATCTGACTGTTCCTATTACACTTGATCAAATGCAACTGTCAGCTGCTTTGGCAGAGATCACCTTTGATGATTAAAAGGAGAGGACTACATTACAAGAGGGTTTGAGCATGAAACCACTCGCTGCAATCCACAATTAAATAGGAGAGGCTATTGTTCTCTTTCTGACTGGGAAGAGAGTTACAAATTTATTGGAGTTCACAGGCTTGCTGCAGAGCTTGTCTTTAACAAAATTGTAACCCCATTTTATATCAGAGCTTCCTACCCTGCTCGAAACCTCGAGTGCATGAAAGAAGCAATTTAGGGTTTATTTGAAGGGGGAAAAATAGAATGTAGAGTTGTGTTTCTTTTTTCCCTCTTCCCACTGGCTTTATGGTGGGGAGGGAGGGATTTGAATCAGCAGATTCTCAATGGTATTGTCACCTCTTGGAGTTGGGGATAGAATCACTGGAAATGTATGAGAATCAAGTAATGAAGCACAGACTGACTAACAATTCAGGGACTTTTTAACTGACTGGTTGATTTGGTGTGAACCGTCTGAGACTGAGCACTGTGCCTTTGATTCAGAACTGGAATAATTCTCTGAAAAAATCACTCTTTGGGCTTGTGGCTCTCTTCTATGAGCTAAGGCCATTTTCCAATGCAAACGGGACTAGACTATCTTGGCCAGATCTGATGCGACTTTACCTTCTTGTTTTTTGGCCTGTACTCTGATCTGAATAAAGAAGGGTTTGTGCTGTTTTACAGTCCATGAGTGAGGTTGCTAAATCTGCACCATGGTAAAAGCAGCAGCCACCAGGTGCCCTCCTGGCTGCCACAAGTGCTAGCAATCTGTGGCGGTGACCACGACCCTGCAGATGGAGGAGCAGGGTCATGGTCATCCCTTATGAGATGTCAGATTAAGCCTCCTTCTCTCAAGGCGTCTGCCTGCTTTCAGCAGTCCCATTAGAGCTATGCACTCCTCTTTAACTTTCACTGTGGTTTTGCTGACCTTTGAAAGAGAAAAACATTTGTAAAGAGCAATTTTATGCCCTCATAAAGAGTTATGTGTTACCAGGCAGTAATGGAAGCACAAACCAACCCGGCCAAAAGATCTCAGCCTCCTGTCATTGCTTTCTTTAATGCTGCTGTTTCATCATTAATCTCCCTTATGCTTGTCAGTGGCTGGAAATCCCACCCAGTATATGTGAAGATTATTCACAATGCCCATACAGACGTTGCTTCTCAGCCCTGTTAATGCACAGACAGAGGGAGAAAATTGGAGAACACCTGTATATCTTGGAGATTTCTGCATGCTGTTCCTTTCCCCTTATCCCTGCAGTGATTTATATTTAATTGACTTGTAATTATACCTGCTTTTATTTTCTTTTTCTGTTATAGTTATTCTTGGTTGTTCCATGCCCATATAAGGCCTGTCCCTAGCCTTGCTTTTTTTCCTACCACAATGAGGCAATAAATCCAGTGAGGCTGGACAGGAAACCCCGCGTGCCAAGGGGAGGCAGGATGAATACCTCCTGGAGACAGTCAGAGGTTTCACTGCATATTGTCTATATGGTGTTTTTCAAGGAGTGCCCAGGGCAAGCCTGGAAAAACTTTTATGTTTCCAACAGTATTTCTCCCTGGAAAAACATTTTTTAAAAAGCCCTCTGTGTGTTTTTTCCTCTTTTTATGTGTGTAGAATCCTGGACATATAGAAGATAACTCATTTCAAAATTTCAGCTGGGGCCTGCGTTTTAAAGCCAGAAGATATTCGCACAGAATGCTTCACTTAGGAAATGTGTGTTTGCTGTTACTGCTCTCCTCAGCTGACCCAACATGGATGTGTGTTTATTTCTCAAGTGGGAAACAGTTTCTACACTCTCACTGCTCCAAACAAGTTCATTAAAAACACCGAGAAAGTGTTATTAATACTTTCTTGGTCTTCTAAGCATCTCTAGGCTCATTCATGTTTATGTTTTGCTGCAGATACTGGAGAACTTGCTGATCACTCATTCCAGTCTGCTGGAATCTGCTGCAGAGATCTTGAGATATAGGGATAGTATCAAAATGTAAACCAAATCAGTAAAATGGTGGGGAGATGGTACACCATTGACACAGTGACCGCTCTGCATGTTCTTTATGAAAATACACATTCAGAGTCCTTTTTAAATGGATCATTTCTGTAAGTATTCTGTGGTATTCATTGTCTAGGAAAGTCACTTCAGGCTTAGGAAAAATATTACCTTATTGTAAGAGCCTTATGTTGTTCAGACACAACATGATTTTACTCTTCATGCAGTAACAATGAATTGCATCTGCACACTGATGGAAAATCTTGATGCTTGAGAAAGAGCTTGTTTTAAACAGAAAAGAGAGGTTATTGCTATTGCTGCCATTATTGCTGCCAGTGTAAGTGCAGGGAAAATACTCAGAAATAGAATCTGTTGTGTCATATTATAGGTGGTTACATTAATCACTATGTCTTTCTAATTAAGTGACTTAGTGACAACATGGGCTAGTTTGTGAACATTAGGAGAAAAAATGGATCTTTCATCAGGAGTATATGGGCAAAAACCTGCACCAGACATAACCCTGTGAATACAGCATTACTGAACTGTACTCTCTCGCTTGCACACATACACAGTCAAACTCCTTAAGGGTTTGCCAATGGAATGTAGTGCTGAATTATATAGGCTAACTCTACAAGCTAGCTTTGCAAGAATTAGCTTGGGGACTGGAATTAGTCTAAAAGCAGCAACAGGATACATTAGCTCGCATGGCTGAGTTAGCCTGTCTGGCTACCGCTATGATTAGATGGCTTCTGATACCCAATCTAAGTCATGAGAGACATCCTGGATCTTTCAACATGATATGGCATTCTGTGGCTCTCTCATCCCCCATTCCCCCCAGCACAGTGCACTTTACACACATAGGCTATACATACTTGCATTCCAGATTAGGGTTCTTAATGGAATAAACTGGCCTAGCTTCACAGAAGCATTGCTGCATTGATTTACATTGACAGACTCCTGGCCGAGATGTTTCAGTCTGTCATTAGTACTTACCATACTCTACCCATCTAGGGGGCTGGTCATACTCTTATTCCTTTTAATGATAATTCTGCTGCTGCAGTCTTTTTTTTTTTTTTTTTTTTTTTTTGCTTGTTGCTGTTAAGGCCAACAGGCACTATTATGGTCTTCTAGCCTGGTCTCGAAATGATTTTGGCTCCAAGGGATAATTTTGAATAGGAGTGCAGAAGCAGCAGCAGTTGCGTTCCTCTGGCAGCTATCAAGGCTCAGTCCCTCACTCTGCTTCCCCCATGTTCCAACCTGCAGAGTGTTATGCTAATTTTGCTCGCAGCTTCAAGTCAGTTGAATTTCCGGCTAGCTCCAGCTTAAGCTGTTTTTATTTCAAATAAGGTAAATGACCAACTCCAGCCCAGGGTTTGGTTTCCGAGCTTCCATTCTGTTGGTTTTCAGGCTTCACTTCCAGCAGCTATGTGTAATCCCTGAGGAACGCATGTCCTCCACTCTGCCTGTGCCAGGGACACATTGCTCTGCTTGGCTGCTCCCATGGCCTGGAATCCTCTTCCTCATCCCTGCTCTCTTTGGGCTTTAGGCCTGAAATCAACAGAAGTTTTTTTTCACATTTGTTGAAGGCACTTTGCTAAGAGCTGCTTGCTAGTTCAGAGGCCCTCCTCCCTGTTTCTCTCCTGATTTTGCAGAACCTTTCACTTCAGAAATGGAAATTGCTCCTGTGATAGTCACCTCCATTAGAGATTAGTAACAATTATGTGATCCACCTGAAGAGGCTGAGAGCTCCTCTATTGGCTGACAGTGGCCAGTTTGCCTCCCCTGAGATTTAGGTGGCTTGTGGAAAATGCCTCAGTAACAAAGCTAAGGTTATATTAAGGTTCTGGGTAATCTGTGGAAGAAAGCAAAACTAGCAGCATTTGTGGATACCAGCCTCAGTGGTTTGCCATGGGACTCAACTGCATACCATGTCAGATTCTTCCAGTGATGGAGAGGACCATGGGGAAGCCAACAGCTCTCAGAGGTCCAGGCACCATAGCACACTGCACTGCATTGTCAGGATGTGTCTCTGCAAGCAGTCACTGCTATTCAAGGGATCATCCATCTCTGCCAGTGTGTCTAAAAAAGCTGAGACAGACTCTGTCTGAAGGTGCATATCCAAATTAATAATTCAGAAATATGAAGGAAAGGAACAGAAAATAAAGAGATGTGGGATGACTTACTTGTGGCCACACAGCAAATCAAAGCTGAGACACTAGCGTCCCTCGCTACAATGATCCCACTACTGCCACGGTCCTGTGGAGCAGGTTAGCATATCCTCCAGCTTCAAAAACTTCAGTTAGCCAAACATAAACCTAGAAATACCTATCTTCAAGGAAACTGCATGAAGCATCACATTATAGCATAAAGAAATAGTGTTTCTTTGCTTGTCTCGTAGGAAGCTGACATTTTCTGTGCTGTGCATTGGCATTTCCTGTGATATTGCCACAGGCGTAGCACTCAGATGGATTGCTCAGGAGCACATTAGATACTGCTTCATAGATATAACTTTGGACAGGAATCTCCTCTTTGCATGTGGAATGGATAGGCAAAGCCTATCATGACAGAGGTCATGAGAATCAGCAAAATATTACTGAGGCGCTCTGCAGGAATCTCCAATCAATGTCACTCATTTCTGTATGATTTACTCAAACGTTAACATTCTGGTGTTGCTTTACTCCCACTTTATGAGACTTAAATTTGACTTGGTTCTCTTTTCATATGTGTATTTGTTTCATTTATGAACATAGAATAACTGCTATTGTGCAATTGCTCCAGCAGGCAAGTACACACACAGTCACTCACTCATCCCTGCCCTGACAGCAGGATGGGGCACAAAATATGAAGAACAAAGGTAAGAAAACTCATTTAATGGAAATAAAGAGTAATAAAAAATCCATACATAATCAGTCACCATCTCTCACAAGTAGAACAATACTCATCCAATCTCTGAACACTATCTACCTTGGAAGTTCCCTATCTCCTTCTTCCTCTACTTCATGTGTCATTGCTGAGCATGATGTTATATGGCATAAAATGTCCCTTTGGAGAATTCAGATCAGCTGTCCCAACTGTGTTTTGTCCCAGTCTCCTGTCCACCTCCAGCCTATTCCCTGCAGGGAGACAGGATAAAGTGAGAGAAAGTAAAAGATTTCACATTGTGCAAGCACTGCTCAACAGTAACCAAAACACTGGTGTGGTTTCAAAACTTAAGTCACAGATCCAAAAAAACAGCCTCATACAGTCTAGTATGGAGAAAGTTAATTCCATCTCAGCCAGACCAGTACAAGTACTTCATTTAAGGTACCCTTTTTTAGAGAAGATTGTAAGGACCACAAAGAGAGAGCCTGGAGCTTCTTCCTTATGAGGAAAAGCCTGAGACTGTTCAGCATGGAGAAGTCTGAGAGGGGATCTCTTGTAAATATCTAAAGGATGGGTGTCAAGTGGATGAGACCAGGCTTTTCTCAGTGGTGTGTAGTGACAGGACTAGGGGCAAGGGGCAAAAAACAAACACAGAAAGTTTCATGTGGACATGAGAAAGAACTTTACTTTGAGAGTGACAGAGCACTGGAGCAAGCTGCCCAGAGAGACTGTGGAGTCTACCCATCACAAGAACAGTTAGTCTCTGACACAGCAGACTGATAGACTGGATAATATTGTGAATGCTGAAGGAGGACAGCACCTTGTATGCACACATCTGTTTCTGGTTCACTGAAGAGGCTTTTGATACCTAGCTTTTAGATAGCTGAAAATAATTGAGACGAAACTCATTCCTTAGTGATCAACACTGAGTCTTCCTCCTGTTCTCTTTGTATCGGTTATTATGTTATACCTACCAACATGGACATTATCTGTTCCATAAGAGGTTTGATGTAGCTTATCATTTTATGTTTTAACATAGTAAACGACATTTAAAATCTTCCTTTACCATAATTCTTCTCAGCACCGAGTCCCAGAGGTTAGTAATATACATTTTGTCCTAGTAATGCACATTTTCCCTCAGTATGCCTTGATTTTGGATGCTTCCTGTCTGTGAATCCTACCTTCTCAGATGCAGAGCACAGTTCTGCCTACTGTTAAAAATGACTGAAAGACTGAGCAAAAACTTTAACTTGTGATAACTGTCAGACTCAAATAAATATTGATTTTAAGTGTCAATTTTTAGTAAAGATAGATGTCAAAGCCCAACAAACCCAATTACAGTTCTATAAAATGTATTTCATAACTCTAGTTTAAATGTGTGCCAATGCTTTTATAGTGTAACTGGAAAGACAAAGAACCACCTGGCTTCTTGGTACAATATATCTAGAGGGATATTTATTAAATTTATCTGATATATATTGTAACAATATAGCCAAGTCTATTGTATTTCTGCCATCATCTACTTCACTCTTTTCTGGCTGTTTTTAATGAACTTTTAGTATTGCTTTTATTCACCTAGGCTTAGTAAATACTGTCTCTACAGGTGCGTACGTTAGTCTTACTTCCTTCACTGTGGCCAATGACCTTTGAACTAGTTGGCTATTTCTAACCTGTCTGGAAGCAAAGATGTCTCAAATATGCCAACTTCCCCAAAGTTTAATCAAACCAGGCAACTGTTCTGGGCCAGCTGACAGGAAACACTATGATGTGAGCTCATACCTTTCAAATAACAGCTGAATCCACATGAAGGAGAGCTGTGCTGACTACCCTCACCTCAGAAAATACTCCCGCTGGAGGCTGCATTTTTTGAGCCTCCTGTGAACCTGAGTGTGAGGAGTAGAACCTGAGGCAACCCAGTCTCAATGAGTCCTTCACCAGCCCATTTCCTTGTTCCTCCTTTGTGACAAGAGGGGCTGGGACTGAATGTAATGTCCAAGGTAAGGATAGATCATGCTGTCTGCAAAATGATGCCACAGGATTATAGTATTTTCTTTATTGTTTATTAAACTCTTTCTCACAAAGTCTGATGTCTGCCTTTTTTTTTTTTTTTTAAACCACCTCTGCACAGTCAGCAGATGCTTGCCTTGAGCTGTATCTACTGATGTGTTTTGAGATGCTTAAAAGTAATTCAAATCCCTGTCACATGCATGTGGAGTTTGCAGTGTTCTATACATACTATTTTTTCTTTTGCCTTCGTTTAATGCCATTCATTCTCTGTTTTCTTCATTCTGTCAATCTCTGCAGCTTCTCATCCCTATCCATTTGACTCACCTACCTAATTTTATGTGACACAAACTTTGTCACCTTTGCTCTTCACCGTGGTCTTCAAATCCTTAATAAATGTCCCAAGTACAGATCTTATTTTTAATCCCCAGTGCACCCTACCCTTTCCATGCTGAGATGGAGCATTTGTTCCTACTCTTTGTTTCCACTCTCACAACCATAGGCTTTTTTCTCCCACTATCCATGCAGGACTTTACCTCTCACCTTGTGGTTATTAAGTTTCCTTTATAGCCTCTTCTCAGGAACTTTATCAAAAGCCTTTTGAAAGCCTAAATAAAATATAGCCATTGGTTGCCCTTTATCTGCTGTTTTGTTAACTCTTTCAAAGACCTCTAACTGGTCTGAGACACAGTTTCTTCTAAGACAGAAATCATGCTGGTTTGCCGCTATCATGTCACCCTCATCTATTGCTCCTGCTTTATAACAGCCTTTAATGATTTCCCTGTACCTGGAGTGTGTTACTTAAGCACAGAAAGCAGAGGGAGATGCTTGTCTGTGGAGACTTTTCCTACCAGTCTTCTAGCTGGTTGGTTTATGTAGCCTTTAAGCCCTGAGGTAAGGAAATAGGAAAACAGATTAATAGACATAGCAATCTCCCCCAAGATACTTTTAGATAAACACAGCCTTGGGCATTTAGAAAGTTGGATTTACTACACCTTAAAAGAGGTTCCTGAAAACCATGGCTGTTTTATTCTAAAGTATGCAGCCAAAGGCATGCATTTCTTTAATCTTTGCCACTCTTCCCCAATAGACAACCAAAAGCATAGGTCCCACGGTTTAGAAACAGTTGTGTATAAACTGGAAATAATCTCAGCAAGCCTTTATAACAATGAAGATCTCTTTGGGGGCACTGAAGTAGTTTTGAACTGAAGCCAAAACACATTTCCAGTGCACAGGCTGTACAGAAACAGACACAAATGCACAGTTGATATTGGTAGGGTAATACAATTGCCAATATTTTCCTGGAAAAATGAGAATACAGACAGTGATGTTTGAAGGTAGATGTGTGTTATGCTCAAAACAGCACTGAAGCGCAAATCCATGTTTGCTACCGCTGTAGGTTTGATATCCCAGCTGTGACCCTTGTTTCCTGCCAAGTGGCAGGCATTGCCCATGTCCTCACTTCTGTTTCCCAGCTGTCTGCATCACAAGCTGCCAGTATCTCCTTCATATTGCTGGTGAGTAACTCACATGTGCCCAGCACAGGCAACTCAAAGGTAAGTATTTAGTTCTGGTTGCCATTGGAATTTTTCACTCATCTCACCTGTGCCAAAATGTTGTGCCATTCACGGTTCATCTCTTTCTTTTCCTCCACAGAGGCAGAATCACATCGTTGTTGATTTGCTTCTGAAATGGGAAAGGAGAACTCATATTCCCAGACATTCCCATGTTGTAATTTTTCCTTATTATCACGTGAACTTATGCAGTTGCTCCCTCCACTTCTCTGCAAACTGGTAAATCCTTTAATCTGAACCCCAACTCCTCAAAAAACTCCTTTCTTCTTTGAGTTTGTGGCCTAGTGTGCTTTCTACATGATGCACCACTGTAATGGTCTTACTCAGGAAAAGATGCAGGACAAGCACAGCTCTCTAAGATCTGTGTTGGTAGATGATTTTTTAATATTACAATATCCTTTAGAGTGCTTTCTGTTTTGCAAGGAACATCTGAACCCTCCAGGGAGGCTGAAGGCTGCTGGAGAACTACAAACCCTACACTGTTTATAGTCAGTATTGCTGAAATAAGTACATAGTTCTTGGACTGCAGCATTTGGCTGCAATTTCTAGAGCTCCATTTTTGAGTGATGGCTCCTGCCATGGATGCACCACCTTCCACATAAAGGGGACCAACATGTACAGATACAAGATGCTGATCTTGCATATTAGAAGCTGGGACTAGTACTTTACTTTGCCTTCCTTTCCAGTGTGTCTACTTAAACTTTGCAAGGCACAACTCATCCCCAGCATTCTGATTATATATTTTTTTTCTCTTCCTGAAGCACAGTTTGCTCATGCTTAGGTGATTTACTAAAGGCTGCATAACTGCTCGGAAATATGTAAGGCTGTTTTGGCAGTACTGGTGTAGATATTTCAGAGCCCTGCCTCAGATTGATAGTGTTTCTCGGGGAGAAGGCAGCTCTGGAAAATGTTTGAGTTCAAAAGGAAGAAGAATCTCTTTAATCACTCAGGCTCTCAGGAAACCCAAGACCCAGTGGGACAGTCTCCTCATAGTTGAGACTGTCCCAGAAACTCAGTGGCATTTGAAAGCAAGATTACAGCCAGGGAAAGATCTGCAGTGCTGAAGAGGATCTCAGTGAGTGTGAACAAAATGGCTACTGCCTCTGCTACAGCCAAAAACTAGGTTTGGGGTCCGGTATTTTAGAAAGAACTTCATATTAGCAATGCCCACTTTTCTGTCTGAAATATCCAGGAGGGTTTAGATCAGATAATCAGTATTTAAAAAACAGTGTAGCTCAAGGATCTATTTCAAGTCTCCTCAGATTATATTTAGGGCCCAGTCCTTCAACTGTTTTCTTTCTTTCCTTCTTTCTCCTTCTTTCTCAATATATGTATCCTGAAGGACTCCTATGAGATTATTTCAAACAGAGCAACTGCTGGATTAGACCTTAATCCCTTTTCCATCCATTTAAATCATCCTGAATGGTGAGGGATTGTGGTGTGTTCCAGCTCTGGCCTAGGACACATTTTATTCTGGCATCTTTTTGTTTTGCATCTGTTTTCTGTCATTTTTCTTTTCCTTTGGCAAATTCTCTGGCTTCAGTTGTATTTGTAACTTGCCATCTTACCAATATGGTCTGGCAGTGATATCTGTCTTGAGGGGATCACTTTTCCCTGCTCTTGTTCTGTAACAGGCAGTTGATTCTTATGAAACATCCCTCTCCCATCCGCTTGGCTTTGCTCTGCAGCTTCGTGGGGTGTGAACTTTGAAGGAGTCAGCTCAGATTATCCACGTTTATGACTGCTTTTTTTTGTTGTTGTTGTTCATTTTGTTTTTCAGCAGTGCCCCACCATACCAGTCAGTTCCACTTACAAAAAATGAAAGGAGACAGTGCTGCACAAAAAGCAGAGGGTGGGCTGTAGTCTGGAGGAAAGCTACGCAGTTCTTCTGAGTTTCCTCTGGAGGTCACTTCCCGGTGACCAGTCTTCCTCCTACAAGCACTCAATCAGGGAGACATATTCAGCTGAGAACATCTCCCTGAGCCACAGGAGGAACGGATACTGAGGACCACTGCCTTCTGATAGAGACTGGGCAGAAAGCAGCAAGAAGCTGGGTCAGCACTGGGGAGAATGCAGCAAGAAGCTGAACCACGATGAGCTGCTGGCGGTGAGGGACTGGGGTAGGAGAAGGCTTGGCTTGGATGTGTGCGCACGGAGAGGCACACGTAATGCAGACACACGCGGCCCCAAAACGTGGGCTTCACATCAACCCTACGAACAGCGTCAATGCACAGAAGGACACGCTTCCGAGATCAACATCTGTCTCCGCTGTGTACTCGGCGACCCGGGACAGCAGCGTGGGCTTCGCGGGGTGGCCGGGGTGAGGCCCCGGGAGCTCCCGACCTGGGGCGGTGGAGGAAAAGAAGCGCCGCCCGAACGCGGGGTCGTGACGCCCTCTGGTGGAGGGCGGCGGTCACTGCGGGCCATGGGGCGGTGCGGGTGTGGGGGCAGCGCTGCGGCTACAGGGTTGGCGCGGGTGCTCGTAATCTGGTCGGGAGTCAAGGCAGTCCTTGCATTCTCTGTCCCTGTAGGAGCAGTGGTCCCGTTGCCTCTTTTGAGGACGTTTGGGGTGGAGGATGTGGGGGGTGATGCTATCTAAAAGGCAGCGACTGGCGTGAGGTTGGCTGAGGCTGCATGCAGTAAGAGCACAGCCCCTGCAAGGCATCGAGCTGGGGCTCTCCCCTTTGGGAGATGACACGACCCTCGAACCCTACGGTCCAGGTGAACCAGGCACTGGTGCTACCAATGTCCAGGAACCCCTATTAGCAGGCGGTTCATTAATTGAAACGCTGAGTTCACTTTTGTGAGAGACCTTCAGTTCTCTCTTTCTATTTCTCCCATCTGCCTTTTGTGGGTAGTTTTCTGCTTTTTTCTTGTAGTGTCCTACAAACAATAAATAAATAAATCCAGTAGTAGCTCAGTGGTTTGAAACAGGGTTGTTGAAAATTTTGCTCGGCCTGTGTCTGCTTGTGTATTACTGAGCTGTTCACACTGCTGGATTAGTTGGATCAGCAGTTAATCACTTATGTGTTGCTGTTTAGGATAAACACAGTGGATTTCTTTGTTGGAGACAGCAGAAGAGAAATGTCAAGTTGGCTCTTTGGACCAACACAGGAGGCAACAGTGGAGTTCAGAGCAGAAAGCCTTTCTGAGCTCCGTGAGCAGGGAGGGTGCTGTTTGGTGTCTGGAAAGTGTTTGGAAAGTGTTGTTTGTTCACTGTCAGTGATGCCAGCCCAGATTTCCATTTGCCAGTGCTAGTGGTTTGGCATCGCTGACCTAGAGTGAGATCAAACAAGAGTGAATACAGAGCCAGAGCCTGAGCCTCAGTTTATTTACCCTAGTGTGAGTGAATGGAGAGATGCCAGTGTTAAATGTAGGTAAGCAAATACATAATCTGCCACTTGGGCTCATTTTGACACTCAGTGAGAATAACTTACAATGCATCTACACTAAAAAAGCAAGCCCTCTACGTTTCTACTTTATCCATTAGCTTCTAACGAAAGAGAAGTATTGTAATCCATTAGCAAAATGAAACTTAAATGTTGCCTAACTCCATATTCCCATCACCCTGGGTAACTTTTATCTCTGTAATTTCATTTCTGTGGAATTCATTCTCCCCTTTGGCAGAGAGAGTAACAAGTGGTACACAAAATACCTTAATTCTCTTGAATTGTAAGTGTCAAGTAGAGATTGTATTTAACCAAAATAATGCCTTAAAATACATTGTAATGGACCAAGTGCACCATTGAGCAATACAGAACATGTGTTTTCAATATTCTTTTATCACACGTAAGATTTTTTTGCTATTGTTACATGCCGGCACTGTACTTAATAGCTTGGCACAAGTTTTTCTAGGGAACATTTAGAGAGAATAAACAAACAACTTGGTCTATCTGGAGAACTGGGAGCACTGATCTTTTCTTCCTGATGAGCGGAGTCAAGGTGTATGGCATCCTGTATTTCACTACTGCTGATTTACATGTGTAGCTGGGCCACTGTGTTTCACATCCTAAAATGAATTAGGTAACTGAAGTTGTTCTGAGTTCAAAATTCCAGTTTCATTAATTTGTGTGAAAGAAGTTGTTTTACCTTTTATCATAAACCACTCTCTTTTAGCTTGCATTTGAAAGTATATCTTGTACAGTTTGCTGCATGGAACTGCATGGACTTAGACTTACTTAGACTTCAGATAATTCTGTGTTTAAATGATTTAAATTCTTTGATTATTCATGTTTTTGGTGTTGTTGTTTTTCTTTCTGCTGACTTTCACAAAATAGTCTATTGAATTAATTTACTACTAGCTGTTGAAATAGTAACATTTAAGTAAATAATAAGCAGTGTTTTCACAAGGCCATTTTCTGTTTCAAAAGCCTAAGTATTGAAGCAGAAACTCAATTCAAAATGTCTCATTATCTAATAAAGGAAAAAAATATCTGATCTTTGTCTGATATTCTGAATTTCAACATAATTTTGTCTAATCTCGCAGTGAATTGCTGTGGACAAAGAAAAACTGAGAAAATAATTTCAACTGAATAACTGGGAAGCTCATGACAATGCCTGTGCAGAAAAAAAAAAAAAGAAAAAAAAAAAAGAACATTTTGATTTAGTAAGTTATTCACTGTTATTCAGCCAGCCATAACTGTGCAATAACTTGCTCATATGGGATTTTGGAGAACATTAGCACCTAACTTGTCTTTCATGCTCCTTCCGCATGAGTATTGCTGCAGGATACATCTGGCTTGTTGCATGTCAGACCAGTGGTTGTGTAAGATATTGACAGTGAAAGTTTTCCAACATTTTTCTTTTAGGCCAACAGTTTGTAAACAGCCTTTCAAAATGCCATAAAAATTGTTCCCTTTCCCATTGGCCCCTGAATAATGAGTACAAGGAGCCCTGAACTCCACCACAGTTCTCCCTCAGTTCTCCTCAATTTGAAGTCCAGGGTTAGAAGAGTGTTTCTCTTAGATTTCCTTCATGGCTGAAAGTTGTTAACAAGGACTCGATTACTGTAGTGGATGCAACCTGGGGGAAGTAATGCTTACTTCTGGCTGTTTGGTGAAATAATCAATTACTTTAACCATATAGAAGCATTTCCCTGCTACTGCTTTAGGACGTTCTCTTATTTCAGTAAAATTCCCACCCTGCAGAATGAAGGATCCAGCAACAGAAGACATCATATGATCCAGACATTTTATCAAGGTGTTTTGGGGCTTTTTTACACTTTAGTCAGGCTCTGTGAGATATTTACAGCCTTATTCAACTTCAGGTCTGTCCCAGTTCTCTGCATGTTTCTCTGCACACACTGCTTGACTTGAGCTGCCCTGTGTGTGAATGTCACAAGAGTGTTGAATACAGTTGAATCAGGTTATGGTAAGTGCCTTCAGCTATTGAAGATAACAAACCATACTTACTGTTTTTAGGACTTGAGATGATTAGAGACCACAGCCAGAACTGGGAGCGTATTGCTATGTAAACTATGCAAATGTGAAATCAATAGTCTTCCCTAATACAAAAGCTGTAGGCAACTATAGTAAGCACAAAGCAAGGGCAGACAATCAAGATTATTTTTCATTTTAATGCATGTCTTTCAGCTGGCTAATCCTATGCACTTTTTGTCCAAAATATGTTTCATTTTCCACTTCCCTATACTCTGTAGATATGTGTGCACAAGCTTCTACACTTCTATCTCACCTTCCAGGTGCTGCCAAAGTCAAATGACTTTCATTACCAGCATTTTCTCATGTGGACCATGACAGGGAATAGAAAAAAGAAAAAAAAAAACTGTTATGAACAGTGTGATCATGCAACTCAAGTTGCTTGAATCATGTCAGATGGCAAACTGTACTCTTAGTGGTCCTCCTGTGCAGCCAACTAGTGCTCTGAAGATAAAGTAAACCCTACTTCTCAGGTGTGTGCGTCACCTTTCATCAGGAGGCTTGCTTGTCCTATTTTTCTCTCCCTGATGCACTCACGCCCTCATGTTTTTCTTATATTTTCTTTGCCAGCAAAAGTGCTGGATCTCATGGAATGTATACAGGCAAACAAGGTAATCACTAAGGCTTTTATCAGTCAGTGCCTCAAAATTAAACTGAGCAATATTTATCTGAGAAAACATAGCATTGCTCTGCCTGGCAAATTTCCATTACTCTTGCATAATGTGGATACATTTGGCATAGACATACTACGAAGTTCAAGCCTCAGGAAAGAATGCCAAGTAGTCACATCTGCTGGCTTGGGTGCCAGAGCAAACACTTTGTGTTGCCTGAGTCAAGGCTTATGCTTCTTTTGGAGTTCAAAAGACCAGTGGAAGCAAAATTATCTGTATAAAGGAATTTTAGCTGAAGGTTCTTATAGCTCTCAGATTTCTTCATGCTGCTCTGGAATCTCATCGCTGATTATCACCCAGAGAACACCAGTGCGTCCTTTCAAGATCTATGAGACTATATGCTATGAAACTATATGTGGGGAAAGCATGGCTGATAACTTAAGTGGCTTTTATGTGATTAAAAAAAAATATGTGATATTTTTGCATTGTATCACTTGGAAGTTTTCATCTATTCTTAAGTTATGGTGCATGCAAATACTTGCTCATGCATCCAAAGAAGTCAAGGTCATATTTCCTCACAGTCCTAAGAACAGTTCTCTACCGGGAAAAAAATGCTGGCAGATTACTCTCATTTACAACAGCCTTGTTAAGCTCATGTAGACTTGTATCCCAAGGAAAACTTCCCATTTTCCTTTCTGTGGGAGCAAGAATCTGAGAAAACCAATCAATCAGCAGTTAAATTCCCTATTTGTTTTCTCAGCTCTTGGGGAATGACTTACCTTACAGATAATATCAATATATCCAAGGCTAAATGGGGCCTCACATCTCTCTTGACGGCTGTTTAATGCATAAATGTAGCTACCTGGTTCAGTATGATGAATTCAATGCAGACAGTTGACACTGAGAAAACTGAGGTAGCATGAGATATTGTGGGGAGTTCTAGGAGGAAGCCAATACAGAACTCAATCCCCTATCCCAACAACAGCAACACATATGGATATATAGAGGTAAGACTGAAGTAATGCTGGGATAGTTGTCACAGTCCAAAACTCTACAAGACTCTCCCAGGATTCCCACAACTACCCTGATATATAGGTATCAGGAGTTATTTTTATGTTACGAGTGCAGTTGAATTTCAATAATGCCTCTGAAAACATAGCTATCTTTAGGAGAGATACCAGGTAAATCACTGTGACTACCCAACATCATTTCAGTATAACAGGGCTACCTGGAGATGCTAATTTTAGGGGAATGAGATTAAACGTGAATCAGATACAAAAAACTACATCACAAGTAGCAACATCAGATCCTAGATTTTGGTGTGAAGAGTTGAGGAACATTTGAGCCTAATGTCCTCCCTTCAAAAGAATTTCCCTAGAACATTTTATGGATATTAAGCAGTAGTTGTTTTCCATTATGCAAACTTATTTCTGCAACCTTTCCTTTAACCCAAGTTAAAGACACTCATGTTTGTGGAGCATAAGTTTCAGAATCACAAGCACACATTTTTCTGAAACAGCTTGAAATGTTCAAATGTTCTTGGCAAAAATTGTTCAGCAACCTTGGGACTGAAAGTGAACAATGCCACACGAGTCACTTGTACCTATCATAGCTTTTATGTCAGTTGGATTTAATGCACACAAAGCATGTTCTAGAAGTGATCCATGAGGTTTGTATCTCATTCCATAATAATAATTAATTCATTTGGATATTTAGTGGTATATAATACTAAGAGCAAGAGGGGACTCCATCCCTGTGATACATTATTTGCTGCAAACAATTTATGTAAATGTTATTCATCTTTTCAAAACGGAAGTCAGAAAGCATCTTCTGTGGGATATACTTAATTACGACTCTCTTCAGTAGTGATAGGCACAGATCCCTTATAGAGGCATTTACCTGTTGTTTATTTTAAGTTTTGATTGAATTAAAGATGGAGAATAGACCTGATCAGTGCTTCAAGACAGATTCCCAGTCTAGGTGGAGCAGAGTAATGCAAACAGATCTTATCATGATTATCTTGGTTGTGTAAGCAGAACTAATGGAAGAGGCTATGTAACTTTTATGAATTTCTGTGCACATATTTCCAAGCAAGTGGATCTGTGCATGTTGCCCAGAGACTTCTCTGCTTGGCTGCCATCTTGCAAAACTCAAGAATGAGATCTTAATAAGAAACACTGGGGGCTTCCTCCTAAGTGAAATGCATTCTTTAAAACGCCCTTCTGAAACAGAGCATCGGTGAATGAACTGTTTGTATGTTATTCCTGCCACCCTAAAGCCAAATGGAGATTGCAATGAGCATGGACCAGGCTGCTCAGGGGTTCATCTTGTTGAGTCTTAAAAACCTTGCACAGATTCTAATGTCATCAATAAATGACACTTGTAATTGTTTAGTTTGCCACCATCAAAGGCTGGAGCTCCCCACACCTTCAGTCAGGCTGCTGCCTCTCTGGTATAACAGTTTTCCCTGCTGTCTGTGAAGTTTCCTTTTAATTAATGAGATTGTAGCTTGTCAAGCCAGTTTGTCATAAGAAACAGAGATTTGGGAGAGCAGGGTAGAGGGAACTGTAGACAGTTTTAACATCAATATCTTAAATACTAAAGCTGCACTACTCAAACTGAATTGTGTCACCACACCTCTGGACAGCCAAGGCTAATAATCCAATTATGAGAGTAATGTAAGGTAGTTTGTTGTCTATTCTGTCATTGTTTACTCCATGTCATGTTTTTAAAAGTCTCTGGATGTTAGAATGTGGACTACTTTTGGGAATTTGGAGTAACTACACTTTTCTGTTCAGGCCAACAGCAACAGTGAAAGTGTTTTTATTGCACTAAATAAGTTTTCAGTTATTTATCTTATTCATAATTACTACATTTAAAAAGGGCCTACCAGTGAGAAGCCCTTTATGGCAGGATCATTTTATCACATGGATATTTGTGGAAAAAGGGCAAATACAATCCACCCACGAAGTCATATTCTCAACATAATTTTCCAATAAGCTACACTATGAAAGAACAGCCCTAAAATCAAAAGCCTCCCGCAAGAACTGTCCCTCAATCATTTCTCTGCACTGGCCTCCTGAGGATGAAATGCCAGTATGGCTAAGCACGGAGAACTGATTTATAGCTGAAATGAAGCTTGCAATGGCTAAAGGTCTACACGAAACGGGAGAGTTTGTTTGCTGAGTTACTATGCAAATTTAACAATTAAATCTTCTCTCAGCTCCTGAGGGAGTAAGGGGGATTACTAGGGAGAAGGAATTTGACACGATTAAAATAATAATAAAAAAAAAAGATGAAAAATAGAAGGATTCCTTGCAGTTGATCAGCTCTGCCCTGCACAGTAGGCATCACAGCAGTTACTGAGAATTACCACAGAGATTTCCAGGAAGGTTTGTACAGAGAAGGGAAAATACAGTGAGAAAATATAAATCCCCCACCATGCAAGTCAACTTTTATTTGTTTGTCTGTTTACAAGACTGAATTATGAATTTATCTTCAAGGCCTTGAGTGAACTTCACACTTCTTACTTCTGCATCCTACCAACTGCAAAAATAAATAACATAAGAAAGAAAGAAAGGAAAAAAAAAGAAAAAAAGAAAAAAAGAAAACCAAGAAACAACAACTCCCTTTGGTTTGACTGATCTGAGTCTTTTAAATTTTTTTATATTATTTTCTTTACTACCTTCACTTCCTAAGCTCACTAGTTTGAACAAGAGACTTCTGTTTTGACAGCTTGTCTCCTGGGTTTCCCACTGAAGAGGCCAAAGCTCCCAGTGAAGCAGCAGTAGCTGGCTTTAAGCAGGAGACAAGCACTCCTGCTTTCCTGTACTGCATGCAAATGGAAAGAGACAGTGCTCCATGGCTCTGCCAGGTCTCCCTGCAATGTGCCTTCTGCATGGCAATGGCCAGTACAAGTGATCATCCAGCAGTGTGTCTTTGAGTTTGTTAATATCTGTGACCCTGGTCTGCTGATCACCTGCTTCGGCGGGGGACTCATCATCTGTACAAACAGCGTTCAGAGAGCCCGTGGCCCTGGCTGTACGTGCCAGGGAGTGCTGCTTTGTGCTCTGGCTGTTCAGCACAGCTCAGTGAAGGGCAGCTACCCCTTCCACGCTTGTAAGTAACACTTCCACGACAACACCTTCAGCTCATTAGTTTTGTTTGACAATACCTTCAGCTCATTAGTTTTGTTTCTTTGTTTCTAAAATGACAGTGTATTTTCTTGTTGCTGTTGCTGTTTTTTTTAAGCGAGCTGAAGAAAGGGCCATCATATCTGTTACTAAGATGCCTACAGGATAATTCAGGAAAAAGCTGGAGAAGAGATGGTCACAAGGCAGAAACTATATTTACACCTCACAACTTGATCCTTTGCTTTGGTGCCAGAACCAGAGCCAATGACATAGATTTATGGTCAGACGTGTACAAAAATGTGTTTAATAAGAGCAAGAATCTCTAAACTGCAAAATAACAGAACTTCAAACAAAGGTAATCAATGTGCTCATCTATTCCACCTTGTTGTCTATTCTTTTCTTTGGTGAAGGAAAAAGTGCTATCTGTTGTGCCATGTGTTGTGCCAAGGGAAAACCAGTAGGTAGTGAATACCAGAAGAGCTAAAGGGGAATGGACTCTGCAGGACTGGGGAGTCAGATGGGCTATCAGGACAGTCATGAAGGTAATCTTAGAGTTGAGATGTGCAGTGGTTTTCCCAGGGTCATGGGGCAGCTCAGAGCAGCCTAAGTATGGAGCACCACGAGCATCTCATTTTTGATCTCTCTTTGCGTCCCCAGAAGACAGATATCTGAAAATGCAAGATCCATTTCCATATCAGACATCAGTGCCATAGTGTGGAAAGTAACATAGCCAGCCGGTACCTTGAAGCATGACCTATACTTGTGCTACAGAAGAAAAAACAGTCATAATGAGGAATTTTGCAGAGTTCATTTGAATCATTATTCAAATATCACTTAGTCATACTAAAATTCTTTTCTGATTTCTCCACATACATTTACTGATCTTTATTTTAAAACTGAATCCAGACTGGAAGGAGATTAAATGTGTGATGTAGAAGTCTGGACTCTGTCAGAATTTGATAGGGATGGCAAACACAGTCCCTTGTCTGCATTAATTGGAGGAAAAGCTACAAACAAATCATCTTTTTGCTTTGTTGCTTCCTTTGTAAACTGCTTCAGGATCAGATGAACGAAACAGCATGAACCATCAACACAGGCAATACAAGTAGCTGGCACCACTGAGTAACGCTGAGAGTCTTTTTCATACAAAGCAAGGGATTTTCCTCTCCTTTCAACCCCAAAATTTTAACTATAAAGGGAGAACAGTTGTCAAAAAGCAGCTACTAACAACTATTGAGAGCTACCTGTAGCTTGGAAGAATCCATTATTTTACATCAAAAATTGTTTTCCTCCATAAAACCCATACAATCTTTTTAAATCTCCAAATCACTATCCAGAGATTTTGGTAATTTCACAGCACAGATATTTCAAGGTTGTGTGGAAGATCATGTGTGCGCAGCAGATTTTTGCGTTTATATTCTTGCCAAACTTGAATAGCCATTTTTTTCTTCTGTTGTAAAGACAGAACCTTAGCTAGAGCATGTGGACAGAGATAAGGAACAGCAACATGTCTGGTTTTCTGTTTTCGTATCTCCCAGCACACACTTATCCACAGAGAATAGAGGTAGTTATCACTTATGTTATGAGCTGTGCAAGTAAACAGTAGAGAGCCAGAAACAACAGACCGGGAATAAGGATTCATCCAACAGCCAAATGCAGAAGGATTGGTGCAGGGCAGAAGGAGTACACAGGTAGCAGTGCACTTCCTCTGGCCTGCAGCTAGGCAGTAGAAAGGAAAGGATGCACAACACGCACCAAAAGCCAGTGGGAGAAGAACAGAGAGACAAAATAGGGGACTGAGTACGTGGGAACAGAAGGAAGAGAATAAGTCACCTTCAGGGAGGAGGTGGCTCTGTAAATGCTGATTCAGGTATGATTTGAACCAAGGCAGAGGAGCTGAAATGAAAAGGTTCCTGTTTACCTTGGCAAATTGCAATACCATGACTACCTCCTTGGGTCTCTGCCATTTTCTTCCCAGCAGTTTGTTCCTCCTATAACCTGACTTGTCTTATTTCCAGTGGCAGTTTGGCTCACAAGTCCTCCTTTCTGCTATGCCAACTCATCTGATATCCCAGCCAGCTCTTGAAGTACTCACAAATCCTCCACTGCTCTTGCCTTTTGCTGACAGCACTTTCTGTATTAAGCATCTCTGGTAGCTATATTTTAAACCTGCCAGGCTGTGGCATGCAACAGGTTACTTCATTTGTATGCCATTCATCAGTGTTCTCCATGTGAGGATGTTCTTCATGTAAGAAAAGGCACAAGCTGAGATTGAGGAATGCTAAGGAGTGGAAGAAGCCTTCAACACTGCAAGTTAGAATACCCATCCCTTAGTTTTATGAACATCAGCTTAACTCACAAAATTAAGGAAAGGAAAGAAACATTCTATCCTAGGGCAAGCTTTCTTAGTCAGTTTAAACATTTTTCTCTTGATCAGCAGGGCTTATAAAAGAAATGCTGATATAGCCTTAACCTCAGCAACATGAGCACTATTGTGATAATCAATATAAAGAGCAGTATCAGTGCTTTAAGCATCAATAAAAAAAACAACTAGAGAATGTTGCAAAGAGTCATATAAACAGAACAAAGAAGGGTCATAACTCAACAAAAAAAGCTTAGAAATTTCCTTCCTCTTCTGAGGTTCAAAGATTTTTCTCTATATGGTATGAAAAAAATACAGAATTTCATTTGCTTGTGCTCTTCAAGATGAAGTTTACACCTATCTGTATGAAGATTTCAACATCTTCATGTCAGAAGAATGGAGGCACTGTAGATCTTGAGCACACATGTTACTACATATGTAGAAGCTGAGTGTGTCTGTGAGAACAGTTGCAATAGGGACAACCTGTTATTAGGAAGCAGATATGCTGAGTTTCAGGTTCATGTTACCAGGAGACTTGAAAAAGTTGAAACTCAGCCTAACCAGGCTGCCAATGGCTTCTAATGAAAATTTCCATTTGGAAAGGCTTGATGTTGAGTTGGCATGATACCAAACAAGCAGCCTGCTGCAAAATTTTATACCAATTGTATTTCTCCTAATTAAACCTTGTCTGACCTCAGCATTAAGAAACAATTTGTTTCAGGATATAACCAGCACACATAAGCGATTACATTGCATTTGCCCCATTAGCATTATTTGGCTTCTACGCTTTCCAAAGCTCCTACTCTTGCAAATGCTGCTTGAGAGACAGAGGTATAGAAAGATTTCCACTTCAACTTTTTTTTGTGGGATAGAGAGGAAAGGGAGGAAATGAATTGAACCTTGAACTAAAAACGTCATTGCCTTTTAGTCAAATCATAAGCTCTCAGAAAAAGTGATCAGATAGTGCCTTGAAGTTTATTCAGGGATGATGAAAGGCAAAGTTAAGAGGACTTCTGCAAACCACTGAAAACATATATGTTGTTTTGAATTGATAAATAAATAAAGAATAAATAAAGGTGATAAATGAATTAGCTATTATACCTCCCAGCTTGACATTTTTTTCTCAAATCCTTTAAATTCTCCTTCTCACCTGTCAGAGATATCAGAAGGGAGGGAATTTGTTGTCCTGTTTGTGACACATTTGAACATAACCCTTGAGAAAAGACAACTACCTCTGGCAGGACATGGGATGCAGTTCTTTTCTCTGCCTTTCTGGCAGCTAGGGGACAAATGGCTGACAAGCAGCAAGACAAGTCATGTAGAGGTGAAGGTGAGATGTGGGACCATGTTGCACCCCCAGTGCTGAACGGGCATCTGTAGAGACTTCTAGTCTATCAGAGTAATTGTCACTGGTAGTTCAGAACCCCTCAAGCACAGAGAGGAGAATTATCTAAAAATATGGGATGTGAATACGTAAAAATCTCTGCATCATGATTTGTTGACAATGTAGTGCTTTGAAAGATCCCTGTTTCCTGTAGATGCTTTGGTCTTCTCTGAGGAGCTACCACGATGAGGAGGCTGGAGGGAAGGGGAAAAGGAGAAAGCGTTCTCCTATTGACTGTGTTTACAGCCATATGAGCAGAATGACTAAGTTGTGAAACACAGAGCTCACAATTGGATAGGACTAATGCCTGAATTAGACCTTTCTTTGTTTCCTTGCCATTTTCAGACCAAGGAAAACATTATAGTGTTCAGACATTCAGGGAACCGACTGGAAAATAGCAGCAAGATGTGTTTGTGCCAAGGCCATTAACCCTCTATTCTTGCCAACATCAAATTAAATAAACTGAGAAAACAATTTGCATGACACTGTCACAGCTATATACAGCTGAGGCAACCTTTTGGAGAACTGATCTTCTGAGGAGGTGGAGGAGAGCAGACACAGGCAATGACTATGTGGTCAGGCCTGCTAGTGGCTGAGCTTGACATGTGGAAACAAGCTCCACAGTTTTGTGCACAGCCCTTTATGTGCTGTTGTCTGACTCCTGAATGGCATGTATGGGTGCTGAAAATCTCCTGTGAATACCTGCCTCCTCCTCTGACCTCTGCTGCAAACTGCTGGTAAATTTTTCTGATGATCTTCTAGAAGCTGATGAAAACCCACAATATATGTAAGTACATGAACCATTTGAGCATGGCAAAAATAGAATACATGATTGCTGGTGAACATGGAATCAGCTGGCATGAAAGTGTGTGAAGGTGACCTCTTCTATCACTGCCTGTACTTGCTCAGGCCTTAAGGAGGGTGTAGAGGGAGGCACTCGCTCTTTACGAGCAGATAATCTGTCTGCTGTGAGAAACAGAACAGCAGCAGCCACTTCCCTGGCTTGATTTCTTGTGAACTCAGCCTATATAGGAGATGCTTCAGTTCCAACTATGTCATGGCTGCTTTTATGTCCCTGTAGCAGCAAACAGAGTGCTTGCACTTGGGATCCAAGATCCAAGATCTGAATCTATGAGATGAGAAACAAGAAAGTCGTCTAAGATACATCTGGAGTTGAAATCTTGATGCTGAACAGACACAGTTAATTACCGTTGCTTCAAAATTGCTATGGATTAGCAAAAAAAATTATATATGGATAATTATCCAAGTATGCTTTAGTTTGAGAGAGTCTATCAGCTCTCAAGGAAACATTTAAGGCTGAATAAATACAAATATGCATTTTGCACATTGCCTAACTACCCTCATTCTTCTTCCATGTATTTACATATTTAAACAATTGACTGTAAAGAATGTGTTGTGCTATCCCTCATATAAGTCCAAGAGAGCATATCTGAATCCCACGTTAACTCTTTGGAAACATAAAGCTTAGTTTTATTTAAGTACTAACTCATTTAGTTTAATTTTCTCTCTTGTTTTAGTTTGTTCCCCCATGCCAACCTCATCAAAAACAAAACAACCACCCAAATATAACCTACTCCCACACCACAAGGTTATGAAAAACCCTGCAAAAAAGGAGCTGTCTGTGGGCAGATACAACATGTTCTTTACAGTCCATTGTGTAAATATGAAAATATGTGGAAATTGAATATATTTAGACAAGTTTTAAAATGCATAATATTTATTCAACTCTAATAGCTTCTTATTAGGAGTCAATAGCGTCTATCAGCTAAATGGGTATTTCAACCATTTTCAATAGACACATTATTTACTCAATAGACCATAATGATTCTGAAGAAGGCATTAGGGCCTATTATGCAAATCTGTGTGTATTGTAGGTGTATTCAAAAATAGTAAAATTTTGACCCTGGCTGTTCTGCAGATCCTGATGCCATGGCTCTTTAGAAAGCAAATTGTGTAAACCTACTTTGAATGAAATAGAAAGGTTAGAAGTAGCACAGTGGGAATAATAGATTTTTTTTTTGGCTGGGCTACTGAGCAAATAATAGAAATATATATATATTTTACATTCCTCTTTAAGAATTCTTTAACTTCATCAAAATAAAATAAATCTAAAAAAGGAAGAGATAATTTTGAACCAGAAGAAATATTTCCTTTGACACAAAATGTTTTCACTCCTTTTTTACCAAGTAGGTCTAAATTATCTTCATTGCACTTCTGGTTGGTTAGCACATTCTCCTAGGAGACCTGCAGTGAATAACTTTCTTAACACTGTATGTAAGAGGGAAGGACTTGGACATGAACTTGGACCTCTGCTAAGATGGCAATGCCAGTCTCCTAGTGCTTTACTTGGTCAGAATTCCAATTTCTTTCCAGCTATACTGCTCACAAATTGTTTCAGGCTGACTGAGGATAGATTATTATTCCTTTTTTAAATGAATTTACTGCAGAAAAACCTATAAAGATAGCCTATCTGTATTGGTATGGGGCAGCCCTAATAGCTCTTGGCAGGTGACCTGATTCAAAACTAATAGGTATTAATGAAGATGCTCCATCAGATTTCAGTGGGTTTTAGCCCTGTGTTTCTTGTTGCATGCCTGATACAAAAAGATTTCTTTAGGGAGCCTTACAAATATCCTAGAAGAAATGTATAACTAAGGAAAGGTGCTTTTGACTCACAAAAAAGCACATGAAATTCCCACAAGCTACAAGTGATAGAAGAGTTATCTTCATTCTTATCAAATGTTAAAAAACAACAACAAAAACAACAACAACAACAAAATCTTTTTTTTCTGAAAGAAAGGTAGGAAAAAGATAGGTCCACACTGAACTATTAAACATGCAGCAATGAACTCTGGACTAATCAATTTGAGAACCAGAAGTCCTATCATAGACGATCACACAAAATGTCTGTCTCTGTAACCTGTGGAGTTATTTCAGCTTTCAGCTGAAAGTCTGCTCTCTCAAATCGTCTTATTGTGCTCTTTGTATCTGTAGTAGTTTCCATGGAAATAAATAGAAGACATTACTTTTTGAGCAACCTATGTAAAATATATTCTTCATATCCATCTCTGAAGACCATACAGGGTGATTCAGCTATGCTGCCACATACAGTTGCCTCATTTTTATTAGTGCTAGTAAGTCATCCTCCCACAATAAGGTCACTAGTAAACACCCGTCCAGATCTCTACTGGCTAAGAGTTGCTATTGAGAGCAATGTGAGCCAAATGGTTGTGTTATGACTTATAGCTGAGCAAATACTCTCTTACTGGCTTAGAGCTTACAGGAGTGAATTTGAGGTAAGCATGGACAATGCATAATGGTCATCTAGAAACAAAAGTGAAGATTTGAGTATAATAACTAACTAAACAAAAGAACCCTAAGCATGCTATGCTTATTTACTATTTATAGTCTCGTACCAACAACAACAGCACTTTCTTTACATTTCCTCTTTTTTTTTTTTTTTTTTTTTTTTTTTTTTTTAAGTCTTTGTGGGAATGAATCATTGAAATGAGTTTTGGGGCAGATGAATACCCTGGAGGTGCTTTGGACCATTACATTCTTTTAGACCATTTGCCTTTAACTCTCACTTGAGTTACTGTTCAACAAAGTTAATAGCTGCAAATTCTTCAGGGATGGTTTGTTAAATCATGTCCAAGAAAATAAATATAATGAATGAACAATCTCAGGAGAGAGACTTGACATTTAAAAAAAAAAAAAAAAAAAAAAAAAAAAAAGTAAATGAGTCTCAGAAGTATCAAGTCGTGAAGTAAGCAAAGAAAATTAGCAAAAATGAGCTATGTTTTGCAGCAATTAGAGGACTAGATATAGTCTTCTCCAGGGGACCACATTCAACTCCTGAAAGCTCAACAAGGAGCCAGTTGTGTTCTGTATCCTGATACCTAACAGGACTGATCTGAAATGTAGAACTACTAAATAGCATAGAGATAGTTGGACTAGACGGTCTTAGTTGTCTTTTCCAGCCTTAATGATTCTGCGATTCTGTGAATGTACTCTGCACATAACTTCCTTCACACCCTTTCAGCATTTCAATGTGCTTCAGCTGCCACTGAATCAATGAACTTTGATATGAGGAAGCTGGAGCACAGCTTTGAACTCCCCTGAACCCAATTATATCTGGTCATTTCAGAGAGCTGCGGTAGTGTGACAGCAGATGCGTGCTCTCTGAGCTAGGAGGCAGAAAGTTCATGGCAGACTTGAGTATTGCAGCTGCAGCAGCAAATTCAAACTGTGCTGTGGCTTTGCAGGTTTTACACTCCAGAAAGGTAGTAAGAAACTGAACTAAGAACTGCACTAATTAATAGAAAGGCATTTGGCAATTGGTGTCTGGTGTGTCCTGGGGTTAATGCCTTTTCATTGTGATGGCACATGTGGTTGCTTTTGCCTTTGAGAGTTCCTGAAGATGTGTAGAGGATTTAAATCCTTTGCTGGGGGTAAAAAGTCACCTTTTTTCCCCCTTCTGGTATAGAATACCTCTTGTCGTTGACAATGACACTTGCCTTTTAATGCCCAAGAGAGAATGAATGGGAATAGCAGGGACCTTAATTTCCTAGATATAGGGAATATCACATCAAAATGATAGTAGAAAGCAGATTTAGTTTTGCCCTTGGTTTGTGTAATTAAAAATGAGCCTGGTGACAGGGTACTACTTATAGAGAGAAATACACCCTTGGGCAGAGGACTGCTGAAGTCATATGCATTTCTGGAGTCCTATTTAAGTCTTTTTTACTCGACTTTATTAAAATTAATTTCTTACCTTGGACCTGAAAATGTACTTGTGAAATGTTTCCATAGGCCTTCCCCAGCACTGACAGCTTTCAAAAACTCATTGCCGATTCTGAAAGCCAGTGAATCAGTCCTGATCTCTACTACATTGAGCAAGAACAGCTTCTATATGCTCCTCATGGCTGCCAGTGATTTCCCTTAAGAAAAGAAGAGTGCACCAAGAAGACCTGCCTTTTCAGTTTTTTCTCAGGTGGAAAAAAACAAGAGAATGTAACATTTCAGTGTGAACGCGTGCATATTTTAATTCTCTTTCCCATCAAAAGCTCATGTTAACATTCAGCCTTTCTTTTCCATTCTATCATGTGTTTCAATTAAAGATAAAACTTTTCTTTGGATGTGGAAGAGATTAGCTGAGACCTGCTCATGTTTTGTGGTCATGTGACAAGCTTGGCATTCCCCAAAGTTCTGCTACACCAATATTTTTCTTACGCTTGTAACACAAGAAATGGAATATTTTTCACTCTTTCTAAAAATAATTTTAAATAAAGGAAAAGGATGGATTCTGACTAATGCCAGTTGGAATGTAACACCATTAATTTTCTATAATACACTGGTTTTCAGTTCTGATTATGTCTTGTATCCTGTCTGAAAAACTGCTGTGAAACAATAGTGCAAAATGAGCATTTTTCTGTTAAAATTGTGTTGAGAAATCTGTGGTAAGAATGGTGAAATTCCCAGGTTTCTAATCATTCTCTTGATATGTAGTCATAGTGAAAATAGGACAACACTGATTTAAAGAGTATGTTATGAGAGGAAGAGACTCCAAATTTTTAAATGATTGCAAAGCTTAGCCAAGTTCTTGGTTATTATTAGCTGGGACAAACTTCATGGAAAGTAGTTGTAACAGAATTAAGAGGAAATTGTTGCTTCAAAAAAAAAAAAAAAAAATAGAAGTGGGAAACTATTGCTTTTCAAATGGTAGCAATGATCATAAAAGCATCATCTATGTAATGTATATTTTTGGCTTTGAAGAAAACATGAAATATACTCTGTTTAAAAATTATTAAACATAGCTTTAAATGTGGCAAGCGTAACAAATGTAAAACAAAAAAACCCAAACAGTCTCATTATTTTACCTACAGAATTGACAATAAACATTTTCTGAGTGTTTTTCAGATACTAATGACAATTTTTCTGCCTTACTATCACATCTTTAAAAATGAATTCTGTTATTTCTAATAAAGCTCTTAAACATTGCTTTTTTTAAAGACATACATAAGCAAGTTGTGTTACTCACCTACGAAAAGTGTACAATGGGCAGAAGCAGAAACCAACTGCTAGAAATATGAAACTGGACTTTTTAACTTTTAAAGATTCACAAGACCAAGGCCTAGGGTTTTTGCCAGAATATCTGAATAATTATCATCTACAGTACTACAAAGATGAGTTGGATTTTGAAGTGGGGAAGATATAAAATACCTTCTGATATAATGATGTTAATTTAATCGCTTTAATCAAAGCAGAATATAAACTTCAACAGAGTGTTAATAATCTCAACCTCAACAGAAGGTCATTTGATCATATTGGCTGGGTGTTCTTCTGAAAATGATAGAGACATCTCACTATGTAGAAAAGTCAGAATTTTCCCTCTATGGTAGTAACCTTCAGTGTAGCAACAGATTAATTGTTCAGAGAAGAGAAACAGATTTGTTGGGTTTTGTTGGTACTGCAATAAGTAAGTTGCAGACACTTTAGTATATCCAATCAGATTCTGAAAGGCAATTGAATTTTTTTAGTCGGACTTAAATATATGTATGAGATCAACCTCAAACATTTGAGCACACTGTGAGTGCATTGCCCTGTGGGTCTGGAAAATCACATATGGTACCAGAGAAGTCCGTATAGTCTGAGAGTGCTGTAGAGCATGACACTTTTGATGAAGATCATCTGTGATTTCTTTTCATCCATCTGTTGCTGCTGTCCAGTTGATAAAACCAATTACAACTCATTCAGTTTTCCATCCGCTATTGTTATAGTTGACACAGTCAGAGGACAAAACTCCTGCAGAGTGTAAATCCTCTGAAATCAGCATATTAAGGCTATCATTTCATAATGGTTAGCGCCAAGAATTCCCACTGAGAGCAACAAAAACCTGTGTTTGCTCATTTAATTGTCTTCTGTGATGTTTGAACAGGTTATGAAGTCCCAAGGACTTATAAAAATTTAAGCTCCAGGGTCTAGCCTCGGAGCATGTATCACAAGTGATCTTGTTTCTCTCCATTTGGTTATGTGAGAAGGTCTTTTAGCTTCCCACCTATAAGCAGGGTATAACACTAACTTCACTAACCTCTCATCTTTCTTCTCCATCTATGATTATACTCATAAATACTGAAAACTATTGTGGATAGTCTTCTTCAGGTCCTTACAGCTGACATATACATATCTCATACTTCTATTGCAAAATTGATAACTCTTCTCAGCTTTCTGTCCTAATCCCTTTCTTTTCTAATTCAGTAAAATACATTCAGTATAACTCATGAATTGCTTGGCAATAATTGGTTAAAGGGTTGCTGTGCCCTAGTTACTTTTAAACAAACTACAATTTTTTTCTTCCTTTTCAGGAAGGGGAGAGGAAAATAAAGCTGTTACCCTTCGCCCTCTGCCAGGAGACGTGGCATTGGAGCTATAGCACAATCATTGAGTAGTGGTGGTGGCGGTGGTAGTGGTGGTGGTTCCCTTCTTTAGGCACCTCTCCTGCTCTTTGGTGATGCTTTGTAGTGAAGAGTGATTTCACAGCTGACTTCAGGTGTGCTGTTTGAATACCACTTTTCCAACTGCTCTTTGGTTCAAATGAGTTCATCCATCCCTGACATTTGTGTGGAAATGCATTATTTAAAGCCTTCCTCCCTTGCTGTTTCAGAAATAAAGGTGTAAACGTTAGAGGTCTGAGAAAAAAGGGTTGCTCTGGCAGCATGAAGTGAAAGGCCAGCCCTCAAGCCATACACACCCTCAGAGAATCCTTCCACAAGACAAAGTGAGAATTACTTAAGGTAATACTCTCTGCACCTGTAAATGCTGAGACCACTGAGGCATGTGATGTTGACTCCTTGCAACTACAGTGCTATAGGGTGGTGCAGCGTAACCACAGCAACCACACCTGGGGCCTAATCCTTTCCTCTGGTTGGGGAGGCAGGAGCTGCCTTGAAAGTTTTATCAGGTTTCTTAAACATTTATGATGCTTCCTTGCCTTCTGCTATTGCCTGCTTGATCAGTTATCATGGCTGAGAGCAAACAAGGAGACTGAAAGACACCCAAGATAGCAAGCACATTTTGAAGGGCATTGTGAAGGGCTAGGTTATGGACCTTCAGCATTAAGTGTGTGAGAAAAGCTGGCTAGATATTTTTTTATTTTTCTCCCAGAAGTGCTTCACAGAGGGGTATCAACTTGAAGGAAGGTGCACAGAAGAGCACTTCTGAGGGCCAGGACTTCTTTTCTCAAGGGTGTCAAAATCTGCCATTTTTCAAGTCAAAATCTCAGGGTTGCTTTATTCTTTTGCCAAAATATCAGCTTGTGAAGCCTTCCAATGGATAGGCTTTCACTCCATTACAGAATGAAAACAAGTTTGAAAGCTTATGAACTGGAATTGCTGTTCTTGAGATAGCAGTACATGATGAGCATTTTCCTCAGACAAAAAACAGATAAATACTTCGAATATTGCAATAGCAATCCCAAGCAGAGCAGTAAAACCAATGTACAGTGGATGTTTTGGAACAGAAATGGTGACAAATAGCAGCAGTTTAAGGAATGCATCTGTGCGCATGGTGATATGGTGTGCAGATCTGTCAGGGTGTGACACAAAAGTGATATTGCTCATTGGAACCACGTCTCTGTAAAGCAATAGAAGAGAGCAGAGCCCGTTGAAGCATGGGATGTGAGAACATCTGCCCTTCAAAACGATGGTAATGCATCAGGTAAATGGAGGTAAGCTTGAGCCACATGCTACATCTGACATAAGTAAAGGTGATGGAAGAGTACTGCTGTTGTAATGGGGAGATATAGTTTAATATATCTCTCAAAAAGAATGTCTTTGTAAAAAGAATGGAGCAGGAAATCAAGATACACTAGATTTGTGCCAGCAATAGGATCTCCCAGTACATATTCTACAATGTTCTTCAGGTACTTGGTAGTACCAGATGCAAAATGACTGTGACCTCTGGGCACATCTGAAAACTTAAGCTACATTTCCATGGATTGTCAGGTTATACCTTGTCATGAGGGATAGATTGTGCACGTGGGCTTAGCTCTCCAAATTCTGGATATCTGTTCTTGGATGAAATCTTTGAATAACTATCATGACAGCATGAAAAGTGACAAACCCTAAATTGGTTTATTTCATAGGGGTAAAAAAGTGAGAAGGAAGGGGCCTAGAGTCATCACTGGAGTGGATCAGCTTCACTGTGGAAAAGCATCAGATTATTTCAAGAGTCAAGAGCTGTCTTTTTATGTGAGATGTCCATCCTTAGAATGAGTAGAGGAAAAGGAAGAAATACATGTATGTTGTGTCTGACTTCTGCAGTTTATATTAATTTGCATTGTAATGTATAAGATCTATAAATGGATGAACCTGCTGGAAGTTATAAGGATGAACTATACATCACTCATAAGCAAATAAAAAAAATAAGAATTTAGTGAACAGAAAGAACACGAGGTCTTTTTTTTTTTCCTGACAGTGAGGACTCAGCAGCACAAATATTTTAAAATAGAGAGAAAGAGAAAATAAGGGAATTGTGGAAGAAAAGCACTGCTTTTAGAATTAGCAAATAGAAGGCTGTCACATATAGAGGTATTAAACTGAATTGACAGAACTCAGATGAAACCAAGGTCTTGACTAGAAAGCATTGCTTTATCCACTGTGATTTCAAGACTAATGCTGGAATAAGTCATGTCATTTGTCTGATTTTTCTTACAAGTTCTGTAACATTATATGCTCAGCATGGGCTTTCATACCCTCTCATTCCCAAAAAAGATGCCACAGCTGTGTGGTAAATCACTGAAAAAGTTATTAGAAAAAGCTGAAGCAACAAGGAGTGCATTACCTCCAACTCAGTCTGTGTTAATTTAATAACGTTTTTAATTTGGAGCTTGATCATAGGTTGGAAAGTCTGAGTCGAGAAAAGCTAGGTTTTATAGACACAAGAGAAAGACCTGAAATGGCAGGTGAATCCTGAAGAGTTTTAGAATTAATCTAGTTCTTACTGTTCATTGTTTTAATTTTACAAGGATTATAAGCTGCAATACACAAAAAGTTGTAAAAGGAATATTGACACTAGAATGAAGTTAATCGTACTGAACTTCTGTTTCATCACCATTGATGCATTTTTCATGTAATCATCAAAACTCTGGTTCTTCTGTAACAAAATACAATACAAACAAAGGTCTTGTGGTGTCAGACCATCTCTGCTCTCATAAACTAGGCTCCTTCCAAGACCATATGAGAAGATGGTTTTTAAATAAAGCAGAGCCTGTGTCAAAATATTTAATGGAATATGAAAGAAAAAGAAAAAATGGTGACCCAGCTAACAGAGTTTCATAAGAGAATGTGAAGCACAAAAAAAAAAAAAAAAAAAGGAATCAGGCCAGGCAAATGACTGCACAGATTGCAATTTAGATAGAATAAATGCATGAAGACCAGCAAGAAACACATTTAAATATTCAGGCTGAGAAAGAACCAAGACATGCACCAGAGTTTTACTTGCCTCAGTCACTAATGAAGCACAGATTTTAAAGATGTCCAATAAATGGAATTGACAGGTCTCCACAACACAGTTAATATGGGAATGAAATGACAAATCAGAATAAAAGGTCATACCCAACTGCTGTGCTGCATTAGAAGGAATATTATATGGTAATCTTATTTCAGGAAAAAGAAAGAAAAAATAAATGAATAGGAAGGAGCAGAGTAGGAGAAAGAGCCTATAAAATCTTATGTCCTATCCATTTTATTAGAATCTATGCAAGTTATAAGGAAAAGGATCCTTGAAAAAGAGAGGGACGGCACCAGCTGACTGGACGTTTTAATGTGTGAAGTAGTAAATCTGCTATGAATATGGGGAGATTCCCAGGTCCTAGATTAAATACTTGGCTTCATGTCAAGGCTAACTATGGAACAAGCAGAACTTGAAACATTTCTGTCATGGAGAAAAGAGCTTGAGAGTACCCAAGCAAAACCTGCAATGAATTAGCTTTGCTCTTCATAGTCTTGTATCCTTCTCCAGATAAAATGTCTTGGTACCTGGTCCTCTATCTTCCCCAGACTGCACACACATTCCCCACTGACTTCTTCAGTATTTATGGAGTTCCTTTGATGCCATGATGAGCCCTGCTGTATCACAGCTAGGACAATGACGTGAACAACATGCTGATAAAAACACAAGGGTTTTTCACTGAGGCCTGCTAGTGACAGAGCAGAAATCTTGCAAGAAGTGTTGTCCATATGCTGCAGAGAGGGAGCAGCCCACCAACAAAGGTAGGACATTAAGCTTTCTCAATTGGCAGATCTGGGAATTCCTGAATGAAAATAATAGTCTTTGCTAATGGTTTCACTTTTATTGAATACAGGAAAATGGGCCTTGGGTGAAATTTTTCCTTTCTTTTTTGGGGGAGGTAAGTAAACAAGATTATTTTAAAATTATGCCAAGAGTACAATTGACTTAAGCTGCTGACTTCTTATGCTAATAAAAATAATTTTGCTAAGCTTTGAAACTCTAGCTAATCATTCAGACAAAATTATTACTCTACTTTAATAATATACATCTATTAATAATTTTGTTCTGGATTCACTAATTCAATCACAAATGCCTTTTCTCTGTAATTTCTTTGTACTCATAATTCTTTTTTCTTTTTTTCTTTTTTCTTTTTCTTTCTTTTTTTTTTTTTTTAATAAATAAAACTAATTGGAAAACCCTCAATAAATACATTACTGGAACAGAGAGATTTTCCATTACCATGCAAGTTCTTCCCCTTTCTGCATTTGCATGATGATCTTTAAACAGCACAATGCAATCAGGGCAACTAAAGAAAAATATGGCTTTGTGTTACATGGTATCACCCTGATTTTACAGTACTGTGAGTGCACCAGCTGACCTACAAAGCTGATTTCACTTGAAAATCCAGATTGTATCTTGCTGCAGATGTTACATCAGGACTTTTTGTGAATAGAAATGCATGTCTTAGAATTGTTCCAAATTCTTTTTCTTCCCAAAAGGGAATGATGAACTGAGGTCAGCTATTTTTTTGTTGTTGTTACGGGTTTTTTTGCCTAGTAACTTACAGACAGGATTATTTGTAATCCAGTTTTCTGGAAAGAACAAGTTTGTGCTCAGCAACTTAAAAGTTCCCTGATCTCTTCCCTTCTCAAACTCTTGTACTGATACACAGCCCTTATATTGCTTCTCCTGGTGCTGCTGGCACTGCTGTCCTGTCAGGATCTTCTGGTTCCTGGCTGCTGTAGATGCATGGATACCTTCTCCTAACTTCTTCAGCTTAGTAGAGGGGGAGACCTCAAGAAAAGACACAGACTTGATTAGGAAAATTTGTAGGTCCAAATCTTAGTGCTCGAATAGAGAGGACATCTGCCAGATAGTTGAGGATGTGACAATTACAATCTGAAAAAAAAAAAAAAAAAAAGACATGGGTCATTTGTGCTCCAGCTTTTTTTCCTCCTCTCCCCTCCTCCCAAGTATCATCTGTACATCAGTGTCCTGTGGATGGAGAGGTACATCCTGTGTTTCATTCACCCTCCCCTCCCTCTTGGCCAAGATTCAGGTGCATAAAAAAATGGCTCTTTGGTTCATAGACACAGAGACACTTTTCCAGGTAAGAGACAGACCAGATGGGCTGTGGATATAAATAAGCAAAGATTGCTACAGCCTTCTTCCATCCAACAGGAAAATGCAAGCACAAGGAATTGTAGGGCTGTGTCATTTTCCATTTGCTTGTTTGCTATTTTCTTTCCACACTGCTGAAACCTTTTCTTAGGGAGATGCTATTTTGCAAGGATTTTGTCTCATGAGCTGTATTTTCAACTGGGGAAATTTATGTTATATTCATGTGATAAGATTATTTATATGAACTGTAACAAATACTATTCAATTCATGGACTGTGACTGCAGCATCCACACAATGGATAGCACTGGGTTGAGAAAAATAATTCAACCAGGAGACTCAAGAATGAATCTGTCATATTTACAGGGAAAAACTAGTTAAGAGGTTTCTGGAAGGCTAAAGCTAACGTTTATGTTTGCAGGCTTTTGTAGTGATTGTGGAAGTTGTGAGAGTAGGGTAGGGCACAAGAGAAAGAAGATTAGCATTTCACTTTGCCTTCATGACTGTCATGTTAACAGTGTGGGACTTTACTTTTTAGCAAAGTAGTTTACTGTCTTGTGGGAAGCTGTTTTATACAGGCGGTAGTGTAGTCATACATGACTCTACTGTGTTGCCAGACAACTTGTATTCAAGCAGGCTTCTTCCCTTTTCTCTTGCCTGTAGGGAAGTTAAGCTCTGCTTTATGAAGGGTAATTTGTTACTTCCTGCAAAGACATCTCAATTCTTCCAGTATTTTTTTATAGTTGAATACAAGTAATGAAACAAAAATGTGTTACTTGCCCTCCACCCTTCTGGAAAGCAAACCTGGTACATAACCCTCTTTATAGACTAGTGTCTCCTTCAACACTCCTTCCTTGTGTCTGACTTCGCTTAGTCAGACTCTGTGCTCTCCATCCTTGCTCCTTGCTGCCATTCCTAGGAAAGCTATGGGTGCAGGGCTGCCCTGCTGTGTCTGCTGCTCATCCTCCAATAAGAGAATAGAGGCACTAGTACAGACAGGGTACCAGCTGGGTCAGAGGCTTCCCTCTTCTCTGCTAAACTGAAAAGGAGGAAGCAAGGCAAGCTCAGTGCTGTAATGGTGACTGCCTGCTCTACCATGTCCTTCATATGCAGACTTTGATGACAGTAGCTTTATGCTTAGTTTTGTTGCATTTTTTGTGGCCTGTAACTGTCACTTGCAATATTAAAAAGGAAGAGATGACTCATAATAAATTATTTTCTTTCTCTTTTTTTTTTTTTAATGGTTCATGCTTGTGTATGCCAGTTGCATAAATTAAACAGCAACCAATTCAAATACATTTACAGCCTGCATTTGAAGTGCCAGCTCCATACTATACTTACCAAATTAGCATGAGTAGATTAAAGGATATATTGTTCTCTAGGCATAACTTTACCATATTTCCATTAAGTAAATATACCCTCATGAATCCAAGTCTTCTCACTGTGAAAGGAAAAGAAAGCTCACTCAAAAGTAGGAATTTCTACCAAGAATCATCTGAGAAAAAAAAAGAAGAGAGCCTCCTCCCTTCTTTTTTTTTAATTTCAGTTGTTGTTTAACTGTTACTTCGACCTAGTGGCTTAGCGGTTTCACATCTATTTAAATAACAGAGAAATGACTAGAGCACAGTGAAGAACAAGAAAAGAAGATCAGATAGAGAAATGGTCTCTGTAAGTTCACAGTTCTTAAAACAGATGTTCATCTCCACTGGCTATAGTATATCGTTATCTGCAGGAACCCCGAAAAGAAAGTAAAATTGTTCATTACATCTAGGAAAAATAGAGCAAGCTTACACGGCTCTACAGCTACACCAGTTAACTCCATCAGATCTCATCTCACTGGTGTTTTGTTACTCACAGGCTGAGAAGCGTGTGTCTGGGGGAGGTGGAGACTACTGATGAACATTTCAGATGCCCGTGAAAAGAAAGGCTGTGAACATGTGATGTACAGGTACTGTCTAAAAGTGAAGCAACCAAATGGGTGGGAGGCTGGGACAATTCCAGTCTTATTTACTTGGTGCAACAGCAAGGTTAGAATTGTCTCTGACTTCTTACTTGATTTTTTGGTAAGGCCCTCCTCCTACTCATGGAGTAGGACTGACTATTGGCTACTCTTCATGTCTGCATGAACATTCTTTCTGAAAGGACCAGTGGGAAAACAGCTTGCCTAATGCTTTTCTTTCTTCTTTCTATCCATCATAGATATAAGCAGGCAAAATATCAATCCAGAGCTAAGCAGTCCTCATCCTTTCTATCTGGAAAAATCAATTCTTACAGGAATTTCTGCTATTCAGGAGAGATTTACAAAAACAGAGGAGAGGTTTGGTGCTTGCCTGTGCAGTCACATCTGCATGCGTAACTGCATATGCAAATGTATGCATGCCCACCTGTGTAGACTGGCTTCTCTGCGTAAGTCCCTGGACCTTGCATCTGGTTTCCTGTGGGGCAAGAAATGGTCTGTCCTTCTGCGTAAGCAATTGTGATAACAGCCATGAAAAAGTGCCCTGGAAAACAGCCTGAACCATTTGATCACCAATGCTCCATATTTAATCAATTCTACTTTTTTTTTATTTCTTACTGTCTCCATTAGCTTTTAATCACAGCGGAGTATTTCCCATCTGGCTGCCATTTCTGACTTCAAGTATATTAAAGGAGTATTCAGATTCCTTTATAACAACAGTAGCCGCATTTACTCAGGAGAAGACATTAAAGGGACCCTTTCCTTCCCCTCTGACTTCCACCCTCCCCCCTTGTGTCAGAGCCCTGGTAGAGGAAGAGATGTTGAAATCAATATAAGAATAAATTGCCACATGGTCCTTATTGTGGAGACAAGGTTTCTACAGAAAATCCTTGTAATCAGAAAAGAGGGAAGATGAGATTAAACTGATTAAACTGAGAAAGTCAAAAAAGGACAACTTGAAAGATTAGCTTGAGGACGACTGAAAAGCATATTCCCCCATGCATGTTAAGTAGAACAGTCCCTCTCTGTTATCAGCCCCTTCATCTGGTGACCTTCTATTGCATTAGCACAGAGCTACTTGATCCAAGGCAAATAGTGAAAATTGAAAAGCCAGAATGCCAGTGATTACAACAGGTATCAATATTACTGCAGTGATGGTTTGTTATCATTAAGGAGCTCCATCAGACTTCATTGTGGAAGCAAAAAGATCAGAAAATAACAAGGTATTATACTTGTGGCAGGCAATAGAAGAAAAGACCTTGTGCTACAATGGGAAAACCATTTTCATTTTTTATCACCTCTAAAATTACAGTAGCAGAAAAGAAAAAGAGATAGGGGTTGGGTGGGAATCAAGACAGGAAGATGGGAAGCTCTCCTGTGTTCTTGTCTCAGGGAGTAATTGAACTTCACAGCTGGCATGTGTTACCCTTTTCTTATAAAGAAAGAGAAAAGAAAAGATGTGTGTTAATTCTCCCAGTTTGACGATTTTTGCCTCAAGCACCCAGCTTTGTGGTAAATCCTTTCCCGTGGTCCCTTCAACAGCAGCAGGCCTGGCTCCAGTAAGCCTGCTCAGCATCCTTGCTGTGTTGCAGTGCTGCACATCAGAGCATAGTGTGGTGCAGTTCAGAGGCAGAATCTCCTCACTTCTGCTTTGAAGGTGTAGGCAAGTATGAAAGAAAAAAAATCAAATCTGATCTAGCTGAGGATTGCTTGGATCAGATCTATTGCCATTCAGATCTTATCTAAGAAAATAAGACTATTGCTGATTAGAATCATATTTAGCACTCTGGAAATTTTTTCTCTACACTGGCATTAAAAAAAATCAAAATTCATAGAGTATGTTCTCATTGTATTTTAATTGACAGAGGTCACAAAAACTAGCACAGACTCTGTTCCACCAGTTCTATTTATTATGAGCAGTGCTTCACACTTCTGCGTGTTTCATCCTTTCTGCTGTCCCTGCAAAAAATCTTTTTCACTTTTCCAATGATGTCCAAAAAGGCAGTGTACTCAGGCACTTTTTTATATATCAAGAAGGCTGAAAGTCTACTGCGGTATTCATTTATCATGTAATTTTGCTGATGTAGAAAGAGAAGCATGACTCTGAGTCACTTAAATATTTTGACTGAATCCCAAATTGAGTAGCTGTTTGATTTCTTTCAACCCGCTTAAACTCAGTGTTTCTGCTTCCCTGCTGCCTCTTGTTGCCTCTCTCTTAGTTGAGCAGCATGCTCTGGACAGGTCAGAATTGTTTCTTATGGGCACTTGGCAAGTGTTTATGGGAATGCAAGTCCCATTGGCAATAAATCAAAACAATCCTGTGCTCAATCCCCTTAATTAAAAAAGGAAAGGTATATATATGTATATACATATATAGTAATTTTTTCATACCTTTTAAAAATGCAAAATACTATTTTGTTTTGAAAGAGCACAAAGTGTTTTACTACATTGGGATGAAACATTTTGAAAAATCTGGGGGAAAAAAGGCCCTTATACTCCTGCAATTCAATCCATTTTCAGAATAGAGAGAGTAGACCCATTTCTGGCAAGGCATTTTACACTTTATTTCAAATATCTTATTTGCCTGTAGCCCTAATATCAGTAATGAAAGTGATTCTTATAGTCTTACCTTGACTTTCTTTACCAGAGATGAAAGGATACCGCAATACGTTTGGCCTTCTGTCAATACACTGGGTCAAACCTAATTTATGGAGCAAGAAGCAGCACTGCTACCTTGGGAGAGCTTCTGCTTCTGCCATGCTTGAATTTGTCCCACAGTTGCTAAAAGTTTCAATCAAAAGAGGTTTTCAGTTCAGGAGGTAAAGGGATTCATTAGATCTCATTCCCAGAAATGTCTACCTGATTGAGAAAGAGTCCCCTCAGGGGTAATGCTCATAAGCAGGGGGAGGCTGAGGGGCTGAAAAATGACCCATTTTGAAGTTTGTCTAATTAGCTTCAAATGTATAAGTTGGGTGTTTTGCTAGATGGATTAGTGTAATTATCTTAGTGCACCTATTCATGCTAGGAATGTCAGGAACTGAGAGAAAAGAGAGTCTCAGAAAAAAATCACAGTAGCTCAGCCTGTTGACTGCCCTGACACACGAATAATTGTGCTATAGATGAAAGAGAGAAGGCTGGAAAAAGCACAAGGTGAGAGGAGTTGTTCCAAAGACAAAATATTGACAACTGATCTATAAATAAAATGACAGGGATCCACCTTGGCCCAGACTCCCTATATTACAGTGCTAAAGAAAAATCATTTGATATGCACGCACAGTCAGTGCATGAAAGCAGCATCCTTCATACAGTGGCAGCTAGATCTGAGGTATTCATGGTAAGCCCTGCTTCTTTTGTTTTGCCTCCATCACTGAGCCATGTTTAAAATGAGTGAAATGATTTTTCTTTGTCTTGAGAGTCTTTCTTCTGATGGTGAATGAATTGTTATTGTATTACTTGGTTATAGCTTTTTTCTGATCTGCAGATAAACCAGATCCCACACATCTGATATCTGTCATAAACTCCCCTGAAAGACATTATACAGCTATGAAATAACTTTTTAAAAATTTCTTTATCTTTCAATTAAAAAAGAAAAAAGGAATAATAATAAAAAAAAGAATGGAAAAAAAAGAATAAAAGGAAAAAAAGAACTGAGGATGGGTTCTTAGGTTTGTTATAATGGGGCTGCTATCCAGGTACGCATCTCCTACGAAAGATATCAGGAAGTCAGAGATGAGAAAAAATATTGCTGAGTAAACCTGAGAGCAATAATTTATTTTTAAACACTGAGTATTCTGGCTGTGCAGTTTGTTCCATTCACAGAAATCGCAGAACTGGGGCTCATGGCTCTGAGCTTCTGTGCATCACCTCAGATACAGTGGTGGCAGGAGGTGCTCACCCAACCTTGAATAGTGCCTTTTCTCCTAACTCACACTGTCTCCATACATGTAGGATTAGCTGAGTTTCCAGCTAATGGCATTTCTAAGTGTATCAAGTGTGCAACGTTAATTTCCACAGCATCTCATTGACTTTTTAGTCAATATTGCTGTGATCCTTTCGGAACAACTCTCCTGTTCGAAGTATTGTAAATGAGTTTAATCACTGGAATGACCTGGTTTCCAACAGGGTTACCATTGGTAACAGCACGGTCACCAGGTGATCAGTACCTCTCTGCCCATTGATTCGTTGGGGCTTGGAGTCATTCCTGCTGGTTTTAACCCCAACATTAAAATACTCTTGTGTGTGTTAAAAATTGCTAAAAAAAGAAAAAAAGAATCCAATAACTTGTTTTCTAGCTTGAACATGCTGTTTCTCTAGAATCCAGATTTTCTGTGTGAAAAATGTCAGTTATGATTGCTTTTTATATTAAAGAGCAACTAAGGTTTAGTATCAGATGCTGACCTTCTGAGGACAAACAATTTTACTGGTTTGTGAAATTTATCTAATTTCATTCAGTGTATCATTTACAATAGCACCAGGCAGTGCTATTGTACAGTTTTCTCTTATGTTTCTGTAAGGTGGAACTGAAAGAATAAAAATCGTAACCCATTATTTTAATTTAAAAAAAAACACAATTTTTGTGATTTAACTGAAATTGTGATTTTTCTTTTACTGTTAATTTTATGACAGAAGGAAAATCATTCTTCCATTTGAATTTGGAGTAAAAATGAACTTCCAAAAGGCAGAATTTCTGATACTTTAAAAATCTCCGAGTTTCGACCAACTTTATCTGCCTGCTTGTTCTAAAACCATTTTATAGATAAATGAACTTTCTCCCATGCTTAATTTTTTCTTGCTGCTTAAAAGACAAACATTTGTTTTCATGGCACATCGGAGGGTAATAAAGCTGAGTGGGGAGTGGCACTCTGCCCCATGTTAGTTTTTGTCAGAGCGGAGAAAGCAGAGGGACACGTGTTCTAACACTTGTAGTGGCAGGTGGCTGATGAACTTTCAACTTCACAGCCACATCACTTTCTCATGTGTACTAATCTGTTGCCAGTTTCTTTCAGATGTCCCTGAAAAGTGGCTACTAGAACCCTCCACAAGGAGAAGGTCTCAAACTGGATACAGCTGAGGGATGGATGTTTGTTCTTACAAAGTGGATCAATATAAACATTTTTGTGTGCAAACTAATGAGAGAAGTGCTCAGAAGAAAAGACCACAAGGGTGGTGACAAAAGGAGAAGAAAGTAAGCAGGAATTCACTGTCTGGAAAGATGAAAAAGAAATTTGGGCTCTGCAATTATGTGTGCATTTTGAGCCCACAAGAAATTTTGGGAGGTGGCATGAAAAAGAGTTAGATCACAGAATAAAATTGGGCTTCTTGCACTGCCAGCTCACAGCTTAATCCCAGATACACATTCAGATGCCATTACCATTGTGCTGGCAGGATATGTTAACCCTTATATGTCTGGACGGATTTTAACACCCTCCTGGTTAAATCGTCCTTGCTTCCACAAAGGCTTTGGTTCAAGATACTGTTTTGATTTTCAGAATGAATGAGAATTGCCATTTTTCATGAGCTTTCAGACTCTACATGGTGCCATCTATTGAAAACAGTGTAGAAACTCGTTCTGCATCTTTCTGATTGAAAAGGGATGTGGTATTTTAAGAACCTTGTGGTATTTTAAGAACTCTGGTATTCTATGTTTATGATCCAGAGATAAGCTCTTTCACTAAAGGCTAACAAGTGTAGCTTACAGCAGGACAGAAAATGTTTTAAAAAAGAATAAAAAATAATGGAAGCTGTGGAGGAAGCATCACCAGGACAAGAGTAAGATGCAGAGTTCTTCTCACATCCAGGGTGTCTTTTTTCTGACATTTTAGCCAGGTTACACAAATTTATGTTTTTTCTTTTCACTTCCCATCCACTTCCAGTTGATCTGTCTGTTTGCTCCCAGCCTTCTGAACAAAAACCCGAATCTGATTATTTTTTTTTTTCACATTTCATGTGAATATCAGAAGGATACTACTGTTAATGGTAAGAGTTGAAGCTATGTTTGATTAGCAGTTGAAACTATTAAATTGTTAAACATTCAAACATTTCAGGAAAATAACGTTATATTTCCTGTGGCTAGTACAGTTGTGTAAGACACTAGAGAACTAGAGTGAAGCCCTACTTGAGCACCAACTGAAAGATTTAAAATCTATCAACAGATTTTGCTTACGTTTTCACCTATTTTGTATTTTTTTTATTCCTGATATATGACTGACAGACAAAACCTTATAAGCAAAGGTCAGTGGGAAAAAAAAAAAAAAGCTTTAAAATTACAAAACTATATGTGCTTTATAACAGAACTTCCCCTTTCCTATCTGATTTGACCAAGCATTACATTCTCTGAGGTTTTTCCTTTTCCTTTTTGCAAAGTAAAATGGTAAATGTTTTTGCAGAATGCTGGATGGTCAAGATGATCTACAGTTGCTGTTTTCTCAGGTTAACCCACAACACTGAAAAAGAATGAGAAAATTGAAATTATTATTCAATTTTGAATCATATTGACATCACTGAATTATCAAAATCCCGTATAGCAAATGGAAATGTCATAAGATCACTCCAGTGCCATTAAGAATTCCCTTGGCCTATACTACCTCTACTGCCACTTCAATCTCCTCCTTCCTGACCTTCCTCAAAGCTGCAAGTGGATGCAGTGATGCCAGCAGGAGCTGTGTCTGTTTCTCCCTAATGCAGCATGAGAGCAGTTGCACTGATACTGTGGGACTTGTATTGTTGTCAGTCACTCCATGTTTAACTTGGTTTGAAATGAGCCCAGTAAACCGAGGAGCGGTCTAATAGTTAGCTGTAATTTGGCTGAATGTCAGATAATGCCTTTGGGCCTGTAGAAATCTGCACTGATTATGCTACATTCTTAAGGAACCTTTTTAGCTGAGCATTTTGACTCTATGTTTTTGATATCACTTTTGTATAAAGCATGAGCACATTGAACAAGCTGAAGCTGTTGTCTGAAATCAGTGATCTGTATACATGGAAAATATCAAATGATGGACTGTTGACTCCTAGATCAATGACAGGTCTAGCAAAGGTGGGGCATGCAAGATGCATATTTCTATAACTGATAAATGTGATTCTAAAATAACACTCAGACAACTGCATTTACCAAAACTTCTAAACTCTGCGCCTAAAAGTTACAGTCTGTACTGGTTAGGAGAGGAGGATTGATGATCATTCAGTACTAAAAAATCTGAAAATATGAAACAGTTAGTGCCTTGGAGGGAATTCAAACAGCAATTGGTGAGCTCAACGCTGACAGGCTTTCCCTCCTTATCTCTCTGATTACTGGCCTCAGTGACAGGTTGCAGCTTGGAGACAGATTTTGCATGGTACTCTCCAAACTTTAAGATATGTAGGTTCTTCTGCATTTTTTGAGTGAGAATATAATATGGACCTCTCTGTGGGTCTGCTAGCGATTCTGTGACATGTAACCTCTCACTTTGCAGCTATAGATTCAACATAAAGGACCTGGCAGAACTGGCATTTACTCACCATTCCTTTTAACAGATCTCAACAAAATTACCCAGCCGATATCAATAAAAATTGGAGACCTCAGTAAAATTTTCTTGCAGACCTGTGTAAAATTTAACTAAATGGCTCTAGGCTGGGCCTTCATCTGGTATAATATAAAATAGTTCATTGGAGGTTTATGGATTTATAGTGGCTCGAGATATGTTCCAGTGCTATAAAACTGCATTCTTAATACCAAAACTGCCACAGTAATTTTTATCCCCTTACTCTACAAGAACGTCCTTGTAGCTTTTACACTGGATAAAGCTGCAAACTTATCTAAAGTGTTGGCAAACCCTCTAGAGATCAGGAGTTATTTTCACAGAATCACAGAATCACAGAATTGTAGGGGTTGGAAGGGACCTCCAGAGATCATCGAGTCCAACCCCCCTGCCAAAGCAGGTTCCCTACAGCAGGTCGCACAGGTAGGCATCCAGGCAGGTCTTGAACATCTCCAGAGAAGGAGACTCCACCACCTCCCTGGGCAGCCTGTTCCAGTGCTCCGTCACCCTCACTGTAAAGAAGTTTTTGTGCACATTTGTGCAGAACTTCCTATGCTCCAGAACATTTCAGACATTTACAAATAAGTACAAGAATAATGGGGTTACTGCCGTTGTTATTAGTAGCGCATGCAACTGTGCCTAGGAACCTTAATTATGGGCTGTACTCTGCTGGGTGAGCTGCCATTCAATACCAGAATAAAAAGATTATTTGAACACTCTTTTGGACAGGGATCAAGTATTACATTATCTGTTCTGGAGAAATGCATGAGCAGAAATAAAGGCAAGTCATCAAATATAGTATTTGCCCACAGATAGTGTGTATGTCTTGAATGTCGGAAGCTGGATAAGCACATGCCATTTAGGTCTGTCTGGATTAAAAGGAGTTCAATCTAGTACAGATGTAGCCAGGGAGAATATTTGTTTATACTAGAAACTTATTGACACTAACTAAACATTTTCTTTCTTCGGAAAGTAGACAATTCATGAATAACTACATGTCCCCAGATTTACACAAATAGTTGACTGCAAACCTTTTTGTTCTGAAAGACGGAGAGGGAATTCCTGTTTTAGCTGCACTGAAATGACAGAGGTAGGCAATTCAGGTAATGGGCTGTTAGTCAGTTATTAAATATTGCTCTTCAGCAAAATTGCTAATGATGATGGTCTTTCCATGCTACTTTTGAAAGAGTGCACAGTATATTCTGAAAAGAGATTGTCTTGGATACAGAAGGCCACTAGCTTGAATACCGTCCAAATCAACCAATTATCTGTGACAATCAACCAACTCTGCCAGGCCACACGGAGATTAGTTACTATATAAAGTTACATGCCTTAAATTAAATGGCTAGTGGTACAAATGTGAAATTACTCATGAGATGAAACTTTATTTTTAGAGGAAGGATAAACTTTCAGTAGAGGCGGGCTGCCTCCTGGAGGTAAAAGAAACATTGTTCTGGGTAAGTATCTTCACCATCCTTTAAAAGCAGTTCATAAAAACTGTCCAAGCATAGCTAATATAAAATCCTTCAATTGATGTCAGGGTGGCCAGATATAAGTATATACCGATCTGCTCATAACTGTTGAGCTTTTCAATCTGAACACATGGAAGCATGTTCTCCATCAGAAAATCACAAAGCTGTTCATCACTGCTTTTGGGAAAATCACTACTTTTTCATTAACGCAAACACTCATACAATCACCTGCACAAACAGAGTGTCCATCAGACATCAGAATGCTTACAGTACCACCAAAGCTTCACAAAATAGCCTGACAAGAACCATTTTATGTCTGACCCCATTTCAAAGGAAAAAAGGTCAAGATCTTTTTGTGCATTGAAATGTACTGTATTATCTTTCTTCTTCCACCTTATTGCAATGAGACTGTTTAATATTTTGTTATTACTTCCAGAACATTCATAAGGAATTTTATCAAGAAAGATGTAATGATGGTTTAATCTTTACATTGATAAAATGTCTTTACCAGTGCCATAAATAATTCTATACATAAAATGTGATTCTGCTAAACTACTGAGTTTAAATTTCAGGTAAAGATTGATAGTATTAAACCTGATAATTGTGTTTTAAATATAAAATATATTTATCCATGTTTCTTGGCAAGAGGTGTTCAGCTATTATTTTAACAAATCCTCTCAGCAGAAAAGTTTTCTCAAATTCTAGTCATTGGCATTGCATGTACTATATATAGAAATGACAATTAGAAAATCTCTGTTACTGTTTTAAAAAAGAATTTCCTCAGCTGTAGCCAAGGAAGCACATGCATGTGGATATGGAGATGCTTCATTATAAACTAGGGGAAAGGAATTTTATTGCCCGACAGAGAAAAGTTAGCAGGCAACTTAGATAGAAGGCTGACTTGACTCTGAACTTCTCATGGAAATCACAGTATATGGAGACACTGGAGTTGCTCTGATCTCTCCTACCAGAGTTTTTGAGAATCTCTCCTGTCCACTCTGAAAGTTAGCTCAAGTACTGGTTTGGGGAATGTCCTCTTGGATAAGCCTGCTTTCTAGGACTAACCTGCTTCAAAAAGTCGTGCCTCAAGTGCCCAACCTCAATAGAGCACATACAGTGTTGTCCCTTCTGCTATTGCCCAATGGAGACAGAGGGAAGAAACAAGCTAATGGAAGATGAGACTTCCTTACCAGAAAGATGTATGGAAACAAAGAGGGAGAGGAAGGGTAGGATTAACTGGGGGCACAAGCCATGGCCCAGCTTCTTCTGCCCTTTGCTGGCTAGCATAATGTTCTACAGTCTTTGCCCTCAAACTCTTCTTTGTCCTAGGCCGTGACATTTAGTTTTGTATCATAGGACTAACTACTCATTGAATGTAAATGTGAGTAACTCCATGGCATTTGTTGGAGCTTGCCATCAGTTTTCAAGATGCTTTTAAGCAACAGATATAAACAACCTGCCACCATGAATATACTTTGTTTGAGTGGATTTTTCACTGCTCCAACACACCTATTAATTGCAGTAATGTTTTGCTGCACTCCTTTGGATTAAAATGCTATTTCTAAGTGTCAGTTAATGGGTTTTAGTGAAAGCAATTTATTAAACATTATGTACTCAGTTTAAATCTAACAGGGTAACTAAACATTAAAGTAACAGGGAGAAAAATCTATATTGCTCTAATTTGTATTGTATGTTCTTTTCACCAAGTGTAATTGCTATTGACTGCCTAAACCAGCGTTCTCCAAATCATGAATAACCAGAAAAAAAGAAAGATCACCATTGTATGTAAAAACAAAATTATGTTATGGCCTACAAGCATAAACATGGGATGAAGAGCTAAGAATTATGTAATTCATTTTCCTGCATTCAAACTATTTTTTCTCTTTTTCAGAAATGAGGACATTAATGATGCTCCAGTTCCCAGTAGTGTGTGAAGATGGTGAGCAGAACAGGTGTGTTCATATTTTGTTGGTAATGCAAACCACTGTAAGCAGGCTAAAACCAGACTAAACAAGTGTCTGTAACTATACAAAGGACAAAGTGCCGTCATAGCAGAATGGAATTTTTTCAGTCAGTGCCAGAGCATACGGCCAGTTTTCTGAATTTTTGCAGCCAGTCTCCCTTCTCAATACACATTAGGTTAGATTGCCATAATCATAAGAAAATGATGGTTACATCATTCTGCATTAGGGAAGGAAGAGCTGGTATCCAGCATTCCAGCGATATCAACAGGATTTTACAGGATTTTATCTTTATTATTAGGAAAAAAATATCTCCACTGCTATCATCCCTAGTAGGAATGTCATTATTCTTCATAATACTTCACTTGGTTTGATATCCATCATGAATTTGACCAGTGAGAGGAGAATCTATCATCAAGAGTGTACCTTTTGTGCTTTGCCCATCCTACTGCATTAACCAAAACTTCATTATAGCACAAAATGTCTATCCATCATACCTCTGCATAAACAGCATCCCACAGCTTGGGAAAACTTAGCAACAACCTGTAAATATGGATAGCAAAGCTGATGAGCCTGATCCGCAAGGGGGATCTGCAAGACTTTCATGAAATCTTACTGACAACTTATGATGCACACCCTACTCTATATTCACTAACTTCATGTAGAGAGTTCCTCTCTTATCTAAATCTTATTCATGGCAACTAAATGGCGCCTAAGAAGTAAAACCTACGGTAGGAGAGGAAGAATGAGCTGATGTATAGCAGCCTTTTATTAACAAAAATGTAGACCTTGCATTGCTTGACATTTGCTTTCTAAACATTGAAACTAGGTGCTAATTTACATTTTCTATTGCCAAACTATAGCCAAAGAAGGCCCACTGTTCTTTATATCTTTAATTTATTTCTTTATTTACTTACTTTGAAGGTAGTCATGTTCACCTGCTAGGTGGTGAAGCTTATGCACAATGCAGTACATTGATTTTGTGATGTGTGCTTTGCAGCCTGCCTGGTCCCTTACCTGCACACTGTCTGCAGCTAGATTCCCTGTTGGAAGATGCAGATTTATAGAGAACAGTACCAAATTTTCTTTATTCCTTGACGCATGCTTCCCTTTCCTGGCATTGCCAATGCATGTTTTCCCAGAGCAATGCAGTGGATTATCTCTGAGTTCCTGGGTTGCATATCAAAGACAGAGGGGGAGAATACAAGGCTTTCTTGGAGTTTGGGTCTTGTCCTCATGGCTAGCTCTGCTCCTCTGGACACCCACCATGTGGAGGGGATGTAGCAGTATATCTCTGTCTTCTAGCTGACACTGAGTAGATATCTGCTCCAGCTTGCTAGCTTCTTCTAGTTTGTAATACACTCCCTAGTTCTCTTCTAAAAATCAACTTGATTTCTGAAGAGTTTATTTTTTAAGCCTGTGTGGAATCCATTTGCTGGCAATTACAGTGCACTGGTTTTAGAAAGAGTAGCTCATGTCTTCATCCAGTTGAATGTCAATTGTTTTTTTTCACACTGTGGAAACCATGTGAGCTAAGATAGACCTATAAAATTGGCCTATCTCTTACCTTCACTACCTATGTCTGGCCAGCTTCCCAGGGTAGATTTACAGCTGTCTTCCACACTGAATTGGATGAGAAACACTTAACCAGCCTGTGCCAGAAAAAAAAGGGCAACAGACAGCTATAACATAATATCGTCTCACATTGGCAGAGGCATTTCTGCATGAACTTGTCAACTTCAGAAATAGAAACAGAAAATTCAAGGGTGGCATAGAGTTTTAAACTGCTTTGTGGCACTGGAATTGGTAGATCTGACAGTGTAGAAACTCCTTGGGGCAGGACCATGTCTGCTTTGTTGTGTTAAACTTGGTGTTCTGAAAGTAAATAAAAATAATGGTGATGATATGGTACGTTAGTGTCTGCACAGGGAGACTTTGGCTGGCTGCATTATGTGTGTCTGTACAGAGAGTGAAGAAACTCCTCTTGAGGAACTGTGGCCAACACGGATTGTTCAGTCAGATGTGTGACAAGGGTGTGCAGGATTGATTCTTACAGTGCTGTTTACATTTTGCTAGTAGAGAAGGCAAACTGAAACAGCTTTAGACAGGAATTTCTTAGCAAATCTGGAACCATTTGTGTTTACTGTTTTGCCAATACCTCAAAAAGAGTTCTTCAATAACTTCAGTCCATTTTCAAATAGAATAACGATGAAAGCTCTAACGATACAAGCATGCTTGCATGCATTCAAAGTAGCAAGAAATAAGCTGGTCAAATGCATTAATTGGAAAAAAATTCTACCAAACTAAGAATATGCAAAGAATCAAATAATTAACAGGTAAGCAGAATATTTGCAATATATTTTATAGGTATTTCTTGTGAGTTATGGGTATTTTCTTTTATTATTATTCAACATTTAGATTTATCTGGCCTGCTTTTAACACTTTGCATCTACTTCTGTATTGGACAGCCTTTCTGGAATGTTAGACAGTGCCATTTTTCTTTCACTTGCCCCTTCTGTAAGTCAGTGATGAGGCTGGAGGAGTTAATCTGCTCCTTGATGATTGTTGTAAGAGAGAACAACTTTGGAAAAGATTCCCAGACACAAAATCTAAGTGTCAGAGTTGATTTTGTTGGTTAATTTCAGCAGGACATTTAAGATGCTGATTGCCAGAAGTTAGTACAATCTTCAGAGGAGAGAAGCATTCAGTCCTTTCTGCTGTGGCTTTTAGATTCTTTTACCTGGTGGCTGTTTCTGATGTGTACTGAAGACAGGCTGCTAAGTTAAACAAACCTCTGTTCTGACCCCAGAGGGCAGTTCTTTCAGCTTTATTTAGAGCCACATCTCAGCAGCGAAGGTGTCCATTGCCTGATCCATTGCCCATTTAAAAGAACATGTTGCAACTCACTTAAAAGCAAATGCAGTCTTAAATTACACATACAGCAGCTAAATGTAGCCTCAGTTTAAATTAAAGGCCATGCTTTCCCAGAGTCTTTTCCTGTGTAGGAGTTTCTTTTTTTAAAGCCGTATCTACTTATGCCAAAATGGTTCCTACTTGTAATGCAGGTGAAAAGGAAAAGGTGAAGTATTACACATCTCTGGCTGCTATTTAAACAAATATGGTTTGTTTGTTTGTTTGTTTGTTTTCTTGTACAGAGGGTTTTTTGTTTGTTTTCTTTTTTCTTTTCTTTTCTTTTCCATTGCATAAAACTGATTTGGCTTTTGACAGGAGGATAATAAATCTCTGGAGGGAATTTAACATGATATTTTTTTTATCATGGTGCAAGGGTTTCAGAGGATGGCCAGGGTTGTGAAAAATGCTCTCATCTGTGGTTCATAATAACACTCATCATCTGCTTGCATGCATGGTTCCAATGAGAATCTGCCCAGGTGCTTTGTGCCAGTCATACTAAGCACAGATAGCTTAAAGATGTGGGTTACCACATCTGTAAGAAAATGTAAAAAATGTTCAGGTAGGTATCAGCCAGCTGAAATAAAGGTGTTTTTTTTTTTTGATGGATATTTTGAGGCAATGTTTTATTTTCGGTGGGGATGTTTGCTTCAAAGTGTCTGGTATGAGGCTATGTTTTGGTTCCAGGAGAAAAAATAATGTTGGTAACACATCAGTGTTTATAGTTGCTGCTAAGTGGTGTTGTACAGAGCCAAAGCTATTTGCAGCAAAGGACAAAAGGATCAGGGAGGGAACAGAATTAGGGCAGCTGACTTAAACTGGCCAAAGGGATATCCCATACCATATAACATCAAATGAAAGGAGTTTTGAAAGGGAGCTAGCTGGGCATCAGTTGGAAGTGGTAAACAATTGTTTGTGTATCACTTGTTATGTAAATTCATATAAATGTAGAGAGAGAGAATCATACAAATTATCCTTTTCCTTTTTTTTCCTTTTTTATTAGTAAATAGTTTTATATCAAAGTACTAGTTCTACTCTTTTTTTTTTGTTTTCTAGATTCTCCCCCTTCCCATTAGGAAGGGAAGGATCGAGCAAATGACTGCGTAGTGCTGAGGCTGAACCACAGAAGGCAAAAGGGTCCATTAGGACATCTGCAGGAGGAGGAGAGTGAACAGGAAAGAAGAGGGCTGTCTTCTGGAAAGCTTGGAGAATTTCAAAAGCAAAAATAGATGTTGATAAAGCTTAGACATCTCTGGGATTAGGTGGAAGTTGGACAACATTTTCAGCCTGAATTCAAGTGTCTGCCTTTGGACATAGTTAAGGTACCTCTATTTCTGAAACTGCGAGACAAAAACCAGAAGGATCGTTGATATGGATGCGGATAAACCAATCTCATACACAGAAGTGTTTTTCATGCCACAGGGTGAATGTGCCTGTGCTGTTCTAGTTCAACAGAATGTACAGCGCAGATCCTTCGGACCCTTCCTGCCTTCTCCCTGATGAAAGCTAATCACATCTTTTTTTTTCATTTCTTCTATACACCAGTTCCAGAGCCTCATTCTTTACTCAGTTTGCACTTCACCTCCTGGGTCTATTTTGTTTCTGTTGTTCTCATTGCGCTGGCTAAATAATGCAGGAAGCCCAATAAATTCAAATAAAATTTCTGATTGGTTTAACATCAGTTTAACTATCTAGAATAATTTTGTGTTATTGGATACTTTATATGATGAGTCTATGATGTTTAGACTAGAAAATAATAAAATCCACTCAATTGATTAAACTCGTTGTAGGAGCATAAAAATTAGCATACTGAATAATGGAGAATAATTTCTAATTATCAAGAAGAGCTGATAAAAGTGTTCAGTGCTATTGACTACCTGACTTGATAACCTTGATGATCAAGCTTCATTAAAGGAAAGTCTTAGCTTGAATGTAACTTTGTAAAAGCCATGAGACCACCTTAAGACTATATGTTGAATGGGATGATTCTGCTTTGACAGATAGCCCTAAAGTGCTGCCTTTGGAGACCAGCACATGCTTCAAATTGAGGGGCATGTAGTGCTGGGCTGCCTCGCAACACATTCCCAAGTGGAAATTTTCCCGGCAGTGGAAATCTCTGTTTTGAAATAAAGTAGCCCAGGATATTTATAAAGCAGCATGCTTTGGCCTGCACTTCATTAACTACATGTCAGAGGAAGAAGATATGTTCTACTGTGATATCTGCTATCCTCCTTAAATTCTGTAGTCAGAGACACTGTCTAGCTACTTTCACTCATTTCTCTGAAATCACAGTTGTTTGGGGCAAATTTAGGATTAGTGATCACTTGTAGAAATGTAGGAAAAATATGTCACATCAATGTGTTGCTTTGCTGATGTGGGTCTGGACACACCAGTGTTCTGCTTCTCCCCACATCTTCTAGTCTAGTCTAGTGAACAGAGAGGTCTAGTTAAGTCTTTCACACAAGAGAGGAATAAGCAGAGGCTGCAGCTTTCATTGGTATGTAGCAGATTTGTGACAGCCATTGATTTGACATTTCAAGTCAAAATACAATAAAAATGTTTTCATGCAAAGTCTTTGGCCTACAGAATAGGATCCAAGTGATGGAAGAGCTCAAGTCACGGAGAAGTTGTGGAGTGTAATAAATGCATCATTTCTTTGCTTACACTTTAGTGGTTCTCTGTTGGATTGGCTTGTACAGGTATTACTGCTTTATGAAGCTAGAAAAACGTGGATTCTTACTCTCTATTGTTTAAATGTGAACTATTCCATTTAAAAATGGATCCTTCGGATGTGTCATCCCTTCTGCCCTTGTTCTGACACAGAAGAACAATTGGTTTGAATGCTTGCCTCTAGCCACGCTCTCTTCAATCATTTACTCAAGGTTTCATGCAGTCAGATCAAAGAGATGGAACTTTGCAAAATACCTTTTACAGTTTTGAAGACACTTCTTAAGAGCATTGTGCTTGACTGACATTTATATCTGGGCTCCCAACAGACACTAATAGGAATAGGAATATCTGGCATGTAAAGAAATGGGTGCCATCCCCATATCTTCTCTGTATTTTTTGGGTGTCATATTAGAAAGGCTATAGCTGTAGTGATGGACAATCCATCAAATCACTACCAGCAAATCATGTAGCAACAAAACTGCTTTGGAACAATTCTCATTTTCAAAAATAAAATCTCATTGTTTTTAATATTGAAATACAATAGTCCAAACAAATCTTATGTGTCATAAGGACGCCATTTGGACAGTAGAAGGGACTGGTTTTGTCTCCTAAGACAAAACCTGCCTCTCACAAAACTTTGTGTATTTCTGCTTGTTAAAAAGCTTTAGAAAGGGCACTTTAAGCTCATGTTGCCACAAATGAGAAAGTCAAAGTAAACCTGGAACCCTGAGAAATTCAAAACCCCCTAATTTGGGTTTTTACATTATGTCTAATTTTGTAGTTTAGCAGAAGTGTATTCATAAACTTAAACCATTCAGCACATAAACAGCAATTCTATAAAATATCTTCAAAGCAATGATGACTATCTTTTCATAGCAGAGAACAGTTTGTGACAATAGTAGGTACAAATATATGTGTGGTACTTATAATAGTATTAGTCCAAATTAATACTGTTTTAGGTGGATTTGAATACCTAAACTTGTGTTGTCTGACTGGGCTTGAAATAGAGAGAAATAGGAGTTCAGAGAAGAAAGCCACCTTATAATTAAGATTTTCCCTGTTCTTCAAATGCGAGTGTTGATTTCATTTGCCCTCACAATTTATTTGAAAAATATCTGATTAAAGCTCACTCTGTGGATAACATCCAAATATTTGACATTTACAACTAGAGGTTTTGTTCTCACTGATCATATCAGCAATATTGTGTATTCTGTTTCTCACATGAAATGAACTAACAAACTTTATCTGAGATACTTTGGAAGAAATTCATCAGAACTAGTCATGCTAGGATTTCTTTCTACACAGATAGAGACAATTGTACAACGTGAGCTCTTAAAACAGATATCTAAAGTAAGTCAGGTGATTCACATCCAGCTGAGTTTGCTTTTCTCCACTGGCTACAAAGGGATCCCAAAGTGACTAACTTGGATGCTGATGTCCAAGTTATGGAAGTTTGAAGCTATCTGAGAGCAATTCCACTCTTGATGGGTAAAAATTTCCATTATCGCTCTCATTATGGAGTGCTACGAAATTATTTTGCCAGAAACTTTATTGTTCTTAAGATCTAAACACAATGGAAATGTGGTCTGGAGGTTAACAGAGGAGCAACTCTCTTGTGATGGGTGAAAGGCTAGCATTCAGAAGGACAGAATTCAAGTAAAGATACAGACTTTTCTGACCTCAAATAAGCCATGTGAAGTTAGTTTTCCTAAAAGGAAGAAATCTTTAGCAGATCTGTCTCACAAGATCTTTGTTATGATTAACAGAACAGATTGAGGGACCTGTTTAATCTAAATTTCTATGAACATGACTGAGAGCAGATTTGTTTGTAAAATTCACAGATACTGACAAAGTTAAAATTTACTTTCACAATAAAAAATGAAGTAGGCTGTCTTTGAGGGGAACTTATCACTATCTGAGTTAAAAAGAAAAATTCATTTGAGGAGAATATTTTACCACAACTATTCATACAATAAAAAGAACTTTGTCTCAAAATTGGTATGATAATGGGAAGAATCATCAGCTAGTGTGAGATCTTTGCTTTACAGATGACATGATGAACTAGGCTTACACATCTCTGCTATGGAGTTGGATGATCAGAAAAGAATTTCTGACTGAAAAAATTCATGAAACCTTAAGTCTGAGATGTGCTGTGTGTGACATCTCAGAAGAAAGAGATGAAAAGTGGTCCACCTTTTGGAATAACATGCACTGTTGTCCCTAACTTTAAATGGAAACCACCACACTATGGTCTTTCAAAGACAGTTATGGGTGGCTGCACTATTACAATGGCACACTCCCTCAGCAACTGTGGATGAAACCCTTCAGATCCTACAGACCTGTGTAGGATTTTGTTTGTTTTGTGTTATGTTTGTTAAAGTGTTCCCTAGTCTGATCTTCACCCACAAAGAGTAAGCTTTTCTTGCTAGAGACTGTCTTCCTGTCTACCTGAGACACTGAATGTTGGTCTTACCAGTAAAAACTGAAGTTCAGAAAGCATAGTGTGGCCTTTATCAGCAACTCCATTCCCATTCAGCAGCTATTGTACATTTTATTTAGCCTTTTTGTCTTACCTATAGCAGTTCTTCTTCTTGCGCTTCATGTCCTATTCAATACTAAGTGGGTTTTGACATTCTTAAACTCATCTTGTCACACTTGAACAGTGCCTCAGTGTTTCTCCTGGGTAGCGTGACCCCCTTTTTCACCTCATGTACATTTCCTTTTTCACACTGAAGTTTAGTTCATCCAAGCTGGCTTCATACCAGCTTTCCTTTCTTTGTCATCATTCTTGATCCTGGAGAATGCAGTCCTTGAAAACCAACCAACTCTTCTGGGTCAGTCTTTTCTCCAGGACTGTATATCATAAGATGCTTCCAAGTAGGTCACTAAGTCTGCTCCTTGCAGTCTAGAGTTGTTACACTGACATTTGCTTTGTTCCCTAAGAGAATCCTGAACTTCAATCCACCTCATTTTATGAATTTACAAGCTATGCTGTGTTTTGTTTTTTAATGTTTTTACACAAATGTAGCTGGAGAATATTTCCTACTGCAGGACTCCATTTCCCATTCCCACTGTTCCATTAGCATTGTATGTGAAATTTCACTTCAGTAACACTGGGGCAGTTCTACTGAGTCAAATGACTTGAAACAAACCTGGTATGAAGTAAGAATCAGGCCCTTCAGTCCTTGTAGCAAAATTAACGCTGAATTCTATTACACAACATTCTGAAAGATTCTCTGAGATTGTTTTGTGCCTGGACTACCTTTATTTTATTAAAGTAATGAAATAATACATCTTTACTAACTCCTCAATGCCCTGTATATTAACAAAGCATGCATTATTTCATCTCTGTCTAATTAATATCCTGTTTAATAAGTATCTCACTTCATGTTAGGTTCCTGTATTCCTAAGAATTTTTACTAATTTAATTGAGAGCAGTCTCAAATTAATTGTATAATTAATCTTGTCAAATTAGGTAACATTTCATACAGCACCTTATTAAAGAAACTAGAATATTTTAAATTACCATGCTATTAGGCATTAATAAAGAAGCTCTTCCTCTGTATTGTTCTGCTTTATATCACAAAGAAGGTAATTGCAATATAAATTGCAATATAAAAGCTAGATTCTATTGTACATTAATAATTAGATACACATTATTTGCCATTAAAGATTTTTTTCTTATTAATTCAATCATAGAATGGATAAGCCTTTTTTTAAAATACAAATAATGAAATCCCCAAGATACTAGAAATTAACTGTTGTGTTGATGCCTCTACCACTGAATGACTAGAACCTGAGCTGTTGCTTGACTGTGTGTCACAGAAGCATGTTTCTGGGAAACCCAGTGCTGTGCTGCACACAACTTAAAGACACATGTAGCTGTGGAAAGCTGTCTTTGCATCTCATGTTTGGGAATAAGCGCATGGTGATTTCTTGACAGAGAGTGAAATTGTGTGCACCCTGATACACTCCTGAGGATTACAGAACTCAGCAGCTTCCTCACAGAGCCTGGAAGAGCTGCCCCTAGAGACCTCTGGAAGTGACCATAAGACTGATATGCAGAATGGAGGAATTGGAGGTGGCGGCTGTGATGTGGGAGAGGAGAACGGGAGGGCTGAGAAGAGGGGAATGGGTAATGAGAAGCGCTATCAATTTTTTATGAGTGTATGGAAATTGTACTCAAGGTCAGAAAGCCTAAATACTATATTATATCTGTGGGTGCCAAAGAGATTTTCATTTATATAATATATTGGTCTAGTATTTTAAATCCTTAATCTTAGTGCCTGTAGTTGTGTATACTAAAAGTGCCCATTAGATTAAATACTTTAGGCACAAGAAATCATCCACGCATGAATGCTGAACGAGTAAAACAGCATTTCACAAAGGGGCATATGCTTGAATATAATATGTGGGATACAATAAATTGCAGTGTCAGCCATATATGTAGAACAGCCTGTTCTGATAAATTCAAAGTTACTGCTGAGAGGGAAAACTATAAAATAGCAGTGCTGAAACTGCTCTCACCACACAGCTCACAATACTGAAATCTTACATGTGAGGTATGTGGGAGTTCACAAAGTTGTCTTTCTGAACATGATCTGCTGCAGGTCAGTAGATTACCTGGCTTGGGCAGCCACTCATGCAAGGCAAGACCAGGATGGGTAATCTTTCTCCCCTCAACCTCTCCCACTTTTCTTCATCTCTCTTCCCTGGTTAAGTTCACTCCTGGATTAGAGCACTAAGCCATGATATTTGGTGTACATTTGAAACAATTCTGTCAGACACAGCTGTAGCTCCCTTAAGCAGTGTTTTGCAGCTTAGTGAATAACAGCTCTGTTTATTATTTATTTATTTGTACAATTGAACAGGAGAAATGTGTTTTAAAATAAAACAGAACATTGTATCTGTGACATTTAAAGTAATGGGGGTGCAAGGAGGGAGGAGATGTTGAACTGGAACATTGCATTCATCTTGACTCCAAGTGCTTCCATTTGTTATTTGAGTCTAGACCTTTCTCACTGCCTTTTTATTTAGCTCTATTTTTTTTCCAAAGAAAAATCATATTTGAGAACAGAAATTCAGATTTGTTTTGAAATGCTACCAAAAAAACCCTGCTTCATTTTTCTTGGCTGAGATTAATCACCAAATGTGATCAACATTTGCAAATAGGACTTATGTCCATCTTCTGTCCCAAATCTGTTGTTGCTTCTTCTCAGTCTCTGTCTGTCACTCTCTCCTGTTTTTCTCTCCTTTCCTTTCCTTTCTTTTTGCAGTGTGTAAATTAACACTGAACACTTTTTATCCAGCTCTGCCTTGAGGTCCCATTATCCCAACGGCCAGCCTAACAGATGGAATAGACAAAATGTAGCTGCTTCCTGGAATGGGAATCCATGCTGACACTTCTTGTTTATTTGTCAAAAATAGGATGTTCACAGGAAGCGATATCAAAGAATCCTTTTCCCACTTTCTCTCTTTTGAGAAATGAAGCTTCCCAGGTTTGTTCTTATATGATAGGGATTGTGATAAAGCACCTCATTGGTGCAGAGTGTTCAAGAGTCCAAAAGATCTTTAAAACCTAAGAGGGTAGGCAAAAGCTGTAAGATGCAGTTGAGAAAGCCTTCAAGCTCTCTTTTCCTGACAAGTAGTGTGCCAGATAAAATGAACTGCTGCAGAACACTGATAAAAACTCCAGCAAGAATTTCTCTGAATAAGAGGACTTCATAACTCAGCAGGCTGCTCACTGCCATCCTGCCATCCTGAAGTGTGAGTAGCATGAGGAGATGGCTTCTGAAGAAAAGTGGAGGGAAAAAAAAGCTTAGCACAACATGTTGCAGAGAAACAACTTCAAATTTATAAGCACAAATGCTGATTTTTCACCATACCAGCATAACTGTCACATACTGTGAAAGCCTCATGTGCTACACATCCATGTAGCTGTTACTTGAGTGAGTAATTATTGTGGGAGTGACATTGCTGTTACCTGACAAGACTTGGACAGTTAAACACTGAGCAGGATATCAGCGGCCACTGCAGAAAGCAATGCCAAGAAGACATTACTTTGGACTGCATCCAATAATTTCCATCCACGTCTAGTCTTAAGACACTAAGTCTTTCATTTTTGCAAGAATACATGCCCTTTGCAAATCTACCTGCTCCTTTCAAGGACTGTTAGAGTGTCAGATGTAATACGTATCTATTTCTAGTGATCGTTTTCTTTGCCATTCTAATTCAGTTTGACCTGAATATGATGGAGTTTTGTTCTTCTCCTTTTTTTTTTTTTTTTTTTTTTTTTTTTTTTTTTTTGAGTTGTCATTGTGATTTTTTTTTGTGGGTTGTTGCTGTTTTGGGGTTTATTTTTGCTGTGTCTTGATACTTTTCTCCCATACATAATCTGTAGTACTGGCTATTCTACACTGCACTACTTCTCTGTGAGATTTGACTCTTGTCCTGTCAGCCACACTGTTCAAACTGTCACTGGCCTCCTGCTGGTAAGACTGACAATGCCAGACTCAGCACATCTCACCCTGCAAAGAAGAGGGGGGAGAAAATGTCCCAGAGATATATTTCTTCTGTTGCTTTTATTAAAATCAATCTTGCTCACCTGCAGGGTTTCTTTTTATTATTTTAAACATTTTTCCCCCCACAGTCATTCTAAATTATCGTTCAATGTTAATAAAACTGGTTGCTTGCAGTGAGGAGAAAAAAAATGCTTTTTATCAGGTGTGTATTAGCAGAACATGCTGAGTCCAATTGCTGCTCCTTGCAGTTAGTCATTTGTTTCTTATGGCTCCTTTCCCTCCTCCCCAACAGCACACCTTCTAAACCAAGCAGAATTTGGGGAAAGAAGCCGGAACACAGATGTCAAGCCCTGGAGTTGTGAGGCATTCAATTGGATTGCACAGGGTGTACCTGTTTCCTCAGGGGATGAAGATGACCTATTTCCAGGCTGGGGCCTGGGCACTGGCTGTCTCCAGTCCTCCTGGTCTCTGTGCATTTGGACACAGGATCTACCCTTAGAAACTGGTGTGAGGATTAGTCTTGAGCCAGTTTGCAATAGACACCAAAAGGAGTGAGATAATAGAAATATCTGTGGCTCCAACATCATAAATCATTTTGTTATGCAGAAACTGTCAGTGTGTAAATCTTCTGGTCATGTAGTATAATCCTCTGTCCCAGAGTAGAACAACCATTTCAAATTTTGCCTTGCCTTTCCCTCCTGCCATTATTATTAGTGCATCATGGCATCAGCAATGGGATAGCCATGGCTATGCTTCTGGGTCTTTCCGAGGTTGAATCTGCAGGGAACATGTCTGTGAGAATAGTATTAGAAGGTCTGTCATGCAGCTCTCCTCCTCATCACTGAGGTAACCAAGAGCTGATGCTGCATGGGAGAGAAAAGGGGATCAGTACTTTCCCAAGAGACTCAGCTGCTGTGTACAGTTTCCACTTGGTATGGGTGCTGTCCTGTGATATACAAATGGGATACTGTGGCTATGCTGAGTCTGTATGGCAGCTCAGACAAAGCCTGTGTACCATGAAGGATGTATAAATCACTGAAGATGAATACAGTTCAGCAGGCACTTCAGAAGTAGCATTTCCATTAGAGCAACTCTGGCAGTCTGCTTGCAGTTCCTTTCAATGACTGCCTGTATAAATTGATCTGGTGAATTGTCTACACAGATTTGTTGCAAAACAAATTGAGGGAAGCTTGAAGAGTAATACCATTTTCTTAGTCCAGTTTCATTTCTTCCTTTGGTGTAAAAAAAAAAAAAAAAAAGTAACTATGAATAACTGTCATGGCAGAAACCGTTTCAATGAGATTTTGGAGCTATCTGCCTGGAACAGCAGCTAAGCCAACATGGCGATGGTTGAGGGGGCAATATATCTCATCAAATTCAAGTGAGCTTACTAAGCTTTCATCTTGGTACTACTAGCAACTTGCTCTTCCTCAGAAATATCCCTGTTTGGTGAAAGCTCACTGGTGTTGGCACTCATGATCTGGGATTTCTCCCATACTGCAGGGCAGCAGACAGCCCACTGAAGCAGAAAACATAATTTGCTTTGCTTAAAACCACCTGCTCCCAGCAGATTTTTTTCTTGAGAAGATTTTATTTGGGGAGGGGGAGATGAACAATGGAGGAGGGGGAGAATCAAGATCGAATGCCTGCCTTTTCAGGAGACCTGAACATTAAAGACAGCAATGATCTTCTTATGCATGCAAGGCTTTACAGAACCATCACCATTTCTCAACATGCCACTACCAATTAAGGGCAAAGCTATAAGCTCTATTTTTTGTGGTGTTCTATAGGGACAGGAGAATACCACCTAGACTGATGCAGGAAAATGCAGCTTCTGAAGGAGGTCTGAAGGGAAAGTATTAAATGGTTGAGTTTTAATATCTGGCTGGGTTTTTGGTATCATAGTCTCACTGGTTAGTATGAAAGCATCTTCCATTCTCAAGGTCAGGAAATGCTATCTAGCCTTAAATCAGCTGTTACACTAGGCACAACAAGCAAATATCAAGATATCAGCTGATGACATGAGTTTGCAGTATTTTTTTCTATTGGCATGGGAAATATTCAGAGACCAAATAAGCGAACTGATAGATGATGAGGGAAGATGTAAGGAAAAAACGAGTATCCCCTCAAGGATCTCCTATTCCAATATCTTCTCCAGATTTGTCATGAAATTTTTGGCAGCAAATTTAGTCCAAAACACACCTCATTTTCAAATGACTGGGCCTTGTTTTCTGAGGTTTTTTTTTTGCAATATTTAAGAACTTGGAGGTTCCTTTATTGTTTTAATTTTTGTTTAGTTAACTTCTGCCTTAATTTTTAAGGAGCACCAACTACTGAGACAGTTCTCTAGAGAAAAAATATTGATTTCCCCCCCTGTTCTTCATTCTGTTTGAACTCTACGATTTCCCCCAGGGAACAATTCTCTTCCCAACAGAGCTACGCTCAGTTTCAAAATTGACTTGAAAACAAGAAAACAAAAATCTGCCTTTCTTTTTCCTGTGTTCTAAAAGTTCTGACAAGGGCCTTTCTCTAGAGAGCAATCTTCTTCAATCTCTTTGTATTTACTGTCACCTGCCAGCATTTTGTTCTGTGTTAAGGAGACAGTAAGTTAGCTATGCTGCTTCCTTTTTGAGGCTGCCTCTACCCACAGGCCAACTTCCTACTGATGTATCTGAATCTGGCCTGATCCTTACTGATTGCTCTGATTACCTGTCTATATCCAGAGCATTCACAGTATTTCATGAGTTGGTCTCTTTAGTTAGCTGTATTTTTCTTTTGCCATTTCTCTATTTTCTTTCTCTGTGTTTATGAAACGTAAAGACTGTGACTGTGAGTGGGGCACCAAACAGGATCCTTCTCTACTGAGATACCCAGACTCTACAGCGGCAACATCTTTTTTCTCATAATTCTATTTTAAATTACAGGGGTACTTAATTTGACTGACTTAAATTTAAATATCCATAAGACTTTAGCAATTACTATTTAGCCTTGTTCAGCCTCCCCTCTATCTTTTGTACAGTGAGTAGTGACATACAAAGAGGCGAAGGATATTTCTGTGTCCTTCTAAGCATCATGCTAGTGTTTTTTTCTGAAGTGTTTTGAGATCTTCAGACAGTAGGCGTTTCACTGAAATAAAGAGCAGTATCAAAATAATGGCTTATTTCTTCACCTATTGCAGCTACGCACTAGCCACTTTTCCTCAGAATGCTACATGGAACATGTATCTGGGTATCAGATCCTATGTGTAGCATGAATTCATTAGGCCAGAGGCCTCTATTCAAATCCCATTGGCCTGAAAGCTGTGTTGATTCTCTCTGTTTTCCCATATTCCAGCTTTGCAGCAACTCAGATAACACCTTGCATGTTCTGCAGCATGTGGTAATTGAAGGATCTAACACAAAGGTTTCAGAAAAAAAAAATTCTAGCCAAGCAGAAAAAATATTAAAAGCTTGGTTAAGAAAATTCGTACTTTCCACCACTTTATTTCATGACTTTTTTTTCTTATGTAATACATTTCCAGGATTGTGCTCAGTGACTTTCCCTTTGAAACCTGGTGGATGTTGACTATTTCCCAATCAGTTTTCTTTACCCAATATCAGGTGTATATCTAAAAAGCTGATATTCTTATCCTCCATATTGGCCCTGCTTCCTTTATTTTTCTAAAATCCTGAGACGGGGTTCTTATGTTCACTTGTATAGGAATTTTCTTTCCAAGGCACGACCTGAGAAGAACCATCTTCTTTCAAGGTGAGCATAATTCACTGCATAAACAGGTCATAAGTTCTGGCAGAAAACACGGAGTGAATCTCAGAAATCACAAAGAGTAAGAAACAAGTTGCTGTTTTATACAGAAATATTCCAACTCTAGCAGGTCCCAGCTGTTGAAATAATGGAGAGAATTCTCCAGAGAATCCATGTAGTTTGTGATTTCTTGGGTTCGTTCTGACAATGGTCTGAACCATCTCTCTATTAGCTCTGCTTCTAAGCATCTAGGACACTATGCCATCAAATAACCTCAGAGCCCACTTCCCATATTCCCTTTGAAATTGTTTTAAAGTAGGTAACCATCTATTGATGTCTATTTGAAGGGAAAGGTTCTCTCTCAGTCTCTCCCTTTAGCCAGAATCTAAAGCTTAGTTTTGTATCCTCCAGTGACAGAGAAAATATACCAGTACTTAATTCTGCATGTAAGAAATGTTCATCTGGGACATGTCATGAAGAATGGAGTTTAATCCAGCTGGCGATCAGTCACAATTGGTGCTCCCCAGTCGTTGGTATTGGAGCCTTTCCTGTTCAATATCTTTATTGATGACCTGTATAAGGGTATTGAGTGTACCCTCAGTAAATTTGCAGATGACACCAAGCTGACAGAAAGTGTTGATCTGCCTGGGGGTCAGAAAGCCTTTCAGAGGGATTTGGACAGGCTGGATCACTGGGCTGAGGCAAATGGGATGAAGTTCAACAAGACCAAGTGCCGGGTCTTGTACTTTGGTCACAAAACCCCAGGCAGTGCTACAGGCTTGGGGCAGAGTGGCTGGAAGATGGTGTAGAGGAAACACCTGGGATATTGGTCAGCAGTCAGCTGAACACAAGCCAGCAGTCCATTGGCATCCTGGCTTGTATCAGAAATAGTGTTACCAGCAGGAGCGGGGAAGTGATCTTCCCTCTATACTCAGCCCTAGTGAGGCTGCACGTCAAGTTCTGTGTTCAGTTTAGAGCTCTTTACTACAAGCAAGACATTGAGACCCTGGAGCATGTTCAGAGAAGGGCAACAAAGCTGGTGCTGGGCCTGGAGCACAAGTCTTATGAGGAGCAGCCGTGGGAAGTGGGATTCTTTAGTCTGGAAAAGGGGAGGCTCAGGGGAGAGCTTATCACTCTCTACAGCTGCTGTGGTGAGATGGGGGTCAGCCTCTTCTCCTGTGTAACTAGTGATAGGTCTAGAGGGAACGGCCTCGAGCTGTGTCAGGGAAGATTCAGGTTGGATGTTAGGAAATACTTATCCGAGAGAGTTGTCAGACACTGAAACAGGCTGCACAGGGATGTGGTCACCTGCACCATCCCTGGAGGTGCCCAAGAAACATTTAGTTGTACTAAGGAACGTGGTTTAGTGGGAAATATTGGAGATAGGTGGACTGTTAGACTGGGTGACCTTAGAGGTCTTTTCCAACCTTGGTGATTCTGCGATTCTATTCTACAGTTCCATGTGCTCAGCTGAAGAGTTTTTAATACCTGCTTAACTTGTACCTATTTCAGTTGTGTGCTATTTTGAGACTTTTATGCTTTGGTAAATCTCATTTCAGTGTTAAAATATTAGTGGTTCTGCAATGTTATTTCCATGATGCCCTGCTTAGCTCCAGGTCACTTATATTTTGTCAATCAGTCCTACAGTGTTAGTTATTTATCTATCACTTAATAACCATGCTGCAGAGAATAATTTATCTGGCATAGCATGGTAATTTGTACTATAATTTCACCCCTGCTGCTGCAGACTTGCATTCCGTTACAGCAATGATTGAGGAAAATTAAGATTCCTAGGTCACACTTTGGGCTTTATGTTTTCTGCCTTTCATAATTTCATTTCACTTCATCATCTTTGATTGAAGAAAGGGCTCGTCTACAAATATAAGAAATGGCAAAAATCACCATAAGGTTCACTAGGATATAGTCCATGGAGATAAAGGGACTGGGGCAGTCTTGAAATTACATAGGAGACTCCTGTGTCATCAACATAAAGGCTCTGCAGGCAAGTTCAAACAACATTTGTTTCTTACCTTTCTTAGAAATATAAATAGAACATATGTGTTACACTCTTGCACCCTTTCCCTCAAAGCCTAGATTTCTTTATTGGCAGTCATGTGTACAATACAACCTTTCAGACACTAATCTGCACTAATTTTTGAGCCATTTCTTGCAATTAGGAATGGAACAAGAAAAGGTAGATAAATATAAGAATTGCAAAGAAGGCTGAAAGTAAAAGTCAAAAATACGCTTAAAATTTGTTTTTCTCAGCCTCTTCCACAGGGCATGATGATTTTTTTTGTCGCTGTTGTTCTGGTTTGATTTTTGAAACCATTACTACTAACATAATGCTGGGACTTTTTACATATGAAGTGTTCGGCCAATACATAAATACTTGATTTCAGATAAGTACTTTCAGACTGAACAAAAAGTGGGGGCATAAAATGTATTGGGCAATAGATTTTAACCTGTTGTAGGCGACTGCAAGACCTCCCCACGGGATGTGACGCGATAGGCCCTCTCCCTGCTCTATGATTGATGTGTGGCACATGCCCTTAGGGGCGTAGACGAAGCACATAGGTTATATAAGCTAGAGTTCACGTGTAATAAAGGCCATTTTGCTGTTCATCATATTGGTGTGTATGTGCAGTTATTTGGTCCTGGCCTGGTTAAGGTCAGTAGCGTAGGAGGCAATGCAACATTATCCATCTATCTCAATCGAGACAGAAATATTACCATTTTGGATATTCTTTCTGTGGAAAAACAAAACTTTGATATTCATGTTGTCTTCAAATTATGTATTCTTCAAGAAAGATTTTTTTTAGCACCTAATACTTGCTAAAATAAGGCCCTAGTCAGACTTGTATGTGCTAAAGAACTGTAATGACAGAATCAGTAATATCAGTTTTACAGGGATGAATTCCACCATGAGTATTGCTCAGTGAGAGTCAGGGAGCTTACTATATACCTATTTTTTATCTTCCTAGCAATTATTTTATAATTTTTAGATTATGGTTATTTTGAGAAGATCTTCTATACAAATTTCAGAGTTGCCAGTGAGTATCACCTGATTATCCAGTGTTGGCACTGAGTTGTTCCTTTCTCTGTTTTCTGAGTTGAATGTTCCTGTATTTGTTATTATGTTTATTTCAGCTGTGCTTCTGTATTGCAGAACAACCTTTTGAGGAAAAGCTATTCTTGTTATCAATCCTTTCTTCCTGAGTTGCACTTTATCTTCATAGCAGGCTAAATGTGTTTAATGGTACTTCAGCTTGGTACCTCAGTTCTAATTCTCAGAAGTGACTTATATAAGACTGAGGAGCTCAGCTTGAAGCTGTATTTCTTTGTTTAACAAGAATCCTGAGAGGTAAAGGAATACAAATGTATTTTTTCCTTCTGAAAAGAAATACAAATATGGTAAATATACATGCCTGAATGATGTTTTTGTTATTTGCAAGTAATAGCTAACATTGTACTGGTAAACCAGCTGACCATCTTTTTTTCATTATCACAGTCTTAGAGAGTCTATCTAGAAATAGATCTGAGCACATTCTGATGAGCTCTTTACGCAATAAGTGAATAAAAAGAATATGTTATGTAGAAGGACTCAGGAGAGTGAATGTCAATAGATATCAACACCAAAAATTTATTACAAATGAGTTAATTCCATGGTACTTTGGAATTGCAGCTTAGGTTTTACCTGAAATGTTAGTCAAGTAGGGAACATTCATGCAACATCACAGCATCTGAAAATAAGCATGGCAGCATTAATTTATTACTGTTGTTTTTCCATCTTCAGAAATGCTGATGAAATCCAAACATGAAATCAGAAGTCTAAGAAGAACCACAATCAATCAGAAGTGCTTATCATCCTCCTCTTGGTTTATTTTTAAATAGCTTCTTGCTTACTGAACTAAGGTATAACTTTCATATGTGACCTCGAGGCCAATTTCTTGGGAAACAGCTCTTTGTATAGGTTCTGGCTGCTTCTTTTTTTATTCGCCTTTCAAAGAGAACTACCTCCTCACCACCCTGTTTGGTCTCATCTTAAAGGCTCTGCTTTTGTTTCCAGTTCATATTCTAGCAATTGGGTTGTTAGCTTGGGCAGCACTTTGAGAAAATAAGCTCAAACTCTGCTTGGCAGGGAATCAAACCTTAAAAATTTTCACCTGAAATTTCTATCTTTTTGTACAGTGAATGTCTCCAGGTGATAAGCACCCTCATTTCCCCTCCCTCTAATATTCATGGTAAATACAGACAAGCCTTCCTAATGATCTTTTAAAAGCAATGAAGATTTTTTTAAAATGTCTTCTTTTAAAAAAAATAATAATAATGTTCACAACAATATTATAGAGTGTGGACAAAGGTGCTATAGGATATTACCATTTGGCAGATATCCTCTCCCTGCCTTGGGTTCAGAGAGAGTGCCAAGTTTACTGTCCCTGCCTGCTTCTGGGGAGAAAGACTGGAGACAAATCAAACCAGCACTAGACAGCTTCTAGGAGTCTGTTTCTGTATCATACACAGGGTTAGGCAAAGTAAGCAGAAGGACAGGTACAGCAGTGCAATAAGCTTTTGCTTTCAGAGCTGACATTCAGGGGAGACTAGATCTTAACTCAGGCCTGATACCATCCAGACAGGATGCTTTGGAAAGCCATGGCTTTGCATTCAATTCCTGTCCTATCTAACAAGGTGTGCTAGGTTTCAGGCATTGTACTCGGGTTTTAAGTAAACTGAAAAGCTTGCCATGTACCCACATGTTTTTTTTTAAGAACTTTTCTGAAATTTCAGAGCAGGTTAACCTCTCCATGTAAATATAAATAATGTAAAGAGATAGTGATATACTGAAAGAAATTTTTTAAATGCAGAAGCATTTTTGAAGACAAGATACTGAGACTAAATCTTTGTATCTGCCTTCTGTTGGCTTTACACTGATGTAACAGCAGATTTTAATCTTTAAGGCACATCCATCAGCACATTATGATGATACAGAAACTAGTAATAATGGAACAAATTGCCACAGCTAACCAAGTCCTTGGGGTACAGCAAATCTTTAAGGGGTTGTTCTCTTTGTACTAACACTAATTTGTACTCACAGGTGAAGATTACCTCCCTATAGCCCCACAAAATGATTTTGGGCACACAGTCTAAAAAATAATTTTAATACCAGGGCAAGTGAGAGGAGGTAATTGAGGAATTCCTCTGCCTTTCTTTTCTTTTATGTTAAGTGTTTAACTGCTTTTTAGTAGCGTAGAAGGACCTGAAATCTCATATGGAGTCTTCATCCTTCTCACTCTGCAAGACAGGTGAGACAGTGGAGTTACTAAATTTTTACATTGGCTGGGTAGAGGTCTTCTCAGCTGAACCAGGAATGGAAACATTTCCATGGTGTCAGCCTATAAGCAAAACTAAGAAAAATACTTTGCAGTTTGCTTCTTTGTTGTTAAAGGTCATTTTGGGCTCCAGTTTTTCCTACTGCTGCTCATTAGTCATCTCCATGATCTGTAGGTTTTATCTTCATTAAACTTCTCCACCCAGCCCTTTTTCATGCCCTTTTTCTCCTTATCATCTTTAACTGTCTTTCTTACGTATTCCCCTACTGAAAAGAAACGCAGTGGTTTGTCCATGTACCAGTGTTTTGCATAAAAGATGTGATTATTCCCACCCCCTTCCCCTCACATACAATGTCAGCACTCTCATTTTATTTGAGAAATCTTTTTAGTTTGCCTCCTTTCCCTTGTGTCTGTATGTGCCTACTGCCCTTTGCAAAGGAAAATAAAATGACTTCTCATCAATTTTCCTCTTTGTCTCTAGGAGCATTTTAACATTGCCCTTTATAAATGCAAATAAAACGCTAAGATGATTGGGACTTGACTTCCAGTGCCTGCAAACTACCTTCCATCATCTTGGGACCTGCTATATATAAATAGCAATAAAGCTAGTGATTCAGAAGCTCAGAGGAGGAGCATTTTCAGAACGTAGTGAGAAAAGCAGAATACCATTCTTGGTGGTTTTCAGTTTCCTATTGTTACAAGGAATAGTGCATGCTGGCCTGGCTCTGACAGGCTTACCTGAAAATCAATAGAAGATGCCTGCCTTCTCTAAGCAACATTTTCTTACCTCTGTAATTGCAATTGTTCTGACTTTGAAATCTACAATCTTCTTTATTCCTTGGCTACATAATTTAAAGTTAATTATCTGTACATATGCTTACAAAATCTAATGATTTTTAAAGGTTATTCCTCTCTGCTCTTGATCGGTTATTTAGATCATTTGAAAGGTCATGTCACTAGCTGATTTCTTATCCACTGGTTATCTTTGAAGAAACAGTTTTTATAGTGTTATTTTTTTAAATCACTTTTAAACTACTCAGCAGAATGCACAATGAGGAACTGAAGGCATACTCAAAGTTCTTTAGTGCACCAGCAAAGTGTCCTACAATAGTCTGTAAAGAGTTATAGGCTAAGGTGTGCATTTTGCAACAGTCGCTGTTCCTGCTGCCTGAAACCTGACCAGACCGCCCTCGGAAGCAGCCAACATGAATTCTGCCCACTGTCTAATGGGTTTAGAGCAAAGAAGCAATTCTTTTCCTGACACACATCCAGGAATGCTGTGCCATTAGCAGAAAATGCTAACTGCAGTCTCTGAAAGAAAAAGACATCTATGTAAGAAACACTGCTCTTGCACTGTCCTGTAGTTTCTATTTGCTAGACTCGGTGGTTCACCTGGCTGAAATCCCAAGGTGTTCCACTATACCAGATTCTACAGCATACGGCAGAAGAAATTCAGTCCAGGCAGCCTTCTTCAAAGGCTGAGTTCTCTCATTCCACTAGGAATAATCTGCGGGGAGTAAACAGTTCTCTCTTTGTGTTTGTTTATATTCCTATGGGAGGAATGTAGCAGCACAAATGAAATGGATGAGAATCTATGGCTGTTACACCATTCTAACTTTTTTGTTCATATCAGTGATAAAGATCTGTGTTTTGTGCCCATCTAAACAGCAGTTGTGTGTGTGTGTATGCATTTAGAAGGATGCTTTACTAAATGAATTGGATCTCCTGGCGAGACACCTGGGGATAATGTGTAGTTGCTTCCCACTGGTATGCCCAGTTACATCCATATTTATAAACAACTTTATCCACAGAGCAGGAGCCATTAGATCAGAATCCCTGAGGCAGCTCTGGCTGCGGTAGATAAATGTAAGTATATCTATGTATTTTTATGTCTATGGTTTGTAATCCTGCGTAGAGAGTTAAAGAGGGCAAAAGTTCAAAGCAGGATATGATTGAATGGATGCACGATCGGAAATAGGATCAGACGAGAGTGCATTGCCTTGTACAGAAGGAATTCTTCTCATTATCAATGCAGAGATGTGCTTGCCAACAGCCAGGCAAGCGTCTCTGAGGAGCAACATTTGAGGAGGCTTCGGGCTTTCAGGCTACAGACAGAAAGATGCCTGAAGATGACTGAGGGGCTGCAAAAAACTCCAGAAGCTTGGTGATGATTCAAAAGTTGTTTTCTCTCCTGCATGAACATGCCGGAGTAAGGAATGGTTCCACTTGTTAAAGCAAAATTTGGGCTTCACATCTACTTTTGTTTTAGACTGATGTCCATGCTGCACTGTCATAACATCCTGATTATTAGCTTTCTCCTGATCTTCCATTCACCCGGGGTCTGGTTTATAGAACAACTACAGGATGCAACTTCAGGATGCATTCTTGAGGTCTAGACGGCAGATTCAGATACTTCAGAAGCTTGTTTTGTTTGTTTTTCTAAATACATTTCCTGCATGTAGCAGTGACATTTCTGGCTGTAGTGATAGCCCAAGACTTGCTGAAGGAAGCAAGTCATTGGTGGTACATCCCAGGGGTTAATACTGGGCTTACTATTTCATATCTTTATTAATAATATGGGTGCACTTCAACAAGCTTGTTGATGATATCAAACTGAGAAGAGTGATTGATAGAGTAAATGACTTTGTTGCCATTCAGAGTGATCTTAAGAGTTTGGAGAAATGAGCACAGAAGAAACTCATGAAGTTTAATAAAGGGAATTGCAAAGTCCTGCTTTTGGGCAGAATAACCTCATGCACCAGCACAGGCTGGGAGTTGATTGGCTAGAGAGCAACTCTGCAGAGGACAACCTGAGGGATCTGGTGAACAACTACCTGACTATCAGACAGATATGTGTCCTTGTGGTAAAGAGGCCAATGCTATTCTGGACTGCATTAGGAAAAATATTGTCAACATTGAGCAAAATGTCCTTCTCACTTCTCAGCCCTGCTGAAGCACTGGTGAGAGTGATGGGTCCTCACAGCCTGACCAATAGACTGAAATGTTCAGAACTTATATTGTACCTTCCTTGACATGTAGAGAGATGATTGTGTTGATTCCAGTCTGACTATAGGGTCTGTTATATGATGAGTTCAGTCTTCACATGTGTTTCATATTGGACCTCTTGTCTGAGCTGAACCTCAGAGACACCCACTTTGATAATACTCTGGTGCACTGCAAGAGCTTTTTTGGCAAAAGATTTGTGATTTTTCATAAGAAGGACCTCATGCAGGCATTAGATGAAGTGGTGATTACAAGGTAAAGATTAGTAGGTAGAACAGTAAGAAAACCCCTACTGCTAACTGGAGGGATTTATGAAACATTTGTCTCCCACCTTGATCTGACCTTTACATTATGGTCCTTCTTCTCTGCAATGCATGAGGGAAATCTGGTGTCTAATTTGCTCTAATACAAATAATTGAAATCCATTTTTTCTTAAACAAAGTGATGCTCATATTGATCTCCTTGGCAGGATGTAAAACTGAAGTATATAGAAAGTGACTGCACAGGCAGTAACCGTGTCTCATTTACTTTCACTTCATTTTTTCATTTTTTTTAGATAAGATCATATGCTCTCTTAAAATATTTATATATTTTTAATTTTAAGCACAGAGAATAGAGTGTAATAGCAACACCCCTGCAGGCTGCAGCCCAACATTATTGTACTCGCTAAAGTAAATTATAAAATAGTGCAGGCCAAGTTCTTCTTTGTTATCCCTTTGTGACCTCCTAGAGTTCACAGGGGCTGCAAGGGGTAAAAATTAGCCATCTGCCTTCATATAACTGTCTGAAATAGAACACATAAACTTGTGGGGCAGTGACTATATTTTGTAATTCATATTACTGGCTACACTATATTCAGCCAAGGAAGGGAGAACACTAATCTGCCAATGTTCTAATGAGAGAACAGTACAAGAAAGGAAAATAATAATTAAGCTGCTAGAAGAGAACATTCTGATAAGATTTAAGAAACCAGAACCACTCAGGGTAAAGAAAATAGCTGACCTAAACTGAGGTGAGCACATGAGATGGCTTACAGGGCCAAGTCATCTCTGAAACAATTCCTCTTCCTTTAGAAGAGTTACAGTGGGTATAAATTTGACCTATATGGGGCACTTGCGATAAAAGAGAGATGTCCAATGCCTTAATAGAAATTGTTTTTCTATTTGGAGCTGTTGGCTATGTGGAGCAGGAGCTGCTCATGTATTGTTCTTATTGGCTCATCTGGGAATGTATGCTACAAATGGTGCAACCTAAGTTAAGGGAAATGAGTGGGCTTCTTGTTTGTTTATTTGTTTGTTTGTTTGTTATTGTTGTTTTATAAAACCTGAATTCTCAGGAAAATAAGCCTTGTGCACAAACCCTGTGTCTGCGTGGTTTTTTCAAACAAGATCATTTCCTGATAAATTTTGAATCCATTGGCTAGTCTCAAGCAAATTCAAAAAATAAATAGAGATTGAAGGAATTTATTTATTTTTAGGAGTTTGTGAAAATTGATAGAAGATTTCTTAGTGCATTCACCAGAACAATAGTCTGACTTTTATTAGAAGAGCAGACAATCTATCCAAGAAGGAGATGTAGTTGATTAATTCTGCTACTCAAAGAATTATTTGTTTCACTTATCTCTCCTTCCTTTTCACATGGGATCTCCCTACTGAAAAACTGAATTACTCTGAACTATCTGTGGGCATCTGGTTGACTTTACTTTTAATTAAAAGAGTCACATATAGCCTTCTGCTCATAACAGCTGTACATAGACTTCATCTTTGGCTCATTTTGCCATCCTGAACAATTAATGGTAAAGTGGGCACGTGGCTGAAATGTGTGAGAATGGAAAATTTTATCTGTTGTCCAGTTAGATTTGTAACTATCAGGCTGATGAAACTCTTAATGAGAAAGGAAGAGAAACTAAAGCATTGGGTTTGCTCAGAGCTACGCAGAAAGCTAGTGATGAGAACAAGGTCTCAAATCCTGATCTCTAATCTGAACTGTATCTTTTAGCCCTACAGGCCTCTTCTGTTTAGCAGTAGTCTATTGCTCTTGAGAAACAGCTGATGTCAGAAGTGTATCTGTAAAGAGACTATCTTTCCTTTCTTTCTTTTTCCCCCTGCTGTTGAAATAATTTCCTGTCTTAGCTGGTTAACCTTTCCTACTCATTTCTATTTTCATGTAATTTCTTATTATAGTTACAAGTTAATCACAAATCTATTGAGAGACTTCTCTTTAATCTAGCAGCCTTCGTTTACTTTCTGTGTCATTTAGAACAGTTGTGCCATGGTTAAGAGTGTCCAATTACATTCACTGCAGGAGAAAAAAACAAGAAAGAGATCAGCAGCCTACAATTTTAGCTGAAGATATCATCAAATGGGAAAACAAATTAGGTGCCTAAAAATAAAATTAAGGATAAGGATTCACATGCCAGATTTGCTTGTGCTCACTGACACAGAATGACTGGTCAGATAATTGTTAACCTCTTCTCCCTAAATAAGAAAAAATTGTGTTGTTTTTGTTTTTGTTTTTTTTTTCTTTTAACATTCTCTAAACTAGAGAAAGAGAGGCAGTCTTGTAAAGTCTGAACAGACAATTTATTTTGGAGCATCTGCTACTTAAAACTCAGTGTGCAATTGCTGTCACATAAGGAAACAGCAGTTTTCTTCGATTCACTCAATAGATTAATATGCTAATATGAAAATTATAGAAGTCCCATCTTATGTATTGCGATCATGGAGAATCTAGTGCAAATGTATTAAAACACACATTAACTTGTGGGTTATGTGCACCTCTGGTTGCTTGCTTATCTGCTTCCTCCCTTCTTCCTTTCTCTCCTCCCTCACCTTCTTCATTCCCTTTCCCCTTTCCCTTCTTTCTTTCCTCCCTTCCTTCCTTCTGAAGTATCTACTAAACAATATTTTGAAATAAATCTCTGAGCCACAGGTCAAAGGTACCATATGTTAACTGGTGTCCTGAAAGCTCCTCGGTTAGGTAAAGCTTATTACCTAGGACGCCATAGTTTCAAATGTTTACTCACGCTTTCCTACATTTCTGAAGCACATACAAAGAGGTAAGCATTGATCCTGTCACAAAAGCTGGCACAGCACTGTGGCTTCACTTCAAACATCTGTTTCAGGACTTCTAATTGCACTGAGAAAGATCTTTAGCACCCAGATACATATTTCCTGAGCAGGTCGATAGTTTATTAAAATGTTTGACAATGAAAACATTGAAGCTAAAGAGAAAAGGAATAAAAGGCTCCATATAGGTCCCCAAATAATTAAATTTCTCCTAGAAAAATCAGAGATTATATCCCCATTAAGAATCCTTGATAGAATCAATTTGACAGAATAGCAGTTCTTTATAGCTTAACTTCACATACTATTAATCTATCAAGATCTCCAAAAAGGCCAGGAATCAAATATTTCCCAGAATAACTCAATTTTCTCCAATGGGTGAAACCAGGCATTAATTTGAACCATGTTGTCAAATATTGGTCCTTATAACTTGTCTGCTATAAATGCTGTTCAAGGCTAAGTACAATGTAGTAATTTTGCAGACACCAGATTGATTAAAATTGCAATGTACAGTTCAGAGCTTGAAATTCAGCACATGAAACAGCCTAAGCTAGGATTCGTTGCCCAAGTTACCATGACATCTTCTGAAATCATAAAAAGCAAACAAGCCAGCAATATAATTGAACCTTTAAAGGGAGAATCTGTCCTCAATTCAGAAGTAATAAAAGGTCATTCTGTTTCAGGTTTGAGTAGCTTAAAATCCTCCTGGATGAACTGAAAATAGGTTGCTGGTCTGCATATGTGATTCCTTCTTTAACATGCCCTAACCCTCTACCCAGTTTTCAGTGCATAAATCAGTGCTCACCAGCACTTACATGAAAGTGTAAATAAAAGGGACTTGATGACTCACTGCACAGTGGCAACAACTATAGTATTTCACAGGCAGGACCACAGCTGCTATCCACCTACCCTTGAATTGGCTCAATATATCCTGTCCGGGTGGATGTTATTGACTTGCCTCATTTGTCTGTACTTACAGGCTGTCTTTGGAGAGGGAAATGGGGGTAGTGAGGCAAACTGTTCTGAAAGTGCCATTTCAAAATTCAAACATAAATGCTCCAAACACTCAATCTTCTGATGGCTAAAGTATGCACACCCTAGTTTGGGTACTTTGCCCATGACCTGTTTGGGAGCAGGGGTAGAGCACAGAAAAGCCCTATTCTACAAGTGTATTGAAGTGCTGGGGCTGTGGGAAGGCAAGTGAAAGAGATCAAGTGGAGGAGACGCACCAGTCATTGCCTCCTGATACAGTGTCTTGCAATGAGAAAAGCAGCAGCTCTCCAACAGCTTGTTCAGGTGCTTTTCCTTTATATATATGTGTATGCATATGAATATGTACAAGAATATTTGTGTATAGATATATGTATATCACTGTCTACTGAAGCATAATTAGCTTCAAATAAACAAAAAGGAGCTGAGCTCAAAAGCAGAAAACCCGACTGTTTCCACTTCATCTGATTTCATGAGGCAGAGAAGATTTGTTCATTACCAGAGAGACTGGAATAAGTGGAAGGCAGAATTACAAGATTTTGAAGACAATGCAGGAAACTGTTGTGTATAATTCTACTTCTTATTTCTTTCTACACAGGAAAGAAACATGGCTCTAAATAAAGAATCTATGTTTGGTTATCCAAATATGCTGGAGCACTGTATTCTGAACGTTTTACTTTTCTCTTAGGTTCAAATCAGAATCATTTATGCAGTTACGACAGTGCATGTTGATAGTGAAGCATCTGCTTTTGGCTCCGGATTACTATTTCCATCACTAGATTCTCATTCCTCTGGTGACACTGCTTACATCCATGATTAAGACTTTTTTAAGGCTTGTTCATTTTTCAATACTTGGATATCCTTACATTTAGATTGACTCTTCATCGATCCCCATGAGCTGGAACCAAAGAATTCATGATAAGACTCCTGTAACTCCTGCCTAGCCTAATAAATATGGACTATGAGGCAATGCAATCTGCTGAAACATTGGTGCACATTTTAAACAGTTGTCATGGTGTAAATATTCCTAAATAGAAGTCCATGGTAATCTAATACAATACTGGGATCTGCAATATGGTAATTACAACTGTGACTTGACTCATTAATTTTGGTAACAGTTGTTAAGCAGCTCATTAGGTGAGTATCGAACAGCAGACGTCAATCTGGGGAGCCTCTCAAAACCATCCAATATTTTTCTTTTCACAGCGAGGAGCATGGCAGAGAAAGAGGGGAGGTTGTACTTAGGAACTTCTAATCTGTTAAGTTCTGGGCATGATCTTGGCAAATACTGTGCTAGTTCTGTGAGCCAGAATTGCAGCAAATACAGGATCTTGTATTATATCTCAGCTGCGGGCCTTAAAAAATGCCCGTCAGTTGCTTGCACTGCTTGTATTCCAGCGGCCCAACCAGTTCCCATGGACAAACAAAGGAGCTAATGGAGTATATCCCCATGCAGGATCACACAATGCTTGTCTGTGCTCCTTCTTACTCATTTCATGTAATACTTGCATATGATTTGATGGTCTAATGATGATTTTTGGTGTTGACTTATATTAATTCAGCTATAGTACACCAGTTGAAAATAAACATACCTTTGTCCCCTCTTCACACATCTTTATGTTGCCGATGGTGAACAAGATCACAAAATTCACAGACAGAAATTAAAGCTGTCAATGGCAAGTATATGACTTACAACATCTTTAATATACTTTTTAATTTCCCTGTTTCTGCATATTTCATCCATTCATTTGTAGGCACTGGAAGAAATGGTATGACAGTGTCCAAGGCCAACAAAACTGGACAGTGCCATCCAGGTAACCACACCTCAAGGAGGAAACTGAGTTTGATTTCGTGTATTTAGAGATTTTCCCTTCTTTAGAAGTATTTCTTGAGCAAGTTCCTCATGGGAATTTGAATAGGCTGTTCTGCATCTGACTGACTATGAACAAGAGTATCACATACGTCTCGCCTGGACGCCTACCTGTGCGACCTGGTGTAGGAAACCTGCTTTGGCAGGGGAGTTGGTCTCAATGATCTCTAGAGGTCCCTTCCAACCCCTACAATTCTGTGATTCTGTGATATTCACTCAGCCAGACTCAGCCATAGCACTGGTGTAATTGCACATGGTTTAATCAGTTTAATCTTCTAACTGAATGAAGTTTGTAAGTTGTCAAACTTGACTCCTTCCCCCCTCCATAAATCACTCTAAATACACGTGGAATTGTCAAGATCTCTATTAGATTCTTCAGTACTGAGGGAAAAGGTGGAGCTATTCAACAGTTATTCGTAAAATCCCCCCCAGCCAATACTGCAAGGCCTCGGCAGGGACACAGGACTGCAGCAGCTAAATCATGTCATGAGCCCTACATATAGCAGATGGATATCTGCTAGTGTATTTTCCTTCCTGCTTGTAGCATGGAGTAATGTTTGTGTCTGCAGGAAACAAGGATTTTTCAAGCTTAGGGCTGCCTCGGGGCAATGGTGCCCTGTAGCTGGCTGACAGTCTCTGGGTTGCAAATGCTTATTTTTTTCTCAATTTCAGTCTGCTTTCCTGCAGCTCATTCTCAGATCCTTCTTTCTTCATACCATCACTCCAAGACATAGCCTGTTTCTGCCATGTAAACATTCCCATGCTGAGTAAATGACCATTTACAGATTGCAGAATGACAGAATTGTTGAAGTTGGAAAAGATCTCTAAGTTCATCTAGTCAACCATTAACCCATCTCCACCATGCCCACAAACGATGTCTCTCAGTGCTACATCTGTATTTTCTTAAACAGCTCCAGAGACGGTAATTCCACCACTACCTCCCTGAGCAGTCTGTTCCAATGCATTGCCACTCTTTCTGAGAAGAAATTTTTCCTAATATTCAACTTGAACCTCCCTTGGAGCAACTTAAAGCCTCTTGTTCTATTGCTGTTATGTGGGAAAAGAGGCCAACATCCACCTTGCTACAAACCCTTCTTGGGGAGTTGTGGAGAGTGATAAGGTCCCCTCAGCCCTACTCTGAATACCTAGGCCAGTTAAAAGTAATGGTGCAATATAGCTGCCTTTTAGACACTGAGTAACTGGTACATTAAATAGTGTTTTTCTTCCACTCTTTCCCTTTCCTTTAATTATTCTCATATTGTTCTTCATAAATCATGATGCTGAATAACACCAAATACCCTGTACTAGTAGGAGAAGCACTGCTAGTGGCAGCGCATGAGCAACAAATACAGTTCTGTTTACATTAGCCTTTAGCTCAGCTTAGAGATGATAGATGGCAACCCTTCCTGTGAACCTGTCCAAGAAGTTGAATATTTGCAAGTTGGGCTTAAAAAATCCCCACTCCCTCACTTAGTGTGCTGGAGAACCCAGCCATATAGGATAAAGTATTTCCTGTCCACAGTAACGCTCCATCTCTACATTCTGTTAACATTTTCCCCTCACTCAGAAACTGGTTCTTAAATGAAGATACTGTAAATAACACAGTTACAATAGAATTGAAGATTCACACAATTACCAAGGTTGGAAAAAGCCTCTAAGACCATCCAGTCCAACCATCCACCTACCACCAGTATTTCCCACTAACCCATGTCCCTCAGTACAATGTATAAATGTTTTTTTAATACCTACAGGGTCTGTGACTCACCACCTCCCTGGGCAGCCCATTCCAACACCTGACCACTCTTTCATAGAAGTATTTCCTAACATCCAACCTGAAGTGGTAGGGTTTTATTTTTGTTGGTGGATTTCTGTTTTTTTGTTTCTTTAGTTGGTTGGTTGTTTTTTTTTCTTCCTGACATATTTTCTACTATTAATATAACTTCTAAAATTCTGCATTTCTCCTTCAGAATACAATCTCTTGGCTGTTGAATGCAAACCTTCTACCTTGGGTAATCTTCAGCCTGGAAGAGAATTTTTTGTCTGTCTTGCTAAATGCTCATCTACTTATAAACCCTTCTCATAAAATTCTTCTCTGCTTTTTAATTTTATTTCTGTAGAATTAATTTTAGTAGGATACCAGTTATATGAAAGATACTACTGGTTGATTTTGTCTATTCCGAAGGGAGCTATCTAAAAATTGATTTCTATTCCAAGTTATCTGTGCATGTTCTTTCTCCAGAGAAAGAGAGTTTTACCCCATCCCAGATCTGTGTTAGTGAAAAAATTTGTAGGATATCTGCCTATGGGATGGTTAATACTGTGAAGGAGTCTGCTCCCTCTGACTTAGGGTCCCAATACACTTTGAAGTTAGTCTGTATCTAAATTCTGACAGCCCATCTGGTTTTCCACACACTAGAAATCCTACATTGATCTACAGAAGGGTCTGTTTAATGCTAGGTTTAGCCAGATTTTCTTACATGGAGTATGGTAAAATATCCTTCTAGAACAGAGCTGCAGGATTTTCTAAGTGCTTCTGCAAACAATTGTCTGAAGTCCTGTAAGAGTGGCACCACGGTTCAAGTGATAGCAAAAAGACAAGCACTTGATTGATCCTCGAAGGTGTTTCTTGCTCTCACTTCCCTGACTACACTGTTTTGCATTGCTCACAGTCATGTATTTTTAGAGCAGAGTACTTTTGCTCCTTTAGCCCTGTTGTATGCCATCTCTTTGCTTCACCAAGGTATTTGACAGATGGGAACTGTAGAGAAAATGCCCTTTGCCAGATCTTCCCTTCTTGGCCTTGTGATTACCCACTCCCTGGGATAAAAGAAATAAAAAGAAAAAAAAGAAAAAAAATCTGCACTTAAAAAGTTCATGTTTGGCTGTTAGGCAAGCATAAAACATTTAAATCTGCAAAAAGATACTCCACTCAGTCCCCTGGAGATTCAAACTATTTTAACCTTGGAGAAACACAAAGCTGTTGGACTCTTGTTTGAAACAAGAGCAGTCTGTCATTGCCCTGTGCTGGTGGTACCCTTGGTGTATGTGTCCATGAGTGTGAGTTGGGGCTGCTGGGTTGGAGGGTGTGAGCCACCAAGGGAGCTCCTGCATGCATCAGAAAGGCAAAGAGGAATGGAAGAGGGAGAACAATGCAATTCTCCTGAAGTGTTTATTCTTCCTCAGCTCTCAATTTAATGTTTATATTTCTCTCTAATGAGGAAAATGACTCTAGTGAGCAAGGGAAACAGTTTAAGTGAAGTTTATTCCTATCTCTTTACTAAATCCAGTCCCCTAAAATATCTGATCAGATTTTATTTTCAAATTTTAATGTAACAGATTTTATTTTGAAATTCCATTTTTTTTCTTCATTTCTTTTACTCCTACAAAATCCTCCATGTGATAAAACATTTCTTCTCTCCTTCAAATTTAGTCATACCCCAGAAGTGAATTTTCTGAAAAATCCTTCTAGCTATTGGTAAGTTATTGGAGGAAGATAATAAAGACAGAAGAGAAACTTCTGAATAAATTCTCCTCTGAGGAATCAGGTTTCATTGGGCATTCTTTGTTTCTAAATAGTTCTAAAATATAGACTTCCTAGTATCCTTTTTATGTAAAGAAATATACATTGTAAAGCAGTTGAGTTAGTTCATAAACTGGGTGCTATGTGTGGTTGCTTGATTATGAGTTACAATATACGATCAATAATTCTATCACTGTATCATAGTAATACTGCCTAGGAATAAAGGGCTAAACAAAATCCACATCTATTATGAACTGCCGTCTCCATTTTTTATTGCAGTTTTTCACAAGCTACTCTTTTATGTGTGTCAAGTCTCATCTGTGGGGGAAGAATAATTTAGAGGATCAGTAATAGGATGTGGAACATTTCACCTCCAGGTCACTTGTTTGAATCTAACCCTGAACCAGCAGTGATTGAAAATCATTGCCATCTGATTGCTTTCTTTTGCTGGCCTAATGGATATGAACCATTGGTCCTAGTCTAGAGCATAAAAGACCTGTGTCCACATCAAAAATCTTTCTTCGGATTGTAGTTAGCCCTTTTACTCTCCCAGCAGAGAGTTGACCAGGGTGAAATGGGTGATAGTGAATGAATTGCATTACCCCCATGACCCAGAGTCAGCCTTTTCACATAAGTGAGATATACTGGTAGAGATATGAAGAAACTTTTATTGCCTGAGTGATGCTCTTTGCAGATAGATAGCAAACCAAAGTTCCAAATCAGCTGATATCACACATTTTTTGAGTGTTAAACTTTCCAAAGGAGTTGAAGTGCTTTGGGAGTGGTTCTCTAACCTTCTTTAGTCAAGAAAAACTTTTAGTAAAGATTGAAGGATCCTAAAAAAAAAAAATAATGTGTGTGAGGACTGAAGAGGAGTAGGATGATACAAAGGAAGAGGTAACTGTCAGAAAGAAACAAAAAAGAACTGAAATAATGGAAATATTAGCCAAGAACTGGCTAATGTACAGCATAACACAAATTATCCAGGACTGATATAGTGACAAATCTCTGCTTCTCTAACTGAAGCAATTTGGCGTAGTCCTGCAGTAGGCTTCCCTTCTCTTCTGTTGAACTGAACTATGTGGTTTCCTGTTAGACATAGCAGCTCAAGAGGAATGTGCCTGGAAGAAAGTGCCCATATTTACTCAAGAAGGAGAAATGGTTATTTCTAGAAGTTGCTATATAGCTGTTTGGGATCTATGGGGTTGTTCTGGGAATAAACTGCCTTCTTTCCTGTTAGCTCAGCTGATCAATAGTGGTTCAAAATAAACTTATAGGCTTCTTATGGCCACATCTACAATGCCACCTTTCCTCTGACTCATTAGGCATGAGACATCTCAAGTCCAATAGATAAAAAGCAGTGTTTCTCAGCACCAGAATAACCCATCTCCAGTTCTAATTTTGCAAGCTTGTTTACTTCCTCACATCAGTAGATCAGTCAAACAATGTGGTCAATATACCTTTTTAATTGCACATTTTTAATTGCACAAGACCAGATGAAGAAACATCAAATTAACTCTGTAGAGCAGAATCTGAGGGACAGGGGTTACTCTAACTGTAAAGCCTTAATCACAAGGATTTACTTAATTCCTGGTAAAATCTGCTTAGGTAAAAACCTTTTTGAATTTATATGAGTAATGGCTAAACTAAAAGTTAAGACTTCAAGATTTGGCCTCATTTGATTTCAGGTTATTATAGTTCTCATTTATTGTAATGCAAGTCCTCTCATTTCTGTACAAAGCAGTGTTCAGTACAAATTCAGGGGAAGAAAATAATGAAAAAACAGGACTACATTGCTGCCTTCCAGGAGCCAGTAAGAATAATGTCTTAGATTATAAGAAAGGGCAGTAGCAATATCACCAGTGCAAAGAACAAGTTGCAACTTCTAGCTGCTTTATCACTGACTTTTTTTGCCAATTTAAGATCAAGATCTTAGAAAGAATTGCATTCTTCTTAGGGGGAACTGACAGAAACACATTTTCAATTACCAGTGGGTGACAACAGAACAACAATGTTGGTAGTTTTTTAAACAAGGTTATTTCTTAGTTTACAAAGGTGACTATTTATAAATGACTGGGCAAGATTCTCTTACAAATGATCTTATTTAAAAAAAAAAGAAATACCCTCATTGTGGGAGTGGAGATATTGTGGGAATGGAGATGTTCCATTTATATCATACACTTTGTTTTAAAGGGCAAATGATCTCTGTTTGCTGAAAAATTTCAGTTGAAAGTTTTTGAATTCATCTGTTTTTTTAAATAAAATCTGCCTGAGTGTTGGGGTCTCTTCTGTTAGCTCTTTGCATGGGCACAGTCCTGATTGGTTTGATGACCCACATTTGGGTTCTGTCCTGTGTAACCAAGACCTGTAAGCAGAGTGGATACAGTCAGTAAATCACCACTGTCTGAAGAAAACTATTTTACTGTGCATCCACACAAACCAACAGTGACATGAACACATTTGCAGATAACATACTTTAATGGGGTGTCATTAAGGAGAATAAAGAAATTCTGAATTATTTCAGTGTGCTGAAATGTGTGCTTTTTGAAAGCTAAGCTGAAGAGAAGAAAGGCAAAACTTTCCTTCCTTCATGATTTTAATGAACAAAAAAAGCATGGCTACAATATTTCTGCTTAAATGTTTATCTGATTTGAGCTTTGTCAATAGAAAAAAGTAAATCGTACAATAAGATGACCTAGAACAAGCACTGTTCTGATGCCTAAACCCAACTCAAAAATGTTGGAAAGGAATATAATATAGAGACACGTGAATCAGAAATTGATACAACTATAAGACAGAATGAATTCTAACTAATGGAACACTTTGTGAGGATGTAAAACAGATGACACATAATTACACCAAAGGAGCAGCCTTTCCTAAGTAGGAGAATCACATAAACATAGCTGGCAATGTGGTACCTGGGAACCAGTAAAGCAACAAAAAACAGTCTGTAACAGATGTGTCTTATTCTGATGTTTGTTGATACAATCCCAAACCTGATTGGCATCAGTACTGCAACTACATACGTCTATGTTAGGATGACAAATGCTGGTCCTTTCTGGCATTGGTTCGACAGGTTTTTACAGATCTTACAAAATACAGTGTCATAACCATGTATATATGATTGGAAGTCCAAAATAGAATAGACAATAAACCAGATGAAGTCTCTATGCCTGTCAAATAAGACATATTACCCCACAATTTTCATGTTTATGAAGAACAGTTTTTTAATATCAGAAAGAGTAAAAACTCAGATCCATAAGGATGTCTGTTAAAATCCATGGCTTTAATACAATGACAAGCAAATTTATGCCAATTATGTTTGTCTTAATTTTGCAGCAAGATCTGTTCCAAAAGTGTAAAGATGTTTTAGTTTCCTCTGGGCTAATCATATTCATCTCAATTTATAAAGAATGTTGTGGTCATAATGTTGAGAGGAGTACAGGTGTATCTCATTCCCACAGTTTCTGTGCTTGCTGTTGAATTGGTGGATTGGAAGCCTATGTGAGGGTAGGTAGTGGTGAGCTGCCTCCTAAGTGCAAGGAAGAGAAAGCTACAGGGGTGGTCTGAAGGCCACACAACTGCATAAGATATCAGGGTATCCAACTTACTACAGCATTTCCCAGTATTACATCTAAGAAGCAACAACTCCACTTTTTGTCAGTATTCTTCTTCTTTATTTCATTTACTCTCTTGGAATATGTGAGGGTTTTTTTTTGTTATTTTGGTGAGTAGTATCAAGTGAGCAATGGCAAAATGTCAGTTAATGAATTAATTATGTTTTGCTCAATATATAACACAGGGCCGGAATGATCAGACTGGCTGGCTGCATACTGCTATGAAAAATAGAAATATACCATTGAAATGAAAGCAAGGCTACTTCTCATGTGTTCCTTTAGGTATCTCTTCCTTTAATTTTTTTCAGCAGCTCAACTGGCTAAAATATCTACTTCAAGCTTTCTGTAACTTCAAACCTACAGTCTAAAGTTTCCACTAGTATAACTTGGCTAGTAAATCAGATCTTACTTTCTCCAGATGTAGAGCATCTGTCATTCTTAATTAAATGAAATAGAGTTAAAGGTGACTAACAGTGAGATGGAAAACTGGAATTTTGCCCTTTCTCCTTCTTCATGATGTGGAAGAAAGGCTAGAAAACTTTCAACTTTTGAGTCTGAGTTTATTTTGTTAAGCAGTGTACTTAGAAACATCAGGAATATAACATCAGGCATTTCCTGGTTTTGCTAAGGAACTCATTGGAGGCTTCATCTCCACATATTATTTATTTGTACTGAGGTATAACTGAGCAAAAATCAGTGCTGCACCATGCACTTGTGATTTGTACAGCATCTGGCACAATCTTTATTTGCCCTTAAAAGCTCTGTGGATTTTAAATCTTAAACAAAGGCATGTTTTCTCACAAGGGTTTTTAGGTAAAACTGTTGAATCAGTGTGTTTGATTTAAGAAGGAGAAACAAAATTCTTTTGCCATTTCATCAGTGTGGACAGAAAATGTTTTGGCTTGTCTCATGTGATGTTGGTTAACCTGAGAAACATTCAGTGCCTCACTGTTTATAATTAAAATACATTTTGTATAAATATTTCTGCAGTTGTGTCTAAACAGCTTTTCAAATATTTTGTGTACATTAGTGAAATTTCTCTGTAGATGTCGATAATACATGGAAAATATACTTTATTTTCCTTTAGCTTCAAAAAAATTTAATATTTTACACAGTATATTTAGACAGGTTTGAATGCTTCAATCAAACAGTTTTCATTATATTTTCAATTTTTTGCTGCCGTAACAAAAATCAGTTCTCCTATTCTAAGTCTCCTTAGGAAGAAAAAAACAACTATTAGAAGAAATGGGAATTTCAACTGTAAATCCTCAAAATAAAAAATAAATGCCAAAACCCAATTGAGTGGAATAATAATCATAAAAAATAGCAAATATTCAGAGACCTCTATGTAATAAAAAATACAAATACGGTTCTTTTATATTTTTTTGTTGTTGTTGTTTTTCATTTGCATGGCACCTTTGAAAGAAGTTTAATTCAATTGTTTATGTAGAAATCTATTCTTTGGAGCTTTGTTTTCCTTTTTGTTCTCTTTGTACTTCTGGCTACCTTGAAAGCCTTAATTGTGCGGAGACAAGCTATCTCGTTCAGCTGAGTCAGAGACACCTATAACATTGGAACCATTCAAGTCAGATAGGGAAAATGTAAACAGGCTCAATCATGCATGAAAGCTTTCTCACAGAACGCAAATATAGAATGTAATTTTAAAGTTCCAGAAGTGCAAAAACTTGCATAATTTGCATGGTAAGATCAGGGTTAATAAAAGAGGAGCTGAAGCAGAAAGCCAGCATCCACAGAAATGAGGAGGAGAGCATGAAGGTTTTTTCACTGAATAAGGATTAATCAAGCATCTATGACAGTTTAAAAAGACACTACTTGCATGGAAGTGTAAGTATCTTTTCATCTGTAAGGAAAAGATGATCCATAAAATCAGTAAGGCAAATTCCCTGGCCCTGTGTGCACAGCTGCTGTTGATTTCTCAGGAAAATAAAAGCATGGAAGACAAGGGAGACTCAACTTTTATAGCTAAATATGGGGGGAGATGTTTTACTTTCTCTCAGTTTAAGAATCTAGTGGAGAGGTGTATTAGATTTTCTTGTTCTACTTTATATTTTAAACAGTAGTCAGAGACTTTAAAACTGATTAGTGTGGTGCCATGTTCATCTTGCAATGCTGGTCTATATTCAATGGAATTGAAATGTTTGCCAAATTGATTGATTTCTCTTTTCTCTTTCCTTTGCCTATGGACAACTTGCAACTGTAAAGAGAATTACTCTTTATAGCTGTAGTATCAGTGCGATGAAAACACACCACAACTGTTTATATGTAATTAATATGTGTCCAATTCATACTCCAAACCCTGAAACACCGTTCATGCAAGCACATGTTCTGTAATTTTTTTTTTATCAGCAGTTGAGTTGCAATCAATTTGCCTAAGTAGTCCGGCGTTCTTTGGGTACTAGGAGACAGTACAAAGGATGCTTTGTCTCTAACTTCTTGTTTTGTTTTGGATGCTTTTCACCGTGAAAAATGGGCAAGCAGGTAAACCTCTACATATTAGCAGTAGATTAGGAACCTTGACATTAGGTCCAGTTAGGTGTGAGTAAACCTCAAAGAGTTGGTTTTAAAACGTTGCGCATGATCTACATAAAACACTAGTAAACTGATGAATCTTTTTTATACTAGGGGAAAGAAAAAAAAAACTAATCTGAGAAAAAATTGCAAGTGTATGAAATAGAGGTGTGTAATTAATTTCCTTCATGCAGAAGAAATGGAGCCCATTGACATTCATGGATGCTTGCTGAACGTTTATGGAGACTAAACAGTGGATGTGAGCACAGTGAGGATGTGAGTGGTGTGTTTCAACACGCTGAAGACAAGGCAAGTTCTGGGTGGCCATGCAGATGCTTATGAGCACAGCATGCAGGCTCTTCTTCATTGGTGGCAAAAATGCAGAGCTAATGGTAGTAACTCTGTTGAAAAACAATGTTTTGTAGCTGAGGATTTGCTCTGTCAAACAGCACTATTGTGCTCTTTGTGTCTGTTGTTGTCTCCACGGAAATAAATAGGAAGGCATTACTTTTGCAGTGACCTACATACATGTAGGGAAGTAGATTCTTCCAATATCTCTTCTTTGTGTAAAAGGAAGCAGCGTCAAAGATGTTTAAGAGTGCCTTGTTTGATACTGACACAGACACAGAGTAGCTAAGTCAAAGTACACCACAGTGAAACTCTGATCACTGGAGAGTTGCGTGGGTTTAGAAACCATGACAGTAAAAACATTCTTTTATTTTCAAGAATAACCAGAAAAGCCCAGCTCTGGAGACCCGTAAATGAGAACTTTTTCACTGCAGGTCCTAGGAGCTAACAAGAACATCAGACTTGTGTTAGGGGTGCTGACCAACAATGTTCTCTTGTCTTTCTCATGTTGTAATGATGTTTGTTTTTAACAAATTAATTCAACAGACCTGACAGAGTGCTGTGCTTTTTAATTTCCCAAGAGTTAAGGGGTTCACATAAGGCAGTGTTGCAGACAAAGACTTTCACTTTTTAAGATGCAGGCAAACTGGGGTGTCCCTGTCTGCAAGTAGCAATTGAAGAGCTGTTACTATCAGCTGTCAGAATGTAGGGGATAAATATGCTCTGTCAGGTGTTACCTGGAGCCTTGAAAGGTACCTGCAGTGTCAGGAGATACTGTGGAATAAGGAGCCACATATTCCTGCGCTCACAGCTCAGCTGAACAGTGGTTAAAAATAATGTTGATAGCTTATATTTACTTCCAGCTCTTGCCTCTCAGGCATGTCCATAGGAAGGTCTAGAAGTGAAGATTGTTAAAGGGGGTCTTATTCCCTTTGAACTCAGGTTTTCCTAAACAGAACTCCTTGAATTTTGCCTTTGTTTTATTTTATTTCATTTTATTTTTTATTTTTTTTTTTAGTCTTTAAGAAATTAGAAATTAAGAGATTAAGAAATTAAGAAATTAGTCTTCTGCATTATTTCTGAAGTGAAACTGAGCTTGACTGTTCCAGTTCCACTCTGAGGCACTTGGCTTGGCCTTGGTCTGTCCAGCACATGGCAGCTTTCTGAAGGAAAGGAAAACATATCTGAAACATGTGAAGTGATCTACTGGTATGGAAATTTCATTCTGACTTCATCACTAGAGTTTGGCTGACGCTGTAGAGTATGAAGCTTCCCATTCAAAAACTCATATAATTGGTATTAGTATATCTGCACGTGACCCAAATAAAACAGAATAAAATAAAAAGGATATATTTTGCTTCTTGTCATATTGCGTTCTTTGATTAATCATACAATATATTTTCAAAATGCTTCTTTTTTCATGATTTACTAAACCTGTAGGAGACTTGAAAAAAAAGCCTTTAATCACTGGATATCTCTATCTACTTTTGAGAAACCTGTAATGTACACTTTGAAACATTATGTGATCTTGTATAATTCAGTGCTGGGCACACATGAAATTTTAATCTAAAACCAATATTGACTTAAACGATCTTCATGCTAATATAATTTTAAGTACTTTTCATTGCAGCTGTTGTAACACTTAAAAGTCAGGGTGAAAAAAATTTGATTTTGGACAAAATATCATATGAATGCATTTTCTGTAGGAGGGAGTAAACAACTGATTTATTTTACTCAGATAGATTTAATCAACTGATATTAGTAAAATTCAAGCTAAAATGTGGGAGAAGGAGAAAGGCTACAGTTTCATGTCAAGCAGTGGTTGCATAAGTCATCTGTAAACTGCATATTAGAATGCACTAATATTTTTCAGTTCAATGTGAGTAAACTTGATATCAAGACAGAAATAGTTAATTCAATTTCTTTAATTCTACCTTTATTAGGGAAAAAAAAAAACACCAAAAACAAATAAACGAGAAAACAGAGTATTTTAATCACTGTAATTTCACATACCCTGGAACGTTTCTTATTTTCCTGTGAATGCAGAAATCCTGATGTTAACACCTCCTGTTCTGTATCTATACTGTCTCATCCAGCTCAGGAGGCCTTTTTATGAGCATATTCTCAAACATATAAAAAATTAGGAGTAATTTCTGCATATTTGGAGTACCGCTGCCTTGGGAACTGTAATGGAAATCCTTGTCCATTAGCGTTTCTATGAAGAACATGAGTGATTTCCAAGCTTCTTTACTGCAATATCCAAGGCCAAGGATAAAAATGTTAAATCACACAAGTGAATCTGTATCTGTCTTGCTGACAGTAGGAATATAGCATAATAGTTACTAAGTTTCATGAGAATATTCTCCCTTTGACAAGGGTGACTTTATACTATTTCAGTTTCCTGATCCTTACAATTATTTTAGGGGTGGTCAGCATCTTGCATAGGGAACAAATGTTCACTTATTGTAGGCATTCCTTGACTGATCTTTCACAGAGCCCTGCACAAATAACGCATAAGTATATGGTTCATATTTAGCTCCTAAAGAAATAATGCCTTGAGAAAATGTGCAAAAGAAAAATTTTGAAACTTAAAATTTGAGTGTCTGAAAAAAGTCATGGTGTATTGACTCGCGGCGGATGCTTTCCTGGTGCTGCTCTCACAGCAAGCTCCACTTCCTACATTATCTTGCAAGTACAGATTTACTCTTCTTGCCCATCTATCCCTCCCCTGGGTGTTGGATTCAACTGAAATAACAAAATGAGGCTTCATTAGCATTTCTGCAAGAGCCTTTGATCAGATTTCTCATTTATGAAAAGAAAGGAAGAGTAGAAGGAGAAGGCCACATATTTACTGCTCCTTGTTACTGCTGGCTGTTCTCTCCAGCCTTCCTGTTTCTGATGCTGGAAAAAAAATCTCTAGAGACCTCAGTGTTTTTAAAATGAATACACAGATTCACTTTTCCTTTTCTTTGGTTCTTTAGAGAGGAACAAATTCCCTCCTTCCATTTGTACCTCATTTTTGCTGGACTCAATGTAGGTGTGACCCTCTTTACCAGAAAATTGAGATGACGGCTAGATGTTTGATCCTGCCCTGCAAATATCTTCCCACCTGTTATGTGTGTGAAAGTGCACATGAATTTGAATGGAGAGATTAGTTCAGACAAAAGAAATTGTTAATGTTGCCCATGATCTCATTCTCTACTGCGGCTAACAAGGTGAGCAGTATCTGTCCACCTGAAAGGAATAAACACAATTTTTCAATCAAAAATCTGGATCTAAATCCTCTTTTATTGGCAAAGAACGAGATGAACTATAAGGAAGTAAGAAAACTTTAATTTCTGCCTCTGGCACTAACTGGCACTAACATCCCGTAAACTCTCTGCAGAGGATTAGTTTGCAAACATATTAGGAACGGAGTTTGGAAAGCACTGAATCCCCCTCAAGTGACATTGCTCCAAGTGCCGTATTTACTGCAGATTGATTCAGGATCACCACCATTGCCTAAGCAGTGCTAGAGGTTATTCCATGTCCTTGGAGGAGCTGGGAATTTGGCGGGTACAAAGTGGTCTGATAGTCATGGTTACCTGCTTTTGGAGTGAGTGTTGTGGTTCAAAACAGTGCAGATGAGAACAACCTGCTGTGCCAAAACACTGGAAAAAAAACAGGGAACCAATTGGAAGAGTTTGCTGTTAGCTTTCTTTTCTCCTTCTCTGCACTTCCCCTCCCTTTTTTGCAGTGTCCATGAACTAGGCTTTCTGAAATTGCTTTGAATTGCTTGCTATCCCTCTGCTTACCCCGTATCTTCTCTTCCAAGGATATTTCGATGCCTAATTACATGCATGCTCTACATGAGTCAAAAAGTCCATCCAATATTATATCCAGTATTGCACACACACACAATTTCCCCTCCTTATTTTTGTCCAATTTTTACATCAGTAAGTTGTCTTCTATCATCACTTCAGATCTTATTTCTTTTCTTGCATCTCCAATTTCAGAAGCCATCTGCTCTTTGTTTTGGCCTGACAAGTTGGTTTTTGCATGCAGACCAACCTGGTTGGAGATTTTCAGCCTGACTCTAGCTATTTGAGCATAAAAGAGACAAGCCTCATATATTCTTACAGTTCCCTCTCTGCTCATATAAAATATAAACTACAGACATGACAGATTAATGTTACCTTGTTATGTCAATTGGGGATGTAAAATGTTCCTCTTGCTGTACACATGACTTGTATATTTGTCCCTTTCTCCAACACAGCAGCTCTGTTTACCATTTGGATATTCTGCCGAGCAAAGTATTTAGTTTGCTATGCCACTGTAGTCCTTAGTTACTACCATATTTCCACAATAATCACATTTTTTATTAAATAACCTGCAGCACTTTCAGGGTGAGAAGACAATCTTTGAAGGTTTTAGAAATTAGGTAAGGTAGATAAGGCAGTCTGTTTCTCTATAGGAAAGTCCCCTTTTGGAGCAATGAGAGGCAGGAAGTATGGAAGCACTAGTGCCAAACTCCAGGACATCCCCAGGGCAAGTGTCTTTTGTGATCTCCTGTTTGAAGCTCTCTTTAACTTCATGCCTTAACATTTCATAGGTCATAAAATGAAAGCTGCAGGTATTTTGAAGACAGCAAAATTTGGGGAGGTCCTTAAGAAGGAGAGAGGACAAACAGTTTCTGTGTTCTCAGCTGAAGGAAGACAAATCTGGCCCTGTGATCATAATGCAAGTAGTGGACATAACAGAGCAGTGCAATGGTTTCTTCACTGAAAATGCAGAATTATGTAACTGAAAGACTGAAGACAAATAAATATACGCACAAGCTTCTCATCTATGTTAAGTGAAATAATCTTTACATATAAATACATGAACGCATGATTAATACTTAAATAAGTATATGTTATTTATACTTAAATACACATACTTGGATATGTATATATGCATATACACATTTATACTTAAATAGTGATAATAAATGGTATTGCTACTGTGATATCTTATGTCTCAAAAAAACAACCAACCAACCAAAAAAAAAACACTCCTTTTCCCCCTCATTTGCAGATAGAAACACAAACAAAATATGTTTTGCTGAATGCTTGGATACTATCTGGGAAAAATAAAATTGTAGCTAAGGAAAATAAGAGGGTCACAGTCTTGGCTTTTTAACATCTTAAAACTGCAACTTCTGATTTTTTATTTTTTTTTTCCCCAGAGGACTCCAGCTTTCTCAAAGCAGAAGACCTCCACTTGTGCTGCTTTTCTCTGCTCAAGTTATACTGAAAATGCCTCACAAGCACAGCCAGACTGGATGAACGTTTCTTTCTTCCACAGCTCTGTGAATTTTTAATGTCTGGCATTAAGGTGAAAATCATCATTTCTCTCTGTCTGCTGGGCGATGGGCCATCAATTAAATTCTCTTTTGTCCATATGTAAAATAGCTAATGGTTGCAGCTTCTTTCCATAATAGAGCCATTAGTGGTAATCTGCCCCTCTCTGCCAACCGATTTACTCAGCTGGGTATAGATGAACTGGCAGTAATGTGCCATATAAAAGTGGCTTCATAGATGTCCTGAAAGCTGCATAGGTCTTTCAGCACGATAGCTTGCTCCATTGTATCTCTGTCTGATATGTAATATAATAAAATACTGGTGGGGCTGGAGTTGAATTTGCAAGTGGTTTTGTATTCCAGCGTTTCAGTTTACAGAAATCTGATTCATCATCTGACATAATACATAGATAAAATGTCTTCTGTTTGGTAATGTGCGTCTGATTCACATTGATTATACTCAGCGCTGGTATTCAAAGCCCCGAATTATCTTCGCTGTTTGCTAGCTTACAAATACAGCAGATAGCTGTTAGGGAATATGAAACCCTTTGTAAATGTGCCCAGTGCTGCACAATTAATATTTTACACTTGTTTTAGTTCTTGCCTTCTTCAAGAACTCCAGCTTCTTCATGGGGGGCAGAGAGTGTACTGCATTCTCTGGTTATGGTAAAGCAAAAAGGGAGAGCAGGGCGCAGACATCTCCTGAGCAGTGATGAATGTTTCAGTCACATGCTTACCCACACCAGTGTGCAGTGGCTGAATAACCAGTAAGATAAACCCTCATTTTATTCGTATGTTCCGTTCAGCAAGTTTAATAGGCTAAGTAACTGATTCGGTAAGAAACAGCAGTGTTTTTTTTGTTTGTTTGTTTGTTTTCCTGGGGTTGAAGGGCATTAATGTTACCAGATCTGTTATTGTTTTGAACATATGAAAAGACTACAGCAATATGAAAAAACTCTGTAATAGCTGAGAAAGCTGTAAAGAGGATTTATGTGTGAAGTTGCCAAAAGGGGAGATACATTTCTTGCACTACTTAAATGTTCAGTGATTAAAAAAGTGCTATCAAGAGAGCACTTCCGTGCTGAGAGTATTACACCTAATAGCCAATCTTCACTCCAGGTGATACATAAAGGTTTGGGGTTGTTTTTCTTTGCTATAATGAGAGAGTGGGAGGCAAAAAATGGGGAGAAGATATTAGGTGTTTTGAAAGTACTCTCCAGCATTCCCACTCCATCCAACTCTGAAGCTGAATCCCAAAAACTCTGATACTTAAAGAAGGTCGGACCAATTCTGAATGCTACTGAAATTTCCACCTCCCTGTGCACCTGTAAGTTTATGCACGTATATATATTGTAATTCATGTATCTGTGTCCAATAAACACACGCTCCTTTGCTCTTTTCTTGCTGTTGACTGGCTCACTCTCTGCGGAATGTTTCCAACTTGGATCATTTCTGTCCTCCTGCCAGTGTTTCAATCCAGTGTGATCCAAATTAAATAACCTTCTATTGTGCCATTCCTGATGAATGTCGCATTAATCTTAGCAGAATGTGAGACTTGGCCTGACAAGATGATTACTGCAATATTTAAACAACCCTTAGGGCCTTAATTCGCTAACAATTTATGGTCCGTGCTACATGTGTGTGCCATTTCTGTCTCCTGAATACCCAGGTCCACTCTGCTTTAAAAGGTAAAGTAAACTGATACTTGCTGACATGCGCTCACTCTATCTGCTACACAACAAATTGCTTTAGGTAGGTTTCAAGGAGGGCTTTGAATATAAATGCTCTCCAATAAAAGAAAAGAAAAAAACCCACAGATCTTATCTCAAAGAAAAAGAGAGAGATGGTGGCAGCAGCCAAGGGGAAACAGATAAGGAAACCATCTTTTTCTTGTGTTTAAGCAGCAGAGCAAGGATCTGTGCTGTGGTGACTCTTCCCAGCAGTTACTCAGAGCAAGCCAAGAGCACAGCCTCTGCTCTATGCCAGACCCATCCATGAGAGCAGGCACTGGAAGATGTGGGGCCAGCCAAGAAAAACCCTTGCTGTAAAGCCCAGTCCACAATGTAGACACCAGATGAGGAGGCCAGAAAAGAATCTGAGAAGTTTTGAAGGAATTTGAGAATGAAGCCAACATTTAATGAGGCTTAGGAAGAAACTTCCCCTCAGGGCCTGTTATTGAATAGTTGCTGGCTGTAGGCTTTTTCATTTTCTTTGAGAGCAGCTGGTACTGGCCATTGCTGGAGACAGATAAGTTGCTGGGGTCAGAGATGGCAGTGGCTGTCTTTAAGACTTATTCTAATTTGAGCTAATGCAGTGCAGATTCTTTATGAAGGAGGCAACAGGATGAGAATGCATTTACAATGAAGGAAAGAAATATCCCATTTTCACATTTGTGTCCAGCCTGTCCCAGGGTAGAGGGTTATGTTTCAGTTGTGCAGCATGCCTTCTTCTGTCTAATGTCTGTAGTGTCATAAAGCAACTGGTAGTGTTTAGTGGATGTCTGCACCAGTAGCTCCGTCTTCAGGGATTCAAATTGATGTAATTTATCATGGCAGGTGAATATGCAAGCTCTTGCCCCATCGCACAATGTAGCAGAAGCAGCAACAGACAACAAGTCAGAAATAGCTCACTCTTTCTCTTTTTTTCCACTCAGCTTTCTGAAATGGCAACATCGTATGTCTGCATGGCTGGAATACGTAGATACAGTAGCTCCTCTTAATGGACCTGTGTGCTAACACACACAGTCAGAAGCTGCTGGTACTTTCTTACTGTACCATTCTCTTTGCATGTATTTTGTCAGAAGTGGTAATGAAAAGTACATTTCATTTTATAACATTTTTTCCCGAAGAAAGAATTCCTTTACCTGTGTTTATACCTTGTTTTGATGCTTTGTACTATCACTTAACAGTGAAGAACATTTATCAGTTGTATTTAATAGATATATCCCAAGCTGGACTGGCCAATTGAATGGGGCAATCCTGTTTTCTCCCTCCACAGTTACGGTTCTCCAGTTATACAGCATAATAGAACCATAGAATGGCTCTGATTGGGACTCCGAAGATCATCAAGCTCTAGCCCCTCTGCCATGGGCAGGGCTGCCACCTACCCCCCCAGGCTGCATAGGATCCCAACTAGCCTTGTATGCCTCCAACGTGGGGCATCCACAGGTTCTCTGGGCAGCCTGTGCCAGTGCTTCACCACTCCCCTAAGCAAAGGATTTCTTCCCAATACCTAACCTACATTTCAGCTCTTTTAGATTACAGCCATTCCCCATTGCCCTATCACTATCAGATCACGTAAAAGTAGCTCCCTCTCTTGTTTATAATCTCTCTTTAAGTACTAGAAAGTCACAGTGAGGTCTCTCCAAGATTCTCTTCTCCAAGCTAAACAAGCCCAACTCCTTGGGGAGTATCACCTCTGACTTGAACGATTCACTGAATGTCACAGATCCAGGCCTTTTGATTACATGTGCCAGTTCAGAAATCAGTGTTGAAGTTTATCATGCCACTCTGACTTCAGTGCAATTAGATCTTTGGTTCCACCTCAAGGGACTTACTTTGTGTTTCCACAGACTTGTTTCCACAGGTGGTTATCAATAATCCTGTCCCCACTATAAAGAAGCCCTCAGCATGAATATACAAGTTGGATTTGAATATGCTTCTGCTATTATCTGGAGAAAAGGACTTGCATTATTTGCATTATTTGGACTGCAGGACTTGCTGGGGGTATTATGTATAGGGAGACAGCTGTGCCTGGGTAGCAACCATTTCAGCTACTCTAGAATTTGTCCCCATTTGCCTGGCTCCTCAGAGGTTCTGGCCCCATGCAGTCCCCAGGGCAGCTGGTGGAAATCACAGCTGCTCGGCACCTTTGCAGGCCAGGCAGCTTGTGTCTGGGACTAATCAGAAATGCTTCAACCGTGAAAAGGTTTGTGACTTTGAGAATATTTTACATATCCCTGTTAAGAAACATCAAAATAACTCTAATCCCTTTGCAAACGTTAAGTCTTAACACAATCTTTTACTTGGCATGGTATCTGTGGGCAGACATACCCATACGTTAACAGGGCTAATGAGCAGAACAGTCAATAAAATAAAATAAAATAGAATAAAATAAAATAAAATGAAACCCTCCTGCTCCCAACAGTGCAGTCTTATCGCAGTTGGGCTATATTTTTCTTCTGCAGAATTCAAAGTTTTGTTTTAAATTCTGCACATCACAGCCATACTAAATATCCCCTTAGACAAGACACAAAGCTGCTGAGTAAGACCCCTGCAAATCAGGGACGCTTTTTCATAAGACCAACATGCATAATTTATATCTGCATACAATTAGCCTGTTTACATTTATACATCTTCTGTTTCCTTTTATGTGAAATATTCCACAGGATGCTTGGTAATGCATTCAAAGTAACTTGTTTTGGTTTTGATTTTTCTTTTTAAAGGCTGCAGGACTAAACAATTTATAAAACCTCACACCTAATAAATACTTTATATGAATACAAAAGAGTTTTCTTACTAGGTAGCAATGGCTTTACATTAAAATAGTCCTTTTCCCCAGTTTGAAGTTATCTTAGCAAATCTATAAATCCTTGACACATTTTGAAAACGTGCTCAAATTGTCTTTTGTGTGAATGCTTTCAGTGTCAGAGTCACAATCATCTTCACCAACGGATACAGCAGAGAAAAGTCCTCCCATTACCCTGATCTAAAAGGTGGTACCTTTCTTTAAAGGTGGTACCTTTCTTTAAAGCTTTGGGCTTGCTAAACAAGGCATAGCAAGGATTTCTTTAACCCTTTTGTGCCTGGTTATCTTGTGTGAGTCTCTAGGCCCAAATGAGGTGGAAAGGGTATGGTAAAGAAGAGGTTTGGTGTGATCATCAGAAATAGATCTAGCTCACAGGAAATGCTGGTGGGAGCTATGTCAATGTAGGGCCCCTATTGCATAGCAGATGAGAACATGGTGTGGCACTGGAACAAGCTGCCTAGGGAGGTGATGGAGTCACTATTCCTGGAGGTGTTTAAGAAATGTGTGGATGTGATACTGAGGGACGTGGTTAGTGGATGTGGTGGGGATAGATTAGTGGTTGGACTGGATAATATTAGCGATCTCTCCAACCTTAAAGATTCTATGATTCTAAGAGAACACTCACACTGGGTTTGCTTCCAGCAGGCTGTAGAGAGCAGGCAGAGGTGGGAGAGGATGTCTGGGGGAATGAAAGCTGGTCTGAAAAGGAATGGGCATGGAGAAGAAAACCTACATGGATAAGGACAAGTGTTTGAAAGGGAATGAGCAGGGACAGAGGCTGGGATAGGTGTTTGGCAACAGAAACACATTTTGAAGTGAAGACTTTCTGGTTGAGCAGAAAAAAAGTTCTCTTGTTCCCTCGGTAGAAAAGACAGAGTGTCTTTCATACGGATAATGTTTAATAGTGAAGACATACAAATTAAATCCTTCTGCAAACAACTCATTACTAGCTCTGCATTCTCACACAATGGAGGAAGTTGCTGCTATTATTAAAACATCCACAGAGGTATAACAGAGATGTTCTTTTCCCGAGCATATCATGCTCATAGCACGGGTGATCTTGATTCCCAGTGCCACCTTAGCACATGCCACCCTGCAACACCCATCTTGAAATGGTGAGTGAGGTGAGCAGTGCTGTAACTACCAGCTGCTGCACTTCAGATTTGAGCATCCTGGAGACAGAGGGCAGTGCCTCTTTCAGCATGGCCTGGCACTTTGTCCTGGAGCATATGTTCTTTGGAGCAGATTTCTTTTTCTTATTCTGCATTCAGCACTGCTGCATCCCCCTTCTATTTATGCTATCCTTTGGCACCACAATAGATATTTCTACCCAACAGTCAATGTGCAAATGGTGAGAATGGGGAAGAATTTGAGATTGGATGAAATAGTTCAAGTAGGGGGAAATTACTGGTATTACTTTGCACTCTCTCAGCACTGACTCTTGAAAGAGCTGTTATTGTAACATAAGGCACAGCTGGAACATAAGCCATTGATCCTTATGAGGTTTTTCTTCAATCAATACTTTTTTTATAGGGAACTTAGGATGCAATAAAGAGGTACATCATAACTGTTATGTGCCACAGGATACAAGAGTTCATTTTGGATGCCCTGAATCCTGCTGGTTTTGAAAGGGGATTGCAGAGCTACTGTAGGCAGAATATGATACATTTGGAGGCTGGGTCTTTCAGTCTGTGATTCTGATGGCAAGAACTGGGACCTCTTAGATGGCTCCCCAAGACATAATCCTTGAATCTGGCTCTGTCTGCAGTTCTTGGCTTCTCTTGTTCCATAGTCTCCAGGAAAATATTCCTTGTCACATTTTTACCCATCAGCTTTGAGGCCTAGACTTCCCTGCTGAGATGGGTCAACTAAATACGGATCAGGACGAATCCAAATCCTGTAAATTCTTTCATAGCCTTTAGCACTGAAAACATGTTCCTGAAGGAACATTCAGGAAATCATTTACAGTGAAACAAGTTGTCTGGCATAATAAGAAAACTCCCATAATTCCCAGCAATGTATTTTTTGTAAATGAGATCTGTCAGAAGCTGAGGAACAATTCAGAGCTGCCCCATGGAGTAATAAGGACAGAGTATTAGATAGAAATTAGGGTCTGTACAACCAGATAGGTTATCCTGTGCTGCTCAGAAGTAAAAGGTGCTTTTGCATTCTATTTGAGACTGGAAAGCACCAAACAGCCTTCATTATAACAGGAAAACTTGTCTGTCAGATACCGAAATAGACCAAGTTATGTGTACATGTTTACAATTCTTTCTCCCTCTCTCTCTCTCTCTTTTTTTTTTTTTCTTTTTTTTTTTTCACTGAATAAAGATTTACTCTTAAAATAAATGAAAGAAAAATGTGACAGAAAAAAAAATGGAGGAAAAATGCAACAGAAAAAAACCCTGAGTAAGTCAATCTTGACCTAATTGCATCACATGCCATTATTTTGTAAACCTCATTTTAATTTCATTTTTGCTTTTCTTAATGTGTTCATATCCCTTGTCACTATCCTGTGCCATTTGTTTTAAAATGAAATTAATAACAGTCACTTAATGTTGCTGAAACTGACCTTGTTGCCCTCTATTGCCCAAAGAGCCTGGTCAGTTGAGTATTGCTATCCTGCCATTTATTGTTTTCTGCAAGGCAATGATCAGCAGACAGGATTCTGACTCAAGGATCCCACAGCTTCAGCTAAATCCCAACAACATACAGCAAACAGCTGGAGAAAGGCAGTGAGGGGCAAACAAATTAGAGAGGTCAAAACTTAATGCAGAATGACAGTCACAGACTAGTTTATTAAGATTAACAGGTTATCCTTCGACACTTTAAGAAATGCAATGTGTACAGGTCTAAATCTTTCCATTTTGGCATATTTCCTGTTACCATCCAGGGGTAGGGCCATGACAACTTCTGCCTCCTCTGACTTTCTGAATCTCTCCCCAGTTTGGTTCTGAATACATGGCTCAGGAATCATGCTGTCTGTCTCCTCTCTTTCCACCTCTGCCCTAGTTCCTCTGTCAGCCCCATGATTAGAAGGGTCAGCCTGGGTGGATCCTACTATGTGCCTGGAAACAGGCTGAGAACTGCAGCTCTCACTCCGTTGGTGAAGAAATAGTTATCAGCTGTCCCGTTACAATGCTTATAATGAAAATGATAAAAATAGACGAACAAAAGCATACCTTGTTGGCAGAGTTTTTTAGTAGCTCCCTGTGAGTTAAGGGATGACTTTTAGGTAGTGGTGCTATCCACTCATTTTTGTTATCTTTCTAGATGTTCCTGCTTTAGTTCAGAGGCACTGTGAGAGGGAGACAAAACAACCAAAACAAGGAAGAATAGTGGTTGACTTGTTATATCAGAAGGAGGTCAACGCTAACATATTTCTGAATCACTGAACTGTGCTGTGAATGTGCTGGCAGTTTCATAGGGAAGGAAAGAGTGCGCACAAAGCACGTGCATTGCCACATACATGTCTACATACACTTATATGCAGAACTTGTACACATACATGTAGTGCACACACTCACGTAAACTAATATTGTAGTAAAACCTGGTGAAATAAAGGTGTATTTTTAGACAGTTCTGGATAAAGGAATTGCTCTCTTGATCTGCTGTGTTGACTGTAGGAAGAAGACAAGATGGAAACGTAAGCAGAGTTAGGAGGTGGGCAGAATGTGAGAGAGTTCAGGATTATACCCCTTAATGCAAAAATGTTTTGGCAGAGCACATAGGTGCAAAAATATGAAAATAAAAAGAGAAGCAATTCAATTTCTTCCATTTTGAGCTTTTATTTTGCTGAAGGGGTGATAAGTTCTTAAAATATTGAAGAGGAAAGTTTGTGGACTGTTTGAGCTGTGAAAAACTGATTTTAGTTCACACAAGCATTCCTGATTTTCTCACTTTCTGTTGATAAGTTACGCATGGAGTTATCATTCCAGTGATGTTTCACAATTTTTCTTAGACCCTTTAAAGGTTTTGGGATCAGTTGCCTATAAAGTTCTGTTGCAAATACTGATCAGACCTACAAGATTCAGTGTTATATAAAGTATGCCTGAGTTTTTTTCATTTTGAAGTTCACTGAGAAGCTTAGGGAAATTACAAGTTGTTTGCTATCAAATATACAAAAACTGGACTAAGAGACCATATTAGAAATGAAGATGCTTCTCACATCTATCCAGTGTGTTGTGGAGCACCAGATGGAAAATGTTAGGAAGACCACACCTGCTGAGTAATTTGAGAATAAAGGATTTGCTATACTGTCAACGGGTAAAGATCTGCTATTCTTTGAACAAATCATGACCCAAAACTGAGCAATGAACAGTAAGGCAATTGCAGTAAGAAAACTGGAAATCCTTTATGGTATGTAGGAAGATTGCTATTGAGTAAGCTATGTGAATGGCGATCAGCAGAAAGTGTGTAAAATATAGGATTACACACAGCAAAAAGAAAGATACTAGGTAAGAACACATATATGCTGGACAAACAAGAACAAAAAATCAGCCTAAAAAAATGGTCACTGAATGAAAAATGGTCAAATGGTTTTTGTTTTCCAGTCTTAATAAATGACTCTGACAATTCCTGCTTTTTTTCTTGATTCATAAAATAGTTGGAGAGCTGAGCATGAACATCTAAGTCTTAATACAATCATTTGGATATTTTTGTTCTTGGTGTGATACATGGTCTGTCAGAGAAGATTTAAAGCACCAATAAGCAAAGAAATATTTCTGAGAGAGGAAGGGAATGTGAGGCACAGTTTTTCCCTAGCTTGGAATTTGTTGAGGAGGCCAAAGTTAGCTTACTCTCTTAGCTGAGGGAGGAGCACACTTCATATACATAGTGTACATATGCAGTTTCATAGTGTGCTCCACTTTGATCTAATTTAAAATGCTTCCTGAAATGCCTATCTGCAGCAATACACCAGTATAGAGAAAATAAAAATGAGTGCCTGAGAGATGGCCAGAAGGATAGAGCCGATGCAAACATGACATACTGGCCACGGGGAGGCTGAGAAATCTTTTCCCCAGATTTATGTCCAAACAACTGTCTAAGTATGCATCTGCTGCTCCCTCTGAGCTGCCTCCTGGGGTGGTGGAGAAGTAGCGACAGAGTTATTGACTTCTCAGTCAGAGATCAAAGAATCTACTGACATCATGGTGTATGATGCTTCTCAAGTGACTTCTGAAAGTAACAAGATTTAGTCTTGTTAATGCTGTAAGGTGCACGCAGATGGGATATGAAGGTCTTGATTTACAGCCAGACTGTGAAATGCTGACTTGGTTCATAGGTTACGTGGAACCTGGATGGGAAGATGATATGAAAATGAGGCTGAAATAAGACTATAATAACAGTACTGAGAAAGTGAGTTAAGTGAGTAGGACTGAGCCTCTTCATACTCTGCCAGCTGGTGAGTTAGGGGGCTTACACTCAAGTCTTACTGTTATTATAATATTACTAGTTTTGATTAAAAAAACTGGGAATTGGTATGCAATTTAGGTTTAATAAATATCCTTTACTCTCCAGATACTGTTCTATTAATTGATTTCCCCTGTAGGTATTTGTTGATATTTATATGTATAGATGAGGACTAAGTGAAGGAGGCTTGGGTTTTCTGACACATGTGAGAGATAGCAAGTGCTTTGGGACACATTCATTACTACAGATATCAATACATTCATGAAAAACTGTGATTGGGCAATGTAGAAACCATGAGAGGAAGTAGAATAGCTAGTGATAGCTGTGATTAAGAAACATCTTTCCTAAGAAAACTGGGATTTAGAATGTAAATTGGTAATGTATTGGTAAACAGAAATCTAGGCATTTTGTTATGCGCCCAATTCAAAATAATTTTCTATTTCTTCTGGATACTGGCATAGTTTTCAAAATATCCTTGAGTCAGGGGAAAAAAACCTGTTTTTTGAGTATGAGATCACCTTACGTAGATGTACATTTTTTTGCTGAGACACAAAAGAATTATAATCTGTGGCAATCATGTGTTGGGAGAATATTATGTGTATGCTTCGTGGGTCATCCAGTAACTACTGACCCTAACTAGCCTCATCACTCACAGTCTTCCCAGACATTTCTGCATCTCTTCATCTTTTGAGGTGTGCCCCAGATCAGGAACTAAAGAAAACACATAGATGTGGAGTTGTCTCAGGGAAAAACAACAACTACCTCATTTTGCTGTTTTATTTAATGCTCTTCATCTTAACACATTTCTTCAGCATTCTAGTAAGGAAGAATGGTAGACTTGTTGACTGTTTCATTCAGACACAACTTTGATTTCCTTCAATAAGCTTGAAATGTGACCATAAGGATAAAGGACATGATAAAGACCTCTGGATTTTGGTTCCATCACAGAGACAGTCCTGGCAGAGCTGGAACTCATCTCTAGCAATGCCTCTGCTTCATGTTACTCATTCGTAGATGGGGATAACACATATTTTAATGGATACTCTGAGATCTAGTTTAACACTATCTTCAAACCCAGTGGGATTTTCTAATGACCAGTAGCTGAAAGTGATGCCTACATTTTTTCCTGTTGAACTTTGATATGAATTCAACTGATAGCATTAAGATACTGAACAAATGACCACTTACATCTCTGGAAGTTCTGATACAAAAGAACTACTGAAGTTATCATGGGAATTTTGTTGGATTGATACTTCAGATGCTCAGTGCTTTGATTATTCTACTTACCTTAAAAAAAAAAAAAAAAAAAAAAAAAAAAAAAAGCCAGACTTTACTAAGGGGGAAAATCCTACTTTCATTACAGCCTCATGAGTGGCTCCTCCTGAATTTCAATGATGAGAGAATTTCCTACTGAAAAATATTTCATCAAGAAAATGTATGATTGAACTGTAGCTGAATTCAGTATTTTCATTAGAAAGTAAGTGTCAATATAGAGTGAATCAGTGAACAGAGACTGTATGCAGTTAAATGGAGTTTTATGGTTGTTTTTGTTTTGCTTTAATTTATTTGTGTTTTCTTATTTATCAACGATTATAGGTTTGTTTGCTATAGCCTGGCAGAATTAATTCCTTGTGACAGGTAAGCCGATTCACATAAACTTATGTAGCACACTGTCTTTATTTACTCAGTCTTTAATTACTCAGGGTAACGAATTTACAATTCTTAATTCTAAAATAAAATACTTCAAAAATAAATGCATGCATTTGGAATCAGTACAACATATATAAGGGTCCTTGTTTTAACTGTGTATCAAAGCAAGAATATGAATTCAGCGAGTGTGATCTTCAGTTGAGACATCTGTTTACAAACTGATTAATTATATATTTAAAAGACATAATTGTTGAAGGAAAAATCTGAATGCAAGTCAAATAACTGATTATCTATCACCACAAGTAAAGGAATTTTCCAATTGTTTGAGAAATGTATTTTTCTCCCAATTTCATTGTAAAGATCAAATAGAGTATACCTTCCATTTGTTTGTCAAGATCAGAAAGCTAAGAAGAATTTCAAAGAGAGGGGCTATTTGCTACCTTGCTGTTTTGCTGTCTGTAACCACAATATTTTCAACATTGTAATGCTAGACAGGAAGCACAAGATTACCAGTTATCTTCTCTGATTTCACTGTTTCCTGTTCCATGTCTTATCTGTCCGAAAATATCTGTAGATAAATGCTGCTTCCAAGTTAAACACAGATGTGGTGCAGTATAATTCTGGCAGGTGCTATTGTGTTTGTGCTTTAAGAGGTGTTACCCAATCTTGCCTGTCTTTATGGCTACAAAGGCAGGAGGATTGATTCTGCTTTCCCTCAAACATGCACAATGATTTAAAAAAACAAATGAATCTTCACCAGCAAGTTCTTTCTAGAGATAAACCAGTGCCACAGCAGGGTGGCTGTTATCCAATCCTTCCTGGATTCTCACAGATACCTGCCCTCTGTTCTCTGGGAATTATGCTTTCCTTTGCAATTTTTGAATGTGCATTACAGCAGTTTGTGGAGATGCTGATACAAAAAGGATAAAGGTTAAGAGTATTCTAACAAGTATTATACAGAAAATTATTAGGGGAAGAGAAATAGTGGCATAATGTGGAGATTAAGAGATTGAGTGTTGCAAGAAAGGGTATAAAGATGCATGCAAATAGGAGAATCTAACAGGAAAGAATAAGATAGCAGGCCATGATTGAAAATGGCTAGCACAAAAGCACAAGTCAGGCAAAAAGGGGCTAAGACAGTACTGATAGAAATTTCATTCATCAGAGGAAAAGAGAAACAGGCACCTAAATTTTGTGAGCATCCTGAAGTTCAGCAGGCATAAAATCATACAGTTAAATTACAGCATACCAACACTCTAAGTCATGCATACATACATACAAACAAGATGTTTAAAAAATAAATGTAATCTTATTTTAAACAGCTTATGGTCCCCTCCAGAACCAATTTAGCCATTTTGTCTGTAATATCCTGGCATGGTTCCTGTGAAAATGGGAGCAATTTGAGATTCAGCAAGTTTGTTAGCAATTTAACTGGAAAACAACAACAATAAAAGGAAACAACAGAACATGGCTATATTCAAATATTCTTAAAAGGTTTTACGTAAACTCACAAATCACAGACCTTGGGCATGACTAAAATGGTTCTACCTAACCCCCTCTACTTTGCTGAAGGATTATAGCACATATCCATTGTTTGCAACCTCTCTTAACATTTAAATCCTACTGATTAAAGATAGGATTTTGCGAATTGAGTTACAGGTCAGATCTTTGTGAGAAGAATAATGATAAAAGCAGCCATTGTCATCAAATTATTCTGACTAGATAGTTACATTCACAGTTGCGTGTTGGATAATGCCCAGGAGCCAGAAATCTAAAATCTTTTTTACTGACTTGATGGTAATTTTTCTTTTCAAGTGATGTAAGTCTGTTGTGCCTATACAAAAATTTCTCAGGAACCAGAGACAATACTGAAAATATCAGATGCTTGAAAAATCATGAATATTAGAAAATCTAGAGCACATTAATTAAACAGGCCACTTCTAATTAAAAAAGAACAAATCTACATTTTTCTTATTCTTTTTCATAGACAAATACATTTAAGCATTTTCAATAACTCTCTTTTTTGATCTAATTATAGTTTTTCTTGCAGAATATTGAGATCTGCCACAAAATATCACATTTAGACATATCAATCACATTTAGGTAAGATGAGTGTAACACACAATGGCTTTATGGCAACAACTATTACAGACCTTTAGCACAAAGCCAGATTTCATTCCTCAGAAGAGGTAGCCATAACCTTGTTTACCAACAGATTCAATGGGATTTGATAGAGACTAATGATGCATTTGTATTTCTGACAGTATGTATCCTATTAGAGGGCTCTTTTTTTTTTTTTTCTTTTTTTTTTTTTTTTAAATCCACACTGTTCTTGTAACTATGGTCTCAGGAATGCATCCTTTTAGAAAAGATGACTCATAATTTTGTGATTTCAAAGCCCAGCAAAGCCCTCTCACAGCAACTTACAGCTTACGTTTTCAATTTTGCTTGTTTTCACAACTGATCCTTGAGCAGTCAGGAGGTGCAAAAGTAAAAAATAAATACATTTTCTACGTCTTACAAATATTTTTCTTGGACTGAGATCTTTCCGTTCAGCATTTCTTTTCCTGCAAACTACTAAAATAGCCTTGGCAACTTGATATGTCCATATTGGTATTACCAAAATGTTCTCACAAATTTCACGTTTCCTGACATTCCCGACAGAGGAAAACACGTTGAAGAGCTCACTTTTGAAGGCTTCTGTTTCAAGGTACTTTTGGATCCAAGAGATGGGATATCTCAGGAGCAGAGACAATCAAGTATGTGCTCAAGGCAGCTCAGAGAGTTATAAGTTTTATTTGGTGTGCACACACACACACGCACACACACGCGCGCAACACAGGCATACACTTGCCCTTGTAAGCAGCAGGCAGAAACTCTCTAAGCAAGTGCAATATTGTTTACTGACTCTTGGGAGACAGACAAAATGTCTAGCAGGTGGGGGACAAACATGCCAGCAGTGGATTCAACAGGTAATGTTAGCAGGGCGTCCCCTGCTTCTACGTGCACATTTCCTCTCTAATCCACCACAGCTTCCCTCCTGCTTTTACTCTCTCCCAGGGCCTGCAGAATTTTTTCCACTTGCATGTTGTACCTGCATAGTCAGTGCATGATACAGTGTCCAAGTGGAACATCTGCCTGCAAATGAGCTCAGCTGCATACAAAACAAGATGAACTGGCAAGGTCAACTCCCTACAAAACAAGACAAATAACTGTAGCCACAAAAGCATTTCTCTTAATACTGTCATGCAGCCCATAGTTCTTGTTCCATAGCCATCCAGTTATGTTCTCTCCCAGAATCCTTTTATCCAACTCAGTATCATTCTTTGATCCGAACCTGGCACAACTTCATAAGCCCAGACTCAAAAGCTATAAGCTAAATAAACCAGTCTTATATATCTTAAAATGGCATAAATTTTATACTTCCCCTTCATTCAGAAATACTGCTGAATATAAAATATTTCCAATGTTTTTGTTTTCAGACATCAGAAAATTTTGTTTTGAGACCACAGGATGGTAGGTCAGTCATACAAATACAGGTAAGATATTGTGTGCCTTAGTGTACAGATGAAGGCACAGAACGTTACAGAACCAGAGCTGGTTGACTCTGACTGGAAGATGAAAACCAATAGCAAAACAGAGAAGCCATCCCACATGAGAAATTGAAGTCAGCTGGCCTATCTGTTTGTGATGAAGAGAGAGATTATTTGCAACGTAAACCAATTATTCATGTTTGTGATACATTCTTGACTGTTTATGGTACTAATTGTAAAGGTAATTTAATACCAAACACATGAACTTTCACAGCCTTAAATTTTATGCCTTCAGAGTAAAATATTTTTTTAAATATTGTGATTAAAATATTCTGAGAGCATAATTTTCAGTTGATTTTTTTTTATAATATTAAGGTGAATTCCACTGTCAGTCTTGTCAATTTCTATCATGTCAACCATCAGAAAGATAAATGGAATAAAAAATGGAAACAAAGATGTAGGTTTTTGAGCAGGAAACAAGTCAGGATGAATATATAGTGAGAGATAGAAAGGATGACATAAAAGGGTGAACAGAGAATTGACAACACAGTATGGAGCAGAGGAGAAAAAAGCAATGTTGTAATTAAAAGGGAAGCTAGTTCTACCAATCAGTGTTAATCTCCATTAAGCCACTCCTCTTGTATGAACTAAGGTACTTTAAAAAATGTAAAGATAGTTTAGAGCACATCAGTATAGTTTTCTTTGACCTGAATTTGTAGCTTCCTTCCCATCCAAAATTCAAGAGACACGCTATTCAAAGGTTCTGTCTAGAATGCATCTATACATTACTGATGTTTCTGCTATCCTTGTTTTTAACATTGCAGGGTCCACCTCAATCATATATTATCTACAACACATCTTTTTTGCTGTTCTCCAACTAAATACATCTCCCAATTATGATTACATCTTCTTCCAGCTTGTCTTGCAAGATGTGTAAGCAATGAATTAAGTTTTTAGTTAAGTTTCATTATGTTGCAGAAAGAACCATAATATAAAACACTAACTTTAGTTTATGTTAAAATATTACATGGCAGCATGCGTGAGTTAAATTTAATTACAGAGAATCAAGATTTGTAGTGATGTAGCAGATCACTTGTTCCACTGTATGGATGAGAGATGCCTGTTAGCCTGATACCCAAGGGCCTGTGAAAACCTGCTGCCTCCAGTGAGCACCTGTTACTTCTGTTCCTGAAACATGTTTTCAATGTTTTGATTGCTTGGATGGTATGTTAAAAGAAAGATTTCATGGAGTCTTTCCCTTCCCTTCCCTTCCCTTCCCTTCCCTTCCCTTCCCTTCCCTTCCCTTCCCTTCCCTTCCCTTCCCTTCCCTTCCCTTCCCTTCCCTTCCCTTCCCTTCCCTTCCCTTCCCTTCCCTTCCCTTCCCTTCCCTTCCCTTCCCTTCCCTTCCCTTCCCTTCCCTTCCCTTCCCTTTCCTCTCTTTTTTTTTTCTTTTTTTTTTTTTTTTCAATCTCAGTGCTATTTGCAGCGGCTGACCATATGGAAACAATGCTAAGGATTTGATATATTTTTTTTTTCTCTTGTCATCTATTGTAATTTAACAATAGAAAGAAGAAAGCAAACTCACGTGATTTGCAGCCATCCTGATGGCAAGCAGCTTGTATTGCCTGTGATTTACAGGAATCATTCTGGGAGCCAACATCCAGGAGTGAGCACTGTAAAGGGAAATGTGCTGTCTTGGACATGCAGCTCCCTGAGGAAATGGGATTTTATTTCATAAGTGAAGCTGGTGGCAGAATTCACACTAATACCGATTCCTACGCTTCAAGAGGTAAACGTCCTCCTCACAAACTTACAATCATTGACATTTTATATCACTGTCTATTAGCTGTCATGGATCTTGATCCATGGAACTGAAAGAACAGATCAGAACAAAAGTCTTCCTCAGGGGACAATGGTCTACTCTTAAAGAAGTTGAAAAAAGAAACATGTTAGAAAACTTTGCAGGAATTATTTCCAAAATGCGATGAAGGTGTTGAAGGAAAACGAGGGCAGAAAAGGAGGTGAAAAACAGGAATGTAACCACAATGATTTACTACAGATTACTTTTTGCCTTCTACATCAGAATAAATAATATTTCCATTGTTAAATGTATGTCAGACAGAGATTCAAGATTCATCTTTTTTTAAGTTAGATTGTAATTTCAATTAACCTCATGTTTTTTAACTCTTTTATGAATTTCCCCCTGGTAACTGGCAGCCAGGCATTCAAAGGAATAATACCACTTACGAATCCTCTGGAGACAGATTTCAGTAATTTGTACTGCACTGATGTGAGCTGTGTTCACAGCAACACTTGTAGCTGAAGGGGTCAGTATCTGACCTTAAGTTAATGATAAATACACATTTTTTTGCAAGAAGGTCATAAAGCACCTCAGGGTAGCAAACAGACAATCATGGTGTCTGATCATCTTGTTCTTGCATCTCAAAGCATTAAATGTGTAATCTTTTCACCAAAAAATGTTTTCCAAAGATTGTCTGTAAGATAAAATTCACAGGGATAGAAAGATTAAAACATTGCTTAGAATACTGTAACATCAAACGGCACAATCTAAGATGTTGAAAATGTGATGGGTGAGAGGCTGTGCTTTTCTTCACAGTAGCTCAAGAAGAAGGCGAAGACTCACTTCTGCCATTGAAATCCCTGCTTTTGTCATTTTTGGCACGATTTTAATTTTAGTAAGCATTCAGTAACACAAAAGGAGTGTGTGAAAATACTGCATTACTATGCATATAATTTATATAACAGAAAACATGCACAACCCACACCTGAATTTTATTTGTTTGAATTTTGTTGTTTGAACTGGAATCTGTACTTAGCTTCATACAAAGAGAAGATGAGAGAAATGTGCTAATTCTTGAAATCCTTGCCCTTTCAAAGAGTGACAAGGTGGAATTTTCTAGAATACCTGAAATTTTACTCCACTGGTATGATTATAGCGTGTTGCAATTTAAAGTGGAATTTCCTAGTTAAGAATGTAGCTCAGGTTCCTAAGCCCCAGGCCATTGAAACCTGAGTGTATTGTGAAGGTGAAAATGTTCAGTCTCCAGAGCAAAGGAGACATCCACATTAATTTGCAAGAGGCTAAGTGGCATCAGCTGTGGGATGCAAGCCTACAAAGTGTTGCTTAAAGAGCTTTACTGCAGAAGATATGCAGTACAGAGTGAAGGAGTACATAAACAAATTAGAAAATTACAGCTAAAAAGATCCAGCACTACTAAGTTGAAAGAAGCAAAATGCTTCAGGAAGAAAGATGATGTGGAAAAAGTATAGTGCCCTGTATGGTATTAAATTGTGATGATTGTATTAAAGAAAGAACTTGATTGGTTTGTATTCTGTAGCAGCCAGAATTTACATCAGACCATACATTAGGGAAACCTGTGAAGTAAGCTTTACACGTGTTTATCCAAAACTCTGATTTTACAGTTGCAGGTACAAGTATATACTATCTACAATCTGTGAGAATCTACATCTCACCCTTTCCCTGAGATTCACTGAGGAGTGAGCACCAAATCTGAAAAAAAGAAACAAAAAACCCTGTCTAAGCAGTCAAAATTCTCCAGGTAGTACTACAGTGGCATTGATTAGGTACATCAGTTCTGTACAAAGAAAAAAAAGAGGCTCAAAATAACCTTTAAGTTTTTTCTCCTCTAATGATTCTCTAAAAGCACAGAGACCCTGAATTTCATGATAGTGTCATCTGAAAGCAGCCACATTTTTGTCTATGTTTTTATTTTGTCGTTTGTTTGTTTGTTTTTCATTTCAGGTGAGTGAAATGGAGGCAAAAGATAATTAAGAAATATTTATGGAAGAATGCCTGAAATTGTGAAAAAACTGCATTTGCAAGAGAATTTCAGAGCCTTGAAATAATGCCTGATTGCATTAGTCTTATATTTTGTTTCAAAATAAGGTTGTTAATTTTAAAGGTAAAATCTGAAAGTAGAAATTGCAATCTGATACTTAAGTTATACTTAAGTTATTAAATGTGAAGTGTAAAATCATGTTTCTTTAAAAGGTGTTTAGAAGTGAAATTTGTATAGTATCAAAAAGGTAAGTGGATGGTGATGTTATTAGTGTTATTTCCTACATATGGACTCAGCTCTAAAGGAGCCTGTACATGGGAGAAGTCAGTATTCTGAAAGTGACCTAGAGCTAAGATTTACTTTTGACTTTAAAAATTATTCTGAACATTGAGGATTTAGTTCTAGCTTTAAGGAGTTTTAAACTCCAGCTCTAGTCTGAAGTGCTTCTTCCATTCCTAACATTTTACAGTATTTGCTGTATTCTTATTACAGTTTCATTGATTGCATACCAATAGCAAGTGTGGCAGAAAATATGTCCTTCCTTACAGTGACAGCAAACCCTTAAAATTCAGTATAAGTTTTGATGCACCGTGGAACAATACCTGCTGTTCTCATCACAAATATCTGATACCGTATTAAAGAAAAGCTATACTGATATAATTTAATATATTGTGTATATTACCAAAGCAGACCGCCTAGGACAGCTTTTATTCACAAATAGTTTTCAACAAATATGCTTTTTTTCCCTTTCAACTATAGAGTAGAAATGACATTATTTTTACAGGTACAAACACCACAGCAGGATCCAGAGTGCTTGATTAGAGTCCTCAATGGTATCCTCAATACACTCTGTTAGCCTTTTCACTGGAGGAAGTGCTGAACACTGGAAGGTCTGCTCGGTTTGTAACTTCAGGCTGCCACGCTTGATTTTCTGTTTAAAAGTTCAGGTTTTATAGATTTCATGCACTGTAAATGGAAACTAATAATCATAGTATCATTCTTTTCTTGCTAACGATTTCAAGAAAATATATAGACATTTTTCTCTTCTTATTGGGTGAACATTAAGTTCACTGCACATTGTAGGTTGTCAGATGTTATGTGTTCCTTTTTTAACAGTTTGCTCTCATCACTTCTCTCTGACCTGGTAGATCTGTGTGGAAGAGAAAGTAATGGATGTGGTAGAAGCTACATGTTGATTAAGTATCTTCAAGGAATGATTTTCTGCCTGACAATTTTGGCACCTCACAATATTAGCTTTAAATGGTACTGTCCTGCAGAATAGCATCTGAAAGAGTTAGTAAAAAGAGAAAAGAATGAGTACTAGTCAAGTGATTTCCTTGATTTTTATTGATTCTTGAGCTGACTTCAGATACAACATATAAAATGACTTCTTGTTACGATACACCTGCTTCTGCTGTGCTGTTGACTACGTTCCTGGTACCAATATGGCTACATAGATAAATAATCTCAACAATATTTAGTGAAAAACCAGTACAGACATACATCCAGAAGTCTGTTTAAGTGAGTTTTAACTATTTAGTTTTCAGAAGCATGTTATCTTTTAAAACAGAAGAAACAACAGAGAAAAAAAAAAACAGAGTGATGAAGAGTGGTGATTTCATAAAATGTGAGAAAATAGATGGGTGACCTTAGCGGTGACAGATGATGACCCTGGAAATGAGTTGAGAAGGGAAAGGCAGTAATGCTAATGGCAAAAATTGTAATGACATGAAGTTATTGTTGGCAACTACTTTGAGAGCAGAAAAAGTGTTGGAGTAAGAATAAAATGTGGAGAGGGTGGTATTGTGGCAAAGCAGCCCTTGATCCTGTTCATGTGTGCCAGAGCTGGAGTGTACCATTAGATTCATCCAAGGTTTTTCTTCTACTTTGATGGTGGAAATTTTTGCTTTATAGTACGATGAAATCCAAGAGTCTCTAAGAATGCATGGATGTTGCTGCTGTCAGTGCATTTTTTATAAATTACTGCTTGTGTTTTAGATGGCTTTTCTAACAGAATTGCATTTCAGTTTTGACTAAAACCATTTAACCTATTTTATTACCCAATTAAGTTTTGTTAATGGAGCAGAAATGGTGTAGAAGTCTTCCCACTCCCCGGGCAGTACTGACTTTATGGTTTGACACGGTTTTAGTCTGTTGTGTGCACTTGAAACCAATATCGGATTCCTTACATTTTATTTTACCTTTTCTTTTACCAAAATTTGACATGAATATGTCTAACCATGTTGTAAAATACTAGGCCCATCAACACATGAAAAGCTTTGATCAAATGCCTCTATTCATACAAATACCTCTCTTTTTTGTGCTGTGTTTTGAGGAAATTGAAAGGCGGCTAGGATAGCAGGAGAGGCTGTTCCAAAATGGAAGAGTAGACGCTTTATATAATAATTTTGGGCTGTTAAGCACAGCATTATAATTTTCCTCTGGGTGAATTTCCCTCTAGCGATAAGGAACTAGAGTCATAAGCTTTGTGATTCACAAACTATACCCAGAATCTTGTATAAAAATAGCTTAATTAGAAGGGCTGTCTGACAGATATGCTAGACAATAGTATCTCCAGAAGAACTTGTCAGGAATTTTGTGACAAATGGCTTTTCATCATAGAAAATGATTCATCAAACCTAAAACTTTCAGCGGAAACTTTCTCTTTTATCCTACCTTTCAGAGAAAGATTTTGCAGGCTTAGAATAGGAATAATGACAAAAGTCAGGAAGCTAGTCAACAGTGCCATAGACAAGGAGCTTAGCATAACACTTTTCCTGATTCAGGCAGGAGACTCAGTCTTTTCGTTCTGCATGTTTCTCTTATGCCATGGCTATTGGATACTGACTTTCCTCAGGAGGAGTCTCTCTCTGCTACAGGGGTGGTGGCCATTTTTATGCCACTTAACCTGCAAATAACAGAAACCTGAGCCTTGGTCTTCCATGCTCCTGGTGACTTCTATACTGTGATATACAGCAGTGTCGCAGTGATGGCACACTGGCTGCTGACCTGCTTTACAGGGAGAAGCTCCAGCAAGGGAGGCAGATAAATAAGGACTTGTGCATTTGTTTGCCCCCAGAGCAGGAGTTCTGACCAAGTTCTATGACCAAGATGGACCCAACGGTTTCCATTTCATCTTCTTTCTCCCTCCCTACTGAAGAAATTCAGACTGGAATTTTGCATACATTGCTAACCTTCAACATATTTTCCAGGATCTGGTTAACAAATAGTCCTTTACTCCTAAGCTGTAACGTGAAGCATGTTCTCTGAGAAACCTGGATGCATTGTGTTACCATGACTGAAAGGAAATAGTTCTGGTAATAAATAAACTTGGAACTTATACAATAAAGGAAATATTTCTTTCTGAAAGCTGTTTTATTCCCTTGGATTATACTGCTCTCAGTATAAGAAATACGCTTTTGAGTGCTCCTAAAACAGCTCAGTTCTTTAGTGGGCATCAACGTTGGGAAGCTTGTGTAAAGTAATTCTAGATTTGATGCATTTTAATTTAGGTATTTCCTGCATTCCATTCACAGCTCTCTTCATTAAAAAACCTTTCTTTGTTTTGTTTCTTCCTTTAGCTCCTGAAAAATCTATTTTCTCTCATAATGTACTGATAACGCTTCTCTCTTTGGAAAATCTTTTTCCTTTTGTCCAGATCACTGCTGCTTCTTTCTGTTCTGAAGAGGTCTCGTAACTTCAGGAAAAAAAAAAAAAAAAAAAAAGACTTAAAAAAGTCTTTTCAAATACAGTTGAATTTTTTGAATTGTGTTAAATCTAGCATGTATTTAAATAAATGTTGCTACCTTTGCAGTCTCTGCTATCCTTTGGTGTAATGTGAACTGAATTGTAACACAAAATTTCTCATCACAGTAATTTGGAGATAGGGGTATGGAAAGTGCACCTAAAGCAGAATTTTGCCTTTTTTGAAGGTCAAATATACTTGTCTAAAATTATGCCTAACTAGGCACTGTGTCGTGAGCTAGGTCTTTTTCTACTTGTTCTTTTATAAGCTTTTCTCCATGTTAGGCCCACAAAACACAGTAAGTAGTAAACCATATAACTAGAGAATACATCAGACTGTCTAAAAATAGGCTGTAACACTGCACAGTTTTGCCAAGGAGTGCAAGCAGCAAGACCTATGTTTAATGAGAAATAGTGTGTTACAGAAACTAGTGCAACTTCACCTCCCTGAAAGTGTTTCTTATGGTTTGAGTCCAATTATTATCTGTAAGAAGTCATCCTACTAAGAGTTTTATGTCCTGCTGAGGGAAATAAAAGGTAATGTCGAGAGAAATCAGTCAGGACTCTTTATCATTTCCCCCCAAATACTTGAGAACAATGTATTTGTATTTCTTTGTATTAGCCTATTTTTGTATGTAATGATTTGAGCTTAAGGCATTTTGCCTATCAATGAAGATAAGGCATTTGTTTAAGAAAAAAGAGAGAAAGAAAAATTTTAACATAATCTCTTAAATTCAGAAGCTGAGATCTAGAAAAGCTATCACATAGCACAGAGCTCTCAATAAAAATCAAGAATGACAATGCAGCCTCCAAATCACCATTATTTTTCCCACTGCAGGTTTCTGTCCTGATAGAAGAGCACCCAGAGTTCAAAACCAGCATATAGAATAGTCACAATTTGTCCCTTTTCAATGTATGACTTCTTTCCTAAGTTAATATTACTAAAAGAATATGACTTATTATCTCTTTCATTTGCACTTCCATATTTGCAAAATACAACACTTTGTTATTTATTGTTAAGAATACACAAAGCAGTCTCCATGACTATACTTGGTCTACAGTAGTAACTTTTGCTTAAGAAAAACAAGTGCTGTTTGGAATTTGTTCAGCATCTCCACAAATGTTTATATAGCTGTCAGAGGAAGATTCATAGGGAGACCATTAAAATTTAATATTTCAAAAGTGAAATCTATTGTATGCTTAGCAGGTATTTTTAGATTCCAAAACAATTTTTATTGTTTCTCTAAGATTAAATAATATATATTCTATGGGAATTTTTTTTCTTTTGCTTACCACTGAGTGAATTTACAAGAACTCCTTTCAGCTGAAGCACCACTTCAGCATAAATTCAGGCAGGATTAGGTTCTGTATGTCTTTTAGTTCAGTGTGTTTCTGCATGTATAGTACTGTATTTCACAATTTGTCTACAGTTAGTTAATAAAGTATATAGGTGTTTTTTTTTCCCATTTTGGGCAATTTGGTTTATCTTTCTCCTGCAGATATTTCACAGAACACTCTCTAAGCACCTATTTACTCGTTTCTGTAATGTTTCTAGAGATGATGTTGTCTTCTTAATGTTAGTTAATATAGTATTTCTCAGTTATTGCAATACTGTATCTTTTTATATAGAGCAAGAAGGTATTTCACACCTCCTTGTTTGGTTGGGAGTATTCTTCCATTCAATGGCAATATTTAATTATTTTGAAGTTTAAAGTTCCAAAATTGATTCTTCAGCCTGTGTTTCATACAAAAATTACTTAATCTTAATATTGATTTTACTGTATTGTTACATCTAAATATCTTGTACTTCCCAATTTTCTTTACCATTAGCTTTGTGTATAAAACAAGTGTTAGTCTTGCTCTTTGATGTTACTTGGCCTTTCTAAATCTCCTTTCCCAGCAACATTAACATGGTCTTAAATTGGCTTAAAAGTTGAACGACAGTCAAAAAAAAAACCCAGACAAAACAACCCACCAAAAAATAAAATTCATTCCACCCATCAGCTACTCTCCTCAACAGATCTATGAGTTGGCATTGTATTCCTCTCTCATCCTCCTACATTCCAGTTTTCAACTCTTGCTCCCAATTTTTTGTTTCTTAACTTATTCTCACCATCCTTATGCTTTGCTTCCTTTTACACAAGTTAGAGTTTCTTTTTTGTTTCCCATGGCACTTTACCCAATTACTCTGCTCTGTGCTTCTAGCCTGTGTATTCTAGCCTGCTTTTCTGCTCTATTTCCCCATTTCCATCCATTGCTACATTTTAAGGAATACAGAAACAAAAGTTAATTTTTTTATTTTTTACTAGCAGCCATTTAATATATGCCTGCAAAGACTTTACAAGTGTAAGAGTCATATTCATAGAAAGTATTCAAACTATAGCTGTATTTGGAGCAATGGGGAAAAAATATATCTTTTAGGGGAAAAATTACAGATTATTTCAGGAGGTAAACATTAAGGAAACAAAGATAGTTTTGCAGATACTGCTGTAAGCATTGGGAATCCAGCTTATAATCTTCTGCCCTGAAAAATGTATTTTTCTCCTATTCTCAATTTTTGCAGATGGTGAAGTAGAGGAGGGAAAAAGGAATGGACAGCAAGGAGGGAAAAGGATGTATGGGCCACAGAAGGAGGTGCAAGTTGTAGCTTTAGTTTAAGGAGAAGATAATTTTCTGGTTCTTTATGATATTCAATGCAGCTAATCCAACATTATGGTACAGAAAATGTAATAAATACTGAATTATTTTGCACATAAGTAAAAATTTCCAAAATGTTAGAAACAGCTTCTATTTCTTAAATGTTGCTTTTCTTAATTTTTTCTTCTCAGTTGTGACATGCTGTAGTGAATTTCTTCTCTGTTGTGAATGTACAGGAAAGGGCATGACAATAAGAAGGAAAATTAGAGCTTGTAAATGATAGATATGGGACTACAGTTAAATTGTCTTTGAATTATCAAATGATTTTGTCCAATTCTATACTGGGCTTTAACATGCTAAGGAATGCTCAGTTTTCTTCTTACTGCTGTATTTCTTGTGACAGTTCACAGTTACTCATGTAGATATTCCTGAGTTTCATTTTGAAGATTTCAGTGAGTCTGAAGCAAGGACTAGATGCAATTGATGGACACCTATGTGATTTTGTTCTTGTGGTACTTCAATATGTTGCACTCAGCTTACTGTGAGAGTGCATTCCCTATATCTGACAGTACATCATTTATAAGTTTGAGGCCACAGAGGATGGATGCTGAACTTTCACTGATCCACATAAGTTTTAAATATACCTATGGGAATATTAAATTTTATGAATTTAATATAGATATTTGAGTCTTTATTTTGTGAAGACAAAATCATCTGTTTAAACTGCATGCTATTCACAGAATTTACCTGTAGCTTATTCATGTATTCCTGCTACATCAGAGTCTCTGTCAATATTGTGCAAGAATTGTTTTAAAATACTTTCCCAGTGTTCAGAAGTAGCTCAGAAATCTCTCAGTGCACAGGAAAACAGAATAGTTTGACTATGACTGAGTGCATTTCTAAAAGTATGTAATTGGAAGTAAATGAAAAAAGCTTATTTGCTCACCTCTGATCACAATAAGAATAAATGATTTTATCTGTAAGTTATCAGATAGCAGAAAAGGATTATGTGCCAACTAGTTAGTTATGTGTTAGTTATATGTCAAGTTACGAAAAGACACAAAGTAGTGTCACTACAATTAAGATTATGTACATTGGAGAATAAAACTTACGTGAAGTATGTTTGGCTAAATAATGTAAGTATCTGCAAATGTATTTCTTAAATGGCACTGTGCAGTGAAAATTTAAGTGAATTAATCAAATTAGTTATGATGTAGAATTTAGGAATTACCATAGTTACGATGCTATGCATAGGAGAAGTATCAGAGAGAAAAGTTATTTGGTCACCTCTAGCATTCCCACAGCAGAAGATTCCATATTATACAAGAAAAGTAGAATATGGGATTCCATCGAGTGAAAATTGCTTTACATACTGCAAGATTTTTTGACAAAATTCCAGACAGTCCAGTAGGAAGAACTATTGACCTGCATAGGAAACATTTTGAATATAGATAGAGGTCAAACTTAAACAGAAGATGTACTTGGCCAGTTTGTTTCTGAAGAGTTTACACAAAAGGGGTTAAAGACAAAAGTCTGCAGATGTTTATTCTGATCTTACAGGTCAAAATATACACACATGCATACATACAAATAAAGATACCTGTACCCAACAGCAGTTCCTGTGTAGCTGAAATCCAGAAAACAAAAATGCATTTATCTCTGGAAATGGTTGTGGCTGTCTGCTGTTCAACAGTATTTGTGAAAAAGTATTCAATTATCTTTTTACAGGAAAGGTGGGTTTTAGGAAGAAGAATTTTCATTTACTAATTCTGTCTTCATAATGGAGCATATTCATCATAACTGTAATTAACTGAAGTCATTCAAGATTATTTATGCCCCTATTAATTTGACTGGAAAGAGGATCCTGTGAAGGATTTGAGGACATTTTGCAGTGACCTGAAACAGGACTTGTGCTTTTCTTCAGGTCAAATGTTCACCAGTTTCACTGTCTCTTTCTGCAGTACATTATTCTGCTTTACATAGCAGAGCTGTTACTCACTGGTTGTTGCTCAGCAAGTATTTTAAATTGCATCTTTATTGTACCTGAAAGCACGCAACTGTCTCAAAATGAAATGTAGTGCACTGAAACGAAGTGTCCACACTCTGGGATGGAATCTGTTGGAGCTTCCTAGGAAATGTCATGTGATCCTGCTGAAATAAAGTTCTTCTTGATCTAATTCAAGAGTTAAAAGTAAACATACAAAATAAATAATGGAGATTTGTAACAATGATTTGTATCATCCTATAAATAAAATTAAATAAGAGAGATGAAAATAGGTCTTGAAAGCAAACTTCTGCCAACTTCAGAAAAAAAATCCAGCATTTTCCTGAGTTGTTTCTCATTTATTAATGTTACTTCATTACTAATATAGAAAAAATCTGTTTAAGCATTGGATGGCGTATCCAGATTTATGACCAGAGCAACAAAGGTCCAGAAAACTAAGTTTTAATTTTCCTGTTGATTTTATTATTTTACCTGTTTAGCATTATAACAAAAAAGATGACTTGTAATTTGTTTGAATGAGACTTAAAAAAAATTAACACCAACAGACTGCAGTGCAGGTGACATAGAAACACTGTTCTTTAGCACACTGAAACTTGACTATCAGTCTGACTCCAGAAAACATTCACGCCTATGTCAGTATTCCCTTTATTACAATTTTTATATTAGTTTGCATCCTATTGTAAATCTAGTTAAAACTTTACAAATGCTGAAGAAAGCAAAATTGGCATGGCTCACAGTATGGCTCACAGTCTTCACTGGGATGAGAACAAGTGAAACTGAGATAAGACAGGAAGTTTTGAAAGTCAAACAGTAGACAAACGCTGTACAAACCTCTCAAATACTTAAGTACTTAAGTCAGGAATGAAATACAAGCTTAAAACAAGAGCTTTCAGTGACAAATGAGTGGTTTGTGTTAGAAGTGTTAATCCCTGAAAAGGCTTGTTGGCTCAAGCTTGCTTTTGAAGTTGTTGAAATCGTGCTAAACCTTGACATGGTTCATCGTAGAACAGGTACTGCTGTGCTGCTTTTATAAATAAAATAAAAGCAACAAAATACTTTCCATTATGAACTGGCAGACTCTTTTCCTTATGCTTTCTTCATTGGTTTAGGATTATTTTATTTTGAATCATTTTACTTTTTTTAAGAAAGAGGAAATGCATTAGACTTCATGGCCAAAAAATATTTTATTTCCTTATGAAATAATAAAATTGGGAGACCTTTTTAAAATGGCTCATGTTACTTTTGTGGTCGTTTCTGTAAATATTCCAAAGAGATGGATAATCTTAATGTATCTACCCTGACTATGGTTGTGTGTCAGATGCTCTCATTCCTTTGAGGTTACTAGGCTTTCAGGTTCCTGCTCAGATTCTGTAGAGAATTAGAAAAATGTTACATACATTGTTTCATTGCTGTACTCGTAATGTGCAATGCAGAACATCACTTACAATTTAAGGGTCCATAAAACAGAAAGCTTATTTAACTCCTTTGCTTCAGTGGGTACTGAACTTGCATCACTCTGTGATACTGCATTTTGTAATTCTTCACAGTGAAATATGGAAAACTTCCATATATACCCTGAGATATTAGAACATTTTTTTTCATGAGATGCTTTTGTTAGGTATTAGATGTTAGGTAACAACGTTAAGGTGCTGTCTCAGTAATTGCAAGACCATGTCAAATGTTGAAAGTAAATGTAGAACAAAATCCACATTTATGTATGTATGTATGTATGTATTTATTTATTTATTTACAAGCAAACAATCAAAGTCTTCACAGTACTGTTGAATTAAAATCCTGCATTGTTGCTGGATTTTGCCAAAAATGCCAAGAAGTCATCTTTTCAAATATGGGCACCTTAATAGGACATTCAAATTGCACATTTGGTTACTACTTACATGGACATTTATATGTGTAAATGTCCACTCCATGGATTTAAGTACTAATTTGAGCATTCCTGTCTCAGATTTAAACCTATTATTAAAGCACCCATATTAAACCTGTAGTGCATGCCTGTATTATTGATGCTTAAAAAGAGCAAGAGCATATGAGCCAACAATGTATTTTACATAATATCGAGTAGCTGAATGCATTTCTACTGTGTAGACATTGAATATGATAAAACAATAATGCTGAAGTTCCCCATAAATCTAAAGAAAATACTCTCAACGTTGGATACGGACAGCATGAAATCTCTGCTCTTTTGAATAAATGTAAGAACTTCCAAGAATATCTTCTAAACGCACTCACTGTAACAATGTTAGGTATATAAGTACACATCCACTGAACCCTATTTTCAATACACACCATTCTACTAGAATCGGTACAAAGATCGCTTATTGTAATATAGTTATGGTTTCAGATGTTTCCCCAAGCAGCAGTTGCCCAATGTATTGGATATTAAGCATTCCAGACATACCAGATGCGTAGACTCATTTGGTCAGGAATTCATGTCTCTACAAAGCTTTTTCATGCCCTCCCCTCTTGCTCGTTGAACAATCTTCTTTTATGTTTCTGTGGGGCTTTCCAAGCATTTTTCCATGTACTCTAGCTTAAACATAATCTTCTCTGTTAGAAGTACTTCAGGCATAAAGAAACATGATTAGACAAGGAAAAAATTGCAATCAACTCAGCCTACCACGAAACTCCTCCGAGAGGCTGAAGAGCATTCTGAAAACCTTTCTATATTCCTCTTCCTACAGAACCGCTCGATGTTAAGCTTGGATGGATGGCGTAAGTATCAAAATACTGTGATTGACCTGACTAGGCATTTAAAAGAAAAAAAGACAAATAAATAGAACTATTTGCATAAGGACCTCTCTCAGCAAAGAAGAAACTTGAAAGCACTAGCACAGATATCTGGCACTGCATTTCTAAGGAAGACCTGGACAACACATTGCTTAGGGCTAGCTCAGTGGCCCTTTTCATGGTGATGCTGCTTGGGGAGCGAGGATATTGTTTGTTCCACTTCCACTGCTTCATACAAGTGTGAAACTGAAAAGAATCACATCAGCTTTGTTATGTGAAGGTGTAAGATTCTTCCAAATAATTCCTTTTAATCTGCAATGGAAAAGGGAAGGTAGAGCTGTACCAGGCTTTTTCCTGAGGATGTTCATAGCATGTACTACCTCAGTGAACAGTGGCTTCCCAGGCTCTTGTTTTTGCGGAGTTGTAGCAATATCTAAAATATAAATCAGGCATGAAAAAAACAGAAAATAGCTTATGAAAATGAATGTGGAGAATGAATAATAATAAGATAAGATAGATAAGAGTGTGTTGGGAAACAAATGGGTTTTGGCATCAGTTTGCTAAAAAGAAAAATGGAAGTCTGAAGCTAAAATACAAGATAAGTAAGGCAACCATTTTTTCACAATAAGATCTTATTTTAGTCAAACTCAGCTCAAATTACAACAGAGAGAAATAATTTTAGAAGACTCAATTTACAATTATCTTAATCAGGCAAATATAATTGAGTTAACACTCCACTATTTGAATTAATGAACTCTAAATGTAGTTGATTTTCAGACCGTTCAGTCTGAAGTAACTGGGAATAAACAATGATTTTTTAATATTTTGAAATGCACAAGAGGTTGCCTAAAATATACTTCAACTAATTTCAGGCAATAGTTTTTTAAAGCAGGCAGCTAGCATTTCTGTTCTGCATAACTTGCAGGATATTTTAATGCCATTAGCTACCATGGTAAAATATATTGCAAAGACATTTTCACTTTGGATGGTAAAGAATACAAGTTGTGAGTTGTTTTCTTGTAAAGGGTCTGACAGGTTAGGCCCATTCTCTTCCTTGCATTTGAAGATAATAAACATTTATTTTATCACTGAAGAAATTGTGTTCATTAATTGTGCATAAAAGCAGGAGTGAACTCAATAGAGAATGTTATTCTTGATTAATAAAACTTCTAAATTTGTTTGAGAAACACTGATTTAACAAGTAACAGTTGTGGCTGAAGAAATATGTTTTATCAATAAAAATAAATTACCCTTACATTAAATGTAAAGAATGTAATGATATGCATTTAACTTTCTCAGGTAGAAGAAGTCCCCAGAAAGCAATTCTTCTTTAAATAGAAATTTGAAATCACAGAATCTGTTTTAAAAATAAATGCTTGAATTTAAGACAGCATTTTATCAACTACATCAATATGAGAGCAGTTCTCCAGCAATAGAAATGTTGTACAGTAAGGTGGAATATTTAATGAATAAATGAATCTTGCTTGTATCCACACTTTTCTAGACTTTTACTCATCTGTATTTCTCTGGTTTTTTGTTTAGTCTACTGGTCTCACTGCAGCTTTAAGAAGACTGCCAAAAGTTATTTGTTCTACTTAATAATAGCAAACCAAAATTAAACACTTGAGTACAAGCTTTAGCATATTTCACATATTCATAAACAGTGCGCATCCATAGATGTTGGAAGAAAGCTCTTTTGGCCAGCTGGAAATTGATGTATCAGCCTGGTACTGCATTGTTTCACCAGCAGACAATAGAGAAAGCCAAATTCTTGTTCCCACACAGACCTGAATCTTTCTTTTTAGGGGAAAGACAACACAATGCAAAAAACTTATGCTTCACTGAGTACTGAAGAGGTTTAAAGCTTCAGTGCAAGTCACTTACAATTAGAATTATAACAATTCTTTGACAGTCCTTCAAAAAACTTTTAATTTTTAACAAATTTAAGCAAACTGAAGAAAAATAAACGTGTTATCAGATCAAATAAAATATTTCATAATTATTAGGTGGCTTTTGCTACCTGTTAGAAAAATTAAAATTTTGTAGCACCAAATAGTTTAAGTAAATGCTATCTGTGAGATGGAAGGGATTATTACTTTGAGCTTGGACAACCGAGCCCTCAGGGGTGAGATTCATTAAATCAGTGCTAAGATCATCCTCACTGCAGATAGGTCCAAATGTTCCCTACTGTGTGAATCTTGTGAAATAATCAGAAAGACAGTAAAAGGATAGCTTTAAAATTTCTGGACAAAAGCACTCTGAGAGAGTTGAGGTAGCCATGTTCCTGTAGCAATGTGTGCTTTTGTTTAATGGGAGTGAAAAGAAAACATCTTTTTGGCTTCCTTCTTGGCACCAAAATACACATCAGTTTCTTAGCCCTTGAATCCAAAGGTTTTAAAATTTAAGAAATGTCAGGATGAACTGTTCTGACACTGGAATGTGGTTTCTTGTTTTCTTTTGCTAAAAATTATTAGTTAAATATGACTCATATTTGTATGTGGCTCAGACCCAAAAAATGGATACATTCCTTTATCCAAAATATGAATAAATGACCCTCTTCTATTTGTATCTTACAGGTTGCTAATTGCCAATATCTTTTCTAAGATAACCTGGCTAATATTAGGATTCAGTCAAATACAGTTCATTCTTCCTAGGTTTGTCTTTCTTGAAATAGAGATGGTCTGCTCCCTGTTTCCTGACTGCTAAAGACAGGTGGTCACTACAAGAATTATATTGTTTAAAGAAGATTATTATAGTTTGAAAATGCAAGTGGGGTAGAAGAGAATATATTTTGATCAGGTTTCAATTGGGAAATATCCAGCTTCCTTTAACTTCTAGTCACTTTATAAAAACCTGGCAAATCCTTTGAAATGTCAGTAGTCCAGCTTAATGCTGCATGAACAACCAAGGTTGTTCTGCAGCATAGGAAGTTCCGCACAAATGTGCGCAAGAACTTCTTTACAGTGAGGTGACGGAGCACTGGAACAGGCTGCCCAGGGAGGTGGTGGAGTCTCCTCCTCTGGAGATGTTCAAGACCTGCCTGGATGCCTACCTGTGCGACCTGCTGTAGGGAACCTGCTTTGGCAGGGGGTTGGACTCGATGATCTCTGGAGGTCCCTTCCAACCCCTACAATTCTGTGATTCTGTGATTCTGTGAAGGTTGTATAAGTGTTAAAACTCAATGAATATTAATCCAAGTCAAGCACTGTGCATAGAAGCATCCGTTTTCTACCTGAGACTTCTTTTTTTCCTGCAAAATACTTAATTACATTGAAAAACCAATGCTTTTAAACATGGATCTGTGAGAACAAAGAAGTAAACATACATTTTTTAATTGCAAACTGGTCTTTATTTTTTATAAAGCACATTTTCAGTGAGGCAGTAGCTTAAATATATGGCATATTCAGAAACTGTCAATCAGCTAATTAATTATTAGTTGTATTTCACCTTCACTTTTCAAATTCTTTTTTCCTCTTTTTTTCTTATTTTTTTTGTTTGCTTTCATTTGGGTCATAAAATTGGCAGATCATTTTGTTTATTCACATTTTAGCAACAGATTTGGATTTCAAAAATTAACGTCTCATCTCTAATTTTATCCTTACAAGGTGTTGGTTCCTTCTGGAAGATTGTATCCAAAGCTTCTTCCAACTGAAATCTTTCATGCACAGTTGTACTCCTACTCTTCTATGGCTGATCTTCAAAACAGTATGAAAAAGAGTAACAGTTATTAACCTAGTGGTAATCAGTTGGCATCTTCTAGATATTACCTTTGGCTGAATTTTAAATTGTGATCACATTTTGGCAAGATAAGATTACTTGATTGCAGTCTATTTAATAAGCTACCGGAGACAATTTTCCTCCTTCAACTAATTTCATTATTGCATGAATTATTTAATAGAAGCTATATCTTCTGTTGATTTACAATAATAATTCAACTGTATTGACATTTTCTGATTCTTAAATGCTCTGTCTTGTTTCTCAATGTTCTTTGAAGGTTGTGCATTTGTATGGAACATACCATGTAAATCTATGTGTAGATATACCTGATTGTTACCTTCAGATCTTTTCAGTCTGAGATTGAGGTTATGACAGAAACATTTCTATATGCAGAGAACTTTGATCATTCCTTCACCCAGCTCAAAGAGTGATTTTTTTTTTTTTTTTTTTTTGCACTTTCATCTGTGCTTGAAAGTTTTGAAGCCCTTGTAACAGTGAAGCATATGATTTTTCACATTTTAGAGGAAGATTTCTGTGTGTTATATTGTCACAGAATGGCATGAGTGTCTTTTTGCAACTGTAAGGTGTTTTCCATATTGTGAGGTTTTCTTGCAACTGCTAAATGGGTAAGCAGGCAGGTCCAATATCTCAGTTAGCTGCATATTAAGAGCACTTTCAGAAACTAATATGAGTTGCTACATCAAAGTTTTACAGAGCTGACAGGCTACGCCAGACATGGGAAAAGGGTACGTTAGATGTAAATATTGATTTTTCAGAGATATAGATCGTGATGTTCCATAAACTTTGGACTTTATACAGAGTTGATGATACTGCTCCATTTACCTGAAAATGACTGACTCTTCACTACACCTTTCCCATTGTTTTGCTGCTTACTATTGCACTTGTTGCCTCTAATTTAGCTCCTCTTTTCTTCACCATAATGATAAGCAGATGGAAAGTGCATTTGCCTCTGTGGATTTGAAACAACACTGTCTGTCTTACTTAACACAGAGAAAAAGCTAAAGCAAGAAAGAGAGAAGAGTACATGCTGAGTGAAAGTGCCCCAAATCAAATCTGACAGTTGGATATCTCTGGCTGACAGAAGGTCCCAGGGAATGTCCCATCATCTTGGATTAGATCAGGCCTGCACACAGTCAGGATTGTCCTGAGTTAAAATCCGGAAAAATGCTGTTTCTTTTTTTTCCACCCCTCCCTTTTCAAAATATCAATAAACTCTTGGCTATAGTCCATATCACTGGGAAGGACTGTACATTGTCTTGAGTGAAGAAGAAGGTTAGGGATGTAGTTGATCATCTTCCTCAGTGGCCAAGGGCCCAACTGCTCCAATTTCCACGGCTACTTCTATTCCTAACCTTGCTGATTGCAACAGACTTTCTGATTTATTGTTGTACCACTGCCTTCCCCAAATGGTGAAGGAACGAGCAGCAGGCTGTTGGGCAGCAGACTGGAAGCTAAGAGGAAATGACTGGGTAAAAATGGAAAGGAGTAATAGATGACACAAAGAATGATAAAACCAAAAGATGCAAAAACTGCAAGAAAACCCAGGATTCAGCTGAAAAACAATGAAATACCAACTGAACGGGACTCTAGTTAGCTGTGTTGCTAGGTGACCGTCCCTGTTTTAAACATATCACTTGTTAATAACTGTAGCCAGCAAGAGGCTTGAGGAAAGGGGAAACCAAGGCTGGAGGACTCCAGACTGTCTTGAAACAGTGTACCAGTTTGCAAGAACTCCTAGTTTTCTGTCCTGTTTCAACAAGCCACAATTTGGATGAGAGCACAGCATGACTAAATTATATCAAGGCATGGAAGTGTAAATTATCACTACTTGTGCCAGAAAGGAGGTACAATTTGATTGCTGAAGGGAAATTTCTCAAAGCTGAATTGCAGGAAGTAGTAACTTTAAAGTCTGCTAGAACTGTTTGGAGAAGCCTGTGGTACATTTTAGTGGTCTAAAGTAGCTGTATAAGATGTTTTATTGCTTCTTTGGAGACATTTCCTTTGCACCCTGCATTTCTATTTCATATTCTTTGCTGGACAGGACTTGAAAAGTATTGTGAGCTCTTCTTTGTTAGAGTTGCAAAGAAAGCTTATGAGGTAAAAGCTGTAACCTGGGGAAGAAAAGAAAAAAAAAGAAAAAAAAGGATTTTTAGAAGAGGAGTTCTGGTTTCTGATCTGAATTTCACCACAGACATTTGGCACATTTATTTATAAGTCACTTTAAGATCCTTAATACAGAAGTAGGGTAGTTTTTTTTGTGTGTGTGTGTGTGTGTGTGTAATGCAGAAAATCACTTAGTTTTGTTTTCAGAGAGGAGAATGGTGGAAGAAGTGGCATTGCTAATGGGAGCCTTGTTACACATTACAATGAGTGGCAGGAAGAACTAATGACAGAAAAAGTAATATATGACTGCAGAGAGATGTCAGAGAGAACTCTCTAAAGTTTTGATTTTTTTTTATTTTTTAATTTTTTTTGTAGGTAAGGAAAAGATAGAAGGCTATTTACTGTTTTATAAATATCTATTTACTTTTCATTGTGCTGGATTTTCAGCTGCCCAAATAAAGTAATTGGAATTTAAAACAAGCAGTTACAAAATGCTTTCATAATCAATATTAAGGAAAAATCTGAGACTGTTGGATGTGTCTGGTATCATGTTATCCTTTTGCAATCTTAAGCAATGCCTCACAGAATACTGAATTAACAAACTAACTCAAAATGGTGAAATTTTAGCCTCTATATTTTATTTTTTCTTCAGCCTGTCTCTATTCTTTATGAGCTGAGGTATTCACAGGACAGCTGATCATCCTCTTAAAATATCATTTTCCTTGATCTCTTGAACCTGTCATGGTTGCTCTGCTACCTCTCTAAAATCTGTCTCCCAGAGAGTTGCCAAAAGGAATTCTTATTCATCCCTTGATTGGTTTTTCCTTTTCTGTTAAAGAAAACAAAAATAATTCCCTTGCTTAATCTTTTTGTGTCTTGGCTCCAATTCTCCCTTAAATTCAGATTGTAAGTCTTTTGGATCTGTGCTTGAGCAGGGCCTCAATCAAATCAAATTTGTCCTCCACTGGATTTCCTAGGTGATTTAGTAATGCAATGGATTAATAAAAATCTTAAGTCTAAGGTCTTTTCCTGTCCACTGTGAGGGTAAATGAATATAAATGATCAGCTGAAAATAAGATAACACTCCACAGTAACAGGGAAGTGACAAAAAATGTATTACTGTGTAACTGCAAGTAGAACATGGCAAAAGTAGTGCCTTCAGAATATATTGTAGAATATAATTCTTTATTGACTTCATCTTTATATAGACCTTAGAAGGCTCTAACTGATACTCAATTAATTTTTTATGATAAAGAAGATAGTGTGATTTATAGAAATCATTAAGAAATCCTGTTATCTTTCAGCTGAAGCACTTACAGCTCTAACAAAATGCGGAATGCAAAAATATCTCAGAGTTTTCCCAAAGTTCTATCTTCACCTCTTCTTTTTGTTTTTAATTTTTTGCTTCTTTCCCTTCCTCAGTACTTACCAGAGATAATCTATGAGGAGCTATATTTACAAGGTGAAGCATTCTGTTTTTCAGATTTTGCTCTACAGGACACTTTATGGATCAATGACTTGCACAAGAGAGTTTGTATGCATATTTACGAAGCCATATCCTGCCTGTTGCTACAACTCAAGTGCAGAACATACCGTACAAGTGAAGGAAATGCAAGCCTCAAATACAAATTGAGGTTTGATACAGTTGAAGCACTGTCGTGTAGGAAACAAGTCACCAAATCAACCATGCAACAGAGGATACCATGCCTTTTCTAACAAAATATCATTGTGAAATTAAACTGGCGAATCCCTGAGTGACAGGAAAAATTACAATCCAAAATGATTAATTAAGTAGTTTATACCAATCTCGTTCCAAATGTTTGCAACAAGCAATATGACTGAGTGCATAGAGGCAGCACTGCATTTAAACTCCTGATACTTATCAATACCAGTAGAAAGCACTTCAAGAAATTGGATGTTGTTTGTAGTGAATCATTTCAGCAGTGATTGATCAAATGCTATCATACATATCTGACAGAACTCAAAACCAGCAAATGTTCTAATGGAACATAATAACAATGATGAGTCGTACATTTGTAGCACTTACTAAAAAGAATTCCAGGATTGACAAATTGGAGCAGCAATGTTGGCAGACTTAAAATGAAGCATTTGTACAGTATATACAGTACTCAGAGATGTGGAATAGATTCCAATATGAAATGCAGAGAGGTTTCTTAACATCTTTCTGAAACTCCATGCCAAGATGGTGCCTAATTTTCATCCTGTCACTCACAAACCCCTTTGCATCTGTGCATCAACATGTGAACAGTGACCCGGTTCAAGCTGCTGCTAAAACTTGAGCATTAATTAATAAGGGGAAAGCTGGCTGATGGATAATTAAGAGCAGGGTAGCAAATTCTAGACAATGTGTTTGAAAAATTGAGCTTAGAAGAAGGATATAGAGTGATTTAAGAAAAACTAATCAATTTTGAAATAACATGTTCATGAAAAACTATTTGCAGAAAGTATCACAAAGTTCAATCAGCAAGGAAGGCCCCAACCTTTCACCTTCCTGTGAAAATGCACAGTAATCCTCTCAAGCTGTTAAATTGGCCTTATTCTTAAACCAGAGCTCTATCTCATCACTCTCGAGCAGAGAACCAAAAAAGTAGGTGTTGAATGGCTTTTGCTCATTGGTGCTACTGATGGTGGCAGATCTAACACAAAACAAACTGCTAAACTATCTGCCCCTTCAAGTGGACATCCTTGCTGAGGAATTAACAGAAGGGCTCCCTTACACCAGTCTGTATGAAGCCCTCTATGAATATACTGGCTGTATTTTAGAAAGCCCACTTCATCGCCAAGAATAGCTTGAGGAAGAAGTCCTGCTTCATCTATATGTGAACATTTTAAACTTAGTTTATGCACAATTTCTGAAGCATCAGGCAGTCTTCTGTTATAACTATGGTTGCCACACATTTGTCTGGAACCTGTCTCAAATCTTTTTGTCCAGTATATTTATGATCTATTTCTCTGTGATGCCAAGAGGCAATTCTCAGTATTGTTTTACCTTCAGTTAAATCTGTGGTTTGTATTTGCTGTTGCATTATCTTAGATTTCATAAATTGCCTCCAGTTTTCTAAGAAGACACATTATCTTATACTAATCCGGTGTACTTTGCGAGCATGTGCTCATTAAGAATTCTTCTGAAATTATCTATTTAATTTTTACCTTTTCTAATTTCTCTATTGCTGAACATCATAGGGTAGTAATTCAGATCAGAGCTTTCCACAAAATGAATAAACACAATCTCATGTATATGTCTACAAAAACATTTTGTGTGTCCCTGGAGAATCTTTTCATCTACTATTTAATATACAAGGATACTCTTGGAAAGAGTCCAGCGGAGGGCCACGAAGATGGTGAAGGGCCTGGAGCATCTCTCCTATGAGGAAAGGCTGAGTGAACTGGGTCTGTTCAGCCTTGAGAAAAGAAGACTGAGAGGGGACCTGATCCAGGTCTATAAATATCTAAGGTGTGGGGGGCAGAATGGCGAGGCCGGACTCTTTTCAGTGGTGAGTGGAGACAGGACAAGGGGAAACGGCCGGAAACTGCAGCATAGGAAGTTCCGCACAAACATGCGCAAGAACTTCTTTACAGTGAGGTGACGGAGCACTGGAACAGGCTGCCCAGGGAGGTGGTGGAGTCTCCTTCTCTGGAGATGTTCAAGACCTGCCTGGATGCCTACCTGTGCGACCTGCTGTAGGGAACCTGCTTTGGCAGGGGGGTTGGACTCGATGATCTCTGGAGGTCCCTTCCAACCCCTACAATTCTGTGATTCTGTGATTCTGTGATACCTTAAAATATTTTAAAATACAGTATCACCAGTCTGATCATTATTTTTACTAGTTGAAAGCAACAAGTTAAGTTGAAAAGCAATAGCTAGATACCCACAGAAAGCCACCCATCCTGGTTTTGACTGATGTGTAAGATCATGTTAAACAGTTATTTTATTCAATAGTATTTAGCACAGTTAAACTACCAATCTCAAATATTTTATGTGTAAAAGATACACATGCAGATGCAGTTATCGGAAGGCACAATAAGGACTCTGGAATGATGAAAAAGCTCAATTATATTTACTTGGCCATGTGATGCTAGGATAGGCACAGAACTGTACAGCAGGATTTTCTGAGAATCATCCCTGAATCTTCCGTTGTTATGAAAACTGTCTCCTAAACTACTGTTGATGTTTCTTTCATAGATTTCAGATCTTAAAGAAACTGGAAAATAAGATCTGAGCTAATGAGTCAAAATTTGTACAATAAAACTAAGTGAATCCCTTTATGGCACATGCCTTGCTTACAATCACACACAAATGTCTATGCACAAGTTTTTACACACACTATAAAAATGAATTTCAGGAGTTAAAGGAGTTATCAGTAATAAGGATCTTCCGTACTTGAACAGAATTTTCTTCATTTACTTTCTTCTAAGTACTAACATTTCATTTTGACACATTCCATTCCATGACACATTTTTAAAATTCGCATTCAACAAAGATGCCCCATCCCTGGAGACTTTCAAGGCAAGGTTGGATCAGGCTCTGGGCAACCTGATGTAGCTGTGGTATCCCTGTTCATTGCAAGGGACGACCTTTAAAGGTCCCTTCGAACTCTGAGGATTCTATGATTCTATGAAAGATGCCTTAGTGGTCATTAAATATTGAATACATACCTCCATAAGGAGGATGGCTTCTTTAACTTCAGAAGATGAGATTTAACAGATCTAATTCTGCCAGTCACATAAATGTGATCTCAGACATGCCAGCTGTCTTCCATTGTGGAAATATTTTATTCTGTTTTTGCATTTGAGAGCCTCATTTGCAAAAGGTAAGTGAAACATAATTAATTTTTAAATTGTGTTTATTTGAGAAAAAAAATTATTATTTATTTGTTTGTTTATTTTTTCTTCAGTTAAATACCAGTGCTTTCTTCTGTATAGCAGAGTACTTGCCAGAAGGTGGAAGCAGCTGCGATCTGTTTTGGCCAGAGGTGCTAGGTTCCTGCTGAACTCAGCAGAGACAAGCAGCCAGGAGTTGCTGCCTCTGCAGAGATATAAATCCCACCTGAGAGGCTCTGGCTTGCAAATGGAGCTGGATTTTCTCTCTGATGATGGGCAAAGGTTGCTGGGTGACAGCTCGCACCATAACCTTGCTATGGCTGAGGGACAGAGGCTTGGCTGGTAGCAGGCAGGCTGCTGAGCTCAGCAGGGTGCAATGGGCCCTGGAGCAGGCCAGGCGAGGAGCAGACCTGGATCCTGCTGCTTTGTAATGCCTGCAGGAACGCAAAGGGAAAGTGGTTCCCACTGAGCTCCTTCAAGCAACCTGTGTGGAGTTCCCTGCAAGGAGAAGCAGAATTATCAAAACGTAGTGGTTAAGCTGCTTGCCTCCTTGCTGGCTGCTTTGGCCATCAGTGTGTTGTATATACAAAAGCATCACTCTTTCCAAGGTTTGAGTAGACACACAGCATGTAAACATTGCCTTTCCAGGGCTGAGAGAGTTTCCATTTTCCTCTCCTTTCCTTGAGCAACAAGGTCAGAGTCGAAGGAGCATCATTCATTTTATTTATGCTTCTGTAATTCTAGAGTAACTCCTTTACAGTCAATAGTGGTACATCAGGATGAAAACTGAGAGCACCAATTCCTGAGGCAATTATAAGACTGAAAGAATGAAAAAAAAAAAAAATCTGCAAATTGTACTGCCACTTAAGAAGATGTTTCTTCATAGTAGACATAAAATGCAAATTTAATTATTTACACTGTTCTTGTAAAAACTCCATTCAAAACAAAGATCACTTCGTATTTACAGTATTGACAGATATTTTATTTTATAATTTGCTTCCGAAAGTAAAGCTCTTGGTTTATGTCATGTGAAAAGCTGTTCCTTTTTAATAATATTTTAAAATCCAAGTAAAAGAAAGATTGTATTGCTTGATAACTCATTTCTTCCTTTTTTTTAATATTTAACTTACAGTGCCAAAACACTACAGTTACAACACCTTTATGCACTTCTCTGAAAGGTGCTGATGAGATAAAGCAGAAAGCCTTAAAGGGCTATGAAAAAAACATTGTAGAATTTGTGCTCCAGAAGTCTGCAGAATGATGGGCTGGGAGGTGAGGATGAAAACAAAATGTATTGAAAAATATACAGTTTCATTCAAATAACTGTGATTACCTAAGTTTCTAATGACATGCAATCAAAATATGATTTGGGAAAGGTGTCTTTGCCACTGTAAAATCTTTTCTCACTGAAAAAGCATAATAATAACCACAGATAATAGCAATCAGGATGCAGCTGGTTAATGAGTTGATGTGCTCTTTCATAACTATTTCAAGGTGTCAGCACATCTGAATATCATAGCTTCCTTCAGAAGCTATTCTGCTTTAACTTCGCTGATGTTAATGTTTAGGTTTTTACTTATTGTGGTAGGTTAGGATCCAAAGGATGTTTGTGTCCAGCATCTGCTGGAAATGAAAGGCCCATATATTGCTGGCAGGTACTGCAGTCAGCACAATGAGACATAGAAGATAGGACTGCAGATGACTGTTCCCTTCATGTCAGAGTAATAGAAGAACAAAACACTAAATAGTTGGCAGAATGTCTTTTCCTAGACCTGATTGCTCCTCAGTACATAGCTTCTTTCCTTCTTTCCTAGGATCTCAGGAATGGAGGAACTTTACAGATTTTGGCATATCTCCATAAGTCAGTCAGTATTAAACTGACTTACGCCTTATTAAGCCTTCCAGAAAAATTGTTCTGCTTAAAGCTGGTCTAGACTTAATCAATACTCTTAAGGAACACAGCAAACCCTGAAGTATTTCGTTTATCTCTCCATCCCTAATGTTTAATTGTCATTTAAAATTTTCTGGAAACAATAGCAGCTGTAAAGCCTCAGAAGCTCAATATCAGCCATGAGAACTGAAAGGGAGCTGGGTGAAAGAGGTCATGTAATCACTTACTTCTCAAAGCCCCTGTTAACATCTCAGAACTGGCATGTATAGAAGTAGCTAGAGAAGTGTGGACCACATGCTTCCTTTTTCTCACAATAAGCTTTGTTATACTTCTCCTTCCTAGTGTCTACAGTCTGAATCATATCTGCAAGCCTCAGTTCTCCCATGGCAGTTCAGAGCAGGCCTCTCTGCCCAAAACATTTGGGAAATTTCCCTGTTCCCATGCAGAAGAGATAACAGTAGAGTATGGGTTAGAAGCAGTCTGTTTTCAAGATTTGTGCTGAAAGATGGAATATTTCCCACATACAAATTCATGTGCCACTAAGAGCCTGAAATAAACCCCTGTATTTCTTTCCATACAAGACTTTTTAATCAAATCAGATCTCAGTCTACCATCATATGAGCTCAAGCACTGTACTCAAGAGGCATGCAAAATTTTGTGTTTTCAATACTCTGAACGTGGAGGTAGGAGTCCTAAATGTCTGATTGATGCAATGTGCTGCAAAAACTCTGGCTAGTATTTGGTGTATAACGAGGAATTCTTTGTTTATGGTCAGAAAAGTATTTGCCATCATAAATAAAAGAAGAGTCTGGAAACTGCCTCTAGGAAGAGGCAAGTAAAGAAAGAGAAACAACTCTCTGGGAACTGTGCACTTCTGAAAATTAGCAGGCAGTTCCTACCTGGCTGCCCATTTGCAGGGGAGAGATAGAGAGCTCCCAAGAATTAGCGTTTAAATGTGCCTATACAAATATTAAGTGTGTCATCCTTCTGCCTAAGCTGTGTCATAAGCACATGGAACGGACTGAAAGCACAGCTGAAGTCTGCCAGGGCGAAGATTCTGGGAGAGTAATCAACAAGAGCAGCTCTCTGCCAAAAAGACATGTACAGTACTTTTTGCTATAAAGTGCCAGAGCTCTGCATTTCTCCTCTCTCCCTGCTTCACAGTGGGCCATTCCCTGGAGACTTCAACCTGCCAGAGTACCTGCTGACACTAAGGCCTTTCAAGATTTACATGCCCTCAGAACTGTGCGTGCATGTTGTTCTCAAACTTTAAGTATAAAGTCTGTATTTTTGTACTGTTGTTTAGCCTGTTGTAGAGGAATATGGCTCATGCTATAATCACCAGAGAATAAAAACAAAGTACTTACTCAGCAGTATTAAAACATAGTAACTTCTGAATATTTTATGACAGCGCTTTAGGTGTAAGATTTTACCAGAGGCTGCTACTAAATAATTGTGTAAGGAAATGAAAAGAACAAGTGGAATATAGCAGAAGAATGGTACAAATTCAATCATCCCCTGTACTCCTTTTCCTTTATATTTTCTTTGTACAACAGAACTGTTTATAAATTTAGAGACGATTAACATCAGTGTCCCATTAAAAGTTAATTTTTATAACTTATAAATATGTTTAAAAATAAAGTTTCTCTGTCTGACATGAAATAATTTGCCACAGCAGGCTATCTGAAGCAGAAGAACTACAAGATGTCAGATTATGTAGCTGGGTAGATTTGTAAAAATGGACTTTCCCCTTAAGCATAAAAATAAGCCACCAAGGTCTGGGAACTGGCATATTCCCCATAGCTGGAATGGGATTACATTTCATTATTACTATTTATGGCAAATTATTCCATGTTTCTATATGTGTTTAACTTGACCTTCTCTGTGTTGTAACTTGGACCGCAAGAAAATTTGCAGGATGTTGTTACTTAGCAGAATTTTCCCACATGCTCTTCAAACTTACTTGGAAAACATGTAGTCAAAATATGTACAATAATTTTAAAGAAAATTCATGCAAAACCAAAACAGAAAAATGTGTAGTGAACTATAAATATGAATAACTGCATTTTAAAATTCTCTCTTACCTACTATGAAAATTATTGTTAAATGTCTCCTGTACTTTTCTGCTCATCTGAAATGTTTTTTGGTTGTCTTTCCTTTTCACGATTCAGCTTCTCTTTCCTGTTCATGGAATATCTTTTTAACTCTTGAATCTTCTCTTTCCCTCTAATTTCATGAGGATAAGGAAAAAGAAACCTCAAACCTCAATTACCTTGCTAAGATACTCACACTAAATGTTCTTTTTCAGAATTATTGGATTAGTAATAAAATTCATTAGTGAAGCATTTGTGCTACAATTTACTTATATACTTATTTATTTTAAGCTGCAGAGCTAACAACCAGAGGAAATGAGAAAGAACAACATTTTCAGGTATTGTACATGCAGAAACATTAGCATAATTCCCTGTCTGCAAATACATTTGACAATCTATTTTTGATTTTTTTAGCCAAAACCAAAGATAAATTTCACAGTGCATAGCAACCTTAGGAGCTATTCGTTTCTTGCAAGAGTAGCTCATATAGCACATATCAGTCCAGACCACCATTTCACTACCCTTTCAATAATCATTTAATCTACTTTATTAAAAATAAGATCTGAAACAGCTACCAAGATCTCACTCGGGAGATATAGGTCTTTCACCTTCCCATGTTGCCTCCAAGTTGCCTGTATTGCACAGAAATAAAATCAGCAGATGATTTCACATGCAGATAAAATATTTATCATAATGTGCCATTAAGTAATTGGTAATTAATGTGTGGTAACATACAAACATCGAAAAAAATCCTTCTGGTCTGAGCATACCTTTATTGCCCTTATAATGAGTTTGCTTCACCCTGCTAAAATCTATCACCTGCATCTCCTGATCAGCATTGTTACCATACAAGCATTTGTAACCACACAATTTAAAAATAAATAAATACATACATAAACAAACGTAAACAACACCACAGATATCCTTCTCCTTCTGTTGATGGTCAAGCAGGTAGGAGCTGTGCTTACTTGTGGCTATCTTCTGCCTCTCATCTGGCTCGTTCTGCCCTATCACACTCTTGCTAGGGATCAGTTGGTCTCACAGTATGTCACCTAACCACACCTTCAGGGCCTCATCAGGGCAGTATTTTAGAGAGGATAGTTCCATAAGCTGAAAGGATTTTTTGGTGACACTTTTGATTTCCTTACCCACCCTTTGTAGTCCTTAAGCAAGGGACTCTCTGAGATATGGCTGTGCTCCTGGATAACTCCAGTTATTTTGGAGTGTGATAAAAGTTGATTTAATTTCTACTTCTTCAGGCTTCACAGCCTGCTGGCTAATCTGCTAATTGGGTTGGAGAAAAGGGGAGGAAGTGGAAGAAAAGGGGGGTAGTGATGAGAGGGGGTGAAAACACATTGCTATCAGAATTAGTAACAAGTTCACAGAGGAATAAGTCTTTTAAAAGGTTTCTGAAAGATCAAGGATTGTTCAGACCTGTTTTAATCACATAAAAAATTGCAGTACTTCCTAATAAGTTGTGGTTGCCCTTTGCACTTTAAAATAGCCAAAATAAATATTCGCATGCACCAAAAATATGCTGCCCCTCTGTCAGAAGTTATGTAATCATCTAGATCATTTCTCCAGTTGCTTCTATTTCCAAATCAGCATTTTATTACAATTAATGTGCTATTTTACTTTTAAAGATAATTTATAAATATGTATAAACTGAAATAATCTGTAGCAGGGAGGTACTGGGAGTAAAAATATTATGAAGCCTATGCCTCTCCAATATAAAATATTGTAATGTAAACATATTGCACATAATTACATATAATGACTAATGTGTTTCTGTGTGGCATGATTAGTACTGCTGTAACAAAAGAATATAGGAGGAAAAGATATCGGTCTAGCTGTCAGTTATGTCAGAAAATATAGATGGAGCACCTCTCTCTCAAAGGTATTCTATTTACTCATTAAATGATCATTACAAACCAACCAACATCTAGTATTCAACTATACAGTTACACAAAGTAAAGAAGGGAATATAAAAAATGATTAGCTTTATCTCTTGACTGGGGACAATAAGCTAGATTCAGATTTGTGTCTCATGTAGATCAAGAACATGCACAAAATGACTCATTAAATTAAAATGAATAAATAAACAAGAGGGCCTGGTTGGAGTTTAGAAAACAAATGACAAATTATGATCTGACCATGCCTTGAAAAGATTATTCTACACTAAGATTTAGAAAATGGTTGAGCAAGCATAAAATCTAAACCACATTAAGTAAATACAAGACACTGTATAGAAGGACTTATGGGAAACTTTCTTCAAAATTTCCATGAGAGACTACCTTGTTTGTCTGAGAATATGTGTATATGGTATGTACATATATATGGGTTTTAATGTTTTTTTTTAAGACATTTTTAAACATCTCATTTTTATCTAAAAATGAAACAAAACAGGTATTGAAAGCTTGGAGTTTTTCACAAAATACAGTTCTTATTTCTGGCTAACTTGGGCACAGAGCATCTATCCTTAAAGGCTGAATACAACTATCCTGGATATAGGATTATAAAAAGTCACACACATACCCAGTTCTAGTTACAATTCAGGCCTTTCAGCCTGCTCAGGAGTGCCTGTGAAGAATAAGCATTAGAGCTGTGACCAGCTATGCACAGACATGCAGAACAGGAAAAAATACCCCATGTTCTTGTCCGCATAAAAACAACTACTGTGACAGTATAAACCAGTAAATGGTAAACAGAAATATAAAGGTAAGCCCTATTTATCTTGGCACACATAGAAGTAATTCAAGTAGATGTATAACGTGCTTAGAAGTCTTAGTCTATTGCTGACTAAATGTCCACAATAATTTTCTTCAGACATGAGAAACGTACGCTGTCTTTTTGGAACTGTAGAGTGAAGAAGAGTGCTTGTGTAATTGCTAATGCAGTAACAGACTTTCCTTGCTGACTGCACCATTGGATTGTGGAAAAAAAATAGAGACCTATGAAATACTTTGTGGAAGCTATACAATATATCTCTCCTCTCCCTCTACCTTCTTTATATCAATTAAGAACACACACACTTCTGTGTCTCTTTCTGCATGCAAAAAATAAAAGATCAGAAAGCAGTATTTGTTGCGGTGCTTTCTCTACATAAGAGACCTTGATTTTGCCAGAAATTAAAAATACCTATCACCTGCTTACATTACATTATTACAAAATTACATTATTAAGGGGAAACCAAAATATTAAGATAGTAACACAGCTCCTGCAGTCAGAGGGCTCTGGTGCAGTCTTCCAACAATGAGGCCTGGGAGTGAGGGAAAGAGAGGAATTTCAGTTGTGTAGAAAGACTTCTACAACCTCTGTATGGTGGTCACCCTCCTCTGAGATCCCATTAGTCTCTCCCCTGCTCTCCACTTAACAAAGTAACCTCCTCCTGATCTTATTGCACTTGATTCTCTGGAGGAAGGGAAGAATTAAAGCCTGGCAGGAAGAAAGACAATCAACTCATCAGCCTGTGGTAACATCCCATTTCCTTCCCTGTTTTTGTTGAGCGCTTTTCCTATCCATGTGCTATCCAAACCTACAAAAAAAACTTCACTGTCTGAGCTATAGGAGGAACTAGTGGTGAAACAACTTGTCTGCCATCTTTAAGTCTGTCAAGGGAATGTAGCACACTTGTTCAGCTGCTGCCATTGGAGAAGGTTTGGAGGATCTTGGGAAATCTGTTCTGCAATGATATTTTTTTCTTCTTCTTCTTTTTTTTTTTTTTTACAATAGGGAAAATTGAGCAGAAATGGGGCATGAGTCTTTGTTCTAATAAAACAACTTGGAAATGTAGCCTCAGGTAATCCAAGGTTTAAAAAAAAAAAAAAAAAAAAAGGAAATAGTAAGTGTCAGAAGAGGCTACATCAGCCCAATTGATTTTTGGTCAGTTTGCCACTACTTTGAAAGCAGAGCAGCCTAGAACACTACATCCCTTCTCATAGCCTAGGATTCAGAATTACTCTGCAAGCAGCAAAGAACACTTTGATAGAAGAGTGAGAAACATTTTCTGTTCAAGAGCCTACAGGAGTGCATCCCCTGAATGGGAAGGTGGAAGAACCATTACAGCCACAGCCACTTTTCCCACTGCACTGTGATAAACTGCTGGCTTCTGACAACAGCTAGAGCAACTGAGTACACATTCATCTTGTGATTACACATACTCAGAGGAGATGCAGGGCTATGTTCTGAGATTTTGTTACTTGTAAGTTAGACTCAGCTCTAGCGCCTACAGCAATCTCAGACTTCTGGGATCCTTTCTTTATTCTTAATTGGCTTTTAAGTTCAGAAAGAGCAATTTCAGAATGTCGTGTTTAGTCAACATGAGGCTCACATTTCTGAACTCCTGCTGGAAGCATCAGGATCTTTGAATTTTTAAGTAAATTACATCTTGGACTGCCAATTTAAAAGTGGTCATCTTGGAAAATTCTTTTTCAATATTTTATTTTAAATATGCTGTGAAAAAAAAGTATATTTGCAAGGGCATTTTTTGTAGTCAAGTTTTCCTGAAGCAAAGTTTCTGGTAGGAGATTTCAAGCATGTAATTTTACTACTGACTTAAAATGTTATGTTTAATCACTTTTAGACACATCTGACAATGACATTTGAGCCCCAGCAATGCCACCTATTAAAAGACCTGGAACAGAAGAGGCTGCAACACCAGAGCATGCAAGTCTCTCAGCCCAGTATCTCATCTTATCTGCATTTAAGTTTTATTATATTGGAGGATGAAGCTGGAAACTCAGCAAGTGATGGTGGTATATTAAGGTGAACTTCTACCTCTAACCCATTTGCTAGAGATTACCAAATCCTACCAGACATATGAATTTTATCGCTTTCGAAACTATTAACTTTTAATCCTTTACCAGAATAACAGTGGGTATTTTTGTCACTTCTTAATGCTGTTTGTTTCTGGCTTGTTATGTTTGGTGTTTGCAGAGCTCTCATAATTTATTGCCTGATTATGCCACTGAATAGCATACACAACTCTTATTGACTTCAAGGGGAGTTTCACACAGAGAACATGGCAATATAATGCAACACTTCTGAAGTACTTCCTATAACTATTCATGACTTTGTCTACATTGGCTTTAAGATGTAAAATGAAGAATGGAAAATTATTCCCAGTAATTCCTTTTGTCGTACTCTACTCTAGTGCCTGCTATGAAGACAATAGGAACTTGCAACACTGTGGAAGAAAGCAAACAATTTGCCAGTTAAGGCCATTACAGAAGTAGACTAATTAAAAAAAAAATCTGGTACACAAGAAATTCTGCAATAACTGGCCTGAAGTAGTCCACAGAACGAAAATGGTAGTTGATAAGAAACCGTCCATCAGAAGGGAAATTGCAAAGCAATCTTTCTGGTACTGCAAATAGGTAAATTTATAGCAAAATATGCTCATTTCCCTTCTGAACACAGGAAGATGAGTGAAATCATAGCACCAGACAACCATTTTGACTGTTGAGACACTATCTGTAGAAAAGATAATTATTGTTCATTTTGTTCATTTGCTGCATTTGGGAACAGATATGTTAGATCACCAAACTAGCTTCAATGCAGGCTATCTACCAGCATATAAATGTACAAATCCTGAAGAGAATCAACTTCAGGGCTCAGCAGATATCCCAGCTGAACTCATCTGCCTGGCAAGTTAGAGCCTGTACTGATAAAGATGGGATCAGGAGAAAGATAGAAGATTACTTCCAAAATAATGCAAAATGAATGAAACCTCTAGATCAGAGGCTTCTGAATTCTCTTACTATACTTTTTGATTCCCTGTTTTCCTTGAAGAACAAAAATGTATTTTACAAGGTATCTGTTGAAGGATGAAGAAGTATTGACTAGCTCCCAAAATAAGCCATAAGGAGCCCGTGAAAATGATCTTTTGCCAATAAAATGAGAGAGACAGAGCTCAAGTAGTATGAACAATGAGTGAGAAAGTTTGAATGTTTCTTACCATTTACAAGAAACTAACTACTATGTTGAGAGACTGAGGTAGTATCTGTATTATTCCAACGTGATTACTTTTGTTTATTGTAATCTTTGGTTTCACAGATTTCAGATATTCAATCAGAACAAAAAGCAGCAATTTAGAAGAGAAATCTCAAGGGAAAATATCCTCCTTAACATGGTCATTGAAAATGAGAAAGCACTCTCACTATGAGAGCAACTACATCTTGAGATTGTCTTCAAATGGAAGATCTTGTTTGAAAGTCCTCTTACTGAAGAGAAATGCATTCAGAATGAAAAGGAAGTCTATCTTTGCAAGGACAAAAGAAAATCATGGGCATATAAATTCTAGGAACATGAAAATTATCTTTTTGATTCAGGAGATCTCATTCTATGTGCAGAAAAAAGGCACTTCAGCAGAAATTAGACAAGACTCTGGAGACAATTCTCCATGCATTAGTTGTCAAGTCAGGAAAATCATGTGCTTATTTTAGTATTTTCTTATGTTATCAAAAAAGAGATTTTCAGGAAGGATAGCAGAGAGATACACAATCAAGTGTGCAATGCAAGAGACATTCAGAAAAAAGTAACATCAGCCTGGCAAATGATGTTTACTTGTGAGAGAAGGAAAGGAAAAAAACATCATTCTCCTGGCTCTTTCTTTTAACCTGTGGTAAATGAAGACTATGGTGAAATTTATGGAGGAAGAACTTCATTGAAGATTTACATTACATTCATGGAGTTTTCTGGAGTTTTCAAGGTTCCCTCTCAAGATATTGGCAAGTGGAGATATTTTTAGTTCCCTGCTGATTTTGCCTCTGTGCCATGTATGTGCACTTAATGTAAGAGAGAAACATTCAGATACCCCAAGGGCTTCCTACAGATGTGGAAGGAAAGTGAAAGACAGTCACTGTTGAGACTTAATCATGCCAAAGGCTTGTCACTTCTATAAACAGATGAAGGAGGAGAAAGCCACACTTCAGTCCATGGTGAGGCAGGTCTACTGTTAGAAAAGTTCAAAACCTCAGTGAGTTAATATCGGTAGCTGCAGCTGCAAAGTGCCTGACTTGAAGGAAGAAATTCCAATGAGAGATCTTGACCACACACCCTCAGAGGCACAACTTGAGAGAGCCGTCTAGCTGGCTACTGAAAGAAGCAGGACTGAATGTTGATACCAATATGCTGTTCTAATGCAAGGACAAGTAGCCATTTAACTGATTTAACAGTAGCAGGCAAACTCATCATCAAAGATCAAGGAGATTTTAGGTAGCTCCTTTTTCTAACACTGAACCATAACTTCTACTGTGCCAAAGAGGACAGCCAGAGGTGAGTTATGATCTTGTATGGTCCTTTCTCTTGTTGGCTCCCTTCATGACTCTTCATTCTGCTTCCTTTTTCTGATTCTTCTACAACACTCTTCTCTGTCTCATCAAGAGATGAAGTCAGACATCTACTGCATGAACCAGGGATCAACTCAGCAAAAGGAAAAAAAGAGAAAACACAATGAGAAAGGGGAGCTGCTGTAGCTATAGAAAGAGTGGATTTTTTTTGTAATGTACATACCGAAAGAATAATGTCTTAAGACAGGAGATGCTACTAAAACATAATATACACACACCTGTTGTTAGTGGTATTTGAGCACAAGAGGTGCTGGTTGTGAAGTATCTTGCAGCATTGCCAGTGAAATGAATGGGTGAAATTTCCTGTTACGCTGTTGAAATCCTGCAAATTTTCAGTGCTGCTGCATGTACCTGAGGGGGAAAAATGATCCAAGATGTAAAATGTATTCTTGAGGATGGTCTGAATATGTTACAAACTGAATTTAATTTCTTAACTGTAACTCAGATGTAAAAAAAGTCACATTTTTTCTTTGCTTTATTAAACAAAGAGTGCATTGGAACTGCACTGTTCCAGTGAACAGCTGAACGATAAGATAGGAGGAATAGTTAACATTCAAATTCTAAACAGTAGGTTTTGGGGTCTGAAAGAATTACTGGATTATGCTAATATTCAGCAAGTATTATAGCACCAGAACTTTCTATAAATGCAGAACCATGCTTAGGGTCTTTCAAATCACTATTGTCATAAAGATCATCTTCAAAACAAAAAATGTATATTCACAAAAAATTCAAACATACACAGCTGTAACCCTATCAACCTTATCAAGAAAAGCAGTTCAAAGAGAAAAGAGTTCTTTTCTTTGTTTAGCAAATTATTCTAACTGTGCTACCTGCACTGAAAATCTTAGAATCATAGAAAATCATATACTACAAAAGCAAATTAAATGCAGTTACATCTAGACCTTTCTTCGCCACCTTGTCTTTTATTGCTGTAAGTTGGTGAACAAATTTAAATGCCTAAAAGTAGCAGCAATCTCCTCACTAAGCAGAAGACTTCTTCATTCTTCTTTTTTTAAAATCCATTTTAAAGTTATCTGCTCTCTCATTTTTAATGTCTCGCTTCTTTATTTGCATTCCAGAAAGGCTGTGCCAAAGAGGTCCCCAAAATTTGTCAGAGTTAACTATTTCACTAAACTTAAATCTGCCACCTCTGGTGATTAATCAAATTTTGCTCTAAATAGGATTAATTCGGCTGTATCTGTGAAGAAGATTGTCAGAGTGCACGTCCCTCTTCTCATCTGTCCTCGGGTCTTTTTTTCCTGCTGAATTTAAAATGAAGCTTGAGCTATAATCTTGCATGGCAGATACTGGATCGTTCCTTTGATAAACATCTAAAATGCTAATGAATGTGGGCTGCAGTTCTGAAACAGCAAAGCAAACGATTTGACAAGAATCTGGAGGGGAAAGGGAAAAAAAAAAAGGAACTTTCTCACTTGAAAGAAAAACTCTTTTTGTTCACATAGAGTATTGTTTCCTCAAGAAAAAATTTTCTGCTCTGCAGAAAACAGAAAAAATCCTACTACATCAAAATGCAGAAGCATGAAAAACTGATGAGCTTTCAGATTGTCCTCTTTTGCATGCAAATCATATCAGAACTTCTCATTAGCATAAATGCATGAGCAACTCTAAATGCTTTTAATTTCCAATCTCAGCCAGCAGAGGAGTAATTTGTCACTGTCAGGGTGAAAATCTAAAAAGAAAAAAAAAAGGAAGAAGGACTCCATGCTAAATTGGAATCATATAAATTTTTGATTTGCTAATTGACTGATGCTGCAGTTCAATCAGCTGCCTTGAAGGTGTAAATAATTCAGCGTACAGTCAGAAATAAAAGCATAGCATGCTTCTACTGAAGGCATATTAGCATTCACTGCACCAGGACACACCTGACCATGTCTTTTTCATAGATACCCTTTAGTCATGTTCAAACTCTATGCTGCTAAGTGCACTACACTAACAAACAAAACTACCAGCACATATTAAGAAATATGCTACAAGAGATAGTTTAAAATATTTTCATTGCAAGTAATCCAGTGAGCCAATCCTAACACTTTCTGAAATGGTGGAATATATTTGTATGACACTAATGCAATTACAAAATACAGAAAGTGCATAAATTGAAATCCAACACTTCTATCAACTTTTAATTATCTCTTTCCCTTAATCAACTGCTTTAAATGTCATATGCAAAGTGTATTTCTTGCAAAAATGCTTCTCATTAGTGTGCATACACTAACAGTGTGTTTGTATTTCTGTAGGTAGTTGCAATAGTGTATGGTTTGAAATATAGGACTGATATTTGGATTGATTTGTAGTATTTGTTTTTTGTTGTTTTTCTTTGCAAAATACTGCCTAAGTAAAACCTATATTCAATGGAATAGCAGTTTTCGCCTTACCTAAATCAAATAAGATTAATAGCCATCTCATAAATTTGTAATGTAATTACTCTTTCAAAGACACAAATGAATAAGTAACAAAAAGTACCCTGAATATACAAAAAACCTCCTATGGAACATAGATGAAGAAAAGATCCGGTTTATAGTTTACCAGATACATTAAGTTAATCATTAATGTCTTGTCTCATGAGCTGCTGGATATGAAAATCGAACATGGCTACACTGACTCACAAAATGCTTAGTTGTGAATTATATTTTGCACAAAATTTAATTGTACTATTTAGTTGATATAGCACAATAAAATAGCAGAAAAACTCATCTTCACTGTTCCTATCCCTCCAAATATATATTTAAAATGAAGTGTTCTTAAAAGGTTTGTTTAAACAATTTGTATGAACTCTTCTCAGGTGAAGAGCAGATTTAATTGCCAGTAGCAGTCTTGCAATGCTTTTTTGCAATGGAAATCTGGGTTTCTGATAATGATAGGTTTATGCCAAGTTCCCCAGTGTTTTCAGTGAAGATTTAATCTGAATAGTCTGTAAGATTAAGTTCAAAGTTGTTCAGTTTGATTCAGCTTTTGATTTTGCTTTCAGTGAAATCAATGACAGCCTTGATTCAGTCATTTACACCTTTTATTTGCCATAAATCGACCATCTCCTTTTTAGACAGTGTTAAAGTGCAAACAACAATAACCAAGTAGTGGGAATACATGAAACATAATGAACAGAATAGAAGCAGTAATAATTCAGTTTTCAGAAGGACAGTTTCTGCTTAGTCTGATAGCTAAGGAAAAGGATAAATCCATTTTGTTTGTATTGAACTAGAAAAAAAATAATCTGAAAATCAGATTTATGAGTGCAGACAACAATGATTTCAGATTAAAAAAGAGTGTGGCAGAACGGGCAATGGAACAGGAGCCTCGTGCATCCTTCCCATGTTTGCAGTGGGGTGGCTGTGCCATACGGGCTGGGGGGCTGCGCGGCCTGCTCCTGCACACCAATGCCCAGCTGGGGAGCGGGGGAGGGAATGTGGGAAGGAGCACTTTCTGCAGGACTGCTCCTCCTGCTGGCAGGCTCTTTCACACCCTGGGATGCCAATAAAAGGGGAGTTTGGGGTGGAAATGTTTGCTGAAATAATGGGCATCGTATTTCACTGCTTGGCTTGCCACTCAAGAGAGAAGTGATTCCCTTCACAGAATTAAACAATGGGCTCTGTGGGTCTTCCAGTCTCATTTAAACTGTAAAAAAAGCAATTAAAATTTTGTTCTAAATGATGAAAGTGAAGAAAATAAAAAATTCTTTCTTTTTATTTGCTTTTGAAATTCCCTTTAAATATTTGTGTTTTGGTCTTTATAATCTCTTCCTGTGCATGTGCCTCTTGTTCTCCTGTGACCTATGCATGATTCTGGCAACAGCAGCAGCCAGCTAGATGCAGTGGAAGGGAGATTAGTGCAAAAAGCAAAGTGCAGGCTCTACCCAATTGTTCCTATGTATATTTTATTAGTTTGTCTGGAGTACAAGGATCAGCTCTGACAAAAACATCACAAGTAATCACAATTATAGTATGCAATAGTTTAATACCTGCAGTAATGCATTTTCTTTTTACAAAGCTTTATAAGGAATACAAGAAAGAAGGGCAAATTTGGAAATACATTTTATGAGCAGGATCTTTTTCCTGCTTGGATATCAGGGGCTCAGGCTCTTCAGCCATAAATCCCTGGCCAAGCTACTTCCTGCCACTGGTGCATGTCTAAGGATGAAGCAGATTTCACAGATCCCTCACCCCTTATGCCAAGCAATGAATGCCACATGGATGTAGGAGCAGTCATGGTATGGTAGCATTATAGCTGCCAGGATATACTTCCTTTTTGCCCCATTTCTCCAATGAAGTGGGTATTTTCATCTGCTTTTTAAAAACCAGTGCCACTTACGTGAAATGCTGTAACTTTCCTCAGGCTGCCAGGCTGATCTCTCCCTTTCTTTCTTCAGGGATTTTTACTGCAACTCACTGCATCCACCTTCAGACTAAAAGCAAACCAAGCCCAGGCTCTATCCTTCTGAATGCCCAGAAATGAAATCACAGTTCTAACCCTGCCAGGAGATGTAGGGTGTGGTGGTGGATCTCTGCTGTCTGCTGTAATGCTGTCAGTATGGCATGAGGATGCCTTGCTGCTGCATCACAGGGCTTGTGTGGTAGCAAATGTGTCTGACTGAGGTGACAAGCTTCAGGGCAAGGAAGGCAGCTGACTCCAGCCCAGAGCTAGATTTGGAGGGGAGGAATCTTCCAAAGCTGTTTTTCCAAGCTATTTCTTTTCAGTATTTGCTGCTGCATTGCTTGTCTGATCTCAGTAAATCTACAGGCCAGGCTGTGCTGGACAGGGAGCCTGGGGACTGCACTGGGGACATCACCAGGCAAAAGGAGAAATGCACTCAGCGCAGTAATGAGTTGAGCTCACTGTTTGCGTTTAGCCCCCAGACACTTTTATGATGACCAGGCACTCAAAATAGGACTCTTGTTTATTATCAGAGGAAAGACAATTCTTTTTTTCAGTATAAAGGCTTGAATTTAAAATGTATTATATGATTGTACTTAACCTTTATTTTCATATTTCATTTTTCTTCTTTTTTTTTTTTTTTTTCATTTATGGTAAATTCTCTCTCTTTCAGAACACTCTCAGAGCTTTTTTTCCCATAGTAACATGGTTCACTCTTGCAGAAATGTATGCAAATTAACTTTTTATGAAAAATGGGGGCAGAAATAAAATATTATGCTGCTCTTGCAAAATAAAAAATCATTAGTGATTGCCAAAAGCAACAAAGTTGATCTCTTGGCAGCATATTGTGTATAATTACAAATTTTCTATTCTACTTGAGTTCTGTGAACAGTAGAAGAATAGCCCTATCGCAGGACACAAAACAATCCTGACATTAAGGTAACTCACTCGTCTGCCTCGTTCTGATGAACTTCACATGAGCATTGTTTCAGACAAGCCGCATTTTCAGTGGTACTTTGACAAGAAGGGAGAGAGCAAACACTTTTTTTATTACTTGAGAACTGCCAAGAATGCTACAAGCATACCTCAGGCAGATTTAATTGTAATATTAATTAACTGGCTCACTTACACACTAATTAATCTGCTGCCCCCTCTTTTTCACACTACTGTATTTCAGAAGCAGATTCAGAAGAAATGTTATCAAAGTTTCTCTTGACAAACTCTGAACTGAAAATTTGAGAAGTGTATATAGAAAAATTGCATTAAGATCAGAGTGGCAATGCTTAATATACAACCCTTATTAAATCTATTAGTTTAAAAGTACGAGTGGTAAGCTACTTATTAATCTGGATAACATAATTAAAAACAATCAAAATGTATCTTAGTAAACAACCCCTACAATTCCTACATGCTAATAAATGTATGCTTCTGTGATATCCACGTAACAGGCAATGCAGTTCTTTCTTCCATTGCAAGTATTTCACAACAATAGACAAATATAAAACTGATATTAATATTCAATTACCATTATAAAAACAAAGAAAACTACACATATGCTGCATCCTGCACCCTGCCTTATTACTCATCTCTTTTTTAATTTCTTCTGTTCCTTTGTGCAAGTAACTGCTCTCACTTCTATAAAAGCCAAACTGCAATAAAAATGTTCCCCCTTTTGTTGCATTCCAGTCTTGTTGATTTGGAAATAAGACATTTTTGTCAGAAGAAAGAGGATACTGGTGAGATGCACCAGTTTCTTTTTTTCAAGGTCTGATAATACTGGAGTTTGATTTAAGCCACTCTCATGAATAGAACAGGTTTAGAAGCATTTTCAATATATCAGTTACAATTTTTTATCCCTTTGACAAAAAAGTTTTCCTGAGTGTTTCAGTTTATAAGCAACTGGACAAAAAAGAAAGAAATATTTCTTATTTTTCTTGCTACTTTGTTAGTATGAAGATTGGCCATTATACAGAGCATCTAAAGGAGTAGAAGGAGGAGAAGAGCATGTTGACATTTTAAGTTTTTAAGTATATAACTCCAGTGCTAGTTTAAGGGCCAAGCTAAGGTTTACAAGATAAGGTGGCTGAGCAAGACATGCAAACAGTATTAAACATAATCTTATAATCACAAGTTGATAAAAAGGATAAAAATGCCCCTGCCTGATTTATAAACATATAAATGTAAATGTCTTTCATCACTCTTGACACTCAGGACCTGTTATAGATGGAAAATCAAACCACACATTCTAAATGACTGCCCTAAGATCTTATAACAGAATTGTATCAAAAAAAGAAACAAGCCAATGTCTTTAAGAAACACAAAGCTGTGAGCTACATTTTCTGCCTTTGAAATGTATTTAGAGAGAAATAAATTCAGTATCATACATAGAATGAATGATAGTATAACATAGCTTAATGGCTTATTGGCAGTCTCTTGGGAATGGCTGCAACATTTTCTCATGGGTTCAGCACAGTGAGAGTAACTTATTTCCCTAAAATCATATGCGACATACTTGCCAAGCCATGATGTATTTCTTCCTCACTAGAGCTACTTAGATAAAGAGACAAAAATAAGTCTTTCTAATAAGCATTGTTAAACAGCTTCATATGGCTATTAAAGTGTTTTGGCTTAGCTCTTACTCAAGTATTCAAGCTTATATCCCCAATGGTGATGAAATCAGTGTTCATTCTTCAAGTGAACCAACACAGAGATAGCAATGAAGTTGAAACACTTAAATCTATCTTTCTGATAGATTTTTTTTTTTATCAGAACCAAATAAAAGTTATTTGTTTTATGGCTAAATATATTATTTTTATTGAATAAAAGGTGCAAAGCATCTTTCTGTGGGCAGAATAAACCACTGCCAATATCCTAATTTATATCTTTAACTAAGAGAAATTACCAGAGGTTAACATTTTAAGCAGAATGGGATCAAAATGGGTCTAAAAATGTTAATGAGTAATTCTTTGAGACCTCTGGTCAGATGAAGACCTGATACCATTGTATTCATATACTTTAGCAAGAGTTGTGGGTGAGCAAGACATGCAAACGCTGTTAAACATAACCTTCTAATAGCAAGTTGATAGCAAGGAAGTTGATTTTGAAATCTCACAGATTACTCATTCAAAGAGAAAAGCATCATGAAAATGAGTCCTGTAAATTATATTTCTCTTTCTTTCTTTTTTTTTTTCTTTTATATTCTGACTAGGAATTTAACTTTGCTGTCACAAGCCTACCACAGTGATATACTTCATCCAAAGCTTGGCCAAGAAGGCCATTTCCTGTTCCATTACAAATCTGCCTAGGAATATTATATATTTGCTTTCAGAATTCTTAACGCGCGCTGCAAGTAAATGGTCACAGCAGTAAATCAATATGGATTTTAAGGCAAAAACTATTTATAAAAAAATACTAGTTGATTCTTGAATTTCAAATTAAAAACATTTGTATCAACTATTTCTAGAAGTTCTTCATCTATTCTGAGATTTAATTTCTTGCACACATTAATGAAGAAGGAGACTTCTTTGTAACAAACTTTCAGAAGGTCTACATCTGTAAATTATCTAATTAATTCATTTTCTATTCTGCAACAGTAGCTGAATCATTTCAATAAAATAAATTTTTCATTGGCTATGAATGGACTTTTTTTCTAAGTGAGGTGGTAGGCTTTGTTTGTATCATTTTTAATCCCAGACTGTTTACAGAAGAGGAATTTTGTGGCAATTTCTAAATCTTTCAGATTACTCAAGATTTTTGGTAATTTGTATAGATTTGTATGTATTCAGCATCCTGCAGTGCCTTGTGTACCTGGAAAAACAAACAGGAAGACAGTTTCATTTAGACCTAATCTTTGTAATGTAAGAAATTTTGAGTGCATGAAAGTCTGAGAAAATACAATTTCTGAATACTGCTGGACATCTTCCTTGCTTTCAGGAATAGAGTTCTCCATGCATTTCTACTCCTAATAACTGTCCCATTTTAAAAATGGTCCACTTTTATTTTTGTAGTTTTGGAGATGCTAGTAGCAGGTATTCTTATGAAGCAATAGCAGCTCCCTTTAAACTGCTAGTGAAAGTCTGCTTTAACCCAGTGAAATAAGAAATAACGCACATGTGAGAGGGAGTTTGTTCTAAGAATTGTATCTGTCCAGGTACCCATTTGTATTGCTTTCTGGTGAGGAAAGTCTGGAAATATTAAAAAATAGCTCTTCTATTCAGTCAGGTATTTTCACCTCTTTTCGATCATGTTATGAACACAGAATCAAAGAATCATAGAATCACTCAGGTTGGAAAAGACCTTACAGATCATCCACATCCTTACAGCGTTTAACCATGACCTAACCACACTGCCCTAACTCTAAAAATCCCCCACTAAATCATCTTCTATTCACTGAAAAATGCATCCCAAGGCTTATGAAACAGGTTCGTTCTTGAAGACTGAGTGAAGTGAGAGTATTTGCCACCATCTGGTTCAGAAAACTATAAAGAAGCTACTGATGGACCTGCTCACTCTTTAAGTGGTAGCCATACTCACATTGATGTCTCAATTAGGAAAAGAAAAAAATTTTTAATTGGAAAGACAAGTTCACACATTTCCAAATTTTATGGCAGGCCCAGATGAGACCAAAAAGAAAAAAAAAAAAAAAGAAATAATAATACTGGTTATGTCAAAACTGGATTTTTTTTCAAATTGGCACAGAAGTGACCGTATTTAACTCAACAAAATTGTGAACTATCTTGAGTAGAATGGGGGAGGGAAGAGAAATATTTAATTATTTTTCTGATATAAAGAAGGAAGAAAAGGCATGTGGACTCCAAAATGGCACCTTTCCAGGAACCTGATGAAAAATCTGTTATCTTTAGAGAAATAAATTCTGTGGTTTCTAAAATGCACAATGGAAGTTGTAAATTCTGTCAGCGTTGTTATTGAGATATTTTTCTCTACAGTTTGGAAGAACTCCTGTTATATTAGCATGAATAGTAGCATTTATTAACTGGACCTGAATGTGTCATCTGAAGCAAAGTCCTGACACCTTTCTAATCTGATTCAGATATCACTAGATGATTTATTTCGATTTTAATGCATGTAAATCCCTTTTTCTAAAGTAACTAATGCACATATTCTTACAAATCTTTACCCCTGTACAGACCAGATTCAATTAGATTTTTAATAATTCAATATTTAGCCACTTTCCTACAAAAGTGCATGCTACTGTAATTCTCATGAGCATTAGGTACACAGTTACTTGAAGTCCTCAAGACAGTAACAAATTACAAGGCCAGTGTTACAGCTATGGGAATCAGTATTTAATAGATAGAACAGTTTCATTTTTAAATTATCCCATTATTTTTAAGCTAAAACAACAAGAAATACATCCTTATTCTCCAGTAGTGTTGTAATTGGCAAAAAGATTAAAATGTCATTACAGTTTCAGTTTGAATTTTGTTCCACCAGTGCAAGATAGCACCTACTGAACTAAAAAAAATAAAAATAATTTAAAAAATCAATTAACATATTTCATGTGTGCTGAATTGCCAGTAGCTAAAATGGCCCACTCAACTTGCTTTTAAAACTGAAGCCACTTTTTTCCACATATACCAGCGGTGAATCAGTGGCTTCTTATCATTAAAAGGTGGACTTGGGTTGCTGCTTTGTTGTAGGTTCTTTTTTTTTTTTTTTCTGTAGATAAATGATACAAATTAAATTGTGAACAACCAACCATGTTTCTCTTTCTCTCACCTGCATGTTAATAGAGGAAATTTCATATTCTCTATATTTTATATTCAATAATATGGACTATTAGTTGCTGTAAAATGGGATCAAAATCCTTATTGTCTTGAATACACCAAGTTAAGTAGCTATTTTCTCAAGGAAACAATCAAAAGCACTCTTTCTGGAACTGGATGAGCAACAGAATTGAATTTAAACCAATAAATGCAGAGCATGACAGTAGTTCTGAAGAAAAAAAAGAACATTAAAGGGAAATACATTCTGAATTATTAAGTTGCTGAATAGATGTGTACATATTATAAATTTGTTTACATAACTCTGTGTCTTTTACGGATCTTCCCTTAGCAAACTGGGCAGCACTTCAGGCAAAAAAAAAAAAAAAGCACAATTCTCAAAGAAGGCTTTTTTTTCCTAGCAACATTATCTGAAGACATGTGGTAATTGCTTGTTAAATACGCACAGGGTGCAAACCTGGAATCAGATTCCCAGGGTTAGATTTATGGCAACATGTATCATAGTTAATAAATCTCTGAATGAATGCAGTATAGCAATGGGAGAAATCTGAAAACTTACCAGTCCTGGCAGCATACCTTAGAAATAAACCAGCACCTTTCAACTTGCACCAAGCAACTTATTACTAGCTATGCTGTCTTGTCCCTGGGCTCTCCAAAGGTTCAGAGCACCACTAAAGTGACCAGGGACAGGGCTGCTATTCATGCAGTTGTAAAATCATAGAATCATTTAGGTTGGAAAAGATCTCTAAGTCATCAAGACCAGCTGTTAACCTACAACTGCTGACTCTACCATTAAATCATATTTCTAAGTACCACATGTACACATCTTTTAAATACCTTCAGGAATGATGACTCAATGGTTTCCCTTCTTCCCTACCACCTCTTCCAAAAAAATCGATTAGAGACAACTGAAGTGTAAGCCTGGCTGTGAATTGCACTCTGATCTGCTCATGAGATGTTATAGCTATGTGCTACTTGCAAAATTGGACCAAAAAAACGTACTGTAGGCTATAGTCTAGATCTTATGTTTTCGGTGTAGCAGCCAAGTCCATAAGGTGCAACTTTTTTCACCCACTTTTGGATTCATATGTGTAATATCTGTTAGCAATATGGATTCGAATGTCAAGAAAAATGCACTGAAGTTTCATATTCATAATTTCATTATGAATTTTGGTAAATTTTCTCCTGTGTACATGGGAAAACTGTACATGCAGTTTATGTGATCTGAGACAGGTTAAAATATTTGAAATGTCACAATGGAGATTGGTAAAATTCTAGAAAATGCACCTTTTACAAAACTGCATACTTGCTTAGATAAAGATGGTCTGCTAAGGAGCTAACAGATAAATGAAGAAAAAAATAACATTCTCCAAACCTGCTATCTATGTTTGCCTGGCTCTAGAAATTCTCCAATGGTTTATGTCCTTTCCTATATTAATTTATAAAATCTAACTTTTAACATTCTGACCACTGCCTTCACACATGCTATGAAATGATCACTACCAAATTTTCCAATGAAAGCTGCTCTACTCAAAATGGCATTCTTTTTTTTTTTTTTTTTTTTTCTCCTCTGTATGAGACACAGATGTACCACAACAGGACCTGGAACTTCAAAAAAAGTGTACACTCCATCAACTAAGTTATTTTTGCTTTTCTCTAGCCAAAATAACAAGAATGACAGCAATGAGCCTGACATGGAGGCAGCAGCTGCTGTTTGCCAGGAGGGCAGTGTCCTTGACATTTCCTAGCAGCTGGTTTGAATGGCCCCTTATCAAAGGTCTGACATCTTTATACCTCATGTTTATGTGTCACAAAAGGGACAGTAGGTGCTGTAGTATTAGACACAATTTTATTGGTTCAAATTACACTTCTTAGATGCTATTACTTCCCTTTATACCTATAGTGTTCATCTCACAAGAGTAAGGTAGATTCACCGTACTTGTTACTTAAATGAGCATGATCTAAAAGTTTTGGGCTTCAATAGGTTCTAAAAAAACACACACAGAAATATAGGATTTATGTACATATAAAATCAATCAATCATAGAACAATCATGGAATTGCTCATGTTGGAAAAGAACTTAAAGGTCATCAAGTCCAACTGCAGCCTAACCATACTGCCCTAAGTCTAACAACTGTCCACTAAATCATGTCCCTGAGCACCACATCCAAACTGTTTTTAAACACATTCAGGGATGGTGACCCAACCACCTCCCTGGGAAACCTATTCCAATGTTTAACAGCCCTTTCTGTAAAGAAATTTTTCCTCAATAAAGTTCTTCCTGGCATACAATGAGAGAGTTCAGAATGTGAATAAATTTAAATTAATTCTGGACCAGGACCTTAATGTTTTCCCAAACTAAAAGAGTGCAGAAATGAAATTACTAAGCAGATCAATCAAAAGGCCTCATGCTGATCTTTTTGGTCATTGGTCATCAGTTTTTTGTATCAGATTTATATTGTCCACATGTTGTGATAACATTTCTGTGAAGAGTGAGAAGCTTTCCTAAATAATAATAGTAAAAAAAAGATATTAAAAAAACAATCAGTGAAAAACCCAAACCATGCCAAAATTTGCATGGGAACAAACAGAGAATGCCTTGCTGGCAGAAGCTTTTGTGGCTGGACTTCCTGGTCAAGAGCAGATTGAGATAAAAATCCCATTGAGAGAACAATGTAACAAGGAACAATGTTTTATTGACTAAGGAAGTATGAGAAAAGCAATTGAGGATCTTCTTGTCTGTCAGCATCTTGAGGAAGTACCACAAATACTGACTATGCCTCCCCCCTAGTAGCCTGAAGAAAACATTTGTGATTTTGGTGTTTGACAAGCATAGAGAAGCAGAAGAAATCTTGAAAAAAATCACAATTCAATGGCACAAAAACATTTTCCTGCCTGATTCTATTCATTAGCTGTTGGTCGCTGGATACAGAAAAAGAAAATGAAATCTGATGCTTTGACATGATTTGCTACAAATTATTTAGCTAGATGATTTACAAAAACTAAATTATTTGCAAAATAATCTTTCAAGATTAAGTTCCCAATGAATTTCATGTGTAACACACGTGGACTGCTGATCTGATCTAGGGGAGCATTTAATACTGCATCCTATTTCTAGCAGCAGCAGAGGCAGCTATAAAAGTGAAAAAAAAAAAAACAAGAAACAAACAAACAAAAAATTACCACAGACATATGTGTACCTATACCGCTCTGTGTTTATTTCACTAATATGTAACATAAAAATATTTTTTTATTATTAAAAAATACATTTTTTTCCTATTGCAGTCTAAGTCGTATTTGATTTAAGCAGCAGAAAACTCATACTTTATACATGAGTAAGGAAGGAGAGTCTTCCAGAAGTTTTATTCTTACAGAACGTGGTTTTATTTCTGTGGAGCAAAATACATCTACTGCTATTTCATTCAATAATGATCTGTGTATGCTCAGCCCTCAACAGCTGGCCATGTGATTAGTTCTTCCAGACAAACAGGATTGTTTCTCTGCTCCTGTAATTGATTCTGATGTGCAGGTCTGGACATTGTTTCTGTGTTGTGCCACTTTGATTTGCCTATTTAATTGAAAATGCGTTATGTTTACAGAACATCAGAGGGATCTGTAAAAGTCTGTTGAAGCGACTTTAAGCCACAAGATGGCAATGGTGCTTACATTTTTTATTAACGCTTAGATTATGTTCTCTTATATAAAGTGCAGTTAGGTTTATGCTAAATAAAAATGATTAAAATTTCTCTCCTGAGAGGTTTCTATGGATCTCCAGTGATACGCCTAAATATTTAGCGGTGGCTTTGACACCACCACACAGTGAGTCACATTTTGGAAGCCATTCAATCACTTCTGTCCATCACCTTTCCCAAGCCAAAGGAAGTCATAGTGGCACAGTGAATGCAGAGACACAACGGTTGTCTCATTGTGAGACACAGTGAACTCAAGGGTCACAATTTGCCCACTGTGGACTACATCTGAGCTACTACAAGCTAGTCTGCTTGGCACTATGCTTTGTCATGTAGATAGACTTTGCAACCCAGGTGGTCCTGCCAAACGTATCTGCACCTCACTCTTTATGTTGGATAGACACAAACTGGCTGCCTTGCAAAATGTAAAGCCGGGAAATACCTGGTAGATCTTCTGTGATGGCATATAATGTATTTTCAGGTGCCCAGAGCTTGTCCTGGTACCCTGCACCATGTCCTTTAGCTCTTCCACTCCTTCCAGTACACAATTCCAATGCTTCTGGCAGTTTACATCCATGTCCTTTACAATTCCTGCCAACGTACTGGCTCAGCTGGTTATAAGAATTTCTGTCCCAAAGTACTTGCCTCACTCTCTGAGTCATGATCTAAAGCCTCCTGAGCAGAACAGCTACCAGCTTTCAGCAGAATTTGAAATTGATCAGTGTTTCTGACATTTAGTTTCCTCCCTATTCCATTACCTCCAATTCACTCTTCAACCACCATGATTAATAAATCTATAGATGCAAATTAAAACACAAAATAAAAATAAAAAATGAAACATCAGAGCAAAAATGACTGTAAAAACAGACTCTTTACTCTGCAACCAGAACTACTTCACATTCCTCAGCAAGAGTGTTACATGTCAGTTTATTTAATGACATGTTTCAGTTTTGAGTATACAGTCTTAGGCGAGGTAATACATGTGCTTGCTTTTTTTGCCTAAAACATACCTACGATACAGTTCTGCGAAGAAACCAGCAATAAGATACAGAAACACTAGAACATAATATGCATTCTTGCAATGGTCAACACTGGTGGACAGAATCATGTCTGTTTTATTTACAACCTCAAGTACAGTGCGTAATATCTTCAGATTGAGAATGCACCTATAGTGTGACTTAGGAAAATGAAAACGCTCTTCACAGACAAAAACAAAGAGGACAAAATGGGATCATACGAAGGAAGACTTCATTCAATTTTGGCCATTAGAAAATCAGACTAACAATAGGAACTCACAGTGATGTATGAGTAAATCTATTTCTGACACTTGCAATGAGTAGAAGGAAACAGGATAGGAGCGGAGACAGAGATATCTTAAAAGATGAAATACTGAGAGGTATTGTAGAGAGTGGTGGAATATTGATCCCGAAGGTAAGAATGCTAAAGAGAAACCTCCAAACCAGGGCTGCCTGGGTTCAGAAAGGCATCATTACTCTATCCATTATTTAAGCATATGAGCATACAGTTCATTGTTGCACTGAACAGAAATACATTTAATCACAGTTTTGTGAATAAAGTCCTAAATAAATATTGAGAGGTAGGAGATGAGACAGCAGAGGCCTGAACACTGAAAACGAAGGGAAAGTCATATTTCAAGGCAGTAACTAAGTGCTAAAATCCAAGGAGAAGTCAAGGAGAATGAAGATGACAACTGATTACAAGAATGGCATTAGTTACCTAAGTATGACCAGTGTTAGCATTATGAAAAAGATCTCTGATGAAGGTCTCCAAAGAAGTAAGGGAAGAACAAAGGGCAACAAAAGCTTAGAGAGAGGTAGGTGTTGAGCTGATTGTTGAGTAGAGGGTTGGGAACAAGAGTGTAAATGAAGTTAGCATGTATTGAGAAATGATGGCTGACATGAGAAAAAGATGGAAAAACAAGGGAGAGACATTGGAAAGGGGAATAGGGTGAGAAAGATGAAAGGATAACTTGCAGCTCATCTGGCAGCCAGTAGGATCAATATGGCACATGCAATGTTTCAATCCAGTTCATGGCACCCATGCTCATACTTGCAGAAAAGCAACGCCTCCTCCTTGACCTGCTTCTGCCACAACTGATGGTGCTGATGTACAGAGATTGAGGGTAGAGATGAGGCTTTCTGAGACCCACTGCTTCCTCTTGCTTTTTACAGAGCAGCCTTGCTCAAGATACAGCCCATCAGTTTCCTCTCCTTCTGCCTTCCTTTGTGCACCTGTGAGGTAAAAGATTCAGTGAGGTTCTGAATAAGTTGACTTATAGTTCAAGCATGATATTATACTAAGATTATTTATCAGAAAACTTCTCTTGCCATCTAAAGACAAGGAGCGATGGATGTGCTTTTCAGTGCAGGTCCTTGTACATTCAGTCAAAGGCAGCCAGAAGTTTACCTCAGTACAGTTGCAGACTCCATCTACATGAAAGAAAGATTTCAGCATCTCACTCTAAGTCTGAAGAATCAACAATGGATTTTCAGTCTTATTTCTCAACCCAGCTAGTTCAGTGACCTAAAGTAGCACATTTTATACCACAGCCTTCAAAACAACTGGTAATTTTGGTGCCACACAGCCCGATCTTAAGACATGTTCAGCTCCAATTTCCAGCTTAAAAATTGAAGACTATATTTGAAAATTGCCTCTGGCCCAATAACTATGTTTGTAATAAGGAGTTAGCTTATTTCCCAAGAATGCTGAGAATTTAATTACATAATGTCTGTAAAGCAATTGAAAGAAAAGCACTATATAAGTGTTAAGCATTATAATTGTATTAAATGTGTATGCCCAGTATTGCAGAGAAGGGATGTGATTATCTAATAAGCAGTGACCTCTCATCACAAGCAATAAAAGACTTTATGAAGACCACAATGTTGTACTGGAATAGGCTGAATGAAATGTCAAGAATATCAAGCAGCACTTTCTAAGTTTTCATTGCACAGAAGGTTAAAAGAATTTCTGTTAAAACATGCATTGTGTAATCAGAATATTCTCAGTACTAATGGTTTTACAAATAGTGATACAGATATTAACTAGAAGAGCTAATTTAAGGCTATCTACTGTCACCAGTGCAGCTTTAGATGAATGAATTTTAATCTGACCCTCAAAAGTCAGTCTTGCTGAATAATAACAATGAAAAATGCATGAGAACAGCAATTTCAACATGGCTATTTCACAGACAAGCTTATTTTATGCATCAATAGGAAATAAATCAAGAAATTGGATGGTCTTTCTGAATGTCTTTCACTCTTCTAAGTAAATCCATCTAGCTAGCATAACCATCAGTTCTAAAGATTGGAGAATAAACAGAAAAGAAATATTGATTGATTGCTTTATTTGGAATGGAATACTTATCATCTTTTCCAGCAATTTAGCTTACGGGGGTGAAATATACTACCTTGGTGCTATGAGCTTAACTGTAAGATATATTAATTGCTTGCATTTGAATTTCACTGATTATCTAACTAAAAACTCCATCTTAGAAGGATACTTGTGCAAACTTTACTTAAATACCATGGCCCAAGAAATAACAATTGATTAACAGCAGCTTGTTGTACAGCTCTTGTAGAAGGGAGTAATGTAGTGTTTTTAAGAGACCTGCATGAAATGCACTATGAAGTATGCATCTTAATTAGTAACAATGGGAATTACATGTTGACACAGAAAAAAACATGACAAATACGATTCAAATCTAGGGACTTAAAAGGTAATTCAGCCTTCTCTGTCACTTCTTTCTCTAAAACAATTTTCCAAAGAGTACATAGAGTATGTAACTATTAGATAAACAAAAACAGCATTGGTTTTGTTGTGACATTTGTCTACTCCTCATAATATTAGGATTTCAGGTTTACATTTGGAGACCAGTTTCCAAGACATATTTTATCTGCTTTGGAGGATGACTCAGATTTACGTATTAACACAAAACAGAAAGGTTGTTATACCAGTGTTTACCAGTGGATTTAAGTGGAGTTCAAACAGTCAAACTTTCATGGAAACCACAAAGCCCTAAACAGTATCTTAACAAAACCAACAGACCATACTTTGCATTTAAAAGGAAGTTTGACATATTTTACTTGAAGAGAGTTAAGTCTTACTATAGGAGAATAGATAGACCTTCAGAATCAGTCTTTAACACAAATTACAGTATATGTTTCTGTGTTTGAAAATTTATAAAATTGAGATATTAAATCTTTCAGATTACTAATAAGATTTTCACTGGAATCCTCAAGCATGCATATACAAATTCAACTTCATGAAGATTCCCCTTCTACTGAATGAAATGTTGTAATTGTTCTATTAAGCACAGGCAAGTTAGATAATTGAAGCATCATACCTTAACAGATGCACAGGAAATGACTTCTGGATGTTACTACTTTGCATGAATGTGTGCCTGTACACATACGGCACTGCATGGCTGAGACTGAAGATTAATTTTGAGTAGTCTTATAAATGAAAGACCTGTCTCATTTGCCCTGTCTTGAGTGTTCCTCCTTTCACGTGGGTAATTTAAACATAATATCAGAATAGCAATGGAAATAACTTACTGCCCATGGAGTTTGAATTGAATCATCAAGAACAAAAAGGCAAATGCTAATGAAACTGTTATTTTCCAAATCTTTGGCAGAAGGCTGATCTGAAGCCCTTCTGGGTTTTCATTTCTAATATCTCTCTTTTCTGGCCTGATATTTGCAGATTGTTACAGATGAGAAAGAAATCCTCACAGGCTATTTGAGATAGCTGAGCCCACTGTTTTCTGAGTAAATCCCTCTATGAAATTGAATTTGTGTGTGATAAATCAGGAACCCACCTAGAGAATGTGCTAATCATGAGAATGGTTGGAAGACTTGGAAACAAAAAAGAGTGATTTCAAAGACAAGTGGACAGATAGGTTTGTCTTTAATTGAACAAAACTGAAAATAAATATATAAAATTACTATTGTAATACAGATATTTGAAAATTCCTAATTGCTTGAATTTGAAAGAAAACCAGAATAAAACTCCACAAAATCTATCTTTCAGGTAATGCCATTAAGTGACATCTGAGAGAAAAGACAAACTTTTATGCCACATGTTCATATCTTATCATTAACATCACTTTCATCGGAGAGTAGGAGGCAGCATTAGACATCTCTTGGAGAGAAGATTTTTGAAGTGCGAACACCCTCTAAGAAAAACCCTGTCGGGGTGTATTATGCAAAAGTAACATTGTAACTCAAAATAATGATACTTCTAGAAAGCCTACTGACAGATTTGTACAGCTGATACAATTCAGAAGTGTATGTGGGTTTGGTCTTATTTATCTATTTCTAAACATATCATGGAATGTGAGACAAAATAACTGCTATCAACAGGAAAATCTTCATCGTTAGAAGACATCACTTGGAAGGCCATGGAAAAGATTATTACAGAGATGTTGAATATTAGAATGTGGGACTTGCTTGTTGCTGTAATGAAGGTCCAGCCTTGTCATAGTTTGAACATCCCTATTCTCAGTTTCATAAAGTATATTTTCAGAGCAAATATAGTTATCACTGTAGATTTTCAGTCCAACATTAACAGATTAGATAGAATTATTGCAATGGGATATCATTTCAATACTTTCTATGCTTGGAAAAGGGAAGATCAAAGTATGACAGCTATTTAAAATTCAAAACAAAACAAAAACCCAACAAAACAGGAAATAGCAAACATGCCAAAACACAACACAACACATGAATACCTTCCAGAGAATGGCTCTTTCCCCTTCATCCTGCTTCTGTGCTCTTGAAAAGGAGTAACATAAGGCGTATCGTTTTTTTAACAACTATGAATTAAAAATTTTCTTCTTTAACACATCATTCTATACATGAAGGAGTGAAAAGAAAGAAGAAAACATATATAAAAGATAATAGAAATAGTACAAACAGGCTTTTTGTTTAAACATTAAGCAAGAGGAAGTAACATTATTTTTCAAAGAGTGTTTTGGCTTCTTTGATTTATGTGAAGATTCTCCTGGAATTTATTTTATTTATTTTATTTTTTAATTTTTTATTTATTTTATTTATGAATTTCTGATGAAATGGTTGTAGAATTCCTAGAAACATCACTAGTATGATGCTTCAGAAGAATGCAAGGTGGTGTCTAGGTATCTACACACATTCATAGGTACAGCATTTTCCCTCTTTCCTTGAGGGCACACAGAAAAGAAGCTTCCTTACTCAGTGCAGAAGCTTCCTTACTTATACAGCAGCATCTTTTGTTTAACTGCAAGAGTACAGGGGAAATAATAAATATGGAACAGTTATTTTCCACTTACTACTGAATCTTTAAACTGAAGGCAAACTTGTGTCACCGCGTTTATGAGTTTTCAGCATCATTAGCTCATCATCCTCCACACTCTTTATAGTGAGTACTGTTAAATATCATTTCATTTGACCAAATTTGGATGTCTGCCCAAGAACAGTCATATATTAAAAGTGTTTCTGTTTATTGTCTATAAAAGAAGTTTAGAGGATCTCCTCAAAATTAGATCAACACAGTAGCATATTTAATAATTTACTGAAGTTTTAATATTTTTTTATAGTACTGATACATAAAAAACATCTTGTTCCTGCTGTCAATATTGTGAATAACATCTGACTAACTCAATACTCTTATTTTGATTTTAATGTCAAATACTGTTAACTAACATTTTTCTTTTTAAAATGCCTTTTCTACACTTTGCATGTCGTTTAAATTTCTTTAGAAAAATATGGGTGGAGTTCAGGAATTAACATGCTGATTTTGGAAATACTTCCAATGAACTATTAATTTTACCTTCAAATCAGCTAAATTCTGTACTCATTAGTTAAATACATATCTTGTGCATGACTCCGTAACAAACTGTGTTACCAAGTTGCCTTGGTAAGGCTCAGCTTCATTTTGCATATTTAACATGATATCATTAAAATCATAGTATTAACTTTGTTGAACACCATGCTTCTCTATCAGACATATTAGATTCAAAGGTATACTTCATATTTTGTCACTGTCAAAGCAGTATTTTTCTTGATTTTGTCCAAACACACTCCAGTCCTACCTAACAAATTAACACATCATAAAACTGATTAATAAGAGAAGGTGGCCTTTATGTGTGTCGTCTTTATTCTATTTTATCTTATAGTGCTTGTTTATCCCATAGATTTTAAATTGTCTTTAAAAATAACGTCTTAGCCAATCTGAAGTCCATTCTTCTCTTACTAACCTTAATAAAACTGCTAAAACCAAAACCTTCACACAGAAATGAATCCCACTCAAGAAATACATGCTTCAGAAACAATAGCATGTGTTCATGAATATAAAAAAGACAGTAGATTTAAGACTGAATGGAGCATCTTGACTTACATTTTCAGAAATATCAGAACTGTACTGTGGCCTCTACTGAGTAATCTTATTGTGTTTCCATACATGAATAAAGATTCTCTGTGGTCTAAGAACTGAAGATCTGATTAGCAAACCCCATGAAGATGTTCACAGTTTAATGCAAGTGACACTTATCTGCCTACAGCAATCTCTCTAGTAGGTGAAGAAACTTAATGAATAATTGAAACATTGCTATTTGATACCTGCTCAATTATTCAATGATAAAAGAATATAAATTTTTGTGTAAACATTGCTACCCTGAATTTGTTTAGCTTTACTGCTAAGATCACAGTGACATCTTTACCTGCAGTGACAGTGAAGAAGTCAAGACTATTTTCTGATGGTTATTCTGTTTTAGCAGAGGAGAAGTACTGTTTTCAGGGACACTAAAAATGGGAGCACTCGTGATTGTGGATCTAGGGTGTCTTCAATAATGCAGAAAGAAGGTCAGAAATTTTGCAGTGAGCAGTAAGAAATCTTTTGCCCTTGGCACTGTCAATTGTATCTTACAGAAAATTGCTAATTAATCTCAGAGCACTGGTGCTCAGCATTCTGCTCAGTTATTTATGACTGGATTAAATTTCTAGTGAAACTGTATGAAAGGTAAGACGCAATAATTAGACCGAGGATTTGAAGGAACAACCATTGTACAGTTTTGAAGAAAAGAAGTTTTGGATGCTCAAAAGAAAACTGATGAACTAAAAATTATCTACAGAAATACAGTTCATACATTTATATAAAGCAAGAGAATGCTAAAACTGAGAAGTCATCATTTCACACCTGCAGTTTTTATTCAGACCAGCAACATGCATGCATTTAAGAGATAGTTTTGGCAGCTGAAAGTTCAGATATGCATAGAGAAACATTATTATTTGTGTAAGGTCCAGCAAGAATGCTTGAATGATTGAAGTCAGTTCGTCTGAAATGTCTTTAAGTAGTTTATGGTTCTCACATCCATTAGAAACCAAATTCTGCTGAGATAGAGGAAAAAGTGAAGAAACATGGCTAAAAGACATGAATACCAAACCTACTACTTCAACAGTTACATTAGCATTCACCACACGACTTTTTAAATAAAGGGTCCCATATTTTTCCAAATATATATTTTAAATACTTTTCTTGGTCTTTCTGGAACAAGCTTTTCTTAACTCCACCACGAAACACCTAGGCCTTCAGCCTTCTGCAGCACATAAATCAAATTTTCTCACCTTTACCCTGTGTACAGCAATCAGACTCTAAAGTGGAAGTCCCCATTACTTAGTGTGCACCCTAATGATTCTGCAATTCTTTTCAAGGAGTTTCCAGTACTAACTTGGCTAAATGCTCCCTTCTGAGTGATGAGTTTTGACACTGTTCTGTCATAGGTAAATGTATAAGTTGTTATATGTGCATAGCTGATTTACTTAATAGATACAAAGTTATGATGCTATGAACTTTTGTAACTTTAGGCTTAACTTTTAAGTTAGCTGCAAGAACCTGAGGTTCCAGGAAAACAAATTTGCTTACAGTTCACGAGAACAAGCTGTTTGAACTTCTAGATTTCTTGTAAAGAAAGACTAGCCCTACCACTGCTTTTCCTAAAAAGGACAAAATATTGCAAGGAGAAGCATAATGGCATGCTTTCTTAAAGTAATTTAATCATTATCTCTGATCTTTCCCAAGTTTGACAGCAGCAGCAGAAGAAACAGTATACTATTTCCACAACTTAATCGTAATGCCTTAATACAGGGCAGCAATAATTGAGTTTCAATGTCCTGCACTGTTGCTTGTCATAAGTCCTCTCTGTGTGAAACTCTGACCTCTGCTAGGCAAGAGTAATGGTTAACAGTGTATATAATATTTATTAAACCTCTTTTTTATATTGCTTGGCAATCTGTGCTGCCATCGAACAACTTAAAATAATTGACATTTAGCGCTTCAACCTTCTTTTGACTAAGAAGCATGACATTCATGTAGATAGCAAACATTTGGCAATTGCTGTAAATGTCTCCAAATTTAACACCATGACCTTTGCTCAGGTAAATGTTTTGGGATAAAATGTAAATAGTGATTTGCTGTATGTCAAATATCATGGAACGTCAAGTTCACTGTCTTGTTATTCTTGAGAGGTTTGCAAGTTGATCTTGACCTGTTGTTTCATCTCTTAAACTTTGCTGCAAGATACATACCTAATTTTTTTTTCTTTTTGTTTCCCTCTCTCTTTTTGCCCCACTCTGTTTGTGTTACTCAAAGACTGGGAGAATTTAATTGTATATTTTTATTTATTTTGTTTATTTTTAGTCTTATAGTCCTGCTGATCAGAATCCAGTAAAATTGTCACTGAAGTAAAAATGAGACATAGATTTTGAAAGGTGATCTTAGTAATGTTGCATATTTTTAAATAAGAGCGTTTTTAAAACAGATTATTTTGTTCATTTTTGTCCAGGCACGTATTCTGAAGACAGTCCTACAGAAATAAATAAAACAAAATTCATACTAGGAAAGCTGGATGAATTAAAAATGACTAGAAAAACAGGAAATGTTAGTTTATTTAGGGTCAAAAAGGCACTATTGCTTCATGAGTGAATTTGCTTCAGAATGATCACAGAAGATGTCTGATTGTATTTAAGATCAGCAGGCAATCATTTGTGTACTTAAGCACTTTGGAGATTCTAACATGGAGTTGTCAGAAGGATAGTCACAAAAAAGAGCACGTACTTGCCATGATACACCAGTTGTTGCTGTGCACTCTTATCAGCGGCCTGTTGTCATCTCTCTTTACCACAGGGTAATCCTGTTTCTCTCTCTCATTTAATGTTCTGCTTTCAGAATATCAGTTTACATAGAAAATTCCAAATAAGGCATTTGAAATCTCAGCAAGAACTGCACATGTAAAACTCAGCATTGTCTCTACGATCCTTTTCAGTTCCTTTCCTAAATACATCCTCAGAAAGTTGTAGGATGCATGAGGAACTTCTGTTATCATTCAAGTGCAAATATTCAAGAAATTCTTTACCCTGTATCTCCTACAATATCTATCAAAAGAACACTATCAGTATCTATTCCTAATCATTCACCTGCTGAATATGGTCTGTGCCACTAAGAAACTCTTCACCAACCAACACAGTTCCTACAGGTTGCCAGTGATCTTCCTGCTCTGTCATCATAAGCCAGCAAAATTCTCTGCATAGAAAATCAGCAGTAGCCTTTCCTGTTTCCAGATGTGTTTGTTACAGTAATTAAGCTTGCAACCATCTATTCAACTCTCTGTGTCAATGTGATATTAATGAACATTATTTTTTCTTAAAAAAAAGTGTAAAATAAGGAAACTATTTAAGTGAATAGCTTGAGACTTAAGAATAGCACAAAGAATGGCCTACCAAGACTTACTTAGCTGGGAATATATTTGCATTTGTGTTGATGAAAAGGGTGTAAAATAAATGTCATCATATTGAGAGAAGCACAGAGCAGAAGCTATTCAAACTAGCCATCACATCATATATTTTAAATATGTGGCCAAGCGGCTGATGTGTGGTAGCAGCTAGAGGAAGTCATTAATGTGGTCATGAACGACAGTGCAACCTGACAGCAGTAACAGTGTGACAGAATAGAAGTTGAACATATCTGCAGAGTAGAAAGGAGCAAAAGCACCATCCTAAGAAATCCACAACTCAAAAGATAGAGCACAGAGCGCTGATTTATTGCATGACTTATATGACAGCTGATGGGACAGTAAGGATGAAACATGTTCTGCCAGTTCGTCTCTATCTGCAGACTATCAAATAACATGTGTGGATATGTTTTTTAAACAGTAAGAAATTAACTTTGTATTCAAAGTGACATATTCAGTTGTCTATCAGCTAACTGCGTATTTGCAGGACAGTGTGAAAATCATTATCTCTTGACTCAAACAACATTCAAAGACACTGATGAGCAAAAAAGCTAACTCCATCAAGTCATCAGTAGCTATGATCAATAACCAGAGCTATAGGGCCGGCTCTCAAATTGTAAGTGGCAAGAGAAGATAAAAGCAGCCATATGTTACAGTAATAATGACCCAATAGTCAATAATAATGTTTCAAACATATAAAAGTTTAGTTGGATTTCACCAGCCTCCCATTTCCTTAGATACTTTGTTTCTGGATCACATTTAGAAATTTTGACCTTCCCTATTGATTAAACGGCAATTTCGTAAGGCCAATGATTAGATAATCCAATCTTACCTGACAAAAGTGATCAACTGTATATGAAATAAAGGGCAGAAGTTGTGTAATTTACAATACAAATGAGCAGGTTCCTGTGGCTCTGATTAAATAAAACAAAAAATCAAATTAAACAGTGATCAAATTACAGGGGTGGCACTGTAACAATATTAATTTTTCATGATTCATTTAATTTAAGACAGCACTTAGCTTAAAAATAAATAAGAAAGAGAACCCTTTTTACTCCTTCCTTCTTTGAAGTTAATTAGCCTTGCTTAAAACTATTTCTTAAAGTGCCGTGGTGCAAAACACTGAGAGAGATTTTCAAAGTCATCCATAAAGTGATGACAACATTCTCAGTGATAAATTTAACTTCAGAATAATGCTTCTCTGTTTAAAAAAGATTTTTTCCAGACTCTTTCTGCCTATTCCAGAGAAACTGCTTTCCAGTACAATACCAAAAAAAAAAAAAAAAAAAACTTCAAAGGATCATCTCAGTTTATTGTGTCCTAAAACTCACCAGACAATTAATCCTGGAGATTTTAAAGATGAAGCAGCTCTTTCTGAGCATCCACTTGATCTCTGTGCCCATGAGCAGGAGGATGAGGGGACACAGGTGTTTCCCCCAGGATGCACCCCTCCTGCAAACCTGGAGGATAGGTACCAGTGATCACTGATGTGCTTCAGGCAATAGAGACAGTGGATACAGCTATAGGTGTAAGCCTTGGTTGTGTTTGCAGAGCTATTTCTGGAGACAGATGGGCTACAGCTGTGCCTGTCAGTGTATGGGAGGGAAATATCATGAAGCCAGCTCTAAGGAGGAGACATGTATTTGTGAGATAAAGTCATTTACCACAAATACAGGAATGAAAGTTCTATGACTGGAGAATTCACCTTAAGCTTGTACCTAAAATGACTGCCCATTTTTGATAAGCAGTTCAGTGCTAAAAAGTAATGACTGTCAATGTGTCTTTGATAGCCTGATCAAAAGGTTAACTGTGCACAAGCATTCATTTTTGACTGCATGGACTCAGAAATGAAGATATAAAACAATTAAGTATGGGGCTCAAATCTATACTACAGACAAGGTGGAAGATGGATATTACTAGAAACAATATAAGTGCAAGTCTGATAGTGGAAGATAGGATAAAATACAAAATGGTTAATATATTTAGTGCATCCTTTATCAGTACAGAGACAAAAACAATACTGTAGAACAAAAGAGTGGTTTAAAAGATAATGAAAGTGGTAAAAGTACAATGATGATATTGCTTTAGTAACTGGCTTCCATTCCTGAGAAATATAAAATGTACTAGTTAGATGTAAGGAAAGCAAGGTTTTGAGAGGTCAATTTCTACCTTTTATATTTTACCTATAGTTTTCTTCGTTCCTCTATGTCAAATATTCTGTTCAGCTGTTTGGCATCTGAATAATCCATTATTCTTAATTATAACTTTTTGCCACGCTCTAAGAGAGTATTCTCCCTTCTTATACTCTGAGCTGCTTTTCAGTTGTCTGGGAAGTTCTTTAAGTTGTGCAAGTATTTATTTTGACAGTGGAAGAGAGAAATCATGATTCACATGCAAACAGCATGGAATCACTTTGACCTGCTACACAAATGTCATTTCCCTTCCTTTTCGTTGTTTTCATTTATGAGCTACTGCCTCCTAGGCAGTAGGAGGGAAGGCAATAAGGTGAATAAAGATTAATAATAAGAATATCACAGAACCAGAGAATCACAGAATGGCTAGGTTGGAAGGCACCTCAAGGATGATGAATCTCCAACCCCCCTACCACATGCAGGGCCACCAACCTCCCCATTTAATACTAGACCAGGCTGCCCAGGGCCCCATCCAATCTGGCCTTGAATACCTCCAGGGACGGGGCATCCACAACCTCCCTGGGCAGCCTGTTCCAGCACCTCACCACTCTCTCTGTAAAGAATTTCCCCCTGACATCCAACCTAAATCTTCCCTCCCTAAGTTTAATACCATTTCCCCTTGTCCTGCAGTTATCAACCCTTTCAAAGAGCTGAATCCCCTCCTGTTTGTAGGCTCCCTTTAGGTACTGAAAGGCTGCAATGAGGTCACCCCGCAGCCTTCTTTTCTCCAGGCTGAACAAGCCCAGCTCCCTCAGCCTGTCTTCATAGGGGAGGTGCTCCAGTCCCCTGATCATCTTTGTGGCTCTCCTCTGGACCCTCTCCAACAGCTCTCTGTCTTTCTTGTACTGGGGGCTCCAGATCTGGACGCAGTATTCCAGATGGGGCCTCACAAGAGCAGAGTAGAGAGGGACAATCACCTCCCTATCCCTGCTGGCCACCCCTCTTCCGATGGAGCCCAGGATATCATTTGCCTTCTGAGCCGCAAGGGCACACTGCTGGCTCATGTTAATTCTTTCATCCATTAAGACCCCCAGGTCCTTCTCCACAGGGCTGCTCTCAAGGACTGCTCCTTCCAGTCTGTATGGATGCCTGGGATTCCTCCGGTCCAAGTGCAAAACCTTGCACTTTGCTGTGTTGAACCTCATCAGGTTCACTTGGGGCCACCTTTCTAGCTTGTCGAGGTCCCTCTGAATGGCATCCCTTCCTTCACCGCGTCAACTGCACCACTCAGTTTGATGTTGTCAGCAAACTTGCTGAGGGTGCACTCGATTCCGACATTGATGTCATTGAAGAGTACTGGTCCCAAGACAGACCCTGGGGGATGCCGCTCATTACCAGCCTCCACCTGGATGTAGAACCATTGATGACTACCCTCTGTCTGTGGCCTTTCAATAGTCAGTTAACACTAAAGACTTCATAACTATTATTTACTTTATGAGCAATAAAATGTATGTGCTTCTGAGTACAGAGTTGAAATTCAGGATGGAGATACTATTCAAGTAACAGACTGGATTTTTTGGGTGATACCTGCAAGAAGCTATTAGTAACAGCTAATAGTAATTTAGTAAACTGAAATACCTATGAAATTCCTAAGACCCTGAAGATCCATGAATATAGATGGCCTGAGTAAATTGGATAGTGGTCTATGGGCTTCAGTACAGTTGCATATAATAGAATTTGTTTTCATAATGACTGCAAATAACATACAAAAGGAAGAAAATTACAGTTGCAAATTCAAATGCATCAAAGGTGACACAGTCTTAAATCAGCTCCCATTTATTACATATCATGATACAGCCTTTAATGGCATGATAACATATCCCTAACTCATTAAATGTGCAGAATGTACTGTGATTAAAGGAAGAATGTTTTACAGTAGGCAAAAAAGCACCTTCTGTTTCAACACAGGATGAAAGCCGAGGAAAGATGGATGTACCTGTAGTTCTGTCACAGGCTGCATATGTGATGGCTATTACAATGCAGATAAAAAAGGATTTGAATACAACCACATGACCAAAGCTGTATTTGCTAATTTTTGAATACACAGTGTTTTCGGAAATATCTTTCCCTTAGCACCATTTTCTGCATGAAGTATGAGTTATATGCAAGAAAACTACATCAAAGTTAGGAGATGCTCAAGTATTTTTCTACTGGTGATAAATGCTTTCTTATTTCACTAATACTGAAATATATAAGAGTTCTGAGGAACAGTAAGCTAGCAAGAGTTGCTTTTAGCACAAAACAAACTCAGCTCTTACAAAGGAGTGCAAAACAATGAGGAAATTGAAAGATTGTTGTTATTTAAGCTCATCCAATGCTGGTTTAATGTCTCAGTTATGAAACAATGGAAACTTACAGCGTTCAAAACACAAGCATGCTTGAGTGTTTCATCTGTCTTGACAATATTTTTCTGTACAAGACTTTTTGTTGTCAGACAGCCCCCCTCTACATAAACAAATTCTAATTCCAGATTTAAAAACACCCCACTGCAAACTAAGTAGTCCCTTGTGTAGTTAAGCCATCGTGGATATTCTTCAACCAACTTTTTTTAAAGTGATTTCTTTTATGTTTCTTTACAAAGTATTTGCAGAGCCTGTGTCTGAAAGCCAAGCAGAAAGCACTGTTTCAGTTGTAAAACTTCTTATACATGAGATGTAAGAGAAAGGTGTTTGAGTAATTGGTAAACTGAATGATTTTAAAATGCATAGAAACATAGATTTGAATTCTCTGACTCACTACCATCCCATTTTAGTCAGGAGTGTGTTACAGAATCTTCAAAATGTTAGCTAATTTGTAATTTTCACTTGAATAAAAAGATTAGTGACAGCAAAAATTTTCATCAACTGTTACTGAGGCTTAAATGAGTTCTAAAGTCATAGACATTATAATAAAATACTACATGTTGAGAAATTATAAAACAGAAATACCTGTTTTGATAAGAATTAATTTTTCTCCAAGAAACTCTTGTACTTCCCGAAGCTTAATGTTATTTCACAGTGTCATCTCTATTTTATTCTGCAAGCCAGAATGTATAGAAATGCACACGGATATTGTTCACAAATATGAAAAACAGATGTTTTTGAACAAGAGTAACATTGGGGTTTTTTTTTTGAATGCTGAATAAATTTTCTTTCTTAGTACCTCAAAAAGCACAAAATTCATCATGGAAGAAAATTATAAAAACACGTATGACAACAATTCTGATTTTTCAATTATTCTGGAAGAATATAATGTACAAATTGTAATTTGCAATTCTTAATACCCAAAGAAAGTGATCTGCCAGTATTTTTGTTCCACCCAAATTATCCTGGCTCTTACAGAGTTCAATACCAGAATTTAAAACTCATTTTAGAATAGTGTTGTCTATTTCACTTATTTAAGACTTATTTTATATCTCTAACTACTTCTCATTGTCTTATGATTGTAATCCTATCTAAATTCACTATTTAAGTAAATAGAAAAGAGTGAAAGGTCTTTGAAATGTGGAAAAGAATACAAAGGTAGTACTCTGCAGACACAATAACTGCACGTTGTCTATTGCTAATCTTAGTTAATGTGATCTTGGTTAATGTGGATTTACCAGGATTACCAGTTTCATCTTGAATGTTGAGCTTTCAGTATTGCTGCAGAATAAAAAAAGATTTAGCACATGTTAGAATATGGATTTTAATGTAAAAGCACAGCGAGTTTATTTGGAAGCAGTTCATGAAAGATTTCAAGTGAAGAAACGGTTCATCTATTTGTTATATGTTATTATTTCCACAGAATAAGTTGTTTCCCTGCTATAAAAACATTAACAAGAGCAGCTCAGGTTTTCTATTGTTGCACTAATCATACAACAATTTAACCTTTTTTCCTTTTTTTTTTTTTTCTTGGTTTACAGGGAGTTCAAATTAAGCTTCATAAGTCATATCTTCTAAGATGAATGAAGATCCTTGATGTTATATTTCTGATGAAATTTGTATTCAGGACACTTTCACAGCTCAAGGTTGCCTCTGTGTAGACAAAAAGCTTTTCATTTTCTGGGGATGGCTGAAAATGGACCAGAGATTCTGAAAATAATTTGCAATTTATACCTGAGGGGACTAGGTCATATTAAGTGCATTTAATTTACGGATCAGAAATTGGGCTTTGTGAAGCTGTTTCTGGTAGTTTCCCAGCTGCTTGCTCTGCTTTTACAAAAAGCAGCCAGCTGTAGCCAATGACTGCAAGGAATGCTTTTGAAGGCCACTGCAATGGACGTTTCCAGGAGTAAGCTATGCTGCTGAATGAAGCAATGTTTGTTTCAGGACTGTAGGCACAGCAGGAAATGGATATTTGCATCCCACCTGCTCCACTCTGGAACCGACCGCTTCTTAACCATGTCAGAGAATGCAAATCTACAATGTCTGCATCTATCTTGAATGTGAGTAATGTGATACAACATGCAAAAATGGCATAGGTAAATATTGCAGATATAAATGTAGGAAAGTAAGACTTCGGGATCTCTGCTAGCTATGTAATGCTTTCAATGAAATATTGCTAAAAGCAAATATCTTTTACTTAGAGAAAACAAACTGCTCCAAAATGGCAAGGGGGACCCATTGTTCTTGTCCCAAGCCCTGAGAATGTTCTCTGCATCAAACAGCTTTTAGTCTGAGCTAGTTACGTAGTAAAAACCATTCAGTGTTTGGTGGGTGGGTGGAGATCTTGATATTTTTTTTCCTTCCCAGACTTCCTCTGGTACTGAACTGTATGTCTGCCAACCTTTGGATGAGCACCTGCAGGACAGAACATGTTTATTCAAGCACTGAAACTATTCTTAGACAGTGTTTGTTTTTTGGTAGACTTTCCAGTTGTTCTTGATTGCTAAATTCGTCTACATATTGACTTGCCACCCAGTTTACCTGCAAAAATTCTCTTACTGTTTGACCTCAATGATTTGGAAATGAATCATGATATATAAATGTATATTTTTACTAAATGTGTTTAATTTAAATTTGAGAAAAGAAAAGATTGAAATATCCTGCTTAAATTCTTGTGTCTATTAAATTCAATCAAATGAAGAGCTACCGGAGTACTGACATCAGAAATTAACCCACTATATATCCTGGAGGTGTGTTGAAACACACAGCAATGTCTTTCTTTAAATAAGGTGGAGCCAGGAAACTCTCATACCATTTGCCTTTAAAGCCACAGAAGTTTTTACTTATATTCAGTTATGTCTCTACAAATGCTGGAATACATATAGAAATTTGTAGTTCAAGCACATCCAGGTATTATGTGATCTGCAGATCTTCAAGCTCCTGAACCTCTGTTGAATCCAAGTATCTTCAGTGGCATAAATAGCTTTGAAGACGTGATTAGAGAGGGTTCATGTTTTTCTTTTGTCCTCATGTGACAAAAGTCTCCATTCCTTATGAGAAAGAGACTATTAGTGTGTAATGCAACTAAAAATGTGAGTACTGAGTGTAAAATCTCTTGGAAAAGCAATGGAGAAGGAACCCTGAAAGAAGGGCATCCCTTGTCCAAATTGGACAGCGGAGGAGTGTCACTGCAGGAAGTTAACACTGGAGCTTTTCTGCAGAACTAAATCTAGATACATTGTACATCTCCTTGTCACAAGGTGTCACAAGGAGGTTTTTAGTTTATGCAGAAGACATGAAGTTGTTGATGTCTCAGCCTTTCTTTCTTAAAATTAATATTCCCAGAACAGGGAATTAACGTGGTTTCTTAATGAGCAGCCCATCAAGAGTCAGTAAAGTCATTTTACAAGTCAGTAGAACCACATTTTACCAGTGTTTTGTTCTGAAAGAAATTCTCAGCTAAAAAGAAAAAAAAAATCGGAGTAATCAATCTATTTTTATACAAAGCACAGAAATTATATTCTACCACCTCCAGCGTGTTCTGTGTGGAGATGTCATGATAACTCTAAAATGAAATAACCAATAGACCTGTGCATACATTCTAGATAGGCCAAAAGTCCAGTCATAATCAGCTCACCAATAGATGTAACAAATGTTTTTACACTTTACTGTGTACTGCAGCTACTTGCATGGAACTGCCTTACTCTGAGGTACCAGATGTCTTTTCCTCTTGATCAGCACCAGAACAGCATGCCAAGCTGAACACCAAGACGAAATGCCATATTTCAAAAACTACTGGGAAAAATATTTAGAGAATAAATAAAAAAATTATGAATATGTATCTATAAATAGAGCTTAGAACATTTTACTTTTAGCTCCTTTTCAGCAATCAAGCAAAGCAGTTATTAAGTGCAAAGAAATTACTAGTTTTAAAATGTGGTTATTTTGAGCACACTTACCCAGTAATAACTGTACTATTTAAGTTAAAATGCATGCTAGTAAAGTGACTCTGAATTGCTAATAATTAACAGGAAAAACATATAAGTAATCTTTTACCTTTGATAGCAAGCTGAAGATAGCTAGTTTTTCTTATATTCTGAATACATATGTTTATTATTAAAAAACTCAAGCAAATGTTAGACAAATAAGATTATAGACAGACACTGAGAACCAGAAAGATGAATCCCTTCACTTTTTCATTGGACCAACAGAGGAATTTGTTTTCACATTAAACATTTTACAATGTACTGCATAAAAGAATATAAAGAATTAAGTGCCACAAGATGATGGGTAACGATTTAAATTCTAGTATATGATCTGCATTAAATGAAACTGACAGCAACATCACTAGCAGCTTTAAAAGGAACAAAATCAGGCTGCTAGCCAGCAGAATAAGATTTCTTCCAGCTGCCAGGAAAATTAAGGTTTAAAGCCTCATCCAGACTGGCCAACATTTGCATAGAGCAAGCCCTAATCATGCACAGTCTCTGCAGACAGGTGCAGAAAACTTGGTTCAAAGCATAGGATCATCTCCCAAGTCTCAAGGAAAATTTCTTCTTTTAAAAGCAGAGATAGGAAGTAATAACTGGACAAATGTGGGAGCTCTGAAAATCTAAACAGATGAGACTACTTAGGAGCAGAAGACTTTACTACCATACTTCATCTTCCATGAAACACAAAGAATATAGAAACTATGGGAAAGATGCACATCCTCTTCACCAATAAAGCAACATTAAAGCATTTAGCACTAGCTTTCAGTGAAATCTGAACAACTCCCCACTGCAAAATACACATTTCATTATTTCAAAGGTTTCTCAAGAGCATTTCTTTCCTTAAAGACACTAAAGTAGTGACCCAGTGTAGACTTTCTGCCCATAAAAAGACTTTGTTCTGCTTATCAACAGTAGACTGGCTTAGTAATTCACTATTTGCTAATATAACCTATTATTACGTTACTTAAGTACTGAAATTATTTTCCCCAGTGAAACAATGAAACAGAGATAAATATACTATGGGTCTTCACTGAGTTCAAGTGTTTCTTAAGGACAGAAACATCCCTCTGTCCACTTCTCTGTGCAATCCTTATTTAGAAGCACCAAGAGCTTTGATAGAATTGTTGTTTTTTTTTTCTCTCCCTCTTTTCTCTCACATCTTTCCATGCAGAAAATTTACAGACACGGAGGATTCCAGCTTACAAATTTTACAGTTTGCTTTGAACACAGCCTTGCTGTGAATGCATGGTCAGTACATGGATTTGACTTATGACAAATCTGAAATGATAGCATGACAATGTTGTTATGGAAATGCCTAACGTATGAAGCCATTTAACACAGTAATTTTAAACTTATCTTATCTGAGAGCTAGGGATGAATTCTCAGTTGCATCACCAACAGACATATGGTCTGAAATCTGTTCTGTGAATATGAAATTTTGCCAGTGGAATTTATAATGTTTTTACAGATTGGATTACTTGGTAAGGCATTATATGTAATTTGTTCTTACTGACATTAAATACTAGCAAAGAAAAAACACACCTTTCAGCCTCTAAAGAAATTTATGGGATTTTTTAAAATCAGCAAAAGTTTTAAAGGTGCATTTTACCTCCAGTTTAAGTACATAAGTTGTTATTTACAAGAGTCTGTGATTGTAGTTGTTCACAAATCCATGGGATGTAGACTGACAGTTACTGAGGCAGAAGCCACCTCGTAGAAGCCAAGACGAGTGATTTAAATAGTGCAATAGCTGTAGATCATCAGTGTGAGATATGCTTCCAGTCCATATACTTTTTTTTTTTTTTTTGAGTGGAGAGTGGTTTAGAAGGAGACAAAAGTGTCAACTCTTGCTTAGCTATTAGTAGAAATAGTGAATCTGTTCTGATATGGGGTGGTTCATATATATGTTCCCTAAGGGGAATAAAGTTAGAGGCAGAGGAGGTAAAGACTATGACTCAACTTGCAGGTACTAAGGATTTTTTAATGCCCGCTCACCTATTGAAATTACTGCCTGGAACTACTTGAAAAAAAGTAAAAGCTGTAATAGAGCTTTCTGCAAAACTCTGCACATTTCTCAGTCATAACCTGATGTTTCAGAAGACCCACTTCTGAAGTGGGAAAAGCAGATGAAATATCTTCTGTCTTCTGAAACCCTCTACATAGAGCCTATCCTCTTGATCTTTTGTTCTGAAGACACTTGAGAGTTAAAATGTTTATTTCTAAAGTACTGCATGTATAAATATAGAGCCCTAAAGTCAGATATTTTTTTCAGGCAGCAAGATGTCTCAAGATTATTCACAGAAGAGCTCTTTACCACAGAAGTTAAACTGCATATACCACAGTTGTCTCTTTTCCTAGATATTAATGATATGGAAATTCAAAATCCTTTCTCATTTTATTTGACGTTGATCTTATATTTAATTTGAAGCATGTGATACAAGCCATAGGCGTACTTTTGCAATAAGTTGCCCTTTAAACAAATAGACTTAAAGTTTATGGCAGACACATTATGAGTAAAATCAAGCACTTAATTCCACCTCACTTAGATTTACTCTTAGGGGCAGCTTATTATAATGAATATCAAATTCTGAGTTAGTAGCAGTGTGCATTCCCCAACAAGTGATTTCTCCTTCTCTGGACAAGCTGTAACAGGCATATGTTTCCTTCATCAACTATGAGATGCAATTCAGAGGAAGCCCAAGCAAGGCAAAGAGGTGCTTAATACATCCTGAGTTTTACAAGTCAATGAGACTACCTGCAAAGTACTGAAAGTTTGTACTCTTTACTAACAATGTCTTGAGGACAACCTAGAGTCTGCTGCTAATTTCTGAAATGTACTGATATTACTCACATAAGTGAACGGGTAAAGGAGGTGTACTCCCATAAGTGAACAGATAAAAGAGGTGTGGCTCATGAAAAGCAAAAGTTTTGTATCTTCTGCTGGTATGTGGCTTTTGTTTTCAATGGATTTACTTTCATGAGGGAAAAGATCTTGGAGGGTTCCACATAAAACATTTATTTACAGATCTCGGCGATATCGTGGCATCATACCCGAGGACTGAGGTCAGTGGAACACTGGTTTTACAGCAAAGCTCCAGCCTGAAAACTTTTCCATCTCAAATTGGTGAATACTGTTCTGTTAACGTCAGACTTAAACTTCCTCTCTTTTCCTCTCTTCTCTTTTTCTTTCACAAAAATGGAATCCTGAATCCCTGAATCTTTTTAGCACCCTCAAATTTTCAGGCAAAACAATCTGCTTTTGGAGCCTTTCTCAAGCAGTGCACAACTTGACTATTTCTCTAGACAAAACAGTGTATATGTTGAACACTCAAAGTACTTCTGTTATTACTAGAAAAAAAATTGCATTCTAGGAGGAAAATGTGTGCTTGGATAAATTTGACTTACTACTGCTCAGTTCATGTAAACTGACAAGATAGGAGGCCTGTACATTTAGTCAAATAACATATGAAGAACTAATTTCAAACTAAGTATCTGAATGCTATCCTGATTAACATCAGTTAGATGTTTGTACAGATTAACTTCACTATAATACTAAGATGAGGTAAAAACAAACAAACAAACAGAAAGCATACAAAATGCACAAATACCAAGCAATAAATTCAATAGTGGTTCAAATAAGTCTCCATGTTGCATTAAGGGAAGTTGAAAGGAAATATTATAGCTAGATAGATGTTTTGTTTGAGAGGGCTTTCTAACCTAATATTTTCTTTTATCTCAGAACAACATCATCTAATCTAAAGATATATTACATTTTGGAATATCGGAAATGCCAGAGACAAAACATAGCATCTTGCACATAGTATGAAAAGACAATGATAGGCATAGCCTTATTCACCAGATTTATTCTGTGAAACAGAGTGCACTTGAACTGTGAAACAGAGTGCACTTAACTACCTCATTTCAAGAAATGTTGTCAAGTAGCTTTTAATCTTACTAAGACTACCCATGTCCTTGAAAGTATTAACGATTCGGCAATTAAGAGGCATAGAACGTCGTGTCTTATATTTTGCCTTTACTTTACTGTTATTTTTTTATAATGGATAGTGACATATTTGATGTTCTATATGCCAGTTCTTCATCGCTTCATGTAATTCTATTTCTTCTTAAAGTAGAAAAGCCTTCACAGCAAGTTGAAAGTCACCAGACAATAACTATGCTCTTCTTAAGTCAAGGATAAAGTTTCCAGAATTTCAGTCATAACACTGTAGGAGCGCATTTCTGAATTCTATGTTTATACTTAGTAATTAGCAGAACCAATAAGCTGGCTTACTGATGGGATATAAGTCAGTGACCACGATGCAATACAACATGTCAACGCAGAGTGAGTCTTGAAGGCCCACCTACACAATTAAACAACTGAAAGTTTATGAGACTTGTTTATGATCATTTATGCTGACAGAAATAACTTCTTAATTCCAGATTAGAGTAAAACCCTTTCTCTTTCAAATATGAGATACCTCATAAAAACTCTTGGTATTAAAACTAAATAGAAAGAAATACCTGGGTGGCTTGCTGTAGGTGGCCCTGCATGAGCAAGAAGGTTGCACCAGAAAACCTTCAGAGATCCATTCCAGCCTCAGCTGCTCTTTAATCCTAAGGAAAATTTTATTGACTGGCAGCTATTTCTGATCTCTTGGGGAACTGGTCTTGTACACAGATTTGCAGTTTTAACCTAATAATTTAATTCCAGCAGTTGGCCCACCTTTAACAACAGATCTCTCCCTAACCACTTCACAATGTAGTTAAAATGCAAATGAAAAAGTAATTTGAAAAGTCCCAAGTTTAAAGCTATCTTAATGAAATCACTTCTTAATAATTCAGCACCCAAACTAGATAAAGTGATGTGACAGGATGCTAAACTGTGTAAGAATTTTAAGTTTGATCTGGCAGTTTTTATCGCTACTTTGTTTTTGTTTTTGCTTTTCCCTCATAATTCAGAAATTATATCATTTTTTGCCTACAAGATGAAAAGTGGATAATTCTGATTCTATCGGATCTATGCTGTATTGATTAACAAACACAATCTAAATTGCTTTCATAATTTTGCTTTTTATTATGTTTAGTGGACTTATACTTCTCTATATTAGCACTCAGATGGTACCAGAAATCAACATCAGTAGTGTGTACTTCCAATTTCATTTTGAATCTTGCATATTGTTATACAATCAGAGAATGAATATTTTATTATGTGCTCATAATCATAATGTACGAGAATGAGAGATCCTTCTACGACTACAAAACTAGATGATATCATTGGACAAAAAATTCTCCAAATTACATTTAGTGGCAGAAATCATATGCTTGTTCTTTCCCATCTGATACCAACCATCAAAGGATTAATGTATTTCTTTCATGAATAGAGAAAAGTATCTTTGTATATCTCAACTTCTGAATTTAGATTAGTGCTTACAGTGATTAAAAATCACTTTAGGAGATTAAATTCTGGCAAAATGAGCCCTGTGGCTTGTGTAGAATAGACTTGCAAGCTATGAACAAAACTTTTACTGAAAAGATCTCTTCTGGACATCTTCCTTGTGCAACTGTTGTGGATGTCTGTGTGCGATAGAAAATAAATTTTGTAAGAACCTTTGAAAAATTTCAGTACTGTAGGTTTTATGTTTTTAGAGGCAGTGGAGCACAAGATGCACATCAAGGTTATCTCATATTTGCCTAACATTGAGAACTACATATTCTACTTGCAGCTCGTAAAATCTTGGATGAATTGGTGAAATTGCTAATGAGTTTACTAAGCTACCAAACATAAAATGTGGAAATTCTGTTCTGAATAAAATGAGTACATATTATCTATAAATAGTGACAATTGGCCATAATCTAAAGAATAAGATACAGAAATGCCTATTATTACTCACCTGAATGGACAAAGATAACATATTGTATTCTTAGAGAGAATCATGAAATTAAGATTTCCTTATCACTATATCCAATTGAAAAACGTAAGTACACTTTGATTCAGGTAGAATGAATAATCATGTTAAAGCGGTCTGGATTACTTGATAGTAAGCAGAACTAAAATAATCAATGTTCCTGTTAGAATTCGTTGGAAAGAAGAGTTCCAGAAGCTTTCTCAAGTGTTAGGTATGCCAGAATATTGTCCTGGAGTAGAAAATTTCATTTAATTGTCTTAAGATGGCTTTAGAGCAGTTGCATCAGAATACTGATTGGAAGAAAACTTAGATACTTTTCCATTTTCTGGTTGACAGGAGGCTCTTTGCAAGGTGACAGTTTCATCCTCAGTTGCTGTTAACAGCTGAGGCACACACAGAAGAGTCCATGGGCCATCATAGAATTTAGGGTGAAAAGTGGATGTGCAACGGCCATTTTTAGCAGTTCAAGAGGCTGACATAGATTAATTTCATTAGCTGCATATTGGTGGGTGGGCTGAATCTTTGTGTAAATAGCTTAGAAAAAAATACTGATATTCCCTATCAATATCACTCTGATTATCAGTTTAAGATGTCACCTGACATTAGCAGCTAGATGATTTCCAATAGCTCTTACTTCATATTTCTAGAAATAAATTCAAAGTGGGCTTAACTGTAATTATCACTCCTCTTGCTTTTTTCCAATACACCTGAGGTATCTGCTGAGATTAGAACTCAGTAGTCTCAGTGTCAGTGATATTTACTGAGTGTTACAGTGATTCAGCTTTCATTTCTAATCAATAGAAGTTCACTGGAGATCTTGCACCGACCCAGTGCTAATTCCCCCATCATGCACACTGTCAGAAGGCAACGTTTGCATTTTGTCCTCTAATTGTGCCTGGGAGACAGCCCTGAGGATGGACTGACAGAGAGATCATACAAAAGCTTGAGTAGAGGAGGAGGAACAGCTTCTTAAATTCATCTCTGCATGTGTAAAATGAGAGGCAAATGAAAGGCAAATGAAATAATAAATTGTCTGACCCTCTTTTTAGAGCCTTAGTTGCCTTCAGGATGGAGATTTTTTCCCCTCCTTTTGTACACAGGACCATGAAAAAGAATGTTGCAGTTTAGGGTAAGAAAAACAACAAACAAAAAAACCTGGTGAGAAGGATAAGGCAAAAAGATCTGATAATCCTTGGATAGTTAGGAGTTTCCTAGTGATTATTAAAGAAACAAGTGCAAAACAACTAAAAATCTAGGACACTCAAACAAGAAAATGATTGTACATCAATTTAATGGCATTCTTTTATGGGTTACAGGAGAGTACTAAAGATATATCATGGGAAATACTCATGAAACATAGCTCCATTTATGCACACAGCATGGGCAGTTTTTTGAAATAATTCTTTTGATCAGCTTTAAATGTAGTAGAAAAATTTAATTTCATGAGCATCTTGGCAAGTAGAGCAAGACTTCCAGAACAGACCACAACAGTACTGATGAAACTGCATCGGTTGCAACCAAATTAGGAGAGAGCTTTAAAAGCATGTTTATTGTATTAAGAACTTATGGAAGCCATTAGTGAAAAGTCTATTCCAAAAGCAATATTTTCAGGTTTTTCTTTCTCTGGATGTTTTTATTTAAAAAAATACTCATATGAAAATTTCTATTGCTTAGGAGTACATTTTTTTCCACAGGGATTTTGATTTCAAGTCAGGAAAAAGCAGCAGTCACAGCTAGGTTCCTATGTGTGTATTTCAGTGCAAATATATCTAGTAATCAATAGGGAAAAGCGATAAAAAAACATATAGGCACTAGAAACAGAATTATATCTACGCAAAATGTTCTCGGAATTTCCCGTGAGAAGATGGTAGCTTTAAAAAGTAAGTTACAAATGCCATCCCTAATCAGGAAAAAAAAAGTATGGCAAACTTTTCACAGTGCACTTATGAAAGGCATAGAAAATAAGTATTTAAGGATACATACGCTGTCAGCTCTGGAAGTAGTTCACATTAATTAAACACATGAACTCTTTCAGCATTGACACTGAAAATGCCTCCATGAGAGCCTTTGCTGAGCACTCCTTGTCATCTAGTTAGCAGGTTACTGTCAGTAAGAGCAGCTGCAACATCACCCCAAAACTGAAAACATCAAGAGCTTCAAGAGAGCCCAAGCACTGCTTCAGGCTCACCCACAGGATGCCTTTGTACTCGCTAGGTTCTTCCATCGAGTTTCCTCTCCAGAGACACTTTGCCTTCCAATCTTGTTCTTATCACCTCACTGTTCTTTATCGCTCTTTCACTGCAATACAGATTTGTCCTTTCCGATTATTACTGTCAAACCTCAGAGTTGTCTGGTTTCTACTTCGACTCTCTGGAAGGCATACGGTAAATGTGTAGTGAATAGGGAAATGAAGTTAGAGGTAGATACAAATGTACCATAGACTGCCATAATACATCAGATTTGCTTGCATACTTACTCAGAAAAATGAAGGTGCTAAGTCACCCAAAAACAGACTTCCAGAAAACAGTGTTGTTCAGGCTGTTCTAGCCTTCTCAGTTTAGCATTTATGGCTAAGGATACAAAAAGATCCTGGTTTATCTGCTTTGCCTTTGAAAATACTTGTAGCTTAATCCACAAAAAAAAAGGTCAAACTCCTCTTGAATGACTTGTTCTTCTACTGTTTTTCTACAACCTCCTTCTCCTTCCAGCCAGAGACAATTTTTCAATTTCTATTTCTATTTCTACTGCACTTAGTCCTGTTTTTCAGTCCTTTTGATGGACCTTTCTGCAGATCAGATGCAAAAGCACTGCTGTTTGTTTTTTTTCCATTGCAGGAAGCCAATACAATGTACCCAGCTATACCTAAGACATGATCGAGCACTCCCAGTTTGTAGTAGATACAAAGATTTGGGTATTCATTTGCACAGTAACTTTAAGACTATTGGATGCATACTCTTTTGTTCAAAGACAATTTGAAAGGCCATTTGAATCTAAGGCAATAATTTTTTTCCAAAGAGCAGAAGTGATAAAGAAAAAAATACATTAAAAAGTGAAAAAGCCTTAGCTTTTAAACCATCTTAATAAGTTCCTTGAATCATTATCCCAGCCAACCACTGACAGGTCAGGATGAGGGCAGACTCACAGGCCATTAGGTGAAGGATAGATAAGGTACAAAATACGTCACCCTCAGTCCTTCTCTAGCAATAATAAAATCCCTTCATTTTATATTTTTTCAGCATGTATTTAGCTAGAAGTGTTTATCTAAAATTGTTCACATCAAATGTATGAGATACTTGGAAAGTTACAGAATCTTTCAAAACAAGAATATTCTAAGAAGAAATTCAAAGGGTACTTCATTTTCAAGAAGAAAGTGATTAACCCTATTTGCAGATAACATTTTATCTTGAATTCTCACTCCTTCTCTTCACATAATAAGGAAAAATAAAGTTTTTGTAAACTCATAAGCAAACACACAGTAACAACTATGGGATATTTACTAGGCAGCTTACCGCAGGTGCATGCACAGTTGTAGAGAGATGTCCCATTTGCCAAACTTCACTATACAGTTAAAAAATAAGATTATGAATTGTTTTCTTTTCAAATTTGGATGAGGAAACAGTGATAAAAATATAAAAAAGAAAAAGCGCTCAGGAGAGTTAAGCTGTCTCATTTGTTTTATTTAGGCCTTGATTAATTTTCTTTTCAAAATTAAAATCAAGAATTTTAAATATATAATACATATTTTAACATGTTTTAAGTACAAAATACAAATAGAAACTGCTACTACCTGATTTAATATCAGATTTTTTATCAATATGATTTGGGTCAAACAGTATTATGTAACAGAAAAATGAAGATCAACAAATTTTCCAATGGCTTTGAGGATAAGAAAATGGATGAAAGAGAATGGAAATAACCAAAAAAAACCAGAAAAATTGACATTCAGTGGATGTTCAGAAAGTGTAATTTACATGTATAGGAGACAGAGGGGAGTCATTAAAGGAAAAGCAAATTACGGGATAGTGTAAGTCAAAATCTGTTCTCTTAGAACTTTAATTAGCCACCCTCATCACGGTTTTTCTCTTACAGGCACTTCTGCCCCACTGCATTCAAACTACACCAGTTTTGTGCGCATCTAAATTCAGGGATAAATTACATGTTTTAATAAATACAGCCGTCCTCTGACAGGCTCATTCTGCAGCTTGTCACTCTTTATGATGTTGCTAAAGTTAGGGCAGCTTTGATGGAAAATTCGTTCACTCACTGCAGCCCGGATTTATCTGCCTTAGAAGCATGATCTGAGTCAAGCTCCTTACATTTTGTGATGCTGCAGAGGAAATTTTATGGCAGTAAATATTTAAGGATTATTTCATTTGATGAAATACAAAAATGTATACTGTTGTGTGCAGCATAATTTATATAGTGTATCTGATATTGCACTTATTTCATACTGCCTGGGCTGCTTCAGTATCAAATATGCCACAAGCTGTCATTTTTAGGTTTGAATTAGCAGTTCATTAATATGTGTAGAACACTTCATGTTCCTCAGCAATCATCCCATGATGCCTTTAAGGTCTGGGAAGCATCACTAGATCAGTTTAAAATTGATTTATGTTTTCAGGGCTATCACCACAACATATTGTTTATTTATTTGTAAACTGAGACTCTTGAGCACTGCTCTGGTGCAAGGGATAAAAAATATTTAGAGACTGACTGCACACAAAGGTTTGTCAAAGGACGGCGTTATTTTCATTCTTGATCTCTGTGGCCATTTTCTTTATCATTCCCAATTTTTGCACATCATTTGACTACAGTCTCCGGATACATTTTCTTAAATTGGTTATAACAAGGCTATAAAGCATGCTATATTCCTACTTCCAGCCATAGCAATACAGCCAATGTCCCACTCTGCCAACTCATGGTAATAGGAATTCAGAATGAATCAAATTTCTGCTCAAAACCGTGAACCTTTCTGAAGTCACTGCTTTTCAGAAAACAAACCTCCACTCTGAACATAGAACTTTATTGTTAACTACATAGCTTGGCATACAGTCTATTTTGTTTGCCAAGACCAAGGCTGCAGGGCAAACCAGCCCAGTGCCAGAACAGCACCAGCCATGATGTCAGTGATGCTGGAGCAGGTCTTACCACAAAGTATGGCAGCAGTTTCCCATTTAGCAATTATCAATAAGAGCTGATGGGTGGTGGGGACAGAGGTATTAGAAGACACATAATGAATTATGCAATAAGTTTGTTCTCATGTTTCTTTCAGTTTCTCACTGCCACTTACAAGTGGTCTATCAAATCACAGTAAACAAACATCATAGTTTTCTCCACAAGAATAACAATTAACAATGCTTATTTTACATTGTAGAAACAATAGCAAATTTATTGTGAACTGCTTATGAGACAGGTGTCTGAAAATTCTCAGTTTTAATCATGTCTTACGAGTAATCGCCGTGTCTCCTTTGGCAAGTGATGCCATCTTCCCATTCTGATTTTTCTTTTAGTGATACTGTATCTTTGTTATTCACAGTCTGATGTAAAAACTAAAAGGAAATGTTTATACAATACTTTACATATGACAAGAGCTACCAAAAAAATTGACCATGTTTTTTTTGTATGAAAAATACATTATTTCCCACATATCAATTGAGTTATGACGCAAAGGAAACAGAATTGTAACTGAATTTCTGTCAAAACAATTTAAAAATTGGCACAACTTGTAAACAGGTTTCCCTCAAGGTTTTATATCTTAAAAAAAAAAAAAAGTTATTCCACTTTTAAATTAATAGCATTTAACTGATAGTCCTTTAAGTGTCTTTTAATTTCTCTATTCTCAATTCATAGTCTGTTCTCAGAATTTTTACGAGAACTGAAATGAGCAATATTTGAATATAAACTTACTTTAATCTCTTCTGTTTTAAAACATTATATTGGGAAAACCTTTAATAAAATTGAATTCATTAGATTAAGCTGTAACTACAATATAAACAGGCATACATTACAGACTTTAATCACCCCATCCTTGCAGTTACCTTTGCGTTCACACTGAGAATGAGGAGAATTTACAGCTCCACAGAAACTGCAGGCAACTCAAATGTTGAAAACACACACAGTGCTCATACAAGATTGGAGAGAAGTGATGTAGGAGCTGACTTCCCAGTGTAGTGGGGTAATAGCGTAGAAAAAAGGCAAAGCTGGTCTGTGTTTGTGGGGATGGGGTGGCAGAATGGTGGTAGGTCAGAAAGTACATTGGTGGTCATTGCCTGGCTGGAGCAAAGGGGAACTGCTCATGCTGCTTGCACTGCATTTCTGAGAAAGAACCATGGTAGGAGAACAGCATGCACACAATGATCACTGACTGTAAAAGTGAATGACTTTTTGCCTTTGTGCACACTGTTGCCATGAGATGTTGGAGAAGTCTGAAGTTGCTAAAAATTTCAGAGCTTTTAGAAAAAGAATGGAATTTGATGGTGGTGATATAGATATGAGGAGAAAATGTTGAAAGAAGAAATAGCTAGAATCAGGCATTGCTTGGAATCTTGCACATAAGTATATTATTGCTTAGACCATGAAAATATTTTTTAAAGGTCTGCATAACCTTCACACTTTGTTTCTTCAACCTTATATGTTGTTTCTTCTCCTCGGTGTATTCATTCTTTATTTTCTTCAGTACCTATGCCATTTCATGTCTTGCTCTCACAACAGAGAGATACTTTATAGACAGTGCCACTGGCTTATTTGAATTTAAGGTAATGGAAGCAAATAACATTTTAGTGGCTGAGAAATGAGTCCAGAATACTTACAGCCTATTTTATATATCGCTATACTGCAGTGTTAAAAATGATGTCCTGAAATTACTTTAAAATACAACTTCCACTTTGAACAGGCTAGAAAATACTGTATGCTATGTGAACTCTTAGCCCTTGACCTCTGTTCTCCTGAGAAGTAGTGAATAGCCATCTGGAACTGTATTCCTATTCCTTCTGCAAGAGTGCATGACAGCTGACACCAAGGAGTACATATGAATGGCCTTTTAATGTTCCTGTGTTGGGCAAACTGTATTTTATTTTTAATTTAATATGGAATAGGATTTAATACTAGACTCAGAATTAATTTGGAAAGGAATATAAAGCCCAAATGAGAAGTCATTCACAGTCTTAAAATCATTCAGATAGAATACAGATTATCAACTCTGGAAATTTTAACGCTATGCAAATGAGAAATTTGCATGCTGATGTGTTGTGGGTTTTTTTGTTTGTTTTTTGTTTCATTTTTTTTTCTTGAAAAATTATGATTTATGGCAAACAGCCTTAAAACATACCTATAAGGAAGTCTTTATATTAATTTAATGAGAGTCTTTATTAATGTAATTGGTACTCATTTTAAGGGTATATGAAGTCACTCAAGGATCTAGGTTTCCTCCTTATCAGTGCGTTCTGTGTATCCATTGAAAGACTCTGACTGCCAAATCAAAAGCTGAAAATTTCACTGAAAATATTCAATCCTGCACTTGAAAACATTTCATCCTAATAAAAACTGACTGCTAATGGATCACAAAGTTCTGAGTAAGAGTCAAAAATAAAATCAGACTAATCTAACAGCTACTTCATGAAAATTTTAACTAAAGAAAAATTAATTTAGTTAAAGTAAGTGGGCTTATGGTTTAGGATAAGAAACTTCAGAATACTCCAGTCACTTTGTTCTGGTACACTAAGAGATCACAGTGACCACAAAATGGATGAGGTGGCATGGCCCCTCTGAGACTGTCCAGTTCACCCCCACTATGCAGAGCTGGGTCACCTACAGCAGGCTGCTCAGGGCTGTGTCTTGTGTATCTTCAAGGATGGAAACTTTCTGGCCAGCCTGTGACAGTGCTTAGTCACCCACAAGGTAAAGAAGTGTCTCCTGATGTTCAGAGGGGACCTTCTGTGTTTCATTTGTCCCCATTGCCTCTTGTCTTGTTTGGGTACCACTGAGAATAGCCTGGCTTCATCTTATCTGCATCCTCCCTTCTCATATATTTTACACATATATAACACACTCCTGAACACATTCTTCTCCAGGCTGAACAGTCCTACCTCTCCCAGACTGTTCCCTCATTAATGATTCTTCAGTTTCTAGAACATCTTTGTGGCTCATGGCTGGACTTTGTCCAATAAATCCGTATTTTTCTTTTACTGGGCAGTGCAGCACTGGACCCATCACTCCAGAAATGACCTCATCGAGGCTGAGCAGAGGAAGGACCATCTGTGTAAGTCTGCTGGCCCCCAGATCGTCCTGATGCATGAAGTTGTTACTTCCTAGATACAGAACTTGACATTTCCCCTTTTTGAACTTCTCAGATTCTTGTCAGTTTGTTTTTCTCCACCTGCTAGGCACCAAACTTGCTATCACAGAATGCTATCAGGATAGTTAACCACAGTTTCCCCATGCTGACTTCTCATAATCACCTTTGACAGACAAATCTCTTCACTTTTGCCTGTTAGAAGCAAGAATATATGTATATTTTGCCATTTTAGCTGGAATGCGAATTTGGATGTAGAAGAAAGGTATAAATTAGGGTTAGCATTATTGCTGTGGTGATATGAGGCATGTGAGAGGAAAATACATGCATGAGAAGTGACTGTGTGCTGCAGCCTAAGCATTCTGGTCAGCAGTGCAGAGCATGAAGAAGCATTTTTCATGAATGAAGAATGGCAAGAAGCTGGGAGGGATGGGGCTTCGAGTAACCTGGTCTAGAGGGAGGTGTCCTAGCCAAAGCAGGGGGATTGGAACTAGATGATCTTAAAGGTCCCATCCAATGCAAACGATTCTATCATTCTATAATCTCCTTACAGCTAACCTGAGCTGCGGTGAGCATAAATGTCTCTATTCTGCTTTTTAATCATGGGAGAAACACCCTCGTGTCATGCTCTGATGATATCACATTATTTTCTGTCCCACTCTCCCTCCAGTCACCATCACATGGAGTAGAATATGCTGCACATGTGGTCACTCAAGAGGGAAATGTGTGTGTGTTTGGGAGGACAACCATCTTCCCCCTCTGTCTATCCACATGCCACAGCAGAGACCTTGTTCCTACCTTGGATTATCCCCAGCCTGGCAGAGACTGCTTTTGTAAGAGAAAATGCTGTATGTTCCTGCAAAATTATCACAAACTGCAAATCAACCAACTTAGTAGCTGTGCCTGGTACAGGAGATGAAGAACAGGATGCTGGAGGATGCAGAGCCAACATGTGTTCTATTGAGAACAGAGCCGTATGAAAAATATATCTTCTATGGTGGGATTTTTCAGGTCTGACAAAACATGGACTGTACTGGCATCCCCTTGTTTCTCCTGCTTCTTGTTCTTCCCAAGTCTTGCTTCACCTTAATTTGTGTCGCACAGCCTGCTATCTACTAAACCAGTAAAAGACAAATCCATCTGGATAACTTGTGCACACATCTCGTGGTTGATTTTACTGTTGTTTTGTTTGTTTTTACAAGATTTCTGCTGCTTTGGGGGGTTTGTTTTGCTTTATTTAGCTGAAAAACATCTCGTGTGGGAAAACCAGCACTTTGTGCATGTAATTAGGAAGGTATGCTGCTCTGCTTCTGGAGATGCATCATCAAAAGCAGGGAGATTTTGGCACTTATTGAAACAAATAGCTTTTGAACATCTGAAATTGCTCCTTGAATATATTTTGATTACCATGTGAGCATGGTAATAAAGGAGTCTTTTGTGAGAGAAAAGATTTGGTCTCAAGTATTAATGCTGCTATGCTGTGAGCTGATTATCTCCCAAGCTGAACCTCTGAAACACTTTCTCATTGATAAACCCTTCCTACCAGCTTGCAGATAGATTCTGAGAAGGAGTGTGTGCAATGGGGTAAGGAGTCCTGTTTCAGGCAGAAAAATAGCAGATCCCACAGTGATCAGTGGCAATCTATCTCCCTTTCAGTCTCCAACAAGATCTTTGATTTTTTCACAGACCGCATATGTTTGGCTGATGCTTCGTTTCCTTTGCTTGACTGTGTTAGGTATAGATAGCATCAGCTGCAGTTCCCAGCCCTTGAACTGTTTATAACTGAGGTAGCCTTAACACCACTGCAGACATAGGGAGAGGAATCTAACCCGTGTGTGTGTTTGATTCCACTGGTCTGTGGAGTTCAAGAGGAGTTAGACATAGCAACAAAAATCCTGCCTGGATGCCTCCTTGTGTGACCTGGTGTAGGGAACCTGCTTTGGCAGGGGGGTTGGACTCGATGATCTCTGGAGGTCCCTTCCAACCCCTACAATTCTGTGATTCTGTGATTCTGTGAAAAGAGGTTTATACTTTCGAAGGACTTCTGAAGCTTAATTCCTGTTTTCTACACAGACACAGAAGTCCGTCTCTCCATCTTCTTCATTCTTCACTACAATTATAGATACAGTGCTTGCATATAGTTTTTGTCCACAAAAGCAAGTTCAGGAAATTGAGAAAGAACTGGGGCCCTCACCCCAGCAATTGATCACAAGCAGAGTACAGAGGCAACCAGTAGTCAATACCTGCTATATTATTGCTAATTCTGGCACCTGTATCACAAGCATTTTGATAATTGCACAATAGTTTTTGTTCAAGTCTACTTACGCAGCCAATATTTTTAATAGGATTCATATAGGTTAAAAATGAGCATGTGGTTACTGAAAAATGCTGTAAATAAGCGGCCAGATGCCCTTGAAGTTTTCATATTCAGTCAATACTGTCCCCAAAGTCCTCACACTTTTTTTTTTAATTTCATGAGTTTTAGAACAACCTGATGATTTTTGAATCTTTGACACTGATGAAAATAATATTACTTCAGTCTTTTAGAGCTTTAGAGATTTCTTGAATGTTCTCAGACTGCAAAACAGTTCCCTCATCTGTAATGTGAGTACAGTTCGTTAAATAAAAATCCATTAACATTAATGAGGCACTTAAAAAAACTATAAGAAAATCTCTAAAAATGACTTAGCTTTTTTTCTGCTACCAGCTACTCAGCCACTGTTTATAGATATTCAATAAGTTTCTTTATAAAACTGGAATTAGGGTGTTGAAGAAGAACCAAAGCTGAACCTTGGCCTGTGTTCATCAAAACTGTCTTCAAAAGAAAAAAGAAAAAAGGAAAAAAGCTCCACTGTATTTAGCATCAGCAGCTTTTCTCTCTCCACAAAAACTGAACAGTTCATCAATTAGATTGTGTGAATCTTTCATCCATTCCAGACAAATATCCCTCTAATTTCTTAGACATCATAAGGAATATTTTTATAAAAATAATGTAAAAATTAGATAACTCCTCCATTTGATATAGTCTAATACAAAGTGTACATTCTGATACAGCCAGCATAAGAATGGCTTTCAGACAGCCTGAAAAACTGAAGTATCCTGAACTTCTGGGTTACTTGTTCACCTGCATCCACTTCTTGATGTAGAATAGTGAAGTTTACTGAATTAATTGAGGTTACAGAAGTAAATTCAGGCACACAGAAAAACTATGAATGGCATAGGGCAGAGTTCAGAGTCAATTGAAATGGTTTTGATTTGAGAAACAAGGCATGCATAGCTAATAGTAAAATTAGGATAGCCAAGCAAAATAAAATACATATAGGTACACATAGTATCACGTTAATAATTAATTTGTTTTGTAAAGGGCAAGCAATGTTCAAAGTACTTCACAAAATTGCTAACAACCTCAGACAGAGATAGCTGTCAAACAGAACTAGCTGCAATAGAGATCTGTAGCAGTAATTGATAGAAACATGAGCATTAAAGCTGAGTTACTTACATGAAGGAATTCAGCACCTCATAAACCTCTTTCCATGCAAAAACTGACCTTTCAGATTAATGACAGACATGCCTGCCTCTTGCATGGAAACTCAGCATGCCCAACACTGCTTTTTCCTCATCTGCCAGAACAAAAACATTTCATCCTTGTCTTTTTAGGACAGTTTCATCTCACGATAACAATAGTACAATGGAAAAAAAAAAAAAAGAAACATGGTTCAGCAAAATATCCTTCCTTGAGTCTTGTCTGAATAGTTTGCAGTAGAAATTGACTGAGATCACTGCAGATCAGTATAATAAAATGGTGATGATCTGTTCCTTTTTAGAAAATGTAGCAATAAAGAGCTTTTGTGTTAGCATTATGCTTTTATTGATAGATACCATACAGAAGACCACACACATTATCATAGTATATGAGAAAAAGCATAGCTGTTTCAGCAGACAAAAAACAAAGTGCAGTTGATTCATCGGCTCCTTTAAGAGCACTGGCATCTGGACCACAAGCACTTCAAAGTCTAATGCTGTACTGAGATGTGCTGCTTTGAAGTACAGCTGCTGATCTAGACAAATTTTGGAGCCTAAACCAGCATATGAATCTGCTGTACTCAGAAAAAAAAAAATCTATTTCAGATGCCAGTTTTGACTCATTTTAGAAAATTGCTGTCTGGATCGGCTGTACTTCAAAGCAGAGCATCGCAGTGTAGCATTTCCCTTTGAAGTGCAGCTAATCCTGATAGTGGGCTTTCTCCCTCCCTTTCGTTTAAAGTAGTTAAAATTGGCATCTGACCTTACCAGTATTTCTCCTCATCTTCTGTGTACTCTTCCCCTCTTCCTTATTTTTTTTTTCCTTTGCCCTCTGAAAAATACAGCAATAATTGCTATCTTTATAGCTCCTGCATTATCAGAGCTACTATAAATAAGGTGGTTTTGGGAATAACCTCTATCAAGTCATGTAATAGACAGTAACCGAACATTGCACATGGCTTGTCATAAAGTTTGTTAATAAATAATTCTGGATTGTGCCATCTAAGAAAAATAGTGCTCAAAACAAATCTCTTGTAAATATTTGCATTCAGAATATTCATAATCATGTTTCTACAGTAACTCTTTGTTAATGGCCATTAGTACTGGAATAAAAAGAAGCTGAGATTAATAACAACTGACCTTTAAAAAATGAAATGTTAAGCTGTTTTGTAACTAAAAGTCTTTGGTGCCAAGTCAGGAAGGCCGGATGGAATGGGTTTTACTGGGGAGGATGAAGATCACCACAGGCAGAGTTTGCACAGTTATCAAAGAGTCACAGTATGACAGAATGGCTTAGGTTGGAAGGGACCTCAAAGACCACCCTGTCCCAAGCCACTACCATGGACAGGGCTGCTCCCCACTAGCTCAGGCTACTCAGTGCCCCTTCCAACCTGACCTTGAGTGCATCCAGGAATGGGTATCCACATCTTCTCTGGGCAGCCTGTGCCGGTACAAATGGATCTGCGGGAAAATGCAGAGCGTCCATCATGGCAGGGCAAGATAGGAGCTAAGACCTGTTCAGGACCTTTCTTCAGAAGCTGCTGATCACATCTAAGAGCAGCCTGCCTGAGCAGCATCGGCTTCCTTTCCCCAAGAGGATCAACTACTGTCAGTTACATGATGTACCAAAGGAAAGGGATTTCCCTCTTGACATGTGCAGGAAAGGAAATGAATTATTCTTCTCTATTAGTAAAGGAAAATCAGAAAATGTGTTCTTCACATTGATTATAATTATGGTGCTGGACATTCAAATAACCACTTACAAAAAGAGTCCTGGATAGACCAACCTCATTCTCTGATAAACCTGTCAAAAGGTTTTGATCTTGCTGAGAGGTACTGAGTCCTGCTGACTCGCATTTGCAGGTGGCTCACTAAATCCTCACTGGAGCAAACCTCTGAGGAGAAGGATGTTGAACATCCTCTAGACAAACTTGGATGAATAGGAACATCTGGTTTTGTAAATAAAAACAAATCCTGGAAAACATCATAAGCTTTAACCCTGGAAAGTGTTTGTGTTTTGCATTTGGAAGAGCATTTTATTTCCTGAGTACCTTAAGAGTAGCCAAAGCCATCACTTTGCAGACAAAAAGTGGGAGCAGGGTCAGGAGCAAACGAGAGCCAAGAGGAAGGCTGCTCTAGCTGTGTGTGCAGGAAACAGACCTGGCTTCTCCCTAACCCTTCTGTGCTAAGACCTCTGAAACAGACATTCCCACCTCACTGAAAATGGATGGATGCAGCTGTTGTTTGTGAAGCTTGATAGGGAAGACCAGAAGGAAATTACTTGTTCCCTCTCTCCTCCTAGTAGTGAGAGAAAGAATGCTATATGCACAGTTGCACCAAACTCTCTAAGCAGAACATTAACTGCTTATTTTATCCCCTCAGTCACCTGAATGAAAAACAGTCATGCATTTCCACATTATCAGTTGCAAGAAATTTAGAAGAATGTTATAGAGTCACACTTTATTTTGACATTTGTGAGTCCTGACTGAGCGACTCTTACAATTCCAAAAGGCTTTTTAGCAATTCTTCTCTCTTATATACAAATAAGGGATGCTCACTTTTGCTAAAAAATTAATAGATGTATAATGAAGAATCATTATATACTGCTCAAACAGAAAAGTGAAAGAAAAGCAAAGAAACAAACAAAAAATCCCATCACTTAATACCGAAAAAAAAACCCAACACCACCAACAAATAAATGCCAGTAAAAAAAAGAGAGCAATGTAATGACAGCATCTCTCATTTACTGAACAATAATTTTGTGGAGAGGAAGTACTGGACAATGACCAGCATTTTATTTACACAGGTCATGAGACATGTCACTTGGGTGATCTGTTCCTGTCAGGAAGATTTTAATTAGAAAATTCCTGGAGGGCTCCTGCTCCCACTACGTGCTTATTAACATCTAAAGACAAAAGGAGTTACTAGAAAAGCCTGAGGAATGGACAGAGAACTCAGGTTACACTGGAAGGCAAGACTTAGCTGCTGCTAGCATAGAAGAGACACTCAGAATGGCATGCTGGATTTTGAATGAAAAACTCTCAGTCCTATTATTAGTGAGTATATTTAGAGCTAAAATCCTAATTGGATATATATAAATATTTCAAGCTTGTTAAAGGCATTTTATGGTTTGCTTAGAGTAATACTCCCGAGCTAAATGTAAAGCTTGCTATAAAATATTCAGCAACCTTTTTACAACTAGTCTTAAAAACAATTTAAAGTCTTACTGTTTTATTTTTAATTATTTCTAAGTCTGTATACATTAGACCTCAGATAAAGGGAAGAGAGGATTGGCATTGTAATTCAAATTATATTACGTATCATTTTCAGAGGTTTTGGTCAGATGGGTATGAAGAGTAGAGAAAGGAATTTCCTCAGTGTCTAACTCACTCTGTTTCTGGAATTCTTTAATTTTAAGTTTTATTGCCTTTTTAGACACCAGGCTAAGCCTTGTGTTTAAGATCAAGTTTACCACCACACTGTAAATGTCATCTGTATCCTCTGTTGGGGACGTGGGGATAGGGCTATAATCCTGCATTTGCTAACAGATAGCCTCATTCCAGCAGGCATTTGTGATTTCTATCATCTGTGATCAAGAGATGCATTGCATGCTTATTTTGAAGTATTTCTCAGATACTTTTCAAAACTATAACCATACCTAGCTTTATACGCATTAAAAAATATTCTTAGTTTCACTGATCTGCAGCCTATCTGCTTTGTAGTTGGTGTGGCTGGGCTTGAATTTATATCTGTTTATTGATACCTTCTGCTGGTATGAAGATGAAGATGCTTACATTTATACACGGATTATGCTGGGAGTAAGTATGAATTTGATTGTTAAAAGGCTCCACAAGAAGAATGAATGTGTAATCTGATTTTATTCACATCTTTTTATGTTATATATTTTTTTTATGCTTAGCAGTAATTTTCTCATATAAAAGTATTGTGTTACTGTAGTGTTGTCTTCCTTTTTTTTTTTAATCTTCTGTTCCAAACTTGTGATCTAATTTCTTTATACTGTTATATGCACAGTCAACCTTGGCTTGGGCGAGAGCTTCTGCAACGTGCCTTAATTTTAACTGCATGCTAATCCTGTTACCAGTCAGTAGAAATCTTATTTCATTCTTAAGAGGAGCAAGCACTGTAAGTACCATCTCTCAAATAGCCATATTATCCTCTCCTTTTCATTTCTGTAGTTCCACAACATTGTCCATATCAAACATTTTCCAAGGAACCTTAGGTTTTGATAGAGAACTCTGTAGACTATTGCCTAGCTATTACCATTTAAATTGTCAGTACTTATGACTGAGGAGAAACAAATTACTTGTTTAACGCAACACTCAATGCAACACTGATTTTGGCAGCCACATAGCACAGTGTCATGAAGTGAAAAGTGAGGAGCGACAAAAAGGGGTTGTAAGAATGCAACTCAGCCAAATGAAGAGAATATTCAAATATCATGAGTATCCTACGTGGCTGTAAAGAGAAAATAAGTGAGAGGAAATGTACATATAAACATGTCACAAGTATAATAAGGAACATGCCTAAGCCCTTTTGTCTGAGTGGAGACCATTTAGTTCTTCCCTTCTTGTAAGCATGTGTTCTCTGTTTTTGAGGGGTTGTCTGCTCAGAGGCATTTACATTAACCTTGGCATCACACATAGGAAGTACTTACGGCTTTATCTCTACTAGCTATAGCTTCAGCTTGCAGTGAGTTATGAGAATAAGAACTATTAGAATTCCAGTATCATTTGTTTGGATTATCACTGATGATTTCACAACTCTGAGAACAACTGGAATTTATAAATCACAGCATTAATTTATTTTATTGTCAGATGATTCTTATTTTCAGTTCTGGTGGCGGGTTTTTTTTGTCCTTTAAAGCACTGTAACATTTCATCTAGTCTTCAGGCCAGTAATCATCAATGTTTTTTGACTATTTGAGTCCAATGGATCTGAGAATTAAAAAAAAAAAAAAAAGTCCTGAATTTCTGAACTAGTTTGTGAATTTATATAAAATATTTGCATGCCCATTTAAATACTGAGTAAGAACTTGGAGAAGCGCTACTCTTCTCACAGTTTATCAATATTTCGATTTTCTAAACAATATTCTGCACTAGGCAGGGTTCTGGTTCCAGCATGGCCAGAACAAGACGAATCAGTGCCCATCAGAGGCCCATCATGGCACCCTGCAGTGCTCCAGATTTTTGAAAAGTTTATTACTTGGGAAGCAACATGGTTACACGCCAGGATCTTTGGCACGGCACTGTGTCAGGACAAGCAAGCAATCCAACCAGCCAGCACATATTTCAGGGGCTGACATGGGCCTGCAGGTGCTTCTGAGGTTCCTGCAGAGACTGTTGGCCGAGCTTGCAAGCAGCAATGGCCCAGTCTGATTGTAAACACAGCCATCTCTTGTGCTCTTATTCCAGCAAATCAGTTGTCAGCTCAGATAAGCTCCTCAAGTGTCATAGAGGAAAGCAGTTTTGCCCAACCTGAATTTGAGCCCCTTCATAAGCTGAGTTGTTTTAAGAAATCTTAGAGTGTTGTTAAACCAAAAACACTTACTTGAGCCCCAAAGTTAAGTTGGAACCAGAACTTCATTTTTAGATATACTGAATTCCTCTAACCTCCTTTCCAAAATGGAAGTTGCAAGTAGTAATACGAATGATATAAAACAACTTTTGCTTTTTTACCAAGTGCTGTGGAGGAGCACCAAGGAGGCAGCTTGACAAAAACATCACATTTCACAAGGTGGTTGCCTATGGAATAGCTGTAAATGCAAGTAAGCTTTTTTGTTGTTGTTGTTGTTCTTTGCCTTTGAACTATTTTGAATTTCACAGTGATTCTGCATAATGTCATCAGCTCTGACATGTGCTATTTTAGTACTAGCATTTGATAACTGCATCTTTAAATAAGTCAGGAAGTCTCATTTCATTAACCATTTGTAATCCTTTCAACTTGGATAATAACTAATGGTTGCCCGTTAGCTGATTTGGTTTCAATAACTTTCATTGTACCCGTTAGAGCAGATGTCTGGAGAGATGAAATAGCGTTATAGACTGATTTCCTAAGGAAATGATACTTATGAGCTACACTGTTCATCTGTCCACTGTTAAATCTTCTTCAATAAATTTTCAGTCAGGTAATAAATTTCATCTGACTTTGAAGCAAGTAGCTATCTCAAAATCATTAAATTCCTACATATTTTTAAAAAGTGGAATACAGGTACAGGGTAAACCTGCATCTTGAGATCTCAAGTTTTCTGTTGATCCCTTCGAATACTGATAATTTGCCAGGCTGGGACAAAGACAACACTCTCCTGTTCCCCAGATGGTTAAAGGATCTGGGGGAAGAATGGAGCTTGGGGAATTTAGAAGACACATGGGGAACAGGGATAGCGTAGGGAAGAGCAGTGTACAGAGAAGGAGGAATAAAAGGTGATACGAAAGACATAAGTGCATAGAGATGGGGAGGTATCTGGGAAAGGTGGCATTGTTCTCTTACAAAAAGTGATGGAGATGCAGGAGGTAATCAGGGTTATTTATAAGCAAAATACATTGTAGGGTAAAAGTATTTCCCCTAGGCTGGCTGTGAGGGTGGATCTCAGTCCCAAAATACTTTGCAGTCTGTGTGTAGGAGCTGCTTTCCTTTGTGTGTATGGGCAGTCAGTGTCCCCATATATTGAGGACAAACATATGGAGTTAGGATCACTGTCAGGAACCAACAAGTAAAATTTGTTCCTTGTATTAGCATTAAAGAATTCAGAGCAGAAGGCGGGCAGATGAAAATGTGCATCCTATAGTATATTATGATGATTTACTTATCTGTCATATTCATTCATTTATCAGAGTTCAGTTTCAGCATATAGCAGATTCCTATAGAACGGAACATTGCTTCTGTAATTAACAAATCAACCCAGGAATGTAAACTAACCAGCTTCTACTTGGTGTATAATTTCTAATGCTACAAAAAGAAAGCAAAACTGCAAAAAGCTTTTATGTTTTTTGGTTTTACATTCATATGAAATGTTTCCTGCTGCATTAAGATGGACAATTTGGGAAGAACAATTCTATTAGAAAAGTGATTGCTTTATGGCCTCAGTATTTCCAAGAAGACAAACACATAGACCTGATATGTAATGACAGAAAGCATCGCTGTTTAATTCTATAACTTTCTAGGGAGAAAATATGGGGTTGGGGCTTTTTTTTTTGCTTGTTTGGCAATTTAAGCCAACAAAAAACAGCACTTCCCTAACAGAAAAATGAAAAGAAAATATAGATTTTGGGAAAATGGTACATCATTGTGTAGTCAGTCTTGGGTAAAGAACGGCCAGAAACACGATTGTCTAGAATTAAATTTCAAATGCAAATAATAGAATAGAATAGAATAGAATAGAATAGAATAGAATAGAATAGAATAGATCAATCTATAGCACATACAGTGAATAAAACTAATATTCTCTCTTTTCAGATTAAAAAATAAGTGCCCACAGATATATTGAGTCCCTTTTTAAAAAGCCTGACTGTTAAAATGATGTGTAAATAGATGCCATTTTTCTATCAAGTGACACATTTATCCAAGTACTATTTCCTTTTGTTACACAGAAGCATAGTCAACTCTTATTAGACTATTGCAATTTAGTAATTGTTATTTAAGTGAATGTTCTCCCCTGCATGATCAATAGCCTAAATGTGGCAGCAAGAAGTTAAACCAATTTGCAGATCAGATCAGTAATCTTATCCTCACAATATAAAATTGTAGACTCTTTTATTATTAAAGTAACATGCATTCATCTCAGCTTGCCAGGTGGTGTTATTCCAGCATATTTATTTAATAGCATGCTAAAAATAGTCAGTGTGACACTAGTATTGTCTGACTTCTTGCAGTCAGCCTGCTCAGCTGAGGTGCGCGTGGCCTTGGAAAAAGTACATCTGTGTCTTTAATTTTTCATCAACTCTAATACAAATCCAAGAGCAGGCTTTAATTGGTCAGGTCGTAAAGGGATATAATTAGAGACTAGTGGAAGAGGGAAGTTGGAGAGAGAAGAGAGGGTAAACAATGCTATCTATAATCAAGGGCATCATTGAAAATTCAGTAAAGGGAATTCTGCTTAGTTTGTTTTCCTGCATTCTGCATGCCTGTCTGTGATAAGAGCTGTCTGGGAGTTATTCACCCACTAATAAATCTTCCTTATGGATCTGTAATTCTGCTGGAATAAAACCACTGTTTCACGCACTCCCAGTCTGATCAGTGCAAATCATTTTGTATTTTCTAATTTCTAAAGAGGCTTTGCAGTTGAGAGCTGGTGCCTAAAGATATCTACAAGAGATAGAAAATAACATTTTCTACAATTCCATTTTCTTACTACACTGCCTTTACTGTCATAAAAAAGTACGTTTGTACCTATTATAAAGTGGGCAGTGCTGGTGGTACTTTTTTACTTTGGCATACAGTGCATGTTTTGAAGAACAACTTATTTGTTGTATTGTTTTGATTCTTGCAGAAAAGTTATACAGATCCACTCCTGCAACAGTGGTTGAATTATGATGTGAATAAAACTTAAGAAGTTAAGGGATAGTAGGAGAAGGACAGTGGGTTTCTTTGTAATTAGTCTGCTTGGAATGGTGCTTTCTGCTCCTTAGAAATTCCAATAGTGTGATTTTCTTTAAAAATACACAAAATGCAGACAGAAATATGGAGGTGCCAGGTTTGTTTGCCTTGTGACAAGCACTGAAAAATCTATAACTGAAAAAAAAAAAAAAAATCAAGAAAACTTTCCACTTTCAAAGTATTTGAACAGTGTTTGTAGGTGAAGGCTGTTGGTGATCTGAGTAACTTCTTTGCATAATATTGAGTTTTCAGGAATTTTTTTTTTTTTTTAAATCTCACGGTTTGTTTCTCACTCTTGTAATTTTCACATAACCTGTGCATTTTTAATCCACAGAGAAAGCACAGAGCTGAACTGAGGGATCTATGTAACCAGACATAAGGCAGTGGGGTGCAAAAGAATACAGGTTTGGTCAGGGGCAGACTCATCTGTTCTCAGCTTAAGTTCCCATAAAGCTGCTCTCCTCACCATGAGCTGAATGGTCTAGATTTGACCCTTTAATTTTACCATGATATGCTGGTTAACCAAAATGCTTGACTGCTAGCTGCAAGCTTCAATTTGATTATTATCCTGTACAGGCATGCAGAAAAAGAGAGAGAAATCTTGTTCTCAGATAAACACATCCAATTGTTGTTTGGTTCAATGAGAGTTGTGCATGCTTCACTGATGGCACAATTGGCTGAATAAGATGAGCTAAATTGACCAGACTTTCAAGATAATTTAATTACATCTCTTTGTTTTTAAGAATATGTACAGTAAACACCCTGCTCTGATAGCAGCTCTTTTCCTCCTCCACTCCTTCCAATAAAACCTTTTATTTGATCTCAGAGGTGGACCACATTAAACATCTCAGGGTCAAATACAAATTAATGCATATTAAGTGCTTCAGAGGTTCCAGATGTTGTTAAAAACAATAGTTGAAATCCTTCAGTCTTCATGCTCAGGTATAAAAAGAAAACTCTTTAAGTGATTGCATGATTTATTTTGTATTTTATATTTAGTCATGTAGAATGAGGAAAATATTGAACTGAAGATTCAATACTGAATACCTGAAACTTTGCTCTCACACTTACCTTATCTAAGCAGTGCAGGGGAAAAACAAAACAAAACAAAAGACCACTTCAGCAACTGTAAATGCAGATTTCAGCAATTTGTACATAAATTTTGAAATTACTTGGTAAATTCTATGCACTGTAGATGCAAAGAACCTTCAGAAAATGTACTTTAGGAATGTAAAATATTTTAGCTAATGGGAGCATATCCAGTGCCAGACTTTTTAGTCCGCTACAATTATTGAAAAAATGAACCACATTGAAAATGGAATTAGATCTTTGCATTACTCTTACCATCCAGCTATAATTCAGTTTTAGACTGCATCATTTTTTCCTGGCAGCACAGAAAAACAACATCAGAAGTATTACGCTAATGACACTCAAGGCAAAATTTAAGATCATGGAATATTGGGGTAAACAGACATATTCAGTACGTTGGCTTGAATGTTAATATTTTTCAATGTATCATTATATTGTATATGTTAATAGTTACCACAGAATAGCTTGAAAGCAAGACCTATCCTGTTCATTCTAGGAGTCTTCCACTCTTGTAATACCTTCCATCTGCTAGATGAAAGCTGGAGAGAATATTACCCAGAAGGAAAGATTTCCAAAGAAGATTGTGGGATGCTGTTTCCATTGACAATAACATTTACAGTAAAGCAGAACAATATACAGTTGGACGAAAGAATGTATTTTAATAGCTTACAGAAAAAAAAACCTCACTGGGTTAAGTTGAAGAAAACAGATTCCTTCTTCCAGGGAAATCTGGCAATATGATTGCCTTCGGTAAATCTTAGGCTAGAGGTTTTCTTGTGAAATGAAGTCTGTTCAACCAATACAATTATTTTTTTGCTCAGGGTCGCAAATACTTTGCCAAGGAATATGGAAGAAACTACCATCTCATCTCACTTTCAGCACTCAGCATGTAGCAGGTAGCACTCAGTTTCCTGTCACTGCTGACACAACTAGAATTTGTACAAACCATGTGCAATCCCACACTTTGAGGAAAGTGCAAGATTTCATAGCATTCCAAACAACAGAAATGTCTTCATTTTGTATGAAAATTTCACAGTGTGCCATATCCATTTTTTACAAATCTATATATTTCAAAGGTGAAATAAAGTAAGTTATGCTATGAATACAGATTGAAATCTCCAAATCTAGTCAGTGTTGCTACTCTAAATGAGCGAGTGTAGTCCAAAACTTACAGTTTATGCGTTTCAGGGAACTGTGTTGGTAAAATAAAGCTAAGGATTCCAACTGCATAAAATACATTTGATCCTGAAGATGTGGTGAATATTTATACCATGTCAGAGTTAGAGAATGACAGAACGGTTTGGACTGGACGACACCTTAAAGCCCATCCAGTTCCAATCTCCTGTCATGGGCAGGTTTGCCACTCATTATATCAGGCTACCCAGAGCCCCATCCAAACTGGCCTTGACTACCTCTGGAGATGGGATATCCACAGCTTCTCTGGACAGAGATGGGTTATAAAGCACTTTAAACACATTTGAATTCAATCTCCATCCTGATTAAGCTATTCTGATTTGCATAAATTTATTATTCATTGGTCCAAAAATTCAGAAAAAATTGTGTAAAAAAATTCTGTACTGTGCGTGCTCAGTTTATTCACTTCAAATGTCCATGCCAATAAACAACTGATTATTGTAATTAAAGGTTTCATCAGGAAATGGTTCACCAGAGAATAACCATTCAGCCTAGTGACCAGGACAGATGCTTTGGTTTAAGTTCCTACTTTAAGTTACATATAATAAGTATTTAAAAAAATGCCTTTCATTCAAAAATGACTCACCCACTGAGTGCCTAAGCATGGGGCAATGAGATAGAGCAGGCAAAAAGAAATGGTGGGAAGAGTCCCTAAAGCTAACATTGTGCTTTGTGTGAAGTGTAACTTGACAGTCAACAAAAGTGCATCTGCTGCTCTAGAAGGATCATATCAGAACTGAGTGGAAATAACCTCTCTCCAGCCTGGACAGATGGGCTAAGCTGCCGTTGGAGGACAGAGTGCGATCTTTCACTTTTTTTGCACAGGCTACTTTTAAGTACTTTCATGTTCTGCATTCTTCCTTGACTTGTACTCCCATGACCACAGCCCTCTCCACATGTTGTTTAGGAACCACACAGGCAATAAGAGAGCTTATTATGGATCTAAAGGACAACAATTAATAATTACAATATACAATTACAATTACAATTACAAAAACAGTAATTACAAAATCTTGAAATAGTGTATGGTAATAGTGCTTTTGTAAACATCTAATTGTTTTTCATTGTTGGTTTTCATCCTTCAGTATTTAATGTTTCGCATTAATTGCACCTTTTCCATAATGGATTTTAAAATCTGTCCTACCGAAAACTGTGAAAATGTGCTCCTAGTTTGATTACGATTTTATCTGTGTTAATCTGTCATAAAACAAGGGTTTTGTTCCCTCTTTGATCAACTTTCCGCTTAGAAAAAGGATTATGAGGAAGTTCGCTTATGCATTTTTTTAGACTAGTCACTTCCTATCCCTTTGGGAATCATGCTAGAAATAGAAGTAATGAATGCTGCTGAGGACAAATCAGAGCTAACCCTGTGATTCAGACCTTTTCCTTAAAATCAGAATTCCTGTGTGATGCCCAAGCTCCACCAGCATATTGTGATGCTATACCCAGTTGTGGACAGGGGAGGATTTTGAAAGCGTCTCTTAAATCTCTCCAGTGCAAATCTATGCCTAAAATGGACAAGATAGTGTCCTATGTAGCAATATTAGACCTTGGCATATATTAGAATATTCATGAAAAAAAAAAAAAAAGGAAAAAAAAAAAAAAGAAAACAACAACCACAAACGAAAGTGGATTTTTATAAATTTTCTTTTAACACTTTAAATCCCACGGTAAACAGCTTTATCTCATTTCTCAAGTGGTTGCCTGGGATAACACTGAAGCCTGCAGGACACTCAATTCTAAACGTGCAACCCTGCAGCTGTTGTCTCCAGTTTGAACCAGTTGTTCAGATAAAATTTTCCTTTTGCTGTCAGTTTACTCTATTCAAAGCTCTCAATTTATGCCCAAGCTTTTCAAATAGTCAAGCAGTGCGTGCTTAACAGAACTGCTTCTGTCACTGAGGATACATACGAACATGTCTATAGTCTTGTGCCTCTCTTCTCTCATGCAGCCATCCACATTGTTGCCCACTTGATCAATATAGAGCGGTATCACAACAGCCAGTCAAAGGAAGCAGGGGGGCTGCGGAATAAGCTTTCTGGCCTTGGCAAGAGGCCAAATGAAAGCTACTTGAACCCAATCAGGACCTACGAAACAGTAAGCTGTCACTTTCTGGTTTTCTTCATGTAAAAAGTTTTCCTCTGTGGATCCTACTGTCACGAAAACTATATTTCAAAGCCTTTTAAGCAAAGCAATAAGGTGCTGCCAGAGGTTAACCTCAATTTCAGCTGAAAACACTTAGTCAGAACTGCATTTTCAGGTTATTTAGCTCAAAGAAACGCCTATTGTATTTTAATTAGTTTGCCAGGAGACAAGTAGGGGGAAGGCTAAGGGAACTCATAAATTGTAGACAGTGAGATAAACCTGCAAGGAATTTTAAAAACTAAAATAAACTGTAAATATATGGAGCAAACACAACTTCTTTCTAGCAAGAAACAACAATTGAACAGCAGTAACACACGACATTGCTTCCACTTTGCTATTTGTCTCTCCCCATGGGATATCTTTCCAGTTTGAAGATTGCTTCTGCCCTGTTACAGAGTGGGACTGCCCAAGGAAGACACGTCCAACAGCACCCAGAGGCTTGCTATCTAGGGGCTGCAGTGTATGGGGAAGCCTGGCATAGTGTGTGCAGGACTATGCATAACTCTGTCCTGCAAATGAATGACTCGGTTTTCCTTGGGGAAATAATGATACTGCACATCCCTCTTACTTACTTGGGTACCTTGTAACAGCATTGCTAGAGATCTGCTTTGCAATACTCACAAGATACAGAAAAACACATCAATTCTGCAATGCATGCATGTAAAACACACAAAAGTTTCTCAGCTTTATCCCTTACACTATTCATCAGACACTATATTACTTTTTGTGTATAGTCTTGTATACTGTTGTGTATTCTCAGGCTACACAAGCCCCTAGTAAGACTCGCACATGTAATGTTTCTACATTTGAGGAAATTCCCACACACCCAGCTTGTGGTGAATGCTTCTTAAAGACCATGGAGTGGGCCCTTTCAATCAGAAACTAAGTGAGATGATGGCTGGACAATCAACAGTAGTCTTTCATAGTACTTTTCAATTATAAGGCATTTTGTCCCTTTTTTTTTTCTCTGTTCTTCTCCAGCTTAAATGTGACTTTTGCATCTTTCTAAACAAACAAATAAACAGTTATCAAGTTTCAAGAAAAACAAGCAAATTAATGGTCTCAAAATTATGAGTACAGAAGCTTTGATGTTAGCATTGACAAAGTAGCCAGAGCAGAACAGTGAGGAAGGACTAAGCTGTGTCACCTCTGAATAGCTGGTGCCTACACTCACCACATGCATGTGAAATGTTTCTCCAGAACAGAGCAGAACTCACAGTACTGAATGGCAACCCACTGCCTTCCAGTACGTATTTTTTTTCTCTGCTAAGCCTTCTCAGAGTGATATAATTGAGAGGTAGGCTTCTAATTAACATTAAGATCCTAAATATCCTTGAAAAAGAAAGCTAGCATTTTCAGAGATTTTATCCAGATTTCTCACAGTAATATGCCCCACAATTACTTGCTAATTTATAGCCTCGATTATACTCTAACCTCTAATATTTATATTTATCTCCCACTTGTATTTCAGTAGCTACACTCAGAATTAATAAATTATGAAGGAAAGCAAAGTGAAGATTGCTTCTAACTTCAGAGAGGAAAATTCTGAGTGCAACAGCTCAGATTTCCTTTCCAATTCCATTGTAACCCTGGAGTAGAAATGTACTAAGAGTTTTTGATGTTTTTCCTTGTTTCATCTCAACATTCAAATAGACAGTGTAGTGGAAGTGTTCAAAATATCACCTAGATCAATCCTGTTAATATGTAGAAGGGTCTGAGCACACTCTTCACAGGCACCAATTTGAAAATGTGCTGTGTGCAGTCGAGTGTGAATATTTGAAAGGATGATTTTACTGTAAAAAGTGACAGTAAAAATGACATTGTGGAATTTTATCACCTCTAGCATTTCAATATCAGATGAGTTGAATTCACAAATACCATGTGGATTTTACTTCTACTGTACTAGTAGCTGTAGAATCAACTCATGATCCAGCAGGCATATTCAGTTTCCTCCTTCCTGAACACCAGCCCTAGAAAAAGAGATATATACTTTGCAGGCCAAGCAGAGGCTTTATTTATACTCTGCTGCCATATTTAGCTTCAGTCTCATCTTGCATGTGAAATTCTTACTGCTGTTCTTCATGATTCACTTTACAAATGAGATCAGCATCTGACTGTTGTGTTCAAAATATGTCTTCATTCTCACTTCAGTTTATTTTAGTGGGTTTAGACAGATGTAACAGACCTTCGCTGATGTCTGTGAGTCACGAATAAGAAGGAACATGCTTTGGCCCAGAATATTAATGTAAAGATGTGAATATAAACATATATTTCAGATACTACATATTATCCTGTGATGTACAGGTAAATGTAAAGAACATGCGAATTAGATATGCTATTTAGATGAGAGTATGCCATTTTTATACACCACTAAAAGACTGCGAAAATCTTTGAAGTAAAATAAGCACAAAACAGACCCACACATTCCAAGTGACTTAGCACCTCACTTTATCATCCTCCCATGAATAACACAATTGGTAGAGTTGTTTTGGTTATTACATTTCTAAGCTTAATCTTCTTTCTCATCTGTTTCCTTTTTTCTTCTGAGATGCTTTTGCATAAGATAAACAGGTAAAAGTACTACTGGGACTGCCTGATTTCCCTCCTTTCAATTCCTCAAACAAATAAGTGGCAGTGAGCATTTATAAATCTGTATGGGATAAGCCCAATCAGAAATAGAACAGGTGGATGATTTTCCATGCTTTTCTGAAATGAAATTGAGGTTTGCCTTGCCTGAAAGTCTTGTTCTGAATTTGTTCCTATTCTGAATATGTAACATAAAATTTGATATAATATATAATAGTAAGAACAGTGACATTATTAACAAAGTAAAAATGCTACTACGAACAACAATATTAGTAATAGTAATAATGTATGTTTACTCTAGAACATAACAGGAGAGGTACTGACCACCATAGCTGGAGTAACAGGAGTTATGATAACTGTGGCTTTTGTTCTGATCGTGACTTCATCCACAGAGCTCATCAGAAGGCTGTGCTATGAGGTGTTCTGGTATACCCACCACCTCTTTGTGGTTTTCTTTATTGGTTTAATAATCCATGGTACAGGGTAAGTACCTGCATGAACTACATGAGATATGTGTAAAAGTCTGAGATGAACACAATCCAAATCTTTCACTCTGTGACTTTCTAATAACAAACTGTTGAGATCTTTGCTTGGAGACAGGATGCAAAATGAAAACCTTCTGAGATTAGTACACACCACTTCTCCAAGGACTTTTCTGTGTTTTCTGTGTTTTTCTTTCAAACACTCTTTGGCTATTTCCCTGTCATGTGATTTGCAGAATCAACACATTCAGACTGAAGGAACTTCCATCTCTGAGAACTGGGGGTGTTACAGATCAACTTTCTATTGGCTCCAATTAATAGGAATACTCCTTAACTTCATAGCTCTTGTAAGGCATTTTTTCAAGAGAGCTTGTACAAGCTTGCTAAGCTTTCTGCATTTCTGCACTTCCCCTAATTTTCCTTTATCTTCCCTCTTCAATAGTGTTACTGTGAACCTCTAGTAGTCCATATACATGCTCATTTTTATTCAGATAAGGTGTGTAGTTTTGAGGCAAATCTTGCAGTCCTTCTCCCTATGTTTTGATTCATATTATTGCACAACATTAGACTGTACAACGTAGAGTGATTGAAGATGAAACAATACCAACAGTTTTGTCTCTGTGTTCATGAGACCAACGTAGATCTAGTCCTAAGTCTTTGGTAACTCCCAAATGTGCACAGAGGGTTAGGCTCTCAACAAAACGTGCTTTGCTCTTTTCCTGCCAACTACCTGGTGTATATATGGCCTGAAGCTATACTAATACTTTTCACATGTCACAATATCTTTTTTACATCTGTTTTATAAAACATTCACATAGTGTTGACTGCCTCTGAAGTACGTACAGACCCTTGTTCTTTGACACGTGGGAACTTCTTAGCCCACTGCAATGTGTTCACACCCATTCCTTCAGGGAGCATGGAGTTATCACGAGACAGGTAACAGGCTGGCACCATGCTTTGTGCTGTTACTTTCCTCACCTCCTTTCTTGTTATTTGAGATCTGCTACATTTAGTTTAACCTCGAAGGGCTCCTGGAATTGGCCCAATTGATTAGTCCCAAGATTCAGAGGCACAGCTTCAAATAAATGCTGTAAACTCTATCCTGGTCTAATTAAAAAGCATTCCTTAATTCTCCCCTTTAAATCTGTAAGGATCCAATTTCAAGCAACCTTTGAAGAACCCTTCGGAAGTCATTGGTTTTGTGTGCTTCCTCCTTCTCAGGTGACTGCACAAAAGCAACAGTTCTCTCAAGCCTTCTTTTCTGTCTTCTGTCTAAACTGGTGGCAGCTGGTGATACTGTCACATAAAAGAAGGCAGCACTTGTCTCTTGTAAGACAAATAGGCAGGACAGGCTTATGTTGTGGAGTCAAAGTGAGAATGGAAGGGAAAATTTAGAGAAACCATGTGAAACAAACAGCGTTTCTCATAAAAATCTTACTTCTCTACCCACAGTAAACACCAGCTGAAACACATTAAAACTGAGCAGTTGAGACTGATATGTTTGGAAAAATCACATCCTTAGCAATCTCAGAAGTAAAGAACTTACAATTTAATATGTTTAGAAAGCACACATCTAATTGCGGTCCTCCAACTTTATTTGCAGCTTTTAAAAATGCATTTAGAAAGCAGCAAAGGAAAGAGAAGGTCTGTCTCCATTAAATTTTATTGTTTTTCTAAACAGTACCAGATGGTCATATATAGAGGAGGTCAGTGTGTCTGCTCCAAAGAATTTGGAAATCATTCTGATTTTGACACAGAAAATAGAACGTACATTTTCTTTGAAACAGCTTCATTTGTGCTCTTCATTTGCACTGGTGTATACCAATATTATAACAAATTTCTTGCACTTGGTTGAAAAGTCATGGCAAACATAAAGGAAACATGAAGAGAGTACAATAGTCTTGAAATGACCTGTTTTTGATTGTCAGTTGTCTCCATGTCTGCATCCAAGTACTAGTATGAAACATACACATGTCCAGAGACATTACGAAGAGGTGTGTTGACAAATATTTTTGTTTTAAGTCAGCTAGTCCGGGCTCAGACACCTCACAGTCTGCTGCTTCACAACATCACTTACTGTAAAGAACACTACTTGGAATGGGAGAAAACCACTCAGTGCCCTTTGCCGCAGTTTTCTGGTAACAAACCTGTGGTAAGAGTATTGTTTGTCTTCTGCTTTTAGCTTAATATCCTTCTGTGAGAGGCCATGTGTCTGTCATAAGGAATGAGGGGGCTGCAGTGTATGATGCTAGTGACTGGCACTCAGTGTCATGTTTTGAGAGTAATTGCCCATTTGTGTTCTGTGACCTCCCCTCGTGCACTGAAAAGACAGTGATCCCTACCTCCTACATAATCTGTACAGACAGGTACAGATGGAGAGATATTTGTAAAAGTTTGGTGTTAGTAATAATAATTAATACTTCTGGAAGATTCTTTAGTAAGTCAGCACTCCTTTTTATTTCAAATTGGCCTCTATTTGTGTTTTGGTTGGTTAGTTGAGTTTTGTTGCTTTTTTTCCTTTTTTTTTTTTTGTGGGTTTTGTGTTTTGTTGGCAGTGGTAGGTTTGTATTTTTTTATTACATTTTGTTTTTATTTAGCATCAGCAATAGCCTTGATGTGCTCATCTCATTGCACAAATATGGTCTCTAGGTAAAAATCTTTTAGGAGTAGAGATACAGAAAATGCAGTGAAACAGGAGAGATAGAGATGCAAATTATTATTATTATTTTAACTAATAGTGCTTTAATATTAATAGCTTAATTACCAAGGGAGACTAAACTGAAGATAAGATTATGTCCTTGCTTTGGGGCACATACCTCCTATCATCCAGCCTTGATGTCTTAAGTTAGGTAAAACGGAGAGAATTTGAAACAATAAATTATGAAAGGCAGGAAAAATGTCCCACAGAAGGGTGGTTTCACTGCAACAAGATTGCAAATCCACAGGGGGTAATTAAGTAGCAGATTTGTACAGTGTGTCAGATGTCTAGCATCTAAACAAGATCATTTAACATTTACAGTTCAAGATTTAGCTTGCTCATATGCAAGTTTTTGTTGTTTCTTCCAGAAAGAGAAAGCGTATGAAAGGAAATCTTAATGTAAAGGAGAAAAAATTAGCATTCAGTATCTTGCAGCTCTGTTAATGGCTGACATAGATTTTTCTTAAACTAAACTATTGTTAGCCACTACTCAAACTGAATATTAATGAGAAAATGAATGCCTCTCTAAAAATTTCAGCTACAGTGTCGCCATAAAAATCAATAGGTGGCTTCACACTGTGAATACAGACACAAACTTGCTTCCAACTGCATGTCTTGACATTCATTATCATAAAGCTAACTGGAGAGAACTTCCATTTCTCTATCTTAAACCTACTTTGCCACACTTTCCTGCATACCCAAGGCTGTGCTTGCAAAGTCACATTACTTCAAATGAATTGTGATGATACCGCATGGTACATCAATTGTCTGTTAGAACTGGGCTTTGCTGGATGAGTGCTGTGCAATGGTGTCAGCCCGCAAGCCTCAATGGGCAAAAATCCATTCAGAGGCTCAGAAGATGTGGCAGCACCAGCAAGGCAGGGATTTAGAACTGGGACAAAGGGACAGCCTTGTGCACGTGCAGCTGGGATTGTGCAGCGCGGTACTGGAGCACACACTCCCCTGGCCTCAGGTATGCTGAGGCAGATGAGCCCCCCCCTCAGCCATCTACGCCTGCTTCCTGGCTACATGTCTCTGCCCATCTCCTCCTACTGAGGGTGTTTTAAACATTTCTTTTACACCCAGTGTATCTGAACTTCTGTCCTCACAGTGTCTACCATACAATCACCGTGCTTAGTTCATTCTCATCAGAGGAGGAAACACCACCTGGGCAGGAATACAGATGCTCTGATTAAATGGCCAGGAGTCTGCATTGTCTAGCGGCACAGCCCTCCTGGTAGATGCCTCATTGTCTCAAACCAGCCATGAGATATTTTGGATTGAAAGCTCTGTTGCAGAGAAGAAGGGTCACATTTGAAATCTTAGCTTAGCTGTCACATTAGAGAGACTGCAGCATTAACATTCCTGTCACATGCTTTTATTTACAGGTAACACAAATGGAAGGAAGGAAAAACAGGTTTCATCATTATTGTGCCTTGATGTATGCTAATATATTCAAGACATTTGAGATTAACCACTGTGCAGAGACACCTGTAGTATTTAGGGGCAACCGATGCGTTGAGTTTCTGCTTTAGCTCAGAATCTCCTGGCTTATACTAGTTTCTTCCTACTATTAAATCATTTTTTAAAATTTAATTTTCAAAATTTAAACTTGGGAAATTGCTGCTCCATTTTCTTATCACTTCCTAAGAAAGCCACATAATTTTACAGCTTGCTTCTCATAAAAGATACTTTATATTCCCTGTTACTCAGCTTATGGGGAAAAGTCAATGTTTCAATAAGTAAAGTTACTCTTGATAGTCATATCATTGAAGAGTCCTCAGATGGCTAAAATGCATTGTATGAGTAACTGAACTGCAATAAAGCTGTATCTCCTAGGGGAAAAAAAAAAAACATGAGGGAAAAACAAAACACATAAAAAACATGTACTTCGTTTATTTATTATTCCAAAGATTCCATTACATCTAATTATCTAAGCTATTGTCATAGCACATACCTGTACTATGCTAATATTCTTGAATAGCCTGAATAGCCAAGGACTTTGCATTGGTGGTCCACAACAAAAAGTAGAACGATCCTCTGCAACACCTTAAGTAAGAGCTAGCTAATGGATTAAATGGAATTACATCCCATTTCTCTAATTGAATATTTGATATTTAATGTCTTCGCATGTAGTTGCAAAAAACACACAGCTGACAATATGATGTACCCATATATGATCTGATCCATCTGGATTATTTTAGATTTTGAAGAGAAAAAAAGAGTAAGCCTATGATGGGTGATATTATATGCATCTATATGTCTTTAGGTCCAATTATGTTTATATTTAACTCCTAAACAGATTAATCCTTTTGCTTCGTAGTAGGAATGGATATTAAAAGACTCTTCTTGGCTGGAATACAGATGGATATTAGCAATGCTTTTGGACTGTGTCTGTGACAGAGTCCCATATGTCCATTCCATGAGAACATTAGAATTGCTACGGTAGCAACTGAAATACTCCTGTGAGAAAGGCAAATGAAAAAAAAGAAAAATCACAGAAGAGAAAGCAAATACTTACATTTTAGGCTAACTTCAGATTTAAACAGTGAACACAACATAATTTTATTGAAGTTGAAAAAAATATTGTTTTTTAATATTAAACTTTCTACAGGCTTGGAAATGGGTTGTGAGTCCTGTGGTGCTGTATATCTGTGAAAGAATTGTTAGATTCTGGAGATTTCAACAGGAGGTAGTCATTACTAAGGTATGTAGCACAGTTGCACGTTTGTGTGAAAAGAAAAGTGATTCCACTGTGTTACTTTTTCCCTTTTATAGACATCTACTCCACATTATGATCTTATTTTTCACCTCCAGACTCAACTGTTCTTCCATCATTACTATGGTTTCAGCCAGGTATTGATTTTAGTTTTGCATTTATTCCAATAGCAAGTCCATAAGACTATTCCATATGGGACCAAATTTGATTAATGAACTACCAGACTCACAAAGCTCCACCATCACGCACTTCTGCACAGACACCATTTCTTTCCGCAGAACTTAAATGCAACTTACACTGGAGTAAATGGCATAGAGGCCCTCAACTTCATCAGGATATGGTTTTTACTGTCAAATCAGAAGGCTTCCAAGGAGATTAAGGGCTTTATTATCAGGCAGCACAAATAGTCAAAATGTCATTGATACCAGCACAACTGTGCCAATTTGTCCCAGTTGCAAACATCTTTGTGTGCTAAGGATCTGTTTAATTCACAGCAGAGTAAATTGGAGCAGCAAAGTCCATGTGTATCAAGCCAGTGATCAGAAGGAGGCTTATCTTGTGTGAGGGAAAAGCATGCAGGATAAATCATGCTGCTGATTTCACAGGGTGACTGTGATCTTTGCATCTCAGTATGCCATGCGCGACACAAAACTAACTGCTAAACTGAGATTACATCTTAATAAAAGTATGCTAGGATTGAACTCCACCAACCCTGTTTCTTCTTGCCAAATCAATAGTTCCAGTTCTCTGTCACCCTCACTGTGAAGAAGTTCCTTCACATATCAGTACAGAACTTCCTATGCTCAATTTTATGGCCATCCCCTTGTCCTGTCCCCACAGACTGCTGAAAAGAGGTCAACTATGTCCCCTTGACTCCCACACTTAAGATATTTATAAACATTAATAAGATCACCTCTTAGTCTTCTTTTCTCAAGGCTGAACAGACCGAGGATGCTCAGCCTTTCCTCATAAGAAGGGTGCTCCAGGCCATTTATTATTTTCATGGCCTTCTGCTAGACTCTTTCCAGGAGATCCCTGCAAAGGCTTTTGCAAAAGCTTCCATGTTAGGAAAAAGTTAACAAAACATTGATCTGCTAAAGACTTTACTCTGCATCTTATGACTCATAATGAGAGCTGCCAGGTATTATACAATGTATACACTCTCAAATTATTGGACAGCAACAGCACTACAGTATAAAATTTAGACAGTTATCTATAGATACTTAAACATGACTGTGCATTCCAATTTTAATTAACTTGAGCTCAAGTACAGATGATTAATAAGTCATCTGTAGTTCAATGAAAATGGTTATTCTTCTCACAGAAAATTAAGTAAAACTTTTTTACTATTCTTCAGGTGGTGACACATTCCTCTGGAGTCCTAGAGCTTCACATGAAGAAGCATGGCTTTAAAATGGAAGCGGGTCAGTATATCTTTCTGCAGTGCTCATCGATCTCACCATTGGAGTGGCACCCCTTCACCCTCACCTCAGCTCCTGAGGAAGACTTCTTCAGTGTTCACATCAGGGTAGCTGGGGACTGGACTGCAGCCCTCTTCAAGGCTTTTGGAGCAGAGGAAAAAACTTTCAAGGAGTTGTGGATGTTACCAAGGTTTGAATATCAAACAATACATTTTAAAGAGTTAATTTTACATTTAAAAATAAATGTTAACATTTTAATTAATTCTGTGTTTGTTCTTTGTGGCACAGATCATAGATCATAGTCCGAGGTTCAGAAATACGCTATTATGCTAATATGAAAACAAAACCCCTACAAATAAAATCAGTCATGAACTTAGGTCAGTGGCAATCATGAAAGCCCAATGAATAATCCAAGTCCAAGTCTATATATATGTATGCACATATATATTGCTATTATTTACATCTCTGCCATCTGTATCTATAGACATTGCAAACTGAATTAAACTGAATTGCAAACTGAATTAAAACAACACTAAAAGCTACTTGCTAGCTATTTTTCTGAATGTTTCCTTTCTGGCAGCACCAATCATGTACCACCCAAATGTTCAATTTGTCCCTTCAGGTTACTCAAATAATTTGTGGCTACAGAAATGAGCCTTGCTTCTTTTCATCAGTCTCCCTCAACTCAGTCTCTGTCCTAATATATAAAGGTTATCAGCACTCAAGTTCTATCTTGTGGCATCTTAATCCAAGCAAAATGTTGATCTTTCATTGTTGAAAGTCAGCAGGGCTCAGCTGAAGTTAATACAGCCATTCAGACTTACATCTGCTAAGTATCTGGCTCTAAACCAGATGGATTCAAACCATTTAGAAATTTGTGGTCATAGAGGGGATTTTCAGCACAGGAAACAGTCCAGTACAGGACCATTTCTATTACAGTGGAATGCTTAGGACTTAACACTGAAGGAGTTATTTCTACTTCAGAAAATTGCTTTTGATGAGGTGGTTCTAGTGAAACCAAATAGCAAAAGGTAAAACTATTTTATGTAATTTAGTGGTACTTGGATGCTAAAGAACATTCCTCTAAAAAGCTTATGAACACCATCAAGCTACAGAGGCATACCAGACTGCGGAGACAGAGAAGAAAATGCGTAGTTCTTGCTTTATGTCAGTTAATATGAATTAGAAATAAAAGCTGTGCCTTTGTAAAAGGCAGCTGGAAAGAGAATTTTGCTGTTTCAGTAGAACAGGAGCAGAAATGACCCACAGTGACTGACATCCAGTGTAAAGAGAGAGAAAGAGGAAAACATCATCAAATGTTGCTGGCCATAATGCAAAACTGAAATAAACAGCAATGTTATACATAAAGACTCCTTTCTGTAATTTTGTTAGCTTGCCTAATGCCATCATTGAATTGCTTTCTTGCAACATAATAAAAGAATCTTTCAATAGTTAAGCTAGCAATAATGAAAAAACAAATCTTTTTCACAGCTTTGAGTATCTAAAGATAAACAACAAACTGGTGGCTATAATTAAAAAATAACTTAGCAGAATTAAATTAAATTTAATTTAGCAGAAACCAAGCAAAAGATGGAAGTTATATAGCAACTAAATGATAAGGTAAGGTTCTAAAAATAAAATATGCAAATTGTAATTAATAAAGGAAGATCAAAATAAAATATACATCTATTTTAAATAGACAGGTAATCCAAAGCATATCTAGGAATAGTCTATATCTCTATTTTTGAATCCTCTTTTGGCATATGAAAATGCAGTGTTGTTTTTTTTTTTTGTCACTATTTAATTACCTTCCTACATTCCTGCACCCTTTCTAGATCAAATGACTGGGTTGTATAGCTTTGTTTCTCTTTCCTTGCTTTCTCTGAGTCTTTGCATTAGGCTAATTTCTATAGCTGGGGCACACAAATGCATCCAAACCAATGATGGGATCTCTGTCATCTGATGATTTATGAACAGATGGACTAGACAAATATTTGTAAGGAATTAATTAAATGTAGTTGATCTTGTTTTATAGCATGCAGAGAGATTAAATAATCTCTTGAAATTCCTCCAAGATCTATTTCTTCTCAGTCAACTAACAATGTGAATTGCTACAAAGACCACACTGATCTATGTAGAACATTTATTTTAAAGTAGTTCTTAGACTCTTTACATGTATGCTCTTAATTCTGAGTGCACAAAAAGCACAGGGCTGGACAATAATTTTGCTAAGGATATATTCTAAAAATAGTTTATTTTGTTTTTGTCTGAGACCAGATGTTCAAAAGTTATTTCTGAGTTGTTGTTTCATTTGCTACATCACACTTGCAGAAATTCAAATGAGCCATTTGGCAAATACAAATGAAAGAGAAAATGTTTGCTAGGATTTCAGGTACACTTTGGGAAAGCAACAATTGGTTTTCAGATCCATTGTGTCCATATATTTGTTTATATCATTGTTTAGTGATTTTGCTTTCCTTTCCTGATAAAACACTTAATTGTTTCTATGTCTGGATATTTTTTCATACTATCAAAATTGGACTTTTAAGATGATTGGTGCAAAAAAGGAAAAGCATAAAACAACAGAAATCTGAAAGGAGAAAAATACTTTTTTTCCTGCACTTGCTGTTGGATTCCAAAACAATCTTCTGAAGCACTTATACTATCTAAAGATAGACTGGACAGAGCACTTCAAAACACAGCATGTATTTATATTCCACGTTGGTAATGGAATTAATCTGATTATTTAATGATCTTTTTCATCTCCAATGTTGTTCAAAATGAATGCTTTAGCATCAGTAATATTGATTATAAAGGCTAGCAATATAAACAAATGTTTTCCTTTACAATTTCTCCTCTGTGTCAGATACTAAGTACAGTATTACTGCCAAAAATGTATTTCTGAAATACTGATTGTTCTGAAAGAGCTGAGAAAGTACTAGTTTCCTTGCATATGCCTACCTTTTTCTTACTGTCTCTTTTATTACTTTAATACACATGGAGAAGTTTTCAAAATAATTAATATAATCAGTTTGTCTTTACTTTGATATATACAATGCAGAAAATAAAGCTCTAAAACAGGATGCTTTTCAGTGATTTGTAATTAAATATGCAAATTCCACAGCTAAATTTGGACATGCAATTATATGACTAATCACATTTCAGAAAGCCAGAAAATTGCAATTGCATGCTTAAATAGATGGCCAGGCCCCAGACCCACATGGGTGCTCTTGTTCTCTTGTTTCAGAGAAAAACAGTTGCTTTGCTATTAAGTGACACCCAATGAAAATTAAATGTGTTTGCACGGATTATTCATGCGCCAGCTTAGTCATAGAGTTCTTTTATTTTAACAGAAGTTCTGTTTTCAAAACATGTAGCCCAACAAATTTTTAACCTTTCTACTGCTTTATATGTTGCTGATTCTTGACTGTTTCGTTGCTGTAGATTGGTTGTGGATGGACCATATGGATCTGCAACCACAGATGTTTTTCGCTACAGAGTGAGTGTGTGCATTGCAGCCGGGATAGGAGTCACACCATTTGCCTCTATTTTAAAATCCATTTGGTACAAGTGCTGCAATCCTCACACAGTATTGGTGCTGCAGAAGGTAAGTGGGAAAGTTTATCACTCTATTAAAGAGTTCCACAAATAAATCTATTTTCCAGGTTGCAGAGGCAATTCAGAGTTGGAGACTCACTTGAGTGCTTTATCTTGCCATCAGATGCACTCATTCACTCTCCAGCTGCCTCAGGAACTGTTCTGTGGTAGGTTTTCCCAATTTCCCTGTTATTTCCTGAGGAATAAGGCAGCCCAAGCACTGGTTTTAGTAAAAGCTGAAGAATCGTAATTGTACTTGGAGACAAATACATAGTAACTCCCATAGGTAGACACATAAACAGAGCTCAAAGACAAACTGTCCCCTCTCCTACAAAATGAATCCTGTGAGGTCATCTCAGAGAGCACTGAAGGCAATGCCCGCTCTATGCCCAGGTGCAGGTCTCATGCAGGCCCTTGGGATGCCAGTCTTGACAAAAATGCTGCTTTCAGCACCCATCAGCTGCTTTTCTCACCCTGCAGAAGGAATGAAAAAAGGTATTTGAGATCTGAATGAGATGCATATATCAAGATGTATGTTTCTGCTTGCAAACAACTTTAATTATTTTCTTGAAAAGAATATATTGGAGGCTGTAAGGAATGGATGGCACCAATGAAGCTAACATACTCTTGATGTACTCACCTGTTATACACCTTCTGCTAAGGATGGATGAGGCACTACTGAGAGAGGACAGGTGAAGGAGAGATACTCAGTGAGGCAGGGTGAGGGATAAGAAGATAACAGAGGAAAAAAAAATAAGCTTTAAGCATGTTCTTCTCTATCCATCATGGCTACTGATATCTTGCTGACTTTTCTTTCAGCTTCCTTTAGTTGGTTTTCCAACATTAAAGCTGAATCAGAAATTGCTCAGCATCACACATTTAAGGACAGATATCCGAGAGGGTCAGTACATATGGAGCTGATTGCAGGACCAAGGGGCTGATCTTTTTAAATAAAAAAGTGTTAAAATTGGCTTCTTAATGACAAGCTGCCACTATGAAAGCATCTGGGATTTCAGTAACTGAGGAGATGAGGACAGGTTCAGATTGCCGGGGGGATCTTTGAGGCAGAAAAAAACACTGAGAAAGAAGGGAAATGAGGGAAATAAAAATGAAAATACGAGCTAGATGTAAAAAGAAGTCTACTTGCGAATGTTTGCATTGTATCAGAATGATCACTTCTACTGGAAGGAGTTCTGTCTATGAACATATGTGTGTCATATATGTGTATTATATATATTGTATATGCATGCATGTAAAAACATTATTATTATCATCGCTGTTGTTATTTTAAGGGGAAAAGATGTGAATTTAACTACACACTGAGTGTATAGTATACCTCAGGATATATAGCTGTGAGAGAACCTTGGGCAAGTGTGCCTACAAGGCAAAAGCATGGTGCATTCTTCCAGAGCTTTCTGCTATAGAGTTTGGTTTTCTTGAATTCATGTGAAATGCAAAAGTATAATGATTTCTGTATATCCTTTATCTATATCTTGGTTTCCTTATTGGTGTGGTGGGAATAGTGATGCTTATTTTTCAGAGGTGTTATGAGGCTTAGCTACATTAGTGTTTGTAAAGTATTTTGAAAGCCTAGATGAAAGGTACTGGGGAAGTTCACAGCATTCCTTAAAAAATTTAGTGGTCATCTTAGTGAGAGCAATTAATCTCATGGTTGCTCAACATTTTTTTCCCCATTGGTTAAAATCTTCCACTTGTGGTATAATTACAAATAATTTAATCTTCCACAAAGCATTCAGTGCTCTCTTTCTGCCGAGTACCATAGAAATGTCTATTAAGGAAATAAATAAAAGTTTGTGTTTTGGTTTTTTTTTTAACAACTTAGTTTTGATTTGAGTACAGTTATCATTACGCTTATTGAACTAATATTTCTTAGTGTTGCCTACATACAGTTGTGTTATAAATGCTCATAGCTTCTATAACGTCTGTAGCTGTATAATTAAAAAAAAAACATCAACAAAAACAGCAAACTGAAAGGAGTGCACATTTATCTAATTGATTCTTCCCAATTAAATAGCCTTAGAGCCTTCATTTCTCTATCTTTTTTTTAGTGATTAAGAAGGGAACTGCTGCTAGAAAGTTTCTTCTGCCTTTAGTTATGCACAAAATGATCTGTTCTTCATATTACTGATATGGTTTTTTGTACCAATTGCTGTTGAAATCAATAAAATTGTACTGATTCATCAGATGCGATTATTAGCAAATGTGCACTTCCTATTTTACTGAAAATAAAGACATTACAAAGAGTCTCACCAAAGGCCTACCTAGCCCCATATCCTTTATTCAATATTGTCTGTTTATGAGCACCAAGAGAAAAATCATGAGAGACATCAGACAGAAAAATCATATAGCGATACTTCTTTAATGCACACTGCCTTTGAGCAAGTTCAGTAATGTCTTGATACAAGAGCTGCCTTGTTCTGTTTAATAATCCTTAATAGATTTTTCTTCCATGACCTCGCCTAGTTGCTTTTTAAACCCATGTAGATCTTTGGCAACCACGGCATATTTTGGCAGTGAGTTCAACAACTGTCCAACTACTTAATCTCTTCCATTTTCTTTAGACCAACCATCCCTGTCTGAGGTAACCTTCCACTTTGAGGTCCACCCCGGATCATCAGTTTCTCAGCAAAACATTTTGGATTAAAGGCCTGAAAAGCTGGTCTATCTTAGCTGTTAAAAGCAACCTGAGATATCTTTAAGCAGTTTAAGTTTCTTGCTTCAAATTTAGGAGTATGAATTTGAGCCTTTTCCTATATTTATGTGAAAGGCCACAAGCTGCCACTGTAACTCCAAATCCTATGCCATGTTGTATGTGCCTCTGCTGTCACTGCTGTGCTTTAGCTGTAATGGCCCTCTGGATGAATTCACATGGCTGAGCGAGATTTCTGAACTTTTTTGGTTTGCTACAGCCCATGAGCAGCATGGCATATTTAGGAGCAGGAGAGGTTTTGCAGGGAGGTGTCCAGCTGCAAGTGCAGGAGGGTTTTGCTGTTGAGTGTCTTACGTCTAAGGGACAGCAACAAGAGCTAGAGATGAGGGTGCCTCTCTGGGTGGCCCTGACCTCATCACCTTTTACACCTCACTTGTGAAAAGATGGCTTTGTTCAGAGTCACAGCTTCCTTCCATCTTCAGAGCACAGGGAAACAGACAGATGATCATCAGCAAGTAATTACTAATGACTTTCGGCAATGTAGAAAATGATTTACAAAATATATTCTTCCACCTTACAGGAAAGAAGTATGAGAGCTCTTGTCTGCTGTACAAAATTCAGAATAGGGGAAAATAAATTATAAATATGTACATATTGCAAGGGAGTAAAGTACTGTAGAAATAAGCAACAATTCAAGCGCCTGCATTACAGATCTGATTAATAGCAATACTGCATCTAACTCAATTTGTGAAAAGAGCACTTGGAAAATTTAAGACAGTTTACTTGGGTAAGCCATCAAGCTGATGAATGTAGTTGATGCAGGTAGGGTGGGTAGAGACTAATGAAACATAAATCTGAAGCAGATTTTTAAGTGTTCTAAATAAATGCACAGTCAGTTAATATTATTGGGCATACAATAAAAAAATACTAGATTCAGAATAATTGTTTAATTGTAGAAATGCACTGATGCTAGCTTTATTCTACAATTTTAATGAGGATGAATTTTATTGCGTGTTTATTGTATCTTAATTATACATGTTATATGCCGTGCTTTGCCATAGGTACTCAGTGTAAAGAAAGGAAGACTCCTTCATAAACAGCATTTATTTTAGCTTATTATACTAGAAGTCCTTATTGATCTAAGATAAGAGAAGACCTTTTATCCATAGGCCAGCCTAATTCACTCTCTTTTCTTTCTAAGATTATAATCATGGTCAAAAATACTTCTTAGAATGACAATCTTTCTTCATTAGCTAATGCTCTCTACTGCTAACATGAAAACCTTAGAGGCAGTGCAATGGATACAGCTTCAGCAGAACTGCACCAGTGATGAATTTAAGGAATTTCTGCTGCTTCAGAAAGTGATATTCTTTCTCAAGGGGACTTTGCTAGAGGCAGCTTGACCTAGTTCAGTCGAACTGGCTGCTACGGTGATAGTTAGGTTTGTAATCAGCTAAAATCACTCCTTCAAGCTCCATAATCTATGTTAGAAAATAGTTCTCCATTTTCAGGACCATGCTACCTCAGCTCATCAGCTAGCTTTTCTTTCCCCTTCCCTGAATGTGCTTGGTGCTCAGCTCTGCCTACGTGCTCCCAGTTGCTACCCTGAACACAATTAATTATTCCTTTAGGAGCACATGCCTCCTTTCCATACACAAGTACTAAATACTTATTTATTTAGAATGAACTGCTAAAAATACTTCAGAAATAAGACGATCAAGTAGAGGTTGGGGGAAAATGTTTCTCACTACAAATCTACAGCCACAGTGTGATACAGACTGACAGCACTCAGTGGCATCATTTTCAAGGTGCTAGGGATGTCCAACAAGCAGGGACTTTAGGATTTGAATATAAAAAACTAAATAAATGTTAAGGCTACAAATTATGTATTTCTGCTAATTTAAATAACGCTGTTGTTGATTACAAAAATGAAATGCTATGAAGTCAGCAGGCTTGCTTTTTCATCTTAACCTATGCCATTGCAAATCAGGAGCAATCCCCCTGCAAAGCAATTTTTTAAGTAAAACATTGAAATAGAATGGGAAAAAGCAAACAACCAAGATGATTCATACTAAAGTTCTGTAGACAATCCTATTTCTGGACTGTAGGTATCCTGCTTAACCGTGAATGCTGTATCTTTTCCTCCTAGGTTTGTACTTTGTTTATATTTCCTACAGAAACGACAGATGGACTCATATAGCATATTCAGATCTAAGAAACATCTCAAATCACTGTTATGCTCTCTCACCAAATCTCCAGTGAAGCATAGTTTTACCACATTTTTCTTCCAGCATCTTACCAAAAGTCTGGCAATTTGGTTTATAGAAAGTTTGGGAAATATCCTTATAACTTTCTGGTTTCTTTTCCAATTTTTGCACTTCTGAAGCATTTAATATGAATCTTTGTTTCATTGGTCCTATGGAAATGGGCTACAATTTCCAAATTTTCACAGTTCCCCAGAATGATTGAGGACAGACCTTAAAGATTACCTTTTATACTGAACTATAATAAAAGGCAGAGAAGCCTGGTGAGCACAAATAGAGAAGAGTTGAAGGAAGTTAAAGGATTTTGCAACAATATAAAAATCATGGTTATAATAAAAATAGTGTCAATCATCTCTTCATTATAGTTTTATAGCTGACCTCCATGTCATTCCTTTATCACCTAGAACTGTGTATTTTTAAGCTTTCCTCATGCTTGTGAAGTATCCCTTTAGAGGCACTACTTAAATAATTACACTCAAAATTACATTGCCCACAGAGGCTCATTTTCTATGAGCTGACAAGATGACTGACAGTAGTCAATCATTGTGTCCTTAGCAAAGAAACAGACAGAGAAACAAGAGCTTTTTCCAACACTGATCCTTCTTCCCAAATTTCTCTATGCTACATATCCTTGTTTAGCAATTTTCCACGTTGTTTTTGCCTTTTCCTTTTTCCATGATAACATAAAGATGCAAACAACATCTTACATTCAGTCATGCTGCTTAGCCTCCAGATGGAGAAGCATTCATTTCCCCAAAGAGAAAATTTACATTAGCTTTGTTGTCCTTAAGCACATAATGGAAGTGTACGTGACAGGGAAGAACTTTTAGGTCTTCAAGTTAGGCTTCACAAATTCTCCACTCAGTATATGCAAACCATGTTTTTTCAAAAGATTGGACCTCAGATTTGTTAGAAGGACATAATAACCTTGGAGATATATGCAGAAGACTCTTGAATTGGAGAACTCACATTGCTTCCAGATGTTTTTCCCTGTGTGCATCTGTGCTTAGGATACTGGATGTTTGGATGTCTGGTACCCTCTGATCAAATAAAAAGAATGATGGATTGCATAGCAAAAGCTATAGAACCTGAGTAATAAGAATGATAATCAAATTTTTCTTATAATTGTGGTGCATCTGAGCATCACAATAGTGCCTAGCAGACTCCAGACACCATACATTGTTAATTAATTAAAAGATACTTTATATGCAGTTAAGATAATTGACCACAATAGATTACACATTTTCTGGAGAGGTCATAAATGTCCCTGGACCACTTGAATGTAAGTACTGAGCAGAATATGGGTTTAGGGGAGTCTTATCTGATCCACCTGAAGATGACATGGCAAGGATTCTTGAAATAGAAAGACTCATACTCATATGAATGGCAACTGACCATCTGGTTTGAAAGATATGATTTTCCATGCAAACATTTCCCTTTACCAGGTTCCCAATAAATAAGAAACACTCTGGTTTGTTTGTGACTGTTAGTGCAATGAAGGAATATATAGAAAAAAAAGCCACAGAAATTACTAAGAAATGGAAAAACTAGCCTCTTAGTAACAGATTCCAGGAATGTTTGGTTTGCCAAAGAGAAGATTATAGGACAACTTGATTCTAGCTTCTAATTTCTGGCTGGGGAGCAAAGCTTTAATAATAGATTCTCCACTCCAACATACAACATTAAAAAAATATCCACCACGTGGAAGATGAAGCTAGAGAAGTGTGGATGAGAAAAACTATTTGAATTTTTCATAGGTCTTTAACCAATACAAAACTACATCCTGGGACAGTAGTTCATTAGACCTCCTTGGCAACTTTAAAATTACAGTTTAATGTTTTTTCTAGAAGTTATGAGCTCCAATTTAAACCAGACATTCTTTAAAAAAGCAACTAGGTATGTTCTCTCGGCTTTTTTGTACAGTTTTTGACTTGAATTACGTAACTAATACCTTTTGACTACATCTACTGTTAACCTGTGGCATCTTGAGAAACAAGAATTCCTTGCTTCAGTGCTGAATGAAATTGAAATTCCCCTTATATTATAACTGAAAATCAATATAAAGTTCCAAAGGATAATAAAGTTATTTACAAGAAATGCAGGACTAGGTATTCTATGTTAAATTAAGAAATACTGGCAGGGGAAAATAGGAAACTTGTACACTGCCTATCTTTGCTAACACATGAATGCTCAATCTTGAAGATGAAAATAAAATTTTGTAAATGATAGAACGTCTACATCTCTGAAAAAATGTGTTATTATGTTTAAATTCATAGTGGAGAGTTGTACATAATGTGTTTAATAACTCGTGCTAATCATTAGGAAGTTTCATTGAAAGTTTTCTTCTTACTAAATCTCTTTATTTTTATCTCACAGGTTTATTTTTACTGGATTTGCCGAGACCCATCCACATTTGAGTGGTTTGCTGATCTTCTGTTCCTTTTGGAAACAAAAATGATTGAAAATGGGAAAAATGATTTCCTAAGTTATCACATATTTCTTACTGGCTGGGACGAAAGTCAGGTAATAATGAAACTCTTATGAGTCTGAGTTAATGTACCTTGCTCTTCCAGTATGGTGACATAAGGAACAGGAACAGCTGAATGAATGATGGATGAAGCAGAGAGACAAAGAACTGTAAATATAAAGACACCAGGTTGTTTCCCTCTCACATTTAGAAAAACAGGAACAGAGAAAACAAGCTGGTGATCCTTCCAGTACAGTATGTTGTCTTGTGTAGCCCTGGCTAGCAGGTGTTCCAAACAAACAAAAGTGCAGAGAGCCTCTGGAATCTTGCGAAAGGCCATTTTTTCCATGTGTCTTTGGAACTTTCTTTAAACAGATTCTAGCATTTTTTTGCACTGAACTATAAAGCATCAGATAATTTTATTATTTTTACTATATTATATTTTATGTTTTTTGTGTATGCATCCAGCATAATTTTGAACACTGTTGCATTCAAAACATTTTTTGCAAAAAAAAACCATTGACCAATTAATACTGTTTGAGAAGATATTTTCTCTGATTGTCCTTAAATTCACCATCCTATAATTTCACTGGATCATCTTACCTAGTGGCACTTAATCTTTAGAGTAGGTAGCTTTAATTCAGCTTATTTAGTCCTTACCTAGACCTAAATGAATTGATTATTTCTCTCTGATTCTTTTTTTTTCAAACCAAACTCAGATCACACTGTGATCAAAGTTAGGCATCTGTCAAAAACTCTCACAGGTATCTCTTTACTCTACTATTTTATTTCTTGCTGTCTCCACTGAATGTAAGGATTGTGTAGTAGATATTAAAAATTAGGGTTCCTGTCAAGGAATGAGGTATGTACACAAAATTCAGAAAAATCTCTTATTGTAAAGTATATAGCAGTCATAATAGTCTGTTTATTAGATCAGCAATATCACAGGGTATTACCTAAAACAAGTTCTGAAAGAAGCTATTCATGATCTTAATAAAGCACAAACCTGCCCTCACCTTCCAGCTGTCAACATTTTGCCTCCCCCTTGAGCAAATATCAGACCAAAAGTCAATTAGGCAGACAACTATTCTTGCTGAGACGGCTGAGTCTCTTCACTCATGTGCTCCGTCACGTTACCTCCTTCCCTTCACACCCTTTTGTCCTGTCAGCACTGCCTTATTACCCCGTGCTGTTCCTTATGTGATTCAGGAGAAATCTTAGAGCTGTGCTGCTTACCCACCTACACTGGTGCTGTTCCTGCTCCTGGAGCACCTCAGGACTGTGGAGGGAGAGCACTGTTTTTCAGTGGCTTCTTCTCAGATCAAATTAGGCCCAGGTACTAAAACCAGGTATTTGATCCCTACTCATATCAAACATTTAGTCGCAAGAAGATGAATTCCTTTGAGGTCACAGGCAGTTTTTGACTTTTTTTGTATTTCTGCACTACTATCTCCTTTCCTCACTGTCTTTTGATAATTATACTTTTCTTTATTAATACTCCTGTCTTTCACTGAGAAGCAGTGTTATTGCTTTCTCCTATTACTTTGAGTACACGTTATTGATTTTAAAATTATTACATTGCAAATTTGTCTTTAGGCTACTCACATAGGCCTGCATTATGATGAGAAGGTGGATGTAATTACCGGTTTGAGGCAGAAGACCTTCTATGGAAGGCCAAACTGGGACAATGAGTTCAAGCAGCTAGCTGAAAACCATCCTAGGTAAGGCAGGTTGGCTTCTAACCTTGTTAGGTAACTCGTCTCTCAGCATAAACAGTGGGAGGAGGGGAGGGCAAACCTTTCTAAATGACCCTTTTAAAATAATTTAGTTTTTTTGCTGTGTGGAAAGAAGATTTATGCTTAATGAAGCTTTTAATGAAGAAATCTCGGAAAGAGAATGCCAATAAAATCTAATTTTTGGACAAGAAAATCTAATATTTAGAAGTATTTCAATATCCTGGCCTTTGTCCAGATATAATTGAAACACACAATCCAATTACTGTTCTGCACAAAGGACAAAGTAGCATTAATTTCCCTTGAAGATGGTTATTAAAGAGATAAACTGTGATTTTTTTCTTATGATGTCAAGGATATGTTTGTTCACTGAACATATTTGGCTACTCTTGCAAGACTATGCTGTTCTGTTATTAGTTCATCTCTGCTGGCAAAGACAGTTCATTTGAACTTGGTGGATTCACTAGTGGCCTGAGAAAAGCTTCTTTGTTCCTGAAAGCCTTTGAAGCAAGAATTTGAAATATTTTGTGTTCGGTGGTAGAAGATTCCAGAATCCTTGGGACTCTTTATGATTTCCAAACATTTACCTGCTAAAGCAAAATAAAGGCTTGCACTTGAGAGACAGAGATACAAAAAGAAAAAGAAGAAAGAAAACTTTTTTTTAAAGATGAAAAAGACTCAAGAAAAAGCTGAAAGGGAGGAGATCAAAGAGAATACAGTAAGCTACAAGAATACCATAAAATTGCAAAAATAACAGTAATAGAAAAACTATTTGATAGAGGTCAAAATAAATACAATCAGGAAATAAGGAAAGATTAAAAATAGAAAGAGGCCAAGGGTAGAAAACATGATTTTTGAAAGACCTTTTATACAGGTTCTGCTGTAAAAACAGAGCTTTTAAAGTTATAGTTGAAACATAATCATTTTGTTACTTTTTTAAGTACAGCTGAGAAAAGTCTGTTTTTCTGATGCTCGGGGAAGGAGATAGGTATTAACTTTCCACACTGGATCTTGTGATATTTCCTTAGAAAGCCAGTGCTAAGTGGCAGAAAAATCTGTATTTGCTTCTGAACATAGATGTATGCATTATTTGTCAATTTTGACCTCTTAAAGAAAACACTGCACTCCTTGTGTACACTGAATCACAAAAAATATCCTACCTTTCCTTGCTCTGACTTACAGGAGGCTCAAGAATTTATACTGTGTAATAGAACAATTAGCTTGTATGAACAAACTATATTTTGAGTTCCTACATCTAAGTCCACCAAGTTTCCCATTGTGCAACAGAGTCTTTTGCATATTAATGGGAGTATACCACTGCAAGTTGAACCTAATGTAGTCGAGAACCAGAGCTATATGGGCACTACTTTTGAGGACTACGGCTACGGCTCCAAAATCAGATCTACAGCCACTCCTTTAAGGGAGCAAAAACCTTTTGAAAATCACATTCACTTACCACTTACATTGTGTCTAAGTAGATTCAGCTTCCCCCAGTAGCACAGCATGTGTGCATATCTGTGTCCACATATATATGTTTCAAAATAATATGTGCTGTATACTTATAAGCCAGTTCTTTAAAGCACTCTCCAGCAAGGAATCATGTTTCCAGTTCTTTCTAACATGCTTGTGCACTTACCGACAAAACATTTGTTGTCAAGTTCTTGTTGTTTTATGAGAACTGTTTACAATTTTTGTTTAAATCTGCCACTTAAAAAATTGTCCACAGACAGTAAAGCATTAAAATAAATAAGTGAATAAATAAAAACTATAAAGAAACAAAAGAGAAACACCCAACCAAAGAAACATGCAACAACAGCAAAACAATGACTCAGAAATAGCTGAGCGATTTATGCATTTTTAGGGAAAGAGAGTATTAATGCGTATGGAGAAAAAGCATTCTAAATTTCCAGCCCAAACAGATGTTTGCTTTTCTCAATCAAAAGAGTATGACAATCAAAACCAAAGAACCATGATTTAAAATAATTTGTGACCTCCAATGCAACTATCCAAATAAATAAATCAATATGACATAATAAACACTGCAGTGTTACAATAATTATACTATAGTACTTTGTGATATTAATACAATTTTTTTTCAAGTGTATTTCTTAAAAAAATCAATTCAAAAGCTTTATTTCAACTGATACAAAGCTCGAGGCTGTCAAAAGTTGCAATTTATCCATTTTACTGCTTTTATGTTTTTTTTTGTTGTTGTTACTGTGATTACAGCAATAGCATTGGAGTATTCTTCTGCGGACCCAAGAATCTCTCTAAGACCCTTCAAAAGATGTGCAACTCATATTCAACAGTTGATCCAAGAGGAGTTCAATTTCACTACAACGAAGAAAGTTTCTAGACTGTACTTCTCAACTCTCTAATAGATATTACCAAGTTATACTTTTTTCTTCACATTCTCCTGTACTCTATCCATTCCGTGGCATTCAAGCTGTAAACTGAAGCAGCAACACTGACTTTAGTGGAAAAATACCATCCTATGCCAACTAAAGAATTGAATCCAATCCTTAGCATTTCCTTCAAAGAACTGAAGGACCAATTTCTAATTGCTCAGTTAGTGATGCAGTGAATCCAGCCACATCTGTTTGAAAACACATACAAATCACTAAACTTTGAAGAAAAAGGCAAGAGAGAAAAGGAAATGAAGAACTGCACCTCACTGTTATGTGTGATCAAACTACTACTGCAGGCAATACTATCATTCCTGCTGTTTAAATCATGCCCAGCCATTCAAAGCATTTTCCTTCCTGGTGTTCTGATCTTGCACTTCTAGCCTCCAACTGCGCACACATCCACATCACCTTTTGTGTCATAGCAATACTGTTTAAATATACACTTTTCAATGAATTCCTTTTGACCTACCAAAGCAGGCAACATTTAAGCATGCTGTTTCTGCAGAGGTACTGGCAGAGCATACCATAAGCTAATATTTTCTGAAGGTTAAGGAGACTGTAGAAATTTTGGCACTCAGCAAATGCATGTCCTGAGAGAGGTAACTGGAACTGTGGGAAAAAGTTTTGTGCGTCCTTTAAATGCTACGCTGCTTCATGAGCACTGAAGAATGGACTGCAGAAAGTTATAGAATCACGGGTATCACAGATTTGCTGGCATGGAAAGGGATCTCTGGAGGTCATGCGGTCCTGGGTCATGTGTCCTTTCTTTCACTTCTTGTGCACTTTGTTTTTGTGGTGTTTTCTTTTTTGTGTGTGTGTCATTCCTGGTTCATAAGTGTGAAGTCCTGCAGAGTGCCTGTCTTAATTGACCTTTAAACACTTTTACCTACTAATCTTGATCAGCTCACAGCTGGCTTCTCATCCACCCATCTACCCCTATGCAGGGCTACATGTATTCCTGCCATTCTCACTCATAAAGGGCAACTGCCCACCTCACCACAACAGCCTGTCTTTCCCAAAAAGCCTGCAGCCATCCATTGCAGCTATACAGTCATATGTACTATCATACTATGCTCCCAGGGAGATCATAGCCATTCAACAACATGGAAGCCCCTAATTCTTCCTGTGTCCTTCCTATACCATGAGAGCTAGTAGGCAGCACTTCAGAGGGGTATCTTGCCACATGGGTTTTACAGAAAGGGATGAGAACTTCTTTTGTCATGCTATCCTGTCAGAAGTCACTTGTTCACGTGCATACATTTGGGATAGGTTTGCTTCTGCCATGTTTTGTACCTGTTAACACTGTCTCACACACTTTGCTTGTTGTCTGCGATTCCTCACTTGGCTATTGGTCAGCTGCTCTCACCTGCTGTTCCCATTTCAAAACTCTCCTCACAGGCTGCCTAGGGAGATGGTGGAGACACGATCCCTGGAGGTGTCCAAGAAATGTGTAGATGTGGTACTAAGGGACGTGGTTTAGTGGGGAAGTATTTGTGACAGGTAAACAGTTGTTCTGGATGATCTTGGAAGTCTTTTTCAACCTTGGTAATTCTATGGCTCTACAATTCAGCACAGTTAAGCATGTAGAGCACCAAATTATTTTAGAACTAGGGAGGAGACAATATTAAAAAATTAATGAATTACGTAAGCTAGAAAAACAAGAAATGTATTTCCTTACCTCACTCCCCCAGCACAGAAGTTAGAGAAATCTATACTCAAGTTGGAATGAGGCATAATGGAGTTCACAAGGATCATGTAATGCATTTCTCCAGCCACACAAGAAAAGTGGAAGGTAGAAAACATCCTATGTATGTCAGCAGTTGAATAAGACAAATGACAACATTATATATGTACACATACACACACGGGAAATGCCCACAAGAGGGGACATGGCTGTATAGGCAAAAGAAACAACAATAAAAATTGTGTCACAGAGAATTACAGTATTATTCTACATCTCTTCCATTAGGATATACAGTATGTGTGAACTGAGCTTGATACAGTCTTATTATTATTAAGTTTAGGGTAAGGCATCTTTATTTTAAATTGCTGAAGTTTTCTTAAATGCCTGCCTATGTGAAATGATTAATGCGATGCATACTGTGTAGCAGTAAAGTGAGTGGAGAATTAGAGCCTCTGCCAGTTCACCTAGAGGCATTTATCTTTCATTTTTTTCCCTGGTGCCCATGCTGAGCCTCAGGGTAAGCTGACACATTTTTTAATATAAATTAAGTTTCTTTTTTTGTGTGTGTTGAAAATCTTGAAGGAAATGAGAAATGTGTGTAGGCACCAATACCAGCTGCCATTGCATGAAAGAAAGAGGTGACAATTTCCTGCAGATTCTGAATGATTGTTTTAATGGGGTTGGATTGGAGGTAACAAGCACAAAGATATTGTGCTGCCAGAAAAACAGGATCTGTTCTACCCCTAGCCTCATGCAACAAGATGCAACATTTAGCTTCTGGCTCAACATGGCATCTCTTCACTGCTTTGATTTATTCTCACTTTTGCAAATCACTGTGGCATGCTACAGGAGATGCATTTAGAGCCCTTGTTATAGTTCATTGAGTAGTACTGCTGTTATCACCACCAGAGGAAAATTTCACTTGTATCAGGACCGAGTGACCTAGAATAAAAGAAAAATAGTAATAATAAAAAAAAAGAAATGGGGAGATTTGTTGAACCAGGATGATACTGCATTTAGATTGAGTGAAAATCTCTTTATTACAAATACAATTTAAATCAAAATGGAAACTAGGAAAATTTGGCTTCCTGCCTTGTTTTGAATAGCACTGAACGCACAGCAGTGATGATAATGTGAGTGCATGTGTAATGACTCTATTATTATGTTTATATATGGAAACATCATTCACTGTCATGGAAAATGAAAGATATCTTCATGGATTTCTCTGTTCAGCTTCTTCAGCAGGAAGTGTTCAGCACTTCTTAGGACAATATTAGTAAATAAAACATAGTCATAACAGCACACGTTTATCACATCCTGTGACAGAAAACTAATCATAGACAAGGATCATAAATACGTAGATTAATTACTTTGGCTCTCACAGTAGAAATAATGGTATTACAATAGTAAGAGTTGTGTTATGATAATTTATGCTTATTTATTAGGAAGTCTAAGTTGAAATATATGATTTTACATGTTTTGGGTTTCCCTCCTTTCTTCCTTCCCCCAGGTTATACATGTAGTCGAAATTAAGCAAGTTTGTGCCTTAGTTTACAATGGAAGATAAAACAGGAGCTACCACTTTCCACACTATGTCCATCATATGGGACATATATCATATCATTACAAAGATGTGCTTCTTTCCTGCTTTTGGATATAATAAAAGGGCTAAGAGGAAATGTTAACTGCAACAAAAATGCAAATTTCAAATGTTTGAATATTCCTGATTAGCAGGAAATTCTACAAGATCTGCCTTAAAGGTAGCTCAGCCACTCTGGAGGAGTAATAAACTAAGTGACATGGTGGCTTTGTTGTCTTTTTTGGTCAATTGCTGGTTGTTTTTCTTTTCTTTTTTTCTAAGGGGGGGGGGGGGAAATCAATTGCATTTTATTCAGGAACAATGAAAAGGAAAAGAAAAATGTGACACTGCTTCAACCCAGCTTGACCTATGAATATGAAAAGGATAAATAAAGCATGCATTCAAAAAATGCAAATTCGTGGTGATCTAAGCAGCATAGCAGGAGGTGGCTCTGGAGGTCTGTGACTGTGTGCAGTAGAAATTAACTGTCCCCAATCTGCTGTCTCCTCTCCTGACACTTCTCAAGCATTCCAATGCCAGGCATGAATCTGCCTTGGTCTTCAGAAACAAGAGCACTTACAAGGTTGAGGGCTGTACCAGGGACTGGATAGCCTATAGCCTAAATCTCCTGAGTGCTTAGCTAGGCATTCTCCTACAAGTCAGGTTATCCGTTCTGTAGCAGTAACTCCATCTCCTTATGTCTGATCATTTAATTGTCTGAGAAATTCTGTACTTCATTGTCTATGGAATAAAACTGAATGTCCATTGCATTTAAGCTGCAGTCATGAACAGAAACATTTTCCAGGAATGCCTACTTACACAGTTCTTGCATTTGAACATGTTCAAATGAGGGTGAACTGATTATCTGCATTTTAAAAACATAGCCAAATGAGTCTGTTTAACATTAGTCTTCTTGACCTTCAACAAATCATCTCATACAGTGAAATAAATTTCATTCACACAACGGTTTTAATATAAGTGAACAAATGTGTCAGTTGACATGGAAACACACTTTTTCTCCTATCAAAAGCAAGAAAGGACTAAAAAGCTTAGGCTCATTAAAAGATATATATTAATAACCTTTCAGAATACATAGAAACAAACAAAAGTTTTACAGTATAATGAAGCACTCAAACTAGCATATTTCAAAGGCCAGCTGCTTCAAGTAGTTGCAACTATTATTTCTAAACAATAATGATTTCTAACGTGGTAAGACATTTTTATTCACTGAGGATAAAAGCCCTGAGCCTGCCAGTCCTTACACATGTGCCTCAAACTTACTTCAAACAACACTTTTACTGTCCTAGAGGATTAAATATGGTTCCCTTTGATGAGCACGCATAGAAGACTAACATCAAGTTGAAGGGTGGGTCTGGAAGGCCAATCTATCTTATTCTATTCTATTCCATTAAACTACTGGACTGCCTTCATTTTTGTGTAGACTGTTTCTCTGGTACAGTAATTCTGAATATGAAAGATAATTTACAATCATATTCACCTTAAGGCACATGGATAAGATTTCATTGATGCACTTCAGCAAAAGGCCTGAGTTTTGGTGGTCTCATAGCACCAATTATAATCAATTATACTGGTCACAGGAACTTGATCAACCTGCAAAACTGAACACTCATTATTTGTACATTACTATATAATGTCATTATATTTAGATAAAAATGTTTAGATTGAGGAATGCCTATCATCTGCACAGTAATATTAATAAAACAGTCATGCAATTTTCTGAGTTTGTGTGCTGCTAAGAAAATTCACAGGGCTATGCAAAAAGCATATCAATGACGAGTTAGCCATATAAAATCACTCTTTTTTCTATTCCTTACCATGCAAGCAAGAGGAATACAGTTAAGAGGCACAGCTGGACAACTTTGAATGTAATATCAAAGGTCTGAGGATGAAACAAACAAATGTATGCTGTGATACTGGTCAACACAGAAGTTACTTTAAATAGAAACCATGTGGAGAATAGCAAGATTTGAGTGAACTGGACTTTTGGTAACATAAACATGCCTGAGTACAATTTATCTGACAGGAATATACATCACCTATTTTATTATTTAATGGAAGCTGTGGTTGTCATTACAAATATGTATCTCTAATACAAAACATTAAGCACAATCACAAATGCTGGCCACCTAAGGCATATTACAGCAAGTACGTCATTCTTCTATAACACTGTGCATTCATAAAGGAGCCTGAAACATTTTAAAAATAGCCTGATGCTGGGAGGTACTGATTTGCAAGAGCTTTTAGTGAAACCAAAAGAAACTGTAGCTGCTTGGCATTCTGCAGAACCAGACCTTTGGAGTCTAGTCAATGAAATTACCTGGAGTTTTGCCAGAAAGAGGACAGCAAAATTTGGCTCAGATAGTCAATCTCAGTGCAGAATTATATATTATAATTATTGAAATGCTAAACTTTACAGGAAAAAAAGAAGAAAAAAAAAAGAATTCCCTTCAGATGGCCAGATTTGTTTATAGCAAAATAGCTAGTGCTTTACTACACGCTGACTGTCCTAATACTAGAGGTATAGATAACCATCAATATTGAAGAGTGTTAAGTAGGAAGACATCTCTGTGGGGAAGGATGCTTTTATATCCAGACATTAATGTTACAACTCTAGCAAAGTGCTTATGCTTAATTAAAGGCATACAAGGTGGATTCTTTGTTACAGGGGAGCTGGCACATGATCGAGGCTTGGTCTAGAAGTTGAAAGCTTTTCTCAAGTGAGACTCCAAATGCTTTCACCAGAAATGCTACCTAAATAAGAGGGACTCTTCTCACAGACTTAATGAAGGAACTAGGAATCTCCTTGGCTTTGCTCCCCAGATAGATCATATCTTTAAGTAGAGGCACGAAATTGGTTGTCCCCTTTTCAGGGGAGCCAGGTAAGACCAATCTAAATTTTAATATTTGTATTTCCCATAATACCTTGTGCTACATTCATGTCTCTCTGTCTTCTGGTCCTCTTTCCAGCCATTCTCTTCCTCAGCAAATATTATTTAATTTGACAAACAATTTCAACCAAGATACAATGTATGTATAATCTTAACTCTTATATCACCATATCACCAAAATTGTATGAACACCACTAAAGTATAGCACATGACCTATGCCACTGAACAGTCACTGAAACTGTGTCCATACACACCCAACTGCGAAACTGTACATCTCAATATGGAAAGCATGCCAAGCTTAAAATATAGTGCTGAACCTTGTAAATTAGTGACTGAAATTGAGACTTTAGTAGGCAAATATCTTGTCTCATTCATTCAGTAAAATGCTGCACCAAAAAGAGATAATTGTTCCTATATAAACAGGAAGGATGAGGCTAATAGCGGTATACTACAAACTGTTCTGTCATACACCTTAGAATTTTAATAAATTAGGGTAGAGAAACAAACATACTCAAGGACTTCAGAGAACGCCGCAATTAAAGGGCTCCATCAGCTTAGCATATGAAAATTTAGATTAAGAGATGACTCTATAATAATGTACAAGCACCTTCATGTGGAGAAAATCTAGGCACCAGCAAGCTCTTCAATCTCACAGATTAAAGCACAACAAACAATTCAATACAGAAAACAGGCAGTTGCTTTTAACAGAGAAAAGTATTTACTGGACAGCCACTGCTGCAGGAATTAGTAAAACTTGCTGTCATCCAATCAAGACTGAGGGCAACCTGGGTAGATCCATACTACCCAGTTACCAGACAGGCTCAGTTCAGTGGAAGTTATTGCTGCAGTTGAGTAGCCAGGTGAAAATTACTGGCTGCTGCTATTTACGCTTCAATGGAAAAAGGTGCGGTCATTCATTTGGTGTTCAAAACATATAGTTTTTCACAATATCCTTGTCAGTTCACAAATTCGGAACTTCAGTTTTTAGATGAGGAACTGAGACATAGAAATGCTAAGCAGTTTGCCTCAAGGTCTCAAAAGAATGGCAGAACAATGAGTAAATTGCAGCCTTTCAGGACCAAGATTATTGTTTGATCTTCCTGTTATAAACTATATTAAGTGTATTTGACATGGTCCTTAAAAATATCAGAGAGTAAGCTTTCTGAATGAACATGAAACAGAATTGAATAATTTTCTTACTAATGGCAATCATTAACATTGTTATTAAGCACCACGACTTCAAAGGCAAATATTTTGATTCCCACGACTTGCATGATACATGCTTACTCACTCTTAGAATTGAATGTAAGATATAAAGAATTTACATGAGAAGTAGGCCCTCTGTGATCAGATGGGAGGAGGTTTAAAAAATATATAAAAAACAGTATCAGAAAAGAAACAAGATTTGAGGTTTTCAATTAAGAGAAAGTATCCAAATATCCAAGCACAGATTTTGATGCTGGACTCTAGTCCAATCCTACTTTAAGTAAAGAACACAGGAAAACGTTTGTTACCTCAAACAGTAACAGGGTTCAGCTCAATACTATGCAGCACAGCAGAGAAATGGGCAGCCAGGAAAGCTAAGACTTAATTTTAAAGTAGGATAGATCAGAAAATTTTAAACCTCCTCTTTAAATATTTCATGTGAAGAATATATAGTAACAAAGAATAAAGCCAGGCAAATAAATAACATTCTGCTTCAGTTTCCTGGGATGCACTTATCCCCTTTATGACCATTTGAGGCTACACTGCATTTATTTGCTTTCTGATATCAGCAACCTTGCTCGTACTTGGAGAATTTTCTGATTGCAAAGGTGGATCTGTTTATTTCTTATGTCTATCCTCCATTAATAGCTTAAAATAAATTCTAGCAGAACCAGATATGAAGTCTTCATCCTGACTCTTTATCACCTCTGCATTATTGGCTCTATAGTAATCCAAGATAATGGTATTTGGTTATTGCCCTGCTTAAAGGTACATTAAAGCTGCGTCTGCAATAATACTATTTACAAGAGTAAATCCATTCCTTCTCATTCCATTCACTAATATTTTCTATTAAACTAATGCTAGGGGAGGAAGGATTTAGTACACTTCACCTCCCGCAGAAGTAATCAGAAAACATTTATGAACATTTGCAATTGTGATAGGAGAAACAGAAGGCATTTTATTATGCTGCTTTTATCCTATTTTTTTTTTCTGACTGGTGTTAACTACTGTACAAAAATCCAAAGCTTGTCTGAGGAAAGAGATCTAAGAATTTTCAAAATTCTGTGTCTAATTTGAGGAGAAAGGGCTAATAACTTACTAGATAAGTTCAATTCCACAAAGTACTGGGACACTGTTAAAAAAAAAGGAATGAAAATCACTTTAAAGGACAATGTCAATCAAGAAATCCATTCATTGAGAGCTTGCTTCATGAACTGAAGCTAATTAATGTTCTCATGTAGGGTTGAACTCAAACCAACAGAATGATACCAGCTCCATAGCTGAATTACTTTTTCAGTATTCTGACACTTAAAATTCCACCTAGTCACTTTAAAAGGATTGAGCACATGATTAAATTGTTCTTTGGAAGGGAAGAACAATTCAAATCTCCTAAAAAACAAAGCTGACCTAAGGTATTTAAATACAGAATGACTTGGAAAACGCTTTCTACAAAAAGCATTCTTTAATTATCTGCACAGTTACTCCTTGCAGAGATCTGTTTGGAAGCTCTAGAAAAACACTTTTGTCAGCTCACTTTTACATAGTGCTTCAGTAAAGAAGTTAAATTTCCTAATAAAGCATGACAGTGAAGATGGCAGCATGAACTGTGCATATTTTTTTTAACAACACAGACATCTGGAAAAATGAGAAAATAAAAGCCAAATGTAGATCAAACAGATCTCTGTATCTTGGGAATGGGAAATAGCAGAGATCATTCTTAGAAAGGACATAGATCTGGAATATTTGCAAAACAACTTTAATGTAGGACATTCTCCATGACCATGCTTTCATGGTCTTCCAGCTTATATGCACCTCTATTTGCCCTTGTTTGTACTAGACAAGAATGAGGTTTCAGTGTGTGTTTATGCTGGGAGACAATGATCAGATGTATATGGCTATAAAACCACATCTGCTAATTTCTCTACAGCTGCTTAAAAGCATAACATTTGCTCACCTGGGTTATCAACTAACTCAAAATTATGTTTATAACTGCATTTTTTATCAAATACAGGAGATCACCAAAGGTAGCATTTCATAAGGAATTGAGTTAGGAGACTAAATCACATTGAGTTTCAGTACAGGCATCTAGGTGACACAAATATGTGACATATATAGATCAGTATTTTCAATATTAACCCATGTCAAAAGTATGAAACCTTTCACATCACTGGAGCTGACAAAAAGCCAAGGGCCTTAAGCAAAGGAGGGGCAGAGGAAGTGTAATGATGATGATTCAAAGTGATTTATGACGAACATAAATGCCACGAGCATATATGCTCTCTGCGTGATTGACACGGTGAATGGCACAGGGCATAGCACTGCCATCCATGACTGTAGCAGTGTAGTGAAGAAGCCTACTAATAACAGTTTAAGCAGGAAATATTCTTTTCAGGCTCATATTCAGGACAGTATCACTGCAGCTCAGGAATTTGTGCAGCTCATCCACAAGCATGTTTCTCTGATGAAGCAATGAGTTTGTATTAGCTTCTATCTGGCAACATATTAAAAAAAAAAAAACTTGCTTCCAGAAATATCTCTAGCCCTGAGGAAATGAAATAACATACAGAACAATTCTTGGAATTTTGACTTGGGCTTTAGATAACCAAAAGAGCCAAAATTCTAAGATCTTAAACTCTTAAGTTTGCCAACTCCTCCTGAACTCCTAAACTGGATCTTGCTTTGAGCTGTATCTAGCTTTTTGTGTCCACATTGAACCCAGGAGTCACAGTTGATATGAAAAGAGAATGAGGAGAGGTAAGCACCTTAGTGGAAAAGAGAGGTCCTTAATTTATTTCACAGCTAAGAAGTCAGAAATCTTATGTCTATGGTTCCCTCATGTTGTTTGCCTTTAGTTGCATCTCCAAAGTTGTTGGAAACTTTCTAGAACTACAATGGGAGGGACATGGGTAGCAGACAACTCCAAACTCCCAGACCTGAATAACAAGCCCAATATAAGTTTATGAGATGCAGCTGTGGACCCTGACATGTGGCCAAAGAGCTTTCATCAGCAGATACATTTAAAAACTGATTCGACGTAGTCCCAAGCAACCTGCTCTAGTTGGATCTGTTTAAGCAGAAGGGTTGAACTAAGTTATCTAAAGAGCTCTTTTTCACAGTTCTGTAATTCTGTAAAGATGCTGCTGTATTACATGTTTGGAATTTAGCAAGTTTCAGTCATCTATGGATTTTTCCCCTTTACCATTATATTCTATATGTATGGTAGCACCAGGAAATGTTAAAACAAACAAACAAGGATCAGAAGTGAAAATGTTATCTGAAATACTCTCAGTGTGAAGGAAAGTGGTTTCAAAGACAATCAAGAAATAGTTACAGAAAATAGTCAATTTAAGCATCTTTGAAAAGTCCTAATTGTTCTAGATAGTAATATCTCCTTTGTATTGATTTCTGGCCTTCACCCTTCCTTGCTCCACTTGTCAAAATTATCAAAAATCACATGCACTTCATCGTCTACCTCTCACTTTGACTAGATGCCTCTTCTCCTTATATCTTCCCCTGCCACTCCTCTTATATTGCAACATATGCCATGCATTCTCACATTCACTCAGCCCTTTACAAAGCTTTCTAAGTCTGCTTCCCAAAAACCTATTTAATGCTGAGGGGTCATCTGTTTCTTGAGAACAGCCTATGTTTCAAAGAAGCACCTTGCTTTCTCCTTTCTGCCTCCTGTAAACATCCACAAAGATCATGCCCTTCAGATCCTTCTTCTGTGATGCTATAAGAAAAATGCTGCCTTTCTGAGACCGCAGCTTGCCACACTGACCATTACTAACTCAGTGCCTCCTCACTCTCTTCATTTGTCAGTGTCTGTATTTTCACTACTTATACACTACTAGTATTTTCAATACTATATGTACAAGGCAAGGTTTTCCAGACAGAGGTCATATCTTCTGCTGTGCCAGTGCAATTTCTGACATGCCAGTCCTTCTAGGGTCAGGTGAGTGTAACTACAATATAAAAAAAATCCGTTCTAAGCTTTGAATACAACATTGAATAATGTCTACTTAATACACAAGGCTGAATAGACACATTCATTAGCAGTCTGAATGGATTTGTGGCTCCAAATTAACTTCAAATAAGTTACTGAAGTGAAGAAAGAAATCAGTTTACCACACATTCCTCCATTTCCCAATTACAGCATGACAGAATGTATCTAGAAGTGAGCAAATCACTGCTATATTTTAAAATGTATTAGAATATATTAAAGCCAAATCAAACCAACAAGACATAAAATAATAAAGTATTCTCACCTGGTGAAAATCAACCCTGTCACCATGGCTTTAACAAAAATGTAGTAATTTACCATAGGTAAAGTCTGAGCACAATATATTTTGAGAAGACTCACACTGTTGATTAGGAGAGAAATTTCTTGTGTTTAACTCTTAATTTCAGCATAGCGCTTTCCTTTTCTTTACAGAAAGTCATTCCAGTTAGCTTTACTTTTCACTACCCATCACTACGGTAATGGTTGTGATCAGAATGCAGTGTGGTAGCTACAACACCTAAAGGATATAAGCAAGTTAAGGTTCAAACAGAGGTGCTATGTTCTATTGTACACATTGTACATTACTGGAAAATACTGTATTTGTTCATCAGGAAAAAAAAGCTGATGTAACAATCAGTCTTCTTACCGTTTTCTTAGCAAAATATGAATTCTGACCTAACCTACTTAGGAGCTTCCAAAGAGCAGAGCCACTGTGATTAACAACCTACTCTTTCCTGTGGTGTATTTAGCAAACCTGAACCTCCAGGTTTTGTAGCTTGGGTTTTGCTAGCTAAATCTTCCTTTCTTGTTTACTGTAATCCTGTATCATTTAACTTCTGCTTTTTATTTCTGCTATGCAGAATATACGGTGCTCATATTCCAGCAGCCTGACTTGACATGAGGATGTACAGCAGTCAGGAAACTTTTCGTTCATTGGTAGATTGTAGCTCGCTCATCGTGAAACAAGAGTGGCACCCAGTGGCCAGAGTGTTTGGTCCAAATTCTCATACCCTGAAATTTCTCTCTGCATTTTATAAATGCCTTTCCAGCATTTTGAAGACAGAAATGCTTCCCTGCTCAAACTCGCAGAGCACTACTTCCTCTCCCACCTATCTGAAAGAAAAAAGGCAGAGAACTGAAGCTAAAACATCTCTCTTCTGTATTTTCTCTGAATATCACTTTTTCTTAGAGCATAAATAACCAACCACGGGTATGACACACGTAGACAGGTTAATACTTATCAGGGATCAGGCAGAGGCTGACTCGCTTGAAGTGAGTGCAGAAAAAAGAGGACCTTATCCAACTCCCACAAATTGTACAGTGATGCCTGCCATATGAGGTAAGTTTACATACAGAAACTGCCTGGCAGACACTTCAAAGAAACACTACAACTGGAAAGAAAAACCCAGGGACATGCTTGTTTTGTGATCTGCCCCTGTGGGGAACACACAGGTTCTGTGCTGCTCCCAGCCCATGGCTGCATGTAATAAGACAATACAATAGATCATTATACAGAGTGGCCATGAACACTGTTAACTTTAACAAGTGTGTGCTACTACAAATTTCATATGCTTCTCAGAGGACCGTGTAATTTTTTATTCATTTTTCACAATCCTCAGAGTTTAAAAAATTTTGTTGATGTGGTATGCTATACTTTTAATGAAATTCCTTGGGGGAGCTACTGCTAGTAGTGAGGAAGCCATTACTCTCCATCATTTTTCTTTAACTTGTGTGACTTACTGCTTAAAAAAGAAACATGAAATTTGAAAATTCTCTGTCAGAGAGTTCTATTTAAGTGGGTGTGGTTTACAGTGCTGAGTCTGTTCTTATGTCTTCAGGCCCACCTTGCAGTGTGAAAATTCCCAGTTCCCCAGAGGCTGTCACATAGGTGAAAATTGTCTCAGTGCTCACTGTAACTCCTGGCATTCCTAAAATGGTACCACAAGCTTTGCATTAACTGATTTCTGCTCGTCCTAGAGTCTAGAATGGTATAAGCATGTGGAAATCAAAACTGTATAGTAAAAATAAACTTTTTTAACATGAAGGGATATAGCTAGCAGTCGACAGTGTGACACAACCAGATTAAGGGGCTCAGAAATGAAATGGCACATCAGAAGAATAAGCATCAAAAGAAATCCAAATGTTTTAAAGTAAACATAATGTTTTTTAGACATCTGCTGTGGCAATGATGAAAGCCATGAATTTTTCTATTTCCTGAGTTATGTTAGAAAAGGACTCAGCAGGCTGGATAGCATTTTCTGCCAGATTTTTTGCTAATGGGAATTCTTTGTTCCTTCAGTGTTTAGTTTTTTCCACACAACATTACTGAAGTGGTAACAGAGAAAATACTGTTCTTGATCATACTGTGGCTTGATGATTCCTCAGTGGTACACAAGGAGGAAGATTTTACTCATAACTGGATTGCTTTGCTAGAGCAAAGAATGGATGTAGTAATTCTGTTGTACTTCATAACCATTGCATCTAACAGAACTATTTAGTTCAAGAAAAGTTACTCTAAATGGCATTGCCTTCACAATCAAAGAGCAAGAAAGAGCAAGAGACCATTTTATGGATCTTCTTCACAGTTAATACAGAAGGTGTTCCATGGCATTTTTGAACGTTTTTTTTTTTTTTCAGCCAGTGGCTTCTAAAATTACCATAACTATGTACGAAAATGTATCTCTCTCTTCAGTTATCTCACCAAAACCTTTCACCATTTGTGATTTACTTTCTTCAGCATTTCATCTGCTTCTTCAGAGGGAAGGCAGTCATCATGTTGTTTGTACAGTGCCTGGTGCAATGGGCTCCTGAAGTCTATTTACGATCCTTATGAGGTGGTGCAATAGAAATAATAAACATTTCATTTTAACAGTAGGAAACACTGTACTATGAAAACTAGTTGAAGAATAGAGGTCTTGTAGTATCGAAATCCAGGTGTTTTTTTTTGTTTGTTTGTTTGCTTGTTTGTTTTTCCATAGAATGGGAAGGAAAACTAAAAGATTTTCTGTCTCTAACTTCTGCGTGTTACATTTTTGTAACATTGTTCAATTCTCATAATTGCCGTTCATAATTTGTTATTCTATTTACCTCAAGCTGATGAAAGATAATTGCCAAATAGGTGTTTCTGTCTAAGAATTCTAATAGAGTGTGGCAATTATGGGAGTACGGTGTGAAGCCAGTTTTCTAGAACAAGATGCCATAATGTATAACTGGTAATAATAATCCCCAAAGAACAATCATTTTAAGCCACTGATATCGTGCTTCCTTTTACAGAGGAAGGATTATTTAAGTTGTAACAACTTGAACACAGAACCAGTACATAAGTCACAGTACTTATAAAGAAACACAGCAAGTCTATAAACCCAAAAACTGAAATTGCCAGTGAAATTCTCAATTACAGTGAAGACTTTTCAGCAGTACAGTGTTTTGTATCATGGCTGCAACGTTGGTTCCAATGCTTGTAATGCTGGCAAATGAACCTGAATTGAAGCCACAGTTCAGATAAACAATTCCAAGTGATCCCCCAAGAGTGTTTTCACACAACTGATCTCACAACCTGAATGCGAGTTTCTTCAGATGCCTGGTTTACCTTTCCCTGGCATCTGTGCAAAACTGTGGAAGGTGGAACTGTGGATCTATGTCTCCAAGGCAAGGAATGACTTTTCTACCCTTCCTACTATTTTTTTTTTTTTTTTCCTGTAATTACAATTGACATAGATTGTTATATTCCTATAAATTACTTAAATATAAAACTATTACGTCTTGTTATTATTATAGTAAGAGTTGTGGCCACACAAAATATCCAGAAAATTCTGTACATGCATATAATGAGTAAAGAGCCTTTACTTAAGCAATGATAGAACTATTTTCCAATAGAAAGATTAGTTAGACCTGAATTTGCAAGATGAAAGTGCTCAGCCTAGGTGACAAACAAGTATGAAAAGCATTATTAAAAAAAACATTCTGACATAAAAAATTTTCATGTACTGAGAAAAATTATTAGACAGGCAATTTTTTGCTTTAGAGATAAAACCGCCTGGATTATTCAATGATCATAAAACAGATTAATTACATGCTATTTTCACAGTTGTTCTTCTGGTCCTCATTTCTTCAAATTTCTTCACATTTTAAGTAGAAAAATCATCAGTATTATTATTTTCTTCTACTTCTTGGGTGAAGTAACAAATGAGATTTGAAATCCCACATTCCTACCAACAGGTGGAGCATGTATTTTATTTTTTCAATTACGATAACTGCAAATTCCTTCAAAATGAAAAGACAAATACTTTATAGCTCAAAAATTCAAAATGCCAGTGTTTCAGTTATGACTATGACCAATGACATTTTATTCTAATATTCCACTGTATGTAAACAATAACTTCTAATCCAGCTCCTTTTGTTACTGACACTAATTGCGATTCTCCATAAATTTTAATGACTCCAAAATTAAATCCATTTTCTTTTTTCATTTTTGTTGGCTCCACAGGTGTTCACAACATTTTTTTTTATCTGACATGCACAAGTTTCAACTGTGATAAATTCTGATCTCAATACAAGATTGAGCCCACATTCATAAAATATATTTATGTGGTTACAGTGTACTTACCTTCTTCTACTTTATTCTATACAGGACAACATTACAATACACTACAATGGAGAAGGAATTAGAAAACAAGACAGATAAGCTGCTGAGGAAACTGAGATTTAGTCTGGAGAGGAGAAGTCTGAGGGTAGAACTCATCTCTCTTTGTCTGAAAGGTGGATGCAGAGAGAAAGATGTTGGTCTCATTTCCCAGGTGGTATGTGATAGAACATAAGGAAATGGCTTTAGTTGCACAAAGGAAGGTTTAGATTGAACTTAGAAAGAACGTTTTTAAAAGATAGGGTGATCAAATGTCGGAATGAGCTGCCCAAGGCAATGTGGTGGCTTCTCCATCCTTCAAGACATTTAAGAAACATACAGGGATGACACTGAGGGACACAGTTTAGTGATGCAGCTGGGTAGCTCAGGTTGATGGTTGGACTTGATACAGAAGGTCTTTTCCAAGCTAACTGATTCCATGATCTAAGCAGAACATGATACTGATGGCAAAAGCTGTGTCTAATGTATAGCTATTTTAAATTACATCCATTCTTTGCACTGAGCAAGGAATTACTTTTGGAACTCCTTGAATGTTTCCATTTTCTCACACCTAGGTGATTATCTTTGGCTTTTTAGGAACATTAGCTTTCTGGAAATATCTTTTAAGTGTTCACTTTTTGGGGTAACAGCAAATAACCATTGGAGCAAATTCAAAGGAGGGCCACAAGGATGATCAGAGGGCTGAAGCACCTCTTCTACAAAGACAGGCTAATAGAGATGGGGCTATTCAGCATAGAGAAGGCTCCAGGATAGCTTACAGCGGCCTTCCAGTACCTAAAGGGGACTAACAAGAAAGTTCTGGAGAGATTCTTTATCAAGGAGCATGGTGAACGGACAGGACCGGTATCTTTAAAATGGAAGAACAAGTCTAAATGAACTATTAGGTGGAAATTTATTCAGAGGGTAGTGTGGCACTGGAACAGATTGCCCAGAGATACTCTATCCCTACAGGTTCGGGGTCAGGCTGGATGGAGCCCTGGCCAGCCTGCAGCCTGATCTGATGGGTAGCAAACCTGCCCACGGCAAGGGGCTGGGACCAGGTATCTCTAAGGTCCCTTCTAACCCATATCAGTCATGTGGTTCTGCCATTGTGACTTACTTACACTGTTGTACTAATCACCAAGCATACCCCTAGAAAAGGAAAATGGAAGAAGACACCGCAACACTCGACAATTGGTTAAAAGCGTTGCGGAGAACAAAACTTCTTTAATTCACCGTTACTGTGAGCACACAGCACGCCAGCAGCTCCCGTCACCACTCGGAAATTCTAAGCTGAGCAGTGCTGGAAAATATTCAAAGCAGTATAAACGCAGACAACAATGCACACAAAGCTCCGAAAATTACAGGTCCTGACCCTAATCTCAAATTATTCCGCAGACACAGAACAGACAAGATCCACACGCAGCTGCGCAACCACCGCGCCCAGCCACATCCCACAACAGCCCATCACCACCCGCACATGCGCACTCGGAACACCTGCTGAACACGGCCGTAGCGGGGCGCATGCGCAATCCTACCCCGAGTCCCCACCACCAACCAGGGCGCTGTGCGGGCACATGCGCCTGCAGGACAGGCCGCAGAGCAGAGAGGCGTTTCCTTTTCCGGGTCAGCTCTCGCGTGTACTGTAAGAAACTGCAGCGATGCTTGCGTGCTGCTCGTGAGATTTCTTTTTCATGGGGAGAGAAAAAGAAGAGCCGGGTCAATCACCCTTCCCCCGGTTACCCTTCTTGTCCACGCTTGCAGCTGCCGCGTGTGTGCAGCCGGGACTCCGTGCAGCGTGCCGAGGAGCGGCTGCGGGGCGGGGTTCCATCAGACCCCGCCTCGCTGTGGGAGATTGGGGATGTTTGGGCCTGAGGGCTGTAATGGTTGGGCTGGCCTTGGGGTGGAATGCTTTGCTGCGGTGGAAGGGGGTAGAATCTTTTAAGAATCAGTGGTGCTGCTTATGCCTGCCATTCCTGTTTTTTTAAATCTCTGCTTAGAGGAGCAGGTGACTTAGCAGTGAATTCTTGCTGTGTGTGACACCACGAACCAAACAAGCAAGTCTTAATGAAGACATAAGTTGACAGTGATAGGACAAGGAGAAATGCTTTTAAACTAAGACAGAGGAGGTTTAAGTTAGATATTAGGAGGAAGTTTTTCGCATGGAGGGTGGTGACACACTAGAACAGGTTGTCCGAGGAGTTTGTGGATGCCCCATCCCTGGAGGCATTCAAGGCCAGGCTGGATGTGGCTCTGGGCAGCCTGGTCTAGTGCTTGGTGACCCCACACATAGCAGGGGGTTGAAACTAGATGAGTATTGTGATCCTTTTCAACCCAGGCAATTCTATAATTAACTATATATTGTTAAAAAGTAAAGAAAGATTGAAAGTGAACAGTCATGGGATGGTTTTGTTTTGTTCAATGTTTTGGCAAACCCACCAAATGAGTCTCGCCCAGCTCCCACAGAGATGCGCTTATTACAGGCACTGTGTCCAATAGTGAAAACACCCGTGGGTAAAATCAAGCACTTGTGTAATGATTTGTAAATCATCTATTGGTTTGTAAACTCTGTGGAGTTTTGACATGTGTAAATTCACTGCAAATGCCAGAACTGTCTTCTTGGTGTTTCTCCAGTTCCGTCCGATGGCTGCTGCAGGAAAGGCTGCTTCTTTCCATCTGCCTCCTCTGCCAACGGTGGGGGAGATCATTAAGCTTTTTCGTCTTCGAGCACAGAAAGAACTTTCCCAGAATTTTTTGCTGGACTTACGATTGACAGGTTAACTATTTTATTTTATACACTTTTAGCTGCTATGAAGTACATACACATCTCAAGTTTTGTCAGAATCTGATTTTTGGCTAAGGGGATGATGTTTGCATGATGACATCTGTCAAATATACAACAGCATAGAGTCTCCTTTGAAAGCTGTTTTAGGTTAGACTTCTTGATTTTGTTTGTGCATTCCTAGAAAACATCTTTCTTTATAGAGTAAATTACAGGATATTTTTTAGATATATTCCTATATCAGTATCAATATCAGTAACAAAATATCAGTTCAGTGCGAAACTCCAAGCCTTAGTAGTTTCCATTCAAGTACTGTCATTTAATAAGAACTGTCGAGAATTACCAAAGTGTTGACAAATTTGGTTAAGTTTCAGGTGAGTTGAATTTATATGTTTGATTCAAAAAGGATTTCCGTCAGGTTATTATATATCACAAGTACTGTTGGTCCTTCTGTCTTTCAATATACTATATACTGTACTTAGGAACATTGGTTGGGTCAGTCTGACAGAAATTTCGTAGCTTTTCAGACCTGTTACAGTTCAGTTTCCTGCAGCTTCTTCTCAGCAGTGGCTGACAAAGATGACAGTGTGCAATCCATAGCAGATTTTTTAGTTGTATGGTGGCTGGGTTTGACAGTAATCAGTGCAGTGTATCTTCATGTACCCAATGATTCAATTATACATTGTTACTCCAGCTGATATAGATTAGGAATGTGAATATAAAACTCTCTTCCCTCTTATGAATAGCCAGGTTCTTATGTTAGAGTAAAAATGTGAGAATGAGTTTAGTAAAACCTTAGAATAGAAGATTGTCAGAATCTCTTGTTTTTGTTACACATTTAGAAGACTTGTAGAGTGAGCAGTATAGTTTCCCTCAGCATTCCAGTATAGGCTTCCTAAGAATCTCTGTTTCATTAGCTATGTTTTTAATCCTTACTTTAAGCCTTTTTCAATTGTTCATTTTTTTTTTCCTGCTCATCTTTATTGACTTCCAGAGTTGTATCTTGCTATTCATGTACAGTAGTCTTGCTAGAGCTTCACTGTATCCTTTTTGCCTCTCATTTCCTTAAAACAGGTGTTCTGTAGTGATATACCTTTATAAAGATAAGTATTGAGACCCCAGGTTGTTGAGTGCTCACTTACAGTACTGCTGGTTTACAGATAAAAAAGTAATATTCTCCTTTTATTTGATTCTGTAATGAGCAACAGTGTACATGAAAGACAGTAAACTGGAAGTAGCCTTTCTTTAAACAGTGGAACAGTAAAGCAGTATCTCTTGGCATGAAACAAATCTGAATTCTGTGCAGTCTAGCAGGCATGTGATTGTGTAAGTGGGATATGTCACTGTTTGTGCCTATTCTGAGATAAACTCATTGTTTATTGTTAGAGTGCAAATGTGCTTATCTTAGTGAGCCGGATCCTTTGGAGAATAAAGGCTTAGTGTGTTCTTATTGTCTTGCAGACAAGATAGTGAGACAAGCTGGCAAGCTGAAAAATGCTTATGTCTGCGAAGTGGGCCCTGGGCCAGGAGGAATTACCAGGTCTATTCTCAATGCCGGTGTTCAACAACTCCTCTTGGTTGAAAAAGATACTCGATTTATTCCAGGATTGCAGGTATCAATGGCAGAATGATTCATATGAATGTATGCCTGAACATTTTAAGAACGTGGAAAGATTCAGAGTGTCTTACTTAGATCAGCACGTTGAAAACAGTTTTGATACTTTGGCTCAAATTAGAGCTGTCATTTGCTTGAAATGAAAACATGTACTATGGCAATTGATCCTGTCTTATCTTAACAAGTACTCCTTGTCTCTTTCTGACCTGATGCTGCAAATAAATAACAGTTGTTTGTTGGATGTTTCAAGTGCTTTAAAGAGGCTATTCATGAAATAGTAGTTTGAATGTTGATGTTGTTTGATCTCATTTTTCATTTTAATCCTAATAATTTTGCCTTAAAGTTTAAAACATTCTGACCATATATCTCCAGTTAAAACAGTTCAGTGTGGGTTCTCATTCAGGTACAGAAGAATAAAATAAGAATAAAATAAGCATTTATTTCATATCTTTCTTGATTTGTATAACAGAAAATGTCAGAAATTAAGTAAAAGTCCCCAGTTGTTATTTTATAAATGTCTTCTTAGGTATTTATAAGATGCTGATATAAAGCATGCAGCATTTTTCACTGGCTGTTTCTTCGTCTGTGATCTCTATCACAAAGCTGAAGCTAGGATCTGCTACTGCAAAAATGGAAATACAGTGAAGAACATATGTGTTCAGAGTAACAGTTTACACAAGCTGAGAGTCTGTCAGTTCTGTCTCACTCTTAAAGAAACACAAACGCCCTATGCCATATGCCCTAATACTTGTTAGGCTGGAAAGATATATGAGGAGAGAGAAGGTGCTCTTAGTTAGTAGTTTGAATATGCAGTTCTTCCAGGGAGTGCACTTAGTTTTTGTGAACCATGCCTTTCGGTTTTTGTATTTTTACACCCTTTCCCTCGTGTGTGAAGAGCAAGAGGATCTACATAATGAAAGATTACTCAGCTTGTGTACTTGGTGCATAAATGCTTCTGGAACCAAGTTAGCTGCACACATTGGCCTTAAAGTGAAGAAAGCTTCGGTGACTTCCCTCAATTTCTGATTTCAAATTGAATGTATACAATTGTGATTTTCTGGTGTCAAATGCCTTTCTCAGTTATGTTAATTATAATACTAAATAAAACCCGCATTCCTTCTGACATGGAAACTAATATTAACAAACAGTAGAACATATTAATAATCCTTTGTGTAGGTGGGTCTTGGTTTCTTCTTGTACTGTTTTCTAAGTTTATTGATCTTACATTATCTTTCATCTGTTTACAGTACTTGGAATAGCTTCAAAGAAGAATTTGACAAATCATGGCAGATTAGTGAATTTGAATGCAATACAATTGCTAATGTAGTGCTGGAAAACCCATTAAGTGATTTGGATTTGTGGTTAGATTTGTTTTTCTGGTTGAAAATAATTGCACTTAAATCATGTGGAATCATAAAACCATAGAGTAGCTTGGGTGGGAAGGGAACTTAAAGTTGATCATCCAAGTCTGTGCCATGAGCAGGAACATGTTCCGCTGTAATAGATCCAGAACCTTTCCAAAACTTGCTACGTGCAATACCTGTTAATAATGCAGAGCTTGTTAATCATTTTTGTGGACAAGAAACTTGTCAACCTTTTCAGGCTTAAATTTCCTGTTCGGAACTGTGCAGCTTTGAATAATAAGGTTTTAGATACATACTGAACATTTTTCACCAGTGCTTGCTTTTTGAAGGTAAATAGTTATTAAGTGTGCTCAGTTTTAATTGCTACTGTTTTTTGTATAATAAGGTATATAGCAGGGGTTTTTCTCATGCTGTGGATGATGTTGAAAATCAGAGTGGTTAATATTCACTGTAAATTCTATTTGCGTGTATACAAACAGATGCTGTCTGAAGCAGCTCCAGGAAAAGTACGCATTGTTCACGGAGATATTCTGACATATAAGATGGAGAAGGCTTTTCCAAATCACTTAAAGAAGAACTGGGAGGATGGTTAGTATTTGGGCTTGTTTTGGTTTCATTTTAAGGCTTTTGAGTTGAAAATCTGAAATACTTGTAGATTTCAAAAATATACTTGCCTGTGGCTGGTATTTGAGAAAAATCACAAATATCCAAGAAATATCCTAGCCTAGAAAGTGAATAATAAGTAAACTGTGCCTAAAACCCAGCTTGAATTTGATATTGTCATCTGCCATTCGTGTAATTAAATGCTGCAGTATCTAAGAAACAACAACACTTTCTTCTGTCCACCTCTTCTGCAATACTTACTATGTGCTGTGTAACATTTCCGTTGATGCAGTGCAGAATTGAACAATACATATAACTTTGCATGGCTAAGGAGCTGTCTTGTGCTAGTTAGAAAGCTTTCTGATTTCATATATGGGTCTCTGTGCAGAGACCCATTTCATATATGGGTCTCTTTAATTTGAGCTAAGTTAGTTATGACTCCCCTGAGTCTCCAAAGCCCATGGGATGAAACGTGCTGGACAGAATAACATATGCCTGTTTTCTCTGTATCTGATAGTCATAGCTGAATGAAAACAGAAATGTCTAAATTATGTATTTCTGCTGTTCTGGAGTAGCTCAGCTGAAATCTATCAATCAGCTGAAAATTGGCTGAAAGCTACTAATTTATTCTAATGTAAACAAGAATAAAACCTACCTTTTTTTTTTTTTTTTGCAACCAACTATCATGAACAGTAACAGTTTTGTCAGTATAAGACAAGTATAAATAGAAAGGCATAATTTTGATGTGTCACAATAAAAATTGTTTTAATATTTTAACTCTAGATTGATAGGCTCATATGTTTGTTATGTAAATATTCTTTCATGGCAAATCTTATCCAAAACTCTTTGTCAGTTGTTTGTGTTTGTTTTTTTTTTTTTTCCAATCAAATGTGAGCAGAGCCACCAAATATTCATATCGTTGGAAATCTACCCTTCAGTGTTTCAACTCCTCTAATCATCAAATGGCTTGAAAATGTTTCTAAAAGAGATGGACCTTTTATTTATGGAAGGACGCAGATGACACTGACTTTTCAGAAGGAAGTTGCAGAGGTACTGTTACTGTTTTCCCTAAATTTTAATTAAAAAAAAAAAATATATATATATATATATATATATATAAAAATATAAATAATATATATAATATATATATAATATAATATATATAATATATATATATAAATAATATAAAATATATATATATATATATGGACAGTCTTAGTAGATACACAAAATACACTGGGTGAAAGAGAAATCCATTCCTTGAAATAAAGAAAAAATGCAAGTTTGGAAGATTTTAGCATTATTTCCAGTTTTGATTAAACAATTCAAACACAGGAGATGTTTGGTTCAGGCCGTGGAAACTGACTCCAGCTTGAACAAGAAAGACTTCAGTTCAGAATTATGAATGGATTTCTGTCAGCCTTATGAAAGTATAAAAGCATCATTTGTGTTTTGTCACAAATTGAGGTTTTTAGCATCTCGATAGTTAGATTCTCAAAGAAGGCTGAATTGATTTGCTATGTTTTGGTGTTAAAACTAGGTAAATTAATATTAGGAGGATTTCACTCAGAATGCTTTCAGGCTTAACAGTTTATTTTTGTTGCCATGGCATAAAACATACCATAAATCTGGAGATTTCTTGTGATTCTGTGATTCTTACCTGAATCCCAGTTGCTGGGTTTTAGTGTTGTTTTTTTTTTCTGGTTTTCTTGTTGTTGATTTTGTTGTTTTTAAAGAGAGGAACTGTGCGTTGGTCTGAATAACACATCAGTACATGTTAGAGGATGATCTGCAGGAGATGAGCTCTGCAGAAAAGGACCTGGATGTCCTGCTGGACACTAGAATGGCCATGAGCCAGCAGTGTGGCCTTGTGGCCAAGAAGGCCACTGGTATCCTGGGGTGCATTAAAAAGAGCATGACCATGGTCAAGGGTGGTGGTCCTCCCCCTCTGCTCTGCCCTTGTGAGGCCACGTTTAGATTACTCCGTCCACTTCTGGGCTCCCTAGTTTAGAAAAACAGGAATCTCCTAGAAGGAGCCCAGTGGAGGGCCACAAAGATGAAACAGGGCATGGTGCATCTCCCATATGAGGTAAGACTGAATAGCTGGTTCTGTTCAGCCTTGGGAAAAGAAGACTGAGAGGAGATCTGATAAATGTATAGCAGTATCTGGAGGGATGTGGACGGCAAATGGAGGAGGCTGGGCTCTTCTTGGTGGAGTGTAGCGATAGGGCAAGGAGTAATGGCCTAAGACTTGAACATAGGAAGTTTGGTGCTAACGTGTGGAAGAACTTATTTATGGTGAGTGTGACAGAGCACAGGAGCAGGTTGCCCGTAGAAGTTGTGGATTCTCCTTCTCTGGTGATATTCAAGACCTGTCTGGATGCCTACCTGTGTAACCTATTGTAGGGAACCTGCTTTAGCAGAGGGCTGGGCTTGATGATCTCTTGAGGTCCTTTCCAACCTCTGCAATTCTGTGATTCTATATCATTGAAATTCCATCTAATTAGCTGAGAATACGCAATAATGTTTCCTCTGTGCAACCTAAATGTATATGTTGCTTTAATTATGTTGCTTTAATTTTTATCTTTTACAATTAATGTTATAAAAATAAAATTTTACTCAGTTTTTTACTGTATGCAGAGAATTATTTATACATGCAAGTGGCATGTCTGCTGTCATTTTGCAGTCGTGGAAAACCAGTCTTTGCTGTTACTGCTTTAGCTCTGCAATCAAGTTTCAAGAAAAGTACTGAAGTTGTTCCAGCAGATGGCTCTAGAGATCACAAGGGACAAACGTTTTTTATTACATGAGTAGGATTTTTTAATTCAGTTCTGAGTTTAGGCATTAAAAAGTCCTGTTCTGTTTTCCAGAAGGACTTCATGTCATCTGAGATTATACATTGTTGCAAAATATGGCTAATGGACTAAGATAGAAAATGCAAGTGATGATTAATAATAAACAAAGACTTGTGACAGCAGTGAAAAAAGTGGCAGAGTGCTGAGATAAGTGGACTCTGTACTTTTTTTTGTAACCAGCTGCATATGCTGATGGTGACATGCAGATTATAGTGCTTCTGTACAACATAGCTCAAATGAGATGCAAAATGCCATGCACTCTTAAGTTATTTGTACTTAAAAAGCTAGGAAGTTAAAAACACTAGGAAGTGGAGCGGTATGTTCAAGACTGTACAATTAATCAGTGTTAATTGTTGTTGACTTTGCATTCTGGGACATCTTGATTCGTGTTTTTATGCTTATGCAAACACAGAGCTTGCTCTGATGCAGAAATTCCATAGTTTATGGTTTGTGTTTTCATAGTGAATGCTCATTTGGGGTACACTATTTTGTTTTATGGTTAGGAGGAATGGTAATCTTTCTTGTGCCACTCTGAAGTAGCTTAACCATTGATATTTGGCAACTACAGGCCAAACTACAGGTATTCTGTACCTGCAAATACAGAACAGTTTAACACAGTAGAAAACTTAAAAAATTTATTAATTGATATTTTATGTATCTGAAAGGGAAATTTCTTAATAGCTTGCTATTCTCTCTGATCCTTTGAAGCTAAAAGCCTGAATACTGAATAAAGTGTTGGTTGTATATACCACGAGTTCAGTGGAAGGATAACATGCTGTAATGGAACAGCCCTGTGTGCTTCGTAATCACTTCTGATAACTTGATGTTAATGGTGAGAAAATAAATCAGTGTGCCAATCCGTAGTCAAGCTAGTTTGTGCTATTATATACAGGTAAAAAATACCTTTGCCATTTCTTGCTGGTGGTAATTTCCTGCTTTTCTATTTCTTTCTAATTGCTACACTGTCATGAGTTATGTTAGTATAGGCCTATTGCTACTAATTTCTCTATTCTGATACAATTTAATTAAATTGATTAAAATTATTGAAGAGAACCAGTAGTTATGATTTATATACTAAGTTTTAAGGCCTATTAAGGAGGATAAGACCAGATATTTACAGTTATAAAAATGATGCTTGGAAGTGTTGGGTGAATCATTTTGCCTCTGTAGTTCATTTTTGTAAAATTGTTTGTTATTTTCTGGAAAAAATCTTTGCCAGAAATTCCTCAGTAGTTCACCTCAGATTTGCCACTTGGGCTGGATACTTTCTGACCCACTTATATTAAAATGAATCATAATTCAGTTTAAATGGGAGATCTTTGTCAGTGTCTAATTTTGAGTAAAACTGGCTGCAGAGTGTAGTTCACCTGCTGCTCCACCAACACAATCATATACTATTAGACCTCTAGAAGATAGGAGTATTAGTGGAGCAGGATGCTTAATCTTTGTGTAACACTGCTGTCTATGTAGAAAGCTAGACAAAAGGTGCTAAGAAATTGGAAAATAGTTCAGGTTTTTGAACTATGAACAAAAGAAGACTTACTATGTTTTCTTAAGTTGTAAGATGTAAGTTAAGTTCTTAAGTTAAGATGTAAGTTGTGTATAAATACTAGCATTCTGAAAAAAAGTAATTGGCTTGTGTATTAGGATTGATTTGATAGTTGTAGAATCATAGAATGGCCCAGGTTGGAAGGTACCTCAAGGATCATGAATCTCCAACCCCCTGCCATATGTAGGGCCACCAACCCAGGGCCCCATCCAACCTGGCCTTGAACACCTCTATGGATGGAGCATCCACAGCCTCTTTGGGCAGCCTGTTCCAGCACCTCACCACTCTCTTGGTAAACAACTTCACCTTGATATCCAACCTAAACCTTCCCTCTTTGAGCTTAAAACCATTTCCCCTTATCCTGCCATTATCTACCCTTGTAAAGAGTTGATTCCCCTCCTGTTTGTAGGCTTCCTTTAGGTACTGAAAGGCTGCAATGAGGTCACCCCGCAGCCTTCTTTTCTCCAGGCTGAACAAGCCCAGCTCCCTCAGCCTGTCTTTGTAGGGGAGGGCTCCAGCCCTCTGCTTTGCCAGTTCTTAATTCTTTGTGTAGGTTGATTCCTGTGATGGATTTTGCAGATTGATTGATAATGGGCTTTTAATATATGCTTATGAAAAGCATGGCTTACTGAGGAACAAAACAAATAGTTGTCCCTGAGGAACATTGAGAGGAGTTGATAGTGAGCAACATTAAAAAGATGTCATGTACCACCTTGACTGTGTTCCATGTTATGTTCCAGAATCAGTGTTTTGATTCCTGCCTTGAAATTTTTGTAGTACATAGATACAAAAATGTTGCCTAGTTAGCTGAACTTCTGACATGGTTGACTTACTGCACTTTCAGATGCTATCCACATTTTAAAGGTAAATACAAAGAAAATTTTGAGAGCTAAGGGAGAAACAACCCAACTACCTAAATAGCTCAGGTTACAGAATTACTGTTCGTAGCATTTTTGCAAAGTGCCATACCCATGTATGCTCCTGCCGATGCGATTGAAGTAATTTGTTACTGCCCAGAGGTGGATGTTCTTAAGTTATTCCCTCTGTAAACTGAGAGGCAGGAACTAAGCCTGAGTCTTGTTTTCATGGAAAGTAGACTTGCTTGTTTGAATTGGCATTTGAAGAGCTGTAAGTGCTGTCCATTTCATTTCCACTGCAGAATTAAGGACGTGTGTATCTGATAGCTTTTTTTTTTTTTTGTTAGATTTTTTAATCAGTTTTCTTTTTTTGTTTTCTTTTTATTTATTTATTTTTAATAAGTTTTCTCTGAAGCAATAAAAGGTAGTTTGAAGAGCTCATGTAGGCTGAAAGAATCTCTGAGTTTGCTTTCTGAGAAATTGTTGGAAAGGATTTTATTTGTTCCATGCTGATACTTAAACTGTCTTTTAGGAGACTTGTTGGAAAAAGATGGAAAAAAAAATAAAAAAGAGAAAAACTTGAGCAATGAGTTTTGTTTTTCTGACATAGTTTGAGCAGTATTTTATCAGCATGAATTTCACATGAAGCTATGTAACGTACAGATGTTATTAGATATGTAAACTGCTCCTTTTTTAAAAAATTAAGGTAGTTGTAAATAAGATGAGAAATCTTCAAAATTCAATTGTTACCTGTAACCATTTGAGAGATGTTTTACTGAGAGTTTTTTTGTTTGAGTCTTGTTTTTGCTTGCGAGACAAGCAGATAATGTTTCATGCCAGCTTTTGAAAGTGTAGAAAACCTCTTTTGTCTGGGTGACTTTTTGATAACCTTTGTAAGAAATTCCATCGGAAAATTAGAGAGCTGCTAATTGAACTTTAAGTATTAAATGCTTGTAGTGCTAGGTATCTAAACTTAAGTAGATTAGACAACCTTGCATGCATAGTAAGCATAGATGAGTTTATAACAAAGAAATTTTGTTTAGTATCTGATTTTGAGTTTATGGAGCTTTAATTTTGGAGAAAAAAAAGAAAAAGAAAAAAAAGATCCACAAACAGTGGAAGGGAAGAATGTGAAAATATTATCAGCCAGCACTGTTTTGATTTGAATTCTGCAGTGATATCGGTTTAGTCTTCCCATGTTCCCATGCAAAATTATGTTGACATTTAGTAAGTTCTGCAGAAGTTCAAGGAGCTCCTTTCTGTGTGCTTTTGATTGAAGGACTGGGATTGTAAATTAGCATGATGTCATGATGAAATGGTATTACATAGGATAATATAGTTCCAGATGATTCAGGCTTAAACTCTGATGTGAGCTCTTAAGAGTTAGTTGTTTTTTTTAATTTGTCCTTGATTAATAGTGATAATCAAGCTTTTGTGTAATTGACAGTTTTGTCCAATCAGTTTCACTAATTCACGTGTTTTGATTCTTCAACAGAGGCTTACTGCTAATACAGGAGGCAAGCAACGTAGCAGACTGTCCATCATGTCTCAGCATCTCTGCACTGTTGAGAACTGTTTTGTAATACCAGGCCAAGCCTTTGTTCCAAAGCCAGATGTAAGTTTTGTTATGTTCTTCTGACTTTATTGTTAACTTTTCAGTTAGGCACTCCATCTGATTTTCAGGCAGGAAAGCAGTTGGGTCCTCAATTCAGCATCTCCACACTACTAAGTAGACTGTTTGTGGTATGCGTGAAAGTGAAATATCCATGGCTGAAGAGCATTCTTTTCTTTTTGGTTACTGAGAACTTGTGCTTTGATGTTCAAGTCTATTTGCATGATCACTGTAATTCTTTGGGTGTTTGTGGAATTTTAAATTTCGTGGCAGGATAGTTTGCTAGAATTGCAGCATCTTTGAAAAGCTAATTATTTTACAATTGCAGTTATAGACAGTTTAAAACTGCCTGGAAAATTTGTTGAGTCTTCTGAAACACCCTTATTAATAAAAGCTTTTCAAATGCCACTGGTAACTGTTTTTACCATGTCTGTGGTCTGTGTATTTCTCCTTACTCATCTTCAGCATTTTGAACTCCCTCATGTTTGCTATACTACTTAGTCACCTACATCCCACTCCCTGTTTAAAAAAGTAACCATGTTTTCTCTATTTTGTCTGCTCTTTAGAGGAGAAAAGTGTCTTTACTATCCTCTTATTTCCTGCTACTATTTTTTTTTGTTTTAATAAATCCACTAGGATAACAGGAATCAAGAATGCAAAAGTTAAACTGCATTTTGATCACAGATCTACCTTTTTTTCTTCTTTTTCTTTTTGTAAAAATGTGTGCATGACAATAAGTAGGATCTGTTTGCCGTGAGTGCACTTGGACATTTACTTGCTCCTTCTGAGTTTCTCTTAAAATGGTTGGTTTGGCTCTTAAGTAAATCATCCTTTCCCTTTCTCACAGTCTCTCTGTGGGTCGTTTTATTCTTCAGTCATATCTCTCGAGAACTTATAGAAGGTTATTCTCTTTCTCTTATTATATTGAATTTTACAGCCTATGTCTGTGCATATTCTGATGACAATGTAGAATTCCTTTACTGTTTTTTTTAAACAAGTAACTGTCCAGACGTGTTGCGCTATTATTTGTGACAACAAATCTTCACTATTGTGAAGAAAAATGGCCATTGATGTGGCTTTTTTTTTTTTTGCTTTACATTTTTGTTTGCATGTGTTTGTATTTGTTTTGTGATTTTCTAGCCCTCCTTTTTTTTTTTTTCCAATAATATTATATTAATCTGAATGTTAAGTACGTGAAGTATTGTACAATAAGACTAAAATTTGGATTTTGTGGATGTAGTATGAGAACATATTAGAGCTGCAGTGAAAAATATTGTGCCATCTGTGTCTCAGCACTGGATACCTGTAACTGAAATTCCCAATTTCCTGTACTGAATAGGCTTCAATTGACTGAGAGGGAAAGATAACTCCATGAAGGTGTGACAACTGTCTGAGTGTAAGCAAATCCTATAATCAGTTGTTGCTTAGTTGAATAAGGACCTCACAAAAAGGCAGTACTGCTAAACTCAAACATGTAATTATTTAATATATTTATTTGATTTACAGCAAATACAAGTTACATTGCAAGAGCAGATAATGCAAGCTTTTCAGGAAGACCTGACACCCGTTGCACTGTACTTTGTTTCCTTCTAACTCCTGTTGTAGCTTCATCTCCTGTTTTGTTTATTTATTTTGGACTGAAATGGTTTGAGGTGTCACTGTTGCTGATAGAACCTTTGCCTTCAAAGAAAGCTCTTGCAGGTGTTGTGAATAATGCAGCTGTGTACCTGCCTTTTGTTTCACAGGTGTCCAAAGAAGTTCAGGTACTTCTGTGTAAAGTTTTAGAAAGAAAAATGTGTTGCTTATGTAATTGAAAAATACTTCATTTTGCTTGGAGTATGGAATTATTACTTTTTTCATATGTATAAACATCTTTGGTTTCTGTTTTATGAATGTCAGTTTTCATTCACGTACGTTACCAGTGATCACAACATAGTGTCATGTCAGGCCCCAAACAAAAGGTGGAGAAGAATGGTTTCTGGGAACGAGTTGTCTACCTCATTTGCTCAGTGAATGAATAATATTTTAACAATATCTATGAATATTGAGTCATAATGGGCTTCTGTTTTATGAACAAGATGGTGCTGCAAAGCATTCTGTCTTAATGATGAGCAAAAAGCCAAATTTTCTTTGCTTATGTCTCTGCAGTATTAAGTAACTGCTGATAAAAGTAGTAGGAATAGTATAAAAGAAGCTCCCTGATGAATAGATAAGAAACTTAAGATGGCTACGTAACACTAGTAATAAGAGCAAGATGAAGTTTGAAATTTCTTTCAGAGAATGCAGACAGTAGAACAAAGACTTTACATAATTGGATATAAAGCATTTGACTTTCTAAAACGCTGTAACAGAAGATTTTACTTTTTCCAACAAACATTAGATAGATAGATAACATTATGGGCTCTTTGTACTGTTCTTGGAAATTTGGGATAATAAAACAAAAACTGAAAGTTGCATATAAATATATCAAATAAATAGCAGTTGGTTTTGTTTGAAGACTTGTCCAACGTTGTAACGTTCCTGAATTTAAGAGTCTGCATCATATCCTCTTACCTGTGCTAACAAATGGGCATCAATTTGATTCCTGTTCAGTAACATGTTTAAACAGGACATCTGCCAATGAACAGTGACAAACAAAATCGGTTTGTTGAAAGATAAGCAATCAAATTAAAAGAGTTAACATATACATTTAAGTGTAATAGCATTCTCTTATCATTATTATATATTACATTTTACTCTAATAAGATATCTGGGACTGGGCCTGAAACATACCTTAGTGGAATAATTGAAAGCACCTGGAAAGTTCTTTTAGAAGGCCAAAAGCATTCAAGGTAATAAATGGTAGCTGAAGGCCAAATGCTTCTGGATTTTTCATGTAAATAGATAAACAGTTTGTATCCCACATTACAGTTTTCATAGTCACAGTTACATTTCAGTTGTACTGCTCCTCAAATCTAACACTTGTGATAGATTAGCAGCAATTGAAGAGTGCCCAATTGGCATTGCTTTAACAGTAATAAATGAAACCCACAGCAGGTGGCAGTTTAGGGGGTGAGAGATTATTTTGGCAGCATCTGAATGATACCACTGATTTTGCTTCCTAATATGTAAATCCTGTGCAGCTAAGGTTGGGAGTGCAGGTTTGTGTTATTAGTTTGGTGGTTTTCTTTTTTGTATTGGGCAATTTATTTCTTCTTTGCTTTTTATTGTTGTTGTTTAGGAAATCTAAACATTACTATGACAATTTAGAACAAAAAAATGAAAGGCAGATATGTCCCTTACATAGAAATTGTTGAATTGAGCTTCTTGGACAGGGAATAGTTGCTTTTTTTCCTTGCATCATAATTAAAGGGAAAAAGGTAAAATACCATATAGAGCATTCTGTTACCAGTGGCCTGATTTCACTAAATTGAAGTGTCTTTGCTGTAACAAGCGATCAGTACATTAAATGTACTGTTGCTTATGCTGAAATAATTTATTTTTCTTCAGTAACTCTTACTTGGAAAGTCAAAGAAAATGGTTTGAGATGTCAGTCAAAAAAGTACTCTTGCAGCAGACTCAGGGATTGCTTCGTAACTTGTTCTTTTTGCTGATATTGCTAAGAGGAAAATATCTTATGTAAATATAATTGCAGCCCAGATGTAAGAAAATTTAGGTGTTACACATTCTTTAAAATAATCAGAGTACACTTAGCATTAAAAAAAAAAAAAAGCCTCAATGGATAAAAACAATGGTATTTACACGTAGTCCTTCAGGTTGTAACCTGTATTGCTTTCCTGCAGTGTGGGTGGGAGATGCTGCTGCTTTGGAGGATAAATCCATGCTCCTTGCTGCTTTTTAAAGCAGGAAGTACAGAAAATCGCACCTGCAACAAGCAGAAACCCTGCTGAAATGAATCCTATATAAACCGCTCCTCCTGGTTCGTGTTTACTGCTCTCTGGAATGGTCTGGTCCAGAAAATTGGAAATGATTTCTCTCGTGTACCAAGATGTTGGTACTAATCCAAAAATTCCTGCGAGAATGAAGCAGACTCCTCCAGCAAAACAAGTGTGACTTTTGCTGTCGGTGTCCCCTCCCAACTTTGTGCATTTCATTCCAACTGTAGTGATGCAGATCCCAAAGGTTGATAGGATGCAAGACAGTACCATGGTGGTTCGTGCAGTCTGGATGTAGATGGGGAGAGACAGAACGGAGTATTTCAGGGTGCAGCTGAACATCCCGGTGCTGTACCACGTGCAGTCCATCCACAGTCCTTGCATCTGTGTTATAGCTGTTATGATGTTGGAACCAACATCTGCATTTACCTTCCAGTTCGGTAGCAAGGTGGCTGCGATGTCTCCAAAAGCGCCAAACAAAGCCAGCATAAAAGCAAAGAACTGCAGACCAGCTGATGCCATGCTTATCTGCTGTCCCCTTTTGTCTGCCCGCTTCTCTCTTGTAAATGCGTGTAACTGGTTGGTAGCTTCGTAGCCAAGGCTGTAGCTGGCTGTGGGATACAGAGGAGGGGGAGGAGAAGTACCGAGAGAAAGAAAAAGAAATCAACAAACAAAAAAAGCTTGCATTTAAAATCAGAGCTATGTGAATGAGTAACTGAACGTGACCCTGCAAGCAGATGAGAGCAGCTGAGCCACTGTATGCAAGGCACTTGGTCCTCAGTGATAACAAATGGACAGTGTTTTAGCATTGCCTGTGAGGGGGAGCTACTCTGCCATACATGATTGCAAGCCATCAAACAAAACATGATTTACCAGAGTGGTGTTCAGTGGTAGTATCAGATTACAGGCTTACTGGACAACTACACACTGTAAGTGGGACATTAGAAACTTGCAGATTATCAGCCATTGTGGAAAAATATTGTTGTGGAAAAATATTGTGGTAAAAGATATATTGTACGCTCAGCATTTCTTCCGTAAGCATGTTGATGACTGTAGCTGTCGCTCCTGTTGACAGTTTTTTAGCAAAGAGCACTGATGATCATATCTGTCACTTACAGTTCCAAGCAACCCTTTAAGTTCTTTAAATACTTGTGTTCTTTTCTTTGCTTTAATAACTTTTCTTTAATAATTTTTTTTTTTAAGTGAAATGGTGCTTAGTTTTGCTTTATTTTCGCAATTAAGTCATATCAGAACATATCAGAATAACTTATTCACTTTCACTTAAGTGATTCTCTGTCCTCAACATAGACAAGCAGTCTTTGCAAATCTGTCTTAGGAATGAATATGATGTGCTTTTGTCTATAAAGTGAAATACTATTTTTAATACTCATATGGCACTACTTAGTTGTGTAACAGCATTTTTTTTAAATCAGAAACCTATCTGAAATAATCTGCAAATTTGCCTCACAGTGGCACTTCATAAAATTTGATAAAAAGCAGAAATGCTGTTCTTGTTTTAAAGACCGAATTTCACATAGTAGATTAGAACATGTAGTTGTTAGGAAGCACCTGTGAAGATAGGATTGTTGCTGTTACAGCAATGGGACAATTGAGATAGCAGAGACAGAAGAACAGTTTGAAACTTGTGATGAGGATTAGAAAAGATGTCCTGCATTTAGATTGGGGCTGGATAGTAGGCAGTTCTTGTTTTCTACCACTATGGTAAAGAAAGGGCAGTCCTTGCATTTCCTCAGACGTTCTGTCTGAATACGAACAGTAATATTGGAATTGGTCTTTAGCAATGAACATTTTTGAGAAGTTGTAATAATAGTGGATACAGTTGAAATGAGTGGTGCACAAAATAACTGTAGCATTGTAAACTTATTTCGTATTTTTATGCGTAAGACAACAAGCTTTTGATCAGTATGTCATTAGTGGTATTACATATCAAGTAATTCTCTAATTCTGTAGTATAGGATTACTCATAAGCTAGAATTTATATATTGAAACTTAATTCAGGTGATTTTTCAAGTATGTGCTCTGTCCAGCATAAATGTATGTATATATCAAATGATTATATTTCAGGTGAATATGATAACAGCTAACCTATTTAAAAACCTTATTTCCAAGTCTTGCCTATTTTGAAATTCTGTCATTTTGTTCAGACTGTGAAGAGCTCCTTTGGCAAATACGTATCTTTCTTTTTGTATCAGGCCCACGGGAAAGATGGCTTATATTCCTTTTGCAGAAGGAACTGACATTTTCCTGATAGCTCAGAAGTCATTCAGAATCTTCTGGAAGCTCTCACTAGGACCTAGAGTTAGCCTTTTTATTGTTTCATTTTTAACATTTCAGCTACAGCATGCACACACAAACCCAAAGCACTGCAAATGGTAGTCACACCTTATAATTAATGGGATGAACTGAATTAAAGGTATGATAAATTCAAGTATAAGCACTGAAAGTGTAATAGAAGATACAGTTATCATGCATTCCTGTTCATGTAACACTTACTGCTGGTTGTGAGATCTGAGATGTTTTCTTCACTGTCGATGTCCTCAAAAAATAGGGTTTCACCTGAATGGGACTGTCCCTTCTCATATAAAACTGCATTGGCATTCATTAACAAAATTTCTTGGAGTGTTGTTTTTTCTCTTCTCTACAGCAAGTGCTGTACTGTTGTTTGTTCCCTCTCTTAGTTCCATCTACCAGAGAATAAAGGAGTACTTTGTTTAATGAGTTTTGTTTGACAAACACTTAGAAAGGGAAAGCAAAGAGATTATAGAGAAAAATACGTGGAGGCTCTTAGTGCTAAATGCATAACAATATCCAACTGCTTTGATTAAAGCTGCCAACAGGGATTAAAAGGAAAGAATAAAATCATAAGAATCCAAAAACTCTATAGACTTACGAATTTGAGCTGGATATGATTCATGTAAGTTTATCTGGGAGCTGTAGAGCTGTTTTCTCTCATTATTTTTTTTTCTTCATTTTTTCATCACATGTAATCTTATTATGAGTTTAAACTTCCTAGGAAAGAACTATGCAATGTATTTTAATTTCTAATTGGAACAGCAGCACATTTCTTTTCAGCTACAGGTTTTGCTTGTCTGTCCTTGGTAGCTTTTGCCTTCTGTAGGACATCCTTTACTCTTTAGCTTTCCATTATATATAAAAGAATGAAGGGATAAAGCTGCTCTAAAGCTTATATGATAATTGCAGCGTATTGGTGAAATGGCCTCAGCAAGTCAGGGTAAGAAATCATGAAGCTGGGAGAAAAGCCTTTCTGATTGTTACAGTGATATAACCATAGCTTTTGGTTCTGAGTTGTAGTTTCCCATGTCCACATCTGTGTTTCAAAAGATTTTTGGAGAATATAATTGTTTTAGTTTCATTTGCCAGTGAAGAATGTTTTACATCCTCAGGTTTGTCTCTGTAAATGTTGTGACATTTAATATCTGGTCAGTTGTCACATCCAAGAGAAGTTTCTCTGTTCCCAGATAAGCACAGGTGTGATGATTCAGGAGCTGCAGTATGAGCTGATGTAATGGGTGAACTCTGGTACAACGTATTCAGTTGTTCTTAAGGATTTTTCTGCTTGTCAGGAGCTTTCTGCAGTGCTGAGCAAACTGGTATGAGCTGCTGTAAATATCAAAAGTAGTGGATAACGCATGCAGAAATGCACACAGTGTCTCATACATTTGTTTGGAATGCTTTGGAGCAGAGAATGCGTGGTCCACAGCATGATTTCGTTAGGCTCTTGGAAGGCATTTGTGGTGCCCTCACAACACTCTTGAAAGAGACCGTTGCAGAGTAAAGAGGAAAGGTCTCATCAGGGAGAAATGGTTGGCTAGAAGATTAGGTATGAGTAGATAGATAGAAATAAATGGTCAGTGGAATTGTACAGCAAATCTAAGCAAATGCTTGTGCTGTGTAGCCTAAAGAGTCTGGAAAAAATGTGAAGATGTAAAATTTTTTGCTCACAAAAATCATGAGAGTAGTAAAGATGGAGTTTAACTTTGAAGAATTGTAAAGGGACCTTTATAGTGCTACTGATTGGATGATAAAATAGCAAATGAATGAAGCTTTAATGCATAGGACGTGACAGGCGAGGGGAAGAGCACTGCTCACGTCGTGTGTGCAGTAACTGTCTCTGAATTCATCAACCTGAAATGAGGTTTTATAGGAAAGTTCACTGTGTTGCTTTAAAAAGCCTCATCTTAGTGACTCTTTGCTCCATCAAAAAAAAGTGGTGAGTAAAGTAGTCAGATTATGAGTCATCCAGTGCCTCTTCGTTCTGGAGCAATGCTCCTTGTGAGAAGATCTGTGTTAAAGAACTGAGAACTATCCTTGGGAAGGAAGCTCATCTTTTCCAGTATGGTAATAAGAAGTTGTATATAATTGCTCTTAGTGCCGTGCCACAGTTATTTTGTACTGGAGGGAAAACCAAAGTGAAACTTTCACATCAGAATAAGGGGCTGTGTGATCAGCATACCTGGTGTGAGACTGAATGCTTGCCTGTAGCATACAGACACAGAGCTGGTGCTGAATGCTTGGCTGATAGAGGAGCTGCCTTAGAACTGTCTTATTAGGAACTCAGACAGTGCACTTTAATGAAGTGTAATATGTTCTGCTTAGGTTTCAGCTCCCTGCAGGAGAAAATTACAGCTTCGAAAAAGATACATGGGTTTGCTTTTAATACAGGCTTATTGCAAGATACATGTATTACCTATCATGAGACTTCTGTTGCTAACAGTTAGCTAAAATTGTCTCATGTAGGCTCATTCTGATTTAGAGCATTGATTTCATCAACAAGGCAACAGACTGAATTACATTGTACTTTGTCACGTGTTCCTCCTGCCTCACTAGAGCATAAACCTTCTTTGTACTTGAATGCTAAAACAGTAAGGGGAGAATAATTGTTACACTATTGACAGTTCAGGATATATCGGTAGGATAATTTTCATATTCATTATTTTATTAGAATTGAGTATTATTTTGAAAATAGTGGTGGGGCAAAAAAAAGAAAGTGTTAGAAATAAAATGATCCTCAGATTAACTTTTGCGTTCTAAGTACTCTTGTGTACTCTGTATTGATTTTCATAATTCTACTCTTTTTAATGCGTACTTAAAAGGTTAGCAACAAATAGCTTGGATAATTTTTAAGGAGTGGCCAATTAGAAGTGAAAAGCTTTCCCTGTATCTGTCACTATAGTAACCAGGCAGCTTTCCTGGGGTCCAAATAAATCAGTGTCTGTAATGGAACAAACGCTGAGGAGTGCTGTTTTCTTTCAGAAGCAGAAATTATTGCCTTCCAGCCTCTAGATAGCAAGTTGAGCTGGATTTTTTTTTTCCCCTAAATTTTACACTGTGTTTTTTTTTCTTATCCTTCAGAATTTTGTGGTCAAAAATGCAGGTGTCGGGGATCGAAATGTATTGTTGTATTTCTTGACAAAAGCGTAGATAAGTATACATGCATGTAAATAAGTCTTTGGTATTTCTGGGCATGGAGGTGGTTGGTCATGCAGAGGATGTATTTACCCTGTTCAAAAACCTGAAGTGTTCTGACGTTCAGTGTGAGCACAAGTTTTCATTGTGTGCTTGTGCTCTTCCTTACAAGTAGGGGGCTGTGGCAAGTCTAGAAGCCCATGAGAAATTCAGACACTATTTTTGAGATATGTGCTAATCTCCACAGATTCTGTATGCCAGGTTTTTATTTGTTATCTCACTTCTAAATAAGCTCTCGTGACATTTTTTAAGCATTTTTATATTTTAGTCATTAAAGCAGTTTTTCTATCTTAGTCTTGCAAAAAAGTCTAGCTTACAGAAAAAGTGGAAAAGAAAAAAAAAGGTATATTTCAGGGTGTGTTTATATGATGTAACTATAACTGCATGACATATTGTGTTTTTTATATGTACATCTGTGTATACTGAAGGCAGGATGTTACTATAGTCTGTTTTCAGACACAAGGGAAGTGGCAGGTCTGTGAACCAAGCTGATATAGGAACTACAAGAGAAAATAACAAACGTGAAAGAGATCTGTGTAGAAACATTCAAATGTAATTTTGGATTAACGGTGATGGTACACAGAGTATGAGTTCATAATTGACTCTGAACACAGTTCAACTGTCACTTAAATTGAATGCAGACTTATTTTGATCTGCAATTCCTTTGAATAGATATGAGTTTTAAAATCTTAATATACTGGAAAGTAACTCCTTGGCTCTCATTTTGCCAAAGCCCTAGAGCAACAGAAAATATATGGGGAATAGCTTTGATTTCTAATTATAATACCAATTTTCTCCTGCTGCCCTTCAGCCTGTATATTGAATATTGTCTAATTTGTGTATCATGTCAGAATTGTCTTGTGGAAGGATCTGAAGAAAGAAGTGCTAATTACTTTACGGATGACATGGAAGTTGGGCTGGATGAAGAAAGTGCCATGGGGAAAAAAGCACTAAGTACTAATGGTGTGTGAGCTAATTAGAAATATGTAGATAACCAAGAAAGACTAAAATACTCCAGGGCTTTGAAAGTTAAGCCAAATCAAGTACTGGGGCAGTGGTTTATCACACAGCTGTTACCTGTCACAGTGTTTTCTTGTATTGTCCCTGTTTCTTGACACCTAACCTGCAAACTGTAAAGAAGTACCGTGTCTCAGAGGAATGAATCTGCTCAGGTATCTTGATGTTTTGTTTTTCCTTACAGGTGGATGTGGCAGTGGTGCATTTCACTCCATTGGTGCAACCAAAGATACAGCAGCCGTTTGAGCTAGTAGAAAAAGTGGTTAAAAGTGTTTTTCAATTCAGAAGAAAATACTGCTGCCGCGGAGTCGAGTAAGGAACTTGAAGGAAAAATCCTCTATTTTTTGTTTTTATTCACTCTATTTAAATATGCTATTCAATGTTCATCAGATCTTTCAGTTTCAGAACAGAGACAGAATTATGAGCTGAATGCCTCTCTGTTTTTGTTAAATAATAATTACTGTGAATTTTTGTTAGTGTAATTGAAGCTGTTAAAATTAGTGGGATAAATTGGTGATCTTTCCAATTTGTATCTCTCCAATAATTGAACAAAATAACAAGAACAAAAGCAACGGAAAATCGATAGCATTTGTTGGTTGAGTTAAAAAATGAAAGTCTCAGAATTCTTAACTGACGATTGCAGTCCGTGGAGAGAGAATTCGATCTGTGGGAAATTTTACTTATTTGGAGGGATAGTGTCAAAAGGTTACATTCTTACTTCTGTGCTTCTGTGCCCCTATATGGAGTTGTTATTGCCTCTTTAAAAAGCCTTGTGTCTCACTGAGAGAATTTACTAGCTTCTTTAGCCGGTGCAGGAGAACTTCAGTCTGTTCTCCAGGGATCCTGTTAAAACTTGAGCATAGATACATGTCTGACTTGGGATGGGAAAAGCCCTGTGCTGAGCATTGTAGAAATATGTGACAGAGCTCTTTTAGGGAATTTGAGGGGTAGAGCTGTAGCTTCATCTAGCTGAAGTTTGCTGGGCATAGTTTTGAAGCAGTTTAGGATGGATGGCACCTTGCTAAACTGCAAGGGTTATATGTTGCTGTTTTGAAGGTGAACGTACATAGAATTTTGCCTTCATTTTTTAGATGGAGAAGTGTTTTGTTTGTTCTTGAGGCAGTGAGTGATATTGATGTATGGGATTCAAAACTGAACGCAAATTTGCCTGCAATAAAGTTTGAGTATACATTTGAAATTGGTGAGAGATTGAGGTATCCAAACCAGCTAGGTTTGTATTTGATTTCATGGAGGAGTAGCTTCAGCTGGTGATATAATCAAGAGGCACATGCAATCAGCATATATATGTTACGTAGAATATTTTTGCCAAAGTTTTTTTAAAAAATTGTGTAATACAAAGTAGCTAATAACGGCTGTACATTCTTTTGTGGCAAGGAGAGCGAGTCTGAACTTCTGAGCATCACATATTCTCTAACAGATTATTGGACTTTAACCCTAGCACGCAGCCAAGAAACACAATCCTCTTACTATTTAGCTGACCTGAAAAAAATGAGCAACTTGTGGTGCATAATGGGGCTGTTACATTACTTACAAGATACTGTATAGAAACAAGATAATAGAACGAGTGTACATTTGTGTTTCACTTCTGGGACCTGAGAGAAATGTGGCATGTAAGATTAAACTGTTACATCCAGGAAGCATAAAGCGTAGCAGAAGTTACCACTCATGTATGGACCTTTCATAGTCTATGTATAAAAGGTTGATTTTTGGCTCAAGGAACGTCTGATAATAATGGAGATTTCTTTAATCAAGGCCTTGAGGCGCACTGCAGCTTAAACCAGGTTGCTCCCAGAGACCCCATCTTCTCTTGTCCTTTTAGACCCCTTTTTAGCTTTGTGTTCTGTCTGTCCACCAAGTGCCAACTTTCAGTTGCACAAAGCCTAGCTTGTCAAAGGCAATCTGGCAGCATTTTAAAGTTTGATGTATGTATGACAACAACAGATAATTGGAAAACTGAGGCATGCTTATCAACCATGTGTCCAGTGCTTTCAGTAGCTTGAACTACTCGTGCTATGCATTTTTGAGGGTCATTAAAAATCACTTGAATTAAGATTTGAGAAGTTGTGAGAGAGAGGCCAATGTAGGTCACAGAGTACAGGGGTTAATTTGGCTATTTATAAACAGTTGATAGAGGAGAAAATGACATCTAGAACTTCAGGCACAATTTCCCATATTAAAATGTGAACAATAATTAATTATTCATTTCCTCTTCCTTGGCTTTTTTTTTTTTTTTTTTTTTTTCTGGCATTGGAATTAAAGTATTAATGAGAAGTTATAATAATACCTGTGCCATTGAAATGAAACAGCCTGAAACAAGTTATGTAGTTTGAACCTGATGTGCTTTGCGTAAAGTTAACTCTATTATTGTTCTTTAAATATTAGGCTGATTCCAAGAAGGCTCTGTGACAGTATCCATACCCAAAGCTCTTTTTTAATGTTATTAATCATGAGCATACATGCATGGGTTTGATGTACAATGCACAAATATAATCTTCCATGTTGTTAAAAGTTGCATTTGCAGAAAAGTGGCCCTTCTATTTTTCTATTTGCTTAGACAGTGAACTGTCTTAAGATTATGTAAAAGCCTTGTGTCTCTTTCTGGAAACTGAATTGTCTGCACTTTTCTGTCTGCTCTTTGCCTTGCCTTTAGGATCTTGTTTCCCGAAAGAGAACGTTTGAAAAAAACAGAACAGTTGATGATGGCAGCAGATGTTGATCCAACTCTGCGTCCTGTTCAGCTCACTATGTCGCACTTTAGAAGTCTGTGCAATGCGTACAGGAAAATGTGTGATGAAGACCCAAACCTTTTTGCATACAATTACAGAGAAGAGCTAAGACAGAAGAAGAGGAAGCGTTCCCCTGAAAGTACAAACCAGCTAGAAGAGACTGTAGAGGAAAATCATCTGTAACTGCAGCAGACTGAACTGAGATTTAACTTCTTGATCTAGAGGTGTTGATTTATGTATTCTTACATCTCTTCAGGTATGGAAGAAATAACTTTTGAAAAAATGGTGAAGGAGGCTTTCCTATTTTATTTGTTCAGTTCAGCTGTAGACAAAAGTTTAGGACAGTCCACTTACAATGTGCCTACTGGTTCTTCTCGTTTCCAAGGACAGAACACACACCCAGAACAAGGTATGTTGTGAGATACGTAATTAGATTGAAATAATACATTTTGTATGAACGTGAGTGCGTTACTGCAACATAAAAACTCTTTTCATACTTGCAGCATGTAAGATGTTGTCTGAGGTCTTATGCCCTTTTTATCTGGGAAAATCCTCTGTGCAGAGTAATTTAAAAATCAAAAGCCTCATATAAATATACTCAAGTGACTGGCTTATAGGAGGATAAAGTGCACAGATTGCCTCAAGGTCTGCTAATACTCTTTCTCATATATACAAAAGCAAAGAACTTGGGAGTTTAAGAGAACAGCAGCACGATAAAAAGTAGAAAACATATCTAAGTACAATACTTATTTGTCTTTTACTGTACAGGCTGGTAGAGAAAATAAAAAATACAGTCAAATAAAAGATTACAGGCCAAGCTTTGATTTTATATTTACACATATATATATAAAGTATAAACAGCATCTTGAAACATACAAAAATGCAATTTCTGCACTGTTGTGCACTAAAGCACATTCAAATAACTTAATTCTGCTTTAAATAAAGCAAAAATGAAAACCAAAGAAAATAAATGCCCATAGTATTGAAAAATTCATTTTGTTATACTACTTTCCACTGCATTTACTTCTGCCACTCACTAGCACCTTTTCCACATAACTTAACTTAAAAGTACTAACAAGGCCACCCTTTCCCTCCCCAAGAATAATACTACATAATCCCAATAAGCGTTTGAAAGGGATGAACTAATTTACAGACCTTGGCAAACTTAATCTATTTTTGATCCACAATAAATTAAAATAACTTAAAAATCCTTTACAGCTGTATTTGTGGAAAAACTGTACTAGTGCTGAAAATCAGATAGTAGTTTTGCTGTGGCTTCCATGAATTTACTGATTTTAAAGCAAAATAAGTTTGTTGAATTTTATGTGGACTTCAAATTAACATTTTGTATAGAGTGCTGCTCAGAAAGCTAGGATTTCCCATGCCTCTCCACAGCTTCATAAAAACAGTCCTCGTTAACTACAGATGTTAAGCTCTGGACGCTAAATTCTCTCTCCAAAATAGAGTTCAGGTCCAAGTTTGCAGCATCAGAGTGGCTGTCAAGGGACTGGTGACGTTCCTGCATTGCCATTAAAGTTCCCCTGTTACGCTTTGTGCTGTTTACTTTTCTCTTCACTGGGCAGAAATGGCCACGTATCAGCTTTGGATGTTCTCCCATCTTGAAACCATCTCCTTCCTCCTTTTCTGCAGCTTGATCTCGTTCAGAGTCAGTATTGGGTTCCTCTGAAATCTTCAGCCGTTGGAACTGAATTTCAATGTCTTTAGTAGGGCTGCTCTTCTTTAGGTTCTGATAGTCATCATCGTCATCATCACTGAGAATATCAGATTCTTTGACAAGAGCATTAGAAAAGTCAGAGGCACAGCTCTGTACATGCTGATCAGGAGATGAAGTTTTGGGCTCCTGTATGCTCTCAGTGGTGTTGCAGCTGCTGCTCTGGGTGCTGCTGCTCAGGCTGCACTCATCAGAGTCCTGGAAGGTGCCTTTCCCTTGGTCACCGTTCCACTCACTGCTGGGTGAATTCTTCAGTACCTTCAAGGACCTGGTGGAAGCTGTGCAGAAGAAGAAGGCAGTTTTATCTTCTCATCTAAACATCTGGTTATACTACCTGTCTCAACAACCCACTTCCAGTCGCGATGTACCTAGCCTCATTCAAGGTCAGGTATGTCAGCATTCTGATACCAGCAGTGTAATTAAGCATCAGATTTTTCTCTTACCTCCTTCAGAGTTAGATGCTTGCCTTTATGTGCAGGCATATATACCTCAAGTACTAGAGGGACAAGTTGGAGGCATGAGTTGAACTGTCCCTGATCCTGCCACATAATGAGGATTTTAGTCAACTGAGCACATAGAGAACTAGAAATACTAGTAGGAAACTAGTAGATAAAAAGCCTGAAGCCTGTGCTTAATTCATTACCGTATGTGCTGGGATGCAGATTAAGAACATGGAGAGAAACAAGAGCCCTGTCTTTTGTTATTTGTTTTAGCTTTGACTGTTAGCAGGGCTCAGACACTAGAGGTAACTCTGAGGAAAGAACACAGTATTCTGCAGGCCAAAGGAAGTCTGTTTCTAACCAACAAAATGGGGCCTTACTAAGTCTACCCTTAAGAAAGCTAATGACAAATCAAACGTGAGAATACAGTGGGAACCAGCAAGCTTGCTTATCTCCTCTAGCCTTTGTCATACACTGAGTTGTGGAGAAACTGCTGCAACTACTCAGCCTGAAAAAGAAAATGGAATTTGTGGGTCTGGCACACGACACTGTACAGCCACTTTAACAACTGCAAATCATTGCCAGCTCTGGATTCCAGCCTCCATTTTTCACTTTGAGAACCTGTTTCTTACCCAGTTTAGCTGTGGCAGGCACACGGTTCTTGAGTGGGATGAGGCGATCTTTACAGGTTTTCTCCAGAGGCAGCTCACATTTTATGTGACGTCTGAAATTCTCCCGCAAGATAGAACGGATCACCTTCACAATGTTAGTCTTGTTCTCGCAGTCACTGGAAGTTTAACACAACAGTTAATCTCATTTTCACATCTAAAGAAAGACAGCTGAAATCACATTCAACCTCCTGCTTTTTGTTGATGTTTAGCGTGGTGATTTTTTTCAGTCACTTTCCTTAGTAGTAGTTTGGCAGTTAACATTGTTCTGTGTTGTTAGGTATGTCATACTCTTTTGTGTTTTGAATTCTTAGTTACTTCCTTTAAAACAGCCTGAAAGATCAGGTACCAAAGGATTACCCTTGGAGTGGTGTTATCAAATTAGGGTTAGGCAATTTCTGCTAACCAACCAAGAGTCTGGTAAAATTAGTCTGCCCCTATCATACTGGAACTTATGATACTACACCTGTGCAGATTTTCACTGGATCACTGCATCAAGTTCAAGGCAGTTTCAAACTGTTATGTCTGTTATATCTTATGCAGGTAAATAGTAGCACAGTGCCTAGATTTAAAGACTGGTAACAGCTTTAGAAGTGCTGATATAATGGTCACAGGGTGGAAGGGTCTTCTACTTTTTAAAATTTCATTAATGTATTAATTAATTTCACACATTAATTTCATCCAACTTCCATAAAAAGCTTACCTGCTGCACAACTGAAAAATGGTTTCTGGCCTGCCTTCCAGTTCTGACTTTGTGTGAATCAGTTCCCAGATACAGCTGTTCTCTGTTCCTGTGCATAGAAGAAGATGTTATTTTTGTATATATTTCACAGAACCTTCAGCATTAGAAAGACCCGTGGAGAGCTCCTCTTCTCCTGAAAGCAGTGTCAACACAGGGTGTGGTAGATCCACAGAAGATCTCATCTGAGATAGAACCCAAAAGAAAGTTCCCTGAACTCTCTAGTTCTAGCAGCCTGCAAGGGCTACCTTTGAAAACTCTATGTTCTCTCTTGGAGAGTTGCTTTCCCCTGTTCTTATGCTTCTTAATGCCTTCCAGCCTTAGAAGACCTTCTCCCATTTCCTCTAAGACAGCCTGTGACACTACACAAGGTTCAGAACTGGATAGAATCATAAAAATCAACTCAGAGAAAACAAAGAGGTGGCCCTCTGCTACACCAGTTATACAGTCAGCTTCCCACACCAAGACTCTGCACACAGAAAGGGCATAACCAGGATGTCAGCCAAGGTAAACCCCATCCTGTTCATGGTTATCTTTTTACAGGGAATTTTCATTCTGTCATATCTTCATATCACCCTCCATCTTCGTTAACTCAGGGAAGAAGAGGAATAAAGCCAGCATATGGAACTGCAAAAGTCTATTTGTGAATCAGGTCTGTGTCCTGTGAGGTCAGACAACAGTAGATAGGACTTTCTCTGTACCTGCCTGTTTCCAGCAGCTCCAGAACTACGTACAGAAGAAGCAGTACTGGAGAATCGCAGAAAACTATTCATTCCAGAGTTTTCAGTACAAGGAAATTAATTACCTGCTGCATTCCCAAGCCGAACTTGAAGAGCAGATAGAGGAATCAGCCAGCGAAACTTAAATGGATCCAAGTCACCATAATTATGGGCAGCACGAACATTACTTGGCTGCAAAAACAAAAGCAAGAAGATATTTCTAAGAAGTGGTTCTTTTTTGCTTCCATTTCAGATCCATAACTGAAGAGAAATTGCAGTTCATTAGACTTTTTCCTTCAACCCCTAATGTGTGCTTGTAGCTGGAATGGTCATAGACACAGCCTTGGAATTTGTAGTTGCTTCCTTTTAAAAGCACTTGATTTTAATGGATAAAAGTAATATATATAAGTGCTATTTGGGAACAAACATTCAATGGAGAAATAGTCTAGGGATCGTACATTAGCAGAAAACAATCATGTCACTGCTGCTGCTACTACTCCTAAAGCCCTTTGATCTCTTACAATTTGCAGGTTGCAGTACATTGCCACTGATACTCAGGATATACTCAGGATATTCAGGTTGCTGCTTTAGTATTCCAGTTTTGTAAATGGGGCCAGAGAAAGTTACATTTATACATCCTTTCAAAGTGATCAAGGGTCTATAAACAGAGGTCTTCAATCCTCACAGTGTTAAGGTAGGCTGTCACAAAAGCTATCTGGAAGGAAGTGATTCCTGTATGGCAGTGTTTCATCCCTGACAGAACCAATGTATTGCTGACAGAGAAGATGCTGGAGCTTACTAAACAGCACTAAAAACAAACAAACAAAAAAACAGCTACAACTTATTGTTACATAAATACTGAATGCTTGTTTTTTCTATGGTAGCTAAAGTTCCAGCCTAGTGAGAGGAGGTGGCATTTTACCACAGCCACTTCCTCTTCAACACCAGTATGATCCATTCTACACTGCAGCAGGATCCTGCTCATAAACATCCACCACAACTCACAACAGACTTACCATTTTCTTTTTCAGTTTGTAGTTCTCTTTATACACCAGTATTACAGCCCTCTTAAAAACTAAAAAAGAAAAGAAGAAAGAAAGAAGACTCTTAATTGCAGATACAATATTCAGTGAAAATATCCTGAATAAGCTGAATATTAAAAGTCATGAGACGAGATAAGCAAAGTGATTGGGAAGCATCTACTCTGTATTAAAGTATTGAGTTTTTCATCCCACATATGTTCATGCAGTAGCAATATTTATTCTCAGATCTTCTGATGAACTTTTTAAGGTGAAGCCATTCTGCACGTGCATTATGAAACTACTGGCAGCCTGGCTCTAGCAAGTCTTCACACAAACATATAAAGCTGGTGCAGTTTAGACGTTAAGGATTCAGGTTTTCTTTTGGATGGATGCCTTCATGTGGAGTGAAATGCCAGTACTAAGAGAGAACTGTGAAAAAGGATGATAAGTCTTCCTGCAGGCCAGCTTTTGTTCAGTTGGAAACAAACATTCATCTCAATTCCTACTTCTGCATCTGAAGGAATTATCTGTCTTCCACAGCATCTGAGTGGAGCGGCTCACTAATGGTATCTAATCTCTCAGCTTCCAGTGAGGCAGTGACATGCTCTCTCTAATCAACAAGGAGAGATTAGAAAACCAGGGACATTGAAGGTGCATCTGGACTATGGGATAGCAGTCCTGGATCCCAGACTGGATGACAGTGGTATAGCTCTATTCTTACTTATGCATCCACATTTCCTTCCAGTGGAAGAGAGGGGCAGTGATATGCAGTAGGCTGTCATGCCTTCATGGAGCCAGGATGCAGACACAGTGAGCACAACATTTAGTCTAGAGTTGGGCATAATTTCCTTTAGTTTCACATATTAAATAAGTGCACTTTTCAAGCTGCAGTAGACTAAAGTGGGAATAAAACCAGGTTTCCCAGGTGGCAGACAGTCTAAGCTACGTATCAGGCCAGAGTCCCTTCATTTATTTATACACACCCTGTTGAGAACTCCCACTTACTGGGCTTGAGTGACTGGCATGTGTGGATCACTGAGAGCTCATCCAAGTGAACATGTGGAAGCAGTTCACACTTCTTCTTCTGTTTAGAAGCACTCTCTCCCCTTATCTGTCATGCTTAGAGAAACTTGGAAACTTAGGAAAACTTGTCTCATGAACCTGGAGTTGTTCTCTGGGTCCAAAGACATTTTAAATAGATGTTTTTTAAATAAATAGACAAGTGCCTAATATGTTTCAGTGGAACCTTTTGATTAGTAAGATAGTAAATGATTAATAGTACTTATACTGTTCAGTAAAACTCTTGGTTCCATGCACTGATTTTCACTTACATGTTTCAGGTTAAAATAGTCTGAACAAGGACTGTCAGACAACACATTTTGATGTAACAGTTGTAAAACAGGTTTTCCTGTATTCCCAGGAGTGAAATAAATCACCATTTTCCTACCAGCCTTGTTTGAAGACTTATTTATCATATTATTTTAGAGAGAATGTTGTTGCTTGAAAATCATTGATTTCCATACTTGACACACAGAGTAGATGAGGTTGGCTCACAGAACAGACAGTAGCAGCAAGCAAATTAAATAGAAATGTTTCTCTTGTATTAGGAAATGTAATAGTTTTGCATATGCTTTCAGATGCATGTCTACATTAAGTAACCCATGGTTACAGGAAAAGGAGATAGTGGCTTTAAAAAGTGTGGAAAATTTTAATTTCTTCATCTTTAGATCTGAAAGAGCAGAGTCATGAAGGAAGACACTTACCAAACACTGTAAGTTCAAGGTCTTTTCTTGCTTTGCCCAGTGATGGGAAAGGATTTAGCCAGGAAACTGTGGAGTGCATCAGAAGTTCTCCCATGGAAAGTTCAGTCACCTGGAATAAATTAAACAATAATCAATTAACAACAGACAAAAATATAAGCAATATACATCAATGCCATGATACAAAGGTGGGAGTAAATATTAAATTGAATACACATTGATAGCATTGATTATATGATTTCTGTATTTACTGAATGTACACAGTGAGCAAGACAGGGAGCTCTGTACAAAGGCAGGAAAGTGCAAGTAGTCCCCCTAGGTTGCTCTGAATACATCCTATTTATTTCCATGGAAACTACAACAGATACAAAGAGCACAGTAACACAGATTTGTTAGAGCAAATTCTCAACTACCAAAAACTTGTTTCAACAGTCAGCTGATTCACTTGAATGAGATAATAAATATGCTCTTCATTTTGTGGTGTGACAGATGTGCACAGCTGTCTGGAATGTGGCTTATCTTTCACACTGCTGTCACCACTGCTGAAACACACCACCCACCTCCTTACTGTGCTCACATCACTGTTTGTCTCTATCAGTGTTGAGTGAGCATCAATGAATGTCAGTTGGGTGCAATGCTTTGTTCAGAGGAATTCAGTGACACACCTTTGCTTCAACAGCACCTCAGTGTTGGATCCCATTTGTCAGACTGCCCCTCTGCTGCCATCTGTGAGATGGCAACAAAAAGAACAAAATACTGGTGAGAAGGGTCAGCCTGTACGGCCATACCATCAACATCTGCTTCTGACGTTGGGAGACAACAGAATAAAATAGGAGGCATTACTTTCAGAGCAGCCTTTGCAAAACAGATAATAACCGTAAAGTAACAGCATCTAAGTTATGGATGCTGGATACAAGTTCTTACTATTAGCTATATATCTTTCTATAGCTTATAGGACTAAGCTGACCTGATGATCTGTCTACGTATAGCCAGTTGTGAACTGGCTGATTTATTAGAGGTAAATGCCTTTATAGAGTAATTAGTATTAATGACACTTCCAATGGCAGAATTAATGCAGGTCTTGCTCTCCAAGGCTCTTCTTTCTTCACTTGACAGTGTATCTCAGGCTGTCAAGTTTGTTACCTAGAAATGATGAGAAACTAAATTGCCAGTGGAGGTGATATGGCTTTAAATATAAGGACATATAACAACTGACTTGGCATCTTCATATTCTCTACCTCTACTGATTGTGTCTGCTTCGTAATTGTTTGATGTAAATGCCTAAGTTGAGACACTGCTGCCCCAGTTCTGTGAGATGTGTGCACACAGTTCACTCAGCTAATGCTTTTGCTCTCTCAGATACCCATGGATGCCTCAGCCCTAGAAGTGTAGAGAATGAGAGTAACAGACATTAATGTGAAATCCCTAGAATTGCCACTTTCATTTATATGGGTGAAAAAAAAAATCTTAAGAACTCTGAAGCATAAAATCTGAATGCCTTTGGGCATGGATAATCTCTGCAGCACTTGAGAAGAGGAAGATGTCTTTATTTTTTCCTACTGAGAATTAATGTCTACGCCTGCTTGCAATTCTTGTCAGTCCAGAAGGCTGTCTGAAAATTTTTACTGTAACCTACTGACAAAAAGAAGTTTCACAGACAGATATGGAATGGAAGTCAAAATATTAAAGGAGAATGAAGGACGCCCAGCACAAACAAGTTCCCAGAATTACTTCAGGAAGAGATAAAGACCCCCAACAGCTAGAAGGATAATGCTTCAGGACTGAATAAAATACTTTGTTCCTTCTCTTACCTCCTTCTCTGTTCCACTTTGATCTGCAACCAGTTGATCAAATACAGTGCCGTAATCTTCATAAATCTTCTGCATCTCATTGATGTGACTTGCTACTTTTTCCATTGCCTTCAGCGCTTCTGTAAGGTTTAAAAAATTCATAGGCAGCTATGTAATTCAATTGTATTTTCTAACCATGACATTTTGTATAGAATTCTACTTGAGGCAGCCAAAACCATGCAGCATTCCCAAAGTTTGTTGATCAGAATTCTAGCTTTAGATCCGTGCCTCTCATAGCAGCTGCAGAAAATGTGCTTCCTGATCAAAGTGAAAAATGTTTATCTGATCTCTTGAGCGCCTGAACAAATAGCAGTAAGTGTTCTAGTGATGAATATTCATGAATTTGGAGTTCATAACAACATGACAGGAAACACAGTTAGGTTTTGCATCTTGTATAAATGGAGCCACTAGGCTATCCAGAGTCATAAACACCCATACTAGCATAAATAATTTAATAATTTAATGAACTTTAATGGAAAATAATTGAATTTGGCTCATCACAAAATACATAAATAAATACATTGCTAGGTTGCACAAATTCATCAGTGGTTGTTATCTATGAAATAAAATGCTGGTAGTCAGGTTTTATTTAAATTTTGTTTTCTGGACAAAGAATTACACTAGATAGCATTACTTTATTGTTAATCCACAAAGGAGTTGGATAAGGGCACTTAATTACCCTAGTTCTTCCAGCTCTTAATGGTGTAGTCTTTTAGCAGTTTGGAATTCACCCTTGACCTACAAGCAAGCCATCCTCAACCTGATTGTAATGGCAAAATATAGTATTAGAATCTCCCTTTGAAGTCGATAACATTCTCATGACTTTTTGCTGACAGTGTATTTGGCCTGAATCTATTTTGTTAAAATGAAATTCATCTCTGGACTTTGATCCTTAAGGTGCTGACAGACATGAACTGAAATTCCTCAGGGTGAAGCCCCAAGCATCTGAGCCTAGAAAAAGAATCTAATATATATATTAGGACAGCCATGAATTTGTGTGTGTGAAGACTGTGAAGCTTTGACACAGAACTCTTCCACACAAGCAAGAATCACAGCCAAGCCTCAAACAACTAAAATTGTCTTCTGCAATGCTATTAAAATTTGACGTGTTTCAAGAACTAATAATAACCACAAGTTATTTCCAAGTGGAAAAACAACACAATGAGCTCCTGTCACAAGGATTAAGGAGAAAGACCCAGTCCTGTTTGTCATGACAAATTCTGACTGTATCTAATTTCTCAAAGGGACTTGGACATGCTAACTGGGATTTTTCGCTAAAAGCACAATAAAGCTACTTACTGTTTTTAATGAGAGAGAGGGAATTCTCTCTAAGTTTTGACAAGTTCTGTGCTGTCCAGTGGAATGGCTACCTGCATCTTTAGAAAAGGCTGGAAACCAAACTTAACTCACATTGATTCCTGCAGAAGAATCCAAGAAGTTACCTGTCAAATGATAGTGCTCCTCACTCTCGTTGTCTGTCAGAGACACCAGCTCTTTCAAAAGCAGTGGATATTTCAGCACTCTCTGAACAGGCTTTATGAGATATGACTCCAGCGTAGAGGAGTGTTGCTTTGTAGGATTGCGGGCATCCAGGAAGGCCTTAAAGGCACTGTCTGTTTTGGCTAAATATAAATGGACGGGTTGGTCAGTTGAATGTGGAACTCATAGTGTGAATGCACAGAATTGCCACTCGTAACCAGCATCAAGTACCCCTCCTTTTTCAGTAGATGCTTTACACTCTTCATTTCATTGTCATTTCATGCACTAAATAATGTACAGAAGGGCTAAGAGAGCAATCATCTAAAGGTGACATTATTCCTCTGCACTGCAGGCCTCTTCTGCATCAAATTAAAGAAGTGATAGCGGAAGTAATTCCTCACTTACTCAGCCATTCATTGCAGCTTTGATTGACATCCATCATTTAACATGCAAGCATATGCAAACCAAATATAGCAGCAGCTTCTGGAGTATGAACTAAATCTGCGGACAGCACAAACCTGTGGCAGATGTTTCTGATGCTATTCAGGCTACCGCTTAGTTGTCACAAAAGAAATCTCATCCCTTCAGTTCTATACCGTACTGTAGCAGAACTGCAGATCTCAGCTATTTCTATTGAAAGATATCCTATTAGTCCTTCCTTTGTATCAAAAATTTGCTGCAGGTCAGAGTTTGTTACAGTGTTTCACTGAGGTTTAAAGTCATGCAAATGAATTGTAGTAATGAAGACAATGAATTACCTCTCTCAAGAACTTTCTGAACTTTGATGTGATTGGCACAAAAGCCACTGTACAGTTTAAAGTGGTCAGCATAATACAGAAACGATCCTCCCAGGGAAAACAGCAGTTTCTGAAATCAACACAATCAAAATATTTACTTTATTACCAGAACCCCAAATAAACATTCAGGTACATAACACATAGACTCAGTGGTGTGAGCATCTGCTGCCTTTCTATATATATCCTAGAGTATACGTATACGAATATATATATGTGTGTGTGTATATACACATATATAGAATACATGTATGTGTGTGTATATAAAATAAATATATATAACAATTATATTACATGGATACATTATTCGTAGTAGTTCATAATGCTTCTTTGTATCAGTAGACTTCAGAAAGGCAAAGGCTGCAGTTTTTCTCAGCTCTCCCTGAGCAAACACCGCTACTGTAGGCATTGTCTTACTTTATCTTAGAGACAGGACAGGAACAAAAAACTATAGGCATACAGGTACGTTGTGCTGGGAAAACACACGAGCACTTGGAAGCAGGGCATGAAAGTGCCAAAACCAGAAGAGAGAGTGTAAAACAAAGACAGGGTTGCTTTCCAACTGTTTTCCTTCTTTTGGGCAGGTGATAATTACAGAGCACCTCTGCTTTCTCTGGATGAAGAGGAGGATGGGAAGATGTAGGAGGGACTGAGTCATGAGGAAGATCTTTTTAGAGAAATGCTTCTCACAGCAAAGATAAGAAAGACAAGTAGTGATGGAAGAGGAGGTGAAGGGGGAGGAGGAGAAAGAGAGCAACCTTCTCTCATATTTTTGATTAGTGTTTGCTTCACAAAAACCAAGGGTCAAGCAGACCTGCAAGCAGTCTTTTCTAGCTTTGTGACAGTGCCAACATCTCTGGGGAATCTTCTTCCTCAATTATGTCAAGTACTGAGTGATGCCACTGGGAAGATGACAGCACAGTGAGGGCACAATCGACAGTCATCTACACTTTGTAGATGTGACTCTGTTAGACCTCACATCATGAGAAGCTCATACTGCATTTAAAAGGAAAAGCTCCCAGTCTGCAGCAGGTGAACAGGGCATAGCAGGGAGTCCAAGGCAGGGCGGAATTCAGCATAGCAACAATAACCTTTCTACAGAAGTTACACTTTGTGTAAGCAGTGCTACTTCATAGCATACTTGAAGTCTACTCTGCATTGTCTGTCTTACATCCTTTGCCATGGGAAAGAGGAAAGACCACGGAAAATAGCACTCACTGTCCACTGCTGATAGGTTCAAACATAAAAGCAACCATATGAAACAGAATTTTAAAGCCAGATGTCCACAAATATTTCCTGGCAAATTTTAAGTTATTAAATAACCACATATTTACCCGGAACTGAGATGGTGTCTGCAGTGTATTAAAATCTGAGGAAGAAGATATTCCATCTTCAAGGGTCTCCAAAAACACCTTCTGAAAATCCAGCATTTCTGGCAGACTGCCGAACAAGGACTCCATCTGTGAAAAAACATTAGTCTATGACATACAGCACTCCATACAGCTACCTTTGGTCTTGAGAAAATAGTCCACTAAGGAGATACAACACACCAAAAGAGGTTGCAAAGACCAGTAACATATTCATTAATATTTTTCAAATGCATTTTATTAAAAGGTCATTATAAAAAAAGCAGAGATTTCTTAGCAGTTAAATCAGAAGTACAACTACCATTTTTGAAAAGTGAGGGATGTGTGAACCAGAAAGACACATACAGGTGTAAATCCTATTGTTATATGCATAGTTTTGCTTTTCTGTAGTGCTCTAAGTAGTGAAAAACAAACAAAAAATAACCACAAGGTCTTAACTCACGAAAGAATGGAAAGAACATCTTTCAGTAATTCCCTCACCTCATCTTGTGTAAGGAAGGTTTCATTTTGGAGAGGCTCCAAGTATAGCTCAAAGAGGCAACTCAAATCCTGAAAGAAACAGAATTTATTCACTTTTTATGTAACGGTTTGAATTTGTCCTTTACATAACAACTGTGGGAATACAGGTAATTTAAGGAATAAGTTAGAAATACCATTCCAGTCCTGTAACAAAGTCACCCGTGTGTTGTTAGCACTAAAGTGATGGCTAAATTAAAAGCAAATAAATTTCAATGTAATGTTTCTGTTTCATCTTTCAGGATTTACAGCTTTACTATTACAAATTATATTTGAGTGTAGCATGAGGAGGAAACATTACATATGATGGCTTTCTGAAGATCTGTGTATGTGAGCAGTATCAAATATTTTAATCATGCATGTTAGATAAACCATATAAATAGTCACTCATTTAAACATCAGCAATAAAATTTGTCAGGACGTGTGACATTTTAAAATCCTATTTGGTATTAAAGCATTCAGTTATATTGTCAAGTAGTGTGATTAGGCGCTTTTTCAGTCACTTCTTCAAAGAATTGGTGCCACTTTTGAAGACTTACTATCCCACACCAAAGCATGACAACAGGGTTGGGGCCCACGCTGCAGGGCTCTGTGACCCTGAGGAAAGAAATGGCAGAAATTCTTCTGGAGAAGGAATAATCAGCATCTCTGTGAGAATCCCCATGAAGAGCATTTACAACCATCCAGGAATTTTGCCTGGTGTTACCCATATTACAGTGAATTCCATGATCTCCTTTGTTCAAGTGATTTCTCCATAAGAAACACCAGCTGGACATACACAAGGGTTCATGTTCTGTAAATCTTCCTCAAGCTTTACAGTGTATGGTTGTATTAGTGTATGGATGGATATGTTAGAAATGAGAAACTGGAAGTTTCTCTCCTTTCTCACACATTACTGCAATTGAGTACTGATATCAGCAAGTATGAGTTTTGAGATAAGTAAAATAGATGATTCCTCCTTGCTGAACATCAATGAAATCAAGCTGTTCACATATCTTTTGGCATTCATTCACATGAATTCTGTGGAGAGATTCTCTCGTAAGGGAGGAGGCATATCCAATAAATCATGGGCTTATCAGTCAGAAGAGAATAAACATATGTATGATGTTAGAACCAACTGGAGTTGCACCATTTAGCTTTGCTGATTCAAAAATAATAATGCACTATTCCTGACAATTAAACTTCTTTAGAATTTGTAGGAGATTGTTCCATTCTACCAGGGTTTTATTTATTTATTTATTTCATTTTGAAAACTACGAAACATCCCCTGGAATACTCTAGTGTTAAAATTTTGCATATGGCTACTCCCTGCTAATGACTTCTTTCAAATCTAAACACAAATTGACCAGAACTGAAGTGACCAAGTCAAATCCTACACCAAATATTACAACCTATTGAAAAAAAAAAAACAAAATCAAAAAGGCAACAGGAACAATTACATAAGCAGACTCTATGTTATGACACTGGTTATATAAAGATAAGCATGAATATATTAAGAACACCTACAAGTCATGGTCAGCTTTAAAAAGAAGGCTGTACTTTATTACCTTGACATAAGATTTCTCAGTATCCATAAGTTCTTGGATGACTTTCCTCAGTCTGTCTGCATCAGAAAGGTGTCGAGCCAGTGGTCGTGGAGGCAGATCCTGGTTGTCCTTCTGCCCTTCCATGCTGCTCGTCTGGACCTCTTGGAAGTTCCGGCACAATGCACTGATCTGTTCTGCGCTCTGTGAAACGGAAAGAGACAAGTGCTGATGTTCAAAAATACAAACTGTACTATAACTATTTTTAAATTCCTCAAATTTTGCTTTTCTTCCAAATTCACAAGCCAGCATGGGCTTATTTTTGACATATACTTATCCTGGATAGCTCTGAACAGCTTGAATTCGTAACAGATCTGGATCACAACAGTAACATTAACTGAAAAATGTCTTGTGTTTTTGCAGTGTAAATCACTTTAAGTCATCAGATACACACTTGTGAGATGCAAAAGATGGGAGAGCACACATAAGTCATGCGATTTGGTTCTTATGATGCCAGCATCACACTGGTGGGTTTTTTTTTCAACAGTTACAGCATCAAAATAGAAAAAAATACTAGATAGAAATCTTACAAACATTCTGAGTCTCTGGATGACCATCACTTGCACCTGAGAGCAGCTTATGCAGGCAATAATGTTTAATGCTTAGTAGGAAAATCATTTCAATATTCTTTTCAATATATAACATTTTCCTGAAAACTAGAATATTGCTACCATGACCTAGCTATACATTAGCACCTGTTGATATCCACTTTTTTGTACCATGTGAAACAATTTCTCAGCATTTCTCTCACGCTCTCCCAGAGATACTGGAAGTCACATATGCTGTGCCACACATTATCTTGCAGTTAGCAAATGTATTCAAACGAAGACTAGATGAATGCTGCCTTATTTCAAATGGAAGAGAACGGAACTCAAGTACATTTCAGAACTGCCTTGATGTGCTCTGATTTAGTCCAAAAGCTGTTTCAAGCAGGCTGCTGGGTCTCTTGATTCACTGATTATGCGTACAGCTGGGTTCACCAATGTACTGCGTCATCATATGGGCAAACACAGAACTTATTCTGAAACGGAACTGAGCTATACTAAACCCCTCCGTAAGGTAGAGACTGAGTGTACCAGCAATATTAAAGCTCCACCATTCATGTGAGAAAACACAGGTACATCCCACACATCTCTGTGATGGAAATAAATATTAAAATGCCAAAAACGTGCCACATAGTCCATATCGCTTGGTAGCTTCCCAACCCTCCAGTTTGGAATAACGTCACCACTTCTAAAGAGAGTTAAGTGATTCTCATCACTAAGATGTGCAACTGTCTTCCACAATCCTGTGTAATGACAGTTTTCAGGACTCTGAAATTTACATCTATACTGTATTTAGAGCATTCATTAGGACCTGACAAAATGCAGTGTGAGCATTTGTGGTGCTTTGTAGAAATGCAGCTACATACTGATGGAATACATTAAAGAAATCACAGTACTCTGTACCACTAAAAATAATTCATGTATTGGAAATAAATCATGACTTCATTTAGGGAAATAGGAGGGTATTTAAAAGCAACTTCTAAATAGCTCAATTCCGCAGTACTTGAATTTATATCTTATTTTCTGATGTCGGAAAGCTTTGTATTTGTATCAGAATGACTCAGATTTTACACTCTCTGCAGTTCAAGGCGTGTGTGGGCAGCTTGATTTACATCAACATGATGCCAGATCAAGGATACTAGATCAAGGATTCAGGATGGCCTATTCAAAGGGAGCCATAAACAGCATCGTCAAGCACAATTTTACAAGTCACCATAGCACAAAGTGGTAGGACAGGCAGATGCTGGAGAACTCGCCACATGTTCTCTTATCCTGCTCAGTTTTGGGGCTAGAGCTGCATCTAAGAATCATTGGATAAGAAAGTAAAAGGAAATAGATGACACTCCTCCATATAAACAATATTTGAAAAACAAAGCAACATGACTTTGATATCAGAAATCATTCTGTACAACTTCATAGTAGCGAACAAATGGAAAGGAATAAAAACAATTCTTGCTCTCTGTTCCTTTCCAAAAGTCCCTTATCACATTGATTGGGTCTCACATCCTTTTCTCTGTACTGCTGTAGATGCTTGTTTTCACTCCCCACTCAAAACAATGTCCTGCTCTTTATTATTATTGCTCTTTAAAATAGATATTTCTAGGAAGGCTCTGAGGACAATCCCTAAGAGCACATCTTTTAGATCAGATGTGTTTGCAGGAAGGTCTCAGACTCTGCCCTATTACCTTACAAGCTCTTGAACTAGGAAGCCTCAAAAGAGCCCCAGGTTGGTACTACATCCACCTTAACAATAGAATAACCCAGAATTTGCTCTGAAAATTACACTGCAACACCTAACGCTGGCTGATTTGACTTTCAGATCCATCTGGTAAACTCCTCAAGCGCACAGGTTCTTTTATTTGCACATGACCATGACTGTCAGTCCTTAGTAAAATTTACTTAGGTAAAACTTTGTAGCACACAACTTGTTGGAATAAAATCATTTTAACTGGTGAAAAGAAGGTTTTTGACTGTGGCCAAGGCTGCAAAGTAGCTGGTTACAGAGAAGAGCTGAGGAGAGCATGTAGTGCAAGCAAAGGACTTTCTTCATAGTCCATCACTTTAGCTGACATGTGATACATTCAGCAGCATTTATAGACAGCAAGCAGCTTTGGCTTACCTTTGGCACTGGACAGAAACTTAAGACTGCCAGTGTTGAATTTGAATGGCAGACTTGGGAAAGAGAACTAGAAGTTTTGCAGGGTTTGTGGAAAAACAAGTACTTGCATTCTAGGAAGAATCTAGTGAAGCTGTTCCGTTCTACTGGCCCCTTTTACAGATTTTCCAGCAAAGCGGTATAACCTTTCTACCAGACCTAGCAGCTGGAAGAGCAGGCTCTCTTGGAAGGATGTGTAGAAGCTGTCTTGAGAAACTTTGTTTCTTTTTATCCTTGCACCTGTGTTCCATATTTCGGCCCCATATATTTTAGCTTGGAGTATTCCTCATTAATGAGCATTGTTCACAGCAACTTTAGAAGGGAAACTTCTAATTCTCTAATTGTCAAACTTCACCCATAGCTGCCAACAACCACAGTGGTGCTCACAGCTTGTAAGATGAAGATGAAGCACATCCTATTTTTAATAATATTCTCAAAAAGAAATATTAAGGATTTTTCCTTCGAAGTGAACAAAAGATATGCCTACAAAGACTGTCTTACAGATTTTCTTTGGTCCTTGCAGACAAGCATATCATCATCTGAGGCTGTGCTATCCCCACCAGAGTTAAAATCTCCATAAAATTAATTTGCAAGAGGGGAGAAGACATTAATCAGGACTGGTTAAGCATTAGCACAACAATTTCATGGCTACTGTGTGACTTTCATTGAATGATACTGATTGAGCATAAATGCTGCACAAGGTCAATTATAGAGTCTCTGCTCACTGCTGTTTCTCTTAGTCTCATTTATACACCTGACAGATCAGTAGGGTTTGGTGTGTTGGTTCACTGCAGTTTAGTGTAGGTTGTGGCTTGGAGTGTTTTTGTTGCTTACATATACATATATATATATATATATATATTTCTTTTTTCCTTTTTCTTTTTTTTTTTTTCTTCTTTCTTTTTTTTAAGTGATGAAAAGGAAAATTTAAGTAGGCTTATAAAAATCTTCAAGCTTAGGAAGATTCCTTGGGAAGTTTACAGCAACACGCATCCTTTGACTAGCTTCCAGATTCCTGTACCCTTGTGGAGAACACTGGCCGCACCTACATAGAGGTCACTAACCCTTTGAGTTCATTATCCATGGGAAAGAACACACACAGAAAGCCTGCTGCTGGAACAGATCAGTCTTACAGCTTTTAAAAATGAGAAGCTAACAGCTCAGTGCTGTCTGATGTGTTTTTTTCAGGAAGTAAACTGAATGCACCAGACAGCAAAGAAACACAATTACAGGGGATTTTGAGAAAGAGCAACCAGCCAAAGACATTTTTATATCTCTCACTTTCTGAAAAAGGAAGGCCTTGGAGGTATCCATCACTTTCCTTTTATATCAGAAGACTCTCCAGAATAAAGACAGGCCTAGCATCCAGCCTGTTTTGTGCAGCTATCATTCCACAGACTTCTCTAGTCTGGGCAGTACTTTGTAACCAAGCAATGTAAAAAGCTAGAAATTAAGTCTTAGTAGTCCTAAAAATTGCTGAAAAAAAAACAGTACAGTACATGTACTTCTTTAAACTAAGACCAAAAAACAAAAAACACAGCTCAGTTTTGCTGAAAATTGCTTTGTGGGATTTCCATCAGCATGTTTCTGGGAAAGGCTGCTGTTCAGCTTTGGGCAATAGAAGCTGGGTAGATTCAGTCATCACAACTTACTTTTTGGTCCTTTTTTTCATAACCTCAACACCAACTACTCTTGATGGACACCAGTGAAATTCTGACAGTCTATTTTGTTTATCTGTGTTTCTTGCACGTCTTTTAATTACAACACTAAAAAAGGATAAATTGTCTTTCAGTCAGAAATTCAATTTCAGTGAGATTTATATGAACAGTTAGCCTGTTCTGGCAATGCAAGGAGTTATTAACAAACTTATGTAGAAATCAGAAATGCAGTTGGAAGAGGGCTTGATGTTCAGATAAAGAGTTCCTGTCAGGACCATGTGGCTCCTAAGATGCAACCCATTTGACCTGGTGCCTAAGCTATCAACAGGAATCGTGTGGTGGGAAGTCTTTGCTCTCTCTTGCTCATCTTTCTCTTTGGATATACAGGAAGACTCTCTGGTGCCTTAAGTATTCATTGGCAATGCTAGTTATAAACCAACTCATGCAGAAGGGATCTGGGCCCAAGTCTGCAGCAACCAGATCCCAAGGACCAGAAGCTCCCATTGAGCAGGAAATCAGTCACTAAAGTCATCTGATCCAATGCATATCATAGCCAAATGCAAAACAGAAGTCATTTCCATCATGGAAGGTTAAATCCTAACCACTCAAAATACAAAGATGTGTGTGTGGGGTGGGGGGTGAATCATTAAAAAGAACAAAGGGAGAGGAGCTCCGATGCCCACCTCACTAAAAGGAGACTCTTGACAAGTAACATCAAAGCACAAAATGCAGATTTTCTCAGAATATGACTCTATGAAAATATTGTCATGATCTCCTTCCCCAGGTCCTTATCCTGATGTTGGCAATATTTAATACAGAAGGCTCATATACTTTTCTACCATCTGCATAATGTGTTTACTGTCTTCTTATATTTTCTCATTTCCCCAGCCATTCCTTGATCACAGCTTTTCTACTTGCCACCCTATTTTTTCCAAAATTCCAAATCATTTGTCAGAAGTCAGATAAATAAAACATTGCAGCAGATATTTTACTGAAGAACTGTGTTAAAACCATCCCACTCAGCCCTCCCTCTGATAGAGGCAAGTAATAACTATTTGCTGGAGCGCACACAATCAACACCCCCCCCCCCCCCCCCCGCCTCAAAATATTCAAAAAACCCAAATCTTTTCCAGTGCAGCACTGATACAGACTCACCTACGGAGCGCGCTAATGACCAGCTGTAATTATGAAGTGCAGAGACCCCAGCAACCCGTCTCCTATCTCAGCCTGCTCACAATCACCCCAGCCCCAGACTCACCATAGAGAACATCCTGTGCAGGGAGCCGTACGCTGCTGCTGCCTGCTGCTGTGTTTTGCGAGCCAACGCTAAACTCTTAGCTCTGGTTTTACTCCTCCTGAAGGCGGGCATTGTGACTTATCAATACAAACTTTGCCAAAGGAAAGACCCCTGGAAAGGAAGGCAGGGATGCCGTAGCCTCCCACGAGCACACCTCTCTGCATTCAGCTGCAGCCTGCCAGCGTGCACAGACACAGCACAGAAGTTTTCCTTTTGTGCTGATGAACAAAAACGGGAGACACTCTCAATGTCCCGGTTTAACTGGGCTAAGCAGTGCATGAGGCAGCCGGGCCTTCCATTATTGCTACAGAGGCAGTGAAAACCTGCCAGAGGAGAGGAATTTTTATAAATAGCCTGATGTAGCGAATGCTGGACAAAGCGCAGTCATGCCAAGGGAATGTGGGTTTTATCTCCCAAAAAGGTACCTGTCTCTGTGCCCGTAAAATTCACCGCATAAACAAAACATCAGGTGCTGTGGGAAAATTAGCCAAATACCTAAAAATATCTGGAGGGTGCTGACAGCTCTGAAAGTCGGTGTGACATCAATGGCACTGATGCTCTGTCAAGGGTATATGTTGCTAAATGATGCTGCAGACACATGCACTTACAATGATAAAATGAAAAACAAATAGGCAGCTCCACGGAAGATTTGTTCAAATAATTGTGCTTGTCCTTTGTTTGAACTTTCTCATTGCAATTACATCAATAAAAGGAAATTTAAACTGTGCTCAGTAATAAATTTGAAAGTAGAAGTACCCATGTTGATATATACAAAAACACTCAGCTCCACAAACAAACTATTCTAAACAAAATGTAACTTTAAATAAAACATGATAGGATATTACAACATGGTGGTGAAGAGTTACAAGACTGACAAGAAATTTAGTAATAAAAGGAGAAGAGTATCAGTGACTTTAAAAAAAAAAAAACACCTATATTCCTCCCATTACAGCACTGTTAGGGCACACTGATGATGAGATGCAAGGCTTCTTTCAGCACTGCCCTTGCCACCACCTCTTTGCATTCTGGCAAGCCCTTTTCTTTTGCCCAAATGATACGCTAAGCTTGGGTGCACATATCCTTGGTTATGAGTGTGCTACTTCACAGGTTTCAAGGATATTTGCCCTCCTACAAGCAAGGGAATAGCACAGCCCTCTCCTTTAATTACTGCAATTAAACTTACATCCATCTCTTTCCAAATCGTTAGCGCAACTTGACAGCTCAGCATTTGCCAAACCATAAACCTCAGCTGCTGCATCCTATCACAGGAATAAGGATGCTGGCTCCCTGAAAAAACAAGCTGCTGACAGAGCACTGAATGTATCGAAGGAGTAGGAACTGTTTGTTTTTTAAGGACTGGGCTATTTTGGAGAGAGATATCAAATTTAGTGGGCGAGAAGACTGTGTAGCAGAAAATTGAAGGAATGATCTCGATGGAGTGAGATTTTCCAGGGTGGACAGGCTTGCTTAGAAGTCCAATTATATAGACCACTGTGTAGTGCGCACACAAAGTTTACTTTTCTTATCCACCATTAGTTGGTGGTGGTTGCTTCTGCAGTAGTCCACAGAGACTAGGAGTCTACAGACCATGTCCAAATAGACAACAGTATTGCTACTTTCTGGAAATTACATATTAAAAAAATACCAGAGTTCAGGACACCAGGTCCACCTTTATCAAGAGCAGAGCTACACTGTACTTCAAGCACTGTTTTTCATAGAATCATAGAATCACAAAAAAAAAAAGGCTGCTAAGTTTCAGGTCCAAGCAATGCCGCCAATCTCAACAAAAAACAATGACAGGACTTTTTACTTCCACATTAGGAATTTATTCTTCCCCAGATTTGCTAATTAAGCCTGAGTTATTAGCTAACTATATGCCAGCTAAAAGATGCTACCGATTGACATTTGGGGTTTTTTTTACATGTGTTCATGTACGGGCTGCCCAGGGAGGTTGTGGATGCCCTGTCCTTGGACGTGTTTAAGGCCAGGTTGGATGGGGTCCTGGGCAACCTGATCTGAATGTGTATGTTTGGTGGCCCTGCTAGGCAGGGGGGTTGGAACTACATGATCCTTGGGGTCCCTTCCAACCCGGGTGATTCTGTGTGATTCTGTGTGTGATTCATCAGGAAAAAACAAAAAAATATGTTTTAACAATACTTCCAATCCCTATTGAGGAGCCAGGATCAACCCAAAAAGTAAAAAACACAAACTAAAATAAACCAAATGAATAAAAGCATTCTCTTTAGCATTTCTTCTCCTGAAATATGCAACATTCAAGCCATCCTCAGTGATGTGCCTTCTAAGTGAAACGTACATGCAAAATAATCAATTGCCTTGAAACACATTCAAGATGACTGGAAAAAGGACACAGTCCTGTTGTTTGTTCCTGTGTGCTTTGAGTAAAAATCTTTCCCTTTACAGACATCTGCTTTTCATCTTTCCATTTCAGAGGCACCAGGCTTGATAGTTACCATAACAGTAACATCCTTTGCGATACAGGCTTCCCTCTATTGTCCCAATGCCTGTAGGTGCACTTATCTGCAAGGAGTTTGCTTCCCATCCAGCTTTTGCCCTCAATCCATGAAGGTAAAAGGTTAATTTAGCTGGTCTCTGGTTCTCTGCAGGGATCTATAAGAACTCTGCTCTTCACTTCTTATAAACGTGGGTGGGTGATTTGTCTGCCATTCTTATTATGCTAATAGCATGTTTTAAAATGTCTTTAAAATATATTTCCAAAGCATAGTTGACTAAATTGAAGACATTTTCTTTCATTTAAAACTGCAAACAGTCAATGCTCCAAGTGCTTAAAATTAATTCTTATTTAATTTTTAATTTCAAGCATCTTAAAGACTGTTTTTAACATTTTCACTCCAAGCGTTTTGTGCTGAATACAAAAACTTTTTCAAGTGCTGAATTAGAAACTATGGCAACCACTATGACATTATCTTTGCAGTTGCATTCAACTTGCACAATAAATTTTTGCAGTGTGCTTTCTTTAGAGTCAGAGAGGGCAACCTTTACCTTTTAAGGCATGTTGAACCTTTAATGTTCAGAGGTGCAATAATCCCACTATAAAGACAGAGGCAGACCCTTGAACTCTACACCAATAGTGCTGTTGGCAGCAACTAATGAAAACAGGTGAAAAGCTGTTGTCAGTTTCCTGACTCAACTGATCCTATAATTTCATAATTCTCCTCCCTCTTCCTTCCTTTCAGTTTCTTTATCCTTGATTTTGTAATTTCCTGCAGGTAGTGGATTTTTTTTTCAATTTTGGCATTTCAGATCTACCTTTGGCCCTATATGTTCCTGATAGAAGAAAATAGGAATCAAAGCCTAACCAAAACGTATGTGTGTACCCAGGATGCAGCTGTTGTCTGAAATTCTGTATTGCAACTTAGTGTGACTTTGAAGTGATCTTGTATCCTGTGGTTAACTGTTGGACACATCACATACCCGTTATGTGCTAAAATTGTGCTTAAATGCTTCTGAATCACACAGGGAATAAATGCATGTTATTGTCAGTTCTGTAATGGAACAGTATCTTCGTCTTAAAAAAAAAATGACAAGAGAAAAAAAAAAAGAAAACATAAATAATCTGTATCAGGGAGTTTTCCCAGCTCCCTGAGTCTGTCAGAAGTACAGTTAGGTATCTCGACCTTCGATTTCAAAGTGAAACACTGCCATCATGTCCTGTACTGCAGGCAACCAGGGTTGCCTTTGGAGGCCCAAGGTGGATGACGCTAATGAAGATTCCTGTCCTTCGTCAGTGAAGTCAAAAGCATCTCCAGAGGCACTGCTAACCATACCTTGTGGCAACGAACCAGTACTGTTCTCACATACTTCTTTTCAGATGCAGGTAAGCCGCATGGATTTTTTCCCAGCAGACCACAAAGACAATCTGCATTATAACTCATCTCTCACCAGCTTTTTTCATTTGCAAGCAACAACACAATTTCTTTTCCTGATCAAAGCCATCTGCATGTTTTACACTGACAGCTGTCACAGTACTGTTGAGAGGATGTTTCCTTTGGTCTGAGGAAAAACAACAACCACCACCTCCTCCACAGGCCCCAGCAACAGAATGTATGTAATAGCTCAGAGCGCAGCAACACAAGTTTACACCTCTACATGCAAAAACTGCACAATCTCCTTTTCCTTTTATTTCCAGTATGTATGCATGCAGGTCTCCATCTGGAGCTTGCAATAGTGTCTGGGTTACAGGATCAATGTAGGTATGGTGCCTTTCATGCTTAAAGCTTTATGGTTTCAATGCTCCCTACTACATTAGCCGAGACCTGCATTCAAATTATAGGTGATCCACAAATTAACATACTGTTGCAGTAAAGAACTGCATGATTAAAAAAAAAAAAAAAAAAAAAGTGAAAATCCAGGGCCAGGGTTAGGAACAAGCACTCACTAGTATGTTTACAATAAGCCTTCTGCAATCTACTGCATCAAGTTTGGTGCTTTTACTAAGGGGTGGAGTAGAATACTGAAATCTAAAGAAATTAGCAAAAGTCTTACAGACTTCTAACAGGCTATGATTTTACTTGTGTTGCTTTCTAGAACCCCTCTAAAAAGGATCCTCAATGACAACAGGGTTTCAGCTCCACATTGCTGGAGCCAGCCGCTCTGTTTGGGCTGCCTACAAGCCAGGATGTCTGCAAGTGAAGTGCAATAATTAACAAAGCTCTCCACGGGCTTCTGCCTCCTTTCAGTACAGAACTGTCCCCTCTAGGCAGAAATGAATCAAGAAAAAGCAGTGCTGAGGAACTTGCTGTTCTCCCACGCTAGCTCTCAGACTCCCTCAATGCATCTCACAACTTTAAGGATAATGACACTCCGATTGAAGAGGAGTACACGTGATTTTGAAAGGAGTACTACATTCACCACTGTTAAATTCCTTTCACACAAAGAACATTAGAAGGGATGTTAATTGCAGACTACTCCCCAGACTTTTGGGTTTCATCAACTGCTGAAGTTCTCATGATTGAAATGAGGGGAAAAACCTTAATGTCCTGTGGATGTTGAGCCTACCTTCAGGCAGCTCTCTTGCAATTAATGACATGCTGTGCAAGTAGGAACTGCCTGGGCACAGCAAAATAGAGCTAGTAAGAAGATACCACCATGAACATCATTTACCTGTAATTGCTTCCATGCATAAAGTAAGTTTGGGGCCACATGGGACTACCAGTTTTTAACTTGTTTTACTTCTCGCAGAGGGATGTCTATTGAAGTTCTGGTCATTGAGCTCAACTCAACAACTGGTGTTTCCTGGATTAGTAGTAACATGTGCCCTCCAAGATTTTTATACTCTTTGCTTAACAAAATTGCTCTTCACACACACTTTCCTTTTTCTTTCTTTTTTTTTTTTTCAGTTTCTCTCAGTTTTATTAGAATATTAATGCCTCTTTGGGGACACTTTGGAGGTAGGAATCGCTACCTGACTAGCAAGAAGGGTTGCCACTTACACTAAACTTAGAGAGATATGGCTCTGAAAATCATCAGAGACACACTGAATATACATACACAACACCATCCTAAATGCCATCAAAACACAATTTCTACTTCTCGGTTTTGATGTTTTATGCAAAATATTATTGAAAATCTTCCTTCCAACTCAGTATATTTTGGTAAATCTTCAACTTTCCCATTCAAAAATCCTATTAGCAAACTGTTCAACTTCACTAGGGAAAAATAAACACTTCTTGATATCTGTCCATTAAGGCAATCATCCACTGCTTAGAAACACATTCATACTGATGTATGTACTTAATCTAAGATAGTGAATGGTTTTCATTACTAGATCAAAATAAACAGACCACCACAACTGAATATATAGGATTACATTCACTGACAGTTCCTATAGAAGGCTGTTTGATGTGGTTTGAGTAAGTGTCCTCAACTATCCCACTGCACATATTGGAAAGATCACTTCCAGGTAATAAACTAGAGGAAAATATCATTTCTACCATCCACTTGATTTCTTCTGGAAGTTGAAATATCATTCAAATCATTCATAAGCAGTGAACAATTATGTTAATTTTCAGCAAAGATGGGACTGTATGAGTAATGATTACTAACTGCTTCAGCCTCCATTATTCCACAGCAGCTGTCGTAGTTGCCCTCTTTCTCTCTCTAAAAGGAAATCATCCTGTTTTCTTTAACAGAAGAAAATAAGTAGAAGCAGACTAGCAATGGGATACACATTCTTACTCTCAGTTTTGAACCTAACCACCATATATAGTACTTCAACATTTTTACTATTTTCTTCAAATGAAGTTGGTGGTTTTACTGTCGCTTCTAATGAAGGGTTTTCCACATCAGTTTCAGACAGCTTAAAGAGAAAACAATTTCTGTTCAACTTATGAAGATCATCCCTCCAGTACACGGCTATATTGTATACTCAAGAGGCCAAAACAATATATGCAGTGATCTCTTTACAATACTCAATGATTTTTATTACAGAAACAGCTGTTGTGAAATCAGCTAATACAAAACACAAGGATTTCCGCTTTGAAACCATGATATACATGTTTTGCCTTTGTTGAAAGCACTGTTCTGGGAAGCTCACTGTGATAGGTGTTATCTTCTGACTCTGTCTCAGTCTCCTATTTATACCACTCAGGCACTGTCTGACAATCCAGATGCTCAAACTTTATGGGCAAGTTTGCACATCAGCAGTGTGAGCTGAGTGGCGAGAATTTGCCAGCCCAAGAACACACTGGATGCAAAGAAGCCCAAATCAGATTTCCTACCATGATATCTGATATTCAGAGTTCATGGAAACATCAGTTTCTCACTATACCTGCTGAAGCTCCTCTTTGGCTAATGGAGGACTGTCCAAAACTGGCATCACATAAAAGAGAAAACACAAGCTTCAAAAGCACCAAAGAGATGCACCACTTGGCATTATATAAAATATTCAAGCATCCTAAAGCAGGTTCTGAAAAGCACAAGTAGTTGCAATACATTTTTCCTACTTTTGTTTTGCAAAGTAAAGCTAATTTCTGTAAGAGTCTCCATAACCAACTTCCAGAGTCTTTTACTTCATTATTTGAAAGCAATATAGCACCACTTCCAAAATGCTACAAAGTCAAACGTGTTGGGCATTCTATAGAAAGCAAATTCTTGTTAACATGCATAGTTTCTCATCACACTAGATTCCGTTTCTGCATCTGCAATGTTAATTTTTAAATGATGCCAGCATAAACTCATTCTGCATTCACTGTCTATTTTTATTTATTATCAACACTAGCTATTTGTACTGGGCTTATGTGTGTTAAATTATCCATATTTCTTATAAATACAACTCTTTATATGCATGAGAACACAATAAAGTTACTTTATATATTTGCACTAAATTTATACCAAGTTTTTTTTTCATGATCTGTAAAATATTTGAAATGAAAACATATCTTCCCCTTCACACAGATGCATTTATAAGAAAATCCTTCTTTCCTTTTGTTAAAATTTAACTTGAAGTGGCAAATAGTTGTCTCTTACAACACACAAAATATTTAGAGTAGCCAAAATCAAAGCACAACTATCTTAAGTGAACTCTTAGAAGAGGAGTTAGAAATACTGTAAAATTTCACCTTTTAGCTATGCTTATCTTTCATAAGGGGACATTTTTTAAAATATAGAAAATACAAAGTAAGTAAGAGACGACTAAACTTCATTTAGAGGAAACCGTGGGTTAAAGAAAGCATTTCTAACCAATACAATTAGAAATCACAAGTAACTAAAGGAAAAGTTGCATTCGTGCTACCCAGGTGCACAGACAGTTTGATTCTTGGCAACTGTCAACGTACCAGGATTTAACTGAGCAACAGAAACCCAGACAAATAATTTGCAAAATGATTAAACACAACTAAACCTAATTGCACTGACAGGCACACTGAATCCCCACATTTTCTAAGGTCCTCCATTCTTCTGTCAACGGGACGCCTACGTATTCCACAACCAACAATTGCAGGGACAACTTGCCAATGCCACATAAACAGTATTTTAACACAGTTTGAAAATGCACTGCAGCAGAGTGTGTTAGAATTGTAACATCTTTTCTTGGTAGATGAAATAGAAGGAAGGAAGGAAAGGAGGTTTTCAGTAAAGGTATGAACAGGGCATCCCAGAGTGTACAGAGCTGACAAAACTAATGACCATCTAGAATGGATAGTTCTTGACATCCATGTCTTTTCAATAATATTTTATAACTGGAGGAACAGTTTTCATTTCTGGAATGAAATAATCCTCTACTATCTTCCTAATTCATTTGTTAACTCTCACATGAAAGACAAACAGAGCTTTCTAAAATCATTCATTTCTTGGACTACAAAAAAAATGAATGAAAGAACAAATGAGCACATATGTGAATGTAGTACACATGCAACAAAAGACATTTTCATTTGAAATTACTAGGGAAATGCCTTCCTGTATGTTTTAGTTAAGATAACGTTTAATCTTAGCTTGGTATAAGATGAAGAGAATAATAGTGAAAAACAGTCAAAAACATTGCGAATAAAAACATTAAAATCCAGAACTCACACATGCAACCATTTAAGATTGTTTTTTAATTACTTACATGTTATGGGACAGAGAACAACCAAACTTCAAAGGAGCCTGCTCCCTCAGAGCCACAGAATTACATCTACAGCTGTTGTCAGCTGGGAAATGAGCATGTCTGGCTGTTTCTCTCCTAAAATAATCCCAAGCTGCCTGTTGTTCCAGGCTGTGCTCAGTACCTCTCAGCACCACCAACGTCCTCTCCACAAAGCTGCAGCTACAGATCTGCTCTCCCCCATACTCTGCATAACACCAAGGTGTCTGCCCTACGTTCTCCCACTTCCATGGATCAAGTTAGCACACGCAGGAAACAGAAGGCAAAGGGGATGGGAGAAAAAAAACAACAAAACAAATCCAGATGCTGTGCTTTTTGAGGCTACACAATTTCCTCAAACTAGCTTTTATTAGCAATAGCTATTGTTCATCTGGTGAGCAGTCCAAAATCACAGCTATAAAAACAGAAATCATTTTAATTTTTTTTATAGCCAATTACTGAGGCACGTACAGCATATACTGCTTCCTAAATTTACTGCGAGGTTTTTAATTCTCCATTTATTGGAGAAATCAGAAGGGTCAGACAAAAGCTCTGACAGTAATAGGCACTCTCCAACAGAAAAGCGGCAGTCAATTACAAACCATTTGCAGAAATTGTAGAGCTGTCACAGACTCATTTACAGCTGCAGTTCAAGTCAGACTGCTTTTGATTTGCTGAGCCATCTCTCCCCCCTTGCGCCTAGAAAACTAGGACAACTTCAAATAGTTTTTAATGAAATGACACTAGCAGACCTGCACACCAACCCAAGGAGCGAACTGCAGTATGGTCTGGGCATTTACTCCAACAAATTGTGCACAAGCCATTTATGCTGATGGATGTGATTGTTTTTCAGCTGGAGAGAGGTCAGGGAACAGACCTATCTGTTTTCCCCCTTTTTCTTTTCAAACTACAACCACAGCACATAATTCAGAGCATCAGAGCGAATTTAGCAAAAACTGCTCTGAAAGAATTGTTCTCTGTGTATTTAAATCCAGCTGAACACTCCCTAGTTTCCTATAATTTGCTGTATTTGACAGACAATCAGGGGTGACTGACAAACAAAGCCTTTGTTTCTCTGCTAAAGCAATACTGAATCTGGAGAGCCTCCTCCCCTCCAGCAGGATGGGTGCTCAGTCCCCCTGCCTGCATGGCACACTGGGGGTGGCATGCACCCCAGGAAAGCAAGGCACCTTGCAGCACTAGGGATGCAGCGGTGACATGGCCAAGCACCAGCCTGCTCACACAGCCAAGTGCTGCATAGGTGTCACCTCGCCTGGGTTCTGACAAAGGTGGAAGGTATTTTGGCTCTGACTGTAACACACTGCAGATGCCCTAGAACAGGACAGCAGAGAAATCTGCACTGTCACCGCCAAATGCATCCTAAGGGGAGAACAATCCCCCTAGGATTTTTTCTTTATGGTTGCAAAGACGTTTTGGAAGCATAATCACAGTGGAACACAAGATAGAGATTATCTCCATGGGAATCCCCTGTGAAAAAAGAGATGAGCTAACGGCCCCAAATCACCAAGCTTCTCCTTACTCTCACAGAAAACTGCATAAAGTCATCTGTATTTGACTGAAGGAGAATACAAACGGACTGCAAACATAAAAGACAATCAGTTCCTCTGGGTACGGTATGGCTAGAGGCAAAACGCATCTTCCTCACTTTGGTCTTCTGAGATTTTACATTTTGCTTCATCTCTGGCTTTCTACTGTTCCTCTCTTACCTCTGCCTGCCTATCTAAATATTCCATACAACTAGTAATACGTTCCTGAACCATATAAACTTCTTTTCTGTTATATAATTGTGTAACATAAGTGTTATCACACATTTAATTTGAGGTACAACCAACTCACCAACAGAAGCAACAAAACCAATTCTGCTGTCAAAATGGCAATGCCTCATAAAGTCCACAGACACGAAACCTACCCATGCAAGCACCTGGGGGGTTCAAAACAATATGCTCTTGGGCTGGACACAGACTGCAGTTTGACAGATGTGGAGGAAAAAGGGTAAAAATTGCTCTCTGAAGACCAATGCATTCAAAGACAGACACTAACTGTGAGGGTTCCTACATCATTCTCCAAAGCCCTAACTGAGAAAAGGCATGAGCATCCATTATTTCAGCTGAAGTTAAATAATATTTGCAGGTGCATAAAGGTTCTTCAAATAAGACAGCAGAAATCACTAGGATCTCCAGAACTGCATCTCTCAAAGTTTGCAGGTCAGTTGAAATTATTCATGTTATGTAAGTGTTGCTTTGATCAATGCAATCTCAACAAGTCCTAATACTATCAGCAAAGAAAAAAAAGTAAGAATTAACTGAATCAGTTAAAAAGCTGTACTAGTTTCATTGTTCTCTGGAGAAGTGGGTTCAAGCAACACAGAAAGAGGAATTTGACAAGTCTTCATCTCTTTGCCATTTGACCCTATCACAATGCTTTTGGAGATGCAGCAGCTATTCCAGAGATGCTGACCTGCCAGCAGACAGCAAAATACTAAATACAGCTAACATGCTTGCATCTTTTTCCAACTTAGTGCCATTATATTAATTTTTTGCCCCGTCAAAACACTGTGTTAACAATGAGATATCTCTACTTTTTCACTTTTAAGGATTCTTATGTCAGGTATATTCTTACCCTGAAAGGTGGATCAGTCTTCTCCCTCTGTGGTACTTGGTCCAGAGTGCCATCCGTACTGCTCCTTTTCAAGCTGGATGTGACATCGGGCACATTATTAAAATCTGCATTTGAGAGAAAACAAATAATTTAGAGGGTTATAGGAGAGGAACAGGAAAAGCATTTGCTTTTATCTGCAGATACTTTTAGTGCCTAGCAGAATTTTTATAGAGCAAGAGAAGGAATACAAGATTTGCCACTCACCCCCCCTGCCATATGGAAAATAACAGAAGAGGACAAAGTAAAGAGAAGCTCTGTCTGAAAATTTGGCTTTTAAAACAATGAGCTGGACATGTAAGAACCATCTGAAGCAATGTGCATCTCTAATCTACAAAAACAAGCCTCACATTCTTGCTAGCAGCATGCTTTCTAAAGTAGCTTTATTTATAATCAGCACACTGTGCTAAGACAACCAATGAGGATGCTCTCAATAGTTCTCCTTGGATGAACATGCTATTTGACATGACTTAGTCCTGAATCCCTTATAGATTTAAAAAGAGAATTTTGCCTTGGAACAAGCACTACAGTTTATAATACTGACGAAACTTCATCCTGTTAATATCAGTTAACCAATTTTAATAAATTTGGATTTCAAGTGCAGGGCATCTGGAAAAATGAAAAAACAGAGTAGTAGGGAATGTCCTACTCTACTTATTGAGAGGCTGTACCTCATTTATGTATAAACTCAAGATCCATCAAACAACACTGAACATTCATATAAAAATAGTAATTTTCTCTTTATGGTTCCTCAACTGGTTGCTTAAAATGTGCAGTGAATTCTTTATTAAAAAAACTATTAGAAGGGAAACAAATTCTTCTGTTTTTTGATCAGCAGTATTATCAACCCAAGTCCTGTTTTCTGTCATGTAAGCCTCTAGGATATATCTCACACCACATTTTCAAAGTTTTCCTCAACACCTACAAATGCTGCGTATATATTTTTATATGAAAGCTAAGATTCTCATTTAAACTCTGACTTCAAAAACTAATTGGCAAAAGTATTATTTATTTTGTAATAAAATCACGAGAACTAGAAGCAATGTGATTTTCTCTCCACCTGGGTGTTTAAATCCTGAAGTGGGCCTTTTTCTGCTGTTTTTATTTTTACTATGAGGCAGTTGTTGTATCCTCTGCATCCTTGATTTGATGGAGAGCTATCAACCAGACTTCCCTTCCCCAGCCAGCTCAGCAATATCGTTGCTTTCTGGCTTCAAATTGTTTGAGGACAGGACTTGTTGCTGGCCTGTCCCGATCAAATAGTTCCTGTTAGCAAGGATTCATAAACACAAGCAAAGAGGGAAGTGGGAATTTTAGACCTGAAATAGCACCACTTATCTCAAGCTCAGTGTCAAGATTGACACTTTACACTCAGACACCGAAGACTTGACTACTCTGTCTTTTCCCACTTAGGAAACCAGTGTCCCATCTCTTTTCTCCTCTCAGTATCTTGTGCCTTTTCCATCTGGAGTCAGGTGTAGCTTCTGATATCTCAGAGACCCTAAGCCACCTTTGCAGAAACAACACATTTTACGCAGCTTCACCAGTCACACATCTTCATTAAGAACTTAACATGGAGCCACTTTTACTCTTCTTCCTCCACCACGCATGAATTATTTTCTTTTGCCTTCTGGAATTCTAAAGTCATATTGAGCCTCCCTTTTGTATATGGGTCACATGAATGACCACTGACTTCAGTCACTGTCAGCTCCTGGATTCACAAAAAGTAAGCCAACTCCTAAAACATTAATTGACTTTATTTGCCATTTGGGCTCTTTTTACTTGTCTTCTGTCTTTCAGTGCCATTATTTTCCCCTACCTTCACACAGCATGCAGCTGAGATTGTCTGTTTGTTTTTCTCATCAGAGAGCTACCTGATGTCAAACTGGATATCACTGGGAAACTCATATCCTTTCCTTGATTAACAAAGTGACCACTAATCATAGAATGGCTTAGTTTGGAAAAGACCTTAAAAGTCATCTAGTTCCAACACCTCTGTCGTAAGCAGGCTGCCCAGGGCTCCATTCAACCTGGCCTTGAGCACCTCCAAGGGTGGGAGGCACCCACTGGGCAGTCTGTTTCAGTATCTCACCACCCTCTGAGTAAAAAATTTCCTCCTAAAATCTAACCTAAAAATTCCCTCTTTTAATTTAAAGCCATTCTCCCTTGTCCTGACATTACCAGACCATGTCACTCTCCCTTCTGCTTATAAACTCTCTTTAAGCACAGGAAGGTCATAATGAGGTCTCCCTGGAGCCTTCTCTTCTTCAAGCTGAACAAACCCAACTCCCTTAGCCTTTCTTCCTGAGAGAGGTGCTCCAGTCCTCTGATCATCTTCATGGCCTCTTCTGGATCTGCTCCAACAGCTCCCCATCCTTTCTGTGCTGAGGGACTGAGACCTGGACACAGTACTCCAGATGGGGCCCCATGAGAGTGGAACAGAGGAAAGTAATCACCTCCCTTACCCTGCTGGCCACAACGTATCAGTCCTTTACAAAACAGGAAATAAGTGAAACTAACGTCCATAAGCAATGAAGCAAAAGCATAAATGTAAAAAAACGACAATAAGGTAAAACAATCAGTAGATCCCAAGAACAGAACAAATCATAATGACAACAGCCAAAGCAGGCAGCAAAATATTGTATCACTTTTTCCATATAATCTATCTTTTCTTCCCTTCACTCTTGTCTTTTTTTTTTTTTTTCTTCTTCTTCTTGTAGTCTCCTGGACTGTCAGAGGTTGATTTATATTGTCTTGACCATTTTCATAGCATTTGCTATTGGCGTAAAAACTGATTAGAGTTAAGAGTAAGCAATATTAAATGCCATTTTAAATAGTAAATTTAAAAAGTACATGGAAAGGATCCAAAGAGAAAAAGGACATCCTACTGTACACTGTATGCCAAACTAACACAGAGAGGGAAGGAAGGAAGCATGGCTTGTTGATCAGTTTAGCATCCATATCCTGTCTCCCTTTTCTCCTTTTACTGTGGAAGCAGACTTCCTCTGGATTCATTCCTACACATCACTGAACTATTCCCAAAGAGCAGAGAAGCATCAACATCAGCTGCATAGCTAAAAAAATAAGTCAAAGGGTAAAGAAAATATACACTGCCTTAAAGAATGTGAAATTTCAAGTGCAAAGCTTAAGAACACAAGCAGAATACCGAAATTCTCTCTTGTTTTACTAAATGAAACAGGAATAATAAGGCAACCCATAAAACTGAATCTTCTTTAAACTTTTACATATGGATTGAGCTGTACCACAGGATTCATATAGCAAAGATGTTCAAAAACTGTAAAACTGTTACCTTGCAGGCTGTGGTAGCTACTGTTCTTTCAGGATAGCAACATAACCACAGAGAGTGTGTACAGCATTCAGATCAATGTTATAGCCACACAAGTATAAAAATTGTTTCAGTATATAACATTTTGGATCTTCACTGAAAATTAACAAAGTATGCAAGTAGATATATATTCCTAAAAATTATCTAAACAAAAGGTCAAATTGCCACTTCTTGGCAATGGTGTTTTCCTCTTAGCCACCTCTATGTTACTTAGTACAACTACATTACTAACTAGTTAGAAAATAAAAAGAATGACTGCTTTGCTGGAACTATATTGCCTAGGAGATGTCCAGAACAGTAATGGGGAGTATCTCATTACTAGTTCTGCCTATACAATACCACTACCGTAGTATATTAGATTTATCCTATTGATACGGTTGTAATAAACCTTTCTGGAAGAAGAAAGCATCTGATAACGTTGCTGAGTTAAATGAAATTTGTTTTCAATATTTTAACATAATTTTTCTCACATGATGCTGAATGAACATCCCTCTGTTCTATTTACACATGTAGACGCTCACATACAGTGAGTTCAAATGTATATCCCTTCCATCTGAGAAGGACAGATATCTCAGAAACAGACAGCTGCTTCCTATTTAGCAAACAGGAGAACCTCCAGATGCCAAAATACAAGTCAGCTTACTGTGAGTAAGCTAAATAGCAACCTCAGATAAATGATAATATCCTCAGAAAAGCACAGGGACAAAATGCCATTGTGTGAAAAGGTTAACTACAACATTTGACATGCACAACAAGCCTTATGCTTGCTTTCCAGTGATGAATGATCAAGCATTAAGAGCCCGATGATCACCTTCAACTACCAACATCATCACCAAAGGAGGAAGTGCGCTGTGTGTATCAGGCTTTGGACCAACAAATGCAAATGTTCCAAATGAACTTCCTCCCCACTGCCATTACTTCTGCAATACTGTGTCTCTCTGGCAGGTAGATACATGACTCTGAATCACTCAAGACAAATAGCGAAGAGAAAGAAATGATAACGCAACCACTAAAAACTGGAAGAAAATATACTTGCTAAGTCATGTTTCTCATTACTAATTATTTGGTTTAAAGTGGGCATGGCACAAACAGATGGGAGAATCAATGAGAAAGATAAAAATACAGCACATCTGAGAGCTCTGTACACCTACAGAAATGCCTCTTCCACGTCTCTGTGGTGAAACATGTACAAGTGGTCAATACAGAAGACATTCAAATATTTGTCAGTGATGAGGTACAATGGAAACATCCTCCAACAGATATGTGAGACAGTAATAACCCATTCTATGTTCCTAGCCAAGAAACCAAAGGAAACCAATTGGAAAATATCAACATCCAGCAATTCATTTACCATAAAGAAGTCATCAACAAATTCAAATGCTACTAATCTCCTTTTCTTGTTCAATTAACAAAGAAGACTTAATTACTTTCTACACGGTGCTGCTGTTACCACTTCAGCCACTGACTGCAAATAAAGGCAAAACTACCACAGGGAAAAAGTATAAACTGAGAATTCTGCTTCTTTTATAATTCTTGTTTGTAATACTTTGAAACATGTAGATTTTTCTCACCAATTTCAAAAAGAGAAATACTCGTCTTAAGCATGTCAAGTGTTATCAAGTGTCAAGCACTATGTAGGTGGTGTAACCAGCCCCTTTTTCAAACTACAAGAAGAGGGTGTGTTTCCATCTGCCACTCTATTGATAACAATAAATTGCAAAAAAAAATATCATTCTAAATCTACAAGGGAAGGTAACACAGCAAAATTAAATGCACCCATTCTCTCACTTCAAGACATACTAAGAGCGGTGCAGGGGCGTCATTTTCAGCTCTTAGCAGCAGCAGCAGTTCTGAGCATCACTTGATAACTACTCTCTGCAAATGAAGAGGCACTTTTGACAGGCACAGGCAGCCCTGACCTTGATAAAAATAAAGCCATAAAAGCCATATGGAAAATTGGTTCTCCATTTTGCCATATTCCCAAAATTTTCCCATATTTCAAAAATCTTCGCTTTGCATCAGAATGAAACTGTTCTTTTGTTTTATGCTTTTTTTTTTTTCCTCCCCCCTAAAATGCTGAGAAAGAAATTCCAAAGAGCAAAAAGAAATAGTTTGACATCAGGATATTGACCTATGGTGCAGGGCAAAGAGATAAAGTCCCCTGCTCTGTCAGATTCAGGCAGGTATCTGAACCCAGCTCTTTCTCAGCTAAGGTGAGTTGCTTGTTAATAGTAGTTAATCCTTTGAGTCCTTTCTGGTGTCTTGCTTATGGTAAACCTGGTCTCATACCAGGTTTAAACCTGTCTACCTTCAGCAGGAAAAAATGACACAGGAAACCATTTTCATAATGACCCAGATGCTGATGGAGAGGAGGGGATGATAATATCTTGAACAACAAGCAATACCTATGTTAAAAGGAGTAAAAATGTTGGGGGACTTGGCTGTAGGAAGTGACCTTCGTAGTAACACACCAAAGGCTTTCACAACCAGAAATCTAAGCTTAAGTAAATAAATAAATAAATAAATAAAATTAAAACACCTTTACACCTTTATAATTTCTCAAGGGATATCATTTCATAAAACGGAAGAAAATAGGAACCAAACCACGCAAGAATTGGCTAGCAGAAAGTAAAATAGGAATTACTACAATTAAACACACTGATCAATCAAACTTAATACATATCATTAAAAACATAACTAGACTACCATACAGAAGGTGCAAAATGACCTTGAAGATAGAGCCACAGTCCCAGAATGAATCTGTGCAGGACACAATTTTAAGGACTCATAAGAACAATTCCTTCTATAAGCTGTGGTTCATCAGTTGGAAACACAAATGAAAAGCATGAGAGTGTGGAGAAGGGGGTAAAACCACAAAGCTTTGAGTTAAAGCTACCTAAGCAATGGTCGGGCCTGGATCAGTTATAACGCTGGCTAGGAATTTGCCTATGCAAAGAATAATGAGAAGATGGGCATTTAAACATCACATGAATTAATTTCTGACAGGCTTATCCAGGATGCTAATAGACCACCCTATTTTAAAATATGATAGAACAACCATCAATAGAACAACTCCATGAACAAGGTTGTTGAAAGCCTCAACTAGCAGAGGACTGGATTCTGTGAGTCTGGAAATTCTGTTCCATTCTCTGTTTCTATCATTAATGTAGCATCAATATAGTACGTGAAAGCTAAAGCACTACTATAGCATGTGAAAACTAACTACAGCTACACAGGCACATACATAGTCAACTATCTGTTAGCACAGCACAGAAATTACTTTGTTTCATTAGTGCTGGTACGTAAGGATTCTGGCAAAGAGCATCAAAGACTAAGATAATGTTTATATCACAAGTGCAAATAGGTGAGGTGCATCCTGCGTCCTGCACCTCAGTTGCTTGCTGATTGCACCTTAGATGTTTGTTTTTAACTCTTTTTTTTCTGCTGCAGACTTATCTGGTTGTAGTTCTCTAGCACTCGGGAAGGAAATGGTGCTCTCATTTCCCATTCTCTTGAGTGAGGATTTTTATCTCCAGTAGATAGATGTTTCAGATGTAAAAACACATGCACGCAAAAAGCTTCTACCAATTAGGATAGCCTTGGTCTAGTCTGTAAAAGACAGATATCCAGATTCCCAATCAGACCAATTAGCAGCATTTTTAAACTCTGGTGCTGTCTGGTGGTTTCACATATACATTGCAAATAGCAATAAATTGGATATAAACTTAGGTATAAGAATAAAAGTATAAGATTTAAGCTTGAAAAGGCTGGAATCCAAAATTATAAGGAATTACAGAGAATTCTATTCTCTGGGAAATACTGCATTCAGTATTTTCACTAGCTCTCTAGAAACTGCCTGTAACAAACAACACAGCCAACCTTTAGCATGTAAGATATTCTCCATCCTAGACTTACGATACAGAGAGTAGCTAGCGGTTAGGATGGGAATAAGAAAATGTATTTGGGCAATAAACTTAACCAAAGTATGGAAAGCTGCATTCTTCATTGCTATGTGAATTCTCCAGACCGATCAGTTAATTATCATAAGGTTTTAATTCCCATATAATTCTAAACAATGTTACTATTAAGAGAAAAGTAGATTTACAAGAGAAAATAACAAATATTTCTTAAACCAATATTAAAGCCTGAGCTAAATCTCAGAAAGGCACAAAGTCTTGGTGGTCTTTATTCCTTGACTCATTGAAAAACAGGGAGTGGTGAGTAAAGCATTCCAGCATTGCCTAGAGACACAAAATATCAGTGTGTTGAACTCTAACAATGCTCCCTTGGAGAGAAGCACTCATAACCTCAGTTAAATAACTAAGCCTGGCAGGTAGAATGCTTGCGCTATTTATCTTGGTCTGAAACAACTAAATGTATTTCAAGTTTTCAACAGTATATTTACTCTTTTGTAGTGAAGTTAAGAAGATAGGTATGCAAGCAATTCCTTCTGTATCCGTTTTTCTTTCTAAATGGCTCCAACGAATACCTTTCAAAAAGTAACAGTTAATCCCAAGTAATTATAGGACGGCTTTCAAGAGATAGCCTCTCAATCTTTGTTGAAGAAGGCATTCAAATTTTGCAGGAGAAGGTTTTTGGGTTCACTAGTTTTATCATGAATAACTCCTATGTCTTGCTTATTTTAGAATCAGATCTTTGAGTTCTTTGGCTCATATTATCCCCTAAGACCAGGATGGAAGGGGCTCTCAGCTGGTCCTTTGTCCTCCCAGGGCACATTGCTGCCTCGTGTTCAATTTGACCCCAACTAGAACCCCTACATATCTTTCTGTAGGGCTGCTCTCCAGCCTCTCATCACCACTAGGAAGTGAATGTAAAACAGTAAGGTCGGTATTTCAGTACCAGGGATCCAAAGTGTATATTCTTATTAATCTCCAGTTAAGTTTTACAGAATTACGGAATTATTCATGTTACATAAATTCCAGCTAAAATTACTGAATAGAGCTAAGTGTTTAACTACTGCATAGTGCCAGTTCAGTTGTTTCCCTGCAGTTGGTACTCACAGGCAAGTATTACTACTTAAGTGCTCAGATTCCACTGCTGGATTAAATTCAAAACACTTTTGTAAGGCAATAACTTTGGTTATTAACTGTGCTTTTCTGCTGCTCTAACCAACATTTCAGAAGGTAGTGAAATATTAAATTTATTACCAAATAAAAGCCTCTTCCTCTCCAGTTTAGGAAATTTTCAAGTTCTTCACAATGACTTTAGCATATGTTCGGATGCTAACTTTCAAACTCTTGCTAAATTAACATAACTTGACTCTACTAGTACTAGTAAATTAAGATTCTAGAAAATGAAAACTAAACAAACAAGAAAAACATACTAAAAATGCACTCAATTTTACCATTCAGAACATTTTTCTTTCTGTAAGATATATTGGCTTCTATCACTTGGTTGTCGTAAGTATTTCATAACTGGCTGGAAGGCATGTTCTCAGTTAAGCTGACTCTTTGGTGTAGCTAGAAACATCATTCAATAATACATTCAAGATGTTAAATCTGGAAAGAAGATTATAATGCAGCTGTCATAACACCAGTCTTCCTAGATAGTGTTCTTCAAAACGTGATTAATAGATGCCTGTCACTGACAAGACGAATTGTTACCAAACAAGGCTTGCAGTTATTGGCCAGACAAGAAGGCTCTACTCGCAGCCTCTCTCATCCAGATGTTTTGGTTTCAGAGAGAAAACTGTTGAAACATCAGCAGGTTCTCTATATGCTTGCCAAAGGGCAGCAGAGCCAGAGTTGTTCTTATTGCAGATCTCATAAAGCGTAGAAAGAGAGAAGCTCATTCTTCAGGCAAGGGTCTGAAAAGGACTCTTTTCAATGGTGAGTGGAGACAGGACAAGGGGAAACGGCCAGACACTGCAGCATAGGAAGTTCTGCACAAACATGCGCAAGAACTTCTTTACAGTGAGGTGACGGAGCACTGGAACAGGCTGCCCAGGGAGGTGGTGGAGTCTCCTTCTCTGGAGATGTTCAAGACCTGCCTGGATGCCTCCCTGTGCGACCTGCTGTAGGGAACCTGCTTTGGCAGGGGGGTTGGACTCGATGATCTCTGGAGGTCCCTTCCAACCCCTACAATTCTGTGATTCTGTGAAATACTCAACTAGTATAAGTCTCCTTTGTTCTCATTCTTCAGTGAGAAAAGAGATGCTTCTTGTTCAACCATTGCACATTTTCATGTTTATAAAAAGCCAGCATGTTTGTGCAAATATTCTTATACCATACAGCTTGAACTATGTTAAGCCACGTGCTGAACAGTGGCTTAGCTCCAGTCAGCCACCTACTTCTGCAAGTGTGACTTTCTGTAGGCTGCTTTACGTTCTTTTCTTCTTTTTTTTCCCCTTAAATATCTGCAGAAACATCCACTTTGAAATTAGAGCAGAATCTTTTAGAACCCCTGGGAGTTCCTTTGTTGGTTAACTGTTGGTCAGGAAACAAAGCAATTTGACTCACTTGTCAATTCAGTTATCAATAAGAGGTACAAATTAGCAACATAGTAGGAAATAACTGCCTATGCTTCTGTAGCAATGCCTGATTACCCCCTGAATTTGAATATGTTTTTATGGAGTTGTTTAGCTTACTAAACTTTCTCCATACAAGTATCTGCCAGCCAGACAACCGTGCAGGCTTTCCAGTTTTAATCTTAACACTTTGCACTGGCTTCTCAAATTGTTACCAGAATGCATGCATTTCCCAAGTGCACATTCCTTGACATCCTCTTAAATAGACCCTTGCTGTTGGACATGCAGGGTGCTGCCAGCAGCTCTCCTGATTGGTTATCTGTGCCTAGCAGAGCAGGACAACAAATGGAGTTGGCCAAATGCACCACCTTAGATTTTTCTTCTCCATCTCAACTCCATCTCAGACACAAAACCAGCAAGAAAAAAAAAAAAGAAAAAAAGAAAAAAAAAAAAGAAGAAAAAAAAAGTAATTTAACAGTTCAGCAAGAATTTGTGGCCGGCTTAGACAGTTTGTTTTTATAATTACCAAATCTATTTTACCTCTATGAAACATACAACAACATCTGCCATTTGATGTATTTTAAATGTGCCAAAGGCATGTGCGTGTCTCAAACTTTATCATTATTAATAAACCTCCTTGCTTACTGTATTATAAGTCTACAGGACTCAAAAGGATGGGTAACATCATAATTCCTGTCCATATATTGCCACAGAGTCAGAGGGTGCAGCTCCACAAGGTTTAACAGAGTTTGCACCAGAAAAAAAAACAACTTTGGGCCATTGACTTCATAGGGATTAAGTCATAGCAGCATTTAGCAAAGCAGAACAGAATGCACTATCAGTAGAAAAGCACTACGAAGAGCACTTAAAGCTGTCCCATTTTAGACCATAAACAGTCTTTTAATTTGCAGCATGTGCATCTAGCAGGAAGCAAACAGGAGTGTTAGTCAAGTGCTAGTAAGAGCTCATTAAACCACCCTTCTTGGGAAACATTCTGTATTACACAACGCACAGTAGACAACAAGTGCTCCTGTGAGGAGATGAATATTTCTTTGAATTTACTGCTACACTGTTAATAGTCCCAGGTGTTGTTCAGAGCAACAAATGTTCTTTTCCCAGTGAAAGACCAGAGCACAGCTCCAGCATATTCACATTAATGCTGCAAAAGCAGTCACTGTGAAAGCCAACTTAACAGTTTTCCAAGGCAATTTCAAACATACACCTTATCTCTGAGCTCGCCTTGACACCCAGCCTCAGCATGTCCTCTTGCGCTTGCATAGCTTCCTGCTGAAGTAAATTGGGTAATGAGTGAAAATAGAAACTCGAAGTCATAGATCTTCACACTGATAACCAGTCACCCTGCACAGGCAACAATATGATTGCTCTGTGACACTGCTTTTCTAGCATATTCACACCATGCAAACCATCAGATATCAGGTATTCAAAAGATCAGGAAAGAGCCAACAACATTCAGGAACCTGCAACACCAGCACACCTTCCTCACAGATGGCCTAGCAAGACTGTGGGAGTCCTCAGGAAGCTAACAAGTAATATTCACCTCCTCAGAGTTCAAAAAAGCTTCCTGTGACAGAATAAAAATAAATTGCATTGATTTCTCACAAGGACGGCTTTGCAGCACCAGGAAGACCATGCCCCACAGCATGATTAAGAGAATTTAGGCAAACAAAACTTTGCAATTTGCAAAGAACTACATGAATAGGTTATGTCGAACATGTCTTCCGGTGTAGTTTTACTTTTGTTTGCAAAATGTGTTGAATCTTAGCTTATAAGAGGCTTATGAAATGCTCTGAAAACAATAGGGAAGCACTGTGCAAGGCACAAGGAGCTTGTGTTTGCTATTGCAAGCAGCAAGTTAACTTCCCTTTCCTTCTGACTTTCCTTCTTTTCTTAAGGGACTTACAGGTCTTCCAACTCCAAAAGGGCTAGAAGAACAGGCAGGAACTTCTCCTTCATTGCATAGCAAGGCTCAGACAGTGACAAAAGCACAGACAGAGCCAGCCCCCACCTTTTTCTTCTCTCTGGGCTCGACAGTACCTGAAAGATGCTGAATGGAGAAAAGTTTTCTGGAGCAGCTGTGGTTTCCAAATTAGCTTTACAGAGGCACTGAAACTATCCCCTGAAACATAGTTGAAATAGGTCAACTGAGCCACTTTGCTTCTGAGTAAGCTTGCAAAGGTTAAAATCAGAAGCGGATTATTTCTTGAAAAACAGAAGAGACACTTCTCATGTGAGAGTTTAAACCACGGATTCTCTTCTTGAAGCAGTTACATTTTGCATAAATGACTGGTAGATATTTCATAGATTAAGAGCTGAAAAAGAGCTTGCCACCTCTAAAAGCAACTCTTCTTGAGCAGCTCTGCCTCCCATGCCTTCCCTGTTCGTACCTGCAGGTCTTGCTGCTTACCTGGCTCTGACCATGGTCAGACCTCTGCACCCACCAGTTCAACTCACTGAGTTTGCAAGGGGGAAAGAAAAGGAGAGGAAAAAAAAGTTTGTCCCAAATTGTCTTCATCGAGGACTCCTACAAGTGCCACTGTCACAGGGGCAGGACCAGTGCTGGGGGCTGGACAAATGGGCCAAGGCAGTGCTGAGAAGGAGGAGGAGCAAAACTTTCACTTTGCAGTCTTATGTTTTTTAAAAAATAATTACCATCATTTTTTAAATAGTTTCTTTCCCATTTACTTCTCTGATCCTCCCAGACAAAAACTATTCCTCATGAAAACTTGTTAAAGCATATCCCAACTGCCATCATCCCCCACTTTGCCCACTTTGTATTTCTTCTTTACTTTTTATAAAATCAAAACTATTTACAAATTAGAAGTGATTTCAACAGTGTCAGCTACCCAGAAATGACAGCTTTTTTGGCAAAAGCCCACTTGCTGGAAAAATAAAATAAAGTTGCCCAACTCTGACAGCAACTCACACACTTCGATGGGTTTTCACACCTACTAACGCTTCTGCCTCCTGCTTCAGCACTCTGTAGATGTACTGTGAACACACATGGGACCATCTTGGAAAATACAGTTTTCCATTCTTGCTCCTTCTCTGCTGTTTATTCCTTAAATTTCTATGCCATCTTAAAAAAAGAGTTAATTTTTTCTCTACAGTCATAAGAATTCTACACCAATTCTCTCTTTTTTTTCTTACTATACAAACATTTGTTTAATTTCCTTAGCATGAGCTTGAAGCAAGTTTAGCTGCTCTGCTGTTTGTTTTTCCACAGTTACACTGTATTTTTAAAAAATATTTCAGCTCATTGCTTTTCCAGAACGAGTTTATTGCCAGTCGAGTGGCTAAGCAGCAGCAACACAGTGTTGCCATGTGGAAGGTCAAATGACATGACCACAGGCAGCTCCAAAATACTGCCACAAGGCTTTGGCACCCTCTTGGAGGGAATGAATCACTCCCACAGTAAAATTCCCTGGGAATGATTTTTAGGAGTGGAACAGTCAGTGACTGGAGAAAGTCAATCACTTCTGTACAGTAAAATCTGCCAAAGTTTGGCATGAGGTATGGTTGAATAACCTCTGTGCAGCAGGGTATGTATGAAAAGGCATTAATCAGGGTTATGCTGAGCAGTTACACAACTGTAAATAAATGTGGACAAACTATTTCCACCTAAGTTACATGAAGGCAGAGATTTAAAGCAAAATCTCTTTTGCATTTGCCTGGTTGTTGACATCTAGCAGCTGGCAGGGTATTATTGCGTGACACTCAGAGTGTTGAAAATTTTCATTTTTCAAGCACTTTGTTAATTTTAGCTTATTAATCCTCACAATATTCTAAGAAAATAAATAGAAATAGTTGATATTTAAAAGCAGGAAGGTGACAGTCCAGAAATATTAAGGCTTTTACTTCTAGGTATGTACCCTGGGACAACATGTGCTTGATTTTTGAAAAAGGAGCCCTACCACTTATACTGATGGACTTTCAAAGGCACTGTCTTAGATAGCAGGCTCAAAATGAACTAACAAATATCAGAAATTATTTCCAAAGCTGTGTTCTTAAGAGTGACTAACTCAATGCTATCAAAGGAAATAGAACAATATTAAATTGAAATAAAAATAAAAAAATGAGAACTTGGCCTCCAAATTCCTGCTCAGATTACTAAGAACCCATCTTCTTATCTAAAATCTTAATTCCTGAATAAGGAAAAGGAACATAGAACAGTTAAACCCTTTAAGAGTATCTTAATTCAAAGCAATGCCATTTTCTTCTGTTTTCATTTGAACTTCATCAGATGATCAGACACTAAGCTCCGATACTTGGTAATTCAATAAACATAAAAGTCCTTCTCACAAAGCTTAAGTTTGAACTATTTGTTCACTTTCAGAATAAAATAAACCTCCCTTTGCTGCTTTTAAACAAAAAAGCAAGAATACTGTGTCGTTTTATACACTGGTGCTTAGTGTATAATATATACTCTAGTAATTTCCTATTATAATGGGCTATTTGCACAGGTTGCAAATTTATCCCTGAGGAATGATGAATCTAGTAGATGGACACATACATTTAGTATACCAAATACTCCAGGTAATGCTGGCTTATAATATCAAGCCAACAAAGTGAATGATAGCCATGGTGTAATTATGTAATTAATTAGCTCTATCATAATTTTTGTTTTATTACACTAACTTTTATGCCACCAGTCAATTTAATGGCATTTTAAATTGAACTAAGGCCCCTGAGAGAGATGCTACTTGCAAATCTTGTATTCAGATTACTTTTAATTTCAAAAGATGACCTAATAAAATTGCTTTATAATTAAAATCATTCTGACAACTTCTCCTATGTGATTCTTTTTCTCCTCTTCCATTTTTAATTATGAAAAAAAAATCCAATCACAAAACACTTGCCATCATAATTATATACAAAAAGCAGAGATCCCTTTTTGTACCTCTCCTTTCTATCCCTTACACAACAGTGCACTCTGGCTAACTTTCCTGTAGAATTTTACTAGCATCCCCCAGAGGCACAGTGAGAAAACTGCACCTTTTTCATTCAAGAAACTGTAGTTGAATTTGCTTGTAGAAATTTGTTTGAAAACTAGTCAAGACATAAAAAAGATGGAAAGCAAATCCCTGAATACTTTCTGTTTCAGACAGACATTTTATATATATTTTAACAGCACAAGAAGCATGTCCCACCAGAAACATGGAAAACCCCCCAGAAGGGTTTCCCAAACAGCATGCTCCTTGTGCACATCTGTCTGCCCCAGCCTGGTGACACAGAGGACTGCAATCTGCAATGGTGAGTATTAATAGAAAGGATGCAAAGGTTTCTCTCCAGTTAACTGCTTACAGCAATCCCAAGACTGTGGGTCTTTGTCTGTTTGTTGTTGAGGCTTGCTTAATCAGTTGGAAACTGATGGAATTTTGAGTGTTGTCAATCCCCAGGGCCGTTCTGGCTCAGAGACGTAGCTATGAAGGCCCCTGGAGGTGACCAGTTTTACCTACAGCCTGTCACACAACTCGTCAGAGTACTTCTGGGTGCTCTCCCCTGCAGACACCCTATGCCAGAGACAACCAAATGACTGTGCACAAATCCAGGAATGTGTTTACAACAACAACAACAACAACAACAAATCAGATGTGAGCCAGTTCTCTAGCAGACGGCTCCTGTGTAGGACACTCTGTCCCAGGAAGGGGAAGGGTAACCATGCCCCTCCATGTAGCACCTATTTCCATCTGGAAAGACAACGCAGCATTGAGCACTAGCACCTTCCTTGGGGTTGGCAAGGTCATAGAATCATCAAGGGGCTGAGTCTTTTGGCGTCTTTTTATCACAGACTCTTCTGGCACCTTCACTGTCTAGTATTCCTCATATGTAAACCCATTATGTTCTGCCCCTGACACAGCACCATTAGGATACAACTGAACTTCATTCAATGTTTAGTACAGCACTATCGTATTAAATAAGAAATACACCCAGGTATGGTAGCAAAACAGACTCTGTGAAAACTGTTTTCAAAGGCTCTACTCTACACAGCAGTTGGCTATAATCAACTGGAACACTCTAGGGATAGTATGTTAGGGTGGGAGCAGAGCTGAACAACTAATTTCTGAGGTGTTAATGATTATGGCATTCAGGGTACCCTTAATTTATACAATATTTCAGAATTTGTAAAGCATGTTAAACACAGCAATACATCTGCCTCTGAAAATCATCACATCACTTCAACCACTCATGCCTGGGAAATGGATGTACTGGAGATACCCAACATTACAGCAACTTGTGCCCAGTAATGCTGGATGGTATGGCCAAACAAATTAAAACAATGTAGCTTTCCAGAAGACACGATCATATCTCATTCTATTCCTACTTTATAGAAAATAATGAAATAACAGACAATATATGGAGCATAAATGGAACTTCAGTTGTTTGCATTTGGGTTTCTTACTGAGGCACAAGCAGAAACATGACATGAGGTTTTAAAACAGTGCTGTCAACTTCTCACCATTTGCTGTATTCTTTCTGAAGTTATCTAGAAACTCTTCCAGAAGCTGTGACTGGTTTGGAGGTGGCAACAAACTTTTTGGATCCCTGGAAATGTCACCATCTGATGACCAGGATGCACACAAGGGTTGCTGACTCCCACAGTGATTCATTCTCAAAGTGAGCATTACGCTTCTCTCTGAAAACAACAGCTCCATCTGCCTAAGGTCAAGATCAGACACAGGCTCTCCGTTTATGCTCAGGATTTCATTGCCTACTCGTAGACCTGGGAGCATGTGAAAGGAGAGGAAAAGGAGAAAAAAGAAGGATGGAATACAAAACAGAAAAGTCACAAACCAAACCTTACAATGTTTCACCTTTTATTTTTATTTTCCATAAGTCTGTTAGAACTGATGGAAGTTTTATGTGTGTCATAAAAATACAACTTAATCTCATGCCTACTTTGATACAAGTTGCTTGTTCCTAGAGATGCTAGAGGATTTAGAATGGAAGATGAGTGCAACTTTTGAAAAGATCAGAACAGAGGCACCTCTCATGACTCACATATCCTGAATTCATTACAAAAGATGGCATCAGCATACAGCACAATAATACGTATAACATTATTCCAGTCTGGAAGAACAAGAAACTAGTCACATAGATCAAATCATTCATGCAAAATAACAATAGATGAAGTTTTATAAGCTTTTGTATAAATTTAAACAGTAGCAACTGCTGTCTTTCAAGATTTGCAGCAACTAAGTGGTCATTATTCTCAGGTAGCTATTAAAACTTTCTATGTTTTCTGTTTTCTCCTTTCTGTTTTTCAGAGAACCAGAACTAACATGATCCTGCCAAAGAGAAATGCAGTTTCTGAGCACCACAGTAGAGAAGGAGCTTGGAGAAATGTATACAGAAAAATATTATCATGACAGAAGCTACTTTTTACTGCTAGCAACACCAAAAGTCTTGGGTCTTGGAGACTGACCAAGCCCATGAGGTTTCCCAGTGTGAGAAAATCTCTTCTTTCAGCCTGCTCCTTCATGCAAAAACACTTGGTCAGATCAACAAAAGCAAAATTTGTTTCCACAGGAGAATTATTCTAATTATACTGGCAGGATAATTCAGTTATTCTGTGTACATTATTCTTCCTACTAGCATATATATTCCATGATCATCAGGAAAGAAAAGTATGAATAGTAAAAGCCAAGAGCCATTTCACAGATAGCAGTACTAAATCTCCTTCATGTTTTGAGACTGATATGACAATGGAGTGCAATGTTAAATGTCAATATGGTACATACCTTCCTTGTATGCAAGCCCATCAGGGAGAACATCACTTACAAATATGTGTGTGAGATGCTGATTTTCATCAACTTGAGCTGTGACAGCAAAACCTGAAGTAATACAGGTTTAAAATCAAATAAAATCAAATTTCTCTGGAACAACGTTTTTATTTTGTATATTTAGTAGAATTAACATAATCAGCTAGTTAATAATTCTCATGAGAAAGCATCTACAGATCATAGAAAAGTTATCTTATTGTTTTTCAGCCATTTTTAGGACAGATAAAATTAACGGGTCTTCTCAACTTTGAGGAAATGTCACGCTGTGCAGTAAAAAGAGAAATACAGTTTGAAAAAAATACGTATCTAAGCCCCACAGAATGGTTCAATAACACAGCTTATCATTACAGTATGAGTTCCATAATGTGTCTGTGAGACAGAGAGTTGTTTTAAACAATTCCAGAAACTGGAAACCCAACCTATAAATGGAGCAAACTTAAATCCATACAGATCCAAGTGAGCCCAGGAAAAAAAACAAACATTCATACCCATAAACATGTAGATGAAAAACAGCACAGAGCCACTTTAATAAGATACCTGTGCTAAGTATATATTCATTTTTAGGCATAAATACTTCCTGCAGATAAAAGACTGTCAGAATTTGTTGATACTGTTCCAACCTGTGTCGACATAAAAAAAAAGAAGGCAGACCTTGACCATGGTCTGGTTGATAGTATTAACCTTGGCAAAGGACATTTTTCTTCTGAAAATTCCAAGCTTGACTAATTTATTGTATACAGAAGAATAGACAATGGGTCTTTCCCAAACAGAGAAATAAGAAATGCATTTGCCAGTGTAAAACAACCAATCTGAGTGCTCATTATAAAGTCAGGAGTCTTTTGCAGACAGATTTTGGCAAAGATGGCTCTAAAAATGGCAGAAAGCTCCTGAAGAAAGAAAGTAGATAATGAGGATAATAAAAAGAAAAATTCCTGAGAGCTGTTTTGGTTAAACTTACCAAAATCAGTTATATTTTCAGTCTTTGTAAGATGAATGTGATAAACATTTAATGGGCAAATTTCTATTTCATCATACACCTGTTGGAAAAAGCAGAAATAGAGGTGATAAAATTATGAAATTGTAAATATTAAAACATAAAGGTACATCATAGGAAAGAAACGCAATACCATTTGCATCAATAAAGAGCCAAACTTTGGTATATTTACACAGGGAACTGTGTTACACTGCAAGCATCGCTGGAATCAGTGGGACTAAATGCAGAGTAAACTAGATATAGACAGTCTGGAGTTGAGACTGACACTATATCTGTACCAAAATCCCCACTTAAATTTTCAAACAGTTCTTGAAGAGAGTGTTTGTAGTGCCTACCCATCTGAATGTCTGCACAGGCATGAACTGTGTGAACAAGGATGGCAGAGCTCAATGCATGAGCAGCTTTAAAGCCTTATTTTAGATCTAAATCACACATTCATAGGTGATAATTCAACTGTAGCTACAGACATTACTGAGCTGTATCTAAGAAGAATCACACTTTCCTGGTCTACTATGTATTCGTATGGTTCAGGAGTACAGTATTCAGTATTTTCATCAACCAGTCTTCTGAGCTGTAGCCCATAGTTCCTTGGCTCCAGTTGTTTCATCTAAGGAAAAGAGAATGGGGTTTGGAATTTATTATTTGTTTCCAGAATCCAGAGGTCAAAGCAGCGACACACACAAGCATATGCACAATCCTTTAGAAGTCGTGCAAAAGTAATTTTAAACAAGTCATTTTCTAACTATTTCTGTGGTATAAACAAAACTTAGCTGCCTTGCTTCAAAACTAATGTTGAAGTACGACTTCCATTTTCCCTTAAAATTCACCCAACTCCTTTCATAAGTACTATATCTTGGCTATTAGATTAACTGAACATTGCTATATGTTTCCAGAGGTAATCATAACTGCTCTCTGCACTTTTGAACTTACACTCAGAACCACCTTTTTTTGTAACTACTTGTAATGACTCAGTTCTACTTAGCAACTTTTTCTTCTCATATAGGAAATGTGTATGAAATATGGGCTGCTAGAAAAGGGGATCAGGTGGGAAGCAGATTCCCTAAGGGTTTGCCTTTATTTGATTCTACTTTTATTGCTGGGTTTCATCTATGATCAGAGAGTTTCACCCATTTTTTTTTCACCATGTGAGGTCAAAGTCAAAATCAACAGGAAGCCAAAGGGAGATAGGAATATTCCCAGAGAATATTAGCCTGAAAATGCAAAGGCACTGATAGGAGTTTCTCTGAAACCAGGATTCTACTGAGAGCACTGCATAAAACATTTCTTTTTAACAAATTAATAAAGCAAACATGAGAGGAATGACTAAAACAGAAGGAATGACAACAGCATCCCTTAGGATTATTTAACCTCATTTACATATCTCTGCAGCTTATGGAAAAAAATCTACTGAATAACTAGTAATTACTTGACTATTTATTATGTATAGCAGTTTATGAGTTACAAATGTCATATATCCTAAATAACTGTATTTAAATGCACATTCTTTTTTCTATATGTGCTACTCAAAACCTCAGACGGAAAACAGAAATGAGAAAATTATAAAACCCATAACACATGAATGATGAAAAAAAAAGAGCTTTGATTTGTATCCTTATACATACAGCGTTCAAACATGTTCTGTTTAGAAGAAAGATTCCTTACAATCACCCCAGCAGAATGAAAATATAAGACCCAGGATAGATGAACAGAAAGTAGTCAGCTTTAGAGAATGCTTATGAAAAGCTTTGCACACGGAAGAGGAAGAAAAAATAAAAGGGAAAGAAGTCTTAGAAAAAAGTCAAATAATTTAGAACTAAATTTTCATCTGATACAGACATTGAAAAATTAAAAGCCAGCTTTTTCCAAATATCTTGACGGCTATAGACTCTTTAGGAGAGATAGGCGAGGTAGGAGGGGTGGGGGAGTTGCTCTCTATGTCAGAGATTGGATAAACTGTGAGGAGCTCCCTACGAGAAGCAGTCAGGAACAGGTTGAGAGCCTGTGGGTTAGGATTAGAGATGGGACAAATATAGGTCAGCTGGTGTTAGGGGTATACTACAGACCACCTGATCAAGGGGAGGCTGATGACGAGGCTTTCTTGCTCCAGATGCGTGAGATGTCTGGCTCACGGGCTCTTGTCCTGGTGGGGGACTTCAACCATCCGGACATCTGCTGGGAAAACCACACGGCGAGCTGCAAGAGCTCCAGAAGGCTCTTGGAATCCATTGATGACAGCTTTCTGGTTCAGGTATTGGACGGACCGACCAGAGGTGAAGCGTTGCTGGACCTGCTGCTCACCAACGCCGAGGAGATCATCAAAGGCGTCAAGGTTGGAGGCCGCCTGGGCTCCAGCGACCACGCCCTGGTTGAGTTTGTAATCTCAAGCGATGTGGGCCTGGCAAAGAGCAGGACCAGGACACTGAACTTCAGAAGAGCAGACTTCAAGCTATTCAATGGATTGCTGGCCAAGATCCCCTGGCGCGCTGCCCTCAAAGACAAGGATGTTGAGGAGAGCTGGCGGCTCTTCAAAGATGCCCTCCTGGAAGCACAAGAGGTCTCCATTCCGCTGAATAAGAAAGTGGGCAGGCGAGGTAGGAAACCGGCATGGCTCAGCAAGGACTTGCTGAGAGAACTGAGGGCGAAGAAAGGGGTGTACAAGCTCTGGAAACAAGGCTGTGTCACCTGGGAAGAGTACAGGAATGCCGTCCGGACTTGCAGACGTGGGATCAGGGAAGCCAAGGCGCAAGCAGAACTGAACTTGGCAAGGGACGTGAAAAACAATAAGAAAACCTTCTACAGGTACATTGCCCAGAAGAGACAGGCCAAAACGGGCGTACCTACTTTGGTAAATTTAAAAGGAGAACTGGCTTCAACAGATGAAGAGAAAGCCGAGGTGCTGAATGAGTTCTTCACCTCGGTCTTCACTGGTGGCCAGGATTCTAGTCTTTTTCACGTCCCTGAACCCTGCATCCCCAAACCTCTATGTGGGGACCAAGGAGGTAAATCCCTCCCCACTGTAAGGGCAGAGCAAGTCCGAGAGTGCCTCCTTAGACTGAATGAATACAAGTCTATGGGGCCGGATGGCGTGCATCCCAGGGTCCTGAAGGAGCTGGCCGAGGTGGTTGCCGAGCCGCTCTCCATCATATTTGAGAAGTCGTGGCTGTCAGGTGAGGTCCCGGACGACTGGAGGAAGGGTCATGTCACTCCCATATACAAGAAGGGGAGCAGGGAGGACCCGGGGAACTACAGGCCGGTGAGTCTCACCTCCGTGCCTGGGAAGATCATGGAACAGATCCTCCTGGACAACATGCTCGGTCACATAAAGAATGAGCATGTGATCCGAGACAGCCAGCACGGCTTCACCAAAGGAAGGTCATGCCTAACTAATCTTGTGGCCTTCTATGATGGAGTGACGGCAATGGTGGACGAAGGGAAGGCGACCGATGTCATTTACCTGGACCTGAGCAAGGCCTTTGACATGGTCCCCCACCACATCCTCGTCTCCAAATTGGAGGGAAGCGGATTTGATGGGTGGACGACCCGATGGATAAGCAATTGGTTGAAAGGCCGCAGACAGAGGGTGGTGGTCAATGGCTCTATGTCCAGGTGGAGGCCGGTAACAAGTGGTGTCCCCCAAGGGTCTGTCTTGGGACCGGTGCTCTTTAACATCTTTATTAATGACATCGATGAGGGAATTGAGTGCACCCTCAGCAAGTTTGCTGACGACACCAAGCTGAGTGGTGCGGTTGATACAGTGGAAGGAAGGGATGCCATTCAGAGGGACCTCGACAGGCTGGAGGGCTGGGCTCGGGTGAACCTGATGAGGTTCAACACGGCAAAGTGCAGGGTTTTGCATTTGGGCCGGAAGAACCCCAGGCACCTGTACAGGCTGGGAGGAGCGGTCCTTGAGAGCAGCTCGGCAGAGAAGGACCTGGGGGTCCTGATGGACGAGAGACTGAATATGAGCCAGCAGTGCGCTCTGGCAGCTCGAAAGGCAAATGGGATCCTGGGCTCCATCAGGAGAGGGGTGGCCAGCAGGGACAGGGAGGTGATTGTCCCTCTCTACTCGGCTCTTGTGAGGCCCCACCTGGAGTACTGTGTCCAGGTGTGGAGCCCTCAGTACAAGAAAGACATAGAGATTTTGGAAAGGGTCCAGAGGAGGGCGACTAAGATGATCAGGGGGCTGGAGCACCTCCCCTATGAGGACAGGCTGAGGGAGTTGGGCTTGTTCAGCCTGGAGAAGAGAAGGCTGCGGGGTGACCTCATTGCAGCCTATCAATACCTGAAGGGAACCTATACCCAGGAGGGGAGTAAACTCTTCAAAAGGGCTGACAACAGCAGGACTAGGGGAAATGGTTTTAAGTTGAAGGAGGGAAGATTTAGGTTAGATGTTAGGGGGAAGTTCTTTACTAGGAGAGTGGTTAGGCCCTGGAATGGGCTGCCCAGGGAGGTTGTGGATGCCCCGTCCTTGGACGTGTTTAAGGCCAGGTTGGACGGGGTCCTGGGCAACCTGATCTGAATGTGGATGTTTGGTGGCCCTGCTAGGCAGGGGGGTTGGAACTACATGATCCTTGGGGTCCCTTCCAACCCGGGTGATTCTATGATTCTATGATTCTATGATTCTATGATCTTCGAATGATGGATTAAGAGAGGTAAGGAATTTCATTTTCAATTTAATTTTATGTTTACAAATTTTATTTTCATCATTCAGATATATTTCTTACGCGTTATCTTAAAAATGTCCAAATATTTCAGCTATACTGTGCCATCTGCTGGTGAAATACCATCTCTTAAAATTCCTTCAGCCTGAGCCATACAATGTATTTCTGAGACGTAAACTAGGCCATAAACTGTTTCTCCAGGATTCAGTATACACCAGCAAAAGCAATGAGGAGATAATTTCTCCCCAGTAATGCACTGTAGACAATACTGTGTCTTGTCTAAAAGAGCATGCTCGTTTTAATTTAAAATATGTAGTCCATCCCAGATTTTCAGAAACTTGTATGATTTCATAATTTCTTTCTTTCTATATTCAGTTTGCAAAATTATCACACGGTAAGAGTCACTAAAGTGGAGCCTTTACTTCATTAAAAGCCCCACCTTCCAGCCAGCTGAATGAGCTTACCTGAGATTTCACACTAATGAATGCCAAAAACTGCAGCTGGAAAACTTTTTTTTTTTTTCCCCCATTTTAACTCCTTACTTGTGAATTAAATAAAATATATTTACCACTTGTTAGAAAACAGGAAAACATGATTTGAGTATAAAATGTTATCTCTTTCAAAGACCTTGTTTGCATAATTTGATTTGAATCATGAAATCAGAGCTAAACTCAACTACTGGCACAAATAAAGACAGAGGAGCTAAGTAAGTTGTGATTCAATTTTCTGTCCCAAGACATACTGCAATCTCTCAGATTTATGGCACTGACTGTCAGAACAGAATGCACTCTTGGAAATTCTCGGGTAGGATTAATATCTAGTTAAAAGCAAAAATATCTAGTTAAAAGCCCTTTAAGAAACATACATATCCGATAAGCATTTGTCATAGCAGTCTGAAATGTCTTATCCTCATTTGTTAAGTCAACTAGTCCTCATAGTTCTCTGTGACTAATCTGTGCAGAACAGCTCAGCTTGCTGCAACGACAACTTGAAGTGGACACATGGGGAGATCTCTCGGAGTCTGATTACCTGGCAAATTGTCATCACTCATTAAGGACTCAGTGTTCTCTGTCTTGATCAATGCTTCTAGAAAAGTTTTCCACAGCCTTGCTACTTTGGCTACAACACATAAATGCTGCTACTGAAAGAAACACTGCAACCACTCAAAATGTTGATACAGAGACAGGGGTGTCCTCAAATACATTATGTTCCTTCTGAAGCATATAACAAATGAATACCTTGCATGCCAGAGACAGAACATCTTCCACCCTGTGTTCCGGTTTCAGAGTTAAAGCTACTCCTTGACCGTCACAGAAGTGAACATACGTTTGTGTTTCCCAAGCATTCTCCTTCTGGATGCTGTCCGGTACTGAGCAGTAGACATTCGAAAATTCATCAACTTGCTGCTGGAAGCCAGGGCAAAAATGCAAATAATATGTGAATGTTGCAAAAATAATACCAAAAAATGTACATTTACATTGGCAGTTTCCAGTGCATATACACCACCATATCTTTAGACATTGTACTGTGTATACTCCCATGGCAAATAAGGGGCAAAGTTCTGTTACTGATTCTCATTTAATGTCTATAACTTGATTTTCTTGATAATGGAATGTACTGCCACTGAATTCCCATTATGGGCTTTTATGCCTTTTTCTCTTATTATTTGTTGATTTAACTATAACTGAAAATATGTAAATACCTGACATTGTACCACAGTAGGAAACATTTCTTAAGAGGAGCTGACTACAACAATTTTACTTAATTAACAAAGCTGAAAAAAACATAATTTCTGTAATTTTGACAGGAAAAAAAAAAGATGACAATATACTAAACTTCCAGCAGAGAGCACTATGGAGCAAGGCTTGCCATAACATATTAAAGGACTAAAGCAGAAATAAAGTATTACCCTAACTACTGCTTGAAATCACATTAATTCATAGCTAGCAAAGTATTTGCTTGTTTATCAATCTTGTTCATATTCACACTCACTCCAAACCCACTCAGCTTGATCCAATACAACATCCACCCTAACTAAAATCCCTGTCATTTTCTCACCCTTCATTTTGACAATGTTCTGCACTGCACTTCAGGCTAGACATTTGAAAGGAAACCTCACAAGGAAAAGAAAAATACTGCGAGCACTTCTAAACCTGAAATTTCACTTCTCTATCTGGGTGTGCCTATTAAGCACATCACTTCACTGCCCTCATCAAGGCATTTCTTTTACAAAGAGGTGCTCCCTGAATTCCTCCTTACAGCCAAAGGAAAGTGACAGTAACCCGGGAAAGCAGCATAGCTGTGATCCAAGTTAAATCTTAAGATAATCTGAGCTATCTTACAGTGCCTAACTTCTGACTGCTTTTTCTTCATTAGTTTGTTTTCAGTCCCTGTTGGTTTGCATTGGGGTGTTTTTGCCACCTATAAAAAGCTTCTTGATTATGCAATTTTTCCTCCTGACCGCAGGGACACAAGCCCAGTGGTCTACTGCAATTAAAAGCTGCAGTAAAATCACTGCACAGGGACTGCTTCCCTTGCTTCAGGCATCAAAGTTATTGACAACAATATATCAACAGCAACAAAGAGACCATATTATTTTGTTTTTCTAAATAACAACTGTGACTGTAAAAAAGATGTAATAAACAGTCCTATTCATGTAATTATTAAACAGTACAGAAATTTAGGTTGCAGATGAACCACAATAACAATTTTTATGCTAGAGTAGTGCTGGTTTTGGCAGAATTATTTTAATGAATCAAGAGCATTCAAGAATCTTATACTGATTTGCTCAACTGTCCTTTATAACTTGTTGAAAATGAAATATTGACCAGCATAGGTCCATAGAAATCCTACTAAAATAGAGCTATTATACATAACAGCAGTTCTGTTATGCCACTGCAATTAATGGAACAATGAAATCTACAGCGGTGGGGTTTCACTTCCAGTGGCTGCAGCTCCAGACTGCTTGTAAAACTGCTGTAGTTGAAAAAGATAATTCCAGTGGATCTGTGGTCCTCTGAGAAACCAGTCAATCGGGTGCCTGGGAGCAAATGATAGTCTTCCACAACATATATAGCAGGAAGGAGAAAGGGCAAGGCAAGTATACTGCAAGAGATGGAAATGATCAGACTGAATTCTCCAGCAGCTTTCTTTGAGCTACAATAACTTAGTTAGATGCTCCCACCAATTCAGAGATTTGTAATTACCAAAATGGTTTATTGTCCTGCAATAATAGCTCTTTGTATCTATTCAACAAAAATGAATCTCATTTTTGCAACAGATTAAAAGAAAAAAAAAAATCAAAACAAGAGAGGATGAAGGTGATGAGAAATAGATTTAAGTAAGGCCACCTTCTTCTGGTAACATTTATGGCAAGAAAAAGTTCTTCCTCCAATGTACGATGTTTCCCCTTTCTTTCCATGTACACTAGTGCTCAAATACATACCACAAGATAAACTTGTCTCTATTATTAAACAAAAATATGTTCCTTAACTGCAGTCAATATACTGTTGCTTCATCCACATTTTCCATCTCAGAAAATCTGACACGAAGAAATTTTTTTCCTGTTATGCCCACTAATGTGACTAATACTACAATAGTTCATTCATTCATTGCCACATAAATTTAAAACAACCCATCCAATTTTCCAGAAATATATGCCAGGACTTGCAGACTGTCACACACTGTGGACATAGGTTTGCTGCAGGACCAATAGATTACTTCATAATTTCCTCCACTGCTTGTCTCCATTTTTATCATCTCTTTCAGGGAAAATATAGCCTTCCAGGCAGAGTTTGCTGTTTGTAATTTACTGCATTCCTTGGGTAGTATTTAATAAAAGTTTTTATCCTGTTTTGTTTTTTATTGAAATTAGCCTATGAAAATGGGCTTAAGCCAAAGTAACGGTTTTCAGAGCTATGATGAATCATTTCTGAGTTGTCGTGTGATTCATGAAAATGTCAGGATCTTAAAAATGCCCACACTGTATTTAATTCCCATTAAAAAAAGGTTTCTGAAGTACAGTTCAGATGGTAATGTTTTTCTAGAAATAAAGTTGAGATCCAGAGCTCCACTTCAACACCTAAGTTGGAGTATTTTTTGAGCCCTGAAACAGCCCCATTTGACTTTGTAATTGGCCTGTCCAAAACCTGCAGCCAGGTTGACAGTATGCTCGTTGCTTTTGCCCAGATAGAGCAGAGACAGACCTTGAGCCTTTCCTGATTCAGCACCATGGGAATTGAATGTCATTCTTCCAGCCTTATGCCACCTCCAAGACCGGTCTGTCTCTCCTCAGAGGGGTTCAAGAGGAGCAAGAGATGCCAGGGGACACAAAATCCACAGCAGACCTTGCTGCATCAGGTGATGCTGTTGATCTCTCAAGTCTCAATGGGGTCAGAGGCAAAAATGAGAGACCAACACAACATTTCTTTGGAAAGAATCTTCAGGAGTTGCACCCAAGAGATTTTGTTTGCCTCATACCAGTTTTAGGAGAGACCAAATCTCCTCAAGATTTAAGATGACTTGGCTTTTTTTTTGCTATTTCTGAGGTGTGAAACTGAGGCAACTTGACACCATAATCAGTGGTACGTTTTGGAGGAATTTGTGAGTTGTCTCTACAAGAGATCATGTCCCCCAGAAATCTCACATAATTTATTTGGAAAAGAGAGGGGTGACTTAGCATAAATATTTTCCCACTCCAGAAAATAACAGGCAAGAGGTCAAGGAACAAAGGGAATTCAGTTGTTTCAGTATATTGCTTCAAAAGACACACAAAAAGTGAAGATACTTTCAAGAGGCAAAAAACCAACATTACAGGATTAGTTGCTGTCAGTTGGAGATACCTCTCAGTGACATAGTTTATTCATAATTACACATTTCTTAATTACCTAGCCATCACATGAATACCTTTGATGGGAAAAGAAACCACATAGCACATAATAATACCCCCAAAAATCCAACAATAGGAAAATGTATGAAAGATTTTGAACTTTGTCCAAATCTTTGCCATGAAATCCATTATAACTGTTCACTATAGTTAATCATTTTCAAAATCAGGATTTTATTCTAAAAAGCAGATTTTGACTTTTTGTCTAAGACCTGGTACACTTACACAGATGAAGAGAAATAGCACTATGACATGCTTTCTTTCTTTTCTTCAAAGTCTTCTCCTTAGTTTTAAGCTACATTAAAAAAAATATAACTGTTTCAGGAACAAAAGAAGAATAGGGATAGAAAGTAGATGGGAAGACCAACCCCTTTTTTCATCTGGCACATATTGCAATTCTATACACAAAACAAAGTGTACAAAAACTCTATGCCTAATATTTAATTCTTTACTTGGTGCTTATCTGTTCAAGCCTATGGAGGGAAGAAAAACCTGTCTGTATAAGCTCCACGGTAGTTAGACGACACAAAGTGCTCCTACATGTGCATGGTTATGGACTTGAGAGTCTACTGCTCTGCTTCCAGCCAGTGGATTGTAATGCTATCCCCTGAGAGGTTGCAGGAACCAAAAGGGATTGCGACCAATGTCCTGGCCCATGTACATTAACTCACTTCTCTGCCCACAGGACTTAAGTTAAATTTCATTTGCCTTAACACTCAAACCATACAGGTTCTGTTGAACTAGACAAAGGGGAAAAATAAAGCTTAGAATTGGCCACAATACAAAGGCAAAACTTTCAAACAAACTCAGTTCAAAATCTGTTTCTTAGACCTTACAGACAGTGTATACCAGTAAGGACAAGTGCTGTAAAGAATTTTCTAGTTTTGTTTTTTTGTTTTTTGTTTTTTTTTTAAATTATTATTATTATTATTATCATTACTTGTTAAAGGTTACCACGCATGTTGAGAAATTGAAAGTGAGCAGAATTTTAATTCTGCCATCTAACACTGACTTTCACGAACCTTGGTGGGGTTTCAGAACCAGCCTCATAACATGCTTATATTTTCAGGAAATCTATTTGAGAATTTAAAAATAAGATGGTGTAGAATAGAGACAGGCTTTTCTTACCTCAGCAGAGTTGGCTGAATTCTGGACACCGGCGAATCCATGTCCTCCAGCAGAGTCAAAAATCTATTAATAATACAAATAAATAAATAGGCTAAACAAATTAAAAATTAATTGCTTATGTGTGTTAGGCAAATTCTTTGAATAACCTAAGAAACAAAAACGAGATGAATATATCTAATTCCCAAACCAGGGATTGTTTTGCACTTTTGACTGTTTTATTTTGATGGGAGGTAGTATTGAGGAAATAGGAATTCTCCCTCCATAAGGAAAATTTAAGTCCGTTTTCTCCTTCAGAGTATGTATACACTTACATTCAAACATGTACAAAAGCATCCACATACTTGGTTTTTTCTACCCACTATTTAGCAGTAACTTTAAAGCCAATGACTATCCAATCAGGCACTCTTCTCTAAGTTACAGTTTCAGTATTTGCTACATCATTAGGTACAATTAGCAATAAATCTCATCATGATCTAAAGGAAAAATTTCAAATTAATGTTCCAGTTTTGGAAAATTTCATCCCCTACAATTTTTCAGCTCATCTACCTGAACAGTGAGGCTGGCACTGCTGATAGCAATATAATTTTAGCTAGAACAGCATACATGGTTCCCACCAGCACTAGCAAGAAATGGAAACAGCTGACTATTGCCCTACTTCGGAACTGATGAAAGCAGAAACTGCAACCTACATTTCCCATACGCATAGAAAGTACTTACTTTCTACAGAGAGGCTAGGAAGTAATAGTTAATAGTATCTCACAAAGATGCTAGGACTATTCCTGCAGTTAAATAAAAAATGAATAGCTAAGGATACAATCAGATATTTTGATGATAAGAGTTGCATAAACGTAAGGATAGATCTGTACAGTTCACACAAGAGCTTGAGATTTGCAGGTACTAACATTACTGTCCTGAAGTGCAAATATAAATTGCTCTTTTAGTCTCCCTCTGAAATGAACAAATCAGTACGATATCATCTGACTTACATCTGACCTTTCTTTTTTTTCTTTTGTTCTTGGAAAAACCTTTTGGATAATCCAAGACAATAACAAACTCTTTTCTGAAATTTCACATGAAATACAGCTTCTGACAATGTGTAAAACAGGCACTACTTTTGAACTTCCTCTTTCTTGTCTTACCCGCAGATGTAGTCAAAGCATTTTATTGTTTATGATTTCTCAAAATAGTTTATCGTTTAGACTGAAGAAAAGCAGATAAGCATTTAAGAAACTGAGGATAATGTGAGCCTAGACGTCCCCCATCTGCTACAGTTCAGTTTTATTAACTGGTTTCTAAAAGACTGAGTCACTTCACTAATGTTTACGAAAGCCTCCTGGAATAGAAACTCTGCACCCTATATTTTGAATTATTATTAACAACATAAAAATAAGAAAAAATTTAAAACTTCTCTGCTGCAACAATGTTCAAGAACATATCATCTAATTTTGAGGCTACAGTACTACAGATAAAACCATACTAGCTCTAGTCAAATGAACTTTAATTAAATCCGTGAGTGCAAGAAATTTTTAACCTATTTTTTGGAACAGATGTCGGAGCACAATTAAGAGAGAACTAACCCTGACTTTCCTGCTTAACCCAGTTTCCCAGAGGGTTGAAAAGTTGACAAGAAAGGCAGCCCCAGGCCTATTCTGATTTACAATTACGTGCGTATACACTAGTCTGAGCAATGACATGGCTCCCTTTTCAGACACTTTCCAGGTTCAAGGGTCAGTTTTTAATTCATGCTTTTAAAAATTCTTCACTTTTATGGGTATGAGTCATAGTGCAGTGTTATTAAATATGCAACACTCAAGATTTACATTTCCTTAATTTTATTGTAGGTTGTTTAATAAAAAAAAAAAAAAAATCAAATAAATACAAGAATCTGAGTTCTTGGATGAAAATGAACACTTTTTAGGGCCAGCTGGTTGCAAGTTTTGGAGCAAAAAGGGTGAGGACACACTGGGGACACCTCTGCCTGTGCTCAGGAAAGAGTTGGGAGGGCAGCAGGAGCCTCTCTGCCTTGTTGTGGAAATGAGATTCCCTGTCCCTGAGCTCAGCACAATCCCCTTCCCAGACTATAAAGCATACAGGAGGATGTATCATGCAGTTAAGGCAGTGAGAGCTATCAGCTCAGCTGGAAATGAAGCTAATAGGCACAGCAACCCTTCCCTCAGGCCTGTTATTAATAAAGAAATAGAGATGTAGAACTCACAGACCAGCCTTACTCGTCACAGAGAACACTGAAAAATATATGAAAAGGACCACCTAGAGAAAATCTCTCAACCAGTTCCCTCTTTCAAAAGACAGATCTGAGCTTTTATTCTTATTAAGTGTCACCATGTAACACATCTCAACTGATATGCAAAAAATGCCTAACAGTCATTCAAAGAAGCTTCATCCCAATGCAACACGCAGATAAATATTTACCTATTAAAAATATAAATAACCAGACCAGAAAATCCTGATGTGTTATTTTGCAGTGCTAAATTATCTGTTTCATCAGCTCTGGGACTACAACAATACAAATATGGATAGGTTTGCTTTGTATACTTCCTGTGAGAGGAAATGCCAAAGGCCGCTGTCTTTGGATCAGCTGCTCCATTTTTTTCCGTGAAGATTCACCAGTATTGTTCTGTATTAAATTGCAATAGTACTTCAGAGTCCCAGATACATGTCAGCACAACACTGAATTAAGGATTTGCATGTAGGCTTTCTCCAAAGAAATCCTACTTCAGAACAATTTGCAAGATGGCCGTAAGATGAGTTTTCTTACAAATTCAAAAGAGATTGCCTTGTACTGCAGATATGCTAATCCACAGGGTCAAAATCTCTCATTCATCAACCTTATTTAACACAAAGAAATCCAAAATCAGACATATATCAGTGCCTCTTCACAAGTGATGCTCTCATTACAAATCTATAATATCTACTGAAATTGTAAAGGCAAGTCTGATGGACAGATGTCTCCTTCCCCATGCACCAACAGCATTAGGCAGGATAAGCCCCAGTAGAAGCAAGCCCTTCTCTGCTGCCAGTATCCTAAATCCTCAGCAAATAAGATTTACCTGTGTTATGGAAGGTCGCTTTTCTTTTCCTTTTCTTGCTAGTGTGTCCAGTCCTTTCAGTGAAGAAAACAAACCCTTCTTGTTTCTGACTCTTTGAGACAGAGACAGGGTACGCTTCCTGAGAGCAGCTTCATCCCTGGAGCAGATCTATTTAAACACAGACAGGACTTCTTTACAGCACTTTCATAAAAGCAAAATACTTATAGTTTCTACAACCTGAGACAACAAATGAAAGTTTCTTTAGTTTATCTCAGTGCAATATGCCATGGTGCTTCTTTTGGTATTGAAATGATGTGACAGCATAATTTTTCTCATAAGGCAAAATTAGAAGATCATAGGAAGGAACTGGAAAATGTTGCTCTGTACAATGGAAGTAGTTAATGAAAAGCGCCTGAAAAAGAATGATAATCTATTATCCAGATATAAAATTGCTAGAGGAAGAAAGACAAAGTTGGCAAACATAGGAGATAAAAGTGCTATACTCTCATGTTCTTGACAAGAAATAAAATACACAGAAAAATATAGTGGCTGAGAGAAACAGATTCTCTCTTGGGTCTTTCAAGGCTACTATTCAGTCTGGCTTCTTACGCAGAAAACACGCTCTATTTCTTGCTGTAGAGATCAGCTTCACAGACCAGTAAGGTTAAAAAGAAGCGTGCCTGCTATTGTCATAGTTTACTTGAAGCCAAGAAGGTGACAACAGCTTACAACAGCAGAGGAGCTTCCTCGTTCTTCTCTGGAAACATAAGCCATCACTTCTAGAAGCGACTTGCAAATTTGGATTGCCTCAGGTTTCTGTCGACTCTAAAAATATTTTCCCTTCAGGAGGCTACATTTTCTAAAAAATGAAAAAATTGGGGGATCTTCTGGGATCTCCACAAAAGATTAGCTCAACCTAAAGGTACCAGAATCACTTGTTAAAAGTAACAACCAGGGGTTTATGTCATATACACTTAAAACTTCAAACTCAAAGGGTCAAAATTGCAGTGACAGAATTTCAACACTATTGCTTGTTTATATTTATGTCTAGTTTTATTTCTTTAGATATGGGTCATAAGTGGCCAATTCCAAAGTCCTCAGAGACCAAAAAAAATCATGGTTAAATATCATCATGGGTTCAAAGTCTTTCTCTTTGAAAGAACATTTGTTGCAGCCAAGGAAGAGGCAGAAACAAGGAAACAAGGCCCAATGCAGCAATGAACAATGCATGGAGGTGCAACCATTACTTACCCTAGCACAATTCCACATGTAAATACAGTAATAACGACGGCTTTTGTGTGACACACCCATGAAAAGTACATTTGTACTTACCAGTGCATGGAAAGATGACACTGAGAAAATGCCGAGCCTTCCCAGTGCCAATTTTGAAGGACGACTGGCAGCAGCCAAAAGGCTCTTTGGGTTCGGAAGCTCCCCACCTTGCAAACTGGCCAGGTAACATCGCATTCGGAAAAGGTCCATGTTAAATTTTTCCAGGTTCTGTTCCCATTGCTGGATCTGTTTAGATATAAAAAGGGACAATTAAAAGGGGAAAAAATGTCTTTGTGGGCTGCACTGAAAATCTGAGCTCTTCCACAAACCCACAGTAAATTACTTTCATCTGGTGCTATATGGATTAGATTAGTTATTCCCTGCCAAAACACATTCAGTCATATTGTGTTACATCAACCCAAAAGATGACTTGAAATAAAACAAAGCTGGTGGTCTCAAATGCATACTGACAAGATGAACATACCATGAACTTCGGGTAGTTTGATAGCCACAAAAGCAGTTACATAAAAACATAACCTTGTGGTTCATGAAGCTTTTTTTTTTTTTTTTTTTTTTTTCTTCCTCTCCTTTTTTCTTCTTGGAGATTAGTTTTGTTTCCTTCATTTTATGAGTTTAGATTGTATAGCTGCCTGGCTGAAAGTGAGACTACATAGCTACACTAATTCACTACACTAAGTGAAGTAGTGGCACTGATAGGTTCTGCTCATGCTTCCTACAGCCTCTCTACCTGTACACAGGAGACAAAACTGGCAATGGAAGCATGCATAGTTCTTTGTTTGACTAATAGTTTAAGACATGCCTGTGCTCAGTGATAATCCAAAAATAAGTTTTATATACTCTGTACAAATTACTGGACCACATGTAAGAATGTATACATACCCTGATAAAATTTTAAAACATATTTAACACAGATAGATGCAGATGCATCAGATAAATAAATCTAATTTTAATATAAAATTAGGAAAGTGAAAAGACTCAAATATATACTAGATGAGTAAAATCCAGAATCAAGACTCACATGACAGAAGTATTTTGCATACATGCACACTCATCTACACAAACACAGATACTTAAATACTACACTAAAGTCAGAATTTGCTTTTAATTTTTTCTGTTTACACATTGGTAGTTGCAGCTTAAATCTCTCCCACGGTGTTTAAGATACATTAATATGAGTAAATGGTACAAATAAGAAGGCAGCTGTGTTTAATATAATAGACACACTCACACATGAGAAGACAGACAAGATGTCTACATTAGGTTAATGTACAATAACTTCATGTACATCAATTGAAGGTTGTTAAAACCTCCTGACAATGCTTTTCTTCAAATGTCAGTTCAGATCACTGTAAGCTTGTTGTTAAACAGGTGGTTTAGGGTTGTGGAAAAAGTTTATCACATTTTTCTCTTACATATATATTGCCTTCATACATTTTGCTGACATGCCTTGCCTGCTTCTGAGTGTAAAGAAAAATATCACCTTAAATTTAAATTAATCAGTATTGGAACAAGCAGTTTTGCAACTTCCAAAACAAGCTGATAAACACCATAAAAATATCAGGTGAACTGTATGACTGATAGCTTCCTCTAGAAGGAAGATCAGTTCAATTTTCTTACAATGTTGCCAAGTACCACAAAATCACTACAACTGATAGAGACATTACCTATTCTGGCTTTCCTACACATTAAAGAATCACAGAATCATAGGGGTTGGATTCACTCACAAACTGTGGCATCAGCTGAGATATATATATATCTATATATATGTATATATATATTTTTAATATATATATACACACACATATATATAAAACAGCATATAGTTTGTGGAAGCATTAGGCATTGAGGGTAAAGAAAGGAAAGGGAAGGAAGTAACAAACTCAGAATAGTCCAGAGAAAATGGACTGAAATATATATGTAGATCACTCTGAAAATTATACTTCCTGTTTATTTCCATGGATACTACAATAGATACAAAGAGCACAATAACACTGTTTGATAGAACAGATACAAAACAGTATTTTTCAGCACAGTCATCTCCATTAGATGAGCACTTTCACCAATGATGACCAAAAGCCTGCATGTCATGCTCATGAAAATCTGCATGGCCATTCAAAATGTGGCTTGTCTTCCACATCACCACTGCTGAAACACACCACCCACCACCTCATTGTGCTCAATCTCCTTCAGCATTTGGCAATCCCTGACAAATGTCAACGAGTACAATGTTTTCTATGTGGAGGAATTCAGTGACACAACTTTTCTTCATCCACAGTTCCCATGTCAGACATTATTTTGTCAGACTCTCCCTTTTCACTGCACAGCATCAAAATATAATGAAATATTGGTGGGAAGGTTCAGTCTCTACTACCATTCCACCAACATCTGCCTCTGATGTCATGGACCAACAGAATAAAATAGGAGGCATTAATTTCAATGTAGCTCTCATATATAATGAAAACACCACCTCCAATCTCACGCTACACATTCAAAATATGCATCCTTTGTGTCCCATAAAGAAAAATCATTTTTTCTTGGATTTTTTTTGAACATTGTCCTTTATTCTGCACTCTTTTCTTCTCTCAGATACTCTTCATTCAATATTTTACTGCATGCCTGCAACTTACACATGGGATGACACCAGAAAGAGCCTTTGTGACCAGCTCTTCCTCCACGTCAATGTCTAATTAGAATGAGAACACGGTTGCCAGCTTTTCACAAAGCCAAAACCTACAAGTTCAAGCAAAGTCTTTCCCCCTTGAATGAAATCTCCATGAGTACAGAGTCAACACCTCAAAAGAATAGAGCAAGGCTTGTTCTTGGTGCTGCTGGACTGGAGTATCCTGTTCCCACTGAACACAGGCGTTGTGTTTCTGAGGCTTTCTTCAGAATCCTCATTACTCATTTCAAGTGAGTTGTATTTTAAAATAATCTAAGAAGGGGAGTAAGGTACAACACAAGGATGTTCTGAAGAAATAATTAAATTAAAGTGTTTATCAGTCATTCAGGATGCTAGCTAATCAGCTCCAAAAGCATCGGTAATCATGATGTTACATTTAATGGCATTAGCAAAAGCTGTAGGCAGGGAATTTCTGAGATTGTCTTGTAGTCTTATCAAAACCAGGGATGTCTGGAAACAATTGGAGACCATGAACCAATACCAGCTGCTATTTGTCTAAGGCTTTTAAACTATGATAATTCTTCCGAAAGATTTATATTCTTGAGGGCTAGATGGAGGAAGCACACAAATAAAAAAAGCAACAACTTCAAAGCTCAGTATGACCTGGTCTATGAAGTTAATTTACAGCCTGCAGACTAGATGCTACAATCTTCATTCTGCTTTTGTGTGAGGCAAATCGCTGACCCATGTGAGAGGACTGGCCAAAGACAGCTCAAGGACTTTGGTTCATCCTGTACAGACAATACAGCCCTTTTGAAATCTGTCCTAAAGCAAACGGGAAAAAGCACATGCAGCAGACAGCAGTGAGAGTGGGAATGGGTAACAAAGGCTAATAGCAGCAAGAAGAGAGTCCACAAAGAGATAAGAGAGACCGCCTGAAGGAAGGCACGCCAAAACAAACAAGCATATACGAAATCACACCCTGTGTGACCCACTCAGTTATTGCTGCTTGTCTGCACTGCAGGCTTGAACATCAAGGGCATCCAAAACACTTATCTCTCTCTCCTAGTTTCAATCACAATTTAAACACCTCTTAGTGAATTTCTAGGAGAACCATTAAAGGAGAGGCAGAAGGCAGGCTGTTATTCTCAATACAAGCAAATGTGAGGCAAGGATATCTGGGTTTTGTGGCAGCATGAGAGAGAATGGGAGAAAGACAAGGAGAGACCACCCAAAAAAAAAAAAAAAAAAAAAAAAAAAAAATTCAGGCTAATTGGATCCCTGTAAAATAGAGAGAAGTAGGAAAATATAGCAGAGAATTAGAATGGAGCAGAATGCAGGAAGCGCAAAGAGCTAGGACCATAAATTATTTAGTTTGGGTCACCGGGGCAAATTAAGGCCAGGAAGCCTGATTTAGGGACAAGACTAGTTATGTTGGGAGTTCTAAGTGAAAGGGCTACTTTTGGTAACAGACACATCAGGAATGAGATCTTAACAGTTAACACACAATGTGGTACTTCTAGCAGCAGTTTAGCAGTAATGATCTTTTTTCAGAACATAAACATTTTCTTCCAAGTTAGTGAAAAATCTATTAAGACACTAAGAGACAGTTGTAAATTCATTGCATTGTAAATTATGCAAACAGATAAGTTGAAGGAAGGTGCTACAAAGTGAATCTCTACATGTTCAGTATCACTGCTAGGTTGGTTCTAGGCAAACTCTGAACTGGGAGCTTGGGAAAGCCAGGAAGTAAATACATTCAGAGCAGATCACACAGACAAGGGTTTCCAGAATGTGAGATGAGGAATCAGTGAGTACTGCTTTGGAGATTATAAAAAGTTAACAGGGAAGGACAAGTCTTATCTGCTATGCAGCCATTCCTGTAGGTGATATACCTAATAGAACCTCCACCTGAGCATGCCTCAGGGCTGCTGTCTGTGAAAGACAAGGACCAGCAAAGGCTGTGCTGGTAGAGGAACTTAGAGACTGGCCCTGGCTCCTCCTGTCATACATGCAGTGCTAACAGCATCCTTCGGAAGGGAGAGGAAAAACAGTTTCTTTTTCAAATACACATTTGCTACAAAGGAAGAGAGCTCAATGTAATAAAATCAAAACCAGCGCAGAGTTAGCTGAAAGCAGCGCCAAAAATGACAACACACCAACTCAGAGTAAGAATACTTCAAGTAACAAGAGGAAGGAGGGAAGGAAGAAGCCTCCTGAAGCTCACCTAATTAATTGCACTTATTTAAGGTAACACAAAAGTAAAGATTCACAAAGATGAAGGTGTTCTCTCAGTGAGTTAAGTCTTTAAAATGGATTTGATTTAGTAACGGTTCTTACACTGTACAGAAACATCAGCTCCTCATGACACAACTATCTACAGCAGTAAGAAATTCAGAATTTTCCCCTACACAACATCTTCCTAGATTGAATCATCTCTACTAAGTGACATAAGGAACTCTGAATTTGAAAGAAACTTCTGCTGCTGTTTTGTATGATCAGCTTTTTAACCACATTACAAGCAACACCAAACTCTTAGCATCCCAGTTCTCAGGCACAATTCATATTGCACCCATCTGGATAAATGAGTCACTCAGTATCTTGGGACAGGAAAAAGACTTTTATTGTCATTTCTTCCTAAAGAGAGCGTAGGGGCAGTCTGACAAAATGGCATCTGACATGGAAATACACATAAAGCAAAGGTGTATCATGAATTCCTCCATGTGAAAAACATTGCACCCACTGACATTCATCAATGATTGCTGAATGTTGACAGAAACCAAACAGTGGATGTGAGCGCAGTGAGGCAGTGGGCAGTGCATTTCAGCAGAGGCAACAGTGGGTCACCTCTGGTACAGATGTTTACAAGCGCAACATGCAGGCTCTGGGTCACCACTGGTGAAAATGCACATCTAATGCTGGTGACTATGCTGAAAAATATTGTTTTGTCGCTAAGAATGTGCTCTATCAAATAGTGCTACTGTTCTCTTTGTATATATAGTAGTTTCCATGGAAATAAATAGGAGGCATTACTTGCAGGGTAACCTACATACGTATCTCTGTCCATTTGCTCTTCACTTTTGTGAGTTGGTCTTTTATAAGCTTTTGTAAATACAGTCTTTCAGAGCAACTCATGTACATACATGTCTATAGTCAGGAATGAAATTCAGAAAGTCACTGAATCCAGCTGCCCTTCCCCACAAAACAGCAAGATAGGCCTTCCTGCACACACCTCTGCAACAGCTTCATCCCACAACCACTACTATACAATTCTACATTTGCTAATGTCTATTCATTATTTTATATTAAATCTTTCCAAAACAAAGATGGACTTTCACCCATCTGCAAAACAGTAATTACAGCAGCGAAGAGAATGGAGATGGCTGCTTATTCTCTTCACTCCTTAGTGACTACCAAAAGAGAAGGATTTTACTAATAATGCAGAGGAGGGTCATACCACAACGAAGAGTAATACCTGAAAAAGAAATCAGACCAAATCACTCAGAAAGTAGAGCTCTAATCTAGCCAGTTCAAATACCATCTAAATAGAAGATCTGTTGCACCAAATTTAGATAACATTTTTCTTTCATTTGGAAGAGTGTAGAAGAAAGAAAAAATCACTGGATATTACAAATAAATGAGAATTTTCATGTGGAGAAACTAGCAAGAGTTATTAAAATTCCCTGGAAATAATATATTCCAGGATTATTACTGAGTTTTCATTCCCTGGAAATAATATATTCCAGGATTATTACTGAGTTTTCATTCCCTGGAAATAATATATTCCAGGATTATTACTGAGTTTTCACCTAATTTTGGACAATATTTCATAAGATGCTTCACAGAAAAATGAAGACATGCAATTTGGTCTTCTGAAGGGAGTCTGGAGAGTAAAATTCTTAAAAGTACACAAGTTATCTCCCTGTACATATTAGTGAGAGAAAAGATAGTCAGGTACATTTTAGACAAACTGTAATGAAGTTATGAGGTGAAACGCAAAAGTCACCAAAGGGAAAGGAGGAAAGGTACTAATTTATTTAACGACAATTCAGAGAAAACAGAGTATCACCTTACTGATCCCCTTATTTTGCTTTATGTAGTGACAGATAAACCATTTGTGGTTGCAGGGTGCATATGAAAACTTACATAAAAATCATCTCCAAGCATGCATTTGTTCTTCTCATTAATGCCTCATTATTTCAATGCTTGAAAGTAAAACCTCTGCTTATAACCTATCTGATAAATAAGTCTAATGTACACAGAAAATATGAATCAGAACAGAAAACCCTGAATAACTTGGAAAATAAAACATTATTATGCAAATATATTACAATTTGAAAAGTCCAGAATGTTTTCAAGCAGCCATTATTCACATTACTGTACTAAAATGAGACAACAGAAAAGACTTACGTACAAAGTACACAAAGAAATACACCCAGAGCTGTACTGCCCTCGCAGTGAGGCTAATTTTCCATTCCATTAAAAACATTTCTACAGGCAAAGGCAGCTCCAAATTAACATGCAATATTTTGTTAAAAGAACTCCAAATAAATGCCATTAATCCCTTTCACTAACTTCAGCGGCAGTTAGACAAGGCTCCGTTTTCACAGCAAATGCTGTGAACACCCCTCCAACGTTAAACTTCTAGGAAAGTTAATATTTTTTAAAGACAGACTTTGTGGGCTTTGAAATCATGCTCAGTGATGTGAGATTTTTGAACTTGATACTTTTTGTCTTATTATGTTACAAACTGGGGAAACAAACCAGCACCACCAAACAGCATATTTATTGCATATACTAATACAAACATACATGGCCGTAGATAGCATGTGCACACTTATTTTCAGCCATATGACCAGAGGCCTAATGGGAATAGTTCAGTAAACATACTGCTCTCTTCAATCTCTTCTAAATTGCCCCACTGTACTGATAGCTATATCAAGGGTTGCTATTTTCTCTTATGCTGCTAGTAAGTCCATTGAACTAGTAAGTCCATTGAGCAGTGGATGTAGTCTACCTTGATTTCAGCAAGGCATTTGATACTATCTCCCACGACATCCTTGTAACAAAGCTGAGGAAGTGTGGGATAGACAAATGGACAGTGAGGTGGGTTGAGAACTGGCTGACTGGCAGAGCGCAGAGGGTTGTTGTTGGTGGTGCAGAGTCTGGCTGGAGACCTGTAACTAGCGGTGTTCCTCAGGGGTCTGTGCTGGGTCCAGTCTTGTTCAACATCTTCATCAATGACCTTGATGAGGGGATAATGGCCACCCTCAGCAAGTTTGCTGATGATACGAAGTTGGGAGGATTGTCTGACATGCCTGAAGGCTGTGTTGCCATTCAGCAAGACCTGGATAGGCTGGAGAGCTGGGCAGTAAGAAACCAGATGAGGTTTAACAGAAGCAAGTGTAGAGTCTTGCATCTAGGGAGGAATAATTGTATGCACCAGTACAGGTGGGGGGATGACCTGCTGGAGAGGAGCTCTGCGGAGAGGAACCTGTGTGTCCTGGTGGACAACAGGTTGGCCATGAGCCAGCAGTGTGCCCTTGTGGCCAAAAAAGTCAATGGCATTCTGGGGTGCATTAAAAAGAATGCGGCCAGCAGGTCGAGGGAGATGATCCTCCCCCTCTACTCTGCCCTGGTAGGGCCTCATCTGGAGTACTGCGTCCAGTTCTGGGCTCCCCAGTACAAAAAAGACAGGGATCTCTTGGAAAGAGTCCAGCGGAGGGCCACAAAGATGGTGAAGGGCCTGGAGCATCTCTCCTATGAAGAAAGGCTGAGTGAACTGGGTCTGTTCAGCCTTGAGAAAAGAAGACTGAGAGGGGACCTGATCCAGGTCTATAAATATCTAAGGTGGGGCAGAGTGGTGAGGCTGGACTGTTTTCAGCAGTGTGTGGAGACAGGACAAGGGGAAACGGCCAGAAATCGCAGCATAGGAAGTTCCGCACAAATGTGTGCAAGAACTTCTTTACAGTGAGGTGACGGAGCACTGGAACAGGCTGCCCAGGGAGGTGGTGGAGTCTCCTTCTCTGGAGATGTTCAAGACCTGCCTGGATGGCCACCTGAGTGACCTGGTGTAGGGAACCTGCTTTGGCAGAGGGGTTGGACTCGATGATCTCTGGAGGTCCCTTCCAACCCCTACAATTCTGTGATTATTATTTTTGGGCTGGTCAACCCAGACAAAAGGAATCCCTGATCTAAGCTGCAGGTCTGAAGACATTTCTTAGCCAGTTTGATAGCATCAAGTTTCTAAGATAGTCATTTATCTAGAAAATCAACCTTCTCATTCTAATTTTTTGTTTGCACTTCTATGTAGCACTAGCTTCATCAAACTCTAGCCTGCAAATCCATAACTATAAAAAGAAGCATCGGAAGAACTTTTCCAGTTCACTTGCTGCACACCAAAAATAAATCTGTATGTACATTTAAGTACATACAACAATTTTAGAAGTCCAGATTTCCTTACTGTAATTGCCTTTCAGATGATGGTATCTGTGAAACAAAAGATGATGTTGCATGCTTGTAAACCCTTGTGTTTTATTAAGACTTCAGTAGAGAAGTATTCATTTTAAATCAATATAAATGTGGGGAAAAAAAAAAAGAAAGTTGAAGTTGAGTGGTTGTTCTAAGGAATAGGAAGGAAAAAGACAAACGATTTAGAAATCACCATTTCTAAGATAACTCTCCAGTGAAAATAAATGTGTCTCATCTTCATTAAAAAAAAAAAAAAAAAAAACCAACATGGTGATCCCCCTACAGTCAATTGCAGTATTTTCTTTGACTTCCCAGAACCTATCAAAAGTAAAGTTATCTGGAAGAGGACGTGTATGATATACTTCACTCAACTCCTACATGATTGAAAACACCACCAAACACAGAGAATATTTATAGTCCTCTTGTATAAAAGTGGCTTGTGTCTAAAAGTGGACAAAAGATAACTGAACGATTCCAGTTCAAAACAATTAAGCTACATATATGCAAACTTTTCACCAATGAATAATGCTTTTTCAGAATTGTTAGCATAAGTATATTAAGAATGCTTACTCACTAAATATATTAAAGATTTTCTTGGATTTTTTGTTTGTTTGTTTGTTTTTCCAGAAGCCTATCACTGAGACATTAAATCAAAAGATCAGGAAACCCAGTTATCTACTGACTTTTCTCTGAAGTGATCTTGCTGACAAAACTTAAAACAGCTGTAAGGAGAAATTTTATAGAGATCAAAGGGTTTCAGACTGAAGAAAAGGTTCACTGTGAATTTGCTGTTTGTTAACTAGTGGATGTTTGCAGATGATTCATTTCACTCTTTGTCTCACTAGTATGCCCTCAGTCAACATTTTGAGAAATTAATAGACAGAAGATTAGCAGAAATAAATCTTCTGCAACCCCAGTGATGGATTTCAGTTATAGCAGAATACAACCAACTCTTTCCAGGATCAGAAATGGAAAACAATGGCAGTTCAAGGACAGAACACCTAATTAGCAGAAATAAAGAGACCATCATTAGTAAAGTTCACCTGACTCTAAATAAACTAGCTTCAGTATCTAGTGAATCAGTGAGCATAAAAAAAGATTTTTCTTCAGTGTGTTACACATGATGAGGCCATATTAAGCACTAGAGAATCTCTAGAAATCTATATACTTTTCTATGTCTCAAAACCTACAGCAATAAAAGGATGCTCATCCTCCATTCACCCCAATAGGCTCTGGACCTGGAAAGTATATATGAGCTTATGAACATCACCACAAAAGGCTGTAAGCAGCGAAGCTTTTACCAAGACACTGAGAGACACATCATCATTTGCCAGTTGTTGCCTATACAGCTGCTGGTATGGGCAATATGTCAACATCTCAAGATGTAATTCCATTAGGTGGCACTGGAGTGTTTCCCGGTTTGTTTGCTGAAAACTAAGAGTAGAGAAAGGCTTTATGTCTATGCATGACTGCACAGACAAAAATGTGACCATTTTACATGAAGAACAGTTCTAGCTATTCATCCGTCTGCTATGACTGTTTGTCTTAAGCATGGCTTAGCTGAAATACCAAGGTGCACATGGACTACGAAAACTAAATTTCAACAGGAGGATGGAGAGGTACTCCAGTTTTCTTTTTAGAAATAAACCATAGTGATGAAGTTTCTTCAGCATTAAGCTGCTGCTATAGCTAAGATTCAGTCATTTCCACCACCACCATAAGAAAATACGATCAAAACTACACATTAGGCATTCAGAAACTATTTGCAGGAAGAAGCAACTGATGATTCAGACCAGTTCTTGCTGCAATGAAACAAAAGTAACCTAGATGCAAGTATGGATGCAAACATATTAACTGTTATGTCAAGTGTAAAAACCTTGGCTGTAGGACAGCCAAACTCCCAAGCTAAACACCGATGGGTCTGAGCTTATACTGATACAAAAAATTCCTAGCACAAAACCAGGAAGTGCTGCTAGTGACAAACAGTTCCCTTTTTCTTTGAGTTGATAAGGGAATAATGCTCCAGAGGCTGTCAGTGGTATTCATGGAAGTGCTTTTCCATTCGAGATAAATGCTGGTCTTGACTTCTAGTTCTTCTTTGAACTCCTGTATGGATTTTCAAGAAGCCTAGAGGATCCTGGACTTTTAGTAATGGCTAAATTTCAGCTGAAGCATGTGGTTTTGTCTGCCTTTAAACCTTCTTACAATTTTATTTGGATAGAGAATATGTCACATCGCATCTTAAGGTGCAGAAATATATTGCTATGTACCTACTCTAAAATCTTTCCTGCAGTTCAATAATAAATTAAATTATTCACAGAACATACTGTAGATCCTGTGGTATGCTATATAATAGCTGAATATTATTAGCATCTAAGTGTATCATAAAACAAAGCAGTGAAAATTAATTACATTTTTCCAGAAGAGAAAAGAAATACCTTTGTGCTCATAAAACAGATCAGTCTGATCATCAGTTTTGAGTGCCGGTCTACTTCCTGAGCTGCTCTGGATTGCTGTAGATACTTGGCAATAATTACAACTACCATATCTTGCCAACTATGTCCACAACAATTGCTTTCAGGCCTACAAAGCATTAACAGTCAGAGACTAAAGCTAAAAACTATGACAAATGCTCTCCCACAATAATACTTTGTAGCAGAAACAAGCTGCACTATTTCCAGTACCTGATTCTCTATCGCCTTCCTGTTTTTTGGATCACTAACAATTGAGAGCTGCAACTCTGCCATCTTTTTCATCTTGCTGTCCATATCAATCTTCTGGAAGAGACTCTTGGTCTGATTTTTCAGTAGCCGAACTGTGTCCTCCTTCCCAAGTTTCTTTGCAAAGAGGGAAGCACAGGCTGAATGTATGGCAGTAACCCAGTTTTCCAGATCTGTCTGACTTGTCGCCTGTGGAACAAACCAACAGTGCAAAATTACAACCAGGAAAAAGAAAATCAAAATGAATCTGCAGCTCTAGGACATTAATTCTTCCATGGTTTCCCTGAGACCTGAAGTGTTTTTTTTCTCAAAACTTCTCAAGTAAGGTTTTAAAGCTACACAAACAAAGAAGCTTTTTCCACACTGTCATGACTTGTATCCAAACTACAGCTTCTGCTTCTTAGACCTTCTAGGTCTGAGTGCTCTGGGAGCACAACAGAGCACACAAGCTGTGGGTAAGATGTGACTTGCATTCTTTAGCCCTCGAAAGTTGACAAATTTCAAAAATAAATGTCCTCTTGCAGAGGTAACATAGCAACAGGGATGATTTTAAAAGTTAATTTTGGAGAAGAGGAGTTTGCTTACTTTAAAAATGCCAAATTAGTGTAGCAAAGCACAGCAAAGTTAAGAGAATACATCTGCACAAAGTGTCTCCAGAAATGTTTACAAGTGTGCCTATGAATCAACATGTTTTTATGCACGCAGTTCCACATAATACTGTTCTTTATTAATATTTTCAGTACTGCAGTTAAGCAGCCAAGAACTATTTTTAACCTTCTTTTTGAATGCTTCACTCAACTGAGACATTCTCTGAGGCCAGCAGAGTCAGAGTTGTGTCCATCATTCTGTGAAGGCACAATGCTGATAGATGTGAAAACATTTGCTAAGACACTTGATTTTCTGGAAGCCTGTAATAATCAACCAGAATTATCTTGTATGTTTGTGATCTATGTTCTCTTTATTTTTGAACTGTAACTGGCTGAGTCAACTGGTGTAATATTGTACCTTTGAAGTAGTATTGTACACTTACATCAATACTATAACACTATACTGTAATAATGTAACTATAGTATCATTTTTAAGTCACAGACATGAGAATGTATGTGTATGTGTAAGAATCACACGTGTAAGTGCATACTCACAGACACAACATATAATGGAAATAATTAGAAAGTTATGTATGCATTCTGTTACCTGGAATAGGTAGACATCTCCAAAAGAATTGCTGAGACAGAACACATTTTCTTTCTTGGGATGTTCTGGAACAGACTGGACTATACTGTCTTCAGCAAACAGAGCGTATCGAGGCAAACTACTCTGCTCCATTGAATTCCTTCCATAGGTCTCATAGAACAGCAGAGTACAACCTTTGGAGTTCAAAGGGACAAGAAATGTGAAGAGAAAATCAAGCTCTGGATCTTTCATTCAAGTTCTCTTAGATTAATGCTTCCATGAATTAAAATTCTCAATGACAGAGAATATTAGTTCCCCTCTTTTGAGCTAGAAAAATGAGTGGGATTCTCAAAACTGGGAAATAGGAAAAGTTAATATTGAATTTGCCAATGTAAATTTGGAACTGACGTCCAATAGAGATGCAACGAATATGCAGGACTTAAAAAATAAACAAACAAAAAGAACAGGATAGCTCAGTAAACTCAGCCTATTAAAATATTTAAGCCTGTAGAAAAATTCCTGCTTAGTTCAATCAGCTTGTGTGTTCAGATATTATTTAAAAGAATCTGCTCTCTCTCAATAACCTTTTTAGTTGCAGACAAAAGATTTGCAATAACATCTGTCTTCCAAAAACATGCAAAGTGAATAAACGTCTCAAATTTAAATTGGACTTCCTTCAATCTACCTGAAAACTGTCAACTTAGACCATGAACATTATCTGGATAATTTAAAACAGCTTAAAAGGATTGACTATGATCATGTTCATTCTCATTGGTAGAGTAAAACGTAAGATGCGAGATGTACATCCAGAAAACAAATTTCCTTCTTGACAATCATGAATGCAAAGAGAAGGAGGACAGAAGAGCAGCCTTGGTCCCAGTACCCAGAAGTATGATTACATTGCCTTTGGCAGTGAAGCTGGCGTAAAAGCTGCCTGCCGCTCCTCTGTTCCTTGCCAGCCATTTATTGCTGCCTTGCATTACAGCCCACTGTCCTCTGAGATGTACCGATTTACATGCCCAGGCAGCCACAGTCTGAGGTACTAAATAATCTTGTTTAAAATTATCTTGGATTTCTGAAGAATTTCTTAACCCATTTCTGCATCTAGAGAAAAGGAGTAAATCCACCTCACTCTCATTCCTGTGAAACATAAAGGTTAATACTAAAGGAGTTGATGCTGTTTGTTTTTTATAATTGAAAAACTAATTAACACTAAACTATGGCTGGATGCTTAACCTGGAAGAAATAAAAAGAGATACTATAAATATAATTTGAAAATTATCTAAGCAGTTAGAAAACTCTGAGACTGTTGGTGGATTTTCCAGCAAGGAAAACCTTTTCTAAAAGATATGCTTCGATTCAATCAGGAATTAATTTAAAGACTTACAGCCACATTATGTATTGTCTCAGACTAAATGACCACAATGGTCCCCTAGGGACCAGAAATCCATGAATATATTACTGTTGTAGCCCCTATACATATTCAGTAGATAACTTGAAACTCAGCCAGTATAAGGATTAAGTTTGTTAGGGCTACACCATTGTTATCTCTCCGGTCTGCTTTTTCTTGGTTGTTTTTTTTTTTTTTTCTTCAAATCAAAGAAACAACACAACAGAAGGCATACACTTAGGCATATAACTTTGCATATCTACCTAGGTACTTAGGTAGTTTGTATAAAGGGAATGTTGCAAAACCTGCAAAATAGAAATGTTTCCTTTATACATGCATTTATAATAGTTAAAACCAGACATCAAACTTTGTTTTAACATTTCTCTAACTTTGGTACACTTAACACTGTACTAAAAATCCCAAACACATCATCCAAATTCATGTAATTTTGAGGTAGCGGTTACTCAAAAGTTAGATCTGGAATCAGAATCAAAATCCTTGATTTTGGGGGTCCTTCTGCCTGATTAAGTAAAATGCTTTGCCTGCTTGGGTTTGTGGGGCATATCTGTTCTGAGAAGTTAAGAGCCCACTCTTTTTCTCATAGACCAAATACAGAGTATATGATAATAAGAAGTCAACGAGATGAACCTCATCACATTCTCCAGTGCCACTGAATGTAAACCAGCTACAGGAGAAATGGAAATCACAGGTTACTGAGCAAATCAGTTGACAATTGGAAGGTTTTAAAAGGAAGGCATTCAATTAATAGCAATTCCTGTGCACTACCTAAATGCATCTTTTCCTACTGCTGCCCAGAGCATCTAGCAGAATATTCAGGATAGGAGCAAATCTTACAGAGCTGCTCCTATCCTTTTCCCTCACCCACTCACACTTGCTCTCCTTTACAATAGAGACAGCTAGACATCTCTGCAGTAGGAACAGAAGGATGTGGCTTGTTACACTGCATATCAGACATACCACTTCTTTAGGAGTTTCACCATTACAGGACAAACAAAATCAACAAACCAAAGTTTCCTCTTGCACTCTTCAGCAGCAACACTGTACAACCACTTCCACTTTTGTATTTTAGGAAAGTGCAAATTAGTTCTATTTAAAACTTCCACATTTCCCCCTACAAATTATCAGAAAGGTAACTAAAGATATGTTGCCTTTTATTGTGGAAGCTTACATGTACAAAACCAAACAAGTAAGTAATAGTTGAAGAGCATGCATGTGTGTTAAGGTGTATGGCACTCAAGATATATCTTGGGGTGAAGCATTAGCTGGTTTCACGAATCCTAAGAGAGCCACTGGGACTGATTATAGTTCAAGTATTTTCATCAAAATGTGAACTGAAGGGGAAGTGCAGTTGGAAAGCAATTTCCCTCATTAAAATAAATTAATTAGACAAGACAGATGGGAAAGAGAGATCCTCATGTTATTATTCAAACATAGGTCATGATGGCCCTGAAAGTGAAGCAAAGGTCTCAGGACACGTCTGCTTTGAAGTCTGGCATACAACAAATGGTTATTTGCCTTCTGTGTATTTACAGTTTAACACATCTCACCAGAGTGCAAAGAAACACACTGCTCTCCATTTGCATATGTGGCTATTTTAAGTCATATTTTAAAATATCTTGTCTACTTAGATTTCAAGAACAAATTAAATACAGATTTAGTCAAAGTTGCTGCATCAGGGAAAACTAAAGCAAGAGACTTGATCTTGATGCAGTATATTATGAAAACAGAACTACGCCTTGATATCCAGACAGGCAAGTTTATTTTGGCACCAGAACTCTCTACAGGACAATAAAGGTATGAGATCAAGGAAATGAGAAATATGTATTTAAAACTGTTAGCAAAGTGGAGGAGATTCTGCATCATGAGTGCAGCCATATCACTCATCTTAAGAAGAAAGCATTATATTGAATAGTTATAATGTTAGAAGCTAATAAAGCTTTTTCCAAATAATTTTAGTATTTCCTTGTTATGGCTGGGTAAATGCAGGTAGCAAGAAGGGAAGTGACTTATTCAAGGTAACCAGTAAGCCAAATGCATAGCAAGGAACCAAACACAGAGCGCCTGACTTCCTTCCCAGAGCACTTCATTATCCTAAAAACATACAGACAACTAGTAAAATATATTACACTTTCTGCGTTTGACAGATTTGTTAAGAAACTGCTAGAGTTTTAGAGGAGGCAGATAAAACTCATATTTGCACTCCTAAACACAAACATATAATAAAAGAGTGGCATTCAGATATTGTTTTTCCCTTTGTATATACTGCCTGTAAGCATGAATCATGCTACCTGATGATCAGTATAAGTAATTTAAGCTGTTAAGACTGCCTACATTTTGATCCTTTGATAACAGGTCTCTGAATTGTAAGGCAGAATTGCTACATTCTTGCAAGTTTGCTTCCTTCAAATCAGTACTATCAAGGGTAACACTCTCCGCACTCGCTATTTGATGTTCATTTTTCTTTGGTCTACACCCATGCAAAATTTTGAAAAGGGCAACCTGTGGGAAAGTTGTTATTTTCTCTCCTCCAGTCCAAGATATGCTAGGAAATCATTAAGTTTGATCATTTCCTCACTCATTAACTTAGCACTACATCCTACTGAAAGGCAAATCCTTCAGATACAATTCAAAAAAAAGGAAGAGAAAAAAAAAGCCTGCGAACTCTCACAGTAAATTCCTTTTCCTCCCCACAATAGATGTTATTTTCCTTCTCACACTTTCTGACACCCGTACACTTCTTGCAGCACACCTACCTGCTCCATTACTCTGAGCTATCAACACACGCTGCTAGTGCAGGGCTAAACACAGTAATCACACAGCAGCCTACAGGCAGCAGCCTCTGTTAAGTGGATTGCATTCCCACAGCAAGCAAAGAGGGGGGAGATGGGAAGGGCAAGCATTCTAAAAGGCAAAAGTGCTCAGCAATACAGAGCAGGCCATGGGAAAGACCATCTGCAGAAAGAAGGGAAGCTGAGGAGCCCTGGAAATTGCTGCAACCACAGAAGCAAGCATCTTGCTGAGCTTTGGGCATTGCAGTCTTTCCCCCCTGCTGCTGCTACTGCTTCTGCCCTGAATGTAAATGTTTGTCAGTGCAAATGCCTCAGCACGGAGGTACTGACCTCTTTGTTAACTTGCCACCTGGCAACAAGCCAACTGTTTTCACCTTAAATTACCTCAACTTAAAGTAAACTTTATAACAGATCCAAGGAAACATTGTGTCTGAGCCAGGGACCATCAGACATCAGGGACCTGTTAATCCTTAAATTTTGACTTCCTCTGATAGAGAGATGTAACTTTTCTATTTTTACCAGTTTTGGTTCAATTCAGTCTTTGACCTCCAAATGTCCCAAAGCATCTTCTAAAACCCCAATTACATTTAAATGCAAGAACTGGGAAGTCAGGTGAAACAATGCCTGCTACGGTAAGAAATGCAAGTGCACATGCTGCACTAAATACACGAGCACCATCTTGATTTAGTGGGCTGGTTTGACACATGCTTCACTTCACATGTGAGAGTAGACTACATTAAGTTACAGGAATTGCTAATAGGAACCATCACATGGGAAAAGCTGTGCAGACACAATGGAAATAATTGGTGCTGCCAAGCCAGAGGGGAAACACGGCAGTTTACCTTTGAGTGTTACCCAGTACTGCTTCCACTTTCGCCGTGTGACCAGCTCCAGCTTCTTCTCTTTCTGCAGGGTCACCAATGGTTTGAAGAACAGCCACCCTGCTTTGCGCACCACTCCTTGCTCCTTCTCGTACAACAAATCCAGTTGCTCCAAGGAGCTGAGGGACTCGCTGCTGGAGTCCTCCGTTTCTGATGAGGTCTCAGTGTTCTCCAGGTTTGTCCTGCTCATCTCCAGCTCTCGCATGAAGTTTTCATAAATGTTCTGCCTCAGGGCATCACTGCTGACTGCATTGGTGGACTCACTTCTCTGGGACAGGATGTGACTGGAGCTGGGTGACCACAACAAAGTAGGCTGCTGTGATGGTGCCAGCGTGTCTGTGCTGAAGTTGTCCATTCTGCTGTCAAAGTATTCGCCCCCATCTTTACATTTGGGTTCCTGCATATTAAAGGAAGTTGCCAGAAATAAGTCACCAGTAAGTCTGAGTGCAACCAGGAATAACACCACAGCATGTTGCTTTATTACAGGGCTTTCAATGCTTTGGTGACCCTGTAAATGCAAGGCAGCTACCTTTACCTTCAAGCATATCAGAATCGATTTTATCTGTTTTCTCTCTGTCATACAAAATGTGCATAACCAACAACAACAACAGCCAAAAAAAAAAAAAAGTCAAAAGTTTAAAATATTTTAAGCCTGTTAGTATTGATTAATGAAAATCTAATCTAATATACATTTTAAAAAAAAAAAAAAAAGGAAAAAAAAAAAGGCAGGCAGGCTTGCAGACTGGCAAGAATCCAGTTTCCAAACTGCAGAGGTGTGTATTTTCTGACTTGCTGGAAACCCTAAGGGAGCTTGACTATCTCATCAAGCACCCACAGGCCTTTTCCCAAACTGCACTGTTAGTTTGTCCCTGCACTGAGAGGCTGGCCAAACTAATTTGAAATAATTGAGTCTGATGACATCCCCATGCCTTGCTTATATGACCATTAATGCATGTCCAGCTCCTGCTTCTGACTATCTAAGCTGGCAGCTTGGGCTTTGCCTGTCTCAAGCCTTTCCCAATAACAAGCTACTCACTCCCACCTCTCTCAGGTGGTCAGGGGTTTCTTATCATGCAAAGGAGGGGCACACCAAAGCCATCTGTTATGCTTCCAACTTACATTACTGATGGTATTTAAAATTAATTTTAAGATTTAAGAGGACATAACACAAAAATTTTGCTGCCTTTTGCTCTAGAGAAAATTTGAGACTGTTGCTTGAAATGTGTGAATGAAAACAAAAGAATAGATGGTTACAAAAATCAAAGATGTGAAGCTATTTACTCTCATAAAAATAAAGCTATTATACTTCTAAGATTAGACTACTTCTATAGCTGCATTTATTTGCTTGCAGATCAAGTAAATAACCCTTGGTCTTCCACAATCTGCTTTCACCAGAAGTTTTGAAAGCAACTACTATTTTTTCCTTTGCTTTCCACTTGAAGCTCTCAAACAAGCAACGTTGTGTTTTGATGGTAGAATGGCCTCCACGTGCAATCAGGAGTCACGGTGAGCCCACACCCAGGTGCAAGTCTCACAAGGCAAGCCACCTGTCAGGCTGCAGGACACTGCTGCTGATGGCACCCCAAAAGCCACACTCAGCTGAAAACTATGACCCTTTACAGTATGTTTAGCTTCAAGTCTGGCTATACAGATCACCCTGCCCACCCACAAAGATCGAATTCTCACAGTACGGCAGCACTTCTCTCAAACCCTGTGGCAAAGCTTTCATCAGTGTTAGAGTGGAGCTCACTGAACATCAACAGTTTTGCCAAATATGCCTGCAGGAAAAATCCTGAAATTCAATGAAAGGATATGCATTTTCCTATATATACAGCCTGACAAGATATGTACCCTTTTTCATTGGCGCCCGTGAGAATAGATGAATACATCCAAGGCAACAGTGACTGTAAACAATTTTCCACAGGCAAGCTGAGAGATGGTTGAGGGGGGAGTGGAACCACATCTGTAATGTGTTTAAGCCCACAGAACAACTGTACAAGATGGATCACAGAACTGCACCAGCCATGTGCAGTTCCGTGGGAATGGAAAGCTTTCTCCACCTACTTTTTAATTACCGTTACTGAACATATGTACCAAAATTTTGTGTTTGACTATTTATTTGCCAGAAACTGTCCTCCAGAAAATATTAATGTACACTTTATGAAGCATATCTATTTATTTCAGTCCTAAATCACTTATTTGAAAAGCAGAGAAAAAAAGCACATATAAGAAGACGATTTCTATGAAGGGCCATTACTGGAACAACACACACCGAGGAAAGAGAAGTAAAGAACAACCTAACATGACAACATAACTTGTATGTGCTAAAAATGAGCAGCAGTGGCAGTGTCACACAATCTCTACTGGTCCCCAGGGAAGCTGTCACTGTGGCAGTATCTGGTCGCTGTTGCTCATGGTGCTTACCCTGCTCTTTTTCCTACTGTTGTATCTGATGATAGAAAATTCCCACTGTATCTGTGCAGCTGCATTCAAGCAGATCTCTTAATGTCTGAGATATATCCTGGATTAATTGCAGATAAAGCAAAAGATAAAGAGGATAACTAAGATACTAATTAGACAAAGTGACGCATGTAATAATTAGCTGTAAGGAACAAGGCAGGAAGTAATGCAGGCTGTTAGATGTATTAAGATTCAAGCAAAAAGTGGGACTTAATGCCTGCTTTCCAGCCAAATAAAGAGTTTACCTCAGTGCACTTTTCTTTTAAACTCTCTTTACACCATCAAACTTCATGCTCACACTTATAAAAGCCAGTGCATTTCAGAAATGATTCTTCTGAAAAGACTACTTCATGCAAAAGCCTATCTGCACAGAAGTTTCTGGTGGCTCATTTTTTTTACTTCATACAGCATCAGCCCTTTCTCTACATGTTATACAGACAGACACAAGGGCAGTTCTTGCACCACGATTGTTAGAAGGAACTGACTGCAGCAAGTCTGCCTAGGTCCTGTCCACGCATCCCACATGCTCAACACACACCTATGATTCTCTTAAAATGTATCATGATATAGCATCTTCCCAGTGCTGTTCCATAAAGAATTAAATCAGTGAGGATGTGTCATGCAGTACAGCACCAGCGATGTACAAAAGCAGTGCATGAGGATACCATCCTACAAAGAAAGCTGGGCTACAGCACAGAACAACAGCAAGTCTTTGACATGAGATGATAATTAGAAAGGCAAACTCAGTTCCAGGGTATAACAGATCAAGTATCAGATCAAGCCAATAAGGAAGCATCCACCTCACCGGACAGGACACAGCCAAGGGCTCATCTGGAATATCCCATATCTGAATCTGGTTATGAATGATTCAAAACAGGTGCAGAGAAAGGGTGCCAGGACAAAAAAGAAAGACTTCCTATCTTAAGACAGGGGACCAAAGACAGTCTGCACAGCCCAGAAAAGGTGGGCCAAGAGGAGATACAATTTCTCCCTTTAAATAAATTGTAACAGATTAAATAACAAGGAAGGATAATTAGCATAATGGACAATACTGGCATCAGAAACAGACTGGCTGGGACTATATTTAGTCTGCAAATTAGATGAGAAGTTCCATGCATCTGAGTAAGAGGGTTTGGAAATGGGCTTCAAGTGGGGTAAAAGCATACCAGATTCTTGGCTGAAATTGGTTCAGTTATGAAGGAGGTTATATTCTGCTGCCCTTTTGACAGCAGGGGGCTCGTTCCAACTGCCCTCATTGTCCTTTCTAGCCTTTAGCCCTCATGCTGCAGCAGGCTTGGCAGAAGGGCCCACCCACCCACCCAAGTACCAGTGCTCTGGCATACCAATAAGGATATACTCCAGCTTTCACTTACTCTCAGCCTAAGTGACTCACAGCAACGTAACGAGGAAGGGACACAATGTTCAGAGCAAAGTAGAAAGGCTGTAATCACGGTGACGAACAGCCCTACTGACTGGGACTAACCAGCTGCCAGCAGAATCATGCACAGTGCTTTTGCCCTTTTGAGTCAAAGGAGCTGGTGAGAATACAGTCATCACTATACTACAAACATAGCAGCGCTCCAGAGAGATCACAGGTTATTCAAAACATGTGAAGCAGAAAGAAACTGACCAAACCTCACAATGAGGGAAAATCATAAAGCACTTACTGCCTGCTTTTTGTCATGCCTGAAGTTGGATACTTGTCTGATAAAAATCGATGACTAACCATTTCCTATACCTTTTTCTAAGAAATCATCATTTACAGAATTGGACCGAACTTCCCTCTGTCAGAATCAAATCTGAGTTTGATGCAATCTCACTAGCAGAATTTTTTCTCTGTGCCTAAAGTAAGCTCACTGCACAGTGAATTCAAGGCAGCTATGAATCCTGCATCACAAATACCATTCTGAAAATGTCATAACTAAGTAATACATGGCAAAGGTCTGGGATGCAGAGATCATATGTAAAGCCAGGCTATAAAATCCAGAATAGCTGCAGATGTCAAAATCAGTGAAGAATCCTGGCAGAAAGCACTGGGGCCCACTTTACTGATTCCATTTTTTTTTCTGCTTTCTCTTTCACAGCTGAGTAAGAAGGTGAAAAGACAAAATCTGATAAAATACATGAGCATCAACTCACAAAGCAGTGGCTCAAATACATGGCTTTCATTTTCATCTTTCCAGTTCCCTAGCTCTTACCTAGGAAAGAAAGAGCATTATATGATCTTAGCTGTTAGCTAAGTTGCAGAAGTAAGGGTTCCTCTTACTCTCTTCACACTTCAAAAGCAGCCAGCAACCCAATATTGCTAAAACAGAGCAGATCCTTTATTTAGAGAAGCACAGTGACTGTTCCTATATGACTGACATTAGAGAAGATAAAAAAAAAAAAAAAAGTTTCTGCCCTCCAACTCAATGTTTGAACTCACACAGAAGTCCAGGTGCAGTCTGGCATTTAAAGAGCTGACGCTGGGACGTATGACTGGAGACAAGAATTTCATTCCCAACCACAGGAATCCTACATTCCTATTAATGGGATTAGTTTTAAATTCTTCTAAGGAAACATCCTTTCCCTCCCTCTTGCCCTCCTCCCATCTCCTTCTTCACAACATCAACTGCCGGCAGGCCAGATGGCAACTCAAGCTCCTCCATCTGGCAAGCTAAGCTCATGCACATGAAGGAGGAGGGCACCCCATGTAAAAGCTTAATGGGAGGAAGATAAGAAGCCAGCAGCTCTGGCCAGTGGCCTGCAGCTGCTTGCCTCACTACAGGTAGGCCAATGGAGAAATCAAAGTCAGTGACAAAACATATAATAGAAACACAGAGTGTTTGCAGTGGTATTCTTAACGTGCTGCTTTTCAAGTTTACTTCCACTGTTCCTTCCATGGTCTTTAAATGCTAGTCTAATTTTCATATTTGAAGCAAAAAGAAGGCTTAAAAGCTCCAAGTTACTCCATAAATAACACAATGAATACAAAAGCTAATTCACTGAGATATTAGAGTTCAGAGACTCAAGTTAGCTAAAAAGGTGACAAAATAGGAAGGGAAAATTTTTACACAGAAATGCTTTTTCGTTTGTTTTTTTTTTGTTGTTCTTGTTGTTAACACTTATGTATAACTTCTGGGTTGGAAAATTTCTCAGAATTCCATGAATTACCATAAGAAACTGTTAATTCACTATTCTGTTAGAAAGATAAACATGATTCAAATCTACAAACCAACTTCCAGACACTTAGGCTCAGGACTGTTTGTACATACCTGCAACTTCCTTTTCTTCCTCGAGAGACTTCCCGTCCAATCACTGATGCGCCTCATTCGGCTTTTTAATGTGTCCTTCTTGGATGCATCCTCAGTGAGGGGCTTGGACTTCCTACATGGGAGCGTGTAAGAGGAATAATGAGCAGGACTTCCCTGCTCTACCCTGGAGGGAACATCAATGTCTGAGGCGAATGATACACGGTTGCTTAGGCTACCATGAGTATCAATATACTCATCAGACAGCCTGATCACAGGTGGAGGAGTGCTTTCCAAATTTGTATCCTTATAGAGATCTCGAAGTGAGGAAAGAGATGAGCTTTGATTGAAGGACTTCTTGTCGCCTGCTGGGAAACTGGCATGAATGCTTGTATCTGGAGTGCTCCTAGTCAAATATGGACCATCCAACTCATTGATATCCCCAGCATTTCCCCAGAGAGAGTCATACCATGAAGACTCGGAGCTTAGGGAGCTTCCCTTACTAGATCGAAGCCTTGAATCAGTAGGTGACAGACGATGGTTTGAAGAACAGTCTGCACTGGAGTTCCTCCTGACATCAAGCAGATTATTTGACTTAGATTCCAAGGTAGGTGAATACCTCAGCAGCTGGACTGGCCCACTGGACTCCTCAGTTGGCACTTTGCTGTTGCTACTGTTGTGGAATTCAACTCTCAAGCAACCATCCAGCTTCCCCAGTGTTTTAATAAGTACTTTTGGACTTCTCCTGTCCTCTGATGGGGAGGTTGATGCAAGACTCTCATTCTTTCCGTAGCATTTTAGTATGTGCCCATTGCATTCTCGGGGAGCAGCATGATTACTTCCAGCTTGAAGGCCAATATAGTGGAAACCATTATCAGGCAAAAACACTGCATTATTTCCTGGACAGTAGTCCCCTGAGGTGTGTGTCCTGTGTTTGGCAAGGACGTTACTTTTAGAGGCCTTCACCACAGTGTCACCAAGTCTAGCTGAATAAGGCTGACTACTCTTGAAGTGCGAAAGGCAGCTTCTAGCAAGAGACCTTGACTTGTAGTTTGAGCCACTGTTGGTATGTCCCCATCCATGCAAGGAGCAAGACTTTTCATCTTTAGCATGAATGCTGCGAATTTTTAGAGAGCAAGGCTTCTGCTTGGAACCAGTTGAAGCAGTAGCATGATTTTTTGATCCCTGAAGACTGTATTGGCTTTCTGAATTCCCCATTTTCCACTAAATTAAGAAGAGTTTCATTAGAAACAATGGCCAGAAGACAAAGCAAAAAGTAATAGACCATATTTATTCTCCGTACAGGAAACTGCCTTTTTAAAAAGTTATATGAAACAATTGCTTCAAAAAAACCCAAATGATTTACAACATCAAATTCATAATTGCATTAATTTTAGGGGCAGCCTCAGAAAGCCTATTCTCTGCCGGATTTATTACCCCTCTGTTTTAAAGCTGGAATCTAAACCCACTGAAATCACGTCAACACCTTTCTCCACCCACACCCTTGGCAACATCTTTTTCTTATAACTTACAAAACCTCTGGCTCCCAAGAACAATGGCATAATGAAAGGGAGACAGCAAGATAATCATTACTTAGATGTAAAGTGAACTGTACTTTCAGAGAAATCCCTTCTGCCAAGAAACAAGCAAACTGCAGTTTCAGCTTGACTGGCTTCTATGCAACCAAGTATTGCCTCAATAAACTGTTCGGCTAACTCCAATTTTATGTTTAAATGCAGTCGGTCCAGGAGAAGAGGAAGGAAGAAAAAAGAACTTGGTTAGTGAAAAGCCTCATCTTCCATTACAGCACAAAACTGCATTATGTTCATTCAGCATTGGGTGGTTTGATAGTTCACTTAATAGAACATGCTTCAGCTTCTTACTGAATTCACAGGGAATGGTGAACACTGGAGCAGGCATCCTGCCAGAGGGAGATAATTACAATTTTGCACCTTCATAAAGTGTACTCAAAAGTAAAAATGATCTCCTGTTCCTCTCATTACTTGGAGCAAATCTCCACTGTTTGTAATCACAGGATCACAGAATGGCCACGGTTGGAAGGGACCTCAAGGATCATGAATCTCCAACCCCCCTACTACATGCAGGGCCACCAACCTCCCCATTTAATACTAGACCAGGCTGCCCAGGGCCCCATCCAATCTGGCCTTGAATACCTCCAGGGACGGGGCATCCACAACCTCTCCGGGCAGCCTGTTCCAGCACTTCACCACTCTCTCTGTAAAGAATTTCCCCCTGACGTCCAACCCAAATCTCCCCTCCCTCAACTTAAAACCATTTCCCCTCATCCTGCAGTTATCAACCATTTCAAAGAGTTGATTCCCCTCCTGTTTGTAGGCTCCCTTTAGGTACTGAAAGGCTGCAATGAGGTCACCCCACAGCCTTCTTTTCTCCAGGCTGAACAAGCCCAGCTCCCTCAGCCTGTCTTCATAGGGGAGGTGCTCCAGTCCCCTGATCATCTTTGTGGCTCTCCTCTGGACCCTCTCCAACAGCTCTCAGTCTTTCTTGTACTGAGGTCTCTACACTTGGACGCAATACTCCAGATGGGACCTCACAAGAGCAGAGTAGAGAGGGACAATCACCTCTCTGTCCCTGCTGGCCACCCCTCTTTTGATAGAGCCCAGGATAGAATTTGCCTTCTGAGCTGCAAGAGCACACTGCTGGCTTATGTTAAGTTTTTCACCTATCAAGACCCCCAGGTCCTTCTCCACAGGGCTGCTCTAAGGACCGCTCCTTCCAGTCTGTATAGATGCCTGGGATTCCATTTTATGGTAAATTTACAGAAGAAAGATTTTATGGTAAATTTACAGAAAGAACACTGAAGTCCATTTTTAATCAGAGCTATGCTTCTTTGTCAGACTTCAGACTATCACTCTTAGTAGAATTCACTGCAGTCTCAATCAAAATTTTGTCAAAACAATCCATTGTGATTACAGAATCTTATTTTCAAGAATTTATATATATTGTAATAGCCTAAGTTCCATCCCTTATCACTTTTAGACAAAAGCAATGTATAAAACAAGAAGCATACCTGTAGAATCTCTCTCTCAAACGTAGGTATGGTTATCAGTTAGCATCATTTGCATTGCCTTCATAGCCAGCTGCTACACTTGCCAAAAAAGCAGGATGGAGATGAATGCAGGCTTTCTAAAAAACACGAAAAAACACAAAATAATAATAATAATGATAATAATAATAATAATATAAATTAAAAACAGGCTTTCAGTCATAGAAAACATTTTTTAGTTGAGCTATAAGCAAAACAAATACAAAAAAAATAATCAGAAGGCACAAATGAATAAAAGAGATCTGATTAAATGGATTCTTGGACTTCAGACATCAGTGTTAATAAACATGCTTTAACAATTGAAACTGAATTAATACAATGAAGTCACAGGGTAAGCGTTTTATTTTCTAATCCTTTCCTTTTCCCTACTAACTGATGAATTAGGGTGCATTTTGAGCACCTTCCATTTGGCTTTTGGTACACCAATTACAGATCACTGGGCTGTACAGTGATCCACTATAATTTGAAACAAACTGATCAGAGCATGTTCTGCAGAATCTGTTTATCCTTCCTTGTCATGTCTCAATTCCAGCTGACTCCTGCAGTGAAAAGTCACTGTACAACTCACTCCACAAACCACCCAGCAATCTCTCCCCTTAAGTTTGTACCTATTTTAAGTTGCTCTGCCAGGCAACAATAGAAAGGCAGCACTGACCACCCAGCACACAAGAAGGTAGCAAGACCCAAGTTTTTCCTGAGCATCCAAGCATATCAATCCTTCACTAAACACACAGAGGCTGTAACTCAAAACAAAGATATGAGCTGAATCTCACAGAAAATACCAGTAGTGCAGGGAATAAAAAATTCAGTAGGGGAAGCTGTACCAGACCTCTGGCTCAGTGTGCATAAAAACTTTGTAGATTTTAAAGGAATTCAGTGGTAACCGAGGTACTTTGCTAATCTTACAGAAAGCAAAGGAAAAGGTTGCCAACTAGAATTAAAAACAGTCTCATCAACAAGCTTAGAAAAAAAATGACAGCAAACAAATTATTTAGAAGAAATATATCCTTTTGGATAATTCTAGCGACCTATAAACCCAAATTCATGGTTGTCATCAGAAAGATATCTGACAAAATAAATCATAAATTTCAGCGAACCCTTGAAAACAAAACATCTGTTTAACTTGTTTATTCTTTCTAAAAGTTTGGTAGGTTGCTAATGAAGACACCCTTGCCTTGGAGGTTTGATTTGTCTATGCTAATTTTAGCCACTTACATCAACAACTTAATGATATCAAGTGTAACTAGCATTGAACAAAAGCGACTCAAAGTAAAGGTAAACAGAAGACAGTATCAACTTCATGAAGTCCCAAACTGCTGAACAAATTGCATCTGTCTCAGCTAAACTTCCTGCCTCAGACCAGGAAGCACAGACTGCAAACAAGCAGAAGTCTGCATTCAGAATTTCTCATGTGGGAGCAAAAAGTACATTCAAAAAGAGGGCTTTGGGGGCTTATGTCTATTCATAAAAGAACACTGAACCCAATTTGTCTAAAGAAACAGGCAAAAAGACCATCTGGTCTCCATAGCAATTGTGCAGCAGTTAGGTAATCCTTTTAACAGAGTGGGTAGCAAGCAAGCTGCTGTCATGAACCTCAGAAGATAGACATTCAATTCTTTGAGGCTCGAGCTGCTGCTACAGCATCCATTGTACTCATCTGATACAATACACAGATCACATAATGGGTGAATGAATAAATTTATCTGGGGGTACAATGTCTAAAAAACAGTGTCTCAGTCTGCGCAGAAATCAGTTAGCTGTACAACACAACAGTCAATAAATCCCACAGAAACACCCCCAAGGGATTTTTCTCAGCATCTCAGCCATCCACAGAGTTACAGCAGGCTAAACATTCATGCACACTGTAATAATCAACCATGGCATCTGCAGGGCTGCACAAAGACCCTCACCCTGAAAATCAGCTGGGATGCTATTCTCCTGTCTCACACTTGCATAGAGCTATTTTCTTTCTGCTAATTACAATAGGGGTATAGGGGAAGCAGACTTGCTCTCAAAGGCAGTGCAACACCAGGGCACAGAGGTGGTCAAGGAACAACTCTGGCTGCATTTTTTCTTGAACACATGCACATTTTATATTGATTTAATTTTGGAAGCTCTGGAAATAACAGTGCAGGGGACTGAATTCCCTATATTTTTCACAGCAACCTACTGCCCCAGAAGACAAAGTGCTTTTTTTTCCTCTGTTCATTTGCAGAGCTTAGGGGGATTAATACTTAATGTGAGCAACACCAGAGTCCGTGAATATTTGCTGTATTTACAATCAATATATTTAGAAAGCAGCTCGCTATGCTGAAGATGACTATTAAAAGATTATTTGCTTTCAATTATACACACATTCCCTAAAAAAAGAAGTTCTTAATCTTCACCCTGGTCCCCCTTGACACATTTAAAAAACACAGCTATGCAAACATACTAATCTGGGAACCCCACCACCATCACCACCACACCCAATAATTAACGCAAATCATAACCCCAGAGCTAAAAATGCATTTCCCTACCTTTATGCTCTTGCACATACAGTTCTCCTAGATGTTTTTGGCTCAGAAAAACACACAGAAGCTCAGCAGCCAGCCACCTATATTCCCTCATTAATAACACAGCAGCTAGACTGCTTCATTAATGCTGGAGGGAAAAACACTTTTCTTAGGATTGAAGTGTACATACATATATGGCAGCACTCTGCAGCTGGATGGCTGCTCATCTCCTCAGTCTTCATCTCTCCAACTGAAGGTTTACGAAGCTTGACTCATTAGCCATACTACAATCAAAAGTGAACCATAACAATAACATGCCAGTATTAGGTATGCTTACTAGAAACAAACAAACAAAAAATTATCATAGAACAATTTGGGTTAGGAAACACCTTAAACACCATCTAGTTCCAAAATTCCCCTGCTATGGGCAGGAACACTTTCCACCAGACAAGGTTGCTCCAAGTTCCACCCAACCAATCTGCAGTTTAAAGCCATTAGCCATTGTTCTATCACTACAAGCCTTTGTAAAAATCCCTTCTCCATCTTTCTTGGGGGCCCCTTCAGGTACCAGAAAGCTCTAGGGAGCTCTAGGTCTCCCTAGAGTCTTCTCTTCCCCACACTGAACAATCCCAATTCTCTTAGCCTCACTTTATAGGAGAGGTGCCCTGACCTCTGATCATCTTTGTATTTCTCCTCTGGACTCACTGCAGTGGGTCCCTGTCTTTTTTGCGTTCAAGGCACCGAATGCTGTACTCCAGATGAGCTCTCACAAAGCAAAGTCGAGGGAGACAATTGCTTGCCCTGCTGGGCAAGCTCCTTTTGATGCAGCCCAGGATACAGTTGGCTTTCTAGGCTGGAAGTGTACACTGCCAATCCACGTTGAGCTTCTCATCAACCAACATATGCAAGTCCTTATCAGAGCTGTTCTCAACCCATTCTCTTCTCAGTCTGTATTTGTGTTTGGGATTGTCCCAGATCATGTGCAGGGCCTTGTATTGGGCCTTAATGAACTTCATAAAGATCATGCAGGCCCACCTCTCAAGCCAGTTGAGGTCTCTCTTGGATGGCATCCCTTCCCTCCAGCATGCTGACCACATCACACATGTGTCATCAGCAGACTTCCTGAGCCTGCATTGAATTCCACTGTATATGTCAGTAACAAAGTTGTTAAACAGCACCAGTCCCTATACTGACCCGAGAACTGCCATTTGTTACTGGCCTCCACTTGGACATGGAGCTGTTGACTGCAACTCTTTGAGTGCAGCTATCCAGAAAATTCCTTACCAGAGTGGTCCATCTGTCCAATTCACATATTTTCAATTTAAGGGCAAGGATGTTGTGCAGTACAGTGTCAAATGCTTTGCCCAAGTCCAGGTAGATGAAGTCAGTTGCTCTTCCTTTACTTGCTAATGCTATAAACCTACTGTGGAAGGCCAGCAAACTTATCAGATATGATTTGTTCTTTAGTGAAAACTGTAGAATGTCACCAACCACCTTGTTCTCCATGTGGGAAGTTCTTCATTGTCTCAATCCCTGCCTTTGTCTTTTGTGACTTGGTTATGAATTGATGACAAATTTGAGACAAAGGTGGTGGGACTCCTGCACTAATTTGCTGCTACAGCAAAAACATACCAAACATAATTACTGCTGACAACCATCTGCCCTCAGTGCAGTCACATTCACCAAGTTGAGATTTTCTAAAACTACAGGTTAGAAAACCACAAACTCCAAACTGTCAGGAGGTGACTACAAAGACGTAAATAATAATTAATTGATTGAGTACTCTGCAACCACAGTGATGAAGATAGTGGCCCAATACCAACTATGGAAAGACAAGAAATTGTGACAGCTTCTTCCTATGGATCTGTTATCTGGGACTGAGAGTGACAATGTGACCACCCAGGATGTTGTAGAAGTTCAACTAATGTAAGAGTTAGTAATGGTAAACCTTAACCTGGAGCAAGAAGTAATGTTCCTGAGACATGAAGCCATGAACTAAAGCTAATCCTGTTTTTTTTTGATGCATTTATTCCTCTGGATGGCTGGTGACAACGAATAGTCACTGGTAGATGTAATCTATATCAAGTAGATCTGTATCAATTCATCTACAAACCATTTAATCCCTGCAAATGTACTCACTGGGTGCAGGGAAGTTGATTCTCACTTCTCAAAATGTGGCATCAGTGCAAAAATAACAAGAAAAAAATGATAATACAGATTGGTCAAGATAGGATAACATTAGAATAACATTATTTCATCAAATTAGTACCACTGAGGGAGGTCCCAATAAAAACTGTAGGAACTCTTGTACAACAGTTGTCAGGGCTACCAGGAATAATAACCATTTACGAACATCAGAAGAGCTTAAATTAAAAAGCTGTTGTCTTAAACAAAAAAAGGTGTTTTTAAAAAGATGAACAGTAAGAGCCTGATAATACACAACGAGCTAGCTGCCTCACACCTGAAAAATAAGAGCCTGCACCTTTCCTATTATTTACAACATAGAACCAGGACAGCAAATAAACTTTATTTCAGGAGGCCTTTCCTTGAGGAATGATACAATCATTCAAGAAAGAAATAAGATACCAAATACTTTGTTTCTGCTTGTAGCATAAACATGTGTACAAAACCTCTTAGCTGTGTACAAAACCTCTTAGTTGTGTTCATTCCCAGACACAGGATGGTTGTTGCCTGTACTGGAGCAGTACCTCTGGCCACTGGAATGATTCTCCAATGGCTGCCACCATGCACAATCACACACGGACCTCAACTTGTGTATAGATGTCTGCCAAAGGCAGACAAGGTTTTAATTCACTATGTGTAACTCACATATAAATACCTATATGAAGAGCTTTTATATATGAAGATCAGAAAGCATCTCTTACCAAGTATTCTATAGTAATGAAGGAAAGGGAAGCAGGCAAAGAGCCATGCCTGCTTTCTGTTGTATTTGGAAAACATACTTCCTGAAGGGCATTTAAGGACTCCTCTCCCAACTGCACAGTGTGATTGCAATATTCACCTCCAGAGTCAGCAAGGTAGAGTGAGAAGATACAAATGGAACTGGGGAGCACAAGAAAACAGGCAATGCCAGGGTCCCTGCAAAGACGCTCTGGGTGTGTGTTTCATAAGGGCACCATAGGAGACTGTCATCAGGATTTGTGGAGCTGTGATAATGGAGAAGAAAGTACTTCAGAGCAAGAAAAGCTAAACAGACCTTTCTCCCTCATTGATATGAAATGACCAATTTCTTATTTTCCTTTCCACTTAGAAATACTGTAGGCCGTGATGTAGAGCAACTAGAGAGATGTATACATGTACATCCAGAAAATATGTTTGTAATTGACCAAACAATTTCTGTTTCTCCTTTTAGACAGTTTTTACATTCCCTTTAGCTCTTAACATCAGATTAAAACACTAGTCATACTATTCATACAATTATCTACCATATACTAATCTGTCTTGCACAGAATCAATGTTGTCAGTAAATTCTTACAGAGATAAAGAGTTGGAGATGTAAAGTTTAAATTAACTTTCAATCTACTTTTGTTTTTTATATGAAAATAACAATGCTAGAAGGTGAACCTGTCCTCACCTTCCCACATGGCTCTGGGAAGATACACAAAATTAGTAAGGGAGACACAGCAACACAATACTGTAGCTAGATTAAATACAGAGTTTCTTACTGGAAACAATTTACTGTATTTTTTAAAACTACACAATTTTGTCAGAAGCCTCCACAAATCAGAAACAGATTTCTTATTCCTGCAATCTCAATCACTTTCCTATAACAAAAATATACCATAATAATTGTATCGTAGTGTTCTTGGCAGGATTATTTTGCATTATATATCACTGTATTCAAAGAATGAGTAACCAAAACACCACAACTATGTCTTTAAAAAAAAAAATAGGATACATTTCCCTTAAAATCCTGTTTGAAACCAGAACTCCTCACTCATTATTCTCTTTAGAGTTAAGAGTCTCCTGACTGAGGAAGTGTTTGGTAGCTCAGAAATAGAATGAAAAACAATGCTTCTTCTCATTCAACATAGTACTCATCACGATCCTAGATAATTTGTTTTTTTGCTGTTAACCATACCAATACTGCAAACAGATTGTTAATTCCACATTTTAAGTAAGAAAGAGATAATCTCCTTTTCCGGTTCCTTTTCTAAAAATAACATTGATCCCAACAGGTCTACACATATGCACTGCATCAGAATGACATGTCATACCTGTAGTTCAAGACCTTTTTATACTCAACCCATTCTTTTGGGTCCAAGGCATTGGCAGTTAAATTATATCATACAGCTTTCAAGTAAAAGCAATATAGAAGGTTGAATCAAGCCTGAAGATCCTTATCATATTACATGAACACTGATACAATCTAAATCCCTAGAGACTTATTTGTCTTTGGAAGGAAAAACAAATCTCGCCATTTTTAAGCAATAGCACCTCAGAGATCGAGAGCAGTAGAGACCCCAGAGGCTCTGCCTCAACCCTCCTTCCTGTGGTAGTGGCAGGAGGAGGCAAGATAGGAGCTTTGTGGACAAACTGGGAGTCCCAAACCCAACCAGGGACATCTGCATTTCTTCTCTTTTGTCCTCTCCAGTAGCAATCATTTCATGCTATCAAACACAAACCATGTCAGCAAGGCAGCCATGGGGCAGAGAAATTTTAGCACGCCACCTATTGCCCAACCCACTTCACAGGAAGTGGGGGAAACTGTGATATGTTTGGTGGTCTGACCTACCTCACAGTCTACACATCCATAAGCACCACAGGGTGCTGACTCCAAAGTAAATGTTTTCCAACCATTGGCCCTGGAATTTCCTGAAGAGGACAGTGGGTCTGGGAGTCACAACTGAACTTGAGACAGGGTCCTTCCAGAAATTAAAAGTGGATCTTGATTTTAGCATGCCAAGAGCCCTGCAGCAGTTACACAGTTTAGGGCTTACTTTCTGCCTCTGCAGATCCAGTACGTTATTTCTACATTAGAAGAAGTGCACTAGAGATTGCATATAATTGCTAAAAGACTTGCTTCATAGCTTTGCAGCTACAGAATGCTGTTTTTCTTTCTTTCATGACACAAGGACCCTTTTCCAGTTAGAGCTGATCAGACTAAAAAAAATTCCATCCCTTGCCTTCTAACTAGTAATTTGCTATACTTTGTATAATTTTACCAAATCATTCATTCCAAAGGGATAGAAATACATGATTTCCAGAATGAAGTATGAAGTCACCAGAGTACAAAATTAACACAGTGACCACATCAGCAACAAGCATAAACAAAGCAGCAAACTTTGGTTGCATTGCACAAGCAATTAATCACCATCCTCTTAAAAAAGATGTTGGGGAAAAGAGACACTTCTCCGTTTCTTGGCTATTTCCATCATTGTTTTTTTTAATTCTCCTGTGCCACTGAACACAGCATTTTCACAATTTCTGTACAAATATATATTTAAAATCTAAGCAGCTTTAAAAATCTATCTAAAAATCAGAATCCATTCAGAACCTACCTCTGCCAGAAGAAGCAGTTCTGCTTTTTCCAGACAATTCTAGTTCAGGCATATAGTAGTGCTGACTGAAACTTTTTCCTCTAACACTACACAGAAAAACTACCTGATATTTGCTTGGATACACTGTCTATTTATCATGAATTAACTTAAAGTTGGGGTGAGAAAAGACAGAATAAAAAGTAGAAAAGACTTGGAGTGATTACTAATCATTTTAATTAGTAGAGTCACTTTAAAATTGCAAAACAATAATACACGCTCTCTCATACTCTGCCTTAAAAAATTCCATCCCTGTTGCAGCAGAGCTGTAAAATGATACAGGCTGTAGTTTATTCAGCAATTCAGGCAATCAAGTTTGACAGATAACCAGCAAGAACTGTTTTCGGCAGGCAGATCATTCATCTCAGGCACAGCCCAGGACAGGAGCACAGTGGCTGGGAGATCGGGCACGGCATCAGCCCACTCTGCTCCTGGGTGGCTTGGTGGATGCTTCTCCCTTCTCCTCCCTGCTCCCCAGCTCTCCCAGCCTGAGCCCCCTTCCTTCTCCCGCTTACCTTCCCGATGGTGCTGGTTTCAGCCTCTTTGCTCCATGGACTCTCTGGCTCTGCTGCTGGACACACATGCAGACACATGGGCTCTCCCCGCCTGGGGCAAGCCAGGAAACTGTGTCTAACACTTCAAAACACTCAGCCGTTAGGAACTAAAAACAGCCCCTGCCCGCACAAGGCTGGATATATTTTTGTCTGCAGGCTACACACCCTCCTGAAGCTCAATTTTTTCCATTGGCGGAGCAATGCAATGCAGGCTTCACCAGAGGGTGGTTTTCCACTGGCTGCCCAAAGTGGTTAGGCCAGCCGGCCAGCCTGCCGCCATGCCAGGTGGCCACAGCCCTGACTGGGCAGCCCTGAGCGGGCTCCTGTCTGACCCCGCAGGCAGCAGCCACTGCCTGCTTCCATAGCAAGGATGCAGAAAGGCTGCCCACCAGAGGCCAGCTGGCTCAAAGGGAGCCCTGGGGTCTCTTATTTTCTGTTCTAATCTTTTTTTCCCCCCTTCCTCTTAAGTTCCATAGGAGTGAGTAGGTATTCCCAACATCCTTGAGTGAGACACACTGGTGAAAATCTGCCTCCCACAATCACTGCTGGAATGTTCTAGTCATGAAAATCCTCTCTTAAGAGCAGTTTTCAGTTGCATTTAATGGTTTTATGCAGCTCCAACAGCCACAGACTACCACTTCTTCTCTAATGCTTTCTTTTGTTCTACTTTTTCTAGTATCTTATGGAGTAGACTACCTGCTTTTTTAATAACCGGCCTCAGATAAAACAATACTCATTACATGCAAATGACATCTCCAAGTTTAAATACAGAGACCTAGGCCATGAAGTCTTCTTTGAAGCGCCATGCATGAAACTATAGCCAAGTTACATTGCAGATGATGTATAAATTGAAAAGAAACACATAAACACTGTAATAGAAACTATTAGAAACCCACAAAGGCTCCAAATTAATATTTCTGTCCACAAAAATAGAATAAATACTTGCACAGTAACTTAGAAGCGCACCTAGAAGTGACATGAGTTTCATAGTTTCCAGTATCCCAGCACACTCACTGTTTCCTCTCACTGGAGAGGTAACTTTAAAACTCGTCCGCTTTGGAATAACTGGGAATAAAATCTTAATCTCTAAAGCTCACTTAGAGTTAACTTCTCCACTGAAAAAAAATGACTTGGGTCTTTTCTAAAACTTCCAGATTAACAACATCAGCAACTAATATGCTCTCTTCATCACAGCAAAAGTCAAAACCTTTCAACTCCATAGGTCTCATTTTTTAATAAACAAGTTCTAGGTTAGTTTTTGTGAAAAGTAGCTGAACAGTGCATGACTTGGAATATATTCCTAAATCTATGTCTGAATGTACATCTGGGAGTTCTATATCTACTTGTTTTGGTGACAAATTCATTTTCTGTGAAAAGCAAGCTATTTTCTTTTTCCTGTTCTTAACACACTAGTATTCTACTAAGAGTCTTGCTGTGGTCCAACTGTTTCCCTAACAGACCAAGTGCTGGGATTAGCACCATAAACCATGAAAATGCAAGGACTACTCTTGAATCAAAGTACTGTGTCTCACCCAGGAGGAATGCCTGGCCTCTAGTCCAACCCCCAGTATCTCATGTTCTTTGTTGATTAGATAAATCATGTTCATATGATTCCTTAGAAAGGTTAAAGCGAATGCTCATCCCTGAAGCCAACAAAACCTGTTTTGTTGAATTTACCCCTTTGAAACATCTCTTCTGGATGTTCAGAAGTATAAATATCAATCCCGAAGATGCCTTTTGAGCATCTCAAACAATAACAGTAATTCTTCCTTAACACAATCAAAAATACCTGGACTGACATATCCTAGGGCACAGCTGAATCCTATTAGTGGTGCACAATCTTCCAGCAGTGGCTAATAAAGCCGTCTGTTCTCTTTCTCTTCATTTTCAGAAGGTGACTCTCGAATGTCAACAGGCATTCCTGTTATTAGTGTAAAGCACTCAACCCTGCAATTTCTCTGTTTCCAATTCATTGTATTTTATCATTCCAGTCCTCAGGGTCATTCAGCTCTTTACTACATTATTTCTAATCTACCTGTGCACTTACTACGCCTCCTACTGTTTTCATTAACATATGTCCACTTTTTGTGGTATGTCAACCAACACTTAAGTTTGGTTTCAAGACCCTAGCTGACACCTCAAGCTCTTCCCTTTTTCCTTCTACCTCTAAAGTACTTAAGAGACTACTTTTAGCATACCAACATTACATTTTGAAGGTGTATTTTTCTGACTTCCACCTGCCTTACACAGAGCTTTCACACCATCCAACTCAAAGCTGCTTCATGCATCTTGTTCCTCCTTCTGCTCTGCTTCTAGAAGCTACCTGAGGATCCAATGGGTTCTGTTGCCCAGGCTCATCACAGTCTAGTTCACTGGCTAAAGAATGACAGTCTCTCAAAAATGAGTCTCCAGATCCATCTCTTCCTTCTTCTCTCACCCACTGCCTTATCATTATCAGCATAGAACAACTCAGTAATGAACCATCTTTGGAAAACAACAAGCAGCAAGCAAGATCCACTCTGAACACAATAAACTCTTAATACTATCCAAAGTATTTATATGCCCCACAGTCTTCCATAAACAGATCATTACATACTGCTGGGAAAGAGAAAGGTGCCGTTATCCTAATTTTCTAGAGAACTGTGAGGTCACATAGGAAATCAAAGGGTATTTCAATATAGCAAAAGGAGGCTATGGAGTTTGTGTTACCGCACGTCTCTGCTAGCTTAACAGCTCTTAATATCTCTGTTTTGCAGGAAAAACAAACTGTAGGATGTGCAGAAAAGCGCATAAGGGGAGTAAAAATATCAGTTGTTCTTTTGGTAGCTAGCTGGCTATATAAATGCTCTAGATTAGCATACAACCCTCATACCATATTTTAAAACATATGTCCTTGAGAATGCTTTAAAGCCAAGAACTTACTTTTTATACATGGAGACAAAGAATTACGGAAATTAAACAGGCAGCTATTTTAACCCGTTTTTTACACTACTTTTACATTGAAGGTTCTAAGTGACCCCACTGTCACTATTTCATTACCTAAGCAGTGGGAATCTACTAAGAAAAACAGAGAAAATACAAATGTCCCCAGCCTTCATGCAAAGAAAGGAGACATGTGTCCTTTATATTAATGTCACCCCTATTAAATATCTTCTCCTAGACATAGTTCAGTCTGTTTCTGAAAGACCAGTTCTTTCCTTTGCCTCCAATCTCCCCTGTGCAGCATGCCTGACAAGGAGATGACTGACCTGCGTGCATCCACCCCTGAGTATCTTTGGCCAAGATGCAATAAATGCACAGAGATCAGCATTTTGCCAATTACAGCTCAGACACAGACTAGTTTCTCTGTACATTCAGATCTGTATATATTCCAGGGGTTAACAATATATTCTTCCTCACTCGGCTTCAGAAAACAAAATGCTCTTAGGAGTTAAAGAAGTCTGGGTTACAAAATCAGGCTTCTCAAGCCAAAAATCTAACGGAACTTCAAACAGATAAGACATGGTGCAAGGTGTAACTTAGCTGATAAAAAAATAATTATGTTATTGTCAACAAGATCATAAGCAGGGGTGAATTTAGAAGCCTTGTTGATTTAATGACTAAAACATCTGAATCATGCAACATCTGCTAAAGAAATACTCTGATTAAAGTGCATTCAAAGTCTGTCCTCAGTGTCTTTGGCCTTGGAGGGGAAGTGTGGAAAGAAATGAAGCAGTCTCCCATTCATCCATGGCGAAGGAAAACCTTACACTATACAAAATTCCTTCAGAGGACCTCAATTCAATTTCTGGGAACATCTCACCCTTCTGCAAACCAATGCTCACTCACTCGGCTCTCTGGTTTCATTTTCAACTGTTTATCAGATAGAAGAGGACAAAAATAATTGAAGGTTTTTATTATTTAATTAAAGTTTAGAGGAGCTTAGGAAAAAGATGAAAAGAAGCCAACTTCTTAGCACTTCCTTCACTCTGGAACTCACATACTCAAACATGCCATATTACCTACGGATTGACAGCACCAACAAATGTCAGACAGCTCTGGTATAAAACAGAATAGATGATAAGGGACAAAAACTGTTGCAGATGGGCAAAATTTTATATCAATCACGGAGGCTGGTTGCAGTTTTCCTGATAGAGGCTTTCATACTCTGTAAAATGCTGTAATACAAACTGACCAAAGGGATGCTCCTCCTCAGGAGTTAGCGTGCCCTTGCTCACTGCCTGCTTGTCCAGGAGCTCCCCAGACACAACTTGCCAATACTCAAAAGGATTTTCCCACCATCCAAAACACAGAGAACCTATTGATATTTAAGGCATGGAATAAACCGCACCTTTAAAGAAAGATGAACATTTTCCTTTATTATTGTCACGTGGTTCTGTAGTGCTGCACACGAAAGCCTACTATTTATTGTTATGATCTATTTTCAAGACAGTTGTAGGGAACAGTCAGGGAATCTACCTGCCTCTGGCTACTGTCATATTAATTTCCGCATAATTAAATGAAGAAAGACAAGGCATGACCATGTGATAGCAGGCATATGCCAGAAACATTACTGAAAAAACATAAAATCAATTAGGAGAGAAAAAGAGATGAACTAAGCAACAAACCCATCTTCTCTCTTTTGAGGACAGAGCATAAAGGATGAGGGAAGCTGATCTGCAGTGGCCAGTACTGCTTACAAATATTCCTAGTTAGGATCAAATACCAGCTTCAACCCCTGGCACAGAGCTACAGAGAGACGCACCCTGCAAGGTCTCAATGGCTCACTTTTGTGTTTTTGTTTTCTCTTCTTCAGAAAGCTTTATTTTTGGAAAACAAGGGGATATACTAGATCAAGACAGGAACACTTTCTGAGTAATATTCGCTGCTTTCTATACAACAGACATAGCACTGACATCTTTTTTGACAAGCATACATTTTTTCATACTAACGGCTGTAACAAATCTTAGTTAACTAGAGAATTGTTAATTGTTTCTTCCTAACTACTATTAGAAGTAATTCTACCACAACAGATAGGTGTAAACACAATCTCAATTTATGACTGTTACTTTGCAGAAACAAAACTTCAAAATGGAAAAAAAAAAAAAAAATCTCTCTAAAATATGAGTAGAAACATTTTTAAAATGCATTAAGTTAAAAAAAAAAGTGAAGCCTCCATGTATTCTGTTAAAAAATACATATATCTACTAAACATGTGAAAACATTTGAAGGTGGAGTAATTCATCATAAGAATATGCTAGGATATCTTACAACATAAATATTTATAAAGCACAGATGTTATTTCACACAGTGTTACTACCATAGCTTGTTCCATTAACTGATCCAACAGACCAGCTAATTGCTTGTGCAAGACTATTTTGTATCACCCACATAAGACAGAAGTGCAGATATTTGCAGGAAGTGGGGAAGTAGAGTATGTTTTCTAATCAAATCCATTACATAATGATTCGGTATATGCTGATCATTGTTTCATCAATTAAACTGGAAAAATCTGTAGATGTTAGTATCATTACAAAAGATCACTAAGATCATTACTAAGATTCTAAGAACATGAGGTCACATCACTGTTTGCTTCAATAGCACGCACCAGGAGGCATGCAAAATAGATCTCATTAAAGTTTAACTGAAGTAGCCCCACATGGATGTACAATTTTCTAGGAAGTTTCAAGTTATAAACATATCCCCCAGTTTCTCAGTTCCTAAGTTATATGAGAATAAAACAAACTGCTTAAAAATACATTCAACTCTGTTTGCAGAGAAGAACTTCCAAATGCAAAGCAAGGGACTGACACAACAGAAGGAATATTACAGAAATTAGAAAGTTTTTTTTTGCTTGTTTTGTGAGATATTCTTTAAGCCTGGATTGCATGTTCCCATTATTATTAGACAGAAAATAAGTCAGTAAAGGTAGTAAATTGCAATATTAGGAGTTTATTAGAATATTATTAATTTAACAAAAAGAAACACTGGAGATACAACCTAAAGCAAGTCTGGTTAACATGTTGATTATACCCATACACTCCCACTGAAGGGAGCAATGCACACATCTTGTAAGTCGCTGCAAAGATACTTGCCTGCAGCAGATCTTACAATAAGAACAAGTTCAACATCTGCCACGGTGTCCAACTGCTTGACAATTTTTCTGGTCAGAGGAGGCATTGTTTAAGCTGACAGGTTCCTAATGGTCTGAATTATTTAGCAATTCTCAAAAGAATCTGTCTACTCATTAGAGGGGAAAGAGCAAAACAACATAGCCAGGGTTCCCTGGCTCCTCAGGAGCTGATCATGCTAATTAAGGAGAACATCACAATGTGTCCCATTTTAATCACATGAGTTAAGTAGGCAAGAAGCCTCCTTTATCCCTACCATACAATAAAAGACGGAGGGCGCCAGCTTCTGCAAAGATGCACACAGCAATAAATCATCTCCACATTTTTTAAAAACCTCACTTTGAACAAAGAGGACATATGTTGTTGATAAGCACTGCATCTACCAAACAAAGTAAACAAGAAATTCTATTAAAAAGGAATTGGAAGCATACTGTTAAGTCTGAATGCTAGATGAGCAACAGTAACCATCTCAACATACATAATGCTATGGGAAAGGGGGAGCAAAAAAAAAAAAAAAAAAGCTTTTACTGATTTTTCTTCTCATTTGTCACACAATAGATAACAAGTACAAATAAACAAATAGAGCAGCATGAGGGGTTACAGGCAAGTGATGCTCCTGCTTAAGGAGTCAGATCATTCAAAGATACTCCTAAATCTAATATCTACAGAAATGAAGGGAAGGAAGCAGAGTAACAGCAGATTTATTTTTGATGGATTATTTCTCAGTCACTTATCTCAACAGTAATCAAAGGCATTCTGCAGCAGTAATAATCTCACGTAACCTTATGGAACATGGAAGAAATGCAACAGTATCAGAATCAACAGGACTGCATTTCTTTTCTTTTTCACAGCATCAGGAGATCTTTAGTAATTTGGAATGGCTTCAAAATTGCAGTACCTGAACAGAGTTCCTCACATAAACTTTTTAAGGAATGTTAGTGCAGAAATTAAGCATGTCTGCAACAGACCTCTGTTACTAAAGCACTGAACATGTGTGAGAAGAAAGAGATTTACATATGCATTCAAAGACTATAAAGGAAAAAATGTAAATATTTAGTGGATTACCATATGGAACACAATAGCTATATGGAATTACCAGACTGATGGAAGGACAAATGGAATAAGTAGATTCAAAATTAATATTATTACTTCTGCTCCTAGGCAACCACAACGTGGATAAGAAATAGCAAAAATAAACTACCTTAACACATATAATAAGAGTTCAAATACTCAGGAAATTCCTTTTCCCTTATTTAACAAGATGTTACAAGAGATAAGTCTTTCAATTAACATGAACAAAAATTAAGCCACTGGTTTATATAGAAAATCTATTTTTTGGCATCCATGTATAAACATTTCCAGAAGCAGAAGATTCATTCAGTGAGCTAAATGGACAGACATAAAATATTTTGCTGGCATGACACAGTGAATAAATAACTAAAAGCCCAAAAAAGCAAAGAGACAACATGATACGGGCCTATGCAGCCATAGAACTCATTTCCAATAACCACATTTCAGCATGCAGCTTAGATCATATGTAGGATTTTCTTGTTTCAGAGCATGCAAGATTGATTATTATGGGCTCAATTGTCCCATACGCAGGCAAACAACATGTAAGGAATAATTAAATCCGCAAGGCTCCCCCCACAGAGCCTCCTACACATGCTTATACTCAGGCAAGGGAAAAATGGGGTCCCTCCCAAGAAACAAAAGCACAATATTACATGAGAAGTCTGAGACCATCTGCACAGTCGTGTGGCCAGAGATTACTTCTTCCCCTCACTGTGTGTAGGGCAACCTTTCCCACCTCTACTCTGAGCTGCATGTGGGGTAGCTGAGCTTTAGTTCCCAGCCCACTGACAAAAGAGAATAAGAGACTGGGGGTTTCTGAGGTCCTCATTACCCATCCTTACTGCCTTCATAGATAAGCCACTTTAAGATGTAATTCTTAATACCCCATATGCAGAAGTTTGTTGTGCCTGAGTCATCTTGAAATTCTGCATAAGTCCACTTGTACTCTTGCTAGGCACAATCACTCTGCTTTTATCCATCTCCCAGGGACAGAGGCAAGGATTTTTTTTTTCCCCTGAACCATGGAGACCATAGGGAAAATGCAAGGCCTTACCCACACATATCCCAAAGATTCCCATGAATTAACAAGTAGATCATTGGCATTTTCTGTTTCCTATTTGCTTTCAGCTAATTTGAGTTTCTTTCTCCTTGCCTGAGGTAGAAAGCTTGAATTGTGAAGAAAAAAAAGTGCTTGACCTTAACAGGATATACTTTTAGTGTAAGGGAGCATCAAGGACTCTTTCCTGGCATCTGAGAAGGGGGTTACAATTAACGCTTTTGCTGGCTCATTTTTTCCATGCAAGGCCTGGAGGGGAACTCCAGCATTTTTCCACTTATAACAAAGCATTAATTCTATTTACAGCACAAATAACCCACAAAATAATGTTTGGATGGTCTCTGACTTCAGTATCCCTGAGCAATTTACAGAAGCAGAATTGTTTTTTTCCAAAGTGCTCTATTTTCAAGCCGACATGAAGTCTATTCAGAAGCAATGATTTCAGAATCCTGCCTGCTCTCTGCCACCTTATCAAGCTGCCTTTCAGCTTCCTGAAATATTACTGCTGACATAAAGGTACTACTAAGATAGAGCTTGATCCAAGCTAACCACAGAGAACAGAAAGGCTCCCACTGACTTTCGTGGGCATTAGATTTGGTCAAAAACAGTGAAAGTACCCAGAGGATGAAGTCACACTGATCTGATTTTAGACATCATTTCAGTATGGCCCTTAAAAATAGGTCTAATTTCAGGTATTACACTCTTTACTTTATGCTTGACTGGCAGGTACTCTGAGCCAAAATTCAGCTTAAGTTTCAATCTTTACTTACCTGCAAATTCAATAGTAAGAGGAGCAACAACAAAAAAGTAAAAATCGAGAGAATATTGCTTCTAAATAAAGCAACACTATCATGCCTAACTGTGCTAACTACTGAAAAGGAACACTTGACTCACTCAGCACATCCACCACAGAGTGAGCTTATCACTGCTGACATGAGCTTTACAATATAAAAGACTGTCAACAACCTCTTCTTACAGGCTGTATTTGTGAAATGCAAGATGACCTCGGGCCTATCTCCAGGAAATCTTCAACTCATCTCTATTCTTCAGAAATAATCAGCAGTCATTACCTTCCAGGTTCAATCAAATCTTGTTAAATATTCTCTAGTGGTAGATAAATTGGTCAAACTTCCAATGCAAGGTTCATATCTGGACCTCAATTCTGAACAATATTCAAAAGCTAGAAATGTCTGGATCCCAGGGTTTCACTTAAGTGTGTCTGGAATAAATCAAATCTATAGTCCAGCTTGCATTTCAGCTCTACATTTTCCAAGTTGTTCCAATGTAGTGTTTTAATTTGGATCAACTGATACTTCTAGTAATTTCAGGTGCTCAAATCTCTTCCAAACTCACACGTTTAATAAAATCCTTTCCTTGAAATGTGAAATGTTTGAAAAAACAAGTTTAACTCAAAATCTGCAATACGTTCTTGTGAGCTACCATTATCCAACCACACTGATAACTATGAAATTGTGTGTGTATACGTGCATACACCAAACATGAAGAGAAGCCCTTATTTTCAGTAGTGCAGGTTAAGATCAGCTGCCAGGGCTAAACATCATCAACAGGCAGAAACTACTGTTGACAACAGTTGACAACACTACACTGTTTTCTAATAAACCAGATTAATCGCACTTGTTTGATGTGCTTGGGTGCTGCTTTTTGTACTGTTGCTTAAGAGAACTGTTACTACAACAGAGAAAGGGTTCAGAAGTACTGACAGAAAAACACAGAAAAGAAGGAAGAGGACCAGAAATTTGTCAGAGCTCCACACCTATAGCTGCCAGTGTCTCTGGAGTGTTCAGTCAAGAACAGAAACAGAAACACATTTTCACACAGCCTGGAAGTGGGAACTGAGGAGCCCTTGAGCCCAAATGTTTATCAGCATTTGCTAGCCACAAGCTGATGGGGGAAGAGGAGATGCTGGCCAGGCCCTTAACAGGACCCTGTCCAGAGCCTTCCTGCCCTCAGCAGTGCTACAGAGCTCTCCCAGGGCCAAAGAGCCTCTGCCTTCGCATGGAGAGATGCACCATTACAAACTCAAGCTAGTAGATGTAGCTCACTGGCTTACTAGTATTGAGAGCCTTTTTCCATGCCTGCTTTCTACAGGTTTCTGTTGTGGTCTCTTGATCATTACAAGACCGTGAGACATGAGAGTTGCTCTATTTGCAACATAGCAGTTCATTTGGCAGTAACAGGCAAAACGTCTTTTCTTCACTGTCTCTGAAATACAAGAAGCTATGAAAAAATATAAATAGATGCATGTGCATTTCCTAAAGATGGGATTACAGATCAGACTTGGTTCCTCCAAAGACTAATCTACAAACATAGTCTCTAGAGGAGGCTGTCTCTTGTAAATGCAGGCGGGGCATCAAATTTGACCCATCACAACTTGTAGCACTTCCCGCCTGCTTTGTAACAGCATAAATGAAAGAAGAAGATGGAAGGCTCTTGAGAGATAGCCTCAGTTTAAATCACTTTCTGTGCAATGAGTGCGGGGAAATAGCAGTTCTGGTCTCCCGTTTGCCTTCTGTCATTTATTCTTATTGTCTGAGAAAATAATAAATAGTTATAAACAAGCTTCTCTCAAGAGTGATCAGGAGTGAAACCAATCTTTTCAAAATCTTGGAAGCTGGGTTAAATAAACATCTGAGTTCAAATGAAAAAAGAAAAATCAGAGGATGGCATTTCTGGCCAAGCATACAATAGGACTAAGAAAATACTATCATGTCATTAATCTAGGAAATTGAACTCTTGGTGACAATGAAAGTAACATTTACTAACCTGGAAATACTGTTTCCCTGGAGAAAAGCCTTGTTGGACTCTTCCGTCATGCACACATTTATACATTGTATTTAGAGATATCAATTAATCCTTTATTTCCCCATTATTGTACTTCTCACACTGTATAGAACACTATGCAATTACTTCTAGGAAGCCCATCAACAGCAACCTTTTTCCTGTGCTTGGCTTTTATTATACTGCTTTTTCCTCTTTCCTCCCTTGGGATTAGAAGCACAAGTTTCTTTCACTTTCCCTTATAATATAAGGGCTCAGAATTATTTTTCTGTTGTTATGTTGTACTGTATGAGGAGATGCAGTCATTTAGAACCCGAATGAGGTGAGAAATGAAACAGTAACCTTATCCCACGGATTGTAGGCTCCAGGTTTATTCTAGAACCAGAGGCTAACAGAGCAAAAAGATGAGCTTCTCAGCAAAACTGAGTGCTAAACCTCATGAATTCAAGTCTGACTGATTCTAAACTGTGAGGTCATCCATTAGATTTTTCTTTCAAAGGAACAGTAGTTTTTCCTTTTGAAAGGACAAATCACGCTCTTGTGGTACTTTAAAGCAAGCTTGTTGGCAGTGCCTACAAGACCACTTACTTGACAGACAACGGACACCATAATGATGATTGATCAGTCCCTTTACAACAAGAATAACTCCACTGAAATCTCTGCAATTATTCTTAAGCAAAATCAGAAATGGTGAAGAAAGGAGGAAGCAGGGTTTTTTTCTGCATTTCATTCATTCACTTCATAAGATTGCAACTGTTTGCCTGTTCCCTCTGTATTTTCAGCAAAGGCTGAACCAGTAAGCACTCTGGCGTGTACATGAATTGAGAAATTTGCATGTCAAAAGTACACGGATGATCTATGCAATTTACCTGAGTCAGGTAGAGAGCAGTCAGATTAAAAAATCTTCCTACTTCTTTCTAAAGAAAAAGGTTGTGTCAAATTTTTCTGAAGGCAATGGAGGCTATGAGAAATGATGGGATGTCTTTTTTTTTTTTTTTTTTGCCAGAGTATTTAGCTTTCAAGTTCATTCTGTCCCTTAGAATGCTTAGTATAAAGCTGACAAATGGAAGAACAAAACAAATACATTTCACTTACAGAACATTTATCAAGCAGGAACTCCATGAACTGAACAAATTCGAATTGTGGCAAACCTTCCACCCTCCAAAAAATACCCACAGCTGATGACTGAAGTATCAAAATTGCCTCATTTTCCCACTGAATACACTTGAAACCAGATGGGGTTCCCCAAAGACATATGGTCTGAGCTTTTACTCACATTAAAGCAAAATTCAGATCTAATTATTTTAATCCACCATAGCTAATCCTATCTACCTCAAAGTAACTAGCATAGTTCTCCTTCCTCTGCTCATTAAATGAGTAGTATCTACTCTGTTTTTCCTTGCTTTAAGAATTCAAGATCAGTAGTTCTTACGAGCAGCAATTCACTCCTCTACAGAACATATACATTTCTTCTTCTTCAGCTTCTGGGAGGGAAGTCCTCCATTTTGCTTTCTGAAGCTCTGTCTTAAGAACATGCATCCTTTGTTTTGTTTTTTGTTTAGGGTTTTGTTTTGTTTTCTTTTTTTTGTTTGTTTGTTTTGTTTTTGCAAAAACCACATCTGTGGAAGCTTTAGCTACACCACCAGCAGACAGAAGAGGAAACCCACACCTACAGTAACACAGGTCATTAATCAGTCCTTAAACTTATTGTCAAGATCTGGACTAAGTTCACAAGATCTGGACTAAGTTCACAGACTACTCAGCGTACATAAAGTTTTCACTGAACATCTGTAGAGAATTTGGGAGTCTACAGCACTTAATACAATTGATTTAGCTGAGATTATGTTAAAAAGAAAAAAGAATTTTTAGCCTACATATCTTGGTGTGTCTCCTTTTGACTTGCTTTAAATAACATCTGCCACCAGGCAAATTTTAATCTTTTTCCTCAAATCTGTCCTCAAACACTCTTTGTTGTCCTACTTGCTCCTTTTATTCTGCAGTAATTTCCTCATCACCCAACATCACATGGCTTCCAGATCATTTAATTTAGTTACATCCACCTCATACAAGCAAAAACCTAGGCTGCTGCAACTGGCTCCAGGGACAAAATCAGCTGTGCAAAATTGCAGTTCAATGGTGGCTTCACGAAAGACAGTCCTTCTTCACTGTGAAATACATAGTGTTTGCTTAACAGGATGTTAATGGTTGCAAAGGAAAGGATATTTTACAGTAATACGCAGACTGCTACCTACTGTAATGACATAAATTAAAGATTTAACTCATAATCGATGAGGGAAGATCTTTTTAAATCTTATTTTTGTTAGTTCAGATAGAAAACTGCATATTTTGTTAAACTGATTTGGTTCATCTTGTAGCTCCAAGATGTTCCAAGACAGCCAACTGAAACAAATACATTGTTTATTCATTATAATACCTATTTCCAAGAAATAGAATTTGACACAAATAAGAGGTTTACAAGCCATGAAAACATCACGTGTAAATGAACACATAAAAGTGTCAAATTCAGAAATCACTAAAATTAGCTAACAATGATAAAAACATTTACATAAAAATGATTTTGGATGAGACTTGCTGATATGCAACCGCTAATGTCCAGTGCAAAGAAAAAAATTCAGCACTTCAAGATCACATCCTCAGGAAACTGAAAAACACTCAAACTATCAAGTCCCCTCTCTGATTTTACCATCGATTCTATCCTAGTACTTTCATTTGAGTTTTTCCTAATAATACCTATACAAGTGCAATTTCAGCAGCAGATCACAAAAAGAGGAAAAAAGGATTATGAAATTGATAAAAATTGTTGCTTACAAAATAGAGTTAAAAAGCAAAAATCAGAATTAAATGCTGGTCACTCCTGTGGCCAAACACACTCACTGCTGCCATATGTAAGTCACCTTTGAAATGGAAGCAAAAGCAGCTCCAAATCCTCCCATCCTTTTGAAACTCTGCTTCCAAATCTGTACAGGATTTGAACACAGTGAAAATCCACAACTAGAGATATCAGGTGTTAGTCTGATTTTCTACTACCAAAAATGAGTTCCCACTTAAAACTTTGGTTCCCCACCAGAGAGGTAAGTGGCTTGATTAGTTCTGCCCTTCTTTCCCACTTGTATCCCACGCCACACATGAAGGTAAAACAATTGCATAACAAATATCAGATGAGATGGCATTTACCCTTCTGTGCCTGCACAAGAGCTGCAGCCAGTCACGGGGCCTCTTTGAAGAAGCACTGTGTGAGGAAGCAGCCCTGGGAACACTTTTCAGAGCTGCTCCCCTCAACGTGGGTCAGCAGAGGCCACAGCTGGAAAATGAGGTCAAAAGGAGGCTGGTGCACAGCTGGGTTGCAGCGTGCTGGAAGACGAGCATATCCAGTCAGAAGCACCCAGCCAGCAGGCCGTGGAGGCAGCAGAATTCCAAGGTCATCCGAAGAAACCCTTTTGCTCTGGCCCTGAGATAAAGCAAGGCAGCAGTTCTCAGAAAAGTGCCTGCTGCAGGGGGAAATAGGATGGGAAGGAGGAGCAACAGATCCATCCCACTGCCTCCTCCTTTTCAACTCCAGCTGCTTGCTGGAGCAGGGGGCTTCATGCATTTGTCACAAAGGAACAACGCTGCCACAAAGAAATTCCTAATTTTTTTACGTCACTCTGCTTCCTAATGTAAATAACCTGAATAGCAAACCAAAAGGCATGCCAGCATTCTACATAGCAAACGTTATCAAGAAGAGCATCCTCAGCCTTTCATCTAAAAAAACAAAACAGAACAAACAAGCAAACAAAAAACGACAAATAGCTTAAGAAGTGATATTTGTTTTTGCTCTGCTCTCTTGAATCTTCTTGACTATGTCCAAAGGAAAGTATTTTAAGGACACTTCAAAATACACTGGCACATTTTTCATGGTGGAGTGCTATTCTTTTGCTCCTCATTCCTATGACAGACAATTCCAGGAAGCTGCAAGTCCTGAGATCAGCCTCTTCTGTAAGCACAGTCCAGCAGCAAGGTCAAAAAGGGAACAGTAGCCATAAATGAATTTTCTATGCTACTTCCAATTCTATTTGTGTGGGGTTTTTTGCCTCATTCAGTCAGCTTGTATGGAAGACTAAAGAAAACATGCAGCACCTCTCTCTCAAAAGGGAAGCATTTATACACTTAGATTTCAAAGTCTGCCCTCCCCTTTCTTTTTTTTTTTTTTTTTTTTTTAATTTCTATCTTTTTTTTCCTAACGCTCTTATTCCTTCTAGAGAGCAATGAGGAGAGAAGCGCACATGCATGCACGCACACAGATACACAAACAAAGGGGGAAAAAAAAAAGGGAAAAAAAAGGAAGAGAAGTGATATATCATGATCCCAGCCAGCTTCCTGTCCTGGTTTGCATCAACGATGTCATGAAATGAAGAATGACATAATATGCAGTGGTTCTCCCTGGCTTTGAAAAACATATGTTCAGGTGGCACATACACTCAGGAGTACTGCAGCCAGACAGAGCATGATTGCAGCGTGTAGAGTTTCCATTTGTGAAAACCTCAGAAAAGCATTTGAAGCACAAGTTTAACACATCATTATCCTACCAATGTCCTGTATCTTTAACTTCATTTCTGACCTTTTCACTTCATGGCAACTTAAAGGAGTTTATGCAAGTTTATATTAAATTACAATCACACATTTTTACAATTTCCTTGAAGATGCAGAACTGGAGGGGTACATTAAAATCCACTGATCATAAGAAATGTTATTTCAGTAGGTAAGTCATTATCCTACAGTTATCCCCTACAGTTTCTTTTGAATAACAGCAAGTATGAGACACACTTGAGACATGAGACATGTATTTCTTTTCATGTATTTCTTTTCATTTAAAAAAAAAAAAAAACCACAAACACTATACTCAATTTCTAGTGAATCAGAAACATAGAACACATGAAAAGTGCACAACGCCTTGACATGCACACACCCTATTAAAACGAGCAATGAGTCTTGCTTAGAAAACTTTGTCCTTGCCATCTCTAAGCTTCTAGGCTTGTGAGCAAAACTGGAGACCAGACTGACTTCTGATGTCTGGATACATTATCAAACTCTAGAAAAGCATCTTAGAAGTCAAAAGTTATAAATTTACAAGGAAATAAATCATCAGTCTTCTTTGAGCAGTGGAACCAGTGAGGATAAGACTTCTTTTTGTTTTCATACTCTGTGGAAGGAATAAAAGATCTGCCACAATACTGACAAATCCGGAAACAATTTTAATATCACCTATTGCAATACCAATTCCTCCTTTTTCTTTTTATTCCTGAAGGTGAAATCCTGGCTAGGCAGAAATTAGCAGGAGGACAATTGCCATAGAGACAGGATTTCACTCCCACAGTGAACTCTCCTCAGATTATCTTGGAACAAACAGTTTCCCCAGAGCCATAACAGCATTAGACAAATGGTACAAAGCCTGTGCCTCCACTAAGCACTTTTGTGAGCAGCACCTGAGAGAAGGTTGGGTTGTACAGGGGTAGAAAAGGTAGCAAGGAGTCCAAGAGCCATCAGTAGAGCTTGGAACTACTTTCTCCTCAAATTTTTTTCCAAAAATCTGAACTCATGAAGGAAGTTACATCAGAAAACGTTTGGAAGCCCACAGAACAACGTTTGAGAAACAAAGCAGAATTACCTGATTGCTTTCTACAGACTAACTGCTCTATTAACATTCACTTCATCATGGTCTGTACATTTTGCAAAGACCATTGCAAATCTCAGCATTGTCATGTTACCCCTACTCCAGATAAAAGAAGTTGTGATTATAAATGAACCGGGAGCAATTTCATACATATGTATCACATACAAAAAAATAAGAATAATAAATAAAAAATAATAAATAAATAAATAGAAATAAAAATAAAAAGCCCTCTCATTTTAACTGTGAAATTCTTTGACAGTTTGCATAAGAAATGAGGTCACAGTATCTGCTTACCTGCCAAAATCTCAGTAGTCAGATGAATTCATCTGAGAACTGGGAACCTCAGCTCCTAAACTTGTCATCAAAGAAAGACCTGAACCCAAGTCCTTGAACAGAAGAGTGCACAGACTTTCCACATGGACTGGTCCCTCTTCCCCCTCCTCCCCAAGCACTGCCAAGCATAGCAACTTGTTTGGGAGCCTAAGGTCTGCAGGAACGACTCTAAGCCAAAGCACTTCACTTTTTACAAACATTCACTCTCTGGATATAACTTTTTTTATTATTATTTTATTTTGTAGAGAAAACTATTCCAGCTGACTGATATTGCAGTATTACATGATAGTACTGCTAGTGGCCAGCAACCAGCATATATAACTTCTCTTCTTTTAATCATTGGCAATCCTGATTAGTTTTTCTTTACTAATGTCTGAGAAGGCATTTGAGACAGACAAGAAGATCAGACTATCACCTCTTAGCAGCCCTAAACTGCTGAATTCCTAATTTTGGAACGGATCAAGTTATTTTATATGTTATTTCCTGCATTATGCGGCCATTAACTGGGAGTTGGAGAAGCTGTAGACTGGGCAGGAACCAGGGAGAAGAGAAATGATAACACTCTCCAGATGATGACTTTCACATGGCTGCAAAAGTTTCACAAAACTCAGTACACGTGCACTGTATGGGGAGGGGGTGATGGAGAGGAGGCAATAGCTATAAGTCTCACTCCATCCTGCCCAATAAATCTGTGTCTAACAGATCCCCACAGGCCTGTATATCATTTTGTCTTTTTGTAATTAGGAGAACAGCTGCAATTCCTTGGCCAGAGTCCAGCCAAGATTCCCATGCTCCTTCTATAAGCTTCTCCAACAACCAGTGCTAAGAAGCAAAAAAAACAAAGACAGAATTTAGCATGTGGCAAACTCTTCCATGTGTGACCTCTATACCATGTAACCTGCGAATCTATAGCAGAATGACTTCCTGTATAAGGTCATGACAAGAAAAAAAAAAAGATTCTGGGCAGTCTATGGACATTATGTCCTACCCAGCCTTTCTACTTCAGCCAGCGCTCCAAACATCATCTCCCACTTCTATTCAACTTTAATGAAGATGCACTGCCAGTGCCAGGATAAATATGTACAATCTATAGCAGAGTTTTCCTTGCTTAATTCCAATGATAAAGCAGTCTGTTAAATACTTACTGGAGGGAGGAAGGTTTCCCCACCAAAATATTTTCACAGTGCATGAGAACTTAATTCCAGCAGCAGGGAGAGGCCAGTATCAGAGAGAACTTACTTCCCTTTTCTATGTTTGAGACAATGAAATATAGCTGCCTGCTTTCCCTTCCTCTTTTCCCCAATAAAAAGAAAAGTTACTCTTTTAGGAATTTGCTGGTATCTTGAGACTTGTCATTGGAAGTAATAATTGCTTGCAAGAAGCTGGAAATAAAGAATAAATCTAAATTGTGCATGCCAATTTGTCCCCAGTGAGCTTAGGAACAGAAATATGAACTGCTGTCCTGCGTATCTTCCATCTGCTGCTTCTCCTATTTCCCCCTGGAATGCTCCATTTAAAACAAAAAAAGAAATAAAAATCAAAGATCAGAATGATTACCCAGTAAGCATTGAATTTCTGAGCTATATGGGAATCTAAGATGCAGGTTTTATTAAAGCTTGGGAACTGAGTTTATTTTCAAAGCTTGGCATTCTTTGAAGATTCTTTTTTTTCAGAGAAAGGTAAGAAACTAGTACCCAGGGTGAGGAGGCAATGCAACACCAGGGGCTGCTGCAAAGCTGCCAGGAATCCCCCACGGCCACTTGTAGTAGCAAGGGAAGGAAAACTGACCCATTCAAGTCCATGATCTTAAGGAAGAAACATTGGAGACACTCCTAAATCCACTCTTATTACTTACTTATTTCATGATAAAGTTTTCTTTCACAATTAGGAAGCAATACACTGCCCTTCATTGCATGAGAATATTTCATTGGTAACCTATTTCTGAAAACACTGGACAGGGCTGATGTAGCTTCTCATCAGTACAGCGAGTAGCAGTGCAGACACTAGAGGACCAGATCATAGCTCCCTCCTGCTCTTGTCCCCACTCCCACTTCTCATTTCCTCACTCTGTCTTCAATCACAACCATGGCATAAGCATCAGGGAGCAACATTCAGTGTTAGATCCAGAGCTTCTTCCAACCTAAGGAAATGGATAACAAGTCATATTTTAAACAAATCTTGAGAAGAGCACTCAGAGAATAGGAAAGAACAATACAAAAAAAAAAAAAAATATGAGCAGTGAACAACCATAGGTTCTGCTCAGCCTCTCAAAATAGAGATCAGACAGCATAGTACTTTTCTGCAGGATACAATGGGGGGGATCACACTCCACGCTCCTACAGAAAGATTTGATGCTCTGCTATTGCAAGGAAAGCCTAAGTAGTCAGAAGTTTTCAATGGAGAAGAAGAAAGGACTGCAAGGAATAATGAGTAACTCAACAAGGCAGCAAGCATGCTGGGCTGCTACCAAATCAAGAGCATACTCACAAAAAAAATCTATGCCATGATGTGATGTTCACCAGCAGGATAGTGACCTGAAGACTGCCAGTACAACCACTGCCAAGCAGGGAGTGAGCATCATTTGTGCACAAGGCACCAGCTCTCAGCCTTTCCTGCACATCTGTAATTCAATGCACAGTCAGTTTTAGCCCTCTAAAGCTGCTTCAAGCACACTGCATTCAGAATGGCAGCTAACACAGAGAACACTAACAGGAGTGGGAAGGGGAATCAGAGAGACTGGGCCCCACCTATGCCCCAGGGGGTACCAGGGTATCCAAAATTACCCTAAAGAAGTTAGCTGAAGGCTTATGTAATCAATTTGGTTCGCTGCTCAGGGTGTCCTTTGCCCATCATTATTCATCACTGCCCTCCCTAATTCACCATAAAGGAATTCCTGAGGAAGTGCCTCTCTGTCAGGAAGGCTCTGTTTATCCGAAAGAAAGACCAAAAAGCACCAATAATTGAATGATTTGACTTGGCATGGAATGCTTAATTTAAGTAGATCTCTTTAGCAGAGCAATAGCTTCAGGGGAGAAAAAAGAAAAAAGAAAAAAAAAAATGAGAAAAGCAAAGGAAAAGAACAAGAACATGTAAGATCAAGACTAATAAATTTTCTTCTAATTAGCCACTAGAAGACCAGATCTGATAACGAAGAGAGGTGCTCAGTATTAACTGCCATGAAAGAAACCAGTCATCTTGCATACCATGAGTCCTCTTGCAGGAAATGCATTTCACAGCAGGCAGAACTGCCTCAAGTTCGGTACTGCTCTGCCTGACTGCTGCTTCTGAATCCTCTGCTGAAGAGCTATGGGGGATGACACAGCCTTTCCAGCACAGTTGCCTTTTCCCTACCCTGTTCCACAGCAGCCCCTTGCTTGTTGCCTCTGGCTGCAGATAAGCTCCTGAGGCCACTGCCCTGCTCCTGGTGGCCCAACAGATGCTTGCTTCTCTGAGCTTCTCTCACACAAGGAGAGTGGCCTCAAACAGGCAAGTTCCCTTCCTCACCATTTTCTGTTCCATCTTATCCCCACTCCAAACAACCACATCAAGAATACCAGCTGCTGTGAGGCAAACAAATCGATTGTGTTTGCAAATGCTTTCAGGGATCAAAATAATACTTACAAAGCAGAGTGGTATAAGATATTGAATAGAGCTTATATTGTCATATTTGGGTAATTTCTGCTTAACCTTTCTTTTTTCCCTCAGTTTCAGAGAAGGGGTGATAGGCCAAAGTTGCAGCAGAGCCAGAGAAGGAAAGGTGTACATTTAAAGTACTTCAACTCTAACCTAGTGATTACTGTACAAGCCTAGAATTACATTTCCCAAAGCATAACAAAGGACAATACGAAACTGACACTAAATGAGAGGACATTTGATAGAAAGCCAGAGAAAAAAATGGAAGTGTGGCCCACAAGTTTTATAGCATAATGATCTCTTTCTGATAGCATCTTCCTCTTTCCTGCAAAGTCACAAGAAAACATAGGTTGCATAGACAAAAATAGATATTCTTCTACCGCAGCCACAATATCACTGAGTTTAGCTTTTGTTACTAGTCATATCTCTTTAAAAAGTGCTATTATAGGAGCCGTTTTCAAGCAATCATTCCACAACATGCTGTTTCTGGCCTGTACCATATACTTAATGTCACAGATGCAAAATAATCTTTTCCAAATTTTTTGAAGAAAAACTTCACACTCCATCAATTAAAGCAGGAAATGGAATGTTAAAGAAAAAGCACAAGCTCAGATTTTCCATAAAACTCTTACTATTAATACACCCAGTTTCACTCCATGCTGTGTTTATGATTAGAAGCTTTTGCGGAAACATCAGCTGGTTAATAATCATCCACATCTGTCACAGTACTCCATTTATGCCTTAGCCTACATCCTTCCATTGTTTTATTAGCTACCTTCAATAAATGATTGTCAGAATTATTTCCTCTCCATTTGCAGAAATAATTTAAGGATGAAAGAGGGGGGATAAAAAACAAAAAAGAAAAAAAAAAGTGATGGCAACTTCTAGTACAATTGGAATGACAAATAAAGATTTTTAAAGGTCTTGCATGTTTTCCTTCAGTAAAACAGAGTACTTATTAACTACATTTTACAGCCCAACTCACCCTACAAGTGTTTATGGGTATGGCTTGAATGGCCATAGTAGGAGGTTTGCCCCTGGACAGAGTTCATGTCAGGAACAATGCTCAGTAGAGGTGGTGGGAGAGGGCATGGTTACCTCATCCACCAGCATGAAAGGGCTTCCAGCCATCATGCTGGTGACCGGAGGGATCTCAGTAGGGCTGCAATCAAAGCTGCACCGTAGAGGCATTTATAATTCACAACTGCATAGCTACCTAGTCTGCAACAGGCTAGAAACCCAAAATATCTGCAGATCTTAAATAAATTAGGTAAATGCACACACCTAATTGTGCAACCTACAAAATCTGTAATGAAGACCTATATATCCATTTTGTCTTCTTCTCAATTGAAGTGTTGAAGGGTAATTTTTAAATGCATATTTTGCACATTTTGTCCAGGCTTCTCACAACCAGTATCACCAAAAGCCCTCTTACAGTGTTCAAAGTCTCTATATTGTTGACTCTGAAAGCCCTGTCACAGTCCGTGCAAGGAAAAAAAAAAAAAAAAAAAAAAAAAGAAAAGAACTCATGCCCAACCCTCACGCCTTTCCCACTGTCTGACATCCTGCAGAGGGGTAAGCAACTGAGGCACTCTGCTCTGTGCCAGGCTGGGCTCAAGGGTAATGTTACCCATCACAAGATAAGAAAACAACCAGTGCTATTGAATGTTAATGAATGGTGATGATAACAGAGGTAACGTTACCAGTATCAGACGTCCTTCAAAAAGCCAGATTGCAGAGCTGACCAGAGGGAAAACATATTTCCATCCAGTAGCTGAGAAACAAAGATGATTCTTAAATATACATAACATGCCTAAAAACAATCCTCAATCTGCTGGAAACTTTCTGCTGAAATTACTCAGCCAATCTCGTAAAAAGTCATTAAGAATACGCAAACGATGTCACAAGCAGCCTGCAAGTCAGGCTGGCTTCTGATGATGCCTGCTGCGTATTAAGGCATTTGATGCACCTAAAAGCACTAAAAAGGAAAGAAAACAATAATAACATATGAAGCATCATCTGAGCATTCATTTGTGAGCAAGATAAATACTGGTTTCTCAAACCTCATGTTTTGTTTTGCCATTGAAAAAGGCAGACTCTACTTCAGTTAATTTTTCTGAGTGCTTTAACTAATCAAAGCTTTAAACACCAACATTTGACTAAGAGAGAAGAAAGCATGGAAACAAAACAGCATTGTTTTGCATGGTGTTGAGCAGGAGAAACAGCTGTAAAGTACAAATGATCTATACAAGAAAACAGCATGTTCTGTGCCAAGATGGAAATCGCTATTTTCACCATAATTCACACTCTGCGTGTTAGGTCTCAAACAGATCTTCCGAGAATAACACCTGATGACTTATCCCTCTTTTAATAAACAAAACATTAAGAGTTGTTCTCCCTTCCCACCCTACAGAGACAACTCAGACCTTTGAAATCTCCTGAGAAACAGCGACAACCTTTTTCACAGTTTTATCTCAGAAAAAGTGTTCATGTTTACTAGTCCATCTTTATACAAGAATAGAAAATGCCTCAGGTTTTGCTCCATAAGCAGAGGTAGAAGAGTATGCTACTTGAAGCTGACTTTGGGCTATGTATGCATGCAGGGGAATAGGGCTCCTTGCCTGAAAACACAAGACTTGCTAAAACAAATGCCTTTGCCAACATACATGAGAAGAAAGAGAAGAATAAGAAAAAGCCAGAGATGAGAGTATGCTCCTTGCACTCTAAGCCAAGAGGCAACAGCATCACTCTCCTTGTGAGATGTATTTGTATTTGGACTCTGCTCCTCCAAGCACCATAATCACCTCATTTAACCCACCTCTAGGACCTTCTGAGGGAGGGAGATGCAGATGGGTATGCTCCACAAGAGCTAGAGCTATTGCCTGGGTAACTATTTTGCAGAAGAAAACCACGAAAGCAACAGCATCTATTCAGAATCATAATGTCCTTGTCAATGCTTCAAAATAGTTGGAAAGAAACATTCAGTTCCTGCACATTCACTCAAGTGATAAGTCAACACAACTAGTTCTGTACCAACAAATAAGAAAATGTTAGGCCTTGCAGTGTGCTACAAGAAGTATCTAAATTCCGGGTTTACATAAATTTCACTGTAAGTAATGAGCATTGATAAACTATAGTTACAAAAATTTAAAACATACATAAAAAACTATAAAGGCTGGCTCAAAAGACTGTCTATGCTGGAAACTATTCCCAGCTTTAAGTTCACAAATTAATCCAAAATTGGTTTGTGCCTCTGATTATCTTTCACTTATCCAACTCCAAACTGAAAAGAATGTTATTTAACCTATCAGGGACGAGCTGTTAAGGGTTCTTCAATTAAAAAGCAGGTCTAACGAGGCCAGCCCCATTAACATGCAGGATTATTTCTTTGTAAATACAGCATGTGATCTCCTCTATATTAGCATCACTGCTCAACAGATGTAGCATATTCTGCAAATCAGAGATGAATTATAAACTTCAATATCTCTAAGTATTTTTGTTCACACAGTCTATCAAGAGGCATCTCAACAGAGGTGTGATTCACAGCTCTACAGGAATGTTGCTGAAAGGTTTTTGCTATCAACTGTGAATGTTGATAATTGTACCACTGCTGAGAATAACTTCCAAGAAGGCAGTACTTAATAAAAAGCACAGGATGATAGATTGCAAAACAAAAAAGTAATAAAAAAGTACACCCTTTTTTTTAAAAAAATGAAAGAAAAAAAAAAGCAACAGTATTAGCACAAAGCATTTGCGTGCCATATCTGTGTCAGACAAACGCTTTCCAGCACTTCACACACCAGAACAACGGCTCCCAGAGTGACAGAAACAGCACCATCCAAGAACTCGACAACATTAACATTGCAAGGTTTCCTGAAACCACGGTAAGGCACAAACAATGGGCAGAGAAGCCAGTCTCTATCTAGATGCCATGAGATCAGCATGCAAAGGTCCCTAATTGCTCCTACCTAGGGATGACTCACGTGTGCTCCAGAAGCCTACGCCTGGCTGAGGAGCAGGGTGGACTTGGACTGAGTTCCTGCATGCAGTGTGAGGAGGATTCAGCTCCTCTGATCCTGGCTATATTTGTAAAATCAGCTGCCACCTGTGTTCCTGATGTGGGTAAAGTAATGACACAGGCCTCTTGGAGGCTGTGAAAATGCAAGAGATAGCAGAGACGGCATTAGTTTCCTCTTTCTGAGTAATGTTGTGTCCAAATCACACGCATTCCTGCTCTCTCACTATGGAAGAACAAGTTACAGAGTTGTGTTGTTTGGTTGTTGTTTTTTTTTTTCATTTTCCAACCGCTGCTTTTCCTGCCAATTAGCCTTTCCTCTTTTGAGAAAAGTTACAAATCTTACAGCAATTAAAAAAAGCAAAGCAAAACCCTGTCTTGAAATAACTCTTCCACTTTCACAAAGATAAGAAACATCTGCACATGCGGACATCATAAACCACCCTCACAGATATTGCCCCACCAGGTCATTCAGGTACATGACAACCTGAGAAATGTGGGGGTGCCACTGAGCTGTCCAAATTGCATGCGAGCTTCGTCTCACTCTTCACAGTAGCTCCTTACTCTTACTTGTTGAGACCAAACAAACTACACCATGTTTTGACTTTCTTTCATGCGATTCCTCAATTTCTTTTTTAGCCATTCTTTTCCATCACATTCTCTTCCCATCCCTCTTGTACTTTCTTGTACTTTGTACAGCAACACCACAAATTGCACTTGTGGCACAACTGTATGTCTCCAACCATTCCAACCACCCAGCTCCCCCCACACGTTCATCTTGTTGCACCAGTTGGCTTTCATGACCAGGTCACTAGGGAACACATAACATTTTTTGCCACAGCTATGTTCTATAAACCTTGCCTAGCAGGAGAGAACATCCCAGCTGATGCCTGGAGACAGCCAGATGGGCCATGCTGTCATCCTGGGTTTTGTGTAGGCTTTCTCCCACTCGCATCCTTGGACTTCAAGTTCTTCTGCCCACCCAGACTAGCAGGATCAGCTTCTGTTACTTTCCTTTATTCCCTCTGTGCCAAGGCCTGAAAAACAGCTTTGGATAATCTTCCAAAAACTATTTTTTCTTTCACTGTAACAGTTTATTAAAGAAAGAAAAATGAAGCAGTCAACATGAACTATCTATTACAAAGAGCACTGACACTCAGAGCAGACATTAGATGAAGACTAGTTTCCCTGCAACTTTAGGTTATCTGTAGCTAACTGCCTCCCTCTCTCTTCCAAGCATAACACACAGTGACACTCAAGCAGGTTTGCCTTTTGTTTTCCCCTCTGGAAATAGACGACAAGAGCAGTCTTGTTCCATCCCCCTTGAAGGTGCATGCAGCCCCAGAGGCAACACACATCCCCATGAAGCTGTAGTACAGAGGAAGCAGAGCTGCCCATCAGCCTTTGTGGGGACCCCCTGTGGGACCCCCCTCTCTCACCTACCCATTCAGCAGAGTTGCATCATGACCTCAGCCACTACTACTCGCCGCTGCATTGCACACCAAGTGGTACTTCTCAAAATGCTCTGGTGTCTGAACAAAACTGTCCAAATGCTTTCTCAAGCAGGAGCTCAAGAAGGCCATGCTAGCAGACCCATCTCCATTTCAAATGGGAGGGAAATCCCTCAAAGGAAGAAATTTTAATTTGCAGGGGTTTGGTGCAGGTTTGCAAGCATTCACATCCAATTAAACAAGTGAAGGTACTGTAAGAATTTGTAAATGACATCTAGCCACGATCTTCCACTTTCCATCTAGCAGTGTCCAATTCCATACCTACATGTTATGTTACTGAATTTAAGCAAAACACGCCACTGAACACGTTCTTGATCTTTATCAGCAAAATAACAATTCCATCCTTTCTCTATTACATTGGTGTAATTAACAACAAAATTAAGTCAATTTCCCATTTATCTGAAAAGCCCACCCTACAAATAAGTCACAAAATCAAACATCACAATGTTTGCATGTAGAAAAAAAGTGACAAAGTTTGAAAGCAGTTTTGTAAATAATGTCCTTAAATAAATGAAAATGAATGTACAGCTGTTCTTCCCATGCAAAATGTAACTTTTTGTGTTTTTTATGGTTGTTTTTTTTTCCTTTTCTTTTTTGGAATTGTGCGCAAAGGGAATAGGAATGATGCTACAGCTAAAAAGATACAGGCACAAAATAATAGGAGTTGGCAACTTTTTAAACATAAACTTTTAAGCAATTGGATTTATCAAATGTTCTAAATAATTCTTTCATCAATATTGTTGGAAACTTTTAAATAACCAAACAACGTAGTTGTTTGGTTATTTAAAAACATAAACAGAATATATACTTTTTTTTTTTTTTAAAGGACAACTAAAATCAAGTTAACATAGGAAGGTTACACATACAGACCAATTAGCAAAAAAAAAAAAAAAAAAAAAAAGCAACGTGGAAGGGAAATGACGTATTATACCTTACAATGGTGCTAAAAGTCTCGAGTAACCTACCATGCCAAAATGAAACAAAAAACGTTTGTTGCAAGTGTCAGCAAGTTGGATCCATTTTTTAAAGGAAACACGCAAAAGCAATCATTTCAAAATAAATAATGCAGGGCTTGCAGCTAATGGCTTTGAATTTTTTTAATAGTATATTTACTTTCAAATAACTCCTTGAAATTTAGACTATGTTTAGGGGAAAATCATAGTATAAACTTTCCACATGCATTTTGTAGAAGTGTTTGTGGAAAACCATCCACTAGCTGACAGTACAGTCCTTACTTTTTCTAATGAAAATTGATCTTCAGGGCAAAGACAGCATTCTGCAGGACATACAAATACAGAATATTTTGCAATATTTTAGCTAAGAAGGAGCTACCACTATTTTTCTCTGAGTCTAGTCAAAGGTGGTAACTTTCTAATCAAGGTTTCCAAATCCTTTGAGTAATAAAACCTGTACTTCAGAATGTCAAAAAATTTTGACTAGTTAAAGGCAAGACTCTGAACAGGACTGCTAATAAACATAACTTTAGTACAGGAGGCAACTGTCAGTAACACAATCAGGTTTATGAACTCAGTCCCAGGAGTGTAAGCCTTCTAAGTTACCAAGGACAGAGGGAGAAACAAAAAAGCAGCAGCGGATGAAAGTTGACCCAGATCTTATTGATGGTAAAATCCCCGCTGTGTTTAGAGGTGCCAAGACCTTATCACAATTTTACACCATCACAACTAGCTAAAAAAATTGGAGCCATTTACTGCTGAATGCCACCTGCTACTGCCTGGCAAAGAATATCTAGGAAACTACACAGGGTGTATTACCACAGTGAACAGGGTTTTTCACTTACAAATCCAGAAGCGCTGTGCTGAAGTGGTACCGTTGTCCCTAAGTGTGCTGGGGGAGAGCCAGAGAGAAGAGACGGGCACTCTGAGCCCCTCCAGGCACAGCAGCAACCAGGGCAAGGATAGGTATTGCGTAGCTCCAAGCCATACTGCTGCAACTCTTCCCACAGGCTGCATACTTAATTCAGCATTCAACTATTCCACTCGTGCATTGTCTGGCCAAATGCATACAGAGAACAAGTATCTGCAACACCTAAGGTTTATTTCACCATTTCCTACAAGGACATTGAAAGGGGATCTGGACATTCAGGAGAATCTGTCTCTAGTAGCAAACAGCAGTAAAGATAGAATAATTTTAGTGGGAGCTACAGAAATACTGTAATCATGCTAAGCAATCTATCATGAAATGCAGCCTATTTTTATTTCTTGTCTTTTCTGTTCTTTGGATTTTTGCTTTGTTTTGTTTCTTTTGTGTTTAAAGAAAAATATGTGCACTAATGTTTCCTTTGGGGGGGGGGGGGGGGAGGGATAAGGGGAGGTAAAGGGAAGCTTCAGTCGTGTGATCTGTGTTATTCAGGAAATCAAACTAGGTGATCACAGTGATGACTTGTGGCCCTACGATATACAATACACTAATTCTAAAAACAAACAACAGCAACAACAACAAAAACACGCCAACTTAATTCTCAGCTTTTCCCCAAGGAATTTAGGAAATTCACCATCTAGGTTTTACTATAAATTCTAGGTTTAGGTTCTACAAAAGCCTTGGAAATAACTATCTGTTCACTTCCAACTTCTGTGAATAATCAAAACTTTGTTAAACGCTATGGCTTTTATTCCAATGCACAAAACCTGAAACCACTTTAATCAATGGGCTACATATAGTCTGGATAAATACTGATTCTGAGATTCTGGGTACACAGCCAGTCCTGCGCTATTTGCTAATACTTTGATCTAAATTCACATTATTTTAAGAAGAAATGAAAAATATTCCAGGCAGTAAAGAAATTGCACTCTATTAAATCTAGAGGATATACGCATTAGCTAAAAAGTCAATTTGTTCCAAAAGCATTTCAGAAGACAGAAATGCATTTAGACTTATCAGAAAATTAGATGCAAATATCCATAAATTTGTTATTTTGTTACTCCCGTAAGAATTCGCTCCTGGTTTTAGAGAAATCTACCACATATTAAATATATTTAATAGCATGAGTAGACAGCACTATTTTCTAATTGTGTACAAGTGTGTGTAACGTGTTACTTCATTTTCCATGGCAGCATTATGGTGTAGGTGATTTATGAACGTGTAACAGAAATGGCTATTCTGTAGAAATATCACAGGAAATGACACACAGGAAATAAAACAACACAGACATCTTACAATCATTTCCTAAACCTCTAGCACAGCAATCTGCTGAGCTCCTGAAAGAACCCAGATGCCTCTGACACAAGGAATGAGCAAACACCAAAAACACTTCCCACTCCCAGCACGGTTTCTGGGTCCTGAGAGAAGGATGAAGAAGACAAAAAGAAATTAGCTACCTGAAAATATTTACTGTAGGTGTTAACCATTTAATATTGTCACGGTTCACCTACAGTGGCTACAGATGAATGACAGGGATGCGCAGGGGCTGTGAAAGCAAGAAAACTGAAGATTAATGTGTGGTGAGTGCTCAGGTAGCGTGGAGAAAAAAAGAAATAAGAAAAAAAAAGTTAAAAATCACAGTAATCCTCATGTCAGATTGTTCCCATGTTCTCCTTTGCCATCTTCCCCATGAACCACCCCCAGCCAATATCAGTATCACCCCATTTGATGAGTTTTTCTGCTGCAGCCTTCACTGGTGCCCATGAGACTCTGCTGTGAGGCAGGGGACAATTCAGGAAAAACATTCCATATTCAGGTTATGACACTATAGCAGTAAATGCAAAGAAGCAGTCAGGTTTCAGTCAGGTTTTCCAATCTACGACAGAAAACCATATTCTGGAAGCCAGATGAATTCAGTAACATTTTAGCACAGATTTTTATTGGAGAATACTAGAACATAGCTTAGAAGGGTTCAAATTAATGCACGGTGGAGTTTTGCATTTTATCTAACCAAATTTCACCAGTTAAAAATAGTCAGAAAATGAAGAAAAATCTCAGCCTACTACTTCATTAACGCTCAATATTCTACCATTCATTCATAATCCTTTAATGGAAATTGGAATATGTGTCACATATACAAATATAGAAAACATTTACAAAATATATTAAAACATATATGACGTTAGTGCTCTACTCTAAAAATCACTGTAAGGTATCTTTACACTACCATTTGCAGGAAAAGAGTTCAACTATGCTATATGATTTTGAATACCACATAGGTATTAAGTAGATTACACTGATATAGATGTAAAGGTGACAACTGCTTGCAATTTTCTGCCTTACCCACTTGAAGAATTAGAAGAGCTGTTTCAAGACACTAATCAAGAGAACACCTACGTCATTCCATAACTAGGGTTTTTGGTTTGCTTATTTATTTTTTTGTGCATGTGTATTTGGTTTTGATTTGTTGTTGATATGATGCTTTTGGCTTTTACTTTTTGTCCATTCCTTAATTTTACCATGAAGATCACACAGCTAGTGAGTGTAACTTCAGCTTAGTAGCAAACAAACACAGTAGTGAAACTGGATTTGTATAAAAATCTATCCTTAAAAATAGTTTTAGCAAATTTCCAATAACAGGAGTAGAAAGAAATACCAGGTAAAATGAAACAGGCTTGTTGGGGTTTTTTTGGTTGTTTGTTTTTTGGTTTGTTTGTTTTTTCAAGGCAGTATGAGGTGGGTGGGGAGAATGAAATACTTTCACTAAAAAACATACTGTGATTTTTTGCCTTCAGAAAAAAGAATGCCCGCCAGTACAAGCTCATTTTCATATAGATTTTAAAAATAATAACAAGTTTTGAGAAAATCAGTAGAAAATTCACTGTGAGTAGGTGAATCATAGAATCACAAGGTTGGAAACGACCTGCAAGATCATCTAGTCCAACTGCCCTCCCTTTACCATTGCTACCACAAGCACTAAACCATATCACACAGCTCCTCATCCAGACGCCTCCTGAACACTGCCAGGGACGCCAACTCCACCACCTCCCTGGGCAGCCATTCCAGTGCCTGACCACTCTCTGAGAGAAAAAGTTTCTCCTCATGTCTAACCTAAATCTCCTCTGGCCCAACGTGTGGCCATTTCTTCGGGTCCTGTTTGTTGCCTGGGAGAAGAGGCCAAAACCCTCCTCATCACAACCCTCCTTCAAGTGAAACTTCATGTGCTATAAAATATATATTACTTTCTTCAGGTAAATGAAAAAGATGCCTAGTACTGTTACCTAGGAACTATGGAATCATGAAGTACACACATGCTGTGTAAATAATCAAGCCATCTTAAAACATCACAAATTTCCCATTGACTTCAATAGGGACATAATTTCATCCATTGTGCCAACTCATAAAGCAGAAAAGGGCAAAGAAAAAACTTTGAAATATAAATCTAAAAATAATAAATAAGTTTGCTTTAATCACTGCTTCTGATGGCTTTGATCTTCCATGCAATTTCTGCCCCTCCCTCTAATACACCAGCAAGCTGAAGGTTCAGTGCATAAATAGCTGATCTATCTTACATTACAACAGTTTTGGATCACGCCCTATCCTTTTCATTTTTTCAATTACCGGCAAAACAAAATACAATAAATCTTACAAACCTGTATTTTAATAATGCAGGAAGAGATCTACAACATTAAAGCTTAGCTTTGTGGTGACTCACGCAGTGACAATCTGGAGCACTGCATATCCTATTTTTTAATTTTATTTATTCGTTTTTAAGGCTAGTTCACTAGCAATTGGTGTGCAGGATACCATATCAGAGATACAGGACAATGGGTGGCAACATTTGTTTTCTATTCAAAATCTGTTCTGGTCACAAATGAAAGGGTGTTTTGCAATTATACTGCCACCTCCTCAGATGTACTTCAGAAACTTCAAAGGAAGAACACTTCTGGAAATCAAATGGCTTGGGAGGTCCAAAGGGAGGAATATACCTAAGGGCCAAATGTTTGTCATAAGATAATACATTTTGACAAGAGTTGTTACTCATTTACAAACTAACCACTTACGCGAACCTAGATAGCAACTGTGTCCATGTATGTAAACCAGAGCTTTCACACAATACCCAAATAAATTAGCTGAGGCTACATTTACCCGCCCAGTCAAGTAAAAACTAAATTAGGCAGTACTGTAGGAATTTGTACCAACTCACTGCTGCTATAAGGAAAGGCACTGAACTCCAGAACTACTGAATAATTTCTGCTTTTTCAAAATAAACATGTTATATTTATAAAAATCTTCAATTTCATACACCTAGTTTGCTAATACTAAACAATAATAATCTAGTTGAAAGCTGGACAAGAAAGTAGAATATTCAGATTTTGCAAATGTAAGCAACATCAAGACTGGACTAAGGTCTAAGTTTGTAACAGTCAATACTGAGATGCGATATTTTCTTAAAAATTCAAACATCTAAGAAAAGAAAATCCAAATTAAACTCTTATATTGCCCACAATGCTTTTGTGAGACCTTAAAGGTTGTGCAAGACATGAAAATGTGGACAAGAACTATTCAGTATGTTTTGAAGGGAGGATACTCAATATTCACTGTTCTTTATTTCTTTTTCTGTGTCCTGTATTTCCAAAATCATTTTACTATCCTACCTAACATTATCCTGTATTATACAATTAGTGATTTTGAAGTATGTCATTCTCCAGTATGAATGTGTAACATAGTTTTTAAGAAACTAGTTCTACATGTAAATTCATATGAAGATGTAGATGTGCCTTTGCACATAAACTCCAGATCTTCTGGAGATCATAATCTTATGGAGATCATAAACTCCAATCTTCTGAACTGATTCTTATTTGCAAGACTAGTAATGGACTACACACAGTAATAATACAGAATCTCAGCTAGATGTTTCTGTGACTGAATTGAACAAGAACAAAACGGTAGGTTCTGGATAATTGTCCAGCAGGGAGAAAACAGGACCAAGTAACATCGCCTTACACGAGCATCTTCCCACTGCCAGGTAGTAGAGATCATGCGGTCAACACCAAGGCTCTCAAGGCTACTGAAAGAGAGGTTTTGGATGGACTCTAGGACAAAGGTGGAACTTCCTAAATAGGAATGGCATAGTATTTTCATCTGGAGTTGGTCAAAATCTCGACATTTCACAGACACATTTTGTGAAATGTTTTCTTTAGGAAAATTTTCCAGGAACTCTCACATTCTCCAAAAGCTATGGGATGTAGGAAATGGAATCCAGTTCCCTGCTTCGTCCAGTCCTGAAATAATCTGCAATAAAAAGACCCCAAGCTCTGACCCTCAGTCAGAGTACAGACAGAAGATGTAAGTCTTGCAATTCCAGGGCTGTAGCCACCATGCCTACTATCCATACACTTCCTAAATTGCAAATCTCATGTTGCCACCTGGAAACAGATATTTCAATACATTTTAACACACCATATAGAGAAAATCTTCAAAAGGTTTTCCTCTATTTTCAACACAGAGCAGAAATTAACGGAGAAACCTTGAAGTTTCCTTTAAACTCCTGCCACTGCTCTTCTCCTAAAGTGGGCTCTTCAGAGCTCCCACACATCCATTATCTGAGCCACTACATTGAGAGAGACAGGCTTGGATGTGACTGTGCTCTGCTGTGGTTCTTCTGCAATGAACACAAAGATACACATAAGGCTGTAACCCCTCAGCAAACAGAAGGCTACTGCTGGCAATTCATGCTACTCATAAGGAAAATAGTATCTCCAGGTTTTTGGAAAGTGATGTAGGAAACTTCTGATGAATTTAAGAAGGAAAAAAAAAAAAAAAAAAAAAAAAAAAAAAGATGACTTCTGATAAATCTGTGTAGATTCAGTGGTATTACACAGTAAGGTTTTGCAGGATGTCAGAAAAAGAGAGCAGAAGTGAGAAATTACTTTCATAAGGAGAGTACATTTTTCTGGGAGCAGACTGACAGAAGCAGCTGTCAGTATTTCAGTCAGGGATTTTCATATCTTCTTGATTACAGTGGTAAGGTTCAGGTGGGAGAATAACCACCTACCCTGACTGACCATCAGCTCAGTCAGAACGAATCCCAGAGAAATATCAACAGTCAAATACTCTTCCTGCTCTTATATTTAGGCAGACAGCATCATTGCTTGTGGTCAAAGTCCTGCCATACCAACCAGGAAAAGCTGCTGCGAAGTACCAGTCACACTACCCACATCACCTCCCTGCCACCACACATAACAGCAAAAGAGGAAGGAGCCATTCTGCATGAGGATTCTCTAATAAGCAAGCTACTTTTCAATGAATGCAGAGCAGAAGCAAGCACAGGCTGAGCTGTTGGTTGATGTCCCAAAGCACCCCATGGCATGCTCACAACAGCTCCATAGGGGCAAAGTGGCACCTTCCATCTCATCTTGCCAGCAGGACCAGGATATGAGTGTCAAACTGAATGTATGTAGCAGGGAGAACTGCTCTGTTGCTGGAGGGTGGCATCATTAAACACTGTTAGGCACACCTAACTTTTCAGTGTCCTCTTTCATAATGCTGATGGCCTCTGCTGACAGCACAGTCAAGCTGTGTGGCAGAGGACGAATGAGCCACGGCTGAAAACACAGAGGAAACTGGTAAATTCATGTACATCTAGAAAATAACTATAGGTAATAAGCATAGCGAGCCTACTTTGGAGATATAAACAATATTTCAAGTCCTCAGGGCCTTTAGATTTCCTTTCAGGTTTACATTGTAAAAAAACCCACGAATACACAGATTGATTTATTTCTATTTTTTTAGGCAATCAATAACATACTTCTGAGTTTCTTCACAGTTGTCTGTCAGATCAGAAATTACCTCCTGAATACAGACCTAACCAGCAGGCCACAAAGCTTCATCAGTAGACTGCCCCTTTCTTCTGCTTCTTCCTGCCTATTTTGAACCTACTGGATTCTTCTAAACTACAATTCAACTTTAGTCACAAGGGCTTGCCCAAAAAAGCCAGAAAGTTTCTTTCTGCTAGATCCATGCCTTTTTTCATATTAACTGTAAACATACACTGTTGCTTCTGATATTATATATTGCTAAAAGAGTTAAGACTGCTCTGTTTCATGGCTTCCACCAAGCACTTGTGCATATCCTCCCCTCACCTTTGATTAGTTTCCTTGATCATTCCATGACAAATCTGCAAATCAGTGTGCTTGGAGGGGGACATGGGGACATGGATCTGCAGATTTCTGTTTGTCATTTCCTCTACTAATCAACCATACAATTAAGACTTTCACTTGGAGAGGAGATAAAGAATCAAGCCTTGCTTTTAATTACTTTAACCTATGAACAATTTGTTACAAGAGTCTACAGATGGAGTTATGATTGTATCTTAATCAAACATCTGAGTCTTACTGCATATCTTACTGCATATGCCAGCAATGTTGGGAAATAATTAAACAGCTTCTACAGTAAGCACACAGTGATCTACTTATCTCAATTAGACATCAGCTTTGCTTCAAAAGAAACTCCTCTGGAAAAGCAGGTGTCCATCTTCCTCAGGCTAAACCACCACTGAAGATCCAGTGTGAAAACAAACATACAGCAAGGTACTTCATTCCTAGCACCCCTAGCATGCTTGTATCTCTCTTGTAATCGTCTCTCAGCCTAACTCAGGTCTCCTACACCTTGTACCACAGAACACATCACTTTCCAAAGCAACTTTGAAGCTGGTGTCAACTAAGGACAAAGTTATATAGAGAGCATCCAAAGGAGGGCTACAAAGATGGTGAAGGGTCTGGAGGGCAAAGCATATGAGGAGGTCCCTGAGTTTCTTCAGCCCAGAGCAGAGGAGCTGAGGGGAGCCCTCAAGGTGGTTGCAGCTCCTCACAGTGAGTGGAGAGGCAGTGCTTTCCTCATGAGACCAGGTTTTAAATCACTTCTATCTCCAGAACATACTTTGATGGAATAACTGACAAAGTTCAAATGGTTATTAATACTATCAAGAGCCTGAATAACTTCTCTTGTACCAGGTGTCTTCTGTAGCAAAATTCAGCTACAATGCAGAAAGAGTGAAACTTGTTACTGTGATTCGCTGAGTCATTTCAGGTTGTAAAGAAGAACATATGGCACTTGTGAGCTTTCCTCGATATCTTTGATTTTTTAATTAGATTCCTGTGCAAGTCATTCTGCTGGCCTACAGCTGTAGACCCCACGTTACAAAGCAACCTTAGGAGTCCCACTGTTCTGTCTGATAGAAACCACTACGTCAGGAAACTGCTGCAGGCACTGCTCCTGCTGCTTCTACCCTAGGAACTGGTCAGTAGGTAATTAACACTGCAGAATTAAAGGGATAGTCCAAAAACGCAGCTACGCCTTAACCAAAATGCAAATTAACGCTTTAATGCATTACATTGCTTTGTAATTTTAGGATGCTTTTGGTATCTTTATCATTAGGAAACTGTATGCCATAATTTTCTCTTCCATGTCTTCACATGGTTCTTAAATTCACCTTATGCTACTGACAAACTTGCTCTAGGCTTTCTCTGCTATTTGGAAAGCTGCAGATGATCACAGGCAAAATGAAATTAAGTTAACAATTCTGTTAACAAACCTGAAGAATTTGAAACTGTGCATCTACGTCATGGCACTGAAACATGGCAAAAAGAATCAACAGGATCACATGGTTGTGGCATCCAATCTCCCAGCAAGCCTCTAGTCTTGGTAAATTTTAGAATCAGGACCAGTATTCTCTTTTTCATAGTACAGGATCAAACAAAAATAAAATCTTTTTCTTTTGCTGTTGTTTGTTTATTTTAGAAAGAACCTCCAGAAGACTTCCATGGTGAATTATGACTTTTCATGAATGCTGCAGTGTATACAGTCTCAGTGACACTTGTAACCTGAGGCAGCAAAGCATGGCACAATACACTGGAACAATACATTGGTTACATTAATCACAACGGCACAGCTGTCCTTTTTTTAAAGTCAGTGTGAATCTGGCAGTTCTGCAGTTGTTTATACTGATTTATTTTTTTGAGGAGGGAAGTCTTAAAAATTCAGAAAAGCTTCAAGACTGTTGTAGTCATGTTCAAAATATTCATTGCTCTTGCAAATCCATCCTGATTCAATAATATTTCCTGAACTTACGAGCTAGTATTAAAAATAACCTCTTTTACAAAAGAATAAGTTAAATACTTTACAAATCAAACAACAAAAAAGTAGAGCTCATGCATATTTTCTTCAGTGGTATGGGTGCCCGAAGTTCCTTTCAAGTTGCAGGACTCTTAAGTGATTTAAAACTGTAACAAAGCTCCAACACAAACTGATTTTAAAAATGATTAGAGTTACAAAATAAACAACGTATTTTCTTTTAAATGTTTGAATATCGTATAATAATCAGCGCTAAGAGTCACCTGCACATCAGTCAAATAGAAACCTGCAACTTGGAGTTCACTTGCTTATTCAGCATCAATTTTTCTTAAAACAGTTTGTCAGGAGAGAAAAGCAATCCTGTTGCAGCAAAGGAAGGGTCACAATCCCTCCAACACTGCACCTTTTTTTTGTCAGTGGATGTGCTGAAGATGGTGTCACACAAACTCCTGGGGAATGAAGATGAACTGGATGCATCATATTCAGCCCTGCTTTCTATGACTTTGTAATGTGCAGAAATGCCTACAGGCCTGAACTTCTCAAAGGGCGATGTTATTAGGGCTATGCAGTTGGCTATTGCTTTAAAGCTCAAACACACCTACATTCTGTGTTAATTAGTAGTGTACACAGCATTATACATAGTATGATAGTGAGGAAACACTTTTTTCTAAGTGATAATAGCAAACAATACTAAGGAATTCAAAATATAGAAAAGTTAAATAAACGTTCTCCCATCACTATTTCATAAAACACTATGATTAGTGTTAAATTACACTTATGACAACCCCTTTGCTTCAAATCAAAGGGAGTGAAGGAAACCTAAGCACTGTTGCACCGTGTCTTTCAAACCCACACCAAAACCCAGACCAAGTCTCTCTCATATGCCATGCATAAGATCTGTGAGTAGGGCAGAAAGACATCTGATAATTAGCAGAACTAAAACACTGCTCTATGCTTTGAGGAGAGAGATATCAGAAATAGGGTCTCTCTTTGATGGCAATTTTCTAATTCTGGAACAACATAGACTGCATCAGAAACTGCTCATCCACTCCATCTCATCTAATAGACAAGCATTTTCCACATCATAACACTCTAAATAGCTGAGCAGGAAAAAGCCTAAACCCTTCCCTTTCCCTCCTTCAGAAAACTGCATCTATGCTATTTACAGATTTGAACTCTTGTCTGTACAGAAGTTTTGTAAATATAGCCAATTTCAAAGTCAAAGTCATTAAGAATTGAATCAGTGCCTTGAAAAAAAACCCAGCTCTGATGGCCTCCATTTTCCTTCCTCAGTACTAGTGTTCAATACTTGTTGACTCTAAACCCTCAAAGGCACCCAGCCAATATGAAATCTAAGTCTCAGGGACTAACCCAGAATTTAACCTGGCTGTATCTAGACCTTGGCCTATAACTCTCATAATCCAGTTTATTCATTCAAAAATAAGCAAACCAACAAAATATAAACAAACCAACCTTGCATAATTATTTGTGCTCTGCATGCCTTCCTTCTCTCTGCATCCTGGAGCAAAAACACAAGGGTGGGATGTATTCCTAAACACTGCCCTTGTTGCTCAATGAGCTGAAGATTTTTTGCTGTTTTCTTAGTGCTGGCAATCTGAAAAACAAAAAACATTTTGTTAACACGTGGATGCCAGGATACATTAGAAATAAGTTCAGTTCTCAACCACTGCCAGCTAAACCATAAACCTCTCACAGGCAGACAACTCACCCAAGAAGAGTAACTAGAAGCACCTTCACCGAATTGATACATTAGTTCAGCACTCATGAGCAGCAGCAAAAAACTTCAGAAACCAGCAACGCAACAAATGTCAACATGTGCCTCAGAGGAATATTTGTTGAGCCATCCTGGTTTGTTGTAAGGAGGAGATCTGCGCTGCAATAACTCCATTATCCCCACCCAATCCACTTGACCAGGAAAGAAAGCTTCAAAGGAGCCATCATCAGCATGGAGTCCTTCTACAGCAGAGGCACTGACTGTGAATAGTGCCTACCAAATCCCAGTCATGACCTCATAAAATAGCCATGCTTTAGCTACAAAGATCTATGCAAGGTTGCTTGCAGCAGTCCAGCCACGCTCCTGAGAACAGCATTCTGTTTTTGAGCAGACAGATACAGACTAACCTGCTGCTCTTCTGTCTGCACCACTTGAAGACAGTAAGACAGAAGATATCACTGATCTACTTGTTCCATATGATTACACTGGAGATAGTGTCTAACTGAGCTCCCCAAAGCTGGCAAGGAAAACTTCTTGCTCTACAAATTCTGTTGTCTTCATACTGCAAACTGTCAGACTGTATTACAATACTTGCTGTGATGTTTAAATTGGCATGGCTGATTTTCAAGAGCTTCTTTACGGCACACAGAACCTTGTCATAAGAAATATCCTTATTTTTACAACATTTAAACTGACAAACTACAGCACAACTAAAACTAAGAATTTTTTCCTACTTCAAAAGGCACATTTCACTGACAAGCCAGGTGATAGAATCAGCATATAACAAAATAGACTCTCAATTAAAGCAGTACATGTAAAATAGGAACTAGTGGTTGCTCTTGCATTTAAACAGTCAAGCAGAAAAAAAGAGCTAGATAGAACTACATGTTTTCTTTTACTAAGACAATTTAGTAGGATTAGAGCATGTTCCTACTTCGCAATAGTCTCAAAATGACTTCACTGAAAAACAAAGACTGCCCCACTAAAATAAAATGCAGACAAAATAGCAAGTAATACAAGCAGCAAAGCCACAATACAAAAGGGACAAATTAACAATGGGTCAGTAAAATAAGGAGCAGTATCAGGCTGTAAGTTACACCCAAAGGAAATATGAGTAATAAGGCTTAAGTAATATTCTTCTCCACTGTTATCATAAAACCCACTTGCAAATTTCCTTCTACAAAACAGAGAATTGCTCTGCTGTGGGAAGGAGCAGATAGCTATCAACACCAAACATTTAGAGCGCACAACACCAAAATGGCGATGGACTTCAGGTAACACATTGCTGACCTATGCAGCATGGATGACTTCTGTTGCAAAGCTCATAGAGTTGCTAACATGACCGATGTACTTTTGCCATACTGTGTTTTCCTTCCCCATGAGGTGCTTCTCAAAAGAGACAGTTCTTCATTAACTATGGTACCTAGCTCCTGACCAGCAATTAAAACTCAAAAGATGTAAACAGTAGCTTGTTTTCACCTACATGAATCCTTCCAAAATTCCTGAAATTAGAAGTGCTCTATCCCTTTCCAGGTTTCAGCTCACAGCAGAGAGTTGCTTGGGTATATTCCCTTTCCTACCTTAACCCATTGCCATCTCTTCACAGATGGAACTTCTTTACTAACGCTTTGGCAGGAATAGAGAGTAATGCAAGAGCTAGGAGAAGCTAAACGCAAACTTGTGTCAGTGTGCACACAATTTCAGCAATGTAGACCTGAACTCTGTACTCAGTGTAAACCTGATTCTGCTGGATTTTCGTTGGCCCTAGCATTGGAGAAATGTAGTTGGCTGTTTGCTAATTACAGCTGTGATGATCTCGCAATACTAAAACTCGTTTATCCAAGGTTTGTAAATGTACAGCCAAAACATTTCAATGTGGGTAAAAACTGGAAGAAATGAGAGTACTATGTTTATAGCAGGCAAATGGTGTAATACTTCAGATAATGAAAGAGTCAACTTATGAGAAAGTAACACAATACCTCCCTTCCAGTCAAGCTTCACTCGGAAACTTGTTAAGGTCTACATCCTGTTTCTTGAAAAAAAAGCTTACTGGCCAGGAAGGGCCAGTTTTTCTGAAGTGTTCCCAACACTCCCAGTGAGCTAACTGTCAGAGAGGTCCTAATGTCCCTCCTCAAAATGTCCACCAAATGTTGAAAGAAGTTTGCCACTGTCAGCAAAAACTTTGCAGCAATTCTGTGCCAGCTCTGTGATAGCATTTCCCCATATTTGCAGAGTCCTTAATAATAATGCTTAATATGAGGAAGCTCCCAATAAAATGCAGCATGTTGCTGCACACATTCAGAGCTTTAGTCATTCAAATATATTTTTATAGCAGGCTAGGGAGAAGTAGACATTACATCAACAATCTTACAACACTCTTCTTACCTCTTTCATAAAACAAACCTCTTAATACCACTTATTCTCATCAAAATATTAGTCCGGGTAAAGCACTTCTAAAGGAATCAACATGAAAATATCTTCCATGCATCAAAAAATTGAGAAAGGTAACAAAAAGAAAGCAATCAAAAGACAGAATTGCCATATGGAAATAATTCTCACATAAACCTCAAACACATCTCAGAAAGCAGTACAATCCTTCAGTATACTAAAGATGCCAAAACGCAGTGCCATAACATGGTAAATACAACGCAAAAGGATCTGCCGTTTAGTTAAGGACAGACAAGTAGGCACAGCTGATAATTTTTTTATTTTTATTTTTTTAACAGAATAACCTGCAGTAAGACAGTAAGCACTACGGCTTTAGAACCAGAGTTTGCCATTAATCTTGTACTTACACTTCTATCTTTCTGCTGTATAAAAGAGGAGTAAACAAATATAAATATCAGCAAATAGTGTGACAGTGAAGATCAGATATAATAACAGGTAAGCTGCTCCTGCACACAGAACAAGAAAAAAAAAACAAAGGAGAAAAATCTAGCCATTCTAAATGTGCAAATGTACTGAACACAAAGCAGTCAATCAGTCATTCCTAATCTTTGAATGATCAACTGGAAAAAAAAGTAAAAACGAACACTGTGTTAATATTATTTACCTTTAATTCACTAGTTACACAAAAACCACTGATCACTGCTGAAAGCTTCTCTTAGCAGAAGTTTTAATTAGAAAGATTATCATTGATTAATCCACCTGAGTCACTCTGAAGGTGTGACTGAACAGAGATCATTCCACCTCAGAGAAATGTGCATTAATTAGTACTGGATTAAACTGTTTTCCTCCTCATTCAACTTAAAGTGGAAAAAAAAAAAGAACAACAAAAAAAAAAAGAACAAAAAGCTCTGCAACACAGCAAGAAAAACCCTTCAGTATTATGCTGCTGAGATACTTTTTATTTTACTTTCCTCTTTAGGAAACTCCATGCTTTCTTGCCCTGGATTTCATAGCCTTCTTTTTAACTTCATCACATTTCTGAAAAATAAACAAACCTAGGCTAGGAGATCAATATATATTTGCAAAGCCTTGCCAAAAACCTGTAGCCATGGATCAGTAAGAAAGGCCAAGCCATGAAGGATGACACCGGTGCTTGATGAGAACATACACAGTGCTATATACATACCACAAATGAAACCAGGCATACTCCCACCCAGAAAGTGAGTTTCAGCATCCCACCTAGGGAGACAATCAAGTAGAAAACCTCATTTAAAACTTTCATCATTTTTCCTTAAGCTCTCAGCTCTCACCAAAAGACCTCCAGCTGCATCTTGGCCTACAGCCTGATCCTGAGTCTTTTACCCTTGAAAAACGGGTAACAGCTCCTTCACCATATTTGTATACCACAATTCACAGTGACCTTAATTTGGTAGAGCTTGCATGTCACCTGTCTTTAAGGTCACAATTCTGTCTGCTGATGTTCTGATAAGCAAGCAAGATTAGCTAAATTTTCTCTTTTCAGGAAAATGCCCTCTTGGCCTCTACACTAAAAGAAAACATCCCCATCTTATGATCTCCCTCCTCACAGTCCTGTCCATAAACAAGGGAGAGTCCATCTCTTTCCCAGAGGCCTGGAGGCAGAAAGCTGATTCCCAGACCAGTTCTACCAAATAACCCCTCCCACTCCATTTTCCTTCATCCAGGAAGGTCGCCTGCAAGGTGGTGATTCAGCTCTGTGTGCAGGCACAATCCCTCTTTGGTCACCAGATGACATTAGAAAGATAGGTATGAGGGAGACTGGACAGCCAGGTCAGGCAGGTCAGAAAGAGAGAGGCAGAGCTTTGTCTTCCACAGCATCAATTGCATGATTCAGATAATCTCCATTCCTGTGTACACTTCAGACACTTTGCATTATTTACCCTTGTACTTACTTTCAAAGCCCAAGTCACCATGCAGGACACACAGCAGTCCTACAGAAGTTCTGGTACATGGACAGAAAGGATTTTTCCATTGGCCTCTGTCAACTCAATACATAATCAATAAGTGGCGTCAGCAGAAGTGAAGTGAGCAAATCTCATCCTACATCAACATGCCATTTTAAGAGCATCTAGAACAAATCCTTTTCTGGGTCACTTTATTCTGTTGCCACTATGTTTGATGGAGGAGGGTTTTTTTCTAAAATCAATTATTCTGAGGTTATTTTGTAAACAAGCTATGGAAAGAAGAAAATTTCCCTATTTTACTGCAAAGGACTGAGGCCCCAATTGCATCCTATTGTGGCTTTTGACAGTCACAGGGCACTCATAGGTCAGTTCAGTGATGCAGACTTAATAAGAAGGTGACTGATTGGAAGCAGAAACAGAAATACCAAAATTGAGCCTGATCTATTCACAGACAAATGCAAAGCCATGGTTTACCAGTGCTGACAGAAATCAACCTTCAGAGAGCACAAGTGAAGCCCCAGTACCAGCTTGGGACTTCAAAACATTTTTGCAGTGGAGCAACTTAAGAATACAAACATTCCTAGTCAGGCAGAGATCAGTCATAAACACTTTCTGAAATGGAGATGAACTCCCTTATTGTGTATTTAAGGCAACATTACAAACCAGACCATATCTATATAAAGTAACACTGTGGGCTTAAAGCGACAGCGGTGTTATTCTACCTCGAAGCTCAGACTGAGGACCCAGGAGCAACCCACAAACTGTGCTACTGTTCAGGAGTGAACCTGCAGATATGGGAAGCAAAGAGGGAAAAAAGATGAAAGATAGAAAGACTTAAGGAGAATCCATTCGTTTTTTAAACCTTACATTATATTCACTAGAAAACACAAGGAAAGCAAGTACTAAGAAGAAAAACAATGGTAACAACAGAAAGCTGTTTGTCTCCTAAGCAAAATTTCAAAAGAAATTAAAACCTCTGAGAGAAAAAAGAAAAGGTTTCTGTGAAATACTGCATGAAGCTAACAGAGAAAGCCAAACAAGGGATATGTAGGAAGAAAAGCCTCAGATTCCCACAGTGCTAGCAACATTACCAATGGGCCATTGCTCACATCTAATGGCAGATACAAAATTTAACAGATTTTGACATTACACTTTGCAGACATCATGTTGTCGGATATACTTGAGAATATATAACTTTTTAAAATTATTCTCAAGTATTCCAGTTCCTCTTTTCTAGCAAATTTATACTTTTTGTTTTTCGTATGTTAAATCATCATCTTATGTATAAGAAAATAACTCAGTATTTTAATACTGTATCTTCATCAGGACATTCATAGCCAATATAAAGTAACCAAAATGGTGGAAAGAGTTGACTTCAATATATTAACCTCAAAGACCAAAATTATGTCTTTTTGCCTAAAATACTTGTGAAAAATGTAGCACATCAGTGTTTAACAGAAACATCAGAATTGTTCCTGCTTACCTCAGCACCTGAGCTCCCTGGGAAGTCACCCACCATTAACTCCAGCTGTCAGATAGATAAATGTATTATTCAGCCACTGATTAAATCTTATGTAAGATTTTACAGTGCAGAGGCCTTAAAAAATTGTTTCAGCTTACTCTATATCCCTTATGTTGTTTTTTGTTCTCTTTTTTTCCAAATTAAAAGCATAAAGCTAGCACTTTCGATAACATTTTCACTCAAGTTTTAAATTAAAAGGGTTTTTCTTGCTTTTAAGGAACAAAGCATGTTCCTTAGCACTAAGAAACAGATCTTACAGAGTACCTTAACAGCCTAATAGTGTATCATGACTGCTGCAAGTTGCTGGGACATCCATGGTAACATTCACCCTTGGCTGTGTGAAGTGAAAGTCAACAAAACGCTATTCTTCATCACTGTTAAGGCAGCAGATTAGAGCAAGGCTGTAAAAACAACCTAGGTGTTTATACTCAGCAAGCAATTATCTATTTGTTACATTCCTGAGCTATTTCTTAGCCCACTTACACAGCAAAGACTGAAGGCCGGCAACTGCTTCCCTCTCCACATCCACTTCATCTGCCCAAGTACAAACTCTCCTATCCAGAAAAGTTCCTGGTGACTCTCACTGATCACAACTTCAATAGGAGTTTATATAATCGAAAGCATTCCTTCTACAACTGCTTTTATCAGTTAGCACTTCACACTGGGGTGATCATTCTGTGCCTGCTGGATGAGCTAAGCTTTGAAAAAAAAGTTTAAAACACGGAAAGGTGAGAGTCACCAGCACTGTCCAGAAGATCCAGAAGAGGGCCACAAAAATGATCAGATGGCTGGAGCACCTCTCCTATGAAGACAGGCTAAAGGAGCAGGGCTTGTCCAGTCTGCAGAAGAAAAAGCCACGGGGTGACCTCATTGCTGCCTTCTGACAATTAAAGGAAGACTATAAACAGGGTGGAAATCAACTTTTTACATGAGCAGATAGTGATAGGACAAGCAGGAATGGTTTTAAACAAAAGGAGAGAAGACTTAGATTAGAAGTCATGGGGAAGTTTTCACTGAGAGGGTCATAAGATGCTGAAGCAGGCTGCCCAGACAGGTTGTGGAAGCCCTGTCCATGGAGGTATTTAAAGACAAGTTGGATGGGGGACTGGGCAGCCTGATCTGATACTTGATCTAGTGGTTGGCAATCCTACTTGTGGTAGGGGGCTTGGAACTTGACAATCCTTCCAACCCAAGCCATTCTACGCTTCTACGATACTATGATTCTATTATATCATTATAAACCTGAAAGAACAATAAAAACAGAGGAGAAAGGATCACAGACTATACAAAGTCTTCAGGATCCTGAATGGAGAAATGCTGATATATCTGTGGCCACTTCATTCCCATCCTTCAAAACTCCTCAGACAGGCCTTTGTTTTGCCACCAACCTCAACCATCAGACTCTCTCAGAGCTATGACTTTAAAATAGCAAAGATCTACTGTTAAAATTCTAAAAACTGGCAGTCCCAGAGCTCCACTGCAAACTGGGAGAAAGTTAAAAGACAAAAGTTGATGTTCTTTGGGGATCACCTCTCATCCTGTGCACTACTGAGAGTGGGATATGGAGCAGACAATACATTCTAGCCCTAGCTTTGTCAGGAATTACTGCATGAATGACTACAGTAGTGAATGAATGAAGCAGTGATTTCAACTGCTTTTTGATTTTTCTTAGGTATGTGTTGACATAAAGCTCTACTGAATTTGGAAGACCATTAAATACCGTGATAATTTCATCTCTGACAAAAGCAGAGGCAGATGGCACTGCAGGGCTGCCCAGTCTGGCACTCAATACCACCAATCATATTCTCTACCCCAAGCACATACAGAGGCTAGCACAGTTGAAGCACATTTTATATAGTGGGTGTACTAAAAGATGTTATCAGTAAGCATTTAATCGATTCTTGAGAACATGCAAGTAATAATTTTTATTTATTTTTTAAACCAACCTACTCAAGTTAGTGAATTTGATTTTATTTCCAAGAGGCTACAAAAGCCATCCTGACTCCCCTCTCTACTTCCCAAAGGTATAACTACTCTTTTAAGGAATGGCTGGCTAAACAAGGTTGACAAACCTTTCTAATTTTTGTGAAGCATTCTTTCAAAAGCTTTTGGAGTTATTCTGCTGAATTTTTTTCCAAGAGGTTTCAGCCTGAGGCAGGAAAAAAAAAAAACACTGGAATATTTTTCGTATGAATGTCTGAAGGCTGGCAAGAACTAAACACAGGTGAAAATACTATATTAAAACAGAATATAGAAGGCATGCTTAAAGGTACTCCTGCCACCTCCACCTACAATGTTTTTAATATAAATATTGAATAAAGCAATTGGAAGCACAAAGGCATATCAGAATAGCTTTAAATATAATGTCTCCTCCCTCCTTTTTGTTGTTATTGCTTTACACAGGGGAAGGCAGGAGTACTGTAGATTTAGCCATGCAAAATAAGAAACATTACTTTGTGTCCTGCAGTAACACAGGATTTTCTATGCTAAAAAATGCAGCTCTATCACAATCTTCATTATCCATGGTAAAAAAGATAACCCACTAACTTCTAAAAAGGAATTCTGAACCAAGTTAGATATTACTTCTACAAATCACAGTAGGTCTTGAACCTACCAACCCATCTGACCTGATTCCTAAACAAGTATGTACCCTAAATCACCTCTGATGCTAAGAGGGTAGTGGTAGGACTGGACTCTTACCCAAAAGACAACACAGACTGTAACTAAGTAAAGACTCTTCTGGAGATAATTCTCTCCTCTATTCACATAGGGAGACTGGAAGCCCATGCTCCTCTTTTGGGCACCTCAGGCAATTGCCTACCTAAGCCACAAAGTATGCTTACTACTTCTTTTTGAGCAATAATACATATATTTTTTCCAATGGAAATGTAGATTTAAGGGCTGATACCCTGGTAAAACTGAAAGTTATAATGAATTCCAGGATTCAATCAAGAACTCCATTCTTGAAAAACACGATAATGAAAGACTTATATAAGAAATTTGGTAGTAATAACTTTGGGGTCAAATCCATAGTGATTTTTTTGGCAAAGCTTCCACTGACGACACTTAAATGTGATTTCAGTGGGTGTTCTGCCTGAGCAAGGGCTGTATATTTAAGTCACCCCATTCCCAGTATTATGTAGTGTCAACTAGTCACAAAACCTAGCATTATTTAGACCACTGGCACGCCAGAATCTCCAATTGCAGGGTGCAAAACCCAGCAGGAAACATTGATCATTCCCTTAGTAGCAAACAAAAAAGCAACTTTTTTCTTGGCTTTCTTATTACATCTTTTACCTTCTAGAATAGCAATTGCTTTTTTTAAAACATGGATTTGCACAGTATTCAATTTGCAAGTTTCCCTATATAGATGTAAATTTACTGAAATATCTGCTCACAAAATCCAAAACCCAAGGGTGGGGACCTAAAAATAAATGTTTGTAGTTTAAGATCTTTTATATCCATACATGATAATAAATCTGTTTAACTTCTGGTGAAGAAAGGGAAGAATAGGAAAATCATAAGCGCACAGAAAATAAAAATGTGTGTCTTTTGCCCTACCCTGCACAAAATTGTATAGATACTTCCACGCAACCACTTGGCTAAATGTTTCAAATGTTGGTTTTTCAAAAGTATTTAGCCATAGAAACTATCCTTTTGTTTCTGTTGGCTCCAAATGTTCCTAGGCTCATGAATTCTTCCTTCCATCTTATTATTCAAGAAAACACAGCCAACATTGCCTTTATGGAGCAAGAAAAACCCGTGTATCATTTTCCAGTTAACTCTTCTGGATCTGTCTTGAAGTGAATACAGCAACAATTACGGGCCAGGTTCTCTAATCATTGCATTGCATCAAATGACTACCATTTAATAGTATTTTATTTCCCAGATAGTACCACAGAAAAGTCTCTGCAGTTAAAAGGCAAACTCAACTCACAAGAGTTGTGGAGAGCACTCTAATAGTTTATAGTGGTCTACATAATGCAAAAACAATAAGCGGTAGTAGGCAATGCTTACTGCACTACCAATTGCCACAATCCTCAAAATATTTCCAACAGTGCTTCTCTTTTTAAATTAAATTACTCCAGTAAATCAGACCAGATACTGATCTTTCATCATCCAAATTCAGTGAACACAGACTTCATCAGTATTTCTACTCTGTGCTTTTAAACAACTGTAAAATGAAATTTTATAATTGCCTTCTTTTTTCATTCTTTTGTACTGCTTCTCTAATCTGAGACATCAGTGACTATAGATCATTTCTCTGTATTTCTGTACTTTCCACTTGTTTAATGTCACATTTGAATGATGAATTTGTGATGTATTTATTCTCACTGCACTCTTAATGACTTCACAGCCAACAGTTATCACTGAGTGTCTAAACGAGTCAATGAAGTGGCAGCTTCCGAAACAAACCATTCTATGATTCTATGATTCAAAGGAATTTACTACACTGTAGTACAAAATGCTGAGGTTTGCCCTCTTAAATGCCACATGAGCTTTGTTTGTGAGTCTTTCCCTTCACTCTCCTCAACTTTCCTTCATACTGCATTCTTCAGAAGCTGAAGAGCTAGTGAGAAGGGACTTGACATGACTCCAGACAGAAACACAATTTCACTGTCTCATTCTCTCTGACAGAGCTGAGGAACCAACTCAGTGACATAGAATTGAAATTTACATATTGCTGTTTTTCAGAAGAAGCACTGCCCATCCCAGCAACTCCTGGATTAAGACCTATCATTCAAACTGCAAAAATATGAGCTTATGACTTGATTCATTAGTCAGAGAAATGTGATGTCTTCCAGTGTTAAGGAACGTGACAATAACAGCAAATCCTAATGCTGCCTGATAAATGGCAGGCAATTCTCCATATAAGGTGAAAAATGTGTTACAGCAGCTTGTAGAGAACTGTTAATTCTTTTCCCGTTCTTAATATTTAAGAATATAAATGAACATATAAATCTATTTTGTAAGTAAACCTAGGAGGTCTAGTTTGCACGCTGTTAGCTATAAACCATCTAAACCGTGCTCAGAGTATAAGGAATTTTGAACTTAACCATTTAATCCCTTTTAAACAGAAAGTGCATTTAAGCCTGGTATGTACATCTTGCTAGCACCGAACCGAATGTAAATCTGAAAGGTCCTGGCCCCGTTCAATTCCTAAACTCCCTTTATACTTCACCATTCCCCAGTAATCCCATGCATTCCAGACTGTTTAACAACCCTGCTGCTGCGCGAAGACATCAGAGGCTGGAGAAGCCCAGCAGCCTGACAAAACCATTGGTCTTTCACTCTGCACATCCTGCTGGCTGAACACCATGACAGGGGGGTATCAGCAATGGAACTAGCGTTGTTGCTACTCTATCTTTGCTCTTACTGTCCAGTAATCTCTGTGCAGCACCAACAAAAGTAAGTAGCGTTATGAAGTTGTTTATGCATTATATAAAGATTGAAGACACACTTAGTAAGAGACTGAAGGAAATACTTCTATTTATTTGAATGGGCTCTACACAAAAATGTAACAGCGGAGAAAAAGAAAATTTCTTTTGTATAATGTAAGAAATGGGATCTGCAAAATATATACCAGACTTGGCAATGAACTCTATTTTGTTCTCAATCATGGAATCTCTAAGATGATCTAATTCAACTGACAAAGTTAAATGTAAGCTTTGGTCTACCCCATTTCTCTGTATTTCATGCATGGAGTCAACACCTCTGTGAGTCATCATAGTGTTCTGAACAATCACCTACTAAATCTGCTGGACCTTTTCTTTTAAAGTAATAACATGTCAATGGCCAATATTCTTCTGGCTTTGGGACTGGCATTTTCATAGGTGGGATGCAGCAGATAAATGACACTTGCTAAGAAGATGACTTCCTCTTCAGTGTCAGGACAAGGATAGCAGAGGTAGCCAGAAGCTTTTGCATTTCTTCATCTATTGACTTAATGGTAAGGAACAAATGTCAGTGACTTCCTGAAGAGTCCATCAGCAAACAAGAAGCCATAAAACAGGCCTGACATAAGAAGATGAAAGAGGAGACTCAGAAAATATCCCCCAGGATCTTTCAGAAAAGACTCAAAGCTGATGCAGTTATCTGGGGATTGAAGGCTTCTCAAAATCTAGCTGGCAGTGAGGAGAGAAAACAAAAAGTTGAATAGAATTTAATGATTTTTTTTAAACAAGATCCTGAAGCCCATGAAAGATACTGCAGAATCTCTACTCCAAAAGTTGGTGACTTCTATGAGAAGAGAGGCACTGAAAGGAAGTTTACATACATACTGCTCATGTATCCACATAATGTGGATGTTCACAAGGAAAAGAACAGCAAGAAAAGACACACTTGACTTTTTTTAATTTTGAGGAAAACTTTTGATTTGACTACTTTAATCACAGAAATTTCTTTACATGAAAATAAAGATCTAGTGATTGTTCCAGATTGCCAACACCATTTGTGTTCATTTACATTCAGCTAGAAAATGTAATGTAATCTGTTGTAAGACAGCACTGACTGCATTACTGCTACTATAGATGCAATACTCAGTTGCATAGAATACATCATATACTTAATAGCCAGAAGGAGAACTTGAGCAGGAAAGGAGAAATGTGTATTTAGAACACATTAAATGTCTTATACACAGGGGTGGAAAGTGCAATCAGCACATTAATTGTATTAGTTCTTCACAGCTTTCCTTATTGCATGTTCCATGAAGTTCAGGTCAGAGTTCAGGAAAGAGTGCAACAATGCTAGTTGTAATGTCATGACTACTGAAGAAACACAAGGAGAGTTGACTAGCCATAACAATTACTTTTGCATTTTTGAGAGGTTTCTCTCCATCTGCTCAACAACACCAAGCACTTTGTCTTCCAAGCACAAGTGTCTTCCACTTGCCCTGTAAAGCATTTCTTGTTTGTTTGTTTTCAAAGAATCAGCAGCCAGGTCTTCAGCCCCTCTATGTGGCAGTGACCTGGCACACAAAAAACTCTAGAGTTGAGAGGGTTGAAAATGAACAAAATAATTAGCATGAGTTTATCTGGTAGATTGGCTTCATGCATTTCAGCTTGCACTTCTGTAAAATGGCAGCAGTGCTGAACCAACACATGAGCAGAGTTGTCACAACCCATGATCCAGCCAATTACTCCTACTGTTGTTGGGCTATTTTACTGTTGAATTTTAAGAAATATTTTGAAAATTTTGCATCCTATTCTTGACTCTTTATTCCTATAAGGATTTAAGCATTTAATTAATTATTATTATTTAAAACATGTGATCTATTTCACCTTAAATGGCAAATTACTATTGAAGAGGTTACTTTGTTACTTGACAAACTAAGACTAATTTCTGAGATGTAAGTTGCAGCACTCCATTTGAGAAAGTGTTAATAAATCAACTAAACTCCTTGAAATAAAAACCAACCAAACAACATCAAACACCTTGACGTGATCATTCCGCATATACTTCATAACCTGTCTTTATTGTCATTTCTGAAGCATTGCTTCAAAATTCAGGAAGTTGACCCCTCTATTATTTGGCATTTTAGACATGGTAAATACCTGTTGCAATAGAAAGCAGTTTAAAAAGAAAATAATAATAATAATAATAATAACCAGGAGTTCTGCACCAGAGCTCTTTGCAAACAGTTGCAAAAATGACTTCAGTAAAAACAGCTACGCTATCGTGGTGGTTTTGAAGAGTCACAGAATGGCATGGAGCTTCAGAAAAGCTTAATGAAACAGATGAACAGATTTGGGAGATCAGTATGTTTGATATATTTCTGGGGAAATGAAAGCAAGGAAGGGTTCTATTCTAATTACTACATTCGCCTTCAAGAGTACAATACACACCGATCAACAATACCAACAAAACAGTCAAGATGAAATACATTCCTTTCTGCAAGTATAAAACCAAAAGGGACCCAGTTAGCTGGATAACAAGCTAGTATTCTGCAGTCACATGAGCTTTAAGCCAACAAGGTTAGTGAACATGGACATAATCCTACACACACGTCTGCTACTGTCTAAAACACTGAAAATAATTGCCTACTTAGGCTGGGTATACATAGGGCTCTTTTCATTCAGCTGAAGGTGCTAGTACAATAAAAATATAAAATGACACATCAGAAAGAGCAGTGGTAAGCTATGGACTGGCACAGAGTGTCAATACTCACTCACTGAAAGATGAGCAACAAAAAGGTTTTCCTCCAGTAAGGAATTTGCAACCTTGCTTCAGACTCGTGAGCTAAAGACAAAGGCATCCTTTCCTATTCCTAATCAGCTAGGGCACAGAATTCTCACCCACTAAAAAATTTCTCCAGAGGGTTCTGGCTGTCAGAGAGTCTGTTTTGTTGACTCTCGCACATAGCACCTATTGCCTTGCTATTTAAACAAGAATAGCCCTTGAACTGCTACCAGGCAGCAAAATGTACATCTGGATTTTAGGAGCTGAGTTACAGTTTTCTGTGTTCTGTGAAAGGGGTTTTAAAGACAAAGCAAAACTAAACAGCACCAGCCAGGAGAATTAACTCCAACCATTTAATTCTTGCAGAATGACTCTTAAGTATGTTTACAGTCATTCACATCATTCTCATTTCCTTTAACCTTATTTAATCTGAATTCCATGCAGAAATTTTCAGTGGTGTATGAAGATGTATGCAAACTACTCCAAATCATCCAGATAAAACAAAACAGTAAATTGAATGGTAAAGAAACTATAGCTGCCAAATTATATCTGAACAAAAAAAAAAAAAAAAACCTTTCTGACTTTGTACAAATTTATCCTTAAAGGAACTATTATATACCCTAAATACAGACGATAAGTCTGATGTGGCTAAGCACAACCATACTAACAGTTGTTTCTCTTTTTGTTAGAAGAAAGCAAAATGGAATGCCTATTATCCATGTGACAGCAAAGAGCTCACATGGTTAACCACTAACTGGGAGGTTTTCAGGGTTTAACGCCTAAACTTTAGAGATTATGGCTCCTGCTCCAAAAATGGCTACCCCATAAACCTCCCCTGTGAACTTTTCAGGATGCCATTTAACCGTGACTATTTTGCTTCTGAAAGATTGTATATACTAAATATACATACACGTATTATAAGCACATGTCAATAGCACACATGATAATAAATACATTAATATGAATAGAGTTGTAATAAAATGCCAATAATGAATGGGAAAAAAAAAGACTGCTCAAAACAACCATGAATACTTCACGCCATAATACTAAGTTCAATATGATAAATAACATATTACAATTTCAATTTTGGGTAACAAGCAACCTCAATACGGCAATCCCACAAATAAATTCTGAGAGAAGAATGGGAAAAAAAAATGTCAGTAAGATATAAAAATTCCTCATAAAAACATCTTTGTCTGAGAAGGATAGCTGCACAGTAAGGACCTCCTAGCTCAAGAGGATATAGAGAATAGAAGGGAACAAGAAGTTAATGCCAAGCTCCCATTCTGAGATCCCAGAACAGTTAGCTCTACATAGTTTCTTGAAGTATTTACCAAACAAGTAATATTTGTGAGACAGTCTTCCCTATAACACAGAACTCCCAGTAAAAGATGAAATACTGCAAGAAATAAAAAAAATGTCAGCGTGTGGATCAGAGGGAATAAAGAACTGTTCCAAAACAAAGTAAATTATTTTAGAAGAAACTAAATGTTTAACTGTGCTTACTAATCAAGCACAGTTCAAAAACTGGATAAATCTTTTACTGCAATCCTGTGATGGAAAAAAAAAGAAGAAAAGAAGTAGAAGAAGCAACCCAGGCACTTTTTTGATGACTCAATCCCTTATTGCAACTTTTTATAGCTGTCAGGCTGAACATTTTCATTTCTACACCAGTCTTATACAAGCAAGAAGTAGCCACTGATTAAGAGCTGTCTTAACCCAAGCTCAGTGACTGGCAATTAGCATCTGCCCTCTCTACCCTCCTGCACAGTTGTAAGTCAACATTCTTTCTGCACAGAAAAGGGAAGAAAATAATCAACTCAAACAATTCGAAAGCAGTGATGAAAGAGTTCTCAAAGTCACCCTACCTAAACTTGCTCTTGGCCCAAACAGCCATTTACAGCAAAGGGTTTAGTGAATGGTCCGTCATTGTTGGCCACAAGTGACATACATTTCACAATGACAGCTGTGCACATGGAGGTCTTTTAGGACACATTTTCACATAAAAAATGTTGGCTCTGAGAAGTGACAGTGACAATTCAGCACAGATATTTGTATCCCAAGCATTATATCAACATAAACTCAAATGTTTTATGGCCCTAAACCCCTTCATGTATCATGCCAGGAAACATTTTAACAGAATGGGTAACAGCCAAACATTGCAGGCAATCATAATCCTACCAGCAAAGGATCAGCACCCAGTAGTAGGCATTCTGCTCTATGCAGTCTAAATTTGAGCATCTCCAGAGACAGGGCTCTAGTAGCTTCCCAGAAGAAGTGTTCTACAGGTTACGAGATCTGACAGTGAAAATATTCTTCCTTCTATTCCCATTAAACATACTACTGATTTTTACTATTCATAATCCCTCACAGCCTCTTAAGTAACAGCTACTTCTGTGTAAGGTTTACAGTTTTCAGATACGTGAACTATTGTCTTAGCCCTCTCCATGTTATCACTGAGCAAAGCTATTCCACGTACACAATTTTATGCAGTCTGCTTGCATCATGCTTCAACCATTTGTTACGCTCCTACAAGCTCTCTTCAAAATGCATGCAGTGTCCTAAATACCATATAATTCTTCAGGCTGTTATGAACTTCGTGTTGCTGCCACCCCCACAACTGGATGCAAGAATCTATATGCAGTCCCAGTACAGAAGGGGTGGACAAGCAACAACACACATACCCTTCTCTCTGTACTTCTATAACTCAATTTCAGTTTGTGGTCAGTATGCATTTTCATAAAATATTTTTTGGCCATGTGAGAATATTGTATATCTGCAAACACCACCACCATCCTCTCTGTACCCAGCCCTGTCTCCTCCAGTTATTCTCAATTCCAGCAGTATGCCTCAAATTCAGCCATGTCTCCTATACACTTAGATCACCCTGAGGATTTGCACATCATCTTGAACTGTTTACAAGCATCAGTGCTATTGCTCCTCTCTCTCCAGATCTCCAATTTCATGCTGCTTTTGAAAAATGCCTGCTGGATGGCTGGAGATGGCAGGCATGTCCTTCCTTGTCAGCATGAAGGGCAAATGCTGGCAACTGCTAGGGTCACTCACAGTGGGGCTCTCCAACGTTGTCTGCAACCCTTGCTGACACCACAGAATTAATAAGAGCCTTTCCATTACCAGTGGTAAGAGACAAAATCCAAGGCAGCAAAAGGATCTGTGGCTTTATAATATGCTACTCAAAATATCTGCTGATGGTCATAAGACAGAAAGAATAAGCCAAAAGAACTGCATGATGTAGTCAGTTGGCAACTGGGGAAAATCACATACAAAATGAAATGCGTTCAGTGCCATAAAAGCAGGGCTGTGGGAAATTGCTGGTTCTCCATATAAGGATCCAATATTTTTTCAATTTGCCAGCATAGCATAAAGCATATAAAATCCTAAAATAAAATTCTAGAAGTTAAACATGAAGAACGCTTTTTACAGTATTTCTTAAGAATGTTAATTCTGCATACCCATGAGTCTTGATTTTACAATTTGTAGCCAGCCTAAACAAAAAATGAGGATTTTTAACTTTTCTGTATAAAAAGTCAACTACCTTTTTAATTGAGAGTTAGAAAAACATAATTGAAAATTACTAACCCCAATGTACTCATTAGTGACAAATCCTAACCCCAGTTAAACATAGCCCTAACAGGATTAAAGCGGCGTTCAGGATGATGTATGCAGTTCTGGTATGCAAGAAAAGCTGAAGAAAAATCTGGATCCATTTGCAGAGCAGCAATCAGGAAGCAGCTCAGTGCCCAAGATGCACACACACCCCGTGCAGCAGAGAAGCTGCAGATGCTCTTGCAGAGGTTCCACCTCAGGCACAGTCAAGTAAACCCTGGAGGATGTAAGTGTGGCACTGCGCTCCTTCCATCTTCCTGCACCTTATATATGGCCATGCACAATGCACAGCCCAGCTGCTCCATTCACTGACTGCCCCTTCCATGTGCTTCAGCATCTTCCGCCCCACAAGATTCCTCAGCTTGTGACATTCTGTTTTTTCCACCACAGCCACAAAAACTACACACACAAGTAAGCAGAACCCAGGCTCACAGTCCTTCAGTGAGCACTGAAATCACTGAACATGAGATTTTTCTATTGATCACATGCCACTGGCTGCACATCTACAGAGGCTCAGGAGGGTAAATAATTTTTTCCCAAGTCAATAGTAAATTGGCTGTCTAAATTGTCTCCAGATCCTTTCCAGACAGCAGAATGGAAATAATTAGAGGTGGTTGGAAAATTGAATTTTTGTCCTGCGGGGAAAGTCTGATAGGCCTGTGCTTATTTTTATCCTGACACAAACTACAGTGAAAAAGCCTTAAAATATTTAGCAGAGCAAAACATTGCAAGGTACTCTGACATCCTGAAACATCATGAAAGTGTTTTGACCCATTTTGCCACTAAGTAAACTAGAAGTCAAAGAGAGACCATTCTGAGAGGAATTATTACTGTACCAAGTGGGGGACAGTGGGCAAAGAGGTGCAAGAGCTGGTAGGCTCCAGAGCGATTTGGGATGGTCATGTAACACACAGGCATCACCCATCCCTCACATGAGCACACCACCAGTTCATGTCAGCTATTTAGCTTCCTCCTTAAGATCCCTCTCCCTGCCGTGACCACGCAGCAGTCACTAGCACTGACAGCACAAACTGTCCAATTGTCCGTACACCTTCTGTTGCTCTGGGTGTGAGTTGGGAGGACTGGAAGAATTACACTTAATCACCAATCCTTTGTCAAGTTTCTGAAGAGAAATTTAAACAAGGTGCTCTGGAAGTTTGGGTGAGGAAGTCTCTGTTATTTTAAAGCCAACCTTTGTTTTTTCAGCCAGCTGTGGTTCACTTCTAACTTTTGCGCTGTTTACTCTGCAGGCAGTGCTTGACCACCACATACACACTTCACAGAGAGCTGAGAGAAGTTATCTGAGAAAGCTGCACAAACACACTGCAAATGAATAGATGGGATGGGATTTACCCTCAGTACATATCTAGGAAAAGGAAGAAGACATCTCTTCCTGTTCTCCAATGGTTCCTGCTGCCAAATCAGAGATGCACTGTCAAACCTAGGTGCCCCTGAGTCAAGTAAAACTCTTCCTTCCTGACACCTTGGAGATAGTTGCTCATGCAAGTAGGATAATTCCTAGGAAAACACCATGTCCTCACCCTACCAGGGGTGATGTTTAGAAGTTTAACTGATAGAGCCATGGAAATCCTGAGCAGATGATTATTTCGCATCACCTCATTTTTGGATTCAATAAAATGCCCTTGGCTAGTACTCATGACGAAGATGATACCTCTGGCTTACTACTAAACCACCATTCCCTGAATAAAACTTTTCACTGTACAGCTAAGGAGGTCTCTCTAGCATCTCCCCTTTCTATTATAGTCATCCAGCAACCATTATCAGAGGTACCTGCAACATGACATCCACACACAGCTGAAGCAGACAGGGTATGTAGCATGAAGTAACTAGACACCAGTAAAAACACTTAGATCTCTCAACTCTTCCTCCAAAAGATCTCTCTAAGCATGACAAAAGTAATAAGTGAGAAAAAAGAGCCCTTGCAGCTCACCAGTTCTTTCAACGTTCAGTCCTTTTGTCCCCAGGTGCAAGGACTCCCAGACTCCTGTCTCTGCCTGGAATCATGAAGAGTCTCAAAGATACATAAGTTACATAAGGTTGCATTTGCTTTGGCTTCAAACGCACAGGAGGTTGCAGAGTGGTTGCCTACTGGAAAGGAGATTCTGCCACTGTTTCTCACGCAGTGGATACAGCATACACGCCATCAACTGATCATCAGCAGACGTATCAGGGCTCTGGGGCCATTTACCTACACATGTTTTTGCAACACAGGCTGCAGTGATACTTACACACATGTGGTATGCACATGTACGTGGCAGTCAGAGACTCCCTGTGTGAAACCAGGTGCAGTCATAACACCTCTATCTCAAGAAGCATCTCCACACCAGGTACCACTAAGGCAACATCGCTAACCTCATCCAATACATCTTGTGTTCTCAGAACATGCTCTGCTACTCTTCGCAGAACGTGACTTATGCCTTGTACCAACAGTCAAAGTTGAGGTTTTTTTTTTTTTTCTCTGTTGCCTATCTAGAGGCAATTTATCTTCCCTAATTAACAGGGTTGACTGAAAATTGTTTGCCACTGTTTACCAAGGCAGGTTGGCCAGCCAGCATAACCCATTTGATTATGAGTCAAGCCATCCTTAGGTTGCAGATGTACTCATTACCCCTCACGCCTGTGCCCCCAGTTTGGGAAAAGGGCAAGGAGGAAAGCCCTGGTTGCCCTATCTCTCAAAAGCTGGCAGGACCTCAGTACTGAAACACTGACAGACCCCTCAGGATTCTGTTTCCAGCTGGGAAGATCTGGTGCTCACATGCAGTAAAGCAGCACTATCTTTTTCAGTCAATGTCCATACCAAGGTCTCATTAAGCAGGAAAAAATGGCCAAAAATACTCATTCTCCTTATGGACGGGCATGAGTGACAGGCATTTGGGAAGCCATTTCTTCCAAAAGCAGACTAGCACAAGTTTTATCAAAAGTAGTCTCTATACAAGACTGATATAATTCAGGCTTTAAAAGAAATCTTCAAGAGTGTTGATAAAATTAGTCTTACTAACAAAAATCAGGAGGAAAAGGAGGAAATGTTTTCTTCATCTTTACTAGGCACTGCTCCAAAGGAAATCTTTGTGAAGCAACAACTTGCTCCAAGGACAGAGAGTGTCACATCTCTCAGAAGCTGACACCTAAGCAAGAGATGCAAAGAGGAAGGGAGCAGTTACATCAGGCAAGGTTCGAAAACTTCACATCTATCAGCCTTCCCCCGCAGAAATGCTGCTTCCAAGCAGCTTTGTACTAAAGACTGCTGATTCTGCAAGTTCAGAATTAAAAAAAAAAAAAAAAAAAAAAAAAAAAAAAAGTAACAAAGAAAGTGAAACACCATCCAGAAAAGACCTTGTTTTGTTACTCTTGGTGTTCTGGGCCACCAAATCAGAAACAGTTCCTTTCTGTTTTAATATTTCTACACAGTAGGACAAGCTTCGCAAAAACAAGACAAAAAAAAAAAAAATTGATTGAATTTGTGCAATCAAAGAGAGGCAAGACACCAAATGATGCCAGTTTTCTTTCATTAGAGATGTAGATTCAGATGATACGTCTACAGGTGATGATGCCGACAGGTTTAAACTCATTCTGAACAGACGCATGTGGCTCCTGCTCATGCTCAGAGATAACCCAAAGCCTTTTGAACACTTAACGTGGCTTTGGGCCAAACTAATAAACTCTACTGAGCCACAGGTATATCACCTTTAGTTCTGTGCCATTACCTAGGGCTCAGCACATGCTGGCAGCAATCCCAGCTTCATGCTGACTCAAAGCACAGGCAAGATTCAACCCCACCTGCCTTCACTGAGCAGACAAGAGCTGCCGTCACACTCACAGCATCATCCTTAAGCCTCGATTTCAGCAGTGCAGCCACTCATACTCACTACTTGCATTATCAATCTAACAAAAATCACCTCAGATCAGCTTTTGACTCAAGAGTGTGTTTTGACACCAAAACAAAAGCTTTTCACATCAAGTTGATAAAAGATATGGAACTGAGCATCTAACTAAACTAACACTCTTGGCTTTAAATTTGGATTACGTGACTGTACCACAGCATTTTTACTGTAAACAGGGAATATGCACATTTGAATGAAGCTTCTTAAACAAAGCAGTGTTTTTATTCAAGAAGTGTTTCTTTGGAAATGCTGTCTCCACTCCTGAACAGGGGCTGTGTTTAGCAGGCTGGGTGTGGAGCAGGAAAAAGGGGAGGATGAGAGTTGTGCCGTGCTCGCGACAGGCAGAGCTGCCAGGCTTCCACCCAGCTCTCAGACTTCAAGAGCTCTTGCATCTGCTCTTTGACTAAGAAATGACATCTCTGCAGACAGACACAGGGGCATGGGACTGTAAAACCAACACATATTTTCTTAACACTGTTCCAGAAATATCCTCTGCTAAACGTGTAGCAGATGCATGTTCCTCATTAAAAAAGTGTTGCTCTACATTATGTCTTGGCTGTAGACAGATTCTGGCAAAGCCTGATACACTGAGGACATATAATTCATGTGTATAGTATGTGAACTCCATACCCCACTTCTCAACCTGCTGAGCTCCTATCACGGGTCGCAGGCCATGGAAAGGAGAGTGAAGGAAGAAAGCACCAGTGTGTGGTTGATGCTTTAACTGAGAAAAGAACCATTTAGAGCTTTTGAATGTACTTCTTCCAACTATCTCCAGGCCTCTAGTTTTCATTACCATGTGTGTTGTGAAGTGGGAAAGCCACACTAATTCCAGCAACCTTTCCCGAAGAGGAAAAAAAATTAATAAGTCATCACTTCACAGTGACTGGTTCACTGAATCATCTCTCCCCTTTTCTTACAATTTAACTTCTGGTTTCTTGAAAAAGGAGGTCCTAATGTAGAATTGCAATATTTTTGGCTGATTAGTGCTTAAAACCAGCCCATGTTAAGCATAACTTTGAAATCCACAGGGAGACCCTCAGTTTTATTCCTTGCCTGGTATCCAGACTTCCATTTAATTACTGGTTATTTCGATTTATAGGCAGATTTGCTAAAAACAGTGACTCTCTGTGTGCAGACAATAACCTTTTGATGGGTACGGCAGTAAAACTGAAATTCCTATGTAAACAGGACCAAATTTTAAAAGTAGCTGGTGTAGCTCCATAATGAAATTGGCAGCATTGTGTGGGTACTTTGTCTCAGAGAATGCTAAATGGTGCATAGCCAAAGTTTGCTCCATAAACTGTCAAACAAGAGAACCACAACTGTTCAGCGATTTGTTTTTCTAATGTAGTTCTCCGCTATGGGAAATGTCTTTTCCATGGCCAAATGCACAAGCAGTCAAGATCCAAAAGAAATACAAGAGAGAGATGTCTATAGGGTGTCTCCCAACAGAGAAAGGAAGGGAAGGAAAAGAGTCTCTGAAAAACTCAGGTTTGGTACTGTTATTGAAAACGTACCACAGTCAGGCAAGAATTACTTTCAGTATGTTATCATTAATAGTCCAGTATCAATAATGCTACTTAAATATTTCTTTCCATTCATTGCACGATGATGAGATAAAAGTGATACCTACATCAGTAGTATTACAGGTCATGTCAGTACAACAAGCAGTAAGTAATGTTTTGTTCATTACAATCAAGAGTAGATAGAAAGGGAAAGTCTGCCTTCCTGATGAAAAGATGTCCCCAGTTCAGATTTTAAAAGCAATTTGTATGGACTAACCTTATTTCAAATATCTGCTCCAACAAAGTCTTTCAGGAATGGAAAAAAAAAAAAAACAGTGCAGCTCTCCTTTTTCCTTTCTTTTTTGGACCGGACAAAAAGAAAGAAAAAATAAAACACAGATTTCATCATCTGAATTGAAACCTCATCTGACCTGGTCCTTAGGAAGCTACATTGTGTTTAAGGGGTCAATTCTGGAAAAGTAATCAGATACACAATTTTTTTTTTTTTTAAACTCGGATTCGAGTATCCACAACACCCAGTGAAATTATCAAGGCAACCCTGAGTAGACTGCAAGACTCCTCTGAGCATGTAGAGCTACTTCCCCAGTGGTGCAATCATAGCTGGTAATCACTCCTTGCACACTATCCACCACACGCTATCTAGTGGTAGATATAACAGTTACTTGCCCACTACCCTACAATTTCCCTGCCTGCTACCAGTCTGGGAATTGGTTGTTCATAACATGAACAAAGGTAGGATGGGGACACTGTGAGCCACTGGAGAACTATCAGCAATAATATACCAAATGCAACACATAAACTCCACAAGAAGGGAGCGTCAACACACATCAGAAGCCTAGATTACGATTGCTGAGAATCAAAGTTCACACTGTTTTCATGTCCTTGATATGTCAACTCAATGGCAAATTTAAAAATAATAGTTGTATCATTTCACCAGTTATAAAACAAATCTTAATAATCTTAGTAACACTGTATTGATTTTGACCTGGCCAGAGAAAAAGTCACAGATGCAGAGAAAACCATAAGACCTACAGAGTAATTACAGAAAATAAAAATCACAGTCATAATACAACATGCGAAATCTCTGTTCAATCCCTATTACCACATGCAATCTATATTATCCCTGTGTGATATTTCTAGATAAAGATGCCTGCTAGCAGCCACATCTTATTGAATATCCAGTGTTATAGGCATTGCACAAATACATGAGTCTTAAGAGGAGATAGCATTGCCAGCACTATGCAGATAGTTCCTTTTATTGCTGTTAACTACTGGATTGTAATATGACTTAAAATGTGTCTTCTAACTCAGAACTCCATAAGCCCAATGCATTCAGTTAGACAAAATTTTATTTTCAGCAACAAAAATGACAATCTCACCAAGCAAAAAAAATAATAATAATTAAAAAATAAAAAAATGGCAGGGTAAAATGTTAAAAGCAAGACCATGCATATGAGCTCATGAAAACTTGGTCAAAGGGAAACTTTAAAAAGCAAATAAATATGAGAGCTGCTCCAAACATAATGCTTCCTATTTTATTGTCGTGGCTCACAATGTCAGAAGCAGATGTTGGTGGTATGTCAGTATGGGCTGAACCTTCCCAAAAAAATTCCATTATATTTTGTTGCAGTGGGCAAAAGGCAGGGACAGTCTGACAAATGGTGCCTAACATGGAAGTGCAGATGAAGCAAAGTTGTGGAATTGAATTCTTTCATGCAGAAAAAAAATGGTATCCATTGGCATTCATCAACACTTCCTGAACACAGATGGAGACCAAGCAGCAGATGTGAGCACAGTGAGGGGATGGGTGGTGCATTACAGCAGTGGTGACACCTCCACTGGTCTACATTTTTATGAGCACAGCCCTCTTGTTCATCTCTGATCAAAATGCATAGCTAATAGTGGTGACTATGTTGAAAAAAGGTGTTTCACATCTGAAAATTTGCTCTATCAAATAGTGCCATTGTGCTCTTTGTATCTAATGCAGTTTCCATGGAAATAAACAGGAGGCATTACTTTCAGAGCAAGCTACATAGAAGGTCTACATGAGCAACTGCTCTATTGAAAACTAAAAATATTAAGCTATCGTAATTATTTATGATTTAGCTTTTCAGGCATTCTTTGTGCTTTCTGAAAAGGACAAAAAAAACCACTGTGCTATTTAACATTGTTTCCACACAGAAAGTATATTGTAGGTACAGTATGGTAAATGCCACCAGAGTTATGTAGACAATAATAGCTGAGATCACTGCTGCCAGGAGGCACTGATTTATTTTGCTAGAGAAAACAAATCTCAAACCAGCTACATCTATTTTACACCAGTTTCTGTGCTTTGGTACCACTACCACCAGGACTGATACTTCAGAGCTTACGTACAAAAAAAATTGACGCTGTTAAATGAGCAAATGCATTCCTTCTACAGAAATAACTGCTGTGATTGCAGAGTATCAAAGCATTCAAAAAAAAAAAAAAAAAAATCTCACTGGACTTTCAGCAACAATATGCCCTCTTCCTTGCCTTTCATACTGCAGGGCAGGAATTTCCTTCTCTTTTTTTTTTTTTTTTTTTGGCACTTTCCTCCAAAGTGGATTCTGAGACCATAATAATTAGGAAAATAAGTCAGGGCCAGGCATTGCCCGTATATCCTGTTCTTCTTCAGACAGTTGAGTACAATAGACAACTAGAGAGGAACATAGACTTGTCTAATACATTTATTAGTAACAGGAAATAAGAGCTTGCAGAAGAAGGATCCACTCAAGCTGTATCTGATCATGCCTGCTGGAGAGCACTGGAGTGACAGTGAATTCAAGACCACCTGCATCTTGAGCAGAAGTGTGAGGATTAAGTAATTGGACTTCATGTACCACTAGGAGAAGCATTTTAGAATGCTAACGTTTGGACCAAGTCAGTGCAACACAGGCATTGGTGGTTTCAACATAATTATTTTAGACAGAAAAACCTGAAACTAAGCAATGTGTTACTTACCTGAAATTGTTTGCATCTTTAAGCAAATATTTTCCCCTTCAATCTGATAAAGGGAAAGATATACAAAATATTCTAGTTCAAATAAAACATTCCTGATTGCTTGAAACCACAGGAAAAAAAATGGTTTTAACAATTTCTTTTTTCAAACAAGATGCCTTGCAGTCAGTTGGTAAAGCTTGAAAGCTTATAATTACTTAACAAGCTTTGTATTCCAAACAATGGTATCTTAATTGTTCAAGTTTCTCTTCTTTCTGCTGTCATACATACAACAATCACACAAGTTAATTATAGGGAGTTGACACTGCCAAATATCACACACTAAGTTGTGACATAGCTCTACGAGAGATCATGACAACTATACCCTAATTATTGGTACTATTATCAGATTAAAGTGCTCTTTAACCATCTGCAGGTCTCATCTATGGTCAAGATCAGTCTTGCACCAACCAGCCAAAACAAATGCAGTGCACCAGAGCACAGCTGCACCAGTGTCAGCATAAGATCCAGGACTCAGCTTCCTATGGTAGGCTCATATCTTGAACTAGAATGAGAAATCAACGTCCAATTTCTAAACAGTTCTATCAAATTTAGCATTTCCTTTTAGAAGTTATCTTATTAAACTCACAGTGCTTTGTAAAGGCAATTAATTCTGTATATGCTTAATGCACACAAACATGTCTCCTTATCTCTGAAGAGAGAATTTTAAGAGCATTGTCAAGTGACTAATAAGAAAACAAGCAAGCAATTTAAACTTTATAGCATCAACTAAAGCAGACGTTTTGGCACATATCTAAACTCTTCACAGTGTCTCTGCTGAATGCATTTACAATTCTTATTTTTATACTAGATAAGATACACATTGCTTTTAGAACAGTGGTGATGCAATCTAAATGATTTAATTAGAATAATATGCTCTAGTCCTTGACCACTCTCTTGCTATAACATAGGAATTTCCTCTGGGCAGACACTGCATACAAGCTAAGTTGCAACTGCTTTTCCTAGCTCCAAGAATGTAGTTTTACTTCCCATTCCTGCCAGACACCAGAAGAGTCTGCTAACTTCTTTGACACGTTTCCTTTCTCCAAGCCTAAACCATTTAAGGAAAGCAGAAGCAGTCACTATTGTGATACTGAGTTTCAAATATTAATAAGAGATACTGAAAAACATATGCCTTCCTACTTCTTTTATACTTATGGTTTTAATAGTAAGCGTAACTCAATTCTTCTCCAAATGTGTTCTAAGACTTCACAACCAGAATTTCTCTAAGGAAGAGAGGAAGGACAGTGCAGACCTTATCACTGTCTTAAATTTATCACAAATTCCATACTTCGTGAAGACTGATTTCTGTAAAACTCAATACCAACAAAGAGCTCTCTTTTATTACTACAGCAGAAAACTGTTTCTACAATCTCTCTTCTGCATTGCTTGAATATTCAAGAGAGACAAAGCTAAATTCAGCTTCATTTCCAAAAAGCAGGAAGGAGGGAAAATAAGCAGCGTAAACAAGGACTTTTTGAGCTTTCTTGCTTATAATTGCTATTAATGATTCAAAGGAATTAATTCCTCCACACATACTAGACAGAGTTGCTGACTCAAGTGAGTGACGAACTTCTGTAAGTGACTTCTACGGCATCCCAACTCATGTCCTCAAGGAGAACATTTGGCTTCTCTACTCAACTGAAGATAACAAGTTTAAGTTCACTTCTAAACTGCATCCCGAAGACATTTGACTAAAACTGCTTTCCATCAGGGAAAAAGTAAACACTTATAAACATTTTATACTAACACTGCAAAGAAAAAAAAAAAAAAAAAAACACCAAAAACCAACAAACAGACTACGCACTATTAATGTGAGGTTTTTTTTTTTTTTTTTTTTTTTTTTTTCCTTCTTGGCATTTATAAGAATCAGGCAGTGATGCACACCACAAGGCTGGGATCTAATCAGACACAGTAAGGCTCTGTCTAGACAGGCAAAAGTTATCACAATCAGCGTGGTTGAAGAGCTCCATTAAGATGCAGGCCAGGCAGGATGAAACCACATCGCAAGCTATGCACCTCTAGGCCACAGCAGCCATGAGACCTTCTGGTGCCCACTCCCACCACTGGGGAAGTGATGACCGTATCAGCTGCATCACGCCAAAGTGATTGAGAACCATAAAGCAAAAAGCCCATAAGCAAGCTAAAGCAGAGCACCATTGGCAGCCCCACACAGCTCACAGGCATGTACAAGTAGAGAGAAGCCAGACTGATACGTGGTGCTGTGCCCTGACACCAGCTGACCCAGCACCAACAGCGAGATGTCAGGTGCCCACAACAGAGAAGCCATCGTTTACCAAGCAGGTGAGCACCTGGTGAGGGTTTTCATTCTCACCCTTCATCTCCTGGAATTGCACCACTTTTGTTTGTAAGAAAACATGCTTCCCCACTGTTTGGGACACAAGCATGTATATCGTAATAATGAGAAACTCTATACACACACACACACGCAAAAATCTTATGTAAAGTAAACTTCCTTCCCTATGATCTTCCTCACAATCTCAAAAACATTAGGTGTTCTTCATATCATCTATCTACTTTACAAACTGCACATCATGGAGTATTTCAATCAGCAGTAAACATGATACACAAAATCAGAGTTTATTTTAAAATCAATTATTTGAAAAAGAGTAATAAACAAAGACGTTGAGAATGCTAAGGAGAGAAAGAGGGAAATAAAAGTACTTATTAAATCACTATCACAAATTCTGTAGGCAGTAGGAGCACTTCTAAATTCAGATGCTCTAACATTTAATCATGGCCCACAAGAAAAAGAAGCAAAACTCAAGGAAGTGCTCGTCCTGACAATAAAACCTATTTTCAGCTATGCTGTCCCAAGCAAGGAATGGCAAGCTTTCCAACTGCTGTTAAAGGCCTCACAAACCATTTGCCGAACAGAGAAAGCATGTACTTCTGTGGTTACACCATGCCATACGTACACTTTGGAAAGGGGAGAGGAAGCTATAAACTATCCACAATTCACCAGGGAAAATCTTTCGTCTTTGAATCAAGAACAGGCTTCATAATAAATTCCTTAGCTATTGTATTATGTAATTGCATTGGTAACATTTGTCCAAACTTTTCCAGTGCATTACTCTGAGTCACTGTAATTCAGTTTATAAAAGAAAAATAATCCCAGAGAGAATTTGACAGTATACACAGGAACAGTGGCAACTTCTCTATTCCATTACTATTGCACTATTACCCTCCCAAATAGCAGTAGCAATGCACTTGACTTTTGCACAAGTAGAATCTCACGTTTGTCTCTCTATGGTGAGGTAACCCTGTCAATCTGTAAAGACACTTCACAGAATCACAAAAGATCCATACTGATGTGCCTATAGGCACTATCAGATGTAAGATCCAATTTGAATCCATCACTGAAAAGCCAAGCACATAGCTTCAGGAGCTCAACAGCTAGTAGGAAGGTCTCAATCGGCAACCATGTTACCCTCTGCAAACACTTCACTGAAGGTAATTCAATGTGACCTTCAGAAGTGGACTGAAGTACAAGCATCTGGTGGTAACAGCATCAGCTGAGATCAGAAGACCTTGAATCTGGCTAACAAATGCAGGCTTTGGAAACATCTGCTACTAAAATACATAGGCAGTTCTCCAACCCACTCATGGCCAGTGCCATGAAGAGCTGCAACATGACACAAGGTAAGAGCGCCTAGATGCAATAATTAAATATTGCTAAGTTCTGTATACAAACACACAACTTCTACCTCCCTTTGGTAGCCAACAAGTAATGAGAACTAATTATCATTTGTGCTTGGCAGCAAGAGTTATTACTTCTAGATCATTAGAATACAGAGTAGAAATTTAACATGAGAAACAGGAATGCTCCCCAGGACCTGAGCACCAGATGAACAACATCTGCCAGCAACTTCAAGGGACTACATCAAGTAAAATGGAAGCAGCAACTGCACTACCAGCTTACGGTGCTCTACGACTGTACTGCCACTACAAAGAGCAACCAAAGATTTTCACATCTTGTTGCAAGGCCACACTATTGAGTTGAAGCAGGATGAGTTCAGCCATTATGGTGATGGTTTTTCAGTTGAGAGGAGCCCATTTCACCTGGATCAGTGACCTGATTTGACTTGAGCACAGGTGATGTGGTGGGATGGTACAGACAAGAAGAGACATGCCAGATTCCCCATCTTTGAGCACAGAGATGGCTTTGCTGCCTTGCACTGAGAACCAGCTTCTACTCTTCAGCCAGCTCCAGCATTGAGAAACATGCACATCTTATTTCACTCAGTGGATCAACACCCATTGCTGTCACAAACCTGTGTGATCATTACTTACTACAAGACATACTACAAAGAACAGCAAGAACTGTCAGAGCTTACAAACAGCATGCTTTCTATAAAACATTGAACACTGTTATGCCATCTACTGTGTTTACTGTTGTCCAAAGCAACAAGCATGCAAACACTTGGGCACTCGCTTAATTTTTCTATTACAAGTTACTTCCTTTTGCTTAATGGAGCCCTTTACAAAGCTTTGTTTCACCTAGTAAGGATAAGCCAAACACAGTCACTGAAGCGACTCCTGGGAGAGGGTGCTTAGAGTACCTACAGCCATACCACAGCTCCACAGGCAGTTTTGGCAGTGATATCGAGTGCTGCCAGCTTAAAAAAAAGCAGCCCTACCTTCCCCACACCCTCTTACCCCCCAGTGAAGCAAATTGTGGAAATGATCCAGGTTAAAATTAAATCTGGGGTTTTTTTTGTTTTTTTTTTTTTTTGCCTGGTGCCTCAACCCAGTTCACTGCAGGGCAACAGAAATATTCATGCTGGTATGAACTGGAAAAGGGGGGCAGAGGTAGGCATGAGCAGCCAGGGTGACACCAGGTCATACCACTTTCAACCACTCAAAGCACAGTCAGACCCCAGCCTGATGGTATAGTGATGAGGGTGGTCCTTCCCCCTCCTGCCCTCTCCCCATGGCAGTAGGACTGGATGCTCTCAGCCCCTTCCTTGGAAAGCCAAAGCAGCAGAACACTGGGGTTGCATCAGGTTTCCACTGTTAGATCCCAGAACTGGCTTCACACAGCATCAAAGGAACCAGTGTGAGGGAGAGGGTGCAATGGGACCACAGCAGCTCATCCCTGTGTGAGAGCACCCAGAGCAAGACGTCTGTGTTTCCTCCAGCACAGAGACCAATCCTCTCCTGGATCAGCAGATGCCTCCCACAGGAGTAAACTCACATGCATAGAGAAACATCTACAAGGTTGTAAATTTTGCTCTTGAAAAAAAAAAAAAAAGAAAAAGAAAAAAGAAAGCAACACAGAAGGACATTACTAAAGGTAAAGTTAGATTAAAAAAAAAAAAAAGTCAAACAAAGTACTGGTTTCCTTTTACATTCTTTGCATATACAAAGATCCCAGCAGTTCCAGGGGGATTTTCTCATATAGCCTTACTGAAAGCTGATTAAAGAAAATGACCATAATCCTGCTGTTAACTTAAAACAAATTGTTAAATTAATTCAGTGGGAGCTCTGGGTGCATGAAGAACACAACATGGCACCCTTGGAGTCACACACTGAAATCTCTGGGGAACCGACAAAAGCCCCCACAGACACATACAAAGGCAAAACTGACTGCATGTTATTAAAACTCTGAACCAAAATCATCTACATCAATACATCTTCGCCAGACTTTACTTATGCAAGCCTGACCTTTGAAAATTGCCATCGCTAACTACGCTGTTTGCCTCTAAACCGAGATTTGCAATAGCAAGCCCATTTATTTCACTGCAATTTTGACCTGCGTTTTCACAGCCCCGTGTTGCAATGACTACCTGTGATGGACGAAGTTGCCAAGTAAATATTCATGACGAAGCCGGGCACAGACAGACGCACACGGTGGCCGCCTGACCGGCCGTAGGGGCTCCCGAGAGCGCCAGCGGAGCCGCGTGTCCCGCAGTAAGGAACGAGGGGAGCGGGAGCACCGTGGCCGAACACCGTGGGGCAGCAGCGACCCCTCCTCGGGCTGCCCCCTGGGAAGGACAGCGCAGCGCGGAGCCGTGCGCACCCGCGTCTCTTTGTTCGGCGGCCAAATGACCGGAGCGGCCACACCAGCACCGCCGTGCTCAGCCCCGGAAGAGTGGTCCGAAAGGAGCCACAGAGCCAGGAGGCGGCCAGACCCCGTCCCGCGGAGCCGTCGGCAGAAGCGAACGGCTGGAGGACGGCGGTGAACGCACGCAGACCGCACATCAGCTCCCGGCGAAGGGCCGGGGGGTCGTCGCCCGCCTCCCTCCACCTTACCTGTCCGCGGGTGCGGAGTGCCGCAGCCCCCAAGGACTTTGTCCCCGCGGCGCGCCCAGCTCCCGGCAGAGAAGTTCCTCCCTCTACTTCGCTCCTCGCACCGGCGGCGGCGGCAGCGCTCCCCCCGCCCGCCCCCTCCGTCCCTCCTTCCCTCCCTCCCGTCGGAGAAGGCGGCCCGACCCCGCCCCACGGTTCCTCCGCGTCGTGCAGAGCCGAGCTCCCCTGCCTGGTCCTGCCCTCACGTCGGGGCCGGCGCCGTGCTGCTGGCACAGCCCGGACAGCGGCAGGTGTGCCGTCTTGACGGTGTCTTTTTGCAGTTTCAACTGATACGCAAACTTATTGAGAGTTACCTGCCCTATCACCACGTCGGCGAGAGAGACTGGAAATAAGAGCAGCCCCAAATCCAACGACTTCAAATGAAAAAAGAACTGGCTGGGAGAACTTTGCCAAGGAGCGCTCCGCACCAGAGCCGCGGTGGAAATGGCTCCAGCAACACACTTGCAATTCTCGCAGCTGTGTGAGAGAGCCGGGGCTAAACACCGCCCCTGCACAGCTGATCCCTCTCAGAAGAAAGGGTGTGCTGCCTGCTGCTTCCTGCTGTGTTCTGTTCTTCCACTGCGTTTCTTATTGTTGTTATGTGCAAGCACCTTTCTGTTGCACGTTATGTCGCTTAAAAGTTATTACTTTATTCCTCTGGAGAACAGGAGGCTCAGAGGAGACCTTATTGCCCTCTACAACTCCCTGAAAAGAGGTTGTGGTGAGGTGAGGGTCACCTCTTCTCCCAAGTAACAGCAATAGGATGAGAGAGAATGGCCTCATATTGGGCCAGAGGAGGTTCACGTTGGATATTTAGAAAAATTTCTTCTCCAAAAAATTGGTGAGGAATGAGGGCTGTCCAGGGAAGTGGCTGAGTCACTGTCCCTGCAGGTGTTCAAGAAATATGTAGATATGGTACTAAGGGACATGGATTAATGGGGAAACACTGAAGGCAGGTGGGTGGTTGGACTAGGTGATCTTAGAGGTCTTTTCCAAATTTGGTGATTTTGTGATTCTGTTATTAACTAATTAACATTTGTTTGTGTGGTGACCATGAGTGCTTTAAATGTAAAGCACTAAATAGTTTTAAGACAAATTGAGTAGAATCTCCCACTAACATGATTCCTTACACTGAACTTGTACAGAGTTTTGGCAAGAAGTACTGTCTAGAGATCTAAAAACATACATGAAGTCATCATTACTGATGGAAGGAAGAAGGGGAATGCTGCAAAACTACTGGAGAACTGCACTTTCATTTTGTGCACACACACAAAAAAAAGTAGTACCGGGTAAGTATAAGTCAAAAATCAAATTCTTTCATTGTGTTTGAAACAATCATTCAGGAAAGGAAAGGAGAGGAGAAGGAAAAAAAAAAAACAACAATCTTGCAGTCTTTCCCCTTCTCAATGGATAAGTTTGCTGAACCTTAATGCACAGTACTTATCTGCATCATGTTCTGTTTATTCCATCTTTCTATGAACAGAAATCTTTGTTTAATTTATAACTGTTTAATTTGGGATTGTGTTGTTCACTCTGTTTCAGATCACCTTCTCCTGCCTGGACGTGGCTTTTCTCCTTTATCAGCCTGTAATTGGACTCTCACTTTGACAGTGTGTAGCACTCCACAACAAAGAGCCTAAGGAGAGTCCTTCAGCTGATGTCTGCTGGCCCAACTTGCCAAGCAGAAAGTGGAGTAACAAAGACTCACAGAAAACTGTTGGAAACAATCAGTGGCAGTATTGCTAATAAGACATACTAAAAAGTCATATGGAAACCCTTAGAAATAATTTTTTCCTCAGTAGCTCACTTTGAACTTCCAGGATCATGCCAGGGTTGTGTTTTGTATTTATTTTTCACAGGCCTGAGAGCTGACTACTTACTTTTAAAAAGACATATAAGCTTGCAATTGTCTCATATTCAAATGACCTCTCACACCAGGAATATAAAAACGAATTAAATATCATACATAATACTAATTTCTACAGTGTTGATAGCACTGCAAAAGTGGTTACGGAGGCATTAATGCCCAGTGATCCTCACACAGTTCTTAGTTGTGCCGCGATAGATTATGTTTACAGTCACTTTGGTAGTATCTCCAGCCCATGGGGTGATCCCAGGAGGAAAATCTTTGCATTTGAAAAGTGCTGAGCTAGTTACCTATCAAAAAAGACACAAGAGTCATACCAGAAAATTCTGCCTTCTGTCACAAATGCTTAAAGCTAATATCACCACAAAATGCTACGTAATGAAAATTTACACTAAGACCAGCTTTGTAAACCTTGAAAACATTGAGGAATAGTATGTTTCTTGCAGACTTACATGGTATTATGTTTTGCAGTCTCAGGCCCAGTCTTTACCTCATGATTCACTCAAACAAACCATCTATTGAAGTAAATTGAAATTTGGCAGGAAAAAAAAAATATAGTTCAAAATCGAAACACAGATAGAAATACTCTGGTCTTCTCGTGAAGTTTGGATCCTTACATAGACCCAAAGTTTGCTGTTCAGAACTTAATTCTCATATAAGATTACAGAAGGACTTCCGATGGGCCTCCATCCGCTGAGCCCTTTGTAAGTAGGCTTTAACGAACACCATCTGTGGCTGTTCCATGAGCATACCAAGTTCTTAAGGTGCACAATAGAGCATTATTTTTGTAAGAATACTCTGTTCCCCACTTTGCCCCTGTATTCCTCACCCATTTGGTTTTCCCTCATAAGGAACTCTCGTGTTAGATGCTTCTTCGGTCCTAACCACTTTTATCCTCCTCCTTTTGATTTACTGTGGAGCAGCATGTCTTGTCAGAGTGCTTGCCTGTTGTTGGTATTCCTGCTTGTCCTCCAAGTCTCTCTCCCTTTTAAGTAGTGAAATCCTTTATCTGTCCCCTCCTGACCCCCCCTGCATGTCTGGCTTCTGGGCATCTACTTTACTTTTGTTCTCTGCTCCCCAGCAGCTGTCCTTGTTCTACTCAGCCACAGTGGTTCACAATGGTTTGGTCTCCTTTGTGCCTGTTCCCCTGGCTTCTGGGACATACAGATGTCCAGCACTGTTTTCAGTGGTAAAAACTGAGGTAATTCTTTCAAATTGGACTTAATGGCGCCCCCAGGTCACATCAAGGAGGAAATTCAGCACAGTTCAGGGCAGAGGAAGCTCTGTGCCATGCCCAGCTATTCTGCTACATGCCTTGGTTTAGTTTGGATCTTTCAGCACTGATTTCTATGTACTGTAAGTGTTCTGCATTTCTCTCTCACTGCTGCCGATGCTTCTTGCTAGAACTCCTGTTGGGTTAGCTATAGCACCTGCCAGCACTCGTGCAGGGAAGGTTTCAGCCCTGTTCCCCCGTGGTGCTTTGGGGACAATGAATGCCACTGGAGAAACACAGCATGGAAGCATACAATTTCTAGAAACATTTCTCCATAGCTTTTGCCAAGTGATTCAGTTAGTGGAAAAACATATACACAATGAAAACTGTCAGGTGGCCAATGCTATATAATCTCTGCAAATGCATTTCCTCTTGAGATGTTTAATGAAGCTGAGTTTCTAACAGTATTTTCCTGTAATTAAGACAGAACACGTTTTCATTAAGGATAAATTAATAAAAGTAAATTAAAGAACATAAAAGTGATTGTTTCTCCTCTACTCTTTGCACGCATACATATGCACAGACACACACACGTTGAAGGAAAAATGCTTGTCTTTGGCACGTAACCAAACCAGTGTTTTGGCTTTTGTGCCCCCTCTACTGGTTGGCCTTTGTACATCTGTGCAGAATTTTATAAGAACTTACAAGAATTCTTGTAAGAACTACTACTGGAATTGTTAGTGACACTGTCACAGTAACAGGATTGGCCATGCTGAAAAGACTAGAAAGGATAATAACTTTAAAAGCCCCACAGAACTGTAATTTCAGAATTATTTCCTCTGAACATATATTTAGACTTACAGTATCTCTTTAAGTGTGAAGATATGATACATCCAGTGTCATAGAGAACTGTAAAACTTCCTTTGCAAAGGTCCATCTTCAAAACATAGAAGACCTGTGCAAATGGGTTGTGGTATTGATTTCTTTATAACTTCCAGTGTCTTGATAAACTTCTTGTATTATTTCCCATCAAAAATAAAATAGTTGGAACCTATACTTTTATCACTTTCTGTATACCTGATGTACATATACATATAAATAAATGTCAATACTTTGAATTTATAAATGAAAACATTCAAGTAAAAATGGAATTTCTAAATTAAATTTTGAAAAAATCTGGAAAGAAAAAATGAAAGATTCATTGCATTTATAAGTATATCAAGATATAAAACTTGAAGAATAGTTCCACCAGAGCTGTGCTCAGGATCTAAAAAACCTATAATTGAAACTTTCACGGGTCTTATTGACACCAATGGGACTAGGCTTTGCCAGCCAGAAGTTCTCACAAGGAAGGCAGAGCCATTCAAAGCCCCCAGGTGCAGATTTTTTTGCAGGGACAGGAGCTGATCCAGCTGCAAGATTCAGAGGCCTGATGAATAACACCTGTTGGTCTTCTGAGCTACACAATATTGAGATGGGACAATCTGAGACAAAAACTGACCTGCCCACCAAGCACTTTTTATTAGATATTTAAAGAGAAGCTATGCATTATTCAAGTATCTGAAGTACAGTTTAATTCAAGATGTTATGTGAAAAGAACAATAGATATCTATCTTTAAAAATATACAGTTACAGGGAGTTATTCTGCAGCTTTATCACGTAAAAACAGCAGAAAAGGCTAAAATGGAAACAGGAAGTTGATGGGCTTAAAAAGAAAACGAAGAGCAAAGATCCAATCTTTCTACAACCCTCTTGTTCATGTTATCATAAAAGTTTGACCTCAAATGAGGCTCATGGCCATGACGTTGTTATCAGTATTTATGTGTGACTATGTATCCAGGACTACACTACTGCAATCCAATGCCACTCCTTTGCACTGACAGTGTGAATGAAAGCAACTTCATTGTGCTCTCTAAGGTAATTTATATACAGGCTATTTTCTGCTGAACTTCAACTTGCAGATCTTGCAGTTCCTGCAAGCACAGCCCCTCCTACCCTGTGCTCATGCTGCTGCCTGTGTGCATATAGCTCATCACCAGTCTCCTGTTGCAGTCTTATGGCTATAAGCACCGATAAACAGCACTCAAACAAAAATATTTTCCTTTAGCTGTTAAATCAAGAGGAGCTGTCAGGGAGCTGCACAGAGATAATCATGTGCAGAGGCCCTCAGAGACCCCCACATGCCGTGCCCCAAGCCGCCTCCTTGGGCTGGCTGGACCAGTCAGGGCCTTTTCCCCTCACAGCTCCCTGATTAAAGCCTGCAGCAAACAGAATGCCAAGGCCATGCTCATATGCTAGCGTTTTTGTTTTTTTGGCACATCAAATCACCCTCAGAAGCCCAGGTCCAAAGCCTGTGAAGGCACTGTAATGTTATATTGAATTAAATCAACTTCATCTTAAGCCCAAAGGGGAACATTTATTTTCAAAAATGACAATTACGTGAGCGCATCCTCCAGTGGGGGCACCAATGGAAGGGGAAGACAAAGCCTTTGGAATACACAATCATCCCTAATTCCACGGTTTCCTAAAGCTCTTCCTAACAGCAACCTGTGTGCAAGGCAAAGGCGGGCCACTGGGCTCTTTGGAGAAAATAATTCACTTAAAGATACTAAAACTTGGAAGTGTAGCACAGATTCATATTCTGAAAACAATGGCAGGAAGACGGCTGGTGAGACTCAATGTCAAAGGCTTTCTCAAGCTTTTATCACATTTAGCCATTATCATTTTTCTAAATCTAAAGTGGCAGAACTGCCAGGACTGCTGAAACAACTTCTCCCTCCAAACCAAACCAAGACCAGTATTTCTGCTAGCACTGATATCATCACTGGAATGGAAGATACAGCAGTCACAGCACAGCTTATCTTGCACAGCAGGGTGTTTACAGACTCTTCACTTGCCTTATTCTATTAGCTTGTGCAAACCTGCAAGACAACTCCTAAAATGGACTGTGCTCTCCACAATTTAGGAATCAGCACTTTGCTTCTGTTCTCATTCTTATCTTCCCTTCCTCTTCTACTGATCGGAATACAATTCCAGTTCTCAGAGGAATCTGTTATCCCACTACTGCTAAGGAAAAAAAAAGTAGTCTTCTCTTTGTCCCTTGGTAGCATCTGGCATGTTCCAAATAGTATGAGGGGGTGGATTTATTATATGATATGACAGTGATTTTTTTATGTACATCATCTTAATAAAATAAGCATCCTGTTTAAGGGAGCATTTGTATTTCTGTTGCAATTTCAGAGATGCATTTCTTGTTCATAAAGAAAGGATATAAGCAACGTCATATTACTAATATTGCAGATTATTTTCTCTTTGAGTCCTTAATAGGTACCAAATCATGTTTAAAGTATTAGTTTAAAATGCATAATCAATGATTTCTTGAAAATATATTTGTCACATAGACAAAACCTTCTAAGACTACAGTAAGGTCTTTGTGCAACCAATATTATGTGGCCCAGATTTTTGGCATGAGTTCTGAGGCACAGTAAAGCCATATAATATTATTAGTCATTTCTAAGGTTTTCATCTCTCCTTCCTATCTAGACTAACATTCAAAGTCATGAAAGAGCCATGCAGTTGTGACTTGGTTTTCACATTGATCCACTGTTGGCTCAAAAAAAAAAAAAAAAAAGGATGCACTAATTAAGTTCCAGGTTTTAATAGACTGAAGTATGTGCCTACATGTTCTCTTGAACTAAGATGTCTTCTTGAGTCCAGACCTAAACTGCCAATACAAGCTTATGTGAAAACACACAGCTCCTTTGGAGGTTTCTCCAGGCTGTGTCTGCACCTTGCTAGTATACAAAATGCAGAGAAGTAGAAGTACCATGCAAACCCTCTACACTTGTACATGCAAAGTAGAAGGCCAAGAGAATTTCAAAAGCCACTGGTTACTTGGAAGGAAAACGAGACAAAAAAAAAACAGAAGCAAATAGTAACTATCTATCTGCTAGATATAGAAAAACATTGAGATGCAAAAAACTGCATGTATAAAAGGATTTCTAGGTATGCCAAGTGTCCTAGCTTAACCTAGTATACATGACTGAATTTCTTCCTGCAAAAGGAAAATTGTGCTATTGCTCTTTCCTATATACTGTGGCGTTTGGATCCATGGAGCAATGACTTATTTTTCCTGTTTGCCAGCAGTTGCTCCAGAAGAGTGCTAAAGAAGAGAAAAGGGTCAGAGTTATGTGTCTGAGAAGCAGGCTGGTATCCTTTTACATAATAAGCCTGTACCACTGATTCCCAGACCACAAATTTCTGCAGCATACAGAATTTTTATAATTAAATCCTGATGAGGAACAGAGCCTTTATAGGGTTGTGCTGGTCTGTGTTGTTGCTTTGCAAGATAAGCAAAAACAAAACACAATGTCTAGGGTCTAGTAATGTGTGACCTACAAATCTACTTTTACTTATTTAGAACATCCAGAATTAAGGCAAAGACCCAATTTTCATGGTCCTCCATTTTAGTTTTATGCTGTAGATGTCATTTTAGACCTTTGGGGGGTTAGCAATAGACCAGCTAGTTTAATAGTTTTCCTTCCTTCATAGGGTTCCTAGGGTGTTCATCACCATGAAATCTATTTACTTTTTGATTTTCAGAAGAAGACAGGGCCGTGTGAATAATTCTATTGGAAATTCTGGTGAAGTCCTTGCCAGCACAGGAGCTTCCTGGGACAAGGCTTAGGAAGAAGATGCTGTCAGATAGGGGCTGATGGTGCATTTAAAGAAGTTTGGTAGGAAACTAAGAACAAGCTGAAAGTTGCAGACAACACCGTAATTAGAGAACATCCTGAGCAGCAGCAGGGGATCACACTTAGGACCACAAGTGAGGGCCATGTGAAAATGATGGAGATGGTGCTTCGTGGCGTAGACCAATTAAGTTAGGCAACACTGGGGTTTTTTGACACATCAGTCTCCCCACAGAGGGGTAGTTCTGTACACAGTGACTCACAGCAGGCACTTGCCAGCTGAGCCTTCAGCATCTGAGTCAGGAAGAGCAGTTAGAGTGAGAGCAAGAGTTCAAGATGTTAGGCCAGCAGGCACAGGCACAGACATTTGGTGATTGTATTTTATCTTCCCCTTATGCTCACTGAGCTTCATTTACTACGTTTTTGTCTCCTTTGCAGTTCTAATACTTCAAGATTTTATCATTCCATCAATTAGAAATCTTTAATGAGGCTACAGACATTCACTGTCAGTTCATATCTATTTATTAGAGCTTAAGTAACATATTCTAAATTAAGTTTCTCTTCAGGTGTTTTTCTTCTCCAGAAATCCAAACATAACATAAATCATCAAAAGAAGTAAAGCTATCAGACAGAAGGAGGTGATTGTCTTGCTCTGTTCCACTCTCATGGGACCCACACCAATGAGACCCCCACCTGGAGTATGTATTCTGCTCTGGAGCCCACAGCACAAGAAATACATGGATGTAGGAACAAGACTAGAAGAGGGCCATGAGGATGATAAGAGGGCTGGAGCATCTCTCCTATGAAGACATGTTGTAAGAGCTGAGCTTGTACAGCTTGGACGTTTCAGAGAGACCTGAGAGCAGAATTCCAGTGCCCAAACGAGATGAACAGGAAAGCAGAAAGGCTCTTTATCAGGAAGTGTAGCAATAGGATAAGAAGTAATAGCTTTAAACTGAAAGAGTAGATTCAGATTATGTATAAGGAAGAAATTCTTCACTGTGATGGTGGTAAGGCAGTGGAACAGGTTGCCCAGAGAATCTGTGGATTCTCTATCCCTGGAAGAGTTCAAAGCCCGGTTGTATGGAGGTTTGGACAATTTGATCTAGTGAAGTGTGTCCCTGCCCATGACAGGGAGGTTAGAAAAAGGTGATCTTTAAGGTCCCTTCCAACTCACACCATTGTGTGATTCCACAAATCTCACATATTCATAGATGGCAAGTATGTCCCTTCTCAGAGAGAGATTTTGAAGCTTCCTTTGGAAGAAGCTTACTTTTTCTCCTCTTTCTTGCAAGATGAGTATTACATGAAGATTTGGCGTGTGTCTCCTTCTGAAGTGGTGAAAATGGACATTGCTTAATCATTTGACATTTCAACAGATTTGTTCAAAGACTGAATGAATATTTCAGGCCACATGGAGGGTTTACTGGTGAGAAGGCTGATCACATAGGGCTAGTTGAGAAATATACACTTTCAGAGAGTCATTAGATATGATGTTTTTTTTAAAAAAAAGGGGAAGCAAAGATAAGCGTACACTGATTTTGGGGACAGAAGAGCAAGCAATAAAGAAATCTACTTCTGATGTGTTTTACTTAGGAGACTGAATTGTGTGAAAAACTTTGACACTTTTTACATACGGGAGCAGGAAGGAAGAACAGATTGTGTTAAGATGATGCTAAGTAAAAGAATTCCTGTACTTAGAATTGGATGCTACTGATGGTTCTCATAGGTTGAGGCTGACCAGCACACATTCCCTGCCTTCCTTGGTTGTTTTAACCTCAAGTCAGTTGAGCATACTAATTTGCAACCAAGGGGTTTTAAGTCAGTTTTATTTAGAACACAGCATCATATCTCTTGGGCTAGATGGAAGTTGATGTGACAACTGATTTATGCCTTAGCTCCTGGCCTTAGTCCTCTTTGATACCATTATATGATGAAGTATATCATAAAAATGGACCCATGACAAAAATAATATAAAATCCAGATCTGTTAACCACAAAACACAAATGATAAGATTTTAAAAAACACTTTTTATTTGCTTTCAGTCTGGCTCCCAATGAAACAAGACTGCTCCTCTATCTGCCTGCTTATCAATTTCTTCAATTCATTTTGAACAAATGTAGTGAAAGAGATCTCAATGCTGTCTACATTTAGTGCAAAATTCTTAAGGATCTAGAGAAGTAGCCACATCAATGCAGCAACTAATGAAAAGTATGTCATTGCCATTTGGTTTATTTGCTCTGAAGGGATTTTTTTTGGCCAACTAGTGCCAGTGTAGGTAGCTTAAACAGCAAATTTTGTACAGATTCTGAAAAAGCCACAAAACACACTGCTTTCTTCTCAGCTGCTGTTATAAATAAAGGTAGAAGACCTGGGAGGGAGATTGAGATAGTGGAAAACTTGGATTGAAGTAGTTTTTTTATATTAAAGTCATAATGGAGGAGACAGGGACAGAAAAAGGAGCTGCTTGTACTGTTTTGGGAAGGAGGAATGTTTGTAGGAAAATATAGAAGAAGTTTATAGGGAGAGTGCAACAAAGATTCAGAAGTAACCCATCAGACCAGATGATTTATCTTCTCCAACTGGTTCAGGTTCATTTCCTTGCAGAATTCCTGCAAGATTCTTCTTGCGATGGACCACAGTCTCATCGATTGCAGCCAGCTGACTGCATTTGTTGAATAAACCTGTCAAGATTTGACTGCATATTTCCTTTTCTGTCTTGTACATGTTTTGGAAGCTCTTGAAAAGCACCAGCCTTAAATATTGCATGTTGGCTTGAGTTCGAAATCCAGAAGAAGTTTATGCTGTATGGGATTTTTGCTTTTTTTTTCTCTCAGACTCACATCATTATAAATTTAGACTTTCTTTCTTTTCAGTTCTCAAGCAAAGTGCTATGAATTATATATAGATATACATAAATATGGGTAGATAGATATAAATGCAAATATATAAATATTAAGAATCAGTAGTGTGTTGGTTGTTTTTTTGTTGTTGTAGTTTTTTTCCCCAGGGAACTCCATCCACGTGGCTCTACATGGTTACAGGAGGAGGTACCTGGTTTGAGCACATTTTACCTGCTTTTTCAAAGTTTGGTTTGACATGAGGCAGCTTGAAGCAAAGCCTGTAATGTCAAGTATGTTAGCACAGTTCTCCTCAACGGTAGAGTCTCTGCACCAAGCACAGCAAAGGCTAATGAGTATAACTCCGAAAGGCCTCAGCTATAGCTTCTGAGTACTACTCGAGATAAAACAAAAATGTAGGAGGTATCAATAAGTAAGAAACAAATATATGACACCTCTACCCAGTTCTGCCTACTGAGAGACTTTACTTTTTCTCACTAGGGGGACCACATGCTTTCAATGTAGTTATGCAAACCACATAATCTAATTGTGCTTTCTGGGCATTAATTTCACAAGTATGCATTATATCTAGGGGGAACAGTCCCTGGAGACAGGAAGCCTTTTAATTCTGTATTAAGATAATCTAATGCTTTATGTACAGGACACAAGCAGCCTGGAGCGTATCTAATTATCAGATCCTTTTGCAAACATTGAACAACCAGTTGTCACGACACTCCTGAAGCTTCTAGACGAATACAAGCAACAATTCCTTGCAAATGCACTTACTGAGACTGAATGACCAGGATTTTTCCAAGCCTCATGAATAGCATGTTGCAAATTGTTATCTAAGCTCTGCACTAACTGAAAATTAAAGTCTTCAAATTTTGTGTTCAATTTGCAATCATAGTACTTGAGATCACACAGTAGATTTCTGCACAAGGGTTTTGCCATGTCAATAACAAGGAAGGTCCCTCTCAAATGAGTAATTTTCCCCAGTAACTGCTATGAAAAAGACATACTGATATGTGACCGGACAGACATAGCGATAAAACAAAAATACCGTATCAAGAAACTGATATCTAGCATTACTGATGGTAGGGGTTGGATTAAGTTCCTCTTTTTGTTCAAGCAAAACACTGCACAGCCAACTAGAAGGACATTGAGAAAATGACCTAATGAAAACATAATCATTATTTTGTTCAGATTTGTTCTGTAGTCCTAATATACATATGCTAGTCCAGCAACTTTATTGTTCTTCACCATTTCGTATTATCCACAGACCTTATGAGGATACCAATAAACCAAAAAAAAAAAAAAAAAAAAAAAAAAAAAAATCAGTGGATTTCCAGCAGATGATTGTATGGTGGTAAAGAAATTTATATGAATGATTGTGTATCATTCTGTCACCTTGTAAAACTGTCTAAGAAGTGCATAAAGTCTGTTTTTCCCATAATGCCTACTTGAAATGGCTGCTGGATATTTAAAGCTTTCCTTTCCTACTGAAGTTCCTTTGTGCTGACTTGCAACAATGCTGCCCTTCCTTTGGTTCAGCACATGCTAAATATCTAGTGCACAAGGAAATCACACACACAAAGGCATTTAATACAAAAGGGCAAGGTGTAAGTGTGTGAAATACACCCATATGAAGATGCAATTCTGCCTTTCAGAGCTTTGATGAATGTACTGATTTAAAGCACACTTTATAGTTACTCAGCAACAGTTTAATGTGCCATACAGTCCTGTCTGCTAGGAAGACTTCTTTACAGTTGATTTGCTAACCAATATCCAATATCCAAAACAAACTGGAAAATAAACAGTGGTGTACACAGATAAGTGAGCTGAAGAGGAGAGACACAGCCCAGGGATGGACTTCAGTTCAGGGAGGAGTCCTGGGCGTCAGTGTACTTCTGCAAAAGTAACCGCTGTTGCACTGAGTTACAAGCACACAGTAAATGAAGAGATAAAAGGCAGAGAGATTCATATTGCTTGCCTACTTTACAATGAATTTGGGCACTTAATCTGTTTAAGTTCTCTGACATTTTCTATCTGGAACTAAAAATTTGCCCACAAAACACAAAGCTAATTTATATATGCACATTATAGAATGTAGTAGCTATATTGTCAGCCTTTAAGTGACTGACAGAAATACTGCACTTAAGTTTTCTGAAAAGGTTTGACTTAAGCCATTTTCAAGTAGACACGTTCAGTTACTCTTATCTTATATTTGGTTGAGTTATATCTTCTTTATACTGCGCAAGAACCATGCACACGCCAACAAATAATTCATAACATGTAAGGGAATCACACTAATTTAAAAATACCAGTGGTGTCCAACCCCCAGAAAAGGAAGTAGCAGAGTTTTAAAAGCACTGCATAACAGCTGAATTGAATTCTTCAGAAAGCTGTTATCTAGAGAGATGGGAAATAGAGAGGAAGGATGTTCTTGGATCACATGTTACACTGCACCCAGGAAGGCCAGATAATAGCAGCTCTTCTGATATTTGCAAGAGCTCTGCAGCTCTCTGTAGTTCTCTGGTAGAACTTTGCAGTACACTTTGCTCTTACAAAACACCACATCACATCTGTTTTGCACTCTCTTACTACTTTCAGATTAGCTGCTTCTTCAAAAGGAAACCACAGAGTAGATACCACAGAACAACCTTCTTCCAAATACTTCGGGGAATGCTTTTAAACAGAGCTGAGACGTGAAGGGACCCAGAGCTAAAGGAGGCTGTTAGTCTAAATTGTTATCAGCCTGGTACAGCTATGAGACCTGGTCATCATTTCCTCATGTAATTGACACCACCCAAAGCTATACCATGGAAGTCAGAAAAATCCAAATCAGAACCAGCTACCATGCACCTACTGCACAAATACCATGTCCAAGTCTTTCTGTTTCTTTCTGTAGGAATAGCTTAGCTTCAAACTACATCTTCCAGCCTTACTTTTCACCACAGATGCTGCTATTAATGCAACCAGGTCTTAGAGCATTATTTTCCATTCTCTGGAAGACAAAGGCACTGCACCTCCATGCTGTTGTGCTGGTTTTATTCTGGTGGAGCTTGTTTGTGCCTAGTGAAATTGCACCAGCGTAAAACTGGCGTAATGGGGCAGAGAATCAGGCCTGAGGGCTGCAATTTATTCTGACATAATAGGATAAAACTATATGTCTTATATGTGTTAACAAGTGATGGTGCTGATGAAATGTGTCAGAATAAAGCCCTAGAAAGTGAAGTCATTTTTCTGTCCATTAATCAGGCACAGAGTAGATAGAAAAGCACAAGCTTCACCACCAAGGCTGCCTGCTGCCCTCTCAATATGCCTGAGCTGAGACCTGGGTATGTCCTCTCCCATGTGACAGGACAGTTTTGTTTCCTTGTCCATTTATTTCTTGACATCTCTGTAGAGATTGCCAAGGGCTACACTAGTCAATGTCAGTGTCAGTCATGATGTTATTTTACGGTGCTCTGGAAATGCACCCAAGAAGTGGCTTGGCACCCCTCACCCACAGAACAATGGAGTAACCTACTTTCGTCACTGACCTACTTATATTCACACTGGTGACCTAGATATGTAAGGCCTTTTATCCCACTTAGTTCTCTGGATCCTATCACCATGAACGAACTCAGGATGTTACGTGCACATACACTTTATCAACAAATATTTGGTACTACAGAACCACCCACTGGGAGAGAAGATTGCATTTGAAAAAGCAGTGATTAAAATAAGAAAAACCTCATATTCATCTCTCTTATTTTTAGAGAAGAATCATTTGTAGCAACAGAAGGACTAAAGAGCAGTGATGGATTAGCAAAAGCCAGAGAAGAGTCAAGAGGATGTGAGAGACAGAAATTGGTATGATTCTGCAGTTTAGTACACCTTCATGGGTAAGGATTCTGTCAAATAATATTACCATACAAAGACTGAAGATCAATAGCTATTGATAACTCATATTTTCTACACATGTATGTAATGGGGAAGAGTTTATACAGAGCAGTAACAGATCAGATGCACCACTATTTTAGCCTGTAGTTAGCTGCTACCTGAAATAATTATCTGCTTCTGTTGTATACTGGGTTAGTTAAAATCCTACAAGTGCTGACATTCCTACTGTCTGATGGTCTACATACTCAGGTAGTGCAAATTAATGCTCCTTCAGTATCCGGATCACTGGAATATTCTGGATCTCAGTTTAGGGTATGTAAAAAAAATGGACACATCCATAGACAACGGTCTGGTAGTGTTTGATTCAATAATTAAGATCAATTTTGTTCTCACTGTGTTTATGTCATGAGAAGATTCACACTGGGATCGACAATGTCGGAGGCTCATCTGCAAACTAGAGCCTCCATGCGTTCCAAAGTTTCATGACAGGAGAACAAATGGAGGTTGTAAGCTTCATGCAGACATATTTTACATGCTGTAAAACACGGAAGTCATCCATCACCTTATGTGTTTTCCAGGCCCTTACGGTCAAGGTACAGTTTTAAGTTTACTCATTACACTTAAGAAACTAATACTGCCAAAGCAACACATCTAGCTATCCTGGTGTGAGAAACCCTCAGCATTTAGCTGGCAAGGCTCAAGTAGATACCTTTGTCTATGTGGTGAGAAAATTTCAGTACTTCATCACTGCATTTCTCAAGTTAAAATGTCATACTTTTTTTTTTTTTTCTTTTTTTTTTTTTTCTTTTTTAATACTCATTCCCCTTGGGTTTGAAATGGGCCTTAAATTCGTGTTTTCTGTAGCATCATTTAAAAAAGGAACTGGAAGCAAGCCAAATGCAAGCTGGCTAGTGTGACCTCAGGTCCTTCTAGTATTGTCTGCTCTCCTGGGCTTCACTGGCCTGATGTTCACACACCATTCCTCTCCCTTGGTTCTTTCTATTCGCTGAATGGGAGCTGGTGAGACTCCCTCAGTCTGGCTGTCCTGGTACATTTATCTGTGCACCTCACCAACTTTTCATGTTGAAAATAAATGAGGAAAAAATTAATTCCACCTTCTTTTCTCTTCATGTATCTCTAGACAAACAAGAAGAGCACTGCTCAGAGCAAAGGCAAATCCTATATTTTTTTCCCAAATAATAACATTTGTTGACAAAATTCTGATCTGACATGATTTTCCTTACAAACACAGTTGTATTCTTTTGAAAAAAAATATTAAAAATGATCAGACTGCTACAGATGTTTCTTAGCATGCCACATCACCATAACAGCAAATGGGAGAAGAGCCTGGGAAGACATGCTTGTCCATCTCTTCTATTACAAACTATTTCCCCGGATATATGATGCATATTTCTTCTAGTTTTACACTGCAGCACTCTACTTCCTTTATTTAGATTTTATTTATAATTGGGAGCATATAATGTGATCCATTTATAGATCCATTTATAAATGTGATTATATAATGTGATCCATTCATAGAATTTGAACATGTAGCCAGGGGAAAATAGGTTTTTCAAAAGCTATTTTTTGAAGGCACTCATGTGTGCCCATGATTTGATGTATGACTTTGTGAAAGCTGTCACACAGGTATTCCACATGCTCCAACCTTGATGTATCAGCACGCTGGCATGATGCCACAAATACGACCTTTCATCACTGGCAGCATTTTGACTCTGCATTTTAAGCCTGGATGATTAAAACCTCTGCTTTCCTGTTAGCCTCCTACATAACCTCTGTCTGTGCTAGAGGAACAGACTTGCAGTAGATGAATGCCTCATTTACCACAGGTCCAAAATTTTCCAAGGTTCGCACAGTCAGCAGCACCTTTCTATGAGGTGTCTCTGGAACACATGCACACACCCTTCAGGTTGTATGTATCCTCTTCTGTAGGAGGGCCACATAGGAGTTTTAGATTGTCTCGGTGAGCTGCTGCAATACCTGACCAGCCCGTGGGAAAAGGAAAGACCAAGGTTTCCTCTGCAGAGAGCAAGCTCATCACTGTGACCTCCTGTACAGACTTAGGAGGTTCCCTCATTGCAGGTGGGCCTTGCCACCTCGCTGACCCAGTGTCTTTCCTGGACACACTGCATTTTTCTGTCCATTAATTCTGAACAGTGCAGTAGGTGTGGGCAGCTTGAAGAAAATGGAAAACATCAGTCAAGATGTTGAGTCAAGCCAGAGCACAGATACAGGAATGAATTTGCTTTCCCAAATGACATTTGCAACAAAATTAACTGGGAACATTAATCTGCTGGAACTTTTATTCCAGAGGTAGCTAGACATTGGCATAGAGTGAATGTATCTCTATTCAGTGTCTGCAGCGTGCCCAGGCCTGAACCCAGTCCACAGTTCCAAGGTAATGTCAAAATCCCAACAGGTGCTACACGGCACAAATGTCACACCTTTTGGGAAACAGTCCTGCATCAGTGTTTGATCATTGCACTGTTTTGTAGATGAAAACCACTGCAACACACCTGGCATTTACAATGCTGCTGAGCAGCCATTTTATCACAGGTGCAGTTAGAACACTGGTTTCCAGATACATACTGCTTCTCAGAAAGGAAGGGTAATGCTTTGGTGCTACTTTGTGGAGCAACAATTACATTAATGTGATGAACAAAATGCAAAAGGAACAGTTAGTTTGCCACATTACCAAGGAGAGGTCAGTGCTGGGACAGCTCTGTGAGCTGACACAGGAGTCTGTCCTAACAGCACCAGCATCTTCTGAGAGGTGGATGAGTTCTGTATTCTGCTGCTACATGCAGTTGGCCTTCGTTCCTGTTTAAAAGCAGGCAGCTCCACAGCGGAAAGTTTTTACCTGGCTCAATGAGTAGTGACTGACAATTCCTTTCACTAAAAGGTTAATCCTGGCTACATTAAGGGGTTATTTTTGGCTGAGAAGGGACACTGACATAGCACCACAAACTTGACTCTTTCCTCTCTTTAGGCATAGTTCCCTTCAGGGAACACAGCACGTGATTTCTGTTCCCACTGTCCTGACACAGGTGGGCTGAAGTTTCGCTTTGCTGTTATGTGACGCCTCTGTTACCTGCAGAACTGGGTACTGAGTTTGCTTTCTGGCATTATTACTGGGACTGCTCTAAACTCAGCATAGGACCAGAGTGACACCGTATATGACCTAAGTGAAACCAAAGAAAGAAGGTATTTTTGGTTCAGTAAACTTCTCCTGACACCTTCACTCTCAAAAATCATGATAGTGCCCTTGCAAAAGGCAATCAAAAGCGGTCAGGTGAAGGAAGGGAAATGAGACAAGGGAATACGCAACAGAGAAATGAAAATTATATGTATATAAAAAAAAAAATTATATAGTAGTAACAAAAACGGATTCAGAGGAAATTTAACAGCACTGTGTTTGACTGCTCCCAGCTGTTACCAAAAGCATGCAGAAAGTTTCACCAAGTTTAACATAAGCAATTCTTAGTTTGAATATTCACAACGGAAATCTACAGGCTAGGGTGAATTGAAAATACATAACACAAGTTTTCATGGTTAATTAAAAATGCAACTAATCAATTTATTTAAATGATCTAAAAATTCAATTTCATTTGATCTGAATTTAAAAAAAAGTTCACGTCTTTCTCTGAAGAATAGTTTATGTTCCATCCATTGGGAAGGAAAGCAGTAGGAATATAGATAAAATGCTAATTGGGGAAAACAAAAAGCCTTCAACAAGAAACATATTTCATTTGTGTCTTGAGAAACATTTGTTAAACAGAATGAAGAATGTAACAATGTATTTCTTTATATTTTTTCTATTGTAAGTCCTGTTTCTCATTAGAATATTCTAGTTGCTTAATCAGAAAAAGGGGGAAAAATGAGTGTACATATTTGGGAGTGATAAAATGGAGAAGAGAAGATATTAGAAAGCAACAAAATTTGTATTAATTAAAGAGAAGGCAGTCTTGGCAGATGAACAGAAATAAAATAGAATGGCATGGTTATGAGTAGAACAGCAGGATGTTTAAACAAAGATTTACTGTAGAGGACTTTTAAAATGCAGTACTAAAACATATAAGGCATTAAAGATTGTTTTTTAGATCTATAAAACAGCAGCTGATTATGTACAGATTAAAGTTAATGAACCAGTGTGCTCTGAAGTGCCTTCTTTTATAGATACGGCTCTGTAACTTCCATTAGCATCAACAGACTCTTAAATACACAAACGCATTAGTCATGCATCAAGTCACACTGTGCATTTTGTTAAGTATCCAAAGACTGAAGTGACTCATATGGTCAAAATTTCTTTTCCCATGTGAATCGAATGTAACGCTTGACAAACCTCAACTGAAAACGAATATTTTGATTCATATTTTTTACATCAACCAATGGGTTTGGAGCTCTGTTTGCAGATTAGTCACACTGATTTCCAAACTGAGCTTTCAAAACTGTACAAAAAAACACGTCAAAATATTAGGAAGCACCTGTCAGCTACACAAACCAAGCCCAGCTCAGCATTGCCTGGCCTAAATGCAGCCCATTTGCACCACTAGAAATGAGTGCCTCACATTACCAAACCAGGATGGCTGTGTCTTGCAATCATGCTTCATTGATGAATCAGAACTCAGAAGTTAGAATTTAAACTGCTGCTCTTTTGCAAGGAGACTGCTTTATCCGACATTTTCCCTTCCAAAGCTCAATTTGGTCTCCAGGCTGGAGATGAGTCAGTCATGTCACAACTGGAGATGAGTTGAACAAATCGATGCTTTCCTCTGTGATTCAGCAACAGGATTTTTACAGTTTTTTGCAAATGTTTCAGCTCCAAGAAGTGACAATTATCGGAAGGTTTGTGTTTGTCTTTTTGTAATTTCCAATTCTTGTGTCTTATTTCCCCCTTCAGCCCCTCAATCTGTTTTTAATTAAAATCAGATGGAGGCAAATTGCTGAACAGTATGAGGAGCTTCACCACGTGCACACCATGTAAGAGCTGCAGAATCTGGCAGCCACCAAATGTGACAATGTGCTTTAAAAAAGGCAAGCGGCCTCATTTGGTGCATACGTCACCTTCTTTTAAGAGGTTGGCTTTTTCTGTGTAAACAAGTCCCACAGATGACGCATGTAGCCCTTTCCTTCTGATGGGATGGGAGCTGTGGGCGCACTGGCAGCACGAAGCCTTGGAGACATGCTGTGGGGAGCTCAGAAATGAGCCCATGGGGTGGATGGGAGGTGGGACTGCAAAGTGCGCATGTGTAGGGGAGAGGAAAATCATGCCCTTACATACCCTGCACTGTGAGGTTACATTCTGGGGGACTCATGGGGCTTCTTCTGCTTGAGGAGAGTTTTCTCTTTGGTGAGCCCCATCTTAGTGGTGGGAAGGAAGCCAGTGCACTTCTACAGCTGGAAAGCCATGAACCTGACTTCACATCCATCTGCTTACAGACAGCCCTTTGCTATAGCACACAGTAAAAGCCACGGAGCTGGCCTGGCAGGCATGAGGGCCGTGTTTTCACTGATGAAATAGATGTTTTTTGCACTGAGCACAATACATGTGCACAATGAAAGCTGTCCTATGTATGAAAGCCATGGAAAGCAACAAAGAGATTATATGTGTGAGTCTTCCTTGAAACTAATCCACAGGCTTTCAGATGGGGAGATGGAGAAATACTGCTTTTGAAAAGAGGGGAGAGACAATTCAAATTCAAAATGCTTTGAGTTTGGGAAATGAGGATTCATAGAATTATAGAATCATTAAGGTTGGAAAGAACTCTGAAACTATCTAATCCAACCATTAACCCGTCACCACCATGCCTGCTTGCCATGTCCCACAGTGCCACATCCACTTGTTTCTTGAACATGTCCACTACTTCTCGGGCAATCTGTTTTAAGACCAAGGATCTTCCTAGTCAGGAGAACTGCACTAGAAGATGGCACAATAGGCTGGAAGAAGGAAAATTCTGCTGAAGAGGGTTGAGAGGGAGGATGAGGACAGAAAAGCACCTTTCAGATCCAGTCCTGATGCTTCTGCTAAGGGGGGAGACAGACCCTGGTTCCCCTCACCCCTCAGCCTATCTTGGCCATGGAAAGCAAGTGCTGCAGCCACAGTGGAACACAGAAGGAAGCAGAGAGAGAGACTGATTTAATGGAAGAAAAGACAAAGCTGTCCAAACAAATGAGTATTACTGCCCTGGCTGCCACCTCAGCTGCAGCAGGGCATTTCTGCCAGATGTTTAACCAAAGCCCAGCTGCTTTGGCTGGAGCAGCTTGATGTTTCTGGGTCTTTCAGCTTTAATGCCTGAGGTAGAATTTTTCTATCTGGGACAAAAAAACACTCCATCTGATGAAGGAGATCTCAGCAATGCCTTTTATTCAGGCTGAGTTATAGTAGAACTCCTTGCCTGTCTCTGAGTCTCTTTCATCTCCTGCTAGAATGAAGTGGGATGGTCTGTTATTTCAATCCATATTTTCTTGCCCAAAAACACAGACAGTTGTTAGCCAGTATGCCAGGGACTGCATTCTTCAGTCTCTGCCTGACTGCAGCAGTTTCTTTCACTGCTCACATTACAGCTTGCCCAGTTTGAACAGTGACACTGACTTCTATTTCTCCAAGAATAAAGGTCCTCAGGCCATGAAGATGAGATGTGATTCCTCCTTTGGGCAAGCTGCTTTTCCCTTCTCCAGTGGGAACAGCTGTGTACAATAAACTCCCCTCCCAGTTCCCCACCTCTGACTTCACACAGAGACTGAGACAATAAAAGCTTTTTACAGACATGCACAGCCCTCATACTTTGAGTGTCTTCTGGGAGTTTCTTTGCTCATTCTCAAATGCTCCATTAGTGTTCTTATGCTCTGCAACCACTGCATCGTTTTGTGTCATCCCAGAGAGCTGATGAGTGAAGGACTGTCTTCCCACTCCTTTAGAAACAGCCCCAAAGGGCATTTCAGCTCTTTACTAGCCAGCTACTGCACTGCACTGCTCTGCACTGGTGAGGGCTCACCTTGAATATAGCGTGCAGTTTCGGGCATCACAATATTGGAAGGACATAAAACTACTAGAAAGCATCCAAAGGAATGCTACAAAGATGCTGAAGGGTCTGGAGGGCCAGATATATGAGGAGCAGTTGAGGTCCCTGGGTTTGTTCAGCTCAGAGCAGAGAAGGCTGAGGGAAGCCCTCATAGTGGCCTACAGCTCCTCATAGGAAATGGAGGGATAGCACTGGGCTCTGCTCTCTGGTTACAGACGTGGCTTGAGGGAATGGCATGGAGCTGTGTAAGGTTAGGTATCAGGAAAAGATGGGCATGGAACAGGCTGCCCAGGGCTGTGGGCATGGCCCCAAGTGCTGGAGTTCAAGGAGCGTTTGGACATTGCTCTCTGACACATGATTTGGATTTGGGATGATCTTGTGTGGAGCCAGGCATGGGGTCTGACTGCTGAAGTGGAGACAGGTGGAAGCCAGGACTACCAGGTGTAGTGGTGAAGAGCTGGGGGCTGGTGTACCTGGTGTTTGGCTTGGCCCCTGCATTCATTCTGTCCACGGCACATCACACAGACTGGCTCAAGCAGCAAGCTCCGTGAACGCACCAGTAGCTAGACACAAAAGCTAATCTCTTAGCCTCTAATCCCCAGACATGGCTGCAGTGTGCATGGACCTGTGAGTGTTTGCTTTTAGCAGGGCAGCCTGCAAATGGGCTCAACTGCAGCTAAACCCTGAGGAATGTAGAAAATTCCTGCAATAAAACGGCTCATGGCCACTGCAGGAGAATATGTCATTTCCCATGGAAGTAATGATACAATGGTCTGTAAAACAGAGGGCCAGGCTGAAAAAGACTTTTTTTTTTCTATTTTATTTCTTTTTCTCCCTGTTGCTGTGTGAAAAGCTTCCTCAAGTAACAGGGGGAAATGGTGATCAAATTGCGTAAGGAAAACAGTAGCAGTGCTTGTGTGCATCCCAACCCTTTGAAAAGCAAAAACGATTAGCAACTCCCTCCCTCTGCACCCAGTTCATATATATATATATATACTGAAACAGTGTCAGGGCTTTTTTGCTTGTTGGTTTTGTTTTGTGGGTTTTTTTAATAGATTTAGGGATTTCTTTTCGAAGGAACTAGCGCGCTGTCTCACACACGAGCGCCATTTCCGCTCAGCTCAAACGCGGCCCACGAGGCTCTTACGTTAGCAGGGAGGGCTCTGCTCTGCCTCCGCTGAGCCGCGTCCGCTGGGGGTGGCGGCGGAACAAAAGCGCCCCCGCGTGGCCGCTGCGTGAGGTGCAGCACGGGCACAGCGGGAACGAATGGGGAAGTTTGTGGGCGCGGCCTTTTTGTTTGTCGGACAGCCCCGGCTGCTCTGCGAATACAGAAAAGGCGGTCCGGGGCGGAGGGAGGGAGAGGAATGAAAGAGTAAACTACTCCTCAGTCCCTTTCGGAATCAGAAAGAACAAAAAGATTTAACAGCGCAAGGGGAAAAGCACGCAAGGGGAAAGAAAAAAACAAAACAAACCCAGCCAAACAATTCTGGCTTTTGAGTAAGAGCCCTTTTGAGAGGTGTTTGTATTCAAGTCTCCCACAGAACGCAATCAGTTACTCTGTCTTGTCTAAACTTTAGATGAATATATAATTTCGTTTAGCTGCAGTCATTGGCTTCCACTGCTTTCATACGGAAAGCCAGGAACGCTGCCAAAGGTCCCTCCCGTGTGAAGCCTGCAGTGGCAGCAGCCCAGTTCTGTTCTGCATCAGCCCCTCAACTCTTGGCAAGCCAACGCGGGGGTAGGAGATCTGCCAGGGGCTGCAGCAAACAGGCAGGAAGGTCCTCCCAGATCGACAGTGTGCTGCCCAGGGAAGGCCTGGCTAATGCAAAGCAACAGAGCATAGTAGGGTGCTGCTCATAAGGCGTGCAAGAGGCACGCCTCACCCACAAGGAAACAAAGCTGCCCATAGAGAAAGATGTGTAATACTTGAAAAGAGGTCTACCTGCTGCACATAGGTAGCTGTCTTTGTGAGATTGCTTTGCTGTGCTGTGCTACTGGAGCACGGACCTGGAATGTTCATCCCTGATTTACTCTGGAATACTAGGCTATTTTGCTAGGAGTGAGCACCAAGAGATCAGGAAGTGTCCACACGCTCACACTGCTGCAGGCAACTGCCCTGAAAGGACAAAGACAGCTTTGCCATGAAACAGTGATCAACATTTCCAGGACTAGCAACACTTTATTATCTTCTGAATGAAGGAAAACTGGTCACTGACATCAACTTTGCTACACTGGCCATGACTCAGAGCATGGTTTTACCTTTCCTGTGTGCAAGCAGAAACATAATGGGTTTTGGAAATACAATTATTTCAGGAAGATGCATTGTCCCATTCTCTCTTTCTGTACTTGCTATTTGTTTCTGTAGGATTTGGTTGTTGTTAGCCTTGAATATTCATGACAAGTAGACTGCAATTGATTTAACTGGGTAAAGAACCTGGTACGTTTTTGAACAGACTGTCAAGATACGTATATTTCTGATAACAGAGGGCTGGGCTACATCCTGAAAAACAACCTCCTCTCCTTTGTCTTCCTGTGTCTGCACTAACTCACGGCAAGTTCAGTTACCCAGGGATGTCATCACGATATAGACAAAGCTTCTACATGTGGTAATGAACCACGACTTTCTGCTGTAGTTTGTTTCTCTGCTGTGCACTGATATATATTTGCCATCCTGAACCAAATCTTGGTCCCAAAGAAGTTAGTGCAGGTTTTGACATAGAATTCAAGAGGCTCAGCGTTTCATTCTGTAATTCTTAGCACCATTATATTCTGCATAACAGTAAGTACTGTATACTCTTACAGGAACATCTAATAAGGTATTTCTAAGCAAGCAGGTCCCAAGATCTGGAAGGCAATCCATTACAGAACAAATCTACTGCTTGCCTCTGCCACAGCACTGGATGCTTTAATTCATCATCTAATGCACACTGGTGTTTTCCCATGCTTCTCATTTATGCCTATTAATAAGGAGATAACTTCACTATCCACATGTTCTAAGACCTTAAAAACAAACACAGAAAACAACAATGACAGCACAAAAGAGTCTCATTGCTGACTGTACACTTTGTAATCTGTTTGGGAACTATAGCCTTCTGGCAAGGAGCAGAGATGGGGTGGATTGCTGTTAATGATCCATCATTGCTCTACTATTTCCAGCAGAAGTCAATTGTAAAACTATGAAGGAAATGCAGCTGGAGTAGGAATGAACATCATCATCTTACAAGACTGTCAAAGTACTAAGCAATTCCATGCTGTTCCTGTTGGAACTGCACTGCAACTTCTACTTTTGCTCTTCTGTAAGCAGTGCTATCCTTTGCTAACAGCATTGCTGAATAGCTGAGAAATGGTCCTTTGTGCACCTTATAGGCAGACAAGACGGCTGATTAAAATCTGATCTGGATCTCACATGCTTTTATGAACAGTGAAAGGCGATGCTTTTATGAACAAAGCATTTTGTACGCACATGCATAAACAGGCTATGAAAAATCAGGGTTTTTTTGGTTTTGGCTTCCTTCCAGGATTTTACTGAAGGCTGTAGGTGATGCAGATTCAGATATTTAATATGTGGCACTGTGGTTTAATCGGAAGCTTTAAGATTAAATAAGAGTTTGTTTTACTTTGCTCAGATATATGTTGAGTTTTAAGGAAAACATAATTGTTTAGATGATTGTCACAAGCACAGCAAAAATTCTTTTCTGATGCAGATTGGCATTTGGAGCCCCACGCTTTCAGCTTCCCCTACAGACTGAGTGTGAACAATCTTGTGCATATGTAGTTAGTGCATACTGGAGTAAAATTTAGGGTGATAAACTATAAAAGACGTTCTGGGATTAGAACAGATCATCAGGTTTGAGGTCTTTTTGATACTCCACAGAACACAGATCAGCCAGGCCACTTTTGACCTCGTTTTTTAAGACAGCACCTATCTTTCCTCTTTTACCTAAGTAATTGTGTGCAAATTCTTCATACAGAGCATATTTTCCCATCTGGGTTGACTGTAAACCTTTATAAGCATTCATTTGTTCAACTTCCAACTCTCCACCAGTGTATGAGAAAACAGTAATCACATATTTGAAATACACTCACAACAGAGAGCATTTCAATAACTCTACAACTTGCATCTGATACTTGGAGCAGCTGAACACTGGTCACATGCAGAGGGTCCTGTATAGAATTCAGTGACACGTAACAGAAATCCTCTTATAATGTAGCCAGCAGCATGCTCTCTCCTTCTGACTTCATCAGCAAAGACTACTTGAGAAACAGACATGCTCCAAGAGCATTACTTATTGTTAGGAAGGGTAGGTTCCAGCCAAGCCAGAAAGATAGCTTTGAAATTGGCCAAGAACAGATCCACCACAAAGTATGAAGATGGCTGTTCACAGCTGTTCCTGGGAAGAAGCAAAGACTATCCTATGTAGTTACACAGCCCATTTGGAGTTGGAGAGGGGACGTGGTGCAGAGCTCTTGGAGAAGATAAGGTGAAGTGAAAGGGGCTCTCCTTATGTAAAAGGAAACACCACTCTGAGTGGTGAGAAAGATGGTACTACAGACTTCTTAAGAGATTAGCTTTTTTATTTTTTTAAACAAGGTAATCCTTGTTTTTGTTTGATTTTAAGTGACACAGTGCGATAAATTCTTGTGAAATATCAGCAAAATTACCTGGCTCTGCAATGACTTGGCTCATTAGAATAAAAATTAAAATAATAAATGCATGCTACCTGGAATCTTTGAGAGACTGTGCTATTTAGTATTTGAAAATTATTTGGTGATTTCTAGATGAAGGACATGAGAGAGGAATTAAAAATTACAATAAAAAGAACTGCAGTTGTGTGTAAGATTTGGTGCCCTGTGCAAGGACACTTAGGTCATACTTTGTCATCTAAATCCCTGCTGTACCTGAAGAGCCAACTTTTTATTTATTTTTTTTTTTAGAAGATGTTTTTAAGATGCTTAATACCCCCAAAACTCTGGACACCTACTATTTCTTTCAGCTCTGAGCTCTGAACAGCTTTTCTTATTCTTGGAATGGATTATAGTTTGCTGAGAAAATGACTTAGGACCACCCTATTTAAATGAGAGCTGTATATTCACACATTAAACACAGTCAGAGAAACAAACACTTGTCTGCTAAGCCACACGGTTCACATGAAGTACTTGTTCTACTGTGCAAATATTGAATTGATCCAAGCCACTAAAGTCAGCCAATATTGTTTGTAAAGCCACAACCACCATTATTCAAAAGTTTAAATTGACAGAAAACAATGACTTTAGAAACTTCCCTTTGAAGCTGACTGAAGAGATTAATGCACTGAACATCCCTCCATATTCATGTCCTTTTAACAAAGAAGGGCTGTCCAGATGCTGGGGGAAAGCTTCTGAAAAGGGGATTCATTCCGAGAATAAAAAGCCCAACCTCTGCCCTTACCAGAGTGCAAGGAGGCTTGCCTGGTTTGCTTTGCTTTGTTTCTTTTTTAAAAATCACTCCTTCAACAGATGGACAGCAGTCATATATCTCATTGGAAGAGTTCACCAATGGAGTGGCCAGGCTTCCAGCAACTCCTGGCATGGCATAGACAAAAGGACACTTCTCTGATATTCCCTTCTCCTGAGGGAGTTAGTTTTGGCATTCAAATTCAAATGGTGTCATGGACATACCCAAGCACCTACAGTCAGTGGGCCCAGATGTCCACATACTTAGCATATACCTGATTAATACCTAAAGGTCTGCTAGCACAGCTCTGGTGTTGCCACACCTCATCTATGCACAGATGTCTGTGCCACCAGGAGGGAGGTGGTGGGAAGGTACAATGGGTAGGATGGTGGGACAGAACTGCCTCTTTCGGGCAGGATCACAATCATGGATCAGCTCGCACTGACCAGGAGCAGCTGCTGTTTGACCCCACTCACACACACTGGTCTGAATTGCACACCTTCAGCAGGGCAAAACCTCACACAAATATGCAGCATGGAGAGGTCACCTTATCCTCCATTATCCACTGAGAAGACAATGTTGACTTTCAAAATGCAGTGCACAGCCTTTGCTTATGCAAACTTATCTGCTATGTGAAGAACATTTTTATAGTTTAGATTTTGGTCTTCAAAGAAGAAAATAAGGAAGAGGAAAGAAAGAGGATCTAATTAGCTTACACAGTCAGATGTGCATATGTTCAGCACAATATATCACACACCAAGCAAATCAAAGCCACCTTAGACTCAGCATTTCTGCAGCTTTTTTCTCCTCTAACTTTACAGGCTAACTAATTAATAGACACCATATATCAAATACTCAGCCATAAATCCAGGATGTGAAGAGGCTGATCTCCTCATCTCCCTGGGGCCTTGTGTGCAAATCGAATTTAAGCACCGCTATTGATTTGCTAACATTTTGTATCCCTCTGCCTTTAAACCTGGTGTAAATAACAATACAAAGGAGAATCAGGGTCCTACCACACAAACACTTTCATCTCTAAATCTTTTTTTGCCAGATCTTCTAAACAGTGGTCAGCAGTATGTATGATTCCAATCACTTTGCAGATATGATATAAAAGTAGAGAAAAGGATCAGAAACAAAAATTTGAATTCAGATCTTTATTATACAGGCCCAAAGCTGTGGTCACCATGCAGTTACACCATAATGGGAATGATCTTGCTGAAAGGATCTCACTAAAGAAATTTAAAGAGACCACAGACTACAGCATTCCAAATAACTGGCACTTTGATTTATGAAAGAGCAAAAATAAATAGAGGAATGGCAAGTATGTCCTTTTCACCATATGTTGGGGCATATATATAATCCTTCTTTTCTATAGCTATTTTAGAGAAAAAAAATCAGCAAATACTGCCCCAAAATACTAACCTTTCATGTGAGGCCTCAGGTAAGTTAGCTGTTTCTCCTTAGTAATTTGATCAAACATTCTGATATGCCAAAACACCAAGCCCACAATGTGTTGTTCTTTTGTATTTTTTCCTACTTCCCACCCTTTCTTCCACCATCGAAGACACTAACAGGGAATAAGTGGAGATATTTAGTCAAATAAAAGCCTTGAAACTTTTCCTTTCTAATTTTCCATGATGTTTTCATAATTTAAGGATTCATCACAAATCTAAAAAAGGTTCAAGTGTCTGACAAGCAATTAAAAATCTCTGGAATATAGATAGCCACAGTGAAGAGCTGCACATAGACTGCACACGTAGTGTCATGTAAAAGTGGTTACCTTTAAAAAAAACAAAAACAAAAACAACATTTCTTAAAATCTGTAGACCAAAACCAAGCATGTCTTATTCCCTAGAGGATTTTCTTGCAACCTGATCTTCAGTTATTTGCACTAGGAGATGCTACAAATGGTATTAGTTACAATAATGTTGTCTTCTGGTCCAGCAGAAGAACCTCTCTCTCCGATGGATGCAAAACTGTTCATCTGAGTAGATCATCCTCAACAGCACAAATATGGTCTAGAAACTCATAGAGTTTATGGTTTTAATTTATAAAATTAAACCTGCGTCAGACAGGTAATACTGGTATGTAAGTCTGCCATCCCTGGGTTCTGTCAGAAACGGGGTACTGAGGTGCTCAGAGCCGTCTCAGTCTGCAGCGCTGGGATCCTGCTGGCACTTCAGACCCGAGAGGCGATGTGATGCATGCTAGAACATGGGCGCACGTCTCGCTTAACTCTGCAGAGCCAGGGGCATGGTAAGCTGCCAGAACTTCCTTCATCTTGCCTGTTGACAAAAGGAACAATAACTAGTCATCACTGGGTGCTGGGGTGTAATTCCAACTTCTAAAAAGTCCTGTAAATGAGACTGGTTTTTACTAGGCAATAGCAAATTTTCATAAACAACAGTTTTCTGATGAGGCTTACCATCTCTGTTACCTATGGGATGCTCCTGAGGGAGAAAGGTGCCTGCTGGGTGGTTCCTAAACTATTAGCCAGGATTAAGCACACTGCTATTTTAAAAGCATTATTAATTTTACCTTTCATTGTCCAGGAGCTTAGTATTTTAAAATCTTCATTGGGATATTATGTAGCAGGTTTCCTCACCAAAAGTGCTGTATTGTGTTTATGCACACTGATACAGTGTAAATAACTGAGAGGATTATTAAAGACTTAACGAGTAGGAATCTTATAGATTAATAAGTGACTTACCTAAGCCTAGTATGTAACTATCTCTGACACATATTGCTCATGACTATTATGCATTGATAGCAACTATTATTTGTTTGAGTGTTTCATGAATGATGCATTCAATGGGCTTCCCAGAATTGTGGCTCAGGAAAGACAACTGGATTTTCTACTGATTTCCCGTCAATCATTTTTTTTTGTCCAGATATCCAGTCCTATATGCAATCCATGCACCTTGGCTTTCTAAAAACCAAACCTTTAATATCACAGACTGAGAAAAAGAAAGACCAGGCATACCTCTGTAATATATAGTTGCTACAGGATAGGTATCAAAGAGAGAGAGAGAGGTATCCTGGGAGGGCGATTCTTCAACTCTTTAGGTAATATCTATTCTTTTTTCCATTTGCTACAATGAGACTAAAGGCTGACCTTTCACATAGTTACAATTAAGTTTTGTATGCCACTACAGGGATCTGGCTGCATTTATCAGCTTACTTCCAAAGACAGTAGTTAATTTCAATCATTACTGACATGGGCAAAATTAGAAAAACTTTAATTGCTCCAATCTAATGTAAATACTGAAGGCATGCAGTAAATTCCTAAATTGTTATTATTATTTTTGCATATTCTGAAATTCTGTGGAGACATCCAAAGTACTTTTTCTATGTATAGTAATTACTCTCATCATTTTCACATACACAGAAATCACTAAAGGAGCAAGGCTACAGGTAATTTGATTGATCACTTCATCCATCCCTGACCCCTGCCACGTCTGCTGATGTTTGACCTATTTTTAAACTTGTGCGAGGCTGAAGATTCTACAAATTCCCACTAAGCAAACTATTCCAGGGCTCCTCTTTCCCTTGCCACTTAATATTTTTTCCTGATGCTTACATTAAATCATCCTTGCTATGATTTAAGTCTATTATTCTTTTTCAATACCAACAGCACTCAACTGCCATCAGTTACATCCCTTCCTCTTCAGAGTCAACTATTTCTATACAAAGGCTGCTATCACATCTTCCTTCCATCTTCCTGTTTCTAGACTAAACAATCCTTCAGCCTTCCCCTGAAGACCCATGTGTTTCAGATCTTTGGCTTGGCTCATTGGCCTCTTTAATGCTCTCTGAATAAATTGAATTGTACTTGAGCAGCAGTCCCCACAGCTTGGTAAAGCATTGAGGCCTTATCAGTACTCATTAAAACAATTCTGTTATATATATTCCTATTCGTGTGCCCACAATATCGTTGGCCTTGGTTGCAGTAGCACAATATCACTGGCACATGTTCAGCACAGGATCATTATAACATAGTCACCTGCAGCACTGCTGCCTGGCCACTCATTTCCCATTGGTATATGTTGCAGCTGATAATGCCCATCTATATGCATGCTTTTCTAGTCTGCAATTCAACTGCTGGAAACGTGGTATTTTCCGGGCTACTTCAACACTTTATCAAGATCATTGTCCACTCTAAGTCTTGCTTTAGCACACTTGATCTAGTCTATAAATTTATTAAACCTACTTTCTGGCCTTTCATTCACATTATCTGTAAGAATACTGAGTAGCACCAAAACAAGTTAAAATGTTTGCAGAACAGCACTTAATGGTACATCATTGCAAACTACTCTCTGCATATGGTTTCCAAATTATTTATGCACTCACTTCACAATAATTTATTCTAGCTCAGTTTCCCTAGAACATATGAGCATACAAACAACTAAAATATACTGCCATGCAGCCTTGTTCAAATAAAGAAGGCAATACTATTAAATCTTTTAAAATTAAGTATTGTATACTCTTTGAGAACAAAAGCATTATACAGAAAAAATTCAACTGAAAACATGATCTTGCTAATAACTGATTGTACATTCACATAACTACTTTCATGAAGTACATGCTCTATTGGAATACTGTTCAATTAGGGCTTAATGGGACTCTGACAGCCTCCTAAAACTGGTTTTTCTTCAGTAGAAACCTTCATTTAGTAAACAGCAAAGATATTTCACTACAATACTGCCACTGGAAATAAGTTAGTTTTACAGCATCAGAAAATACCAAGTTGCAAAACTACTATTCATCTCACATGAATTCTTGATCAGAAACATACTGAACAGAGAGCACAAACAACCACAGAACCAGCCATTCGACACTTCTCATGGAAAGTATTTCCACTTATGTTAATCTTGATGTAGACACATGACAACTGCATAAATACTGGAGGCACACTTCCTACCTAATACAAGTTATTTGCCAGATTTTTTTCTATTTCTAATTCTATGCCATATTTTACTTACTGTTTACTGGCTATTCTGAGCCATTCACAACAGTGAAATCGTTTGCTCCCTGAAGTGGAAGCCAGAGCCCTTGGCTCTTTCATAGTGATACGAAAGATAGTATTTTCAGTTCTGAACCAGAAACATTGGAAGCTAGCAAAAGCTGAAATACAAATCTAAATACAACACAACACCAATAAATTTCCAGGAAGAGAAGAGAAAAAACTAACTCTCAAAAATACATGATTTCAGAAAGGCAACAGCATATATAGAACATAAAAATGTTTTCTATGTTCTTCAGTGGAAAAGAAGGCAATGTGAGAAGGGATGGCCCTGTCTGCCTGACCCAGCACCAGCTGCGACAAATAGCCGCTGTCTGACTGTCAGGGCAAGGGAGGGTTCTCACAATAATCTTTGTCCCTTACGGCAAGACTAAAGTCCTGAGACTGAGATTAACCAGATGTCTTTACTTCTCTGAGATGAGAGTAGCTTTAGGGGTTTCAAGTTATAAAGATGTAAGAGACTTTAGTGAGTATTGTAGGCATCTAGATGCTAAAATTACTTTCCTCATTTTGTTAGTCAGAGCTAGAATTTCCTTCCTTTTGTTAAATTGAGACTTTTGGACTCGGTGAAAGTAAAAGAAAGACAAATCTCTCAATCATAAGCACAGTTGGAAGAGACCCCATGTAGCAGCTTGCTCAGCAGCAGCAGAGATGGCACTCTGGTGATCTGCAAAGTTGCATGTGTTACAGTGACCTCTCTCTTAAAAGCCCTGAGCTCTACTACAAGAACAGGATGCTTTGTTACTCCAAGACTTTTGAAACTCATAGAGTGAGGTCACCTGAACGGGCTTCCCAACCCTAAAAACATGGATCTGATGATACTATGGGGACAACAGATATGAAGAGGTGTCCACCCACAGGTGCTGGCATCACAGATGCTTACAGTTCCCAGGGTGCAACTGGATGGGCAGTCAATTTCAGAAACATCAGGCAGAAATCAAAAGTGCATATAAGAGCAAGAGAAGCAAAACTGGTGCACTGATACTGTTGTTATTGAAATTACCTATGCTGGAAATAAGGACAATTCTTCTGCTATAATTCTACAGCAGTCAAATATCCTGAGGGATATTCTTAAAACATCCAGTGCATTCTTTTTTTTGAAAGACCACCTCTTTTCAGTGATGGCTGAAGTTGCATACAGAGATGCATTTCTGATAAGCACAAAGGAACTGCTCCAGCCATATGGGATGGGGGGTGATTCACTTCATTAGGGTTAGTTTTCTAAGGATAAGACTCTGTCAAATCACAGGTGTCTCATGCCATTTTAGATGCCCTAAGGGTTTCCCACCTCATCAATATATCTTTAATGACACTTGCACTTCTGCACATGCAGCACGCCATGACAAATGTCACAAACCCAGCAAGAGTTACCTATAGTCACACACAGTGCTGGGCACCTCAGCAGGAGGATTTATCTTACGTTTGTTGAAGTGCCAAATGTGAAAGTCAAGAGGCAGCCACAGAGGTGTGTGGGTGACCCTTCCCCTGCTGAGAGCTCTCTGCACTACAGAGACAAAGAAGTCAGCTCTGCAGTGTAAATGTTTTGCATGAGATGAGTCTCACTTTTGCAAAAGCAGGGAATGGGAGAAATTCCAGAAGTGTAGCATTAGCATGCTGATAGACAGAAGGAAAATTAGTGACAGTGAAATTAAGCATACAGTTACCAAATAGTGAAATAATTAATAGCAAATTCAAAAGTTTTAATGAAGTTAGCAAGAACCATGAAATATGCCGGTTTTAACTGACTTCAAATTTCAGTGAAAGTTTATGGTTTAGAAAGTAAACTATTGATAATGAGATACTTCAATATTCTTGCTCCTGAATGTCATAACCTTTATAATATGGAAATGCTGATGATTATATACTTGAATTAAACTATGAAGCACCCGTCCCTAATATGTTAGAGAAGATTCTATCAAGATAACTGTAACATTTGGAATATCACGTCATTTTACCTATTTTGATGTCATAACTAAACAAGACACCTTAAAATTACAATGGTGATTTAGGTGATTCAATTAAAGGTGCTTTTTAGGGATGTAAAATGAGTAGTGACATTCAATATCTGAAATACTGTAGCATTTCTGTACTTACGTTACACAAAAATTCTCATAGCTGATTTTTTAAAACAAATTAAGAGAAAAAAAATATTAGGCAGAAGTATATCTAAGACTTTTGATGTCATAAGAGGAAAAGTTAGAAACGAACAGCCCAGAGGCATACCACATTTGCAGCTCAGATATGACAGGGTCCCCAAATACCAGCTCTTCTAAATGCAGCTGGGGACCTTGCATCTTCCTCTGGGCTTGGGTGAGTGCTGCACCCAAGAGGAATTTCATCATCTCTGGACAAACACAGGTCTTGGCTTTATCAAACAGGGCTTCATCAACTCCAGAGATTTTCTCCTGTGTCCTATGGTGTGATTTATTTCTGTAAATCATCACCTGCTGAAGAGAGATGCTCACATGACTATCTCAGTTTTCATCTTTTGGTTTACTTTTGTGCACTTATAGACAAAAAGGAAAGGTGCAAAATGTGACTTGTCTTTTGTGATAGATTCAGAAGTGGCTGAGAAAAGAGAAACCAAAATAAAAGGCACTTGCAGAGCATTAATCTTGAGATTTCTTGGGATTTTAAAGCCAGTCTTGTAAATTTTGAAGCTGTGACTCTGTGTGTGTTTGACATGTGCGGGACAAGAAACATCTGGATCTGCTGCCTGCCAGATTTGCAGACTAAAGCAGTTACCTTGCTCAGCAGTACTATGAGCGAGACAAGGATTTACATTAGTGCTGGAGTACAGCCACATAGCTACAGGACTGAATAGTCTCCTGACAGCTCCTGACACAGTGGGCAGTATGCTCAGTCTGTGCTCAGCAGCGCTCATGGGTGTGATATGGTATGGCAGGGTGTGAGAGCTAGAAACTGCTGAAGAACACACAAAGGTTTAAGGAAGGAAGAGCCTTAACTCCTGCTGCTGGGCCTGGCTACAGGGATGCTTTTACTCTGCATCAAGGCAGGGATGCATTCACAAGCAGGGCAGTGGCAGTTTGGATAAATCCTTTGGGTTGACCTGAAATGCTAAAGGGAAAGGCTGATTGAGTTGGTTCTCAGCCTGTATGAGGGAATGAAGATAAGGATGAAGGATCACAAGAAGAGGCTCCATCTCAATGACAACTCCTTATTCCCCAGGGTGATCTCAAAAGCATGCAAAACTGTAGGCCTCTGCTATTTGGAGCAGGATGTGTTCCCATGTGTGGCACCCGAGACTTAAGTTCCTTTCCATTGACTGACCAAGATGTATCTCATTTTTTTCTGACTCTTTCAGAAATTAATTGCTTATATTTATAGATATATGTAAGTAAGACAACACCTATTCAGGTACTTTTGCTTGTTAGGTTTTTCTATTCTTTCCCTGTAGCTTGCCTCTATATCCATTCCAGTTTGATTCAATTCTTCAACATAGGTAATGAAACCTCTCTACTACACATAGCCTACAAATACCTTCTATAAAGGCACCAATAACTTCACTATGTCTGCTGAAAACACCTTACATGGTATGCCCTAAGATAGCATTTATCTTTTACTCAGCTGTATTACATCTACTGCTTAGAGACATCCCACCACTCTTAAACATGCTTTGTTTTTCCCTCACTTTACTATCTCTAACAGATAATTGTAGAAACCGCATTTCTTTGCTGAAGTGTCTGACTTTGCGTGGGTATTACTAAATTTTATCTCAGTCTTTCGGCATTATCTGTGGATAAAACACATATCTGCTATTTCCAACAGCTGAGTCCAGATATTCCCTCCCTGGAGGAATTACAAATACAGAAATAACCAAGAAAGCTGAACCTCACAAACTATAGATTCTTTTAAATATACTGAAAATTGCTTGAGAAATGTCAGATACATTTAAAATTTTAATGCTTAAAAGAAATAGCTTTAGATAAGGTCTTAAATAACTTTACTGATGGTACTAAGTATGACTAGTCATTACTTGTGGTTTCTCTGTAACCTTAGCAGAACAGAAAGTCAACAACTTCAGTGCTGACTTATGGGGTCTGACACTAAATATGCTTCTGGCACCTTTAATTCAGATTTATAAATTATATAAATAGAATGTTGCTTAGTCCCATTCTTTCATTCATCTACAAATGTTTCTGTATTGATGATAAATCAGTCCAATGCTAAGTAAGCAGGTGACAATCTTTCTGTAGAACATTTTGTTCAGATCACTGTTAACCTTATTTTCTAATCACAAGAGAACTTTTTATTTTACCAGATACAAAGCTTGGCTTTCTCTTCTAAAATACAGACCAAGGCACTCTTCATGTCAAAACAGAAACATTTCCATCACTGCTGATCTCTGTTAGCTCTAAGACTTTGATCTGATCTTAAACAATGGCAATTGCTTGATGCTACTGACCTTAAAATGGTGCTTTTTGCATATGCTCACTTTCGAAATCTTGTCAAGTTTCTAAGTTTTGGGGCATTCTACATTAGGCACTTAAACATTTAACTTTTTAAAACATGCTACTGTAGGGAGTAGGGAATTCTTTTCAGAAATAGGAAAACTGAAGTCAAATTCGATGCCAATTGTGCAGAGATAAGCATTTTTTCATAAACAGACTATCACTAGAGTTAGGATATTTGTTCCCCAGCTCCAGCACAGACCACTCAATCCACAGAGTCACCCACCAACTCCCAGTAGCAGAAAAGTGCAGCCAGCTCCAGACGCCAATGGTCTCCAGAGAGCAACATAGGAATTATATGACTTTTTTCAAAGGACATAAACCAGAAAGGTTCTTGTTAATTACTATGGTCTTCTCTAACTGTAACTATTACCAGCATTTCTGCAGAGATCAGACATTCCAAGCATGAAGATACATTAACAAGCTGAGATAGAGGAAGATAAAGAAACTTTAGAGTTTCTCAGACTCCAGTCAGATTAAGCCGTCAAGAACATTCAATTAAAAAATAATCTGAAGACTCTTTTTCACCCTGAAGACACACTGTATTTTTGTCTTTTGAACAAAAATTTTGAAGAATTTCAATTCCTGTACTATACTCAAAGCTTTTTGTAAATAAAACAGAATGTTGCAGTAGAAGGTGCTTAAGATGTACTCAAAAGAACAACCTATTTCAATGCCAAAAAAGCATTTAGAAAAACAGAAGTAAAAAAGTAGCAGTAAATTTGATCAGCTGTTGGCTCATATCACCAATATCTAAGTTTTGCTAACAGTATTTCATTAGGAATTCTATGATTGTAAGTTGAACCAGAATATATTTTATTCTCTAATTGCAATACATGATTCTGCAGTGATACAAACAGTTGGAAAAACACATGGACTGCAGAAAACATAATAGACCAGAAAAAAACATCTAAAATATAATGGGAATACTTAAGTAAGAAGGCTTAGTAAATCCAAAGAAAACTTTATCACCATAGCTACTTTAATTATTGAATTTCCACACATGTTCAAATAAGATTGATGAAATGCAATATGCAGCTACGTTATATAGTCATATTTCTTGAACAGATACAACCTAGGAAAATTTGGTCTGGTGCCTCTAAGTAAAATTTATTTGGAGATGCCTAAGAATGTAGATGACTTTCCAGAAACGTTATTTAAAGAAAGGTTTGAGGGCTTTTATGTTTTGTTTTTGGTATATATATATTTTTTGCGAGTGCAGTGCTGCCAAATATTTTTTACCACTGAAGAAATGCTATTTCAGCTGCATTTGAGCAGAGTAATAGTGGTAGCTAATGGCCTATTCAGTTAATCATAGTTATTCACTCCTTGGAAATGCCTCAGAATATAATAAATGTTTTGTTTTCTATGTGGACTCTTAAATTATGGGCATTATATAATATACACATTATATAACCCATCAGGATGAATACAAACTGAATCCAAAACCACTCCCTTAAAATAACTTCAATATTTGGAGCCTCTGAAGAAGGAAAAACACTGTTCTTATCTGAAGCGCTACTGAAATAGCACTGATGGCAGGATAAGAAAAGGCTATACAGAAAATTCTGGTTTAAATGCAGTTATTTGTCATCCACTTGGAGAGGTCCAAAATAACTATTACAGACCATTTTCAAAAAAGAAAAGTAGTAACATCCTCAAAGAGCTGAATCACATATATCCTTTCCCAAATAAAGGCTGTAGATATAGTGTTGTAGTTTGGCCCATAACAGATCAGTTTTCAGTTTGAAACCAATAGTCGCATTGTCTTTGCTATTACTACATGATTTATCTTGTTCACCTCTCATTTTAGATTCACATGTGCTTTAGAAATATCCATCTGCCTTAGCTTTGTTGTTGTTTTTTTTTTTTTCCTCCCCTCATCGTTAGGAGATTAGGTGAATTACTCTGCAAGAGGTCTGTCACAACAGAAAGGGCAGAGCTGGTTATATCTCATCTCTTTCTGGTTGCCACTACAGCAAAGAGGCACATCATCAGTGTAGCTCCCTCAGGAATTTTACCAGAGGTATTTTATAAAGCTGTGATTAAGCTTAAAAACAAAGGCAGGATTCCACGGTCAGAGATAGTTATTCTTTTCAATTGCTTTGCAGAAAAGATTAGTTCATTGGCTCAGGTAAATACCCCATGGGCTCCAAGGAGTGATGATGATTACAAAGATCATCTTCCCTTGACTTCACAGATGGAATAATTCTGCCACGAACACTGCATTTTGGTGGCTAAGATGTCAGTCACCTTGGGCTATAATACGTCCACATAGTTGACAAACAAAAGGAAGTTTAGCTGTCCTACAGCATAACCACTGCTTATCTGAGATGGGAGCACAACCAAGGAAAGATGGTTGAGATGGTCAACCACTCATTTTCAGCAAGGTTCTTAGAAGAAACCAGTTGTAATTCTTACACTTAAACAAATTTGAAGATCATCAATAATAAAAAAGATGTTTAAAATCAGATGTGATATAAAATAGGGTAATGTTGCAAACAGCTTACAAAACAGGATTAGAATTCACTACAATTGCAGTAATTCAGATAATTGCTCTAAAGTTAATGCACAGAATCCATATGAACAAATAAGATCACTGTTGAAGGCTAATGCCAGATATAGGAAGGAGAAGTACTGCAGAAGAGATCTGCAGAGGGTGGTATATAAACAAACTGTAAATCAGGATAATATGTAGTAGTAAAAAAAAAAAAAGTCTGATGATATATTCATGATATTGCTATACACAAATTGAGGAATTATTCTATTTATTCCCTATCAGCAGAGGCAAAGCTCAAGCTGCAAGACTATGTCCAGTTCTGCCTACCATGCTGTCAGTGGAAGAAAACCATTGAAGGGAGTCCAGATGAAAGACACACAAAAAAAGGATAATATATGTAGAACAAGAAAAGGTTGAAAGAATTAGGTTGTTTAGTCTAGGGAAAGAAAAGACTGAGATAACATTTCACCTATGCAAATGTTTACTATGAAAAGTCAGTGGTGACTAATAGTTCTCCATGTCTCTCGTGCATAATAGAAATGACTTACTATACGGTTGTGGAGATTTAAGTCAGACTATGAAACAACTTTCTAACATAAAGACAATTAGCCCTGCAAGAGGCTATCTATTCATAGAATCATAGCATGGCTTGGAATAGTTATTAAAGATCTAGTTTTAACTCCTCTGCCATGAGCAGGGCTGCCACCTACCAACTAAGGCTGCCCAGGGTCCCATTCAATCTGACCTTGAACGTCTCCAGGGATAGGGCATCCACAGCTTCTCCAGGCACACCATGCCTGTACTTCCCCATCCTACAACTATGGAAGTAACTATGGTGACTAGATAAAAAAAAAAACCTGGTCTCGCTCTCCAGTTTTTAAGTTCCATCAAAGTACTGGAAAGCCACAGTGAGGTCTTCCCAGAGCCTTCTCTTCTCCAAGCTTACCAAGCCCATCTCCATCAGCCCCTTCTCATAGGAGAGGTGCTCCAGCCTTTTGATAACCTTATGTACTCTTCTTATTGCACTCATGCTGGGAGCCTAGATCTGGACGCAGTACTACAGATGGGGCCCTACAAGGGCAGAGTAAAGGGGAACAGTCACCTCCTGCATACTGCTGCCATCCTCTATGGATGCAGCCCAGGATACTGTTGGCCTTCTGGGCTGCAAAAAGCACATAGTGCTGGCCTATACCATTCTGTTCATCCACCAGAACTCCCATGTCTTATTCTGTGAGGCTGCTCTCAATGAATCTTCTCCCCACGCTGCAGACATATCTAGCATTGACAAGATTCCAGTGCAGACCTAGCCTTGTGAATCTCATCAGGTTCACACAGGCCTACTTCTCAAGCTTGTCCAGGTCCCTTTGGATGGCATTCTCTCCTTCTACTGTATCAACTGCACTACTTAGCTTGGTGTAATCAGCAAACTTGCTGAGGGTGCACTCAATCCCACTATTCTAGTTAGTAATACAGATGTTGAAAAGCATTGGTCCCAATATGGACTCTTGGAGGACAGCAGTCATCACTGGCCTCTACCTGGACATAGAGTTATCGATCATAACCCTCTAGCTATGACTGTCTAGCCACGCTGGTTGTCTCAAATGACTTCCTCATCTGGTAAGTGCCTTAACAGATTCTAGAAGGCTCTGTTCTATAGTCTACTCAGGCACAGAGGCTTACTGGCCCGGAGTCTTCCGGGCTTTCTTTTCTACCTTTCTTAAAAATGGGAGTGATAATTCCTTTTTTTCCAGTAACTGCTACACAGGCAGAGTGGAACATTTCCATGATGTCTTGTCAGCGTTTTAGCCTTAAACATAATAACCTATAAAAAAACTACAAAAATATAAAATTCACCACCTAAAAAAGATAAATAGATAAAAACAGATCGAAGAAAACATCAAAAGACCACTATTGTAGTGCACGATTATGCTTGACAACTTGAACACAGATTAGAGGACAATCTATAAAGACTGGATAATGTGCTGGAACTTGTGACAACACAAACTATAGTTCTGGAAAAATCAAATTCATGGACAGGTTTGATTTAACTGATTCTGTCAGTTATTCAATTGCTCTTTCTACTTTTACGTCAAGCTTAACAGCTTTCTGAAAAAGTCTGTCAGCTTCAAATGAGAAGTCTATACTTAAACCATTTTTAATGAATTACATAATTTTCTTGATAGGATGTAAAAGTTGCTGTAATTACATTAGCTTTTAGTTAAAAATATAGAGAACTAAGGAGACATACAGTTTACAGAAACTCAGATTTACTTGTTTAAGTAGTCCTTGCAGGGGAAAAAAAATACATATAAAAGAAGTGTATACAGAAATGTTTGTAATGCAGTGTTCTGATTACTCTTTGTATCTTTTCAAATGTGTCAAGGTAACATCAACATCCATTTGCCTGAAGGCCTTTAAAATACATTCAAATAAAACAATTATTTTCACCCTGCAGCATTTCTGGGGAATGAACTTGCAGGATCTGGAAACGTCCAAGAGAGCAATGCACTCATTAGATTGAATTCCTGCTTCTTCAGCCACTCTAGAGTCTTTGTAGACTGCACCTACGTGAGTAATGATCATCTATGAAGAAAATGAATTGCCTATAAAATGATGTGGCCAAAGTGAGCAATAGCAACTTCCTGAGTGTCAGTTTTTCTTCATATTGTACAATTGTCCTGATCTAACTTTAGTTTATGTACTGGCACCAGCTAAGTGCTAAGATGTAGTAAATACTTCTTTCTGATAGATGCCCACTTTACATTGCTGCAAATTGAATCATTATTATAGAAACATATCGTGCCATTAACACTAAAGAAACCAGGCTAAGTAGGGACCGAGGACACAAAAAAGGAAAAGCTTTTAAGGACAGAATAGTTGCCCATAACGTCACAAACTAAAGAAAAGTATCTTTGTCTTCCTGAAACTGAAAGAAAAAACCCAAACCTGTCATTATTCCTTTATCATACAGGGAAAACCAAGACATTCAGCAATTTGCCCAACACCAACTGAAAGCCTACAGTAAGCTACAGAAGATCCAATCTACAGTATCTCTCTCAGTTCATTCAGACCTCATTATGCTATAAGATGATCTTCCTATGAATTAACAACATATATATGAAACACAAAGGGGAACACAAAAGTCCAATTCCCTTGACATTTCTCAAATTTTCTTGTTGATGTGTTTAAATAAGAGATCGAGTCCCCGTCCTAAAATGTGAGGTGCTTCTTATCTGAAATGGGAAGAAAATAGCACAGAAACAGAAGCAAGTTAGTCAAAATGCTCAGGTGATTAGAAACAGTAAGAAGGAAAAAAAAAAAATAGAAATACGATGAGGAATGAAAGGTTTCTGGAAGAAACACTGTAATTTCCTCTGATCTCCGCAAAATTGGAAGGAATAAAGGATTTGCAGGAATTTAGTAAGCACAATTGTTTAACTGTTGCCATAGGATTCTGTATTCTGACTTTATGGCTTTATCTTAGAAATATCTGATCAAGAAGGCCTGAAAGATGAAGTAGCACAATGTCTGTTCTAAATACAGACTCTCAGGATTACGTGTCAAGCATTTCAAATTAAAACCTTGGTGCACAAAGTATGGGCTTAAGTGCCTTGAAAAAAAAAAAAAAAAAAAAAAAAAAAAAATCAGGTGATGATTGCTTGGGGATTCCTATAATAAAGTGAAATTCATATGACTGAGACACTACTTCATGGGAAGATACAGGGAAATTCAACATAAACTGTGCAAGTACTCATTTATAAGCACACACAATGACTTTTCTGTGATAATCTAATTTGGGGTAGGCTGATTTCAACACACCTACCAGGAACCACTAAACATTTCAGTTCAAAATCTTATTTACTTCTCAGGCACAGTTCCCTCAGGATTTATTGGGGAACAAGTTTTGTGCCTTTGAAAACCTGAGCTTCCATACCCTGCTCTGTACCACACTCAGGATGAACAGATATGTTATGGGAAGGGAACAACAGACTTGCATAACCTCAGACTGAAATCTATCCCTTTGCTGTTAGTACTGAAGGTCAGACTGCTATGTTTTGCAACTGATTACTGTTCATGGGTATACAATTATAAGCTAAATAAATCTGATGATGTAGAATTTGTTTCCTGTGCTGGAATAAAGATTTTTCAAGTGCAAAGAATAAAATGGCATCTTCATATCCTGCAGCACAAAAATAATTATGGCAGAGGAGTCCTTTTTAGTGTGATGACACACTGATTTTTGGAGGCAAAGTACAGCTTTATTTTGTAAAGCAATTTCCTTACAAATCATGTCTTAGTTTGTTGTCTTTTGTGTAAATTATTCAGTAATTCAATAATACTGTTTCGAAGGTCATGTAAAACAAAAGCAGGTATGGAGACAAATTAGAACAAAAACCTACTTATATCTTCCAAATGCTGTCAGATACTAGGAATGCCATAAATAAAACTTTTAGGAGTCTGGTGCCAAGGTATTTACTCAGACAACACCCAGACTTATGAACTCACATCTATAGGCATTAAAACATTTTAACACACGTTAACAACACTAAAAATGCATCTCGGTTAAATATCATGCAACCTGGGAAATGCACTTGCTTTATGAAAAGCAAATTGAAAGCCAAAGAACGTATCAGCTCTTTCAAAGCTAATGAGAAATCTGCCTTCTGATTCTATCAAAAATATCCTGAATTAAGTGCTTCTGAAAGTAGATAGGAGGAAGGGAAATTTCAAGGAATGATGTGAGAAAGATCACACAAAATATTTTAGGGGATGGAACTCCTTCATGTGAAATATTTTGAAATTTGCCATAGCCAGTGCTATTAAAGAAGAGCTGACTGGTGGGAGAGTAGTTTCTGTATAACATTTTCCTAACTTTCTTTTAACATGAAACTTTGGAAATCAACCAAATTTCAGAAAATGCTTTATTTGGATAGTATTGCACATTCAATCATAGAAAAAGATGGTTTCATTAGAAAACCAACAATGAAAAACTCTCATGAGTTCATCTAACTTAAACCATAATGTTAGAAAAAAGACAGCTGGCAGACAGAAACATGAACTGAGCAGAAAGACCAACATAATGCATTTTAGCATTATTAGACTTTGAAACTTGCCATAATTTTGTCAGTCATACTAATATCAAGTAAGCAATCGAGCTTGCATGAGTGTTGTTTTTAAACTAATATTCAATTTTTAAGGGTGTTTTTCACATCCTTCTGTTTCTCCATACTTGCTTTATTTATCCCTTTTCACATAGACAGTGCTGCAACTATGCACTCATCTGCGCTTAAACTTCGGCACACAAAATTCCAGTTACTCTAAGCTAACGTCTCATCTCATGTACTCCCTCAGATGAAAGATTAAATTCTAAAATTTAGTATTAGTCATAAAGAGATAGTTAAACAACATAATCAGTGGGATGAGAAGTTCAATCTACTTTTCAGTGTATTAATGAAAAATCAGAAGGACTTCTGTAGCAGCACTACTGAATGTCTCAGTGAGTTGTCTTGCATTACATCACAATTCTAATACACATATTCTAATGGATTTTTTTTTTTGTTTTTGCATCTTTTTGCCAGCTTTGTCCTTTAGTCTTCCCAAATGTGGCTTGGTCCTGAAAATTGTCAAGGATTAAAGAGAAGGTAGAAGGGAGTTAAATTCAGTAGTATATTTAAATAATTTGTAGTACTTGCTTTCAGATGGTCACTACTGAAACCTTAAACTCACAAAGCGACTGTGGAATCGAGCTACCAAGATGAAATCCATCACATCTACCAATAGCTTATGCATAAGGTGAAATGAAAGACCATAATACCTCCTCTAGAATAATAGTATCAGTATCATTTGAAGTGGCAGGAACGCAGCATGAGTTTTCTTAAATTCATCGACATGTCCTTGGAAAAGGAATAGTCTAATCATTCTCATTTTTAATAAGGGATACTCTAGACAAATATTTCATAACCACAGATATTTCATTCTGACTAAGTTCCACAACTAGGTTATTTTCCCTATCCACCTGTTTATATGCTTGAACCGTATATTGTTTTTCTACTGTTAAGTTGCATTTGTCTTTGTACTCTCTTAAAAAGCGTACAGCCTGGCACAGATCTTCATACAACAGCTCAGATGCAGCTCCCTGGGCTCTTCATTTAACATCAGATGGGAATTTGGGAAACAAGTGAGGTAGACATCTTACCAGTGCAACTACTAGCAGCTACACCCCCTTGTGATCTTATGCCAAATTCCCAAGACTCCAAAGACTTTAGTCCATCACGTGCCTGCTGTGCTCCTTTGCACAAGTCATTTGTTCCCCGGAACAGTCTGGCTTTTTCAACTGTCAGTGCTCTAAATCATAATAGCAGCTGCTTTCTTCCAGTATGCACAAGAACAATTTCTAACATAATCAAACCTAGCTCTCCATATTGGCCTCTAAGTTACTGTTAAGGCTTCTAGTTGTGTCTTTACTACATATTTAATATACCCTTAATAAATGTTTTTTTAGGGATATAGAACACATCTAGATGAATGATAGGGAACCATAACATCCATAAAAACCCAGCTCAGCTACAGTGAAGCATAGCAAATCTTTTCATGTGATTCCCTGCTGAGGTATTGGGCAGATCCAACATACTCAGCCTCCTGGACTTGCCTTTTTTTTTTTTTTTTTTTTTTTTTTTTTTGTTATTAAAACCAGGTTGTACTCTGCTCCCCTGTGCCAGATCCACAAACATAGTGTGATGATGCCTTGAGCTCACCTAGCGCAAAGCAACCCCACACTCTCAGAACATCCTCTGCCTGGGCTGGTACAATGCTCTTTTTGGCACCCCCATACTGACCTGCACTCATTTTTCCAAGGCTTGTCAAGGTGCCTAGAGAGATATTCAGAGATATTCTTCAGCAGAACCTGTTTGAGATTTTGTGTTTCAATGAAACACATTTGGGAAACATCACCTGGCTAAAAGCACTTCAACTTTGTGGCTAAGCAGTGTAAGGTGGATGGTTTATAACACAAGGACATGAACATGTGAAGAAATATTTACTGGGTACTTAGACTAGCTCTAAGAAAGCTAACCTTTGGGAATTGATACTATTCAGTAGTAAATCGTCCTCTAGAAAACACTTTGGTCTCATAGGAATGAGAACCTCCCACACTTGGCAAGTAAATAGGAAAATGGATGACTTCCTCACCCCGCTCCCCCCACTATACTACTCTGGCAGCACTTTCTGAGGACAGGCCATGCAGCAAACACAGGCAATGGGTGCACCTACAGCACAAGCAGGAGGAGCAGGAGTGGGCACAGCATGGCACAGAAGCTAGGCTGTGTGCCTATCCTTGTGCTGCAGCCTGACACAAGGCCAGCACAGCTCAGGTGTGCCAGTGCAAAACAAGAAAAAGCAACATTGCTTTTAGAAGGCCTATTGAAGATTTTTAAACCAGTAAAAGGAATTTGGCATTCTGATAATTCATTTAATCTTGATTTTCATTTGTATTCTCATGTTTTTTGTTTTTTTTTTTTTTTTCTGTTCATTTGTTTTCCCTACAGCTAGGATAAGTCTTACTAAAATAGCAACCCAAATATACTGATTTGGAATTAAACTACTATAATTTTTGCTGAAAGGACACCGTACATCTCCTTAAAACTGTTTAGCAATGATATAGTCAACTACAAATTTGGAACTTGACTTCTACTTGAGAGAATTAAAAGTACTATGCATCTTATTTCCAGGTGAAAGTTTTTAATTATCTTCAGTTCTCACCCTTCGAATCTAAGAACAGTCATTACCCATAAAGAATGCTCAAACAATTAACAAAATTGCCATTTGCATTAAAGTTTCCTACATACTGAATTTTGTCTTTTGCTTTACATAAAGCAACACTGTTTTCTTTGGCATAGCCATATGCATTCTTTCATCAGTCATATAAAGACATAAACAACAACAACGCACACATAATAAACTAACAAAAACCCAACCGATCAACAAAAAAGCCAGGAAGAATTACTGCCCCTCCACCTCCTTCCTTCACCAAGTGCTGTGCAGACCAGCATTTACATGTCCCTACAACAACAGTTGCTGCTGTGCATCTCTACCCACTCCACTTGTTTCTTCTCCAACTACCAACACAGGTCATTGAAATTCTGCTATTTGTCTGTACCAATAGAAGTGGTGTTGTTAACTTGGAAATATGAAAGCTGGGAAAAAAGATGCTGCTACAAGAAGAGTGAAGACAACAAATTCCTGCAGAAGGATAGGGCCACAGGAGGTACTACAGCACTGGCACTCCTCACTTGCACGGCAGCAAGACAGAAAGGGAGCACAAGAAGCAAAGACAAACATACAAAAATATGGGGCTGTGCCTGAGACAGCTTCTAGCCTTTGGTTTACACACACTAAGACCTATCCCAAAGATGCCTATGTTGGACCTACCACACTATCTTAACTTAATGAATCTGTATTTGACAATTTCTCATACTTAAGTAACAACTGAAAGTGTATTTAAATTAAAATCCCAAAGAAACGTAAAACCAGATACTCCTTTACTTCTTTTAATTCAAAGCAAAAGCATATTTTAATCCTTATTCTGTAGCTAGAGAGAATACTACAGTCACCTCGTTCTTAAGCAGAGCAATAAGATATTCACTGCAACATGGAGGAAAAACCAAAAGAACTGGAATTTCAGAGGACTGCCAAGGATCTCATTAAATAGATGAATTAGACATAATGAAGGCTATGGCATGAAAATCACAGGTTTTCTGGCATTTGCATTCACATTTCAACATTCTAAACATAAACCTGCAGTTGCTTTTGAAGCACTGAGTATAAAGCATTGTAAAAAGGGTGAAGTGAAACACTGAACTAACACTTTGATGCTCAAAGGTACCACCGGACTGAGGAAACCACTGTGCATACAATGGTTGGAAAATTAATTCTTAGCTAACCCAAACCATACTCATAATAGTTTTGTTATGAACAAAATATTTTATAAAGCAAAGCAGGCTTCAAATCACTTGCTCCTTTAAAGGAAGATTATCGTTTCTCAGGCAAGCTCAAGAAATTTCAAATCTTAGGTCTAGTTACTAAAATCAATGTACTCTGGATCTCGATTAAGTTTTTCCTAATTCTCCAAGATCAATCACCTGTGGCATGAGAGGAAGAACACAGGATGATCTCTCTAAACACAAAAGTTTTTCAGACAACTACAGTTTGGGTTTCTGTTTTCTCTCAAAAGCTTCAAAACAAACAAATAAAAAACACTCAATAAGTATTGTAACATCATTGAAAATGCAGCAATAACAGTGTAGTAATGAGCCCCAGGCTGCAGCAAGCAAGGATACACTCAAATGCAGCAGCCATAGTCACAGAAACAAAGGAAAAGATCTGCTCACCCTTAGGAGACCTCAAGTACACAAGGATCTCCAACAAGAAACCTTCACCTCCACTGCCAGCCCTTAAATGAGGGCTGGGAAGGGTAGATCTTGGTTCCACCCCTTTGGGTCACTCAGGTGCATTGCTTGCACCTGAGCTCCCCTGGGTTGACCCTGCCTTCCCACCAGGTGCTCAATCACTGCTTCAAGCCCTGAATTAGCATTTTCATTATAGGTATGATAGGAGATTTTCTTACAAGTTAAAAAAAAAAAAATTATATATATATATATGTATATAAAACTTATATATATATATAAGTTTTGAGATCCAAAGTAAGAAACTTAATTAATTTATAATGCATCTAGAATGGAGCTTGGCCTGTTAGAAATAAGAAAAGTTGTGTTTGATGCAATGAACTTGATTCCAACAAGATGCTAGAAAAATTAGACGCTTTGAAAAAAAAAAAAATGACCAATGGGAGAAATTACAAAGCAGAAATACATTAACATGAAATAAAGCTAAATAGTGTTTTTCAGTGAATTATAGTAGGCTAATTCATATGCAACTGTTTCTAACAGTCAAGCATTAGAAATGCCAATATCTAGACATACACATAAACTTAAATCCAGAAGAAAAGAGGATAAAAATACTCTTCCATGGTATGGAAACTCTCTCAAAGCAGTATTATATAACTATATTATATTAATGGTAAATGTATCTTTAAATTTACAACAAAGTAAACTAGGTACTATTTTCTTTCTGCCTTTACTTCAGATATTACAGAAATTAAGACAAGACTGTTCAAGTGCCACAGCTATATCTTCCTACATGTTAAACTTACAAAGATTCTTTTTATGTTTTAGAAAATAGTTTCTGTGATGTATACTATGTTAATCCACTGAAACTATATATAAAACATGCTCATGCATCCAATACACTCACTACTGAATGTTTCTATAGAATATGAATAAAAATTATATACAATTTCCATATGTTATTTGGCATATTCACTATCATAATACATGACCTGTTAAACAGAATGCATAAAGGCAAGGGCTTCATGAAGAAATCTTTCAGGTGATGGGTCTAATAAAATAAATACTATCAACTTGGAGCAAATGTGCAGGCGATTAAAGCTGAAGGTCTACCTTTTCTTATTCATTAGACTTGATCCTATAAATGACCAATTATTATACAGTTTTTTGAAGGAATCATAGTATTTCTCACAGGACTGACGTAGGGGATGGGTTTATAGGTAAGGATGTAAGATAGCAGCTACTTCTGACATCTGCATTTGGCGGGATATGCTGATCAAAAGATGCACTGCACTCCATTAGCTACCTAGCAAGGGCAAGGTGCCATAAGGCCTGCAGAGAAGCAGAAGGTGGGTGACAAGAAAGAGGAGTCACTGTCAGAGAAACAGGATGTGAAAAGGGGTTCCTGTTGGCACACTCCTTTTGCATGCCACTGGCAATACACACAAACTGTCTAATAACAAGGAATCTGCTGAAACTCTCACCTGCCGGAGTTTTGTTATCCGGAAACATCAAAAATGCATGAACACATTTACAGCAGTCCTGTTCTGGAAACAAATTTTTATCAGTACTTCACTGCCGGTATTCAACGCCACATTGGACAGGGCCTTGCGCAGCCTAATCCCAGCCTTCCCCCTGGCAGGGGCCTGAGGATCTGTGGGCTTTGAGGTCCCTTGCAACTCAAACCATTCTGTGATTCTATAATTCACTGGGCTAAAGTGCTCCTGTATAGTATCCACGGAACGATCATATACATTCTATTACCTATATATGAGCCCATGAACATTACTCCAAAAAGAAAACTGATCTCACTGAGAGCAATTACATATTCTATATAAATATAGGGGAATATTATTTAAAAGTTAGTAGGATCAAAATCATCACTGTGACAAATCTACCAAGCACCCAGTAAAAGAGCAGACAATTTTGGGTAAAAGCTCTTTTCTCAGCACTTTCCAGAAGCATATGCATCTAGTCTCCTTTCAGACATGATGCATCATACTGTAAAAAAAGACGATTTCACATAATAAAACACCACACAGCAGTTAAACAGAGGATTCTTACACTCAGAGAAAAAAACAAGACAGTTTAAGACTCTAAAGACAGTGTAAAGCAACTCCCTCAACTGAGCTCTCCTGATCACATTTCTCCAATTCATAAAATAACAGGTGTTTGAAGATCACAAAGAGAAGAGCAGAAAGTAGCCCAGAGAAAACTCTGCTTGGCTCTCATCAGGACATGTAGAAGGAAACAAACTTTTGACAGTTTTCTAAGTCCAAACTACTTTGTAATGTGACAGGTAAGATCTGGGACCTGGTAGGCACTGCTCACTGGTCAGAGTAGGGAGAGAGGTGGCAGCTCCCAGCAAAGCTCTGCCAGGTCAATTACAGTTCAGTTAAAAAGCAGAGAAATAGCTCAACAGCCACTTTCACAGACCTTTCTCCTAAAATATCAGAGTGACAAACAACATCTTTTCAAGTAGGTTCAGATCCATGAAATTATGAACGTGTAACGTCTGCTCCTTTTAGCAAGAACAAGCGCATAGGAACTGGCACCGTTCTGAATCTGACAGATAGTGCCAGGAAAATTCCACTAGGTGGACGGAAAACCATGCACTGAAGCACAGCTGTGAACTATTTTGAGAATCATGTTCAAGTGATACCTGAATAGGGCCTAGGAGGGCAGTTGTCTGGTTCCTATGTAGCAGTAACACAAGGGATCGTGAAGAAACAGCTACAGCTGAATACATTCTGTGCACCCTCTGCTGGTTTCAGAGCAGCAAGCAGCCAAATGTCAGGACACCAATTTAATAAAGCTGAAGCAAAATCCAGGGAAAAAAAAGAAAAAGAAATGTCAACTGCAAGCAACAGTAAGAAGAGATACCAAATTCATTTTCAAAAATTCAAAAATAAATGTTTGCAAAAAACTTTTTATTTTATAAGTGCAAAATGAAAATTAATATTGAGTGGACACTACTTACTTGCTCAAGGATGTTTCATACCAAATTTTCTGCAAGTTTTCTGCTCCTATGCTTTTACTTGTAACTTCTAAACACTCGTTTAAATCTACTTGCATTTTTTTTTTCTGTAATAGTTCAAACTAAGCATTTGTATTTTAGTATTCTGTCCTACTTCAAAAGAACAAGTAGATCAGGTGAATCTTACAAACCTTAGCAAGGAAACTGAAGTCAGTGACTATATTGTATTTAAAAGGAAACCACCCCTTTCACTAGCAGATATTTCAGCTGTTTCTCATTATGGCTTCAAACTAAGACAGACATCCTACTCACAAAGAAAATAGGAGTCAACATTTAGTGTTTCTTTTCAGAATCACTTTCTTCTCTTTAGCATAGCTTTTACAAACATCGCAGTTTGTAAAAGCTATGTAAAATAGTAAAACTATTGTAAAATTATTGCTTCTCTCCAGTTTGCAATACTCCTCTCAGCTGTTCACAGGTTTACACACGAATTGCCATGGTTTGCAAAGCTGCCTTAATCCAAACCTTTACGTATTTGAGATGAACAAAAACTAAAGCAAATCAAAACACCGTAGCGTAATAGTGCTAACACTCAACAGTAGCCTTACTTGAGCAAGCTTGGCATCAACTCTACATCATAACCGTGAGAACACATAAAATCCAGCAAATGCACATCCCTCTGAAATCCCTTCATTTCACAGTTCTTCAAAACTACAGTAAATCTTTTGGTTTCAAATACACATTTAATCAATTCTAGAACACTGAAGAACAGAACTTCACATCTCACATTCGATGCATTGCTAACAAATCTGCACGTTTAGAAAGAGTTAAAGAATATGTACTCTTTTGCATCTTTCCAAAAGGAGCTTCCACAGTGGTCCATTTTAATTCCAAAAAACTACGATCCCTTGAAAGAAAAATCTCATGATATTTTATCGTGTAACGATTTGTTATGATCTATGGATTTGATTATGAAAGCGTTCATAATTTTAGAGTGCAGAATAAAATACAGTGCAGTTAACTGAAAGAAAAGCTTTCCCTATTTCTACGCAATTCTGCTGATGCTTGAATTTTTTTTCTTATTTTTATTTTTCTTTTTTTGCATCCTCCTCCACTATATTGTGATACACTTAAATGGAAATAAATGCAGAAAGCTTCAGAAGCTTCATTTCTAAAAGAAGAAATTAACTACTAAACAATTAAGGTATTTTTTCAAAGGTGCATTCAACTGATATACGTACATTCGAAAGATAAAAGGTAAAAGAATAAAAAGAAAATAAAGCAAATTTATAATGTTTAAATTCAATGCAACCAGAACATTTTTTGTTTTAGAAGTGCAGTGATCAAAGAAAGATTTGATAACCACCTGAAAACAACAAATTAAATAACACTGGCATGGAGATCCTCACCCTACCAATTACTTCTGGGTGGGGATATGCAACTCCCCTCATTGCTATGCTATTAAATCAGCTCTATTTCACACAGAAGAAAATTAAACATTGAAAGATCAATAGTAGTTGTTTTTTGATTTGCTTATTTCAAGTTTGTCTTTTTGTTTTTTAAAGAGATAGAAAATGGTGCATGTGGCAGGGACAGCACATCTCACCTATGTCACAGGTGTGACCTAGCGATTCCAAGTACCTGTGTACCTTGCTACTTTTAGCATGGTTTGAGGTTTGCTTAGTGTTTCAGAAGTGATTGCAATGAATGACTCAGATCTGGCCACACTTTATGAAAGGAATAATAACCAGCTGCTGGACTGAGAGCCCCCATAAAGATAAAGGTCAGTGAGGGGTCATTCGACTGCCTTTTCAGTCTTCCTCTATCCAATGGCTGCAAAGAGAGGTTCAAAACCTGGATAAGGTAGCCTGACAACAGAGGCTTGCTCTTTTCACATGCTTGCTTTATTGCGCATACCCTGAGGAGCTGATCTTCACAGAACCTGTAAATCTTTTGGGGACATAGTGCATCTTTCCTCATTAAGGAAGCAAGAATGCAGTTTGAGGTGCCTGGACTGGACGCCACATGTATTTATGCTTCTTCCCACATGTAGGTGGGAGAAGCATAGAAGAATAGTGAGAGTATACAGAAATTGTTTCTTCAAAACTCTGAAGAATATATTTAGTTTCAGACTGAAGACATTGGAAATCATGCTATAATAATCAGCTTCAAAATGCTCACTGAAGAGACCTTTTGCTGAAGAAAACGGGGCTTGTTTAGACAGGAGACGTTCTAGGGGGACCTCAGTGTGGCCCTCCAGTAATTAAAGGGAACTTAGGAGCAGGAGGGGGACAGACATTTTACGTGGCCTGATGGTGACAGAATAATGAGGAATGACTTTAAACTAAAGGAAGGGAAATTTGTTAGATGTTAGGAAGAAATTACTTTCTCAGAGCATGGTGAGACACTGGAACAAGTTACCCAAAGAAGCTGTGGAAGCCCAATTTCTTGGAGATGCTCAGGGCCAGGTTGGATGAGGCCCTGAGCAGCCTGAGCTGGTGGGTGGAAGTCCTGCCCAAGACAGGGGGTTGGGACTGAGTTCTCTTTAAGGTCCCTTCCAACTTAAAACATTCTATATAACTGTAGGAAACGAAACAAGAGTGGAAATATAAATAGGTATTTTGTCACTACAATAGAGATTGTGTGTCTAAGGATAACATGTGAGGTTTCATATTTCAAGCTTTTCAGAAATTGAGAAGAATGAAATTAGAAGGATTCTAAAGGTTTCTAAAAGAGCCCTAAGAACACCTTGGTTAGGAACAGTGATGACAGCAGGATGCCAGTAGTTCCCAAGCATGAAGACTGCATAAGAAGTGGGAATGCAAAGATGAGCAGACAGTACATTTGAGGCAACCACCTACTAGTACTGCAGAAGTTCGGAACACTGCAGTGTTGCAGAATTTGATTCCTGGCCCTTCTCTGGAAAATGGGACCTAGAAACAGAAATCTACAGAATAAACATATGAAGGCTGCTCCAAAAGTAATGCCTCCTATTTTATGATGTTGGCCCACAAGGCAGATGCCTATGGCAGTAGATGTTGAACTTTCCCACCAATATTCCACTACATTTTGTTGACATGTGACAGATGCAGCAGAGGGGCAGTCTGACAAAACGGCGTTTGCCACAGTAGTGTGGATGAAGGTAAGGGGTGTTACTGAATTCCTCAGTAATGGAAAGACTGCACCCACTGACATTCATCAATGCTTACTGAACACTGATAAATACCAAACAGTGGATGTGAGCACAGTGAGTTGGTGGGTGGTGTGTTTCTGAGGTTCACCTTCACTGGTGCAGATCACTACAAGCACGGCACGCAGCATGGCGTGCAGGCTCTTATTCATCGCTGGCAAAAATGCATAGCTAAACTGCTCGTGACTGTTCAAAAACTGTTCAAAAACTTCAAAAACCGTTTTATAGCTGAGAATTTGCTCCATCATACAGTGTTGTGCTTCTTGTATCTGCTGTAATTTCTATGGAAATAAACAGGAGGCATTACTTTCAGAGCAACCTAGGGGTGTGTGTGTGTGTACATATCAGTAGTTTAACAATAACAAATTCTAACATATTGTCTATCTTCTCATATGTACCTGAAGTCAGTGCTAAACAATCATTCTAAGATGAGATATATAATTACTAAGTTATACTGTAAGATATTTAATAGGTCCCAATTTTGAAATGTGTTAAGGAGACAAAAGAGCAACAGTGAAATGGCTTAGGAAGCACATCTGAAATACAAAATTTTCAGAGGGCTTTCAAAAATGAAGCCAATCAGTTGGTAATGCAGATTGTGAATTAAAACCTTTCCCTAGCAGCGTTTCCCTGTCTTACTATTTTACAGATATAACGGTGGAAGTGTTTAGACAATTGCTTTCACATATTTGTTCCTTTTGGATTGATGTTTGCTTTTCTGTCACAAGATCAGGGACATTCAGAACAAATTAATTCTCAAAGTTGGGAGAAGTGAAATACAGATAATTTTTTTGTTAAATTTCTTCATTATGAAAAAGAGACTAAATATTCTAGTAACAAGGTAAGGGAAGAAGAGGAGAAATGCAAGATCTTGGCATTCACTATGATGTGCAGCTGTTGCATGAGACAGTTCCTGAAGTCACTTTGTGATCTCAACTTTTCAAATTGCATTTAATAGCATAAACCGTTGGGTGTTGTGAGAAATGTCATCTTACTTATATTCCTAAATATATTGGAACCAGACTATCATGTCTCTCTCTCTCTTTTTTTTTTTTTTTTAAATCATATCTATTCTGGTCAAACAGAAATGCAAGAATTTGTTGGAAAAGGAAATTCATAGAGAAGAACTCAGCAGTACATTCTCAAATGAAATAAGAAAAATTTATTAACCTAGTGCTTTTTTTTTTTTTTAATTCTTTGATGATAAAGCTACTTAAATATAAATCCCAACCTTTCCAAAAAGCAGTAGATGGAAGATAAGAAGATGGAGAAAAGAAAACCAGTGCATACATATTGGATTCTAAACCAAGAACAGCGACCATGTAGTATGGGGCTTCTCTGCATGCAGCACTGAAAAGACCTCCTTAGAAAGCAAGGTCATTTGGAAAGAGAAAGAAGGTAAGATCAGTGTGTTTAACTAGCTTTCTTTCTTTCACTTCATGAATTATCCTGCTGAGGATTATACAAGTACAACACCTGCAGTTTTTTCAAATATTTCATACATCTACTCTCATAGATTGCACATTTCATACCATTCTACTCTCAGAGTCTTGGAACAGCCTTTAACAGAGATGCCTGCTCATGAATACTTCTTATGAATACTTCTTATGAATACTTACTTATGAATTAAATCATAAAAACAAACACATTCTACCTCTTAGAGAGCTTTAGGCTTTAAAGAGTAGAAATCAGAAAATGAAACTAGAACCAGATAATCTAGCACCTTAGCTTTTCTAATGGCTGCTAAAGAGAAAACACACTGGACAGAGTCTGAAATTCTGGATTCAGTGAAGCCAATGGCAAAATCTCACAGGTAAACAACTGGTCTTAGAATCATAGAATGGCTTGGGTTAGAAGTGGCCCCAAGGATCACCAAGTTCCAGTTACCTTGCCACACGCAGGGCCACCAACCTCATCATTCACAACTTGTCACTTACTGTGTCTGTATTGGTCATATACCTGAACACCAGAAGTAATTGAAAATGCAACAAATTTGAGCATCCTCTAATCAGCATTCAGACTGGAGTAACAAGAGCAAGGCAATGTAACTCTCGGATTTTACACTAACATCTCAGCTCCACACATTTCTTCCAGACAAGTTGGTTCACTCTTTACCTGGAGCCTTCTGTGTTCTGCAGCACCTACTACTTAAAAGAGCCAAAAGCGATGTATTCATGTTTCTATCAAGTAATTTTTCCAAGATATTGTAAACTTACAAATACTTACACATCTATCTGACCCTTCCTAGTTTTCCTTTTTTTCTTTTGTCATATGAACAACATTTGGGAAAATGCTCTGGACTAGTAATATCTTTGGATGCTTGCTTCTTATTGAGTGAATATTTAATCAAAATGTATGTATTCATTTTCATTAAATCTAAAAAAGAAAGTTTTATTCACATTTTGTAAGTTTTATTTGATATCAATCTAGGTTGGCAAGCCATTCCTTCTTGGACATTATCTAACTATTGCTTGTATTAGGTCCAATTCATAGTGTCTGCTAGAATTTTCAACAGGTTGAAATACTACTTGAGAAGACTTTATCTGTAAAGAACAAAATAAATTCCTCACCTAAAGGAATCAGTGTGATTTAGTTTTATAAGAAGAGAATTAAAACTAGCATTAGGGAGTTAACTTTAAAAGACAAATGACAAACTACAGAATAAGATTACTAAACAGACTGCACTGTTTCCATGCAAGTGCGTTTTAAACTTCTTAAAAAGAGAAATACAGTCATCTTCAACTGCACATCAATCAATCAAGCAACTACTTGAGTTTTAAGAGTGCACACATCAGACTTTGCCTTCCTCTAATCCATGGTAGCTGAACATCTGTAAGATAGTAACAGTAGAAGCTCAGTGAAACTTCCCCTTTTCATGAAGTCTGTGCAAAATAGAATGGAATACAATCATTTTGGCAAATACAGTTTTACAGTTTATCAACTTCAGAGAAACAAAGAACAAAAAACTACCAACTCAACTATTAAGTATCCTACTGCTTTCAAGAATCACTTTCCAGACCTTATACACCTTCCCTAAAAGTTACTACTCTTAAAGAGGTGCTACAGATTTTGTTTTCAGTAGCTCTATTTAATCTTTCTTGATTATGAGATATAACAAAACTTCAAAATGTTGAGTACTCAAAGTGCTTGCACAAACTTTGTGGGATGAATACCACCACTAAGATGATGCTTCAAGGAGAAATATAAGGCTAGTTGCAATATGATATAAAATTTGCCCCTGGAGAGGAAAAAAAAAAAAGTAAACAAAAGTCCAACCTTTTTGCAATTCTTGTCCACTTAAATGGCTTCAAATTAAAACAACCACAACAAAGTTTGAAATTTTGCAGCAAAATTAAGAGATTCTGCTTCCATATTTTTTCAGTCTCTCTCAGCTACACAAGAAGTAGATGGCTTCTCAGTACATCTTTACATGTGAAAGCTCAGCACTTGAAAGGCAAATGTGGCTAACTGCAATTTAGCTAATCAATAGAGAAAGATCCCTTTATCACCTTACTTAGCAACAATAAAATTGTCCTAGTTACTCTCAGTATCTTCTGACACTTTGTTTTAAACTTCTTACTCTTAAGATTCCTTTAAAATAGAAAATTCCATTAAGTAAAATATAAAATCCCATTAAAATAGAAAAGCCATTTTTTGGTTGTTGTTATTTTAGAACTATATTACTGGAATCAAAAATAATGAAATTTTTACCAGCTTCAAATTAAATGATCTGAAGGTTTGACTTAGTGGAAAATCTATCAACAAAATGAGCACTTTAAAGTGTCATCGGATCTGCTGATCATTGATGCACAGGAACTTACTGGAGAAATCAAGACTGGAGGTAGCCTGGGCTGCAGTGATTATGTCCTAGTAGGATTCATGTTCCTGAGGAATTTAGTCTGGCCTAAAAATATAGTAAGGATCTCAGGGAGGCAAACTTTCAGCTGCTAAAGGTGGATAAAGGACTTCCTGGGAGAGTATCTCAGGAGATAAAGGAGCTGGCAGATACTGAAAGATATTTTTCTAAGAGCATAAGAAGTTTTAATTGCTACATGCAGAAGATGAGGCAATGAAGGAACTGGCAGATAAAGTTGCTAAGCCATTATCCATCACCTTTCGTAAGTCAGGGGAAGTACCTGGTAAGTTGAAAACGGGAAACATAGCACCCATTTTTAAGAAGTGTAACTACAGATCAGTCAGCCTCACTTCAATGCTTAGTAAGATCATGAAGTAGATCTTCCTGGAAACCATGTTAAGGCATGAAGATGAAACAGAAGACAGGAAGGTGATTAGAAATGGCCAGCATAGCTTCAAAAAGGACAAATCATGCATGCCTAATTTGGTGGCCTTGTACGACAGTGACAGCACTGATGGATAAAGCGAAGAGCAACTGATGTCATCTTGATGTCAACTTTGATATGGTCCCATGTAACATTCTCATCTCCAAATTAGACAGACATGGATTTAACAGATGGACTATTGCATGGATAAATTGGCTGAATGGTCACATTCAAAGAGTTCTAGTCAATAGCTCGATGTCCACAGGCAGACTAATGATGAGTAGCGTCCCTCATGGGACAATCCATGAGGATTGATACTGGTTAATATCTCCATTGGTGACATGGACAGCGGGGTCGAATGAACCCTCTGCAAGTTTGTGGGTGACACCAAGCTGAGTGGTGTTGGTAACACCTTAGAGAGAAGGGATGCAATCTACAGGGACCTGGACAGACTTGAGAAATGGGCCCACATGAACCTCATGAAATTCAACAGGGACAAGTACAAGCTGCTGCATCTGAGCTGGTGCAATCTCAAATCAGTACAGAACGGATGAACATGCTAACAGTCCTGAAGAAAATTATGAGAGGGTACTGGTGGATGAAAATCTTCACACAATTTGTGTTTGCAGCCCAGGAAGCCAATTTTATCCTGGGCTGCGTTAAAAGTAGAGAAATCAGATAAAGTGACATGACTGACTGATGCTCTCTACTGCACTGTTGTCAGACATCACCTGCAGGCACTATCTTCAGATCCAGGGATGCCAACACAAGAGAGACACAGATCTGTCGGAGCGAGTCCAGAGGACGATCACAAGGATGATCAGAGGACTGAAACACCTCTTCTATGAGAAAAGGCTGTGAGAGTCCAGGCTGTTCAGTCTAGAAAAAAAGAAGGCTCTAGGGAAGTAATATATACCTTGCAGTCTTCCAGTACTCACAAGGGCTTTCAAGAAAGACAATAAGGGATGACTTATCAAGAAGTGTAGTGATATGACAAAGGTAATTGCTTTAAATTAAAAGATGACAGATTTAGATTTGATGTAAGGAAGAAATTCTACACTATGAGACTGATAGATACTGGAACAGGTTGCCAGAAAAATTGCAGATATTCCATCCCCAGAAGCGTGTAAGTTCAGGCTGGATGAGACTTAATATAGTAAAATCTCATCTAGTGAAAGGTGTCCCTGCCCACTGCAACGGAGTTGGACTAGATGATCTTTCAGGTCCCTTTTAACCAAACCATTCTTTGTTTCTATGAAGACTGGCATAATGTATCCCTGGACATGCTCAAAACTGCTGACATTGTTTTGAGAGATCACCGCAATAAATTGGCTTATTTTACAAATATCTTCTATAGACAATTTATTTGACAGTCTTCCAATACTGGCTTAACTAATGTCTATTCATTCCACACTGTAGACTTGATTACAGTAGTCCTGTATTGCCTTATTCAAGGCATCTTCAGAAATAAAGCAATTTAAATCATTGACATGGCTTGAAGGGTGGTACATTACTCTAGTAAATTGTAGGAATCTCGCAACCTATTCCCTTGAGTTTGCAGTAACAATGTGGAGCACTGTGTATAAAAACAAAAGTGTACCAATATTTCACAGAATATATCTTCAGCAAAGGGACTGTGTCATTATAGTAAATAAAGGCTATGTTTCATCTTTATAATATTAATGGATCTATCATTCTGTTCAAGTGAAGTCAGAATCACAGGCTGTTTGAAATGGTAAACAAACATTAAACAACTTACTAATGCATGAGGTTTTCAAGTGAATGTGCATACTCAAACATATTGTTTGTGTTGTCTGCAGAACTATTTGGAGCTATTCATACATATCACTTTTGTAGACAAAAAGACCAAGTATGGATCAGCTGCTTTAAGTTGCTAGAATGAATAGCTTTTGTCATGGCAGAAGGCTTTAACCTGGCATAAATGAGAACTGCTCCCTAGAAGCCTGGCCCCTATTTTCTCTATGTCCCTCTCTTACTCTTCCCTTTGTGTTAGGAAAAAGTACAACGCTATTGCTAACTACATCAAAGTGTTGGATGCTAGGACAGCTCCTTTCAAGGCATATGTTGCTTTACCATGGCTTAATCTAAAATGAGAAGGTTTTCACTCAAACTTTTTCACCAGCAAGTTGAAGAGACCATACTAGGTTTGCTAGTATTACTGAATATTGTTCTTCTGGTAATATTCATCTGCACTCCAAATCAGTAAAATAAGAAATGAAACAGTTCTAGCTGTAAACAAGATGCAACTGAAAACTGTACAATAAAATTTTATTCTAGAAAAAATTCTGTTAGAAATTGATGGTGTAACACATACGTACAGTAGCCAATTTATTAACGTTTAAAAGATATTAACAAAGATGAAAAGTCATTAAATAATACATTGTTTTATACCACTACTAGTTGAATTATTTAAACTCTCTACCTAGTAATTTACCTATACCATCATACTATGAGTAATTTAGCATACTGTAGATCTCAGTTTAGAGAAACAGATTAACTTTTAGTTTTAAAAAAGCATTTAACAAAACATTTGTAAACAAAAGCTACTGCCAATATGTGTTTGATTCTGAGTATTTACATGGTCTGTGGCTGAAGTATTTTCAGTCTACAATACAAAAACAAAAAAAAGAAAATCCCTTAAATACACGAAGTGCCCTCACACCTGTTTTGCATGTTTGGACTTCCAGAACTGTATCTGCCTGACCTGAATACTACTGCTAGGTTGCGCAGCATTATCAAGCAACTTCTTTGAGCCATACAGACTGCACATGAAGGTACTTTCACTTTAAATATTGTTCACCTCAAATCGCAAGACATGTTCTAGGAATAAACATATCAGCAAGGTCAAAGCAATAATTATTTAATTCACCTCACTACACCCTAATGACTACTGATTGCATAGTAGATAAAGAACCAGTCATATCCACTCTTTTCAAAGGATTACCTTCATTAAGCTGGCTCTTTACTGTCCAGAATAAAAATCCCTATAATCGATAAACTGAACCATGTCACAGCATGAAAAAGTAACCCATGTACCAGAGGAAGATGGCAAGAAACACATGTATAACTTGATTCTGCTTCCAAAATCTTGCTTGTACTTTACACTCACATGACACACTCATATTGTCATCCCTTTGGAAGAATTGGAAGGGGAATTAAAACTTGCATGTTTACACTTTAACAGTAAAGATCAAAATTCTAATCTGAGCTAAAAACATTTCTTCTAGAAAAGAGGCATTGGGATAACAGAATCCACCTCTCTGATACTACTATGCAAGAGAATAACAACTTCTTCAGAGCTAAATGAAATGCCTTCAGACAGAATTTTAACAAAAGTTACGTTGAAAGAAGTTGGTGGAATGCATTTCAGTGAAACAAATTGAAAATCTTACAATATTAAATGCTCCACCACCAATTTGAAGGACATAAGCAGCAAAGTATGTGAAATAAGAGAGAATAGTGCTACTCATTTACCTAAGCAGCCAATTCCTCTCAGCAATTTAACAAGATTTTCTCCTTCAGTATTAAGCCACCAAAACACAAAGCCCCCTGATTTCTGTTAAAACAAACAAACAAAAAAAAGAGGATTTTTCAGACCAACAACAGCTTTTTACTCTTCATGCAATACTTTGGGACTTTGAGTCAATAAAAACCACCACAAAGTACTTAAACACTACCACTGTCTATCCAGAATACCCAATATGTTACAAAACAAGACAATGCAAATACTTAATTTTGGCTTCACATGTATCCTCATTTTAAAAAAGAAAAGCTAAAATATTACTGTATATTCTTACAGTGTCTCATATTTCACCTTCTGTAAGTAGTAAGAACTTCATACATCTACTAGCATAAGAAGGTAAATGTAAGCTTGACAGTATCACAGCGATACACTTTGTAATCTTACTATCTAAAGAAGGTGAACATTTTTCTAACCTATTTTTTTCAATTTTATTGAATTGTCTGCAATATTCTGTGAGTGTGTGTACATACACGCACGCACAGAGAAAGTAGTATCTACAAAGAGTTTACACAAATATTTACATACATATGTTATACACATAAACTAGCATGACTGCATGATTTTCCATGTAAAAACCATACACATCTTTCTTGCACATGATAGCTGTTGCATTGGTCTTACAAAAGTAGTATAAACCTTTTGCAACAACTAGCTAAGCATATATCATAGCTGGTTCCAAGTTTTTATAGCTTGCAGGTTTCTTTAAAAAAAAAAAAAATACAATACCTAGAACACTGTTATCAAACAAATATGCTTTATTGGCATCTAAAAACAAAATGCACCCAACATTAAAATGTACTTTTGCATTGTTTTTTAAACCCACTGCGGTACGAGGAACAAACCACAAAACACTTACTTTAGAGAAAACAGAGACTATAGTGTAGATTTTACAAAATCACTTTTAATCTCTGTGTTATGCTCCTTAAGTAACATGGGCCATTTCATTTTCTGCCAAATTGTAGGAACATAAAATATCACAGCTTTGTCTATACTTTAAAATTCTGCAGCAGCCTAAAAACACGGACAAGATACACCAGCACCTGTTTTCAAGTATAACAATTTCAATAGCCAACCTAGGGGTAGTATCTAAAAAATTCCACTGTCTTCCATAGGAAGTCTTTGTTTGACAAGCTGTTATTTTACCTTTATGAAATTAAAAGCAAGTGGGGGCAAGTTTATGTTTTACCAGAGAAATTAAAAAAAAAAAGTTTACCTACCATGTTCAAATTAAGAACAGTGTTCTATACAAGTCAGTTGTACAGTTATTTAAGTGAAAGATGAACATGAACATCAGATTAACTTAATTCTGGCAGACAAAAGTGAACTACTAAGGTCCAGTCAGCCATTTATCTATTACAGAGAGATGACAACTTTACAAAAGGTATCTTTTACCTACTGAGTGATGATTATGTCCCCTCAGTTTCTGTGCTTTCTACCACTGGTTCACTTTCTATATCAGCTTCTGTGTCACTCTTCTCTTTGTTTATCTCGACGGAAGATGTCAGTTTTTCATAAAGTTCTGGATCATCCTGCACCTGTGCAGTTGGTGGTTGACTTTCTGTCTCTGTATTTTCACCGTTTACCTGGGGCAAATTATCCGCTTTGCGTTGGGAAGTGGCCCCATCAAAGTATTCAAAAACCCGTGGGTGTGGAGGGGGGATCCAGTTGTTTGACATTCTGTCTCTTCCAAACCTGTTTCCATTGATTTCTCTGCAGAAGTTAAAATCTCTGTCATCCCTGTCCCTCTGTCTTTCCCAGGGTCTTCTGCGGTCATCAAAATCTCTGTGAGCATCTTGTTCAAATCCTCTATTCCAGGTGGGACCACTTCTACTATCAAACCTATAGTTTACATGCCGAAATCTCTCTCTGTCCTCATGGAAGCCTTTAGGGCCACCATAAATAGGAAAGGCATGGTGCTCTCTTTCATCATAATCTCCTCTTTGTCCCCAGTGCTTATCTGAATTGAAAGCAAAATGCTCTCTTCGACCAAGATTATCTATACCTGGTCTTCCAAAATTTTCTCTCATGTCAACATGAGGTCTTGCAAAATGTTCTCTTCCATCTACTGGAGGTCTTCCTATGCCCTCTCTTGGATCAACTGGTGGTCGTCCAACAGAATCTCTGACATCCACTTGGGATGGTCTGTTGAGATTATCTCGGTTTTCCACTGGAGGAAAGCGATAATCTCTGTCTCCCTCCTGCTGAATATTATCGCCTCCAAGTGGTAACCTTTTCTCTGGATTAGAAATGCTATCAATATTTTGTCTTCCTGGTGTTGCAAAAGGTCTTTCTGTTTGATTAAAAATATCTCCTGGAGGAAAAGGACCTCGAGGTGGAGGGTGAAGAGATGGATCAAGGATTGCTGGAGGAGGAATACTACGCTGTGGTGGTATTCCTGGCTGCATTAATGGAAACCTTGGTCCAGGTGAATGGGGCATTAGGCCTGGACGGATATCTATGAGAGGCATTCCTGGCATCCTTTGACTACTAATATTTAAATGAGGCATATTTTGAACACCAGCTGGGTGCTGTATTGCCAGAAGTCCAGAGTTACTTGAAATATTTGGTGGTGGCACTCCCATAAGTCCAGAACTACTTGAAACGTTCGGTGGTGGCATTAGGAGAAGACCAGAGTTGTTTGAGACACTCGGTGGCTGTACTCCTGCCAGAACTCCTGAGCTACTTGAAACACTGGGAGGCTGCATTCCTGGTAGAAGGCCAGGGCTGCTTAAGATATTGGGTGGATGCACTCCAGCTAGAAGCCCTGAGCTACTTGAGACATTTGGTGGTTGCACTCCAGCCATAAGTCCAGAGCTGCTCGAGACGCTGGTTGGCTGAACTCCTCCTGCAAGAGAAGAGCTACTGGAGACACTGGGTAGTTGCACTCCTCCTGCAAGACCAGAACTGCTTGAAACAGTTGGTGGTTGCACTCCTCCTCCAAGTCCAGAGCTGCTTGAGACACTGGGTGGCTGTACTCCGCCTGCAAGTCCAGAGCTGCTTGAGACACTGGGTGGCTGGCCTTCTCCAGTTAACCCAGAACTGCTTGAGACACTGGGTGGCTGCATTCCTCCAACAAGTCCAGAGCTACTTGAGACATCACTTTGCACTAAAATGAAGCAACAAGAAGAACAGTTACCAGAAAATGCCAATGCAGCATAATATTGGAAACAAAACAGAACTTAATCCATTATTCAAGTAATACATTCAGAGTAATGATACTGCTGATGAGGTCAGTCTCAGTTTCTACAGGGAACATAGATCATTTTAATCATGTTGAGGATAGACATTAAGCCATGGAAATTAGCACCTGTATATAGTAAAGAAAGTACAGCAGCTTAAAATTGACAAACTCCACAACTATCACCCAATTTATGCAAGTGAAATATTAAAATACTTGACATAGGTCTTTAAATTTTATACTACTTTATTCTACTCTGCTTTTTTGCATTACTGTTCATGTAGAACAAATGCACTTCTAAAATGTTTTCAAGAGATTTAGCTCTATTTCTCAAATCTATAAAGAAAAGATTCCCAAGAAAAAGCTGCTAGGAATAAATGATTAGATTGTGATAAAGATGATCTCCCTTACTCCTTCATTTTAAACTGAAAATTATACTTAGCATACTACTTCCAACTCTATTTATTAGTGTATTGGACAAGGACCAGCAAAAAAAACCTCTTAAGCTTGATGATGTTTATTGTATGCGAAAGTATCAGACAAAAACATTTCTTACCAGCTCTACCATTTTCACTGGAAGAAATCTGAAGGTCTGCAAGATGAGATCCCTTTTCATCAGATTCTTGTTTGTTGATTGGCAGAGGATTAAAGATGCTTCCAGAAGATAACGTTGGAGTAGCTAGATTGCTACTAACTGTGCCAACAACTGGTAGAACCAGGCCAGTAAAAGGTACATCCTTCATCGTCTCTTGAGCAATTGGTAATGGAGGCTGTACTAAAGCTGTAGAGAAAAAACACAAGTGCATCACAGTAACCATATCTGCATCCTCCATGTTTAGTTTGTTAGGTATCAAGATAATAAATCAATATTCTTTTAATTACTGTAAGAATTATGGTAGTTTTAATAATTTTTTTTTTTTTTTAATGTTCAATCAGCACTCTAATCTTTACTTTTTTGTAGAGAATTTGAACTGCAGGCACCATAACCAATCAGTACTCTTTAAAAACACTCTTACATGTTAAATTGATAACAGTTAAAAGGCTAACTAAAAAGAAATCATTATAAATTACTCAGCAACTAACATTTGATAGCTTAAGTAATAGATACATCTGTTATAGACAAGTAAAAATATTAAACTATGCATACAAATATTAAATAATTCATTTGTCATTATTTTTTCCCCAGTTACTCCATGGTATATTCCTATTTTCCATTAGACAGGACTAATATATTTTTCATTAAGTGATAAGCAGTATATCAAACAAGTAAGCTTTTAATGACATACAGCAACTATGAGAAGAATCAAACTTACATGTTGGAACAACTGGTGGGACAACAGGTGGTGGGACAACAGGAGGAGGAACAACAGGAGGAACTGGAGGAGGCATAAAACCTATATGGAAAATGTACAAATTATTACAGTGACAAACAAATATAATTTTGCATTAAAACCTTACTTATATTATTTGTCCTGGAAAGTTGCATCACTCAAAACCAGTGAACAACACAAGTACGTGAAGATGTGACAACGGTTGTTATTTTCAAAAAACAATCCATCTTTATTGTAAAAGATCTGCGTGCTCATCTTCAAAAGGGATTTATGTCAGCAATACCCAAATAGGTATCATATTTTCATTAGGAGTTTCAAAATCTTCCAAAGAAAGGAGATGAATTTTAAGAATCTCTTAATTTTGATTTTTCCCCAAAAATTAAAAACAAAAACAATCAGAAAACAAACAAAAAAATCCAGCTTTAGTAATATGCTCCACAAAATATGTAAGAAATCATTTTTAGACATTAGGAATTTCATATTGGGTTAAAATTAGAGACTCTTGAGTTCGCTCAAGCAATAACCAGAAGTTGTTGGAAAACTGTACAAAGCAAAATATACGTAGCACACAGGTTGAGAATACTTATTACATATTCAGTTTTCTCCTTACTGACTTACCTGGAGGTGGCTGTGAAGGATTGAAACTTGCTCGCAAGAAGGGTGGAGGAGGAATGGCACTATAACCAGGAGGAGGGACAGACATTGTGACAGGAAACGCAGGTGGAACTAAGCTAACAGCAGGCACAGCTGGAGCTACTGGAATCTTTTTTTTTTATGGAAAGAAAAAAAAAAAAGTAATTTAAATGCCTACAGCATTCAGTAACATTAAAAGAGTTTATTCACTGACTTGCCTGCAATTCATGCAAAATGTTAAATGTACCCAAAAACTTTATATTCTGAAGGCTCTGAAGAATTAGACTGCGTTCTGGAATAGTATCTGCGTAACAGATAAATAAGGCCACTGGATGAATCCTATGCTATTTTTTCATTTTTCTAAAGGAGCAGAAAATGCACAGTTAGACATTATGCTAATTGAAGTATAGAAAATTACTTAGGGAGAGAGGGGAATACAAAAAGGAGGAGGGAAAGAGAAAGAAAGTGTGGTGAGAAGTAGGGGTGAAAAAGGAAGAAAAGAGAGAGGGAGGGCAAGAGAAAAAATCTGGCAATTTGAGGGCACTTAAGAAACAGTCATTCCATTCTCATTAGAAGGAACAAAATATTTCAGAACAGTGCCAGAGTGTTGTGAGGTTAGCACGTGATACTCTAACAAACCTGATGAAATCCTGGAAATTATATAATAGTTCTATGTTCTGTTTGAGCTGTGCATTTTGGCACAGTGCAGAATACTCAGAAGTAATACAGAGCAGAATAAAAGCAATATACACATGTAGACACATATACATGTATTTTTAAATGAATCACAGTCTATGCTGGGAGGAAGTTGAAATAAGAAGACCAGGGACAACATAGAAAAAACCGTAAAAGCACAGACTTCAGCACAAGTAAATGCAAAAATGTTAATTTCATAGTAACATCACGTCAACTCAAGTGCTGCCAGTGTCTAGACACGTTAAGAAAAAATGACAATATGAATACAAGTTTTTTTTTATTTAACAACTGCTTCTCATTTTACACTTTCATTGGTCATAACAAAAAAGATTTTAAGAGTTTGACGTAAGGCATCGGAGTTCACACTTGTGCTCAATACTTGCTTATACTTGCTTATACTCAAGGAAAATTACACCGCATTCTTCCAGCCTTCCATAATAGACAGCTATTGATTAGATGCTAATAAAATCATGTTTTATCAGGTAGAAGAAAATACAGCAGATACTCAATGGCTCTCACAAATTACTGTGCATCATAGACTACAACAATCTACTATTCAGAACACAGGGCTTTAAATATTTTGCTTAGGCACTTTCCTTAATATTGAAGTTAATCTGTATTGAATAAAAACTTACCCCTCCAGCTGTGTGGAGATTCTGCAAATTCAAACTTTAATACAAACCTGCAGCATAGTGACTGGCTGCGTGTAAGCTTCTGTCTGTGTTGTAATCACTGTGCTCTTATCAACTGCAGTACTCTGCGTAGTTTGAATATTTTCTTTAGGAGGCTCTGAGCTCCTTGCTGTTTCCCATTCTTTATTAAAAAAAAAGATGCATTTTTAAAATAAAAAGATATTGATGTGGGTTTTTTTAAAAAGTGCTTTTCTATTTTAAACAGTAAACACAATTATTTATTTATTATGCATTTTAAGAATGTTAAATGTTTCTAAACACCTGCTTGGCGCTATTTAATTGTGCCTGTACACAAACGAACTTTTTAAAACTTGACAAAGTTTTTCACCAATTATTCTGTTAATAATTCACAATACAGAGTATGTTTCAGATTTCTAAAAATTTGGCTGCAGTAGAATGACAGATCCTCAAGTGGAGAAAAAACACCAAACAAACCAATCAACCAAGCACAACTCCTTTTTACCACCTCCTCATATTAACTTCCAACAGTATCAAGAAAAAAGGTTTGTGTTTTTCAAGTATAAAATAGTGAATGTATTCCAGTAATACTTCGTGATTTAATTCTTACGTTACCTACAGTAAATTTTTACTCCAAGCATTGTGAATGCATTTTTACCTGAAAAATTATTGTCTCTATAATGAAACAGTCTTAATACATTGCTTATTTCAATGTAGTCTAGTCATTTGGTGCTAGACCCATTTCAAGAAAATACAGTACTCATGTATCTTTTACAAACTTAGCAAACTTCTCAAATAGGTTTCAGTATATAGCTCTAACACTACATGCTTTCTTGTCTCTGACTTTAATGGAGGAAATACCTCAAAGTTCAGCTAAGTTGGTCCTATTTGGACAAGTTCCAACACCAACTTAAGTCTTATACTAGAATATAACATCTTTCACAATCACAACTAGATCATAATTATTACATAAATAACGTACTTAGAATTGAGCATACAGCAAATTGGAACTGTTAATTATTATCTTCCTTAAATTAATCCCCCTGACAACAGGTCATGACAATTAATTAATTACTCCCCTACAAAAATAATCTACATTTCAATGCCATTTATATTGTAAACAAGTAGTTAGTAATATTAATGTAAACTTTAAAAGAGTATGTGTTACCTAAAGAAATAAACTTTCTCAGGATTTGCAATTATAAAAAAATAAACACATTATAAGTATCACTGTTAATGTTCATACCTGTATTTACTGTCTCCTGATCAATCATGCCACCTTCAGCAAAGCCCTCCAAATCATCCAGTTTTACCTTCTCCCAAGGAATATATGAAACTCCCAGATCCACATCCCAGAATTGCTTATACTCTGTTTTCACACCTTTATTTAAAGCCCAGGCAATCTGAAAATAAAACCCCAAAAGATTATCTGGTTATGTATAACCCGTGAAATGTAGGACGTTCACCTGGCCTCTGCAACAATAGGAACATTAGTTACATTTAAAACCTCAAATTTCTTCTGCATTATTTCTAACATACACATAGGGAAATCAAGAATACGGTATTTAAAGGACTCTTCCTGAAGTGTCAAAGAAAGCAGAAAAAGCATAGCACCTATTCAAATAATTAACTTCAAGAACACTAGCAATTTTAGTATTAAGTGATCTATGTGGTCAAGTACAGGACTTCAGTATTTCACAGTATTTTTTATCACCAACATGTATTTAAAACATTTTCCAGATATTTTCTAAGCATCAAGTCACAATTTTATTTAAGTATCTTCCGTATTACCTGTCCAAACCTGCACTGTACGCCATATGTACCTTAACAATTCATTCTTATTTTCCATACTGTCAGTTTGAATTAATAGCTGTTAAATAATTGATCAACTGATAAAAAACTGCACTGCTTTTGAAATGGACACCATCTTTGGACTAAGTTCAACTTACCTTAATAATTTTAGATCCAATTTTGTAGGACCCAGAACTAAGCTTCTGAAGAGCACGATATGCATCTTGTCTATGAACCATGCAGACATATGCACAACCTCTTGGGGGAATCATCTATTGAATAAAAAAAGATCCGTGGTCTTAAAAAGTAGGAAACATGGTACTTCAGATTACCTATCTACACTGAATACTAAAATAACAAAAAAAAAAAAAGGGAGGGACTTATACTGTAACCATCACTGTAATAAGCATAATTAACAATTCTGAGCATCAGCAAGAACTAAGAGTGAAGTTAGTAGAGTACAATAGTTACAACATCTCCTAGAAGCAGCAGCAAGCTGAAGAATGGGTGCTAAAAGCAGCATGACAGATTTAAATGACAAGCAGAAAGCAGAGGTGCTATGGCAAAAGGTACTGAACAATTAACAAGTTCTTTGCCTCAATCTTCACTTGTGAATCAGTGACACAGATAGTGGGATGAAGTGCACAGGAAGTTGGCAGGAAGGTTGGAACTGAATGATCTTTAAGGTCCCTTCCAACTTACTCCATTCTATGATTCTACTAGACTAAATCTAAATGACTCTAAATCATGAGAAATATAGCTCCTAAGGAAAGCATGCTTTTATGGTCACATTTTATAAACACGCTCTTGTTTACAGTACCATGTATCCTTTTATAAATGATTTAGATACACTGACTGCTATTTAGCACCCCTATGTATGCATATAACCAAGCCATTGAGGACATCACATCGCACTCTTATCGATTAGTGAAATAAAAAATGATCTCTATTCCCATGTCACAACACAAAGTGAAAAGGCACAACTTCGTACTTGCTAAAATCCAACTTCAAAAAAAAAAAAAAACTTGTTTTAAACTTTTAAAACTGTGCAACCAAAGTTTTTGTCATGGAAAAGTCATTTTACCATGAAGCATACTGTCTTCAGTGCTTCAAACAAAAGTACATGAAGACCAACAAGCAAACATCATAGCTACAGTTTTTAAACAGTGATAAAAAAAAAAATATATGTATCAATCACCTAAACACAAGCTTAGGCCAAAAAGGAATCCAGAGGCCTAGGTATGTTTAAGTTGCTTAAAATCCTTAAAAATGGATGATAATATGCACACTTACATTAATAGATTCTATTTGTCCAAATTCTTCAAACAAGTTGGTCAAATCTTGCTGTGTTGCCTTCTTGTCTACTTGACCTACCCAAAGAGTAGTGCTGCAAACTGCCAAGAGAAGCATTCATGTTACAACAAGTACTAAAATGTTTGCTTACAGAACACATTATAGAATGGATATAATAGGCACAGAAATCATGGATCAAAAGCAAGAATAGTAAATCTATAACTTACTAAGCAGAGAGTAGGTAAATTAATAGAAATATTAAAAGGCTAAATGAAACAAAAACAGCTGTTCAGTACAAGCGTTCACTTTTCTTGTTTTACTTTCTTTTAATCAAAATAGTTGTTCTAAAAACAATGAAAAACTTTGTTTAAAAGCAATAAAATGTCAGCTTTTATTGCCTGCAGCAGAAAGGTCCCTCCCAGTCAAAATATTCTATGCTCACCTATAGCAAGCTGTAATAGCAATTTGCCATTAAAAAGCATACCTGTATGATTAAAAGACTTTCAATTGACAGTAGTACTCAGTAATGCTGAGGACTAGCCCTCAGACTTCTCTTATACACAACTGGCTCCTTATCTTTTGAAATTTCACAGAAGTCAATTTATTTCTCACAACAAAATGCGTAAGAAACAATTCTTCAGACCTCAACTAGTGATAACAGTGGTTGTCATATTTTGAGTTGCTTAACAAATTGAATGAATTCAATAGGCAATTTTTTTTTCTCTTCCAATTCCAACCTCACACTCCTTAGTATTCCCCTTCTACATGAGACAGACTACCTCCAAGTGCTTCAAGTGCTGATGCTCTTCTATATCTCACTTAGCATCCCTGCTTCCCAGTCCCTATCCATTCTGATTATAGTTCCCTGCTTTGTACTCTGCTAGTAGAAGTCTACACCATAAAAACTATTTGCTATTTATCATGTGAAAAGCCAGAGAATAAAAACCAGACATCTAAACTCTAGTTCTGAGTTTACAGCATCTTGGAAAGATGTTAAATACTCATGTATAGAGAACAGAACACTCTTAGAAAAATGAATTCTGAATTACTTAACTTGTCAGATACCTGACAGAATTCAGGACACCAAATAAACACAGAAGCTACATCTGAAACTATGTTATCTAACCAAAGTTAAATTTGGGAGTGCAAGTTTGTTACAAAAATAAATTAAGTGCAATGCGTGCATCCCAAGAATCCAGGATCCTGAAAACACCATGCTGATACAGTAACAAAATTAATTCCATTTAAAGCACTCAGCGAACTGACCAAAGTGCACACCTCTGAACAGTGTCCACCACATACATAAATCCCTTACAAATCCCAGTAACAAATTTTAGACCAAGTGTTGTCCACTTTCAAATGCATTGTAAAAGACAGTATTAAAGAAAAAGCATCCGGTAACTTAGTGACACTTTTGCTACTTTTCTTTTTGGAGCTAAAACTGTCAATGTAATAGCACAAGTAAAATCATCAGCAGAACAGTATGATATTTGCTCCTCTCTAAGATGAGATCATGTACCTGCTTAAGTTGTAAGAAACACCAGAACTTAAACTTACAAAAAGAATTTGTCTACCAAAGTTTTGTAAAACTGGATATTTTTCTTTCAATGAAAAATAAGGCATTTTCCCTTTAGAACTATATTATTAGAACAGAAAACTGTTGCCACTTACCACTTAGTGTTTTTGACCGTATTGGAGGCAATCCCTTTTTCTGACGTTCTTTTTCCCTTTCCCTGGCCCTTCTTTCACTGGAGTAGGACCGAGATGACTTTCTCTTCCTTTCTCTTGATCTTGAGCGTGAACGCTTTCTGTGTTTGCGCTTACGAGAACCAGATCGTGATCTAGACCTTCTTTTCCTTGGTGACCTACAAAATACTTTACTTCAGTATGCTGAGTTTAAAAAAAAAAAAAGTAATACAGTTTTATTTTTAACTACAGTCTTCAAGCTTGTTACAAATACTTCCTTTATATTTACTCAAACTGCCATTAATGTGGGGAATAGAACATATACACAGGGCTTTAAATAATAAACGAAAACAAAACACGCCTCAAGATTTCCGTAACAGTACCTGTTTTTCTGGCAGAGAAAGCCTGTCAAACTCATTCGTGTTATTTTTGTTACCTGACCAGTCTTAAAAACTTTAAGGTAGTCCAAAGGTATGCAAAACAAGCTGCTGTACATTAAATCTCCATCTAGCTCACAAACACTAAATGAACAAATTACTCGTGACAACTTTGGAAAATACAAGATTGAGAACAGTAATCACAGACTGAAATCCTGTTTAAAAAAAAAAACCAAAAAACCTTCATTTTCTTAATACAAGTTCATTACTTCACCTTGAACGAGATCTTGAACGAGTTCTTGATCTTGAACGAACAGCAGATTTTTTTTCTTCTTGTTCAAAAATCTCTTCCTCAGCAACATCCTGTCCTTCATCTATGTCCATGTCCTGAGGTGAGACACAGTAGATATTCATAAAGATTTAATAAATACACTTACCATCTATCCAAGTATATGAAAAAATGCACGTATTTTACTTCTTTTGAAATCAATATGCTTTCAACTTTTGCAATTAAAATTTAAAATTCTTTTACCTGTTGTTGAATATCCATTGAATCATCTACATTTGTTTCTGCTTCTAAAAATTGCTGTTGACTGCTCCCTTGTGAAGGTGATGCAGAGTGTTCTGAACCAAAATTCCCTTCCTGATTTTCCTCAGGGCTTGCCTAAATTGCAAATAATTATAAATCGTAAGAAGCCTCATAATTCAAATTGTTTATTGTGTCAGAAATCAAGAATACACGAAACAATTGTTCAAATATTTCTCAAAAACAATCTACTTTTATTTTCTTCCTTTTCATTCATATGGAGTAATTATCTACTGAGAAATACAGAAGCATAGATTTAGAATAAATACTTATGAGACAGAAAATAAATGCAAGGAATACAGGAAATGAAAATATTCAGAAAAGTAATTGACAACTTTTATAACTTAGTTTTACAATTATTTAATGTTTTTGTCTTCTAATAATGTTATCTACTTCATTTTCCATGTATTTAATTATTTCTATATAATCTCTGTTTCTTGGTATCAGTTCCTACATTTCCTGTTGCTCCTATCTTCTCTCCTCCTCCCACTCTGCTCCTAATTAGGTGATTAATACTTTTGGTTTGTGTTTCATTTTTCTTCCTCTTTCCCTGAATCCTTCTCACTGATTCTTAAGAATGGAATTAAAGAAAATATTCCTTGTAACACACTGCAGTCAGTCCTGAGGAGATCCAGCAGAACCTTGTGTCTTTTAGCTGCGTTCAACATGAATGTTAAATTTATTTTATGTACCACATAATCAAGAAGCTGAGTGGACCTGAAGGGAAATAACTTCTGTAAAACCATTTGGAATAGAAGATGAAATAATAGGGGATGAGTCATATCAACTCAATACCCATACACGTAACGTAACTTAATTTCATAAATGAAATCTAATTTAGTGTCCAATTCTGCTTTTTTTTTGTTTAATAGTTTGTTCTACAATAAGGTAGGCCTTATTAGCTTATTATTTCAAATTACATACTATTAGCTATTTTTAGATAAGTCATATCAAAAGCTCCTGAAACAGACTCACCTTCCAGAGTTATATTTCTGTACAATCTACACAGAGTTTAAGCCAGAAATTGCTAGATTACACATCTACATAAAAAAATTTAATCTGTATCTATGTTGTACAAACTTCCTGTTAGTATAGTTAAATAAAACAAAGATTTTAGTTTCTATAGAATTAAAAACTCCAAGTCACAAATTCAAAATTCCTGTTGACATGCCTGATTGAAAGCTGAGGATTGCACCTTTGCACTCATTAAAATAAAATTCTCAACAGACTGTTAAGCTTCTTGTAATTTTCATTCAATACAGAGATTTCCATTTTACTGATAAACTGATCCAAATACCCTATAGCATATCCACTTTATATCTGGCCAGTAAAGAGACAGAATAAACTTTTTATTTTCTAACCAAATCAGAAACTGACATCAGAACGAGAGCATAACAACACAGCATAACCTCAGAAGAACAAGCCAATTTACTTTGTTGTAGAGAAGACTCAATTTACACAGTTAAGAAGCAACCTTGCAGTGTCTCAAGCATCTGTTCTTAACTAAGAACTTCACAGGAAACACTGGACGTTATTCTTCAGTTCAGATTCTATAGTAGAATAATACGTTTACTGTCAAGATTTAAAGCTTGGAAGGGGAAAATTTAAGTTACAGTGCAATCTACTATTCTGTCCTTTTGTAGTTCTGTAGCAGCAGATCGTGCACTGCTCTCTCTGCACAGACAGTAGCATATTGACTTCAGGGCTCATTTCCTCCTTCACAACAGCAGAAAAAGAAAAAAAAAAAAACTTTATTTTTCCAGTAAAACAAGCTGAACAGTCAAAGAACAGTCAGTCTGTAACTCAGCTGAGGGGTACTCCTTCCTAAAAGAAGCAAAATGTATATCCAACATTCGATTCTATTTATTTTTCTGCTTGATGCACTTTCTACTGCTTATTTTATTTACTCTGCAAGTTTCTACTAAATGACAACCACAAGATGGAGTTCTTACCTTTTGAGGCTGCTGTTGCTCCAGAAGTTGTTGTCTGAGATGTTCTAAATTTTGTTGCTGCAATTGTTCAGCTAGTTGGTGAAAAAGTGAGTTGTTCACAGATTCTGGTACTAATGGCCTAAAAAGAAAGAATTTTTTAAATAAGCATATTTTCTCCAAGTGGTTGATAAAGAGACTTTCACTCTTGAGTTTAAAGTTTAATTAGAGATATAGAATAATAACAATGCAGACAATGTAACATCATTTGTTATCATCATTACTGCACCACTGACATTTATATAACTAACAAAGCAAAGAATGTGTTAACTTCAAGATAAAGTCAGAAAAACTGGCACACATAAAATGTTTAAAAATGTATACACTTCACTTAGTAAAACGTCTTTTTTCTTTACGTTGTTTTGGTTTACTTATGCTCTCAAACGAACATCTTCCTTTCTATTTAAACCTCAAGTTCAATTAGTGCCAGCCAAATTTTAGCATTTTCCTTTAGAAACACAGTTTGATCTTACAGTTGGGAAGTGGGAGGTTCCTTCTTAGACTCTTCATTTTGTTCAGATTCTTCCCCAAAGTCAAACCTGTCCATCAGCTTCTAGGAGAAAGCAAAGTAAGCCTTACTGGGTGAGTACTCATAAAATATATGTTTTATGTATATTTAGTTTTCAAAAGAAAAATGTTTTTATTTCTGAATTAAAAAAAATTAGTTTGGCAATCACTTGAAAATTGAATGCCATACTAGTATCACTACCAAACTTCTCAATGCATCAAACCCCAAGTCTCAGCTGTGGCTTTCTTAAGCTCTGCCTGCTGTTGCAAGCAGAACTACACGTGCTTTCCATGGTAAATAACAGCTTATTTGGAAAAAGGCTTACAAAGAGATTAATTTTATGTGATGGTACCTTTATTCAATCCTTTGGCAATCAATGAACTACTGTGCTCATATCATGAGAAGATCTACAGCTTGATTACCTCACAGAAAATCACAGTGTTAGGGTTAGGGTTCAGTAGCATTTTGTTTTCTTAAGACAAGACTAAAGAAGGAGTATGAAAAATTGCAACAAATGTTACTTCTTACTCAGACTGAGTTTTTTCTTTAACTATGCATCAAGAGAGCAGTGCTATCGAATTCATGTCCATACAACCTTTCACCTTGGAAGTCTTCCAAAAAGCAGTTACTACTGTACTTCAAGATATCCTAACTTCTTCTCAAATATTGTTCTCTCGGAAGAAAAGACTAGAGTATGGAACACAGGCGAGGCATTTCGAAATAACAAGGTAAAAAAAGTCTGAACCACTGTCATGATTTAGTAGCCCTTCTGTTTCACAATGCTTTATTTCTTTCCAGTTACTGGAATCCATGAAGAATAAAGCAAAAGTTGATTAACAGACTCCGACCAACCAAGAATTTTTAGAACTATTTTCCCAGTGAAATAATCTAGTACAAATGAAAGTGGGATTGTCTCTAAGAGAAAACAGGTGAGGGCATTGTCCAAACACCACTTGAACATTGACAGGAGGGGAGCACCAGTCATCTCCCTAGGAAGGTGGTTCCAGTGTTTGACTGCTCTTGCAATTAAGAAATTGAGAGAGCTTATGGGTGAGATGTGAAAATCCTGAGTAACGTGGACCATACGTATTCCACCCATTTAAAGAAAGCTTGTTGTTTTATCTTTAAATTGCTTTACTTTGTTAGGATATATTCACTGAAAACATGCAAAATACTGCATCTCTGAACAAAATATGCATTTTTAGAAAGCACCCAATCTCCTCTTTAAAATATAATTAATTATCATATATCTTCCACCACTACAAAGTGGAAAGGAAAATAAAAAAGCAAGTACAATTTAAATAGGAATAATCACAGACAATGAATTCAACAACTGATATACAAAAAAATTTTATACTGTCATAAGCCAAAATCAAAGAAATTCCAGCCAATAGAGGCAAACGTGTAGCATGACTTCTAATTAAATTTGCCTTTAGTAAATATAAAATAGTAGATATTAAAGGGAAATTTTTGAATTTAAATATTTTTAAGTTGGAGAATTGTCTTTCCAAAGCTAATAAACATTTAAGTATACTAAATATTAGGATACCTAGCATCAATCCACTACACATAAACATGTATAAAACCAGAACTTCTATGAATGCCACACCTATTAATCTAATTACTTAAGAATACATTCAGAAAAAGCAATGGGAATTGTAAAAGATATGAAAAAAAGCTTTTTATTGCAAGGGAAATAAAATTCTTCTGAAGCAGCAGACAGGGAGGATCACCTCCCTCGATCTGATGGTCACACCCTTTTCAATGCACTCTGGGATACCACTGGCCTTCTTGGCCACAAGGGCACACCGATGGCTCATGGCCAACCTGTTGTCCACCAGGATACTCAGGTTCCTTTCTGCAGAGCTCCTCTCCAGCAGATCAGTCCCAACCTGTACTGATGCATGTGTTTACTCCTCCCCTGGTGCAAGACTCTATACTTGCCCTTCTTGAACCTCATCAGGTTCCTCTCTGTCCAACTCTCCAGTCTGTCCAGGTCTTGTTGAATGGCCACACAGCCTCCTATTACATCAGCCACTCCTCACAGCTTTGTGTCATCAGCAAACTTGCTGAGGGTGGACTCTATCCCGCCATCCAGGTCACTGATGAAGATATTGAACATGATCAGATCCAATACTGATCCCTGGGGAACACTGCTAGTTGCAGACCTCCAACTAGACTGCACCAATGATCGCAATCCTCTGAAATCTGCCAGTCAGCCAGTTCTCTTCTTGCTCAGTTTCCTGTAGTGTTGATGGGCTGGTGTTTGTTCTCCCCTGAAGCTTTGTTCCAGACTGACTCAGCCTGACTCAGAACTAACCTCAGAGGTTATGGCAGAGCACTTGCCCAATGTGGTGGTCCCCCTCTAAATTCAGCTTGCTAGTGTCTTTCTTGTGCAGGTGGGGGGCCAAAACTGGATGCGACACTCCAGATGTATGTCTAGTGACTGCTGAATAAAGGTGAGTTGACCATTGCCATTAATCCTTTATTCATATACCTCAGGTTCATTACAAGAGGTGCTATGTAGGACAAGATCCCTGAGAGTAAATTTCTGCAGGCTTATAGCTAACAAGACACTTGCTACTGACCCACAGGTAAAGTATAGCCAATTAGTTGCTACTTGAACCCAATTATGCAAATAATTGTTTTACCTATCTGGATGTCCACCTGAAGAGATTATAATGTATTCAGTTGGACACAAAACATTGTGCAAGAGGATATCAAATTCTGTGTTAAAGTCAGAGTAATTGTATTCACTATTCTCCTCTCATCCTCAAAAGCAGTCTATCCATCACCAGAGGAAACCAGGTCAGTCAGGTGTGATCAGCCCTTGGTAAATCCATGCTGGCTGTTTCCAATCAATTTGTCTTTTGCACACCCAAAACTGTCTTCCAGAAGTACTAGCTCCACAGAGCTAAGCGAGGCTAACCGGTTTGTAGTTTTCTTGGGTGATCTTCTAGCCTGCTTCGAAGGATGCAACTACTTTTCCAGTTGTTAGGGACCTCCTCTAATCTCTATTTTTTCTTTTTTTTTTTTTTTTTTTAAATACCTACTGGAAGGTACAACTCTTGCTGAGCACTGAAGAGAAATTCTGATTATGTTATATAAAGTAGCTTTCAACTATTCTGAAAACCAAAAAGGTGCACCACTTCTTCAGTTCATTCTTTCCAAATGTAGGAGGATGCCCAGTAGGCAAACAAGAGACAATTGGTCACAAACCAGATTACAGAAGGTTCTGTCTAAACATCAGGAAGCAGCTCTATACAGTGTAGGCAACAGAGCAACTGGTACAGGTTGCCCCAAGAGGCTGTGCAGTTGCCTCTTTGGAGATCTTAAAAAAAATCTATCTGGATGCGGTCCTGGACACTGTGATCCCCTGCTTGAGAAGGACTAAAAGACCTCCAGAAATCCCTTTGGACCTTAACCGTTGTCTAATTCTGTGATGCTAAGTAGGAGTGATCAACTTTGACCATCTGCTGCCTGATACACATCAGATTTCTTAAAGTCCTTTTGTCTTTGTAAGACAAATCTGAGACAATAGATTTTTCTGTCTCCTTGCTCTAGATAACTTACTATACATTTTGTACCTCCCATGACATATTTTAATTGATCAACTTATTTACCTTCTTTCTGGTCTCTTTATGAAGGATTCTGTTAAAGTAGGTTTTTTGAGAAGTCAATGTATGTATATTAACTGGTTCTTATTCATTTTCTTTTGATACAGAATTATCAACACACAATTTTCACTTACTGAAGTTGATTTGTAATTCCCGTTGTTATATTTGTTAATAACTTGCTTTCTTACAAAGACTAGAGCCCCAGAGATTAAGCAACTATATGACTTATACTCCAAAGCTGTAAACAATCTAGCATTGCTGTTCATTGTACAAGTGTCAAAACAAACAAAAAAAATATCAGAAAGGTATCTCTAATAATATTTTCACCTAGTATTTTTTTTTAATTTGTGAGAAGTTTTTGGTTTTGTTTTTTTAAATTCTACTGACATACTACTATGATGCAATGTTAACTACTACTACTACCTATAGCAATTGCCAGCATGGTTATTGATCCCTGGCATTCAACCCTATTCATTTTTTATCTTTTTTTTTTTTAAATCTAAGTATATTTAAGAGACACATAAACAGCAGCACACACAACTTTTTTCACTTCAAGGTTTTGTTTGTTTCTACATTTTGATATCCTTTAAAAAATGTCCCATGACTAGCTTTAACTAAAATTATTATTCCTTAACTCATCTCACTTTGTGGGTGAGAAGGTTTTTTGGCCTTCATAATGTAAGAAAATAACAAATACAATCTCCTTTTACTCTTCTTGGAAAACTAGGTATATAAATTTTTATGTTTCTCTTTCACTGCTCTGTAGGAAATCATTTCATGCATTAGATAATAAATTCAGGTAGGGAAGAACACAAAACATGGTCAAATTCTCCTCACCACTGTGCTTCAAAGAGTTAAGAAAAACACAGAACAATGTCTTAACTTCTTAAATTCAAATTCATGTTCAGATAAATGCCATTTAGCTTTAAACTCAACTCATTCAAGCTATGTATTTGAATTTATACTACTCTCCCCAGACATTTTTTTAATTTTCAAGATAGAGCACTATCACATATTTATGTATTTTTAATACCTCTACAGCCATACAGTGAAATCCAACAGATGACTTTCTTACTTAGATGCATTTTAACAATAAAAATTTCCATTACTCTACTTCTACCTTATTAAAAGAGACACTCTGTTCCAACGGATTAAGTGTATTGGCAGCAGCAGCTGCAGCTGTAAGCTGTGCAGTTAGGGCCTGTAACTGAACGACAAGACCAGCATCCAGGGCTTGAAGTAGTGAAGGCTGAGGTTTCTGCTGCTGTATCTGCAGCGTCTGTATCAACTGCTGAAGCTAAAAGAGAAAAGACAACTACATTAAACAAGATGTATTTTTTAAAAACAGCCTTTTACTCTTCCAACTAGGAAAAAACCTCATGAATGTAGTATTGTCTAACCTATGACTATTAATTTATTTTAATCCGTTTTCATTTATGGCAAATTATGTTCCCACTTACAGGCCAATTTGTTTTCAGTGGCTGATAAGACATGCAGATGCTTCTTCCTCCTAACTTGCTCTGAGAGGTTGCATGATGACCAGTCACCACTCAGGATTTCCTGTTTTCTACGTTTCCCTCTCTTCTGCTTCTCCAGTTTGATTCCTTCTGACCTGAAAAAAATCTGTTAGCCCACTCCAGCTTCCTGAGGACCCATCTATATTAGGAAAATTTGTATCCTGTAATACCACTTGTGTAGAGCAAATAACTGCACTGTTGCTAGATGCACTTTAAGCCTTCATTAAGAATTTCTGCTTGTATCTTTCTGTAAGTCATGAGGAAAATCTCATGCTGAAACTCAGGGCTGCACTTAAAGAATGCAACTGCCATGCTACGTGAACCAAAACATGAGAAGCAAATTAATCAAGAACTAGCAATAAAACTTAACTTTCTACATTGGCATTATGTATAGCTCTATCTTTAGATAAAATGCTCCTATAGCAGTTAACGCACTGTGGAACCACAAGCTGCAGCTCCGGGACAACAACTGCCCAGTAATAACTCCAAACTCCTCCATCCAGTATGGCAAAGAACTGTACAACCAAGCGCTGAATCTGCTTTTCTCATTTAAAGACAAAAACAAAAAAAAACAAAAAAAAACCCATGGCTAAAAGTATATGTTATTTTTTGTTTGTTGGTTTTTAAAGAACCACATTCTGCAATCCAGAAGAGAACTGGATTATACTGGAAACAATACTACAGATCATCAGAGGAGGAATACTTGGAACTGTAGTGAATGTTCCAGAGCGGACCCAAAGATTTTATCAGAGTTTATTAGGATACCCTATGAGTTGTCTCCTTCAAATCTAGAGAAGGAAAACAAAGTAAAATAACGTATCTCCCATAAAGGTTTTTTAGAACTAACAAACCAAAAAGAATATCCAATTGTCTGCAGTGTGTCATGTTTTCCCTGTCCCAACTTACTACAATTTTTTTTTTTTTTAAAGCAGTTGTTCCGTTAAGGAAATAAAAGGCTAACTTTATCATGTGCAGATCTGTTCATCTGTTGAACAGAGACACACCCATTAAACTGTACAAATATATCTTAATGAAAAAAGAAAAGGTACAGTCTTTAAGGAAAGAAGACCTCCTGAAGTACCTCAAAACTAGAAAAACAGTCTTTTGACCTTCCATACGGTAGACCCTTACAGACTAATCTTTGGTTATCCCTGGAAAAGGGTTGAGCAAATCCAGGTAGTTCAAACTCTGCTGACATAAATGCCCAATTATCTTTAAGCTCTTGTTCCACCTGCTCATAAGGTTCAACACTAAGATATTAAGACTTCAATTGCTCTCTTTTTAGTAGGGTTGACAAGAAACTCTGTAAGTTCATTTTACCATATTCACCATAATGCATCAGAAATGCTCGATCTTTTTTCAAGATTGTTTTGAGGCTACCTTCTAATAACATGAAATAACTTCCTGTTCCTTAAGTAGAGAATCCTCCGGAAATGCTTCAGTTACTGTTTTACTTTACTAAGAGTTTCACTAACTACAGCAATAGACAAAGCTGAAAAGCTTCCCACCTCCTTCTTGGTTGTTCCACAAAAGATGAGCAAATACAGCACATCCGCCCTGTACACTGCTCTGAGTAGGAAGGAATCAAACTGAAGAAGCAAAGATGGAAGCTCTTGAGTGGGAAAATCCTGAGTGGTCACCATTCTAGCTGCATATTCTTGCCGTTCACACCTTTGTTACTCTGTTCTCTCCTATAGTTAGACTCTTATTTTACCTACATGTGTTCTCGCCCACAAAACACTCTCTTGGAATGAAATCAAGGATTTTGGAGCTTTGGGGGATGAGTGGAGTGACTCAGAGAACATGAAGAAGAGATGGACAGAGGATGGAAACATTTTTACAGAAAGCTGCCTGCCTGCACTCAGCTTCGGGCTACAAGGGCAAGCAGTTCATCACATGTTGTGCTTCAAGCCACATCAATGAGTTGAGCAGTTAGAAACTGAACACAAACCCAGTCACTTCTCAACAAAGATTTTTTTGAATGCTGCAAAAATAAAAACGTATTTAGCTGTCTGAAATATAAAGAATGCACTTTCAGAATGAGAACATTTCCACCATATAATTCTGTGCAATGTTTAGCATCTTCAGAGCATCCAGCAGAGAAATATGCTTAAACTGGCATTCTATTTCATACCTGCATCCATGAAAACTTAATGCTGCTTTGGATTTAGTCATTTGCAATACTAAATATAAAAGAAATTATACGTATTATAGGCCACCTTATCTGAAATCACATTCTGGGATATTTTTAAGGAACAAAGAATGCTGGTTATATAAGGTAACAGGAAATTTTGGTTTACCTGGAACTTACTTGTGATGAATAACCTCACTGGATAGTTAATATGAATACTGGACAAAAAATTGGACATGAGATTTCCATGAAAACTGCATTCCTTCAACAACACCTTAAAGACATAGAGTATCAAAGACTGTACAGTGTAAATGCCTACAGAATATTCACCTGTTGGCCTTGGGGACTCTGTAAAATCTGGGCAACAGCAGCAAGCGTATCTGTATTAGCAATCTGAGATACCCAAGGATCAGGTAAACTTTGCACCACATTGGCTGGAGTAACTGGAGTCACAGGTGTTCCTAAAAGAAAGAAAATCCAGCATGTCAAAATATCTTAACACACAGACTTAGAAATAGTGTTGGGGGAGAGGGGAAACTGTTGTAAAAGACATGATAAATCAAACATGAATATTCTTGTTTATTTTCTAGAGCAATGACTTCCGGACTGCAAGAAATCACATTATAAAGCAACTCTAACCTTCCTAGGACACTAAAACCAGTTACTGAGAACTAGGAAACAGTTCATTAACATGAGCAAAACTATTTTTCTGACACACATACAGAACACAAAGAAATAAAACAGATTCACATCAGCATTTTTCAAGTAGCAGCTTTGTTGTGTAAGTGTAGTTCACAGATCTTTCCATTATTGACCTAAGGGAACCACTAACAATAACACCGATAAATGTAAAATACAAGAAGGTCAAGCAACCCAATTCAGTTTCACACAGTAACCTAAACCACCCAGTGGAAGCAATATCTTTCAAATGGTAATAGTAATCCATTCAGAAATATCAATTAATAAAAAATTTAATGGGCTTACACTTTACACTCAGAAGGAACCTTGAGGTTTCTACTAAAATTCCAGCCTGCAGCAATTGGATTCTTTAAGATTGCCCATTTAATCGGTCTTTTTTTTGTTTTCCTCCTAATATTTCTTTGAGAGGAACTTTGTGATCATCTAATCATTGCTTTCCTTCTATAATCCAGAATCTCTCTTCATCCCTGTAAATACCCTTTGAGCTTTTAGCTCGAAAATAGAGATATGCTGATGAATATCAAGTGAAAACATGATATTTTCGTATCAACATAACGGATTATCAACAACATAATGGATGTTCACTTAAACAGGAAACTTGCATCAAAATTAAAAAAAAAAAGCGTTACAGCAAAGCTGTGATTTCAACATTTTAAAGTAATCAAACTAATGAAAATAAAAAACACTGAGGTAGAAGATGCATTATGTCACAGAATAGGAACTTCTGCATATTTGTAGACAACACTGAAAAATAAGATTATCTACCTTCTTGATTTTCTGCAAAGGATCAGCGAAAGGTGAGTAATAAAATCAGGTCCATATGTGCTAAAAATAATTTTATAAATAAAATTTCCTATACATCCCAATCTTCAAGGAAAAATTCTCCACAACATGAAAAATGTTGAAAAGCCAGCTCCCTAGCATCTATTCACGTAAGACGATAAGGCATATAAAAATGTTAGTGTTAGGTAACTTTAGCTGTACTCTATAAGCAGCTTTTTGCCCACTTGGCTCTTACTCCAAACAAGAGGGAGGAGGAGGTATGTTAGTAGATGCAGCTTGTTTTATCGATGCGGGGTTTTCTGTTCAAAATTACTGCCTGTTGACCAGCAAAAGTAAAAGATCCCCATCTGACATTATCTGATCAGCATGTTCAGTAATAAAAATAGCAAAAAGATACGGATGGGTTCTCTTTTCAACGGTCAAGTATCTTTCAAGTATCTTCTTCTTTGCCTTTAAGGTGTAAAAGTAGGTCTTCTTACTGCACTGTTACTCAATATGAAATTACTTAAGATACACAGTTGGAAAGTAAACATAATGAGCTTTGTTTTGGTTTTGCTATTTTCCTAATCTGAATGCTGGCTATAGTACATTCCTTTCTGGATTTCATTGGATTTACCAAAAGGGAACCAGTGAGGCGGGTTTTGGGGTTTTTTTTTTTTTTCTTCCAGCACTTTAACAGCCAAGGTACCAAAGCTGACAGAAGGGTTTCGATAGAATGTAATTTATTCAATTTTAATCTGGTTTTGTTTACCTGGTGTATTGTTGCTCATAGCAGCAGTAGTACTGGGCAAGACGGGGGTCACAACTGGTGGAGGAATTCCTGCTGCCATATCCAAAAGAGGCTGAATAATTTCACTCTTGAACACGTTATTTTTCTGCCATAAGTTTAGCACTCTGACAATTTTACTCTAAAATGATAAAAAAAAAATAAGAGAAGATCTGTGTCATGATTACATTTTTTGTTATCATGAATTACTGAAGTTTTAACCAGCAATTCCAACCTGTTTAGACTGAAGCGCCTTTGGATTTACAAAACTACAAACCCTAGGAATAGTTACATCAAAGATGTCTAACCCATGAACCTGGCCTGACATATACAGGCTGTACATAACACACACAGGATATACATCCTTCAGTAAAAAAATAATTTATAATTACTAACTAGCCTAATTATACGCATCTTTCCCCATCCGTGCGCACAGAAAACCAAAATTACAGAAAAACCTACAAATGTGTAAAGGAGAAGCCTTCAGTAAGGTCCACTCTAGTAAGCAAAATATGAGATCAACATCTTTATTCTTTAAAGGAAACACACTAAAACTGCTTTGATTAGAAGAAGTTATACTAAATGTTTTACCTTGTCATCCCCAGGACAACGATACAAGTTCTGAAAAGTGCTGATGATGTTATTGCTGAATCTTGGAGCAAATACATCCTTCTCTTGCCCAAACTGATGCCGGGACTGCCTCACAATCGAATCAATGACGTACAGACCAGGCACCTTGTATTCTGGTTTGCACTACAAATAACAGTAATTTATAACATTCATACATCAAAAATAACACAAATCATTACTGGCAGACTAAACAGAAACAGCTCCATCTAATTTTTCAAAATGTTCACTATTTATTAGATTTTAGAAAAGTGCAAAACTGTCTCAAACAGAAGCCGCTAGCCCTTAATGTTCAATTTGTCACAGTTACATATACTCCACAAATATGTATATAGCTTGAATTTCATTTGCTACCACTAACAAAATAAAAAACCTCTTTAGAGTCTAGCTAGTAAAAATCAGCACATGAACAACAAACCTTTTTTAAAGATGCATTATTCTAAAAGATGTAGAGCAACATAAAGCACAAACAAAAATGCCACATTTCACATTAGACAAGAGTAAAAGTTAAGTGATCATCTTTAATTTTAAAAACTGTGCCAAAAACCTGCTGGAAAAGCAAAAGCAACCGTCACTCATTAGATTACTTTCAATTACTTTGCTGGAAGATTCATAGGCTTCTTTTAACATTAAATGAACACACACAGAAGTAGTTCCAACACAGTATCTGCAGTCATTGAAGTCAAAATGTTACATAAATATAAAATGAGAACAATGTATTTGTTTTTCAGCAGATCAGTTATCATCTACTGATTACTAACAGAAGTTGAATGCAACTGAAAACTGAAATACATATTCTGGGGTAAAAACAGAAATTCATATGTATACCTAAGACCCAACTGTAGCGAATAATCTCTACAACACTGAAAGCTCCTCTGTGTGATAACATAAGGTATCTGTTACCGACTTACCTTTTGAATGAATTTCTCAACACTCTGCACAACATGCTTGTAGAACTAGAAAACAAAGACAGTATTTCAATAGCGGAGAAAATTCTGTGATGCATATACTTGCTCAAGTCATGCAGCATTGACAATAAAACAACAATCAGAAACTTCAGTTGATCAACCAGCAATACAACATCCATAGCTAAATACGCTATCTTCCTCAGAAGATTTAACAGCATCAGGAAAAGCTAATTGCACTTATCTTTTTTAGAATAGTGTTTGTATCTACTAAGCAAAGGTGACTGCTCCTTGAGAATTATACTGTTATTTCAATACACTTAACTGCAGATTTTAGCACATTACTAAGAATAGCATTTCTCTCTATTTTATTTTCCAAATGTTAACTTTGATAATCTAAATACACAATATACAAATAGGAAAATCTTTAAAACATTTACTGAGTACTTATTCTTTAGTCCTGTTGTTTTCTTTTGTGAGTTTTTTTTTCTGTTATTGGTTGTTGTTGTTTTTTTGTGTTTTTTTTTTTAATTTCACATATAATTGCAATAGCTCCACATCATCTTAATAAATGCTCTACAAAATTAAACCTTATTACTGAAATGATAAGCATAAAACAGGATCGATACTTCCCAGTATCCCCTAAGATGCACTGAAACCCCCATCTCAAAGGGAGTCTGGAAATGCAGTAGTTACTTTATATCCTCTTTTGCCTTGACTGTAGCAAGCTGTGGTAACAGAAAAGTAACATTTTCTAGCATTTCTAGAATATGATACACTCTGCATATGCTCTAAGTTCTAAGAACAACAGAAGTGTCAATTTCTATGTGATAATACACACCAAAGAATCACAGAACAGCCAGGGTTGGAAGGGATCTCAAGAATCATGAATCTCCAACCCCCCTACCACATGCAGGGCCACAAACCTGCCCATTTAATACTAGACCAAATACTAGATATCGCTCCCACTCACTAAACTTACATTCATTTCTTGGTACACCACTATTGTATTAAATATCCCAAGGCTGTAAGTTCAGGTACCAAACTGGTAGCTACAAGATAACATTGGAAAAACTGGAAAGACTGGAAAATACAACTTTTAAAACTTTAGCAGGTTTATGTCTTTGAGGCCCAGTTTATTAAAGGGTGAAAATACATAATGAAAATCTTGAAAGAGATATAGCATCGTCCATTTCAAGGTTTCCAAGATTCTGGTATCATTTAGCAGAGTTGTTAGAGTAGTACGGTTAGGTTGCAGTTGGACTTGATAATCTTTAAGTTCTTTTCCAACCTGACCAATTCTATGATTCTATGATTTATTATTAGTTTGGGTAAAGTTCAGTACGGATTTCTAGCATTCTCATAACACTGCAACACATGCACTCTGATTTATGTAGACTTCTCTTATTTAATAAACATAATAAACTCCATTCCTCTACCATCAATTTGCTCTGAGTTATGCAGAACTCCAATGCAGACGTCACCAGATGAAAATGTATCTACCTTCCCTGCAGAAGCATGCAGACATAAAGACCATGTCATGCCTTTCTTGCTTTTATTCTATGCTTTTTATTCAACTCTCCAGCTCTCACCAAGCGTTCGTTTCAATGCTTAGTACTGTGCACTCTTCCCTCCATTATTTTTCAGTGCTGTTTTCTGTTGCTTTGCTGCTACTTGGCAATTATGTGGTTCTACTTTGTGGCAAGATTAGTCTTTAGTTAGGGTCCTGGGGACCCTTATGATCACACTTGATCATAATTTGGCAACTGTGCACATGATAAAGGGGAAAAACTTGCAGCAGCATGTTCTGTAAGCTATTCAGGTATTTTGTGAGAGGTAAGAAATGGAAAGGAAATTAGAAGTAGCAAGTCAGTTCCTTACCTTTATAGCCTTGATTGCTGCCTTGGTGATCTGTGTCATTTTAGCTTTAGAAATGGGTGGCTTATAATCATTCAGCGAGTACAACTGCAGAAAAAAAAAAAAAAACAACAATGAAGTGATCAGAAATACATTCTGCAGTTCTAAAAAGTATAAAAACACAGTATCTTTTCATAAAGAAATACCACTTTTGATATTCATCTAATTTTACATATGTATCAGATCAGAAAATAAATCCTCATTTAAGAAATAGAAAGGCCCAATGAAATACAATCTAACAACCAAAAAGCTTAAAAGACAGCAGGTTCTTCCTTGCAATGGCCAATGCACACCTAGTTATTAGCACTAAATACAGCAGACAACCATAGGTGAAGTTACAAAGGAAATATGCAATATACAAATGTGACAGCTCTCATTATGTTTTCTTTTTTAGGGCAAAAAAGTAATAGTGCACTTGATGACCCTCAAGAAAATGTACAGACACTTAACCAAATACTTATTACATGCATCATCGCTTGCCTACTGAACCTTATTTTATTTTCCATAAAACAAAAATTTTCAGCCCAGTGAGAATGAGCATGTAGCCATTTTGCCACTCACCACAGCAGATTTATACACTTCATTCAGCGTTTTAACTCAAATAAATAAATACGCTAATTATTAAAAACATTTAAGCAAATTCCATCTGAGTTCTCAGTTCTTTCTGAAGCTTTGTAACTTCATATCTAAGCACCAAAAGAGACAAGGTACACAAGCTGTTTCACAACATTTTTTTTTTCCCAAAGATGCAGTAATAGCCTTATTCTTACTGACCCGAGATGCGAACTGACAATACACTACCCAGTATTTGCTGCTTTCCTACACCAGAAGACTAGATACAAAAGGCCAAACCAGTCTTTCAGAACGTTCTCGACTTAGCTTACACTGTATTTTTGTTGGAAGCACATTAACTTGAAAATGTAGCCCTGACAATGAGAATGGCCATCCACAGAAAATTTGTATTTCCTTCTTAAAGACGAGAAAAATTGGAGTTAATCCCATAAGATTGCTAACATCTAAAATAAAGTCAAAAGGCCACTCACTTCTCCTACTACACATTCCAAGTGTTGCAAAATATTTAATTCTTCAGCTTCCTACAATTCATTAAATCTTAGGCAAACAGTTAGCTAAGAAAACCTAATACAGAATGGCTTACATTTAGCAAAGTAACATGAAAGAGCAAACAGGATCACACAGTGGAAAGGATCAGACAATCGTAAATATAAGTCACGCTCTCTGAGCTGCTTATAATAATTCACTGCTTTGAAATTAACAAGTTCCCAAGAGAACTTCTATTCTTACCTATTAAAAAATAGTTTTAACTAAAACTTGCGTACTTGTCAAAAGGTGAACTGGAAAAGAGATTGCTTTGCCCACACCTAAATATCAGTCTTTTCAGCCTGTAGGAATTTTAATTAAAACTGTGAAATTAAAATCAGTTCACACTTAGACATCCACTTCTAAAACAAACATTACTACCTCTTGCTGTGTTCTCAATTACTTCTGTCCTTCTTACAAAAAGAAAAAAGAAAAAAAAGACAAAAAAAAGCAATAACCTTCCAAAACTCAAATATATGAATGCTCTTAATCAGCACTGAGGAAAAGGAGAAAACAGGAAGGGAATCCAAAATCTCCACAATCAGTTTCTTCTCTGTTTTACACTCATGCTTCAGTGCTCAACTTTCACTTAAGCTTCAGTTACACACTGGTGATACTGCAGGTCATTTTCGTCCTGTGTAACAGCTTGGCTTGATACATGCCACTACAGCTAAACTATTTCTGGGGAGTGTCAGAAACATTTTGCTCACTTTCATGAAGTATGCTTCAGCTTGCACTCCCAGTCAGCAAACTCAAAGCTAAAATGCTAACAACAAGAGTAATCTAGACATATGCAAGACTGAAATCAGGCTGAAATTCAGGAAGCCACCTTGCCAATCCAAAAACTGAGCATGAAAAAGTAGGAAAATATAGGAACTTCTTGACCACAGATAGAAGCAGCAACAAGGAGGCAGAACCACTGACTCATGTAGATGAGATGGTAGCACACCTGACCATTCCACCAGCTTTGATATCACCACAGAAAGGTGGATGGGGCAGTTCAAAGCAACAAGAAAGCTACAACACTGTGCTGGGAAGCACAGAACAGTCACAACTAATTCTGAAGCAGTGTGCAGTCAGGATGCTATAATAGCATCCCATTACTCTACTCCAGGTAGTAGAAAGCCATATTTGCCTTTATGTTTTCTATTTCAAACTATCTGTCATTAAAAGAATAAATGAACCAAAAGAAACAGCAAAATTAAGAACATAATTTTCTACAGAGAGGCTTTTTGGACAATGGATATACCTGTTGCAGGCTTTCACAGCTGTTGAAAGGAAAAATCTGTTCACAGATCCTAAATTCAGTACTTGGAAGAAGCCAAGACAAAATAATTCTTCTAAGTTGTTTGTCCTTATAAGGATTTAGGAAGCTTTAATTTCCAATAAACATTTTATTTTGAAGATAACATTCACTTGGCAAGACAGTGATTTAGGCCCATCAGCGCATGACAAAAGAACTGTGAAGCAGCAGCATCTGGAACACTGCAAGGGACAATGAGGGCCCTGTGTGAAATACCTATTTGCAATTTTGCAACATTTAATGCAACACTTTCGACAAAAATAAACCACTTATAAAATTAAGAAATGTAACGTTCATTAAAATGTAATTTTAATGGTTCCACCATGGTTCCACCTCTCCTAGGCCTATTTAAGAGCTGACTGCCACTGAGGAAAGATCTCTTCCTGGAGATTGCTCTTTGTGCAGTTTATTACAAGCCTACAACATTGGTGAGCATTTTTCATTGATTATTTTTTCATCGTGATAATCCTACTTAGAAGGTAATAAAAGTGGTCAATCAGAGGTTCAGGCCATGATCAGCGGTTCCCATACAGATGTTCATTGAGTAGTGGCCAAAACGACATGTTTCTGAATACAGAAAGTTGAACGTGCACAAATGCCTTCCTGAATACCTACCAACAGCACCCATGCTTTTAGCTCCATCCTCAGGAAATTCACACATTGTGCTTATTAACAGCCAACCAGGAATTCCCCTCCACTAGCTCTAGTGTTAGGCTCCTTAAAGAGGCAAGACTTGGAGAGGCAAGACTCGAGCAATGAAATTATTATATTTTTTTTTTTTCATCTAGCTTACAGGATTATTAAGACTGTAGGCATGCCAAAGAAATCAAATATATTTCAAATCTAGTTAAAGTAAAATAATTCCATCTATTCAGAATTAAAACATGAAAACAAAAATACTTTTATTTTTAAAACTTGTGTTTCAATTCTGGCTCATTTCTTTTTGTATGTCCTTTTGTACAAACATTTAGTCAAAACAATTTGCTATAATTATTTCCTGATCATCATTTTATAAGGCGCTGGCAGAAGCCCTCTAAGCAAACTAAGAAAAAAGAACCCAACAAAAACAATAAAGCTAAATAGTAAAGTCAAGGAAATCATCTGAAACAAAATGATATAATACTGATTATCCCAAGTGGGATGCCAAATAAAAAAAAAGTGGCCAGACCCTCTAGCTGGTAACGTAAGTACAGAAGATAAAGTAATTAAGTTTGAAAAACTAGTTAAGTGATGAAAGGGCACAACAATAAGCCTTTTTCAAATGACAGAAGGAATAAAAGACATGTTACTGGATTCCTCTGGGGCCAAAAAAGATAATCAGTGCAAACACAAAGACTCATAGGAGAGAAAGCCCAGCAGAAGAACCCGCCTCTCCTCATCTGTTTTTAGACCTATGCACCGAGGAAAAACTCTGGAGATCTCCCATACCACAATCCCCTTCTAGTGGCAAAGAACAAGTTTGTAAAGTGAAAAATAATGGACTGTGAGAATCAAATTCTGAAGAACTCAAGAATGAAAAACTTGCTGCTAACTGCCATTCCTGAATTCTCACTTCAAACAGCCTCAATCTTGTAGCGCTGAAAGACCAAAGATAAAGAACAGGAGTTTCTGAAAAGGGCTCAAGGGGACATTCAGGAAACAATATATCAGCTAGGTTCAACATTTGTACCAGAAAAATATATAAATTTCTCCAAAGAAAAGAATTATTGGGCACGTATAATTCCATGCAGCTGTTGAAAAGAAAAACCACGTTTCAGGCTGTTGTTCTTTGAAAGGCTCCACAAGCGCTGCAAGAAATCACAGCTACAGCCCACCTGGAATTCCAAAAGACATTACACACTTCTCACAAAAGGGTACAACAAAACTGGGGTCTCCTAAACAGGCACTGCCATGGCAAATAACCTGACCAGCTATTCCTTAAAGGTAGCCAACAAATAATTTGAATAAATCGGTGGAAGTCCCAAGAATCTGAGCTGGTGACTGTGCTGTTCTGTAGTTCTGATTGTTCTGGATAGGAAAGATGAAGTCTGACTATCAAAAGCTGCCAAGGAACATTAGTGATACAAAGATATAAAGAGGTAGGCAAACTAAAAGCAAGCACACAGGAAGTAGTGGATTTTGAAGCTGACTACTGTCATGCAGGAATGAGATGTGCTGGTGCAAGAGCAACAGTACAACAGTCAACCAGAAAAATTTCAGCAGTAAACACTTTTAGAACCACACCATTATTTAGTTTACTGTACTAACCTATAGGGCACTCTTGTCCTTAGTATTTCTGAAGTTTCCTCCCTCCTAATCTTCAAGAAAGTCATTAGGGTTAACAAAACACATGGAAATGTTTTTAGGTGAAGAACAAGGGTGGCTAGAACTCTTCAGCACACAAACATCTAAGGGAATAGCAGATGCCAATATAACCCTGAGTAGTAGGGAAGGTCACCCTGGAATAGATGGGCAGACTAAATGCAGGAGTGCACCAAATGAAACCAGAATGAAATGAATGAAAACCAAGCTGGTGAAAGTGGTTTGAGATTGCTGGCTTTTATTTCCTCCAAGAATTCCCTGCCTCAGAGGGGTGTTTTTCTATGCCTCACAGGGATGTGATTCACTCAGGAATATCTTGATATGTTTGCCCAGATACTACAATGAAACACACCCACTCTTTTAAATATAGAATACAGTCAGCAATCTGTATGTAAGTACGCAATGCAACTCTTAACTTAGAAGAACTTCAAATGAAGTTTAAGCCTTATCACATCAGGCAGCTGCATTTTTTTCTTCAATAGAAATTAAGTTCACTTATAGGTAGCGAAAGTGAAATACTGCACTCTTCCTGCGGCAGACAAAACCAAGAAGTTTCAGAGTTTCTGAAACATGCTGTTCACATTAAGAATACAAACGTGGAAGGAGAAAGCATGGGAGCACACACAAACCATAATGCAAACTTCAAAAAACATGCTTAGCAAATGAACTCCCACGTGACTCAGCACATTCTGAAGAAAATCTACCTAATTCCATCACTAGTCATTTATCTATTTTTTGGATAAGCATCAACACACACCAAATGCTGAAAAAGAGACAAATTGATGAGCGTTTACTTATGCAATTGATGCCTATCTGCATCAATACAGATATCTGTCACAGATTTCTACAGATACCTGTCCACTCATAAAACCTGCCTTCTCTACTTAAATTCATTACTTCAAAGCTGAAACGACTTGCATACTTAAACATGTTTGCATATATATATATATACACACACACACACATATTTAGCATAAACAGATAATAATAAGTACAATAACTTAAAGCACTGTTGTGGTGGGCACCACACTTCATAGTCTCTTCTATAATTTGTTCTAAGAAAATACAAGTTCTTCTGTGAACATGGCACATCTATCAACAGTTGATGACGTGCACACCTATTTGTTCAAAATCTTATTCTAAAACCACCTGATGATGTTGAATCAATTTGTTGTATTCACTTAGTAATTAGTATTCATTTTAGTATCATTTAGCAGTCAGATTTTGCACTGGAAACTAAAAAGAATATGCTAATCCAAACAAAAGTAACATTCATTTCTCAGCTATCTTAATATCTGAAGGGAAGAAAACAGCCTTCTGCCATCTGCCCGGAAGAGTACTACTACACAGAGCTCTGTATTCACCCACGATTCAATCTAACATGGGAAGGCTCTCCTGAGAAAAGTCACCAGAACACAAACAGAATCTCTGGGGAAAAGTGCTATTTTTGTTATTATTTTCTTCTTTGCTTCATTAAGTCCAACTGACTTGAATAAACAGGAAAGTTAAGCCCGACATAATCAGAGACAAGTCAGTTTTTCAAAAACAAACGCAAGCAACTAATGTTAAGGAATTCAGTTATAAAGAACATCAAATGCAGTTTTCCCATAATGACTTTTTGGGAATAGCTTCCTCTGTGAGAAAAATAGAAAGAATATTTTCAAGTTTCTAAAAAAAAGTGCCAGTGATTTTTCAGAGCAGTGCACTTAACATGTTTGTTTGCAATGCCAATGGAAATGTAATGTACCATTACTTTCTTTTAGAAAGCTATGGACAAAATACTTAATTGCCTGTCTCAAGTATTCTGGATGAACAAACATTGCTCAACTCCAAATATAGTGCAAACAGAACTGAAAACTACAAAACACAACTGAAATTGGTCTTCCCACCCCATTTATTACTAAAATAAATATCAGGGCAATCTGCAATGAATTTGGGTGAGGTGAAGCTGTTTTACTGTTGGCTATATGATAATTCCACCTAGCCATGCCCTGCCACCACCACCCTGATAACAAGGTGGAATACAATCCATAAACACATGAAAGAAGTACTCACGTTTGATTAAATACCGAATATAAATTACAGGGAATTCCTTAAAAGGATGGCTGGAATCTGAATGGCATTTAAGGGACAAAATGAATCTGCAAAGATATACTTATCACCAAATCCTAATCTGTCTCAATGAAAGCTATTCCCAGGGTAATGATCTTACAAGGCAAGAATCAGATGCCAGCCAAACGGCCATGTAAGCACATAACAGCTTATCAGACAGACATTACAAAGTCTTCAAGCTGATCACAGTAACTGGCAGTTTTAAGGGTGTATTCTTGTTTTCATTTTATTATATATAATAGACTGTCTTCTCAACCTGTTTTGTTACTGTGACAATTTGAAAAACAGATTTCCTAATTTTATTAGCTCTTATCCTTACTCAACTGTACAGAAATGTAAGAGACAAACAATGGGTCAAACCTGCATTGCGTCTCCAAAGCTATCACCCGTTCTTCCCTAAATCTCTTCATCAGGCTGCGTAACAGCTAACCAATTCATCTCTTAATCATGCCTCAAAAACCATCATTTATACAACTGTGCTTCGCTACTCCACCCTGCTGGCCTTGCGTCACACCCAAACGTTAAGTAGTACAACTTACATGCCCCAGGAGGGTGAAAAAACATCAATGTGGTGGAGCATACTGTTAGCCAACTTCAGTGCTTAACAGAAATATAGACTGAAAAATGCTCAGTGGAGGATTCAAGCCATAGAGACGTTCCCACAGGATCTTGACTTATGTGCATTCCATAAGAAGACCCTTTCACCCAGCAGACCAGGTTCCTTCTCCACTTTGTCTGGAATCTCATGAAATTGCCCTTTTTGTTTACCCTCCACATCCAGAGCTTCTCCAAGCCTACAGATGCTCCTTTCAGCCCTCACCCAATCCCAGCTACCTTGGCCATTTCAACTGCCAAGAAAAGCAGGAAGTGTGTCAACAGAGACCTGGAAAGCATTTCAAGCTCCTTGTCTAATTGTGCCTCTGGTGTGAGCATCACTACCAAAGAGCACCCAGATCTTCTAGGACACCTCCAAGTGGTAGCTGTTATAGGGGCTGCTTTGCTCTCTCTGTCCCTACACAGCTCTTTCTTTTTAGTTTAAATTTCAATTCTTAACAGTCTACTCCCCTCTCTTTTTTTCCTTTCACGTTCTCTTTTGTTCTGTTTTTGCGGATTTTGATTTTATTTTTTTTTAAACCTTCTACCCCTTTCCTCAAGAAGGCACAGCAGCAGTTACTTTGCTGATGTACCGCTAGCATAGACAACATGAATGGGAACAGCAACCAACAGCTGATGCTTATAGCACGTAGATACACAGTTGCCACTTCACTGATACTGTTTCTGATACTTTTTTTCTAGTATTTTAGCCACCATCAACCCACAGCTCAGCAATTCCTGAGCCACCACTAAGGGAACGTTTTCATACAATCTTCAAGCTTCCTCCGTGTACAGCAATACATTTATTATTTTTTTTTAAACACATGTAAATCTTTATCATGCCCAATACCTTATAGCAAAGACAGGTAGTTTAATCAAAACTTGTGCAAATAAACATTTTTTCTTGTTTTGAGCTCAGGTTCATAAATCACATTGGATTTGTGCAAGCTCTGCACTGGAAAAAATAGTAGTCTGCCTCTTCTGTGTCATCAGTACTATAGACTCCTATTTCATGACCCTTCAGTGACCTCTGTTCTAGCCTGAAAAGAGTATAAATATTTACTAATTTCTCATGCAGACCTGTTCTGTTCCTTTGACTGTCCCTTCTGCCCTGTACACGCAGTACTGCCAGAATGGCTTTATGAGCTGGAAATTAGACTACATGTGATACAAAACAAAGATATAATGGCATTTACAATGAGTCTCTATTTTTTTCCTAAAAATTTCTGGAATATTTCTGAGCATAAAAGGCATTTCACCTTGATTGCAAGATCTTACCAATTGCCAAATGATGTAATTTCAGGATCTATCACTGAGTACATGAAGGAAGGGTTGCCTTTTTTGTACTGTCTTCCCAGCCATTACTCTACATTTAACTAGACGAAACTGCAGTCTGTCATCCAAAAAAATCAGTATGGCAGTGTAATTTTGCAGTTCATCAAATCTAGCCTTTCATTATCACTATCCCAAACACCTTCGTAACTCATAACCTCATAAGTTTCTTCCTTTTGCACAGCATTTATAACTACACATGGATTCCTGCCATAAAATCTCCTAAGATTCCCTCATGAAAAAGAACAATCATTTATTTCTACAAATGGTTTTTCTACCACCTTTCCTCTTGTAGCAGTTATCTATATGATCTAAAGATGTAGAAAGAACTCTCTTTCTCCACATAATTCAACTTCTTTTCAAAATTTTGGACATGGAGGATCTTGTCAACTACTTTCTAGAAGTCCCAGTACATGGTATGACCAAGTATTCCACAGTCCACATGGCTGGCCTGAAAGACAGACCCTGAAAAGGTCTCTCTTACTATGCCATACTATTTGGTTGGTGGTCATAAAAACCACACCAACTCTTCCTCATGTATCACATCCATTCGAGCAGTTTCAAACAAATTCTGCTGCTTATTTTTCCACCACCTTCAACAGTTATTTCTTCAGAGTTCGATACCAGTTAAATAATAAAGCCTTGAAAGTCAACTTTACTATCAGATCATTAAAACAAGCGTTTCTCTCATACCACCCTCTCACTCATTACAGTCAATTGATATTATCTGAAAATAAGACAAGATTGCCTGTACTCAAAAGGATTTTGAATGAATTTATCGGACAAAAGAAAATGCATTATTTCCTCATGCATCTCCTTCAGAATTAAGAGGTTCCAAATGCATCAGTTACACTGAGTCTTACACACACAAAAAATCTGGATTTAAGTGTCATGCCCAGGAAAGGAGGCTGGCAAGTAAAGCCAGTTACATTCACAATTTTGTATTTTTCCCCATCTGATGTAACAATTTAATGCTTTGTATATCAAAAAGCAATAAAACTGACAGCTAAGAATCTATGTAAGGGGCAACATTCCAGCATACAGAAGGCTTAACCACATCATTAATCATCTCTTTCCCCAAAGTTATTTTATATAAATCGCAGTCTTACTTCCAGAACGGGAAGAGGGGTAAAAATCGTATTTTGCTCAAAGATGTAATAAGCTACATAAATTATCTGTTGGGAATGGATTACAGGCAAAAATCAGGCTGATGCTGTAGTTAAAGCACTGAATTTTTGCTCAATAGTTTCACTGTAATTCCTTTAAGATAAGTAGTCTTTAAGAGAAGGATTACTGAAAGCCCGGGAAGTCAGAGTATCTCAAATTCTGATTGTTCACTAATGCAAATAATATCATTAAAACTAATTCAAAAAGTGCTAAAAAATTATTTTTTTTATTGTAAGTATCTGTAAAAAGTGAACTTGACTGTAAAAAACCTGTATTTTACAAGGCAGTCTACTACATAACTACAGCCTAAAGTTTCTCCAATGAAGACAGGGCACCATGAAAATGAACTACTGTACCCTTCTGTGAATGGTCAGTGGCCTGCAGAGCAACTCACTGCATCTCCATGGAAGGCAATGGCATACCACACTACTACAATAGCCAGCATTTTATTCTAAAGTCTTTCACCACCCTTATTCAACTAGCAAGACAGCCAGACAACTGCTTCCCTACTACAGTGATATCCTGGCTAAAAATCAGAACAATGTGCTAACTTCATTAAAACAAAGCCTTATAAGTATTATATTCTTTTTCATACTTCTGGTCATGTCTTATAAAGGCCAGAAGAGACTGACTAGACAATAACTTATTCACACAAGACAAATTTTGCCACTAGAAGGCTTGAAAACTAAGAACATCTCTGATGTCATGCAATCCAAAGGAATACTCAAATCTGTACCTCAGAAGTTACATCATTATTACAGCAACTAAAGGAACAGACTTTTTGATACACAGAATTGCTCAGGTTGGAAAAGATCATACAGATCATCAAGTTCAACTGCAACCTAACCATACAACCCAAACTCTAACAACCCTCTGCTAAATCATGATACTGACACACGAGGACTCAGACAAGCCTCTGAGATCACGACCAGAATTGGTACCAGGGTTATCAATTACATATACCTCTATGGACATGGTTTTATTTTCTCTGAAGCATTTGGTCCTGGCATCAGGGCACAACATTATCCAGACATCAAATACAGTAGTAAATGTTTGCAATTTTGATGTGCAGAAGATAAAATAAATACTTCACAGTAAATCTAATAAATATTAACAGATTACATTAATTTTTCACATTTCAATAGCATTAGAAATTAATAAAATCCAATTGCATATACAGAAAGAGTCACTGAATTGCTTACCAAAATATCTACATCACCACACTGCAAAGAACAAGAAAAGAGCATTGTCAGTCATTGCTTTGAAAAACAAATAGAAACAACAAGTTTTATTGTTGCATTTCATGTATTCTTGATTGCCTAGGAGAAGTTAATTAAAATATCTGAGCCCATCCCTCAGTGAATAAATTTTTTGCTCAGAGCAGACTGGAACATACCAGTGAAAACTGCTATTTAAACCCAGTTAATACCTTGTTGCTCCCTGTGTTGCACAGAAATTTCAGATTATAGACTAAAAATGTGCACTTAAGATGGTGAAAATGACAAATATTTCATTCTGCATAAGATATTTTAGTCTGAAATTAGAACAGTGAAAAGTTCCAATCTTCCAGTAATCAATATGGGTTGATAATATCCAATGCTAGCAAAACACAGAACAAAACAGCAACTATCCTAATACAACTGTGTTCATTTAAAGTGCATGATATGTGGTTGTATAATCAATGGATATCAAGATGTTACTATCGCAAAATAAACAAGAGAGTTAGGCAAAGCGGACTACGATAACAAGAGAGAATAAATGGAAGGCTTACCCTTATGCTGGGCTCACCACAAAACACCAGAAGGAGGGATCTCCAGACAAGATCCTTCCCCACTGGCAGCCAGCTCTTAAATAGGTCTAGGAGAGGTGCAGCCAGGCTCCACCCCTTCCGGCAGCACAGGAGAATTGCCTTCAGCTGTGCTCCTCTGGCTGACTCATGGCTCGCCTCACGCCTGAATCAGAGGTTCAGGCCGTGACTCAGCAGTTCATACAGTGTTTCATATTAACAAATACATAGCACAACAGTCAACATGCTTGATATCCCAGTATTTTCCTTTTATATTGCACTTCATTGACTTACAAAATATTTAAAATCACTTGAGAATGTTCACTCTAAAAGTTTACTCCCTCCATGCCAGACTAAGGACATGCCACTCTCCGCATATGGTAATTTTTGCAGAAGTGATCTGAAAGTTCATCCTAACTGATTGTACAAGCAATTGAGTAAAATAAGCCATAAAGCCAGTCAGTTTCTAGTTGAACACTTATCAGCATGTGAAGAAGCCAGGTATTACTGACATCACCCTTATTTAGTCCTTCTCCCACCCATTTCTTTTTAAGGCAGTCAACAACTTCAAGTTTACTGACCCTGAACAATTCTAGGTGCAATTATAAAACTCCACTTAAGCTTTTGTATTTTAGAGTCATAAGTCCTACTACAGCCCATCTTCAATTCATTACCCTCTATTTTTTTTTCCTGCATTCAAAGAAAGCTTATAAGCCCTGTTGGTATAACCTGCTTTGTACCAATAAGCTGTGAACCTAAAACCAGAATTTAAAGAAACCACCTGGATTCAAGTCTGGTGTCCTGAATTGTTTGCAACTACTAAGGAACAGATGTTTAGTTGAGATGTTTAGCCTCTAGAACACTCTTTATTGCTTTCAAACCTTTAACAAGTCATAAAATACAATTCCCCTTATTCTCTTCACAGTAACTTAGGATGTTTACAGCCTGGGAACAAAAAGCTTAGAAAAACTTAAATGGTTCTCATAAAATAGCTGGGCAAGACTAAGCCCTTTACCAAAGCTCAAGCTCCCAACAACAGAAGGACGACTGATCAAAAGGTCCATGCCACACTCGAAAGCACACTGCATAAGAAAACAGGGAACATAAAGGGGGTATGTCACTTCCTGCAGTTCTCTCAGTATTCCTGACACTATTTTTTTTTCCCCCATAAATACCATTTTTTCACGATCTTCTAGCCAATTTTTTATCACCAACTGAAAAATCTATCATCTCCAGGCATGACGTCAGCCTGCAGAATTCCAGAGGCCATCCCGATGGGGAAGCGCCTCTCCTCATGCAGCAAGGCGTTTATCTGCAAGGATGTGGCACAGTGTGAAGTCACGCGCCTCAGACAAGTCTAAACACCATCACATCTCTACAGCTGTGAGAAACAAAGTACAGGGCCAGACCCAACCATTCTGAAAATCAGAGACCGGCACATTTTCTCTGCCAACTGCTTCTAAGGCTTGCAACAGAAGCTGTCTTGTTGCACTGACTTAGAAATGTTTTCTCTGTAGGTATTGCTAAAAATTTCCTACATTCCTAACAAAGCTTCATGATTTAAAAATAAACTAATTAATTAAATTTAAAAAATAATAATCACGGTTTGTAGCAGGATGGATTTCTCTGCAACCAATATATTCGTTAAATGCATGTTTCTCCTTTCCTGCTAAGTGTTTCACTTCAAAATAACAAAGCAGCTACAGCTGCTTATCTATTAACAAAGCTACGAAGATCAATGTTATCTGTAACCAAAATACAGAGCAAATTCACAGAATAACCCCATTCCTTTTCTTGTGAACCAGCTTTGTTCTTTTTTTTTTTTCCCAGTGTTCTGAAAACTTTACTCTGACCACAGATTTCCATAAGCTTCAACAATCTGTTTAATATATTGCTCTTGGCTTTTGGAAAATGCAAAGACCTTTGTAAACATGATTATTCCTCTTTTAAACTTCGGTCACATCAATAGCAAAATACTAAATTCTATTTTCTATCTGTATTATTAGCTTATAAATGATCTGCCGAGAGAGCTCCACAAAGCCATCTTTTAAGGCCAAGATTTGTAAAGAATCTGTTTTAGAACAAGCAGCATTCAATTTATACTACTTTGTGCTTGTGTAAAGAAGCTATAGAATACAGGTATGGAAAGCAAAGGATTCATCCAGTTAATTACACATCAGTTTTAATGAGTACCTAATACATTTTAAAAAAAAAGGAAATGAAAAAGAAAAAAAAGACATTCCAAGAAAGATGGAACCTCTCAGCATTCGATTTCAAATCAACAAGTATACAGAAACATTGAAACAGCACAAGAAGATGGATCTTCTGAAATATTTTTCCCAAAAATGCATGTTATTTCAATTATAAATTCCAATTCAACAGCGTAAGACAGCTGTTCACTGTCTTTTATAAAACACCTTGTACAGCTGTAATCTGTTCATCAAAGAATACTCACTCCTATCTTCCAAACTTGATGTTACAATTAGGAGGGAACTTCAAAATAAACAAACTCAAGGCTACCAAAACAAGTGCCTTCAATCTCTCAGCTGTTGCTATGCTATGCTCTCCTACTGCTCAGTTGCCACCTACCCAAAGCCCTGCTCCTTGCAGGTGGTGCCTCCCGGGTCTAAGCTTTGCTCTTCCTCCTTTACTCATCATCTACTGGGATTGTAAATGGGAACCACAGAACTGTCTGTCAAGCCTCCAAAACAATAAACAAGTTGAAAATTGTTACTGCTTTTGCCATGTAGAAGGTTGCTTTCCTTCTCGTGCCAAGTCTTACCTTGCACATGCAAATGCATTTTATTAACTTAAAACACATGCATTATATTTCTGAATGTCAAAGCATCAGAAAAATCTCCACTTGCTCACATAATCACAAAACCAGAAAAAAAAACAGAAATGCAGTATTATTCAATACATGCTTCAAAAAACAAAAACAGCTCATACCATCTAAATTGCCAGCACTATTACATATACTTTGTAGTCAAGCTCTCAAGAGGAAAGACAATGGCAAAATACTGTATATCCCTGGTAGCCATGAATATACATGGCTGTAATTACCATTTGTATAGTATATATGCTATACATACTATACAAATGGTAATTCACTTGACAAAAGCTTGACATTGTAAAGAGTGGATTCATTTGTGGTGAAACAAATCTGACAGAGGGTCACGGTAGCAATGCACTCTTCTCCTCTTACTTTCTCCAAATTTAAACAAATCCTGTTTAAAAAAAAATAAAATCTGTTTTTAAACAGATTGGTTGGTATCCGTTGGTACAGCTGACCAAGAACAGGTGAAAATGAGAGCTAGTTCAGCAGTAGCTCAAGACCTCTTGCTCTCTTGCAGAACACATTCCATACAGTGTAGAAGCTCCTGGTGAAGAAGGTTAATAAAATTACCTACTTGGCTGTCAGTACTCCCAGAGCAATACAGCCAAAAAATAACTTCAAAGAAGTGAAGAAACAGAAGAATGTACATGCAATTCATGAAAAGCTATGATATGAGAACAAGGACTAATCTTGTATAGAGTTAAAGCCAAGATGAACTCTGAATACATACACGAACAATTGTAACCTACTGTCGCCATGGAGTTACACCAGTGTTTGTTGAGGCCAGGAGGGCAGGCTCTAAGCAAGGCTCAATCAGCCAATCCGGAGATAAATTTCTCACTGCCAGTCCAGAGGTAGAAAGACGAACCAATTTTACAGTCAGAAAAAAAAAAGTCCGCCACCTTCCAAGTGAAAGAATCTTCAGGAAAATACCCAAATGTCTAGCATATGTTTGAAGACATGCTTTATCAAATACTCTTGTTCTGAATGTTTTTTTCCATAAGAAAGTCTTTTGGCTTACTAGACTCTACAACTGCCAGAGGAAAACAGACTGCTGATGGCAAACTCAAATAAGACTCAGGATAATTTCAAGTACTTTGCAGAAGATTGTAGCCTTAGGCATGGTTTTAGTGAGTATGTGAAGTGCATTTGTATTAAGCTGCAAAATGGTTCGGTGTTCCCTAAATGAGTAGCAAACAGGACCAATAATTGTAACAACCCAGCTACAACCCAGGAGTACTGGCAGAATCCAGAGACCTACATTCAAACTCACACTCCAAGAATACAGGGTTCTAATCTAGAACACGAGTTAAGAAATGTAAAGACTGTAAAATGGAAGGCAGAAAAACATTTTGTATCTGCCCTACATTAATTCACAAGAGAAGTGAGGTTATTGAGAAAAGTATGCAGAAAAGACAGCTAATATTTGGGACAAAGCCTGGCATGATCATTTACTCAAGATTCTGTGACTGGAGAAAGGCTAAGGTGAGACAAGTTTTTGAAAATGTGATACTGAAACTATAAATATTTATCCAGCACACACAGTCATTTAATCGGGTGATTTCATAAACTGACTTAGTATATTCTGGTAAGAAAAATGACTTCTGCTCCTGTGGCCTCTTAACAAAAAGCAAATAGTTTGACTCTTGCTGGGAAGCAACGGGGTGAAATATTTACATTTCACTGATACTGCTCCTCATGGCCCTGACAGCAAAAGTGAAATTAACAAATTCTTACATATTTTGCTGCATCCTAATGAAATGCGTTTTCTCTGTCGTTTGTTTTTTCTTCTCTAAGGAGCACTATGGGATTATAATGCAAAATAAAACCGAAGACCATTTTCACTTCCGAGCCAGAGGTTAAGAATGAAAAACTGAGACACCTTTCTGGATAGGTATCTACATGCACATGCAAATACAAATGGTTAATTTTTAATCCCAAAAATTAAGAATAAGAGATAAAAGAATCCCAATCTGCTACAACAAAGCTTACAAAGAACAGAAGATAAATGAAGTATCAGATAAAACCTAAAGTTAAAAAGCTTTGAAGGTATCAGTAGCAGAGTCCTTTAGAACAGCAGAGGATGTGAAAGCAAGTTGCACTTTCCTATCACTATTTTCCACCACTGTTAAACTATTGGCAAGAAAGAAAACAGGCAGAGGATTTCTCATTTTCTCAGCAATGAGAGACAGAAAATAAAACTCTGCAGATGTTACAGGTGCTTCAGCAAAGGCAGGATTTCAGAAATCTGTTTTGCCCTTGAGTAGCTTACATGCCCTTCTGCTGTTCCTCATATACAACTGCTATTATCATTACTTGCACTAATCAAAGCCCTGGCTCCTCATTTCACAGAGCATCCTTCTCACCACTCTACTCAACTATTCAGCATCAATTTCTATTTAGCATCTTTACGAGGCACACCAGTTAGGCTTTTTCTTTTAAGCATCAACTGGCATTCTTTTATAAAAAAGCTGCCATATAAATACAGCCCTCTAAAACAGAGTAACTGATTTACGCTGTACTTTTGTGTATCCACACTCCAGTGTGTGTAATGAACATGAGTTATTTCCAAGAGGATATTTCTGAAACCACAGCTAACCAAACTGCTCCCCACCACCACTGCAAACCTGCTGTCTGAAGAAACATCATGGCCATGGTGAGCAATGGACAGTTAAGTGGAGCACAGAGACAACTGCACCAGCAGTAAATGATCAGTGGCAGTTACATCCCTACCACTGACAGATTTCAGAAGAAGAGGTTAGTTAGCTCAAATGTAACAATGAAGATTTTATGAACCATTTCCTTTCATCTTACACAGCTCTCAAAACTGTCCTGCACACCAAATGCTCACTGCAACCCCACTTTACGATGACCTATGTATGGATAGCCATGGTTAAAAACACCTGAAGCCCAGTCTAGTAATTCTGGGCAAGTTTTACTTGTGGCTCTTCTTCCTAGAAGACAAGTGGATTTACAACAGAAAAGACACAGGAATCCACATCACTCTTTATGCAAACTAAAGTCACTTCCTTAATCTTTCAGTGCATTATGTGCACCCCACCTTCAAACACTTCAATATGGAGCACATTCCATGTCTCCACAATGATACTTATTTCACCGTTCAATTCAGTTGCATATGAAAAGATCAATACCCAAATGCACAGAGATTTCTTGTTCCTGGTATGAGCTTCAAGAAGCTATGTCTTTTTTTTTTTTTTAATATATGGCTGACCTTTTTACAATTGCCTCTTGGATATCAGTAATACATTGTGCTGCCTTAAAACTAGAAAGATAACAGTCCAAGGTAAGCATCAGGTGTTTTTCTTCTAAGTACAGAGAAAACAAAAAGACAGCAAGGGTAGCATCACCAGCAGGCAGGCTTTAAACTAGTTCACTAAGACATGTGAGAAACATCAAATAAATGGAATGCTGCATTTAATTGAACTAGATCAGTGAACTATTACTGCAGTTTTAAGGGAAATAAGCATCTAAGCTGATAATGTTCTTTAAAAGCTTTTAGCTTTTAGACAGCTATACAACAAATACTATGTTTTAGTTACTTACATTTGCAACTAAACCACTATTATCCCACTGCTGGAACTTGACAGTACGTGTGCTTGCCTCTACTCCATTCAAGTTCCTTCTAACAAAATCCATTGTATGGAATGTGTAAAGAACTTTAAACGTTTAAATAGTTTTCTTCTGTCAAGACTTGTTCTTGACTTTGATGCTCTGCTTTTAAGAAAAAGCTCGGGGTCTGAAGTGAGACCTGGAGGAACATGATTCTGCAGTAGCTAAGCTTCAAGGATGTCAACTATAGCAAATGATAAACCGTGCAGTGAAACACTGACAATTAACAGCATACAAAGTCAGCTGTGAAATATTTTATCTTTCTGTTTCACTGCTAGGCATTTTGAATCCAAGGTAAAATATCAACCACTACATGAAAACATCTAATGCCACGTGCAGGGCTGCCACCCAGTAGATCAAGCTGCCAACAGCCCCATCCAACCTGACCCTGAACCCTCCAGACATGGGATATAACAGCTAATTTTACATTCACAGTGAGGTACAGCACTGACAATGCCAAGTATCAACACGATGCAGAACCTGCAGCAGCAGGCATTACATCCAGTACTCAAGAGTACAAGGGGAAACTTGAGGTATTTCTTTTTAATCAAATTAGTGACCTATGTTAATCACTTCCACTGTGACTCTCCTATAGGACAGCTATGAGATCTTCTTTCAGTTCACAAACATTTTGAGTAATTTACACTACCTACGTGGACAGCTGCTTTCATTTTAGCTTTATGGCAGAATCCAAACACAACTCCTTCCCTAAGAAAAAAAAAGCACAAACAAACAATAGAAGTACCCAGTCTGCATATTTAAGTGTTTGAATGTACTTGGAACGTTCTTTCTAAAGTGTCATTAAGATTTCACCAGTAAGTTACATAAACTGCATAAACTATTGTAAAATTGTAAATTGAATGCAAGCTGCATAAGAGAAAGCAGTTAAAAGTTTTTCTTCTATGAATTTAGTCTACTGGATCTGATGCTATATTTAATTTACATCTATTTTAAAGCAAACATCTCTAGAAGAAAAAACTCCAACATCATGTCTGAAGTATAGCTTCATCTTTGAGCATAATATAAACCAAAAGAAAAAGGAATTTTGGAAGCGAAGTACAAATATTCTGTAACTTACTCAAAAGTATTCAGGTATAGCATAGACCATAAGCTATGAACACATCCACTTCAGCTATTTCCCTGTGTCATTTCACATTTCTAAAATGCTGAGTACGTATAGGTCAGTTAGACCAGAAATAACTATAGAAAATTAAGTTAAAATCAAGTACTGCAGTGGATACGGAAGTGTTAGAGTATCTAGCAACTATACTCAGGACTTCACAAACACAGCAACTTGTGTATCACTTACTTCCAGGGTGACGGGTTTGGTTACAGCATCTTCAAAACTTTCCTATCAGTGTAGACCAGTATTCAAATACAGAGACAGCCGTTAAACCAAAACAGAGAGAAGTCATAAAAACAAATCTATTCATAGATGCTATCAACTGACACTATAGGAGAAAATGTGGTTCATCTTCTGCATCTCTTTTTCCAAGAACACAAACTCCAGTCTTTTTCGAGCATTTAAAAGATGGGCACACTCTGAAGCTTTCCTCTTCCTTACCCTAAGTCTGCAGAGTTCATCTGTTATTTTGACAGTATTTATATCTGCGTGCTCAGCAAGTCATCCAGAAGTTGCTTCTGAATACAGAAGCAAAAACAATTGCTCATGCTGGGAGGTATACACAAGAGAAAGGTTCTAAACTGCTTATATTCTTCTGTTGTTGCGACTAGACTTTTCCCTACTTAAGAATACGGTATGTAAGCAAAGTAAAAAGTAGAACAGAAATGTTTTTAGTATTTTCTTTTTCTGCTTACAACATGATTTTTCCGCTCGAGAATTCAAATTGTGTTACATGCAAAACTTAGAACTGTACATCAATTAGGCCAAGTCAGTTCCTACTGAGTTCTCAAAAAGTGCCACTTAAAAAACACTTCTAAAATTTTATTTTGGCTTGTAGATACAACATGGTTAGCACACTGTTCCACTAAAAAAATAAAACTGCCATTTAATAAAATTTAATAAAAGAAAACTTTTAAATTATTAAAACCTTGCCACTTCTATGTTGGAGAAAGAAACCTGGAGCTCCAACTCCAAGCAGCCTACAGAAGTACGCATTGTAACCAGAGCTGATACTTTCTACATTTAATAAAAGTCGAGTTTTCTAAGGCACAGAACTTCCCATGGAGAAAATGGGTAATTATTTTCCTTATTCTCACCTGAGCTCTCAAATATAAACTCTGGCAATGAAGAGGAACAAAGCAGAGCTACCCTAAGAGCTATCCTGAAATAAGATGAAGTACTGGTGAAAAAAAAAAAGAAAAAGAAAAAAAAAAGGAAGAAAGAAGCTACGTATCCTATCAATAACTGATCTTTGTGAGCAGTGTTTGCAAATCTTCTGTATCATTCTCAACAGAGTTTTTAGTGTGGTTCCATATAACACTTATGGAATGTGTGCTTTCATTCTATCCTCTCTAAATGAGCTATTTTCGGTCACGGAGGTGAGCCTCCAGGCCCTCGTATTCCCACCCCCCGATCCACAAGCAGCTCAGGGAGGTGCCGAGATGTACCCTGGCGGGGTGCGGGCAGACGATTAAACAAGAAAAGTGGGAAGGGGTGCCGGAAAAGGCGAGCGGATCGGAGAATGGGGCAGACCTAGCCAGGAAATGCCCCGCTCTCCCGAGCTCCCTGCGTGAAGTTGGCCGGGCACCGCTCTTCCCTCCAGTCAGGAGCACGGAAGAGGCCCGCTGCCCCCAGCCTCCCCCACCGCCCTCCTCGCGCCGTCTCCCGCAGCCCTTCGGTGGAAGTCGCCCGGGCTCAGGGAGCTTCTCCCGCCGCCCCCCCCCCCCGCCCTCCTGACAGCGGCCCCCGCCGCACCCCGGTGACCTTCCCGCGGGAGGCCGCTCCCCGCTCCCGCCGGCCGGGGCTGCCCGGCCGCGGCCCCCCGGTTCCGCCCCCTCCCCGCGGCGAGGCGCGCGCAGCGGGAGGGGGCAGGGAAGGCGCCGGGCCCCAGGGCCCCGCCCGCTCCCCGACCCCGGGGGAAGGCGCGGGAGGGGGCACGCACCTCGCTGTTAAAGGCCTTCACGGCCTCCATGTCGCGGCCGAGGCGGGGGCCGGGCGGCTTCTCTCTGCTGATGGCGGCCGGGCCGGGGCTCGGCTCGCTCTGTGCGTGCGCGCCGCGCTCAGGAGCCGCCGGGCCTCCTCGCCATGGCGGGTGGCGCAGGGGGCGGGCGCGGAGGGACGCGGGCCCCGCTCGTTTCCGTCTCCTCCCGGCGGCGCGCGGTCTCCTCGCCCCCGCTTCCCGCCCGGCGGCGCCGACGTCCCCTCCCCCGTCGGGCTCCGCTGGGCCACGCCGGGAGGAGATGGAGGAACAAGGCGCAGCGGCTGCGGCGCGGGCACCAATATGGCGGACACGCGGGGGCTCCTCGCAGCGCAGCTCCGAGAGGAGCCGAGAGCGGCGCAGGCGGCTACAGCGCCACCTGCCGGGCAGCGCCCGCGCCGCAGAAGCTCTGCCGAAAGGGGCACGCCCCTCTCTGTCTCTCAGCTGGGCTCCGCCCCGAGCGCTACGGCCGGGCCCGGGAGGGAGAGCGGTACGGAGGGTGCGTGGAGCTGATCTGCTGCGCGCCTCGAATGCTTGTGAGGGGTCGAGCTGCGACAAGGAAAGGAGCGACAGGGCGTAGGAGAGCGCGAAATAGATCACAGAAGACGACACAAGTAGTAACTGAGGATTACTATTCCCGGAGAGCAAAGCCGGAAAAACAAAGCTGCGTTTACAACTTGGTAAGGCAGCACTGTAGCAGCCCCGTCCGGCGAGGAGTGGCCATTTTATTACCCGGGGTGTATTTCCCGCTGAACTCCCACCAGCAGCCCTGCCACGCAGCTGCAGTCCCTGGCAGAAAAGCCTCCTGCAGGACTTACCTGTCTCCTGGCGCTGACCCTGTCACAAGTGCTCAGGCTGGAGTCACAGATGCACCTTCAGCTGGAATTTCTCCAGAGCTCTATGCTGTTCTTTAGACCCTACACACACAGCAGTTCAGATCAGGTATGTTTTCTTTATCTCCCCCTCAAAACCCACACCAGCTCCCCTCAGACGAAACCCCCCCCCACAGTTCTCCATTAGTTAACCATCTCACCCAAAGGCATCCAGCTCTTCACTTGACAAACAGCACAGCTGAGAAGTTAAACCACACATGGAATCACACAGTTGCATTCTCACAGGAGCTCCCACAAAGAATAAATCGCATTACAGAGTTGTAGGTTTTTCTTCTACAACAGGTTCAATCAGGGGAAAAGCCCATCTCCAGCAGCCAATATAGTCACAAGAACAGCCACAGACATAATCAAGGGGCCAGAGCAAATGCTCTGTTTGGAGATGATGGGAGAATTTCAGTTCACTGTAGAGAAGAGATGAGCTTGAAGTAGGGAGGTCACCCAATAACAGCCAGCACCTACAAAGTGAAGTGACTGAACAAAACGCCTAAGTATTTTTGATCATTTTGAAATAATATCCAGTAATCTCTTGACCTGCTTTGTATCTTTTTTGGTCAGAGACACATCAAGTCAAGAGACGGTCTTAAGGCAGAACAGGTTCTGACTCAACAGTAGGAAAATCTTTTCCATCATGAAGATAGCCAAACAGTGAAATAGGTCCCGTAGAGAAATGTCATGGTGTCCATACCTTTTCAAGGTCAAAGAGGGTCAAGTTCTGGCTAATCCACTCAGAACTCACAGTTGAGCTTACTTGGAGCCACAGATTGGGGTAGGGAGCTTCTGAGGTTCCTTCTAAGCCAAATAACACTGGCAGTCTTCTACCAGAAAGACGGTGCTGCCCTTCCCTTCACAAATGTTTTAAGAGAAACACATTGTGCTTCCCAGGTTGTACATGGCCTTTGCTCCCCCTTTGATCTTTTCCCATGGGAATTGAAAGTAAAATGTAAAGAGACAACTGTTCAAATTATTGTAGAGCAAGGGGTTTATCATATTACAAAAACAGGTAAAACTTTGTGCTCCTTTGGAAAACTTACTCAAATATTTTAGGTATGAACTATCCTCTAGAATCTGGTAGCTTTCCTTTTGGGTGAAATTGAAGCAGGTCTAGTTTTGCCCATGAAAATATATGGAATACTACATTGGACAGGAAAAAAAACTTCAAAAACTATTTTGAAATTGACTTCAAAGTGGTCACAAGCTTCCATGTGACTGCTTTTACAGAGCATTTATTCCAGTAGCATAAACTCTTCCAGAGAAGGAAAGGGAAGAGTGAATAAAGAAGTAAACAGAGAAGGAAGGGTAAGATTCACACTTAGATGTATGCACAAAGCCTTGACCTCTGAAATGCAGAATTGACCTGTGAATTTGCAGTGAGTTAGCTATCATCCAAGAGTGAGAAAGCAGTTAACTGAATGAATACTATGCCTCTGATCGTAACACTAGATATTCTAGATTGAGTAAGCATACAACTGAAGTAATACTAAAACAGTGCAGAAAAATGGTTTATTCTGAGACAAGGCTGCCTTACCCCATGACACCACCCAATTCAATAACCTATGGTATTATTCATATCAAAGTAATCAGGAGGTTTCTTACCTTGTTCTGGAACAGAATGACTGACAGCTTACTGTTCAATGCAAGAAATGTTCAATTCTGGTGCTCTGTAAGACTAATGAAAGTCATAGCAGAAACTTTCAGTTTTGCAAATAAGTTTACTCGTGCTTTCCAAAATATAAAGGACTTATGAGACTTGCAATAATGGATTATGGTTTCTGTTTGGATTCAAATACAACTTTACAATTGTGAGAGAAAAACCAGAATGAAGATATCTTAAATCTCACATGTAGTGAGTTTTCCATAAAAAGGTAGAAGTACCCCCTCCTTTTTCCTACTTCTGACAAGTCTAAATAGAGATTCAACAGAATGTGCAAGTGTCATACCAACAATTACTCATAAGAGGCACCCACCATGCACAAGATCAGTTCCCTGAGCTTTTCTCTCACCTTTTAGAATAATTAAAAAAAAACCAAACATGTCAGGAGAGAGGGCTGGTGTTCAGGTAGGCATAGAGGAAAACAGATCAGTAATAGCCACTTGCAGCTAAAGGTAAAGGTAAGAAAATAGTAGTAAGTTTCTTTGTAGTAAACTCTTTCCACACACTTTTTTTTAGAAGACATCTACAAATGAAAGCCAAATCATTCAGCATGTACATTGCTAGTCTCTAATTTTTCAGTGTGCTTTCAGTCAAAGAAATTTTGACTGAATTTTAGTACATTCTTCCTCTTTATCAGTTTTCACAAACTACCTCATCATCTTTCGTTTGTATTTTTAGTTGCCATTCCATTATTACAACCATTTTAAAAGTTCAAAATTTGTGACTAGAGATACTGAAACATTTTCCACTGAACTTATCCTGAATGTTGGACGTCTTCTCACAGGGAGCTGTTCCCCCCCAGTCCCCAAGTGTGCACGCATTTCAAACATCATAAAAGGAACTCTGAACCACTGTATTAGTAACTATTTGTAATCAAAATAGCCTAATTATTGAAAATTGCAGTCAGTTTACTAACCAGTTCCTCAGTTCCTCATGATTGAGTTTACCTTACTCTGAGTTGTGCTCATCCCGGCTTGATGGTGTCAGGCTTTAGTCATTACACCACAGAAATCACTTGGAAGTGTGTTTTTTCTTTTTTAAACAATGAAGCATGGTGTTTGAAAGACAGCTTAGGTTTAAATTTGAAGGCCAGCTTTAAAGCTCAGAGGTACCCCCTGGATCTACATGAATTTCAAATGAAGCCGATTTCTTTTTTTCTTCAGAAAAAAAGAAAAAGATTTATAAATTACCTTTAGCAACTTTGATTTGCTTGTGGGTTTGGATAACCTGATATGTAACAGTGCTGGCCACACAGGTCACACCTACAGCAGAATTTCCAACATTTTTAACCATCTCAGACAGCATTTCCTGTTGCTTTCTTACTCTGTACAGGGTTCTAATCCCGAAGTTTCAACTTCATGCTGTACTGGTTTTTGATTACAGCGTACAGTCACAGGGTAAAGCAATCACTATTTCTTACAGCTACATAACGAACATTCAGTTCTGCTTCTAATGAGGTAATTATTTTAAAGAAAAGGTTAGGCAATGGTTTTGTAGTAGCAACCATGGCATGCTTATCTCACTGTAATGAAGCAGAACTACAAAGGTGGAACATAAAACATCCTCATGATTCTCACTTGTAAACACTGTAAAGATGTAAGAGTGGTCTCGTTTCTCTGGCCAACCTGAGCTACAAGCATATAAATTTTTAGAATCTTGAAATGAAAACCTAATATAAGCAGTACAAAGAATACGCACCAAAATCTTGAAGAATTCAGTTCTGGTAGCTCTAAAGTAGCTCTTTTCATAGACCAACAAGCCAAACTAGAATGAAAATGCCCTGAGTGAGAATACAAAAGATGACAGACAATACTTTCAAATCTTAAAGAAAAAAGTGTTCATCTGCTAGCTCAAGCTCCTTTTGAGATACAGGCTGACAACCAGGAGCACCAGTCCTTGATCAATAATTCAGATTATTTTTTCCACATTACTTTTTCTCTCCTCCCCAAATCTCTGTCTTGCATTAACACTGCAAAAGCAGAATTATTTGTCATTCTGATGAGAATCACATTTGGTTTTATGGCATGTAACAGAAGTGAGCACAATACAGTAAGAGCCATTTACATAATTTCTCTTCACTATCTCAAGCAAATGTAGGAAAATGGCTTATATTTTGCTTTTTTTTTTTTTTTAAGATTCATTTCAAGCTTAACAAGTGAGACTTGGAGTACCACATTTAGTGTCTTTATAAAAACCTAGGGAAATTAAATCAAATTTTCAACAAGCATTTAAGATAATTTTTCTATCAAAAACAGTACAAAACAGCTCACTTAAAATAAAACTTTATACAGATTTTCTAGACATAGGTCACTGCCACAGGTATATATAGAACTCACGTATTTCTCCAATGTGCGGTCTAGGCAGTCATCACACATGTGTGTTCTGCTAGCTATCAGAAGATCAGAATATGTAGAAGACCAGAAATGAAGGAATAGCCAAGGTTTATTCTATATTGATTAAATTGGTTTGCAGTGCCTCATCAACTACTGACCAGGTGTTCTAATGCTTGAAGAAGAAAGCTTCTAGGACTTGAAGAAAACATTCTCATCACAGGGACAATTTCCTCATCATTTTCAGCAGTTAAGCCCAATTTTCTCATTTCAGAGCTTCTTCTCTGCAAGTCATGACCTCATTACAGTCATATTAACTGCACTTTTTTTCCCCTAAAGAGATTGAGTTCTCATATCTTCCTTTACTTTTAGGTGAACAGTAATTCCAGTTAGAAAGTGAAGTAAAAGATTTCCTATCACTTGGTGATAGGAGCTCACCTCATTAGCAGTTCACACAGCAAAAGAGGCCAGAAATCTATGGTGGCATAGATTGTACTTTTAGATCTTATCATACAACACCAGGAATATGCTTCAAGCATGTGCTTACTGGTTTTCACCGTTAGCTTAACCATTCGTACAAATGGTAAATCAGAACCAAAAGGCATGGCAGCATTTTCCATATCTTCATTCTACAAGAAAGGAACTTAACTTTCCAAAGTCACAAAGACCATGCAATTTCTTTTTATGTACAGAAGATATTGCAAGAACTACAGAACTTACTGCCAATCATGGTATCCTCCTCTTTGGAGAGTATAGGCAGAAGAGAGCAATCAGTCCCTGATGTGATAGGAGATGCTAGCATAGCAAAAATGAAACTTGATGAAAAGAAATACAGGCATTCAGCATGTGCAGAATCCTATGCCCACTAAGGCCAAGTTGTTAGTAATGTCTAGAAATAGTCTAACTCCATCTACCCAAAAAGTTCAGGAGTCTGCAAATGCATACTCCTTGCACGCCTTTATCTCTTCACTAATGCAAGACTTTTGCAGAAATTATTTGGAAACTCCACCCAGGGAGAAAAATCATCATTACTTGATTGTAATTACTGCTAACACTCCGAACATGATGCTTATTTGACTCATTATTTATATATTATAGTTATACCTCTTCATTGTGAGGAATAATGAAAAACCGGGCAGACTGGCATACAAGTACCTTAGGGCTTTGCAAAACACCACCTAAACTGTAGCACAGGCAGCACTGAGCAGAGCTACTAAATTCAGCTGGACTGAGCTGACACATACAGTGACTTACTTGGCTCCGACAGCACTTGCAGTTTTTCCAGGAGGTATTAACCTGTCCCACAAAGCTGAACTGCACAGCTTTCCAGGTCAATGCAAAATTCAGCTCAGGATGATAGAGTTGGAATTTGGCTGGCTTGGGTCCCGCAGAGCTTAGCAGTAATGTTTGTGACCGCCTTCAAATTTGTCAAGAAGAAAAGCAATAGAATACTTTTTAGGTCTTGGTGGTCCTCCTAACGGTCTAGTTAGATCAGCATGACACTTCAGTTAATTTCCTTCTCAGACTCACTTGAAGCTCTGATTTCAGATCAGGAAGAAGGTGGCTATCCCAGGAGGTACATGCCTTCTGGCCAGAACTTGAATTAGAAAAAACATTCCCAGCCAAAAATTATTTCAACATTCTTGATGTGCAGTGCCTGCATGTTGGGTATAAAAAGGCCAATAGACCTGCTACACCTAAGAGCAGAGAGTACCTTCTAAATTTGTTGAGCCCATCAAGAGTAATTTCGTGATGCTGCTCAACATCCATAAAGATTCTTGGTGAACTTTCTCCAGTTTAAAACTCACCCAGCTTGTGGCATCAGGAAGGCATCTAAGGACACCACATTATAGGACCAAATTTTTTGTTGGTACAGCAGTTACATTCCCTTATAGTCATTCACTTATGATCAGGAGGTTAAAAAAAAAAAAAAAAAGAAACACTCCAATGCAATGTAATATAGAATTCATTTTTGAAAACAACTCATTTTAAGAAAAAACTTTATGCATTAACTACAGTTTCCCAGTTCAAGACTGCTTTTACCCAAACACGAGTACAGAAGCTACCATTCTGTTCAGTCCTGATGGCTACACTTTTGTGGACATTAATACACAGGACTGTATAAAATATTAATTGTAAAAGCACATCATCTTCCAGTACCTAGAACAGGGAAATTTGGAAAAATCTGCTTCACAGTACAGTATAAATTCCTTTGTTCACCTTAAATTTGATCCAGGAGAATTTGTGATCTACGTCACCCTTTTACATAAATGCAATTTGGTGATGAGGTACTCTTTGCCCGATGGGACATCATGCTTGGTGCCCCTGAGTATGCTTCCTCTTCAACTCTCAGGCTCCTACAACAGGCTTCTAACCTTACTTCTAACCTTAATGCAAGATAATGATAGGTATATGCCCCATATCTAATTCCCTATTATAAAATACATTTGCACAGGTGAAAATATTACTTGTACAAGAATGTAAATACTAAGATACTTTATATTCACTTTATAAGCCTTATTCTTACAGAATAATAACAGATTGTCCTTAAATTAGTCAGAATTTATGAAATAGAGCAATCAAAAGCTCGTCTTTTCTGCTATAAGACTTTTTAGTAGTAATCTCTGGGTTGTGGACTCTCAAAAGTTTTAAAGAAACAGCAAAAGTCTTGTCACACCTGATATATTTTAAAATGGCCATTCTTCTAGGGCAAGTCTTAAGAAACTAACACTAGCATGACGCTTCATGTCTTAATTGAAAGGTCATTTTGCCTAGGTGAGTCCTACAAGAACAGGAACATTTGAGACCATTCTGTATTATCTGATCTGAATGCATTACTCTAAGAACTCATCTCACATTAGGCATAAAACTAGCACAAATCACTCAAATTGCTCCGTGACATATTCAGGACAGGAGGAAACAGCAGGGCCAGGGCTTCAGTATGCTTGTGGAGATTTCTGGCACAACAGCAAAGCAGCAAGTTACATTAATGCTTTGAAGATGAAACCTCCCTCCTTGCACATGAGTAGAAGGCTAAAGCTGATCTCTCCAGACTGGAGCACAGCCACTAGGAAATGAACTGTTATGAGCCAGATGATCCCTCTCAGTCATATGCTTGCTTCACAGGATTCATAAAACAAGATTATGTCATTTAAATAACTCTTATGCAACCAGGAATGTGTCCTAGAAGATAGAAAGCTTCATTTACTCATGACCAAATCCAGCATTTCAGCTTCGCATGCATCTGTTCAGGAATAAACTGAAGAAAAGCTGAGTTTCTACGTACAGAATTATTCAATGTTATGAAGATCTGTGATCTAAAATCACTCTGGTGATGGTAGAGAAAAATTAAAAGCAAAAGGCCGGCAGCATAAATTGTTTAGAAAAGCAGTGTTCTAAGTATTTTTTGTTTGTCTTTTGTTAAAGTTCAGGAAAGTTTTCAACTGCAGCGTTGGCTCATCCTTGTGCACACATGGAGCAGCACTGGGTGCCGTTATGTCCTCCAAAGATGCGCCCGGAGAGCTGTTGCTGAGGAAAGCTTTCCCAAGTCTGGTACAGCCACAGCTTGCAGTGAGCGGGTCACAACGTGCCAGCACGGATATATACAAGAGCAGTCCCCAGCCCACACGGGGGCGCTCACAAAGCCTCACGCTCCCGACCCCCCTCAGGCTCTCTGGCCACACACAGCGACTTCTCTGCAACGTCAGTTCTGCGTCTTTACCAATGAGTGTTTGGCAACCAGTGCAGCAGGCAGCAGCCAGACTCAGCCACCCTCAGCGCTAAGTCGAAGAGCTTCAGGTAAAAGGCACGGCTGAATCTTACGTCTGGATTTAGAACCAAACTTCCCCGCGGGTGCCCAGCCTGCCCAGCCTCAGGCACCGGCGCCGGCTGTATTGTGCCGCGCCCCTCGCCAGCCCGGCTGCTCCCGGATTGGAGGCGGCGCGGCACAACGGCGCCACCTGGTGGCCACTGCGGAGAAACCCTGCAGGCGGGAGGAGCGCGGTGCGAGACCTCCCCTGGGACACGGCCGCCTCCGGCACGGGCTTTTTCGAGAAGGACTGCTCTTCGCTTGCTCTCATTATGACTGCCTCGTTTCCCTTACCTCCAGGCCCAAATAAGCCCCCAACTCCCATTCTTCCCCTTCCATTTCCCATAGCCATATTAAAATACTATCAATATTCTACTGAAGAACTACTGCAATAATTAAAAAACAATAGCCTTCAGTTAGACGCTGGTTTGCTAATGGCATGTACCACTTCAAAACAAAAGGCAAAGAGATTTGCACTACAAAACTATGTTTTTACTTTCATTCTTCCATTCAGCCTAGTTATTTCAACTTTAATTGTTTTGGTTTAATAAGAAGAATCCAGCTGACATGTGCCGAGGACCCAAACTTGAATTCAGCTGTTGTCCATGAACTACTGTGTTCACAGCTCTACTGACATAAATGCAAGTTGTAAACAGCCTCTGCTAGAGACAGCCTGCATTCTCTTCTCCTAATTGTTTTTTGAGGAATGATACAATTACATACAAAATGGGAAGCGGATGATCCCTTTATGCCTCTAAAGATTCATACGCTTTACTCTGCATTGTCTTCCTTTTTTACCCCACTTTACAATAGATTTTCTTAGAATCTGAGCTCTCTACTTAGGCCACAGGCTGCCGTAAGGGCTGCTTATCACTTGGTGTACAAAGACTACACTCTGAACTACGTTATCTATACTAGAAACCCAGCAAAGTTTAGTTGATGCTAGAAAACAGGCAATACTAGTAAAAACAGCAAAGTAAGAGTTATTGAAAAGAAGTGTTGTAGTAGGCAACCATAAAAACTAAACAACCTCTACTACTATCAAAAAACTTGCCAAATAATTCAATTTACAGTTGCATGTTTAGCAGCTGGGGAAAAAGTGGTATGTTACAGTCAGACTCAGTAAGCATGCTGTAGCACCTGCAAGACATAACTGTGATCATTTCTATTTCTGAATTATTAACTGATTAAACTTTCTACAGAGAAGATACTAAATCTCTAAACATGCTTGTCTTGTCCCAGAATGCTGTCTAGAAAAAAATACTTAAAACCTTTCAATGCAAGATGTGTTCTTAATAAATCAATACTGTAATTCTTCCCTAACTTAACATCAAATTGTGTGCCAGAGTACACTGACATGAGCAAGCCTCCACAAAGAAGAAACAGTCCATTCAATTACAGAATCAGACTCCACACAACTATAAGTGATGTTAACAGTTCCTCAGGACTTCTCTCCATATTTGTTTGAGAAGAGGTTAACTGAGATCAGAACACAAGGAATTGGTCAGAGCAAAACTAGATTTCATGCTTCTGTTACTGAAGTGAGCAATGTCTGTTCTCCTAATAAATCAAGGAACAGTAAATGCTGTAGTAGACACTTTCTTTGTCAGGAGTTAGATGTAGTCCTTAGAAATTTGCCAGTTCAATGCTTCACATGGAGCTTTCCTATGAAGAAGTTAAAACTGGGATTTTAGGACTGCTCAGGCTTACTGTGTACTTTTCTTCCTGTAAGACTTGAACTGGATGTGAAATTGCAGGGAGTTTTGAGGGAGACTTGGAGAAAAATGGAAATAAGGTTACAGTAGAAAGACAGCTTCAGAAAGCAGATCAATACTTACTGTACCTGAAAACAGATCAGACTAACATGGGAATGACAGTATTCACATTATGAATTCTGCACTGTTTCCCTCCAGAGGCTGTTTCTACATAAACTTTACCATAGTAGATGTGGGAATAATACTAGCATGCATTAGTTTTATCGTCATTAACATCTAAATTACATAACCTTGAAAAAGGTTATTTTAGATATCATTATCTGCTATACAAGTTCTTCTCCCAAAACTCGATTCCCAAAACCACAGTGAAACACCTTACATTTCCTGACTAGCAGAAATCATAACTGTACTTAAAATTATTCTGACCATTTTAGATTTTCAAAGTTTGGTTCTGAGGAGAAGATAAATACCAGTTTTGCCACAGAGGTTCATTTAAATAGGAAGGACAAAAAAGGAAAGATGACTTAACATGACCACAAGGAACACAAAAAGTTCTTCAGCCTGGGCAACAAGCCTCACTTCAATTAAAATTGAGATAAACAATTAGTAAATATGTGTATTTAAACAGATTACTGTCTGAAACATTAACATGCTATGCCTGTAATATAGGCCGTCCCCACCTCTTAAACTACAGCTTCACATCTCTGTCCTTCTAATCTATCTCAATGGTACAGTAGTTTTCTTACCTGAAAGCAGAACAGAGAAAAGGATGGAACCACAAAGCAAACAGGGAGCTGACACTTATCTTAGTTCCTATAAGAAGAAAAATTGTTACTTTTGTCAGTCTACAGCATAGGATCTTTTTGTAGTAAAGAAGACCTTGTGTCCTGCTATGTCTCTGAACTAATGATGACATAGGACACTATCTTGGCACCAGACACAGAGAAAACTTGTTCAGTCATATAGATTATAGCAACATCTGCTTTACTAAAAGCACCTGAGATACTCAACTTACTTCAGTAGTATCAGTCAGTTATCTCTTTGAGTTGTGAATACAGGCAAGCAGCAAAAACAATACCATAGTCTAAAGAAGTTCATAATACTGCATATATTAAGTACTTGCTCACCTCAGTACAAGCAGGTGATGAACTATATATACTGCTTTTATATAAACTTAATCTCTCCTTACTATAGCAGCTATCATTAGGAAGAAAACAGTGTAGTGGAAGCTGTTCTAGCTTTACTCACATTTGTGAATACTAACAGATAATAAGCAAACAGAATACAAGATGAAGCATTCAACAAGGATAGAAATTACACTAAAGGTATCACACTTCTACAACTTCTAAACTGAAAGCATTTAAAGCATAAACATGACCATAAACAAATGTTGTAATAGAAGCACTGTTTCTTAATTGCACTCAAAACAGATGCCATACAGTTTATGCATCTATATTTGTACTAGCCAACTAATAACCAGAAAGTAAAAAAGTAAAACAACTACCTTGTGTTATGGCACCTTTTCCCCCCTTCTAAATAATCAGAAAAAAAAAAAAAAAAAAAACAGTGAGATTTACCACCTTATATAGGCATCTTAGCACACCTGATGAGAAGAAAAAGGACAGGTGAGAGAAACCAATTCAGCTGTGTCTCACTGGCATTCCTCATTGAGAGCAGGTGGCAAATTATTACAAATGAAGGCTATTATAAAAAGGTACTGTTAGGGGCCCTTGAGGAGCTTATATAGTTTGGGAGTTTTATGGGTGATTGGTCCTGATGTGTGTTTTTTAGTTAATACAGGTGTATTTATTTCTGTGTTCAATACAGGTGTATTTATTTCTGTGTTCTTTAGGCTTAGATGGAGATGTGGGTAGCTTAGAGAGTGAAAGAAGTTATGCTATGATAGAACTGGTAAGTGTGTTGCTTGGTGGATTTTGCGCTGAAAAAGAAGTCATGTTTCTAGCTAATTTACCGTTTATAGCTTCTTGTGTTCTGCTGCTGGTTGACTGTCTTGTCTGCTACTGAGCAAAGTGAATGCTTTTCAGAAACTTACATAAACAGGGGAAGAAACTTAACAGCCTTAAGTAAATAAAGCTATGCTAGAAGTTTTAACAAATGCTAGGGATGTCTAAGGAAAAACTTCTTCAAATGTGAAAACTTACCTGATTTGTCTTTTCTATTATGTACTTTAATTACTCTGTCTTTTAAATGAGAAAGAGGAAATATATTTCAATACTGATGTCTGTAGTATCTCTACAGTATAAAATGTTTCTGTAATGTTTGAAGTTATATTAGCTTCTGTTGAAGTTGTTTGTGCATATAGTATGCTTGTTGTGTTTGTATCTTTAAGAGCAGAGATAAGGCTGCCTTAAGTGGTAGGTAATGAAACTTTAAACCTTAAAGTTTATGGTGACTCTGTGATAAAACAGTGCAAATTAACCTAAAGGAATGATCTTTCTCTGATGTAGGATATAGCAATTAATGTTAAAGTATTGACTTATCTTCAAAGAGAGTAATATCTTTCATCTAACTATTTGTGTGACATAAGATCTGCCCTGGCTAACAGTGTAATTTTATAGCAAAATTAATCTAGTCTTAAATTATTATCTCTGATTTGAAATGTTGGGTGTACTGAGAACTTTATTTTATGTATGGAGTCTTCTTTTCTTTGAGGTTCTAATAAGCATACTTAATGTAACACAGATAGTAATTACACAAAAATTTTTAGATCTATGAATACAGAAAAAAGCTTAGGAGAAAGGGTCAAAATTCCTACAGAGTAGAGACTTCAGATAACATTTTCACAAGCAGTGTTTCTTGTGTTACATAACAGAATTTATGTGTATATCTTTTCTATGAAATTACTACAATTTTTTTTTTTTGCACTTTATTATTCAGTTCCCTATTATGTAGACTTGATCATAAAAATCATTGAAACTTTTCCTAAGTGTGAGTTTGTTGTTACTGGGAATGGAGCCTTCTAGCTTTGGTTGCGTCATCTGAAGTAAGACATGAGCTTTGGAACAGGTAGGGAGAGTTTAATGAAATGTGTGCTCTGTTTGCCATCATCTGGTGTTCTAAACCAGCACAGTAAGCTCTGGAGAGTTACTACAGCCTGGCAGGGTTTATCACTGGGTGGTGATAGGTTGAGCAGGCATCTGAGCCCAGTGCAACAAGGCAATTGCAGGGTTCTGGGCAGTGTCTATAATAGCTGTGTCCCTAATAAAATAATAGCCCTGTGAGAAATGTGTGCTGTTCTGCTCTGGGTTTCTGAGGGGGGCTAGGCTGCCTTGGGGTTGAGGGGGTTTGATAAGTCATACACTCAGTAAAAATTGTGTATTCATACCTTTGAAGGTCCTACATTTTTATTATCTTTTCACTTCAACAGGATTTTTGTTCTTAGTTTAATGCTTTGCCCTTATCTGCTAGGGGAAAAGGGAGGAGAAGAATAAATCTCGATAACCATGCTGTAAAGTCTTGAGTTTTGGGTCTATAAAAGAAGTGGGTGTGCTCCTGTTTGCTTTTGCTCCTCCACCTCTGGACGTGGATAACCTTTATTCTGGTACAATGTTACCGTGTTAGATCCCAAAGGTCCCCTGACATCATGAGGCTAATCGGAGCTCCTCAGTGAATAGGATCTGGCCTTTCAACGTAGTCCTGAATGCCCTATTGAATGGCTGACAGGAAGCCCTGTAGCGATAACAAAGGAAGAAAATGATTCAGCAATAGCCGGAAGCCTCCCTTGAGCTCACATCTGTTGGTCCATCTCCTGCCGTGCCAGCTGAGCTGCCTTCACATGAAGGGAAAGGCCCTCATTGTTCTGCGCTTGGTTCTTCTCTTTCTTGTTCTGTTCTAAATGTCACGTTTCCCAAAGACAGAGTCAAAACCAAAATAAAACAACTGCTAGGGTGACGGAGTCAGAAAGTATGTAATGCTGGCTGAAGCAGAAAATGGATATGTGGAGGCAAAGTGCTGCGTTATAAATGTCAGGGCAATTTCCAAAATTAAAGTCCAGGGCATTAGGGTATTGTTTTACAAAGCTGTGACAGACCATTGCTGTCTCCAGGGTGACTCCACTGTGGACCCTTTATAGCAAAGTCTCGAATCTTTCTTTAGATAAGTCGTTCTGGGTTTGTAACACTAAAAAAAAAAAGTACCATTCAAAGTTTAAAATGTTTTTTTCTTTTTATTGCAGTACCAAGTGGGCTGAAGTAACCGAGAAAATGTTAGGAAATAATTTTTTCTTAAAGAAAAAGAAAGTGGCAAAGCCATTCTCTGATGCATGTTTCTTTTGGGAATTGCTGTGTAGCATTCCTAGCATGACTGTCAAGTTCTGCTGTATTTGGACAACACACACACATATATATATATATGGGCATTTTTATACTTGTTTGTGAACTCAAAACATCGAATGTTCTGGTCTAGGTACTGGTACACACTTAATGTGCATAAGTTGCAGCTTCCCATCCCTTATTTTTTTGCTTTTCAATGAAGAACACAAGTAACATGGAGGTCCTTTGTTTTAATGCAGTCTATGAAGTCAATGTGATATGGCTATACTTAAAATGAGGACTCAAGTCTCAGTTTTAGGTTTTGTCTTTGTAAACTGGTAGCAGCCACTTGTCACTCCAGGGCTGCATTCACTGTAGGGTAGGGCTGCCCAGAGGGAGGAGGGCAGATGGCAGAACTGTGGTCTTACCAAAGTGGCTTTGCAGGTTTTGATGGGGGTTAGTATAGAATAAGCTGTAAGTAGAAATGAAATGTTAATCTAGAAATGAAACTTCATTCACTAAGTTTCTGAGTTCATGGGAGTGCTATGGAAAGCAGTATTTGTTTTGTCCTGCAGAGCAGCTGTGGACTCCGAAAGCACAGGGCACTGGCAGCAGAGCACCCACAGTGGTTTGCTGGGAAGGGTTACAGAACCACTTCAGAACTTTTCCAGGTGATTTGTGGAAGGAAAGCATGACTTAGGAACATAAGACCTTAGCTGAGCTGTATGACTATGGCTCTCATCCTGTGTATGAAAGGTCATTCCATATCTTATGGAAAGATAGCAATGCAAAAATGTGTAAAACTTCAGCAGCATTGAAGAGAGAATTGATTTGGCATCCAGTTGTTAAAGTGAGGATGTAAAGCACGCTGCCGTCTCTTAGGGACCTTCTGTTGCCCTCTCCATAGCCATTGCGAACTTAAATCTGCACTTCGCCTTTACCCCCTTGCTGCCTCCCTTGCGGGGCTGGCCGCGGGCGCTGGAGGGCAGTGCTGGACGTCAGAAACACAGGCTGCTGGCTGAGCTGCCGGCGCTGTAGCGGAGCAGGCAAATGCAGCCCTGCGTGCATGCCTTGCATGGCTCGCTCTTAATTTTTCATGATAAATCTTATTTTCTGCGTCCCATTTTTTCCTCCAGTAATAATATAATAGAAACAATACCCATTTCTGTGCTTTTGCGTACTTCATCCCTAATTTTCTTTTTAGCAGCCTGATGGATGCCGGAAAGAGCCGACCTATTATATTCCATTCACAGTGCAGCCAGTTACAGGAAGCTGCATATTATGCTTTTCTCAGCGAAACATGATTTTTTTTTTTAACCTTATGCTGATATCTTTCCATGAACTCAAAGTAAGTTGAAACTTAAGGCTGCTCTTAGAATGTGAAGTAATGACCAGTGGGGACAGAGTAAATGTCCTATATAAAGGAAATTCTTGATCACTGAAAGTCCATTCTATAAAAAGCAAGTGTTTATAGAATGATGCTCTTGACACGAACTTCTTTGCTGCCTCAGGGCAGGGGAATAGTTTAAAAAAAAAAAAAACAACCTCCGTAAAGCTCTTGTGGCACCCAGCTTTTTTATTCTGTGGCTCTGAAGAGGCTCAAATTCCTCGGAAAGCATCTTGCTATTTATCATCTTGCCAGATTAGTTAAGTGACTTGTCTGTTGTTTGCATTTTCTCAGTGACTTTTGTGTCACTGGGAGATGATCTTTTTCTCTTAGCTGCTCTTAATGCTCCCTTTCTCCAGAGTTCCCCAGGGAGGCAGATTCCCCAAGCCCTTATTCAGACAAGAAAGCAGAGTGATTACTGAGGGACTTCATTTGTGTTTGTAAAGATGGCTCACGTTGCTAAGAATCGCTGTGATTAACCCGTCTCTGCTGGGACTTCTTACACTGTGAAAAATAACATGCCTCGCTCCTTCTAGTTCATAAATGCAGTCATTATTTCAATGTGTAAAAATGGTGTGGTGGAAGAAGTGCATTTCCATGTTTCATTTTCTGATGGAAAAGGTAAACATTACTTGTTTATAGGGTGTTAAACCACGAAAACCAATTGTGAATGTTTTCTTCAGCTTAGCCTCAATTATACCCACCAGCCATAGGAACCAGACAATATTCCCACTTCATACATGGAGAACTGAGGCACAGTTGAGCTTTTTTTTTTTAAAAAAAAAAAAAGTCATGGAAGGCATCCAAGAAGCACATGGCAGAAGTTGGAAGGCAATCAAGTATGCTGAGAACTAGTCATCTGCTTTGTGGACAATGGTTCTCCACTAAATTGGAAGAATTTTCTTTTATTAGCAATGAAGACCAAGCAAAACAAGAGGCATTTAAGCTCTTAGCCCCAACCAAGAAGAACCTAAAACCCTGTAATTCCTGAAGTGTGAATGTTAAATATTTTAAAATTTTACTGAAAAAATGACTTGATCTAATGAGAAGAAGAAGTGAAGATAAGGAAATATTGCTGTAGTACTACTTCTAGCTGGTAACTAACCCATTTAAAGAGTGTATAAGCTCAGTAATGCTAACCTGACAGACCTGTGGAAGGAACACAACTCAGTTTTTATGAGAACTATTTCAGCCCAATGATTACAGACTCTCGTTATTCTTTTTCCATACATAAGTGTGGCGGTCCCATGGCTACAATGTTCACTGGAAGGGAAAGGACCCTATTTACAGGACAGGTGCCCTAAAGCACGTGCTTATCAGCAGTCATTGAATAGTTTTTGATCTTGGCTGTCACACTTATTTGAACCTACAAGCCAGAGAATGTGCCTTGTGTTGTTGAAACTGTTTTTGCAAAACATCATAACTCCTACTTTGGGCATCAAAAACAGACTCCTGTTGGAAGAAGGGAATTTGTAGATTCAGTCCATGATCTGCTTGTTTTCTGACCTTGGGCCAGTGGATCACAGTAAGAATTGTTGTTACATCTCCAGTGTGTCCCAATTTTCCTGTCCTTCTCTTGTGACTTGAGGGTAGAGTATTCCTTGAGGGCTACTAGCCCGTGTTCCTTGTAGCCATACTGGGAGTGTTCAGGAGGCTGACATTCCTGATGTCACACTAGATTTGTATGAGTGATAGCTTGAGCCAGGCTTTGTCTGTACAGAGCAGTCACATGAAGTCAGGTGCTTGTTCAGAGTGTACCTTGATACCTGTGCTGCTGCAGGAATGGAGAGCCAGTTTCCAGAGAAGTTTCTACTCGTCTGGATGTGAATATTCTGGTGTTGACAACCTGACTGGAAGATTCTGTGGGGATTCATGTTATGGTTTGGCATTAAATCCTGAATGAGATGCGTATAGAAGGAAAAGTTTATTTTAAGAAGAGAAATGCTTGTTTGCTCCTGCAAGCAAGCTTTGGTTTTTCTTGTGTCAGTCCTGCAAACAGTGAGGAAAATATTCCAGTCATTATGGATTTCAAAGGCAACTGGCTATAATAACTGTGACAATGAAGAATGCATGATTTCTATGCACTGAGAAAACGTTAAAGAGAAAGCTGAAATGTTTCATTCTCATTACTGAGATTAAAGTTTGTTACTTAGTATATTTGGAGTTTGAAGCCCTTTCCTGAAACAGGCGGGAGGGAAGAGTTCTGCTTTTTCAGAAGATTCAAGATTACAAATAAATGTGTCTGTGTAACAGTGAGGGGGCAAGCCTGCCTGGGTAAGGGCGAGGGGGCGAGGCTGTCTACCATCGAGGGGGCAAGCCTGCCTGTGTAGTAATGGGGCAAGCCTGTGTAACAATGAGTGGGCAAGCGTGCCGGTGTAAGGGTGAGGGGGCAAGCCTGCCAGTGTTATAATAAGGGGGCAAGAGTGTGTAACAATGAGTGGCAAGGCTGCCTGTGTAATAATAAGGGGGCAAGCCTGTGTAATAAGGAGAGGGCAAGCCTGCTGGTGTAACGATGAGGGGGCAAGCCTGCCTGTGTAATAATAAGGGGGCAAGGGTGCCTGTTTAACAATAAGGGGACAAGCCTGTGTAATAATGAGAGGGCAAGCCTGCCTGTGTAGTAATAAGGCAGCAAGCGTGCCTGGGTAAGGGTGAGGGGGCAAGCCTGCCTGTGTAGTAATGAGGGGCATGCCTGCCGGTATAACAATAAGGGGGCAAGCCTGCCTGTGTAAGGGTGAGGAGGCAAGCGTGTTTAACAATGAGGGGCAAGCCTGCCAGTGTAAAGGTGAGGGGGCGAGCCTGCCAGTGTTATAATAAGGCGGCAAGCGTGTTTAACAATGAGTGGCAAGGCTGCCTGTGTAATAATAAGGGGGCAAGCGTGCCTGTGTAACAATAAGGGGACAAGCCTGTGTAATAAGGAGAGGGCAAGCCTGCCTGAATAATAAGGGGGCAAGCATGCCTGGGTAAGGGCGAGGGGTAAGCCTGCATGTGTAGTAATAAGGCGGCAAGGCTGTCTAACATTAAGGGGGCAAGCCTGCCTGTGTAACAGTAATGGGTCAAGTGTGTGTAACCATGAGGGGCAAGCCTGCCTGTGTAGTAATAAGGCGGCAAGGCTGTCTACCATCGAGGGGGCAAGCCTGCCTATGTAACAATGAGGGGGCAAGCCTGTGTAAGGGTGAGGGGGCAAGCGTGCCTGTGTAGTAATGAGGGGGAAGCCTGCCTGTGTAAGGGTGAGGGGGCAAGCCTGCCTGTGTAGCAGTAATGGGGCAAGCCTGTGTAATAAGGAGAGGGCAAGCCTGCCTGTGTAGTAATAAGGCGGCAAGCGTGCCGGTGTAACGGTGAGGGGGCAAGCGTGTGTAACAATGAGGGGCAAGGCTGTCTGTGTAATAATAAGGGGGCAAGCGTGCTTGTGTAACAATAAGGGGTCAAGCCTGTGTAATAAGGAGCGGGCAAGCCTGCCAGTGTAACGGTGAGGGGGCAAGCGTGCCTGTGTAATAATAAGGGGGCAAGCCTGTTTAATAAGGAGAGGGCAAGCCTGCCTGTGTAGTAATGAGGGGGCAAGCCTGTCTGTCTAAGGGTGAGGGGGCAAGCCTGTGTAACAGTAATGGGGCAAGCCTGTGTAACTATGAGCGGGCCAGTGTGCCTCTGTAAGGGTGAGGGGGCAAGCCTGCCTGTGTAGTAATAAGGCAGCAAGGCTGTCTAACATTGAGGGGGCTAGCCTGCCTGTGTAACAATGAGGGGGCTAGCCTGCCTGTGTAATCATAAGGGGGCAAGTGCCCCTGTTTAACAACAAGGGGACAAGCCTGTGTAATAAGGAGAGGGCAAGCGTGCCTGTGTAACCTTCATGGGGCAAGCTGTGTAATAATGAGAGGGCAAGCCTGCCTGTGTAGTAGTAAGGTGGCAAGGCTGTCTAAAATTGAGGGGGCAAGCCTGCCTGTGTAATAAGGAGGGGGCAGGCGTGCCTGTGTAAGGGTGAGGGGGCAAGCCTGTGTAATAATAAGGGTGCAAGCCTGCCTGTGTGATGATAAGGTGGCAAGCCTGTGTAACAATGAGGGTACAAGCCTGCCTAACATTGAGGGGGCAAGCTTGCCTGTGTAACAATAAAGGGGCAAGCCTGTGTAACAATGAGGGGGCAAGCCTGCCTGTGTAATGATAAGGAGGTAAGCCTGTGTAACAATAAGAAGGCAAGCCTGTGTAACAACGAGGAGGCAAGCCTGCCTGTGTAACAAGGGGGCTAGCTTGTGCAACAATGAGGGGGCAAGCCTGCCTGTGTGACAATGAGGGGGAAGCCTGCCTGTGAAATAATAAGGGGGCGCTAACAATAAGGGGGTAAACCTGACTGTGAAACAACAAGGGGGAAGCCTGCCTGTGTACCTATGAGGGCGCAAGCCTGGCTAGTTATCTATTTTTAAATTCTGCAAATCTCTATGTGGTTTTTGTAGTTTTTTCTTGCGTAATTAGAGTATATTTGGATGGTATAATCACAAAATAAACATGAAAGTTATGCCAAGCAAACTATGATATTACTAGAGAATAAATGGAAAGCTTACTCCTCTCTTGTGCTCACTGACAAAAACACCAGCAGAGGTGATGTTCCTAAGAGATCCTCTTCTTCTGGTAGCCAGCTCTTAAGTAGGTCTAGGATGGTTGCAGCCAGGCTCCACCCCTTCCAGCAGCACAGGTGATTTGCCTTCACCTGTGTTCCTATGTCTGACTCATTGCTTGTCTCATGTGATCAATCAGAGGTTCAGGCCGTGACTCAGCAGTTCTCATACAGTGCTGTTATTATTTCTGCTCTGAGTGTGTTGTGGGTGGTAGTCTGAAGGAAGCTAATAGCTTCTTCTGTTCATTGTTTGTGTGATCTCTTCTCTGTTCTCTGTTTTAGGGACTCCCAGGTACAGTTGAATGGGAAGGCAAAGGAATGTCTTGTAGAGATCTATCACAGTGATCAGGAGCTCAGATCGTAAGCCTTGTGTGGAAGTGCATTGGGAGGTCAATTGATTTAATTTTGCAAAGAGGCAACTAGGAAGTAATAGAATGCAAGTTTTGGCTACTAAAGGTTTTTTTCTTAGTGGTCGGTAGCATTATAAGGTTCAGTTGCCACATTTTCTTGCTTGGGTGGCTGTGAAACACTTGCGTTATGGGAGAACTTTTGTATGCTGGAAAAGCTTCTTGCTAAGTCAGTGGTACAGTGTGGAAGAAAGTACTTGTAAAGGATCTGTAGTCTGTACCCTGGTGGTTTTCAAGTTTCAGGTAGACGAAGGCATGGCTGATTGATTTAATATTGGCAATAGTCTTGGTTTGGGAGGGTGACTGGACAAGAGATACCCGAAGATTCTTCTCTTATTTCAATGAATGAAGCAGAAGGCTGGCAGTGGTAGCAACCATTGTGTATCAGCTGCTGGGGGCTCTGACCTTTCACTATCTACCTCCAAAGCATGCTTTGTATGGTTCTAACTAGGGTGGATTTGGAGATAGACTGTTATTACAGGGCTGTGGTTTCTATTTCTTGAGTAGCCCTAGGGATTTCCAACTCTGTTGCTATTTGTAGACCTCTTCGTAATCAACCTGAGGGAACAGGTGCTGGAGTTGAAGCTGAACTGTGGGAGATACTGGAAGCAAAACAAAAGAAACACTCCACAAACTTGGTGTTCTGTTTAATTCTCATGCTTGAGAGATTACTCCATTTAAGGTAGCTTTAGTCTATTTGGTTAAGCACTGGTAGCTATTGTAGCTGCAGCATAAACCACAAAGCTTTTCTGAAATGCTGAGTAAAAATACAGGTGAGTTTCTTGTGCTAAGCTGTGGACTTGCTCTGCTCTGCTGTAACGAAAGGGGACTTTTTTTTTTTTTCAGTATGGAAAAGAGTTCAGCTTTTTTTTCTTAGCAAAATTGAAGCTTTACCCTCTCTCTTGCAAGTTCTCCTATTCAAAAGCAGCAAAGCCAGACTGTGCACAGTGTCATGATAAAAGTGCTCCAATGATCTTGGAAAAACAGACTTTCTAAATAGTCTGGCATGTCCAAAATCCATAATGGGTCAGCCCAAGGACAAAGAGGATAAAAACATGCTTAAAGCCTCTCAGTTTCTAGTATAGCAGTGTTCATTCAGGCCAAAGAATTGACTGGATTTCATCCAGACTTCTCTTGTTCTTGGGGCTGGATTTACTAGAGTTTAAATAACAAAATGTGAACTGATTTTTGTCAATCCAACTACTCTTTTGGGCTCAGACCCTTTTGTCCATTTTCACTCAATCTTTTCCAAGAATGATACAACCACAGATCTGGCTGGCCAGTGTGACAAAGAGTGTAGGACTCAGATCTCTGGATGGAAAAACAGCTGGCTTGTGATCTGCACTGAAGATCCAGCTTGGTATTCTTTCATAAATGTCAGTAACCCTGCTGGTGGTTTGTACGTTCAGTCCACTGTATCCAGGCTCATTCCCAGAGCATCCTCTGCCATGTGAACTATTAAAATAGCCTGATGAGCTAATGGCATAGCTCTAGTGTGTTCTGGCCCTTCCCTGTGAGCTAGTGTTACTGGGAGTGTATGGCTACAGTGTCTAGCTCAAGGAAGATTCCTAGATGACACTGAGAAGTAGGGCTTGTTCAGGGGAGAGAAAAAGCAGTTTGCTTCTTACTTGGTGCCAGTCTGACTAACCAGCTAAGGACTACTTGGTGGGATGCTCCAGATCCTCCTGCCTGCTGACACCCTCCAGAATGATTTTTCGAGGGATTCTGAAGAGCTGTTCCTTGGTGAGTCACCTTGTCCCACGCAGCCAATGAGATGAAGCAGTGATTTTTCTGGGATATGTGCCCATTAAGGGATGTGAAGGTGGCAACCAATTGCTGGGAGGAAATACATGTGGAAATGTTCACATTATTAACCTATGTAGGCTGAGGTGGCAATTACTTTCTGAGCAAATTGCAAGCATCTTAACAAGAGTTTGAGCATTGCACCTCATCTCTGTCCAGCTGGAGAACCTGTTCAGAGCAGAGACCATGTTACAAAGGTGGCTCCTGAGGTTATTCAGGCATGGGGAAAGATCTGAAAATTCCCTTTATTTGAACTAGACTTTTCCAAACTTAATATCCTCTCTTTTTTTACCAGTGTTCTTTTTTCCAGTACTGGTACAGTCTGAAGCAATGCCAAGGGAAGTTGTTCATTTGAATATCCATATTTTAAGAGTGCTCTGATATTCAGAGTGAATTATGACCTTTACAGTGTCTGAAATATCTATTAGAAGTATGGAATTGCTGGAAATTGGCTTGTTAAAGAAAGCAAAAACTTTTTTTTTTTTTAAATACAAGAGTGAATACTTACTAGTGTATATTAAAAAGGATAAATTCAGATGGAAAGCATCATGGGTTGGTGAGACTTCTTTAGTTAGTGTGTGAAATGGCGTATTGGCAGAGGAGCCAAAGGCTGTAACATTTCTTTGACAGAACTTTTATCAGTGTGAATTATTCATGGTCTTTTCTCAGCAGCCTGGTGTTCCTTGTCCTGAGAATTCCAGCCCAGGTGTATCTATACAGCAGATTCTGAGGATATGATTTCCTGGAAAATATAGAATTTCTATAGAGTGATGGCTGTTAGAACTAGGGGAGGACTTGGAAAGTGAGGAGAAACGGAGGGTGGAAAAGGTCTTGTCTTTGCCTGATTTTCCTGGAAAACTGAAAACTGGAATTTCCAGAGATCCAAACAGAGCTCCTCTTGTTCTGCAGGAGCCCAGGCATGCTGGCTGCTGCTGGTGTGCCTTCACTGGGGCCACATACAGGCATTACTGTTTCCAGAGGCTGTGGATGCGGGCATCAGCAAGCAGGAGCTGTGCTGAAGTTAGAGGGACATGCAGGAAAATGTCACCAACCTGTCAGGACAGGTGTGGGATTTAACCAGCAGTGGATTGAACCCTTGTCATTTTTCTTTTGATGCTATGTCGCTATGCTAATTCATAGAATAAAGGCTAATATGTTGCTCTTTTCCATTACTTTATTCCTGTTTTCAGACCTTTAAGCTAGTTTTATTTGCTTGATGTCCACAGTAGAAGTAGGAAAAAAACAAATCAGTGGAAAGGTGTTTTTGTGTTGATGGCCCAGAAGTTTTCCAGGTTCTGAAATGATCTAATGTTTTTGACCACACTTTAGCAGTGTGTGTGTTTTTTTTTTTAAATAGCATTAACAACAATCATAACATAGGGATTATCTGGAAATATCATATTCAATTGGTGTGCAAGAGCTGGGAAATCTCTTGTGCAAGCACTTCCCCCTCCCTAATAACTTAAAAGTAAAATAAATAAATAGTGTTCAGAGGTTTCTGATCTAAGTAGTTAAGACAGAAAGAAAGCAGTCACTGAATTGACTTGAGATTATTGTATGGAAGTGAAGATAGTTTGCTTAAGCTTATACTCATCTCTTGGCCAGAATGATATATATTTAAATGTAAGTATTGCTCTGTCCCTTTCCTATTTATGGGGGTTCTCTGTGACAGTAGAATACCCGTCAAAATGCTACAGCAAGGATCCAATTTCAGCAGTAGTGATCAAAAAGGTTGTAAGAGCACCATTTCTAACAGTCATCTAGTACCAAATATGGCTGATAGCGAGTTAAATGGTGAGGAATCTCTATGGTCAAGGAAATGGAAAGACTTCTATGGAAATATTTGCTGTACAGGAAAGAAAGGGCAAGTTCAAACACTGTTTGCTGCAACAGAAATACCATTGTATATTTTGCTTCATCTTGTATTTACCAGGAGTGGTCTAAAATATGAAACAATGGAACTATGTGGGCTCCAAAGCTATGTACAAAACTTCAACAGAAGGCTAAGAAATGTTTTCTTGCCTTTTTAGTAGAGTAAAATTTCTTTCCATTCACTGTCACATGCTAGTGCATATTTGGCAGCTCTTGCCTGCTCTTACACTGGCTTGAGCAAAATGTTGTGTGGTTAGGAATCAATGAATGTGGGGTTGCTGGCTCTGGTTTCTGTGCACCAGCAGAGCACTGTTCACAAGCCTCTTCCCAGCTCCCTCCCCCTCAGTGTGGAAAGAAGTGAATAGCTTCTGTTTTCTGTAAACACAGCAGAAGTCATAAAAATATACAGTACAGTATTAGTTCCTGCTTTTGAGCCCCTTCTATCTCCATTTGACTCCATAGGATTGTGTAACAGCAAGGAAAATGCTGTTTGGTCACATCTGTATAAGGAGGAACTTCTTGGTAGGTGTTACTGGCTTAAAGAAGTTATTTTTATTTCTCTGCCTTTCCAGCAGTGCAAACAGCTGTAATAAATTTCTGCTCACAATCTTACCTGAGAGGTCAAAAAAAAAATAACCTCAGCTGCCTGTGACTAGATATGACTGCTTTACATTTGATTGTTTCCATAACAGTGCTGACTGAGAAGTGCCTCTTCCTGCAGTGATTCACTCGATTGCAGAAGTGACAAATGTGACTGCAGTGGTATGTCTAACAGCATCTAAGCACTTAATGGCACAGACCTGCCTTGTCTCACACTGGTAGGGTAAATTGCTTTTATTCTGTAAAAGCAATGAAAGTAATTCATACTTTTTTTGGAACACTTGATGAGCTTTTCCTAGAAAGGGATTCAGTAGCCTCTAAGTAGTACATTAATAAATGGGAGTCAGGTCTATATAAAACCAAGCTCCGGTTTTCCATGACAGTCACTGACTTCCAGGCCCTGTGTTCAGTTTCCTCAGGGCTGGCATGCAGTGAGGACATCTGTTTCTGTGAAGGAGCAGACTGCTTGGTCAGAGTGCAGGAGGTGTTTCTACCTGTGTTACCACGCTTTTGCTCAGAGCTTCTGGGAAACATAACTTCTGTGTGTCAACAATGTGAAAACATATGAAGCTGTTGCTGCTGTTTAAGTTGTACCTTCCTCCCCACCCTGTTTGAAGACAACTGTCTTATCTGACCTCTGAGACGATTAAGTGTGAAAGTACCATCTTGCTACAGCCTATTTAAAAGCCTTCTATTACCTCACTGGAAATTGAAGTGTCAAAGCAGGCTGTTAAAAAGAGCCATACCCCAAGCTGGCAATTAACGTTTCAAACCCTTTATTTCAGTGTCTTCACCACCTGATATTTTATTGTTGTGAGGTTTGTCTTGTCTTGTTTCCTTTGTGTATCCTACTGCCACTGCAGTCTATGGTAGAGTACACAGTTGGTGTCAGCAAGAGTAGGTTTATGGGCCAGTGCCATTTCTGTATGAGCTTCAAACAAACCAGGCCATTCTCTTCTATTTTTTGTTTCTCTGCTGCTTCTCTAGAGTCATTTAGAAGGAATGGCTTAGTTTAACTCTTACCTCTTGTGTACAATCAATGAATATACAGATGACAGTATATCCAAGAGCTTGGCTTATGTAGTAATTATACTATAGCAGAAAAGAAGGATACTCGCCCTATCCTGGGCTTACGTGGGGAAACTGGTGGAGTGGATCTCCAAAAGAGATCCTTGGCCAGTGGCAGACAGCTCTTAAATGGGTCTAGGAGAGGTGAAGCTAGGCTCTACCCCGTCCAGCAGCAGAGGTGAATTGCCTTCACCTGTGCTCCTGTGGCTGACTCGCTACTTACCTCAGGTGATCAATCAGAGGTTCAGGCCATGATTCATTAGTCCCCATGCACCCTTGCCAGATTACATCCATTTTATTTGGCCCCCAAATTTCTTTTACGCAAGTCTTGAGTAAAAGTCTTGGTCCATCTCACAACCTCTGTCTTCCTTGTTAATTCTATTTTTGTTTTGTGACAGACTTCAAATTCAGACCATTACACATCAGAGACTCATTTCTCCATCTCTTCAAAATCTGATTTATTGTTTTTTTTATTAAAAGCAATAATAGCTTTTAAAATATAAGAAGGGAGGAAAAAAAAATACTTTATGTAAGCCAAATTTCAGCTCTCCCTGATTCACCTTCTTTAACAGAAGTTTTGGGGATTAGGAACGCATGTCAGATTTCACTAGCTGGCCTGAAGTTACCCCACAGAGAAGCAGTTGCAGACCCTTTTCACTCTCTGCCAACTAAACTCTTAAGAATGTCAAAATAATAATAATATAGTCCAAAGAAAGTCAAGGCTTGTACTGAACTGAGGTGGATGTGAAAATGGGGCACAGTGTACAGCTGCTACCTATGGCTGGGAGCGTTAGCATTCTGCCTGCTCAGCATCAATCACATCCCATTTATTGCTACAACTCTCCACTGCCTAATCTAGATTTGATCTTCATCTGCTCTGGTTACCTGTCTAGTTTCTCCAGATTTACACTCTGCCTGAACACTGCAAACTCCTGAAGAGTTTTTCTACCTTCTTGTCAGGCCATTTAACAAGGACATCTGCACTGCTGCTGTGCACGCACTTGTGTGCTTTAAAGGTTTGAAATGTCTGAGGGACATTGGGGAATCTTGGTTTCTTTGGAAATTGAGTAAGTCCCAGTTTTTTTGAATAATGATAGATGAGATTGAAATTAGGCTTAATGCAGGATGGAAGCAGTGGTGTGCTGCTTTTTTCCTATATCTATGTGTGCATAATATTATAAATATAATAAAAAATATGCTATGTGATGATTTTACTGGAACACAAACACTTGATTTTTTTTTTTTTTATGATGTTAACATATGTTGTCAAAAAAAGAAACTTTCCTTGGATCACTTCTAACATGATGAAAACTAGATCCAGCCCTGCTCTTGCCTGGGCTCAGTTGTGCTGTGGTAAACAAACAAGGTGTCTCAGTATGCCTGTATGTTTGGAGAGGAGCATGAAATCTCATGCTATGGCTGTGCAATTACTCCTGCTTCCTTCCTGCTTCAGAAAAGGGACCCAGGGAGCAGAGTTTTATCTTCTGGGACTGACTCTGTGTCCTCTTCAGGAAATGCAATGCACTGACTGACACAACGGAGGAGGCAGAGTCCTAATTCCTGCTGTATCTGCGTTAGATAAGATGGTCACTTTTGATTTTATCTTTCTATGGGAGCCATCTGTCACCTATTCCCATCATTAGTAGAATGGGGGTAATTTGCTGTGTGATCCGGACCTGGATGTGACCTCCGTGGAGCCACCCAGTGGCAGTACAAATTAGTGCCTTATTGCTGGAGCAGCACTTCCACCATTAACTGTGCTGAGACCACAGCTACTGTCACATGAATCACTGAACAGGCATCACCTGGTAACTTGACTGTGGCCTCTAACTACTTAGGCAAGACCTCCAGCCTTGCCACTGAGGAGAAATGACATCCTGTCTTCATTTGTCCTTTGGATAGCTCTTAATTCCCTCAGTAACTTCAGTCTGCAGCATCCACCAGAGAGTAGTGTTCCAGGTGTTGCAGGCTGTCCCTGATGTGAATGTGAATAATCAGTATGATTAGGTGCTGATGAAGGGTAAGATGTCAGGCCCAAGTGGCAGAAACTCATGTTGGACCCTGGAAATGTTTCTTCCTTTTGGTTTCATTTTTAGATAAGGGGGTCAAATAGGAGGATAAAAAGTGGTGAAGCAGGGCTAGCATCTCTCAAAATTTCCGTGAGACAGGCTAACATTTTAATATGTTTAGTTCTTCCTCGGTCCATTTGGCATGGCTGTGCAGTGCAACTATGTGCATGGCCTGTGGCGAACTGCAGGGAAAATACCAAGGTTGAAGGATTATTTGAGGTTGTAGAGAAGTGTGTTTTGGCAGGGATGTTTAAGGAAAACAGCGTGAACTTTCTGTCTAACTAGGTTATGCAGCAGGTCAGGGCTCTGGAATCCCTGCCCACGTTGCCCCAAGAGGTGAGGTCTTGTACTGATGATGTCACTTCAGCCCGAAAAGTTTCCCTGCCCTGTGCATGGGTTGAAAATCTTAGTCTTAAATATGGCAGTCTAGTCACTGGTTGCTGAAGTGGGCCAGGTGACATCTACCCTGTGTTGATGTGCGTATTACATGAGAGGGAAAGAAAAAATGAAGGTGAATCTGTTTTCAGAGGTCAGTGGGGTTAAGGGAGCTATTACCTTTAATGAGAAAGTATCTTTATGAGAAAGTATCTTCTTGCCTGAAGTCCAGAATACTCATTTCTCTGGTGTTCTTAAACTACAGTTTGGTGTCTATCCTCAAGGGCTGATGTCTTTGTTTTTTACTTTTAGCTATTTTCTTCATGCTTACTGTACTAAATACTTCAGACAGTTCCTACCTGTTGCTTCAAAGCACATCTCATTTGATTGGCAAGAATCTCAGCGCATGCATATGCATCCTGAGAGCAAGTCTTGGCTGCTGGTCTTTCACTGAAATCTTTAACTACATTCAACTCGATCCACTGCAGTTGGCTGCAGTTAGCATAAGAAACTGTTTTTGTAATAATAATCATGTTATTACAAGAGAGAACTGCTAATCAATTCTGATTTTTATGCCAAATTACAGTAACTAGTGGTCTCACCAATACATCAGCTTCTGAAATTTTGTACTGAGGATGTATTTTGTGTCTGTGTTTTTCTTTTCCAACATTTAGCTTGTTTCACCATGAAAAATCAACTGTTTTCCAATGGATGCTTCAGTATTGAGTTAAGCAATTCTATGGGAACTGCTGAGTCACGGCCTGAACCTCAGATTGATCACCTGAGGCGAGCACTGAGTCAGCCAGAGGAGCACAGCTGAAGGCAATTCACCTGTGCTGCCGGAAGGGGTGGAGCCAGGCTCCATCTCTCCTAGACCTATTTAAGAGCTGGCTACCAGTGGGGAAGGATCTCATCTGGAGATTCCTCCTTCTGGTGCTTTCTGTAGGCGAGCCTAGCATACGGGTAAGCCTTCCATTTATTCTCCTTATTATCTTAGTCTACTTTGCTTGACTCTGTTGTTCTTTTGTGATTATAACATCTTAATATCCATTGATTATACAGTAATACAATAATAAGTCAGGAAAATCAAGCAACTGGTTTAAAATTTGAATTCATTGTGTCTTTTATAGGCAGGATATCATTGTAAATGTCTCCTCATAGTTCAAATAAGGCTAAAAAAAAAAAAATGCGCTTACAAGCTAGGTTCCTAGCAATAAAGCTGTTGGTTTTAGCTGTAGGCCTGGGCTTTACTTTGAGGTAGAAGTTTCTCTGCTGGTAAGGTAAGATGTGCTAATGGAGTACCTGAAGTATAAAATAAAAAATTCCAATTGTTTGCAATTACTGAAACTTGCATTGCCCTCTTCAGACAGAAGCTATTCTGTAGTCATGGCAATATTTCAGTTTGTATTTATGACTGATGTTCTTCAAGTATTTTTTCCTCATGTTTCTGTACTTCATAAAAGTTGTGCTTTGCTTCATAGACCACTGCTGTGTAACACCTAATGATTTCAAATTAATTAATTTTAGTGAAGGATGAAGCGATCCTATTGGTATGTTGTTTTTCTGAGGTACTGCTGGCAAAAGCTATGTAAGTGTAACACAAGACTGCACTGTTTATGGCAAATTAGACTTCAGCATTTGTCAGCAACATACCCTGTTTTCAATTAAAATAAAAGGGTTTTGTGTTTCTGTGAATTGGGTTAATAATTAACAAACACTATCTGGCAGAAGTAGCTGGGCTGGATGTATGCAGCAGAAGGCTACTCAGCGGGAAGGAGGCAAGCTTTGGAAGTGTTAGCTCTCAGAGACTTGGAAGCTATACTTTTTATTGTTTTTTGTTTTTTTTTTTTAGCAGTGACTTGTAGTGTAAACCATATCTCTTTTGTTGTTCCTGTCCAGTATGCTGGACAGTATGCTCTAGTCTGCCTTTCCAAGATCATAGCTCTGAGTAATAGCACCCAGGCCAAACTATGCTATGCAAGCTGTTGTTCCAAATCAGGAAATCTTGGGGAATTCATGGACCATGGGGAAAGAGCTTTACAAGGCCTTTGACTTGTGGAACCACGATTAAATTTTTGTGTTTCAGGGCTTTATTTCACTTCTATTTTACTCTTCTAGCTTATGTTTAATGTAGGTAGCCTCCATTATGCCTAGGATGACCCACAGGTTTTGGGGTAAACATAGATAAACCAGTTAGGATCTTTGAGCTACAGTGTGAGCTGAAAAGGAGGGTGTGTGCTCTGGCTAATGGCACACAAGTTGAGGGCAAAATACGTGTAATGGGTTGTCTTGAATTTTCTGGCATCTAACAGATTCTCCTTGACCTGCCCCTGCATGCTGCTTTCTGTATTTTAAAAAATAAAAAAGCTTATGTTCTTCATTATCAAGGGCAGTGGAAAATCTGCTAGAATTTGGGATTAGAAAAGCAAAGCAGATGAAGTCAGTGGGTGGTCTGTGTTCACTGTAATGTCTTCTCGAGTGTCTGGACTCTGAATTTATTGTAATAGCTTCTGGTTTGTGAGTGTATATCAGGGTGGGAAGGGAGTGGGGGGAAGAGGAAAGTAACAACTGTTACTTTACTGAGACAATATGTTCCTACACATACTGACTTTAAAAAAAAAAAAAGTAAAAGATATTTCCGGAAAGGAAACAAGAAATAATGTATTGTTAGGAATCCTATTATTTATAATTTTGGATCACAGCCCAACCTCAGTACTTTTAGTGTCACTGTATTTAATTTCATCCTTAATCTCACTTTTGTTTTTTACTTAAATGAAACTCGTATGTTATATATTTCTGCTTGCTTTGAAAAATGCTGACCAATTGTAGGTCAGAAGTCAGTGGGAATTTCATCTCATTGGTGAGGAGCAGTGGCCTTTCCTTCTCTTTGTTTTTGGAGGAAATGCCTGTATTGCTGCGCTCCCCTAGCAACACAGGGGGTTTCCCAACTGTGGGGAGGTCACCGAGGTGTAGCTATGTTTCTTGTGCACCCAGGCAGATGTTCCTTGCGGATATGCCCTGTAATCAATGCATATCTGTTAGCTTTCCTTCCTCTTAAGAGCTATGAATCTTTTTTTTTTTTTTTTTAATGGAGAGTGTAGGAAGACTTTTTGTATTTAATGTGTGCTTCTTTACAGGGCTGCCTTCACTTTCCCTGCACAGCAAGCATAGTGCTGGAGTACCTATGACTCCTCCAGTTCCCAATATGCAGATGGGCATTCACCAGAGGGAGATTTCCCTCCCTTCTGCTCAGAGGTTCTGTGGAGGGAGGAGGGATGGGGGTGGCACCTGGAGATGCTAGTTGCAAACAATCCCATTTTATTCAACTGCTTGACTTGCAGTGTTCTGTGTGCTGAACATCTCCAAGCAAGGCTGGGGCCAGGCCTGGCAGTGTGTTCCCTTCTTGCTGGGCAGGTTGTGGGCAGTGCTGTACTTTCTTGTGTGGCCAGGGGTAAAGGGAGGGGAGGTTCTCACAGTGTACAGTGCAAATACAGCCTGAGGACAGCAGGGCAAGATCTGCTGTGCAAACACCTTGTAACTCCACACATGCAAACACCTGCTGTGCTATATCACTCTCCAGATTATTATGGCCTTCTGCAGAGCTTTCTCAATGATTTGTTTTGTGTTGTTTGGCCACTGGCAAAGCAAGCATTCAGCTTGGTATTGTTGTAATTAGAGTATTTTTGCTCTATGGTAGTGCTTATGCTACTGACAGTTGAATATGACTGCCTTGCAAAATTCATAACGTAGGAAGTTCCTCAGATAATGTAACTTTGTTTCCTGTTTGTTCCAAAGCAAGAGCCGGGATTTTTTGCTGCATATTCTGTACCCCTCTTTCCTTTTGTTTACCGGATAAAGCTGAATTTAATTAACAAATGTGACTACTTCACAGATCGGTGAGGTTTGTTGCAGGCCTGATCTGCTACGGGACCAATTCCATCATTCACTTTCCTCTAGAAATTGTCTCAGGCATGTTAACATACTTTTTTTAATGTATATTTTTTTTAATATCAAAGTTCCACAGGTATGCATCAAGGTGCAAGGCTGTTTTCAGGAACATGCAGTGCAATGTTTTTGAAGCTGAGCAAATGTTTCCAGCTGGTGCATGCCTATCAGCAAGTGGCAAAGACTAAGTTCCAGTTTTGGGACCATCCCTTCTGGGGGCTAGAATTGATGCAGAAGCAGCTTTCAATCGCTTTGTGCTACCTTGTATATGTACATGGCTGTGCCTGCAAACTGTGTTTTTGCACATTAGTCTTGCTGCTTTTTAAAAAGCTCTTTAGATGCGCAAGAGAAGATATTTGCTGTCTGGAGAGCTGTTCCATTTCTCCTCAGCGGAAGCAGTGGCAGATAAGGTAGGAGCAATCCTGGAACTGGGAGACAGGCCATTATTTCTGAACAACAGTAAATGCAATTCTAAACATAAACTTCATTTTTTGTAAAGGTTAAATACCAATTACATATTGTTGATAACACCGGATTTCAAGACTCAAATGGTTTTTAAACTGTAGTACGAATGAATTATATGCTGTGCTTTATGCTATGGACTATATAACAGCTAATTCAATGTGTCCCACAGCTTCTCAGGAGAGAACAAATGGATACGAAGCCTTTAATATATATTTCCTTACCCTAGGTGCAAGGATCTGTACTTTTTATGTTATTCTATTACATCTAAGTGTACCTTCTACAGTTTGACTGTCTCCTTCCTTACATAATTTATTTCAGTATTTAGCATTCTTTATATCATCAAAGTGATAAACAAGAGCCTTAAGATGAATGAAGACTAAGGAAAAGCTATTTGCTGGGCTGTAAAGTTTTTCCTACCTTGCGTGTTGCCACTGACTATAACAAATTCAGTTGGGCTCAAATACATATTCAGGTTAAGTGCCAAAACTGTGGACTTAATCTAAGCTATATCTATGTTCTTTTTATTGTAGAAGTTTAGTTAATTGAAGAATTAAATGACTTTGCTTTCCACTGCTGTGGGTCTCTATTGAATTTGGCACAAGTTCAGACAGCCTGGAAGCTTCCAGCCTTTGCTGGATCATAAAGCAAAGACCCTCCCTGGGAACAAAAATGGCCTTTCTTCCCACTACTACAGTGAGATTAATGACAGTATCGGTAGGGTGTTTTTATTCTGCCGTTGTCCTGTAAATCTGACATCTATTAGACTTAACTGCCCTTTAGAGAAAACAAACTCAAACTCAGGCTGCCTGAGCTCGCATGAGGCACCATTGTAGGGGCAGGATTTGGTTCACCTTTCACTGCACCGTGGATTTTGGGTGGGAGGTGCACACAGGATCAGGCAAACTGGCAGAGCTACTGGGGTTTGCATTTGCAGGAGAAAGGGGCCACCCATCAGCTGATGCTGCTGATGTGGTGATGGATTAGTGAACAGAGAAAGGTTTGCATTGTGCTAAAAATGAAAGGATTAGCAGCTGCCCTTGTTGGCTCAGGTCAGAGGGAGGGAAAGGGCTCTGTATGAGGCAGTATAGTAGTGGTGCACCGGTCTGTTCTAAATTCTCTATCAGTATCCACTGCTGGTACTTTTAAGATACTTTAAGAATACTTAAATACATGCAGAGACTTCCGGGTTAGTGTTAGTGTCTTAGATTTAATCATAGATTACTGTAAACTGAGAAAAGATCCACAAGGCTACTAAGATGCGTCATAGCACAGTAGAAAAAAAAAAAAATGCTTCTGAGCTACTTGCCATTGGCCAGTGTGCAGCATCTCTTGGCGAAAATTCCAGGTTTCTTTTGATTTAAGGGAAAAGGAAAAACAAAATAATCAACCAAACTGAGCCAAAACTTACGAGCCTCATTTCTTAAAATGGAGCACTTACACATGGTACAGCATTCTTTGTATTTTTTAGTCCTATGTAGGTTAAGCTCCTATGATCTCTTTGGAAAACGAAGTTATTTGCTTCAGTATGGAACCATGAATTAAATGCTTAAGTTGTTTGCTGAACTGTTTCAGTAAGGCATAAGACAACTTGCTTATCTGAAAGATTTTATTTAAAATTGTTACAGGCACTAAAAGAAGACTTTTGAAAGTAGCTTGATATAAAAGAAAACAAACTTGCAGAGAATAGTTAAAACATAGAAGTACTGTTTAAAACAGATCCTCCCTCTTGTTTGAGGCCAGACCAAACTCCTCATGTTGCCTCAGGGAACTCGCTATGTGGGGTCTGCTCAGCCACATATATTTTGAACAATGACAGAGAAACATTTGAAGACAAGAGTAGGAGTACTTGTAGCTTACTTGTCAGAATAATTTGTTGTCTTGTTTTGTGTCATGTAACTATCTGAAATATTTAGGATCACTGTCTGCAATTGGAGGAAGTGGCATTATGGGTATGTACGGGAGTGCTGCTGAAGAAAACTGACAAGGAGAGTTAGCTGGTGTGAAAGCATTTCTTTGCTTGTTCTCCCAGTGTTGCCAGAGATTTTAGGACAGAAGGAAGAATTTGGTTAAAGATCACTTTGAGATTTTTCTTCTTTACCAGGAATGGTAATGATCTGCTGAACTCCTTTGAAGCCCTGACAGGGCTGAGATCTTATGCATTTTCTTTCGCCTTCAGAACTATAATTCTGAAGAGAATTTTAAAGTAGTTTGGCAACAAATGAAATCTTTCAGCAGTTGACCAATTCCTTTCGAACACAGGTGGTACCTGTTAGGACTGTTAAGACACTGTGAATGGAAACTGAAATTTTGTAAATTCAGATCTAAACACTTCTCATAGCTGACCAAGGTATTAATGTGTATGAATCTTCAGTTTACATTTGGTGTATACCAGCCCTCCATGTACAATTACTTTTAATTAGTGAGTCATTTCCCTTGTTTGTGTAGGCCATTCAACAGCAAAAGAGAAAATATCTCAAACTGATTGCCAGGTATCCTTCAGCATTAACAGTGGCAGTGACTGCCCTCTCTTAGCGTTTTTCATTTGAAATTAGATTATCTCCTAAACATTACAAATGATGCTTCTTAAGAATAAATACGCATTTAAAGAAAAAAAATCATGCTGCCTAAAAGGTCAATTTTGATTAAGCTCCAAAAGCTGATAAAAAAAACTAATGCAGATGCCCTGCTTTTTCTTTATGAGGTCAGCATTCATGTTTTTCTGAGTGGTATTTATGTCCTGAGCCTCTGATAGTGCCAAGCCTTCATTTTACTTGATGGTTAGACTTGATGAACTTTGAAGCTCCCAGCTCTGAAGAGGCTGTTTTGAACATAACCTTGAATCCCTATCGCTACTTGTTCAATGCAAATCCTTCTAAGAAGTTTGTATCAGTGTGCATGGGCCTTGCTTTCATTCCTTCTCATTTGTAAGTCTTTCAGGAAACTTTGGACAAGCCCACTTCCACCTTAACACCTGCTTTCAGACTCCTGTGTTTGCCATGCATCTACAGTCTGTGTGGTTTGCTTATGTTGGTTCATGCAACAAACAACAAGTGTATCCAGAGTGGGCATGCAAAAGTTCTCTGCACTCCAAAAGAAGGCTTCCTCTGGGGAGGAGTCCTACTGATGCCTGTGGGATAGAAACATGTTCAAGAATCTTCTAGCTTGGGGCCATAGAATGAATGCAAATAGATTTCCTCCTGGCTGTCTGAGATGTGCAGTAAGTGCACTGAAGGTAGAAACTTTGAGGAAAAAAGAGGTAAAGAATAACAGAGGAAGAAAATGCAGAAAATATTCTAGGGACCTAGTAGAGTTTGTGCTCTGCTCTGGTTGTAACAAAGTAATCCTTTTTTTTTTTTTTTTTTCCTATGATTAGAATTAGTCTTTGATATTTAGGCTAAACTGGAACTTTACAGATGGGTTAGTAAAACAGACGGGTACTTCATTGAATGGCAGCATGTTTATACTCTTCATTTATCAACATATGCACCATTAATATGTGGTTAAGGTAAAATACTTTAAATTACAAATATAGACAGTAAGTATGTGCAGCCTTTTTATGTTACCAAAGACTTGAGGCTGGAGACTGTCCTCCTCTATGCGGACTAATGGGGCATCTCAACACTAACATTCTTTAAAGAGAGCTTAGTTCAAATGCTGTTTGAGTTCTAGAGATAGTGGCTAGCACTAATGAACAATGCTTCTGCAAGAATCTGGCACAGATTCAGGTATGCAGGAACTTAAGATTGTTTATCCAAAAGCTTGAATTCCCTTCACTTGTATTCTGAGCAGTTTTGGCTGGCAACAAATCATCAAAGCAGAATTCTTCACCAACAGAATGCTAGAGGCAGGGATATGTTTTGCAGACAGGGAGGAAACAAGATGTCATTGCTGAGCCAGGAGGAGAGGAAGCTGTTGCTGTGATGAAGGAATACAATCAAGTCACTAATCTTTCAAGATAACAGCACAACTGCAAACCTAGGCATCTCTGCAACCTCTCTGGTAGTTTTATTAGTTTTTCTGCTTGCCAGTGTTCTTGGGAGTCTATTCTTCCTATGTTTGCTTGTCTCCCAGGAAGTCTACAGGCAGAAGAAAGTTATTGCTAATGGCTAGAGTTTGTTTGGCTTCAGATTCCAGTACAGGATACAGCAGTAGAAACGAACATCTAGCATCTGTTGGGATCAAGGTTACCTTGAGCTAAAGAGATCACAAAATTGTAAAGCTGCTCTGCAACCCTGGGCTGGAGTCACAAAGCGCAGGGGTCAAAATAACCTTTCATATTTCTCAATAAGAAGAGAGATTTGAGTAGTACTCACTGCTTGAAAAAGGAGGCAAAGTGTAAGAAAGGACAGAAACATTGAGGCTTGAGAAATGGAATTAAAGCATTCAAGTCTATCTTGGCTCAGCTGTTGACTTGTTGTGTGGCCTTGGACAGCCTGGTTTATAAACCAGGGAGGGGAAACTGGCGAAGGAACATCAGAGGATTAGAAGATGTTTACAAAGTCTTTGTACTTGCATCATTTTATCTTTTCAAAGCATTTATTAATTTTGAGCTAACCTCTTACTCCAGTGAAGCAGTGTTGAAGTTTTCTCAGCTGGATTTGCTTTTTTGAAAAATAAATAAATAAATGTATGTATGTATACACCTAAGATACAATGTTTCACACAAGTTCTTGCTAGTTATGAAAGTCTTAATATTATCTCATGGGTGTTAAGCCTAGAGAAAGATTGGAATCCCAAGGGGAGAAAAAGTCCTGAAGGGATGGTTATCCCATGAAGACTTTCATATGACTGTATTTATAAACTGCTCAGTCAAGGAAATATTTGATTGAGAAATATACTGACTGTATGTCTTTTAAGTCTTTGTCATTTTGGTTAACAACTTAATGACATCTGTGGCACAAAATGTCAAGAGTGTTCTGCAAAAGGTATTTCTGGCTTTCCTGAATGAGAATAGAGCTGAGAGAAGGTACTAGTAGATAGTACAGTCTTCAGGCATTGCTGCTGCTTTTTTGAAAGATGTGTATTAATCATCACTACAGTATGAAACAATTGGATGTTGCTGATTTGAGAGTTCATGCTGAGCAATTCCCCTGCACTCACTTGTCTGCATGGCCTGGTTGTGTTCCCTGGGAGACAGCTGGCTGACTGCTGAACCACTCTGGTGTGAAGACCAGATGAAAGAGAGAAGGAAAACAATTTGAAGTTGTGCTGGTCATTGGTACTACAGTGAACCAAGTGCAGTAGGTCAAGGGGCTGAAGAAAACTGCAGAAATAAAAAAGTATTGTCATAAATATGCATAATAAACACTCAAGAAGAACAGATTCCTTCACAAAGAAAGCCTTTGAAGACATTAAAAGTAGTTGTATAAACAGTCTACAGTAGAGGTGATGGCATGGACATGGGAGAGCAGTCATTGCACACACAGATTGAAAGAGAACCTCCATAGCTGTGAAGCATATCCTTCTGTTCATTTAAATGGTCTGTTTTCAGGAGCTTTAGGGGTCAGCTACTGTCAAATCTGAACAGAACTGCTAGTATTTTCCATTGCTAATTTTGTTGTATTACTGTTTGCTTTTGCAGGGCAGCTCTCGAATACTTGAGCAGTTATGTGGTATGTTTTTAGATGGCTGGAGCCCTGAATAACTTTGTGGCAACTTCTTTACATTTCATTAACTGCATAACTGCAAGTCCATTTTCTTTAAGCCTAAGAGCAAATATCACAAAATCACACTTGTTTCAGAAAATGGAATCTATTCTTTTATAATTCTAATGTGTGGTGCTGGAGCCTATAAACACTCTCAGATATTCCTACTATAACATTAATGAGCAAATCACCTGTGGAGGAAGTTTGCCTTATTTTTTTTCTCTCACTGCACTTTCTTCCACAGTCAAGGTAAAGAGACTTGAAATGAAATGATGACTAGAGGAAGAATGCTCTCTCTGCTTCTGCCTTTCCAGCTAAAACCTTTGTAGGAGAAAGTACCTCTTGCTCTTGACTCTCATTCTTGTGGGTAAGGTGTCCTTTCCCCAAACAGTTTTTCAATTTGCTTGAAGTGCTTCCCTTGGGCATTTTTACGTAGTGACTGTGTATAAATGGATGAAATATTTTCTTAGGTTGTTAATGCAAATTCCTGTGGGCATGAAGGGTATGAAATCTTCACAGTTCAATGGTTCTCAAGCCCAGATTGAGAGATTATTAGGAGGGAAATATGACACTTGTATTCAAGAGCACCGTTGAGTCTCTGTGTCTGCTAAAGTAGTGGTATCTCAAACTTCTAATGCCTTTGCCCTGTTCTCAATCCATTAAATCAGGAGAAAGATAAAATAAGACTAAAATGGAGCATAATATTCCCATTGGTTGTATGTATTAAGTTTCTGTTACCTGGGCTGTCTCTGGACAGTTTCTTCGTGCCCAGCAGGCTCCAGTAAGGTTTAAAAATCTGCTTCAGAACATCCTGTCAATGCATTGGTATTTCTCAGATTTCGGAAGATTGATTTCAAAGACTGTGGGTCCATATGACAACTACAGGATTTAATGTGACAAATACACTGAGGATGTGTGGGGGATGAGCCCCACAAAGGGCTGCTGAACCTCAGTCTTGCATGTGAACTGCCAAATGGTTTCTGCCACTGCTGCTAGCCTGATTGGCACTCACCTTACTGTGGAGGAAGAAATCTAGCCAGTGTGTTTGCTGGAGAGAGATTCTAACAACAGTAAATATATATTCCTATCTGTTGCATAACCAGTGGTAGTAAATGCTCTAATAGCTGGGTTTAATAATCCAATTAAATGCAAAACCTAACTGGGTGTGCATATTTTTAGCTTAGCATGTAGCACTAAAAGCATTCTACAAAGCTAATAGTTTTCCTTTCTGTATAGTTGTCAGTGTAAAAGCTCCAGCTCAACAATAATTTGCATTATGTATAGCTGATGTTTAGTACCCCCTCAGTAATGGTTGCGATGTATCTGTCTTAATAAAGCTCTCAAGAAGAAACTCTGAGTGTGCAGGACCAGGTAGGGCAATTCATGAGAAGAATAAACTGAGAAAGACCTTTCTGGAGAAGAGAATAAGGAAACTCAAATGTAAGCCAGAACCTGTCACAAGATGGTAATTTGAGCATTATTTTAGGTTCTCCTGTGAAAGTAAAAGGGTTCAAGGAGGGTACTGTCCTAGTGGTTGGAATACCAGAAGGTGAAATATCCTGAATCCTTCCTTTTCCTGCCTTGCATTTATCTCCTGATGACCATTACTGCAGAAAATCAACAAGAGCAGGGATATGTTATACCATAACAAGAAGAGAAATGCATAAGCAAACTCTTGTCTGGATAGTGTTTCTTTCAGAGCTGGTATCATCTCAACAAACCTGAATGCAGTTTCTGACTATTTAACATGCTAAAAGCTAGTGCCTAGCTAGTATATATAACCAGAAGCTATTTTCCTCAAATGTTTTATTTCCCTGAAGCATATACATATAAATATCTGCCTGTTACTTGTTTCTTTCTTGCAGGAATCCTGGGAAGCAGGTTTTAGAGTATCTAGCTGTTATCAGATAAGAGGTGCTGATGGCTGGGGTGATAAAACAGATTGAAGATGAACACCTCAGCAACATGCAAGAGTGTAGATGCTTCAGCTGGGAACTTTAGAACAAAACAGATGGATGTAGGGACTGAAGAAATAGGGATGCTACAAGTTTTGGGGCATGGGCAAGGAGCTGAGTTTAGAAGGCGCTTTGAAGCAGAGTCGAGGACATCAGATCAGAAATAAAGTAGGACTAAAGAAGCTGGGGAACTGAAAAGTGAGAGCAGTAAGGAGGACTGGGAGTGTGAAACAGGTTGTATGGGGTCAGTAATGAGCTTAGGTTTGGGTGGTTTGGAAAATGAAGTTTCAATGATGATGAGCTGCCTATGGGAGGAACATAAAGATATAAAAGTGGCTGAGGCTGGATATTCAGGCTGGGAAATGCTGGGAGGTTCTGAAGAAGGAGCAGTGGGGATATTTGATGTCTTGGGCACTCAAGGACACAAGAAAGATGGAAACGGCTTGACAGGCAAAAGAAGTTGGACTGGGTTCTGGAATACTTTAGGTGGTAGCATATGAATGTAATGTATAGTATAGTACACTAGCTAAACTACATCTATATTGTATATATTCAGCAGCTGAAATAAGAAAAGCTAGCAAAAATCCCTCATGTAGTTGGATAGATCATCCTCTTTCTCTGATTTATCCATAGACAATCTAAGGAAATTACAGAAGTTCATCTCAGTTTCACTGGAGATAATGTTTCAGGCAAATGTGTTCCAATAGTGCTTTCAGATAAATCCTTAAAGAAAAAACAAAAAACAAAAAAACTTAGTCCTTGGAATGGAAAAGTACATTTTACAGATGTGCTGCATTGAAGTTGCCTCGTCCTCTGACCTGGTTATCATTTAGGCTCCAGTGGAGGTGCCAGCCACTAGCCAATGTCATTAGCTAAGAAGGCACTGTCAGTTAGTAGAAAGTCTGCCTAATTTGCAGCAAATTTCACTGTTTTTTTAAAGGAGAGCACTGTTGCTTACAGAAGAATGATTTGCAGTTATGTCCATCGTCATTTGTCTCTCCAAAGGCTTCAAGCCTGTCTTCATGTGAAAGTTAGTGTTGTCTCTCTGCAGCCTGTAACCCGGTTTCTGAACTCTTGTTGGGAAAGAACTGCTGAGGTAAATACTCTGGTAAGCACGCAGGCAAGGACACTGTCTCGCTGCTTTCACTCAGCCTATAACCATTGTGGGCTTCTCTTTTTTTGTAATTTGTAGTTTCTTCACCTCAGGTTTGTTTACTCCTAGCAAGTAGGCTTATTAATTGTTAGTTCTTTGCTTACAGTTTGTTTGCATTTAAGTTACAGCAGGTTTGCTGGCAAATTATAGCCAATTAGTAATCTTCACATGATTAACTGATTTGTTAACACCTACCTTGCTACCTGCTTTCAAAATTTGACAGAGAAGAATATTTTTGTGTTATGTAGATCCTGATGATGAGGAGGGGAGCTTTTATCCAAGTTCAAAATGTACATAACTCTGGACCTTATTTGGCTGAACTATGGAATAGCCTGCCATGTTTCTGGAATAAAGAAATAGGCTGTGTATTCTAAGTCGAGAGAAAATGAATAATTCAACAACAACAAGGGTTGAATTGTCCTGCCAAGAAAAACCTACTGAAGAGGAAGTACACAGAGTTATAATTATTTGCATTGTAGATAATAGTATCAATTATAGTTTCCAGCTGGAATCAAGTTTCCATACTTCTGGCTTCTGTACAATCAGTAGACAGTAACAGTTTCAGCCACAACAAATTTGAGCCAAATAAAGACAAAGCTCAATTAGTGAAACAACATAAATTTGCAGAAGCATGGGGTTGGACTATTAGAGACTGCTGTTTGGATACTGTTACATATGGCAGTTTGGTGACAATCAGCAGCACTAATCAACATTTCTACTTGATGTCGTTTCGTAAACAAAGAGTTCTAACCCATTGCAAAAGCCAGTTAAGACAATCTATTCTTACACCCAATAGGAAATATCTGCCTGTGATGAAGTTCAAAGGTATAAGTGAAATTGCCATCTGATTACTTTCTTATAAACTGTGGTATCAGCTCCTTCCAGGAGCCTCAGCTTCTGGAATTAGAGCTGGTTTCTCAAAAAGGGGTAGTAGCTCTGCCATTTCCCCTGGGGGAACTACCTGCACCCAGTGCCAGGAGGGCAGGGGCAGCCAGGTGCATGCAAGTGGGAGCAGCCTTCAGCTGCTCTCTAAGAGATATTGAGGATTGAGATGGTTTTGGGGCATGGGCACAAGCAGGTGAGGCAGTCACCTTGCTGCCTACTGGGAAACTGTGCCTGGCGTTGAGTCCTAAAATCAGACTGCCACTGCTGAGTATGAGGGTGAATATCCCTCTAAATCTTCTCTGGCAGAGGGGATAGCAATCCAAGCTTTCTGAGGGTTTTTTTTTCCTATTCTCCTATTTTCCTTTTCCTAGTTTTCTTCAGTTTCCTGTGTCTTTCCCCATCCCTTTTCTGTTCCTTTAGAAGTACCTTTGGCTCCTCCCACCTTTGAGTTGCAAAATTCAGTTTTGTCTAAGCTTCTCAAAAGTATTGTGCTACTTCTGTCCCAGATGGACTAACTTTTCAACGGGACTGAGTGGTGGGGCCCTCACAAAATCTAGGAGGCACAGATCTGACTGAACCCCCACCCTCATTTTGATCAGTGAAAATATTGTAGCAGGGCCATCAACCTGTTCGGGAGGGATGTCAGGTATTCATGCATGTCACTCATCTCTACAGAGATGGTAAAGGCCTTAGCCCATCTTGTACTGATTTGAAAGAATACGTGTAATTCAGATGGCTCTGATGGTCTCGCCAATCTGTGCAGATCGTTAATGACAGTTCTCAGATCTTAAGAAAACACAAGCATGTGTCACTCAGTAGTGGAACAGATGAAGGCAAAATTGAGAGGGGGAGGGAGTGGGAAAGAAGTGACCATACATACAACTATGGTCAGCTCTTTAGAGTAGTTGTTGTCTTTATCTTAAGAAGACAGATTTTTTGTTTGTTTGTTTTCCTGGGGCAACACCCACAAATTATTACAGGTGGCAGCAATTGAGCCAGTCAGGGGCTTGCCTTCCTCTTGTGCTACTTGACTCTGCTGATAGAGCATTGGCTCACAGGATACTGACTCCTCTTCATGTACCCTGTGTTGATGATATATGCAGAAGCTTATTTTCTAGAACAGTATTTCATAACAGACTGCTATTTTAATAACTGAGTGTCAGGTGGATAGAAACACCTTATATTTTCCTTTTCCAACTGGTAGGAGAAGACGTAACCTTCTCTTCCACTTCCTACCCTTTAGGAAGAGGAAACATCTATTTCTTCTGCTACCTAAAGGACGCAGTGAGAGGCTTCTCCTTATGTTACCTAGTGCAGTTGTGGTCATACCAAGAGGTGGATGACCTATTTTTGTCTCCCATTAATGCACCCTCTGGGGAGACTGGTGATCTGACTACCTTGCCCCACTCAAGGGAATCATGCATGTTCGCACTTTCAGATTAGATCTCAAGACTTGGACTGAAGTGTTTACTGGCAGGGTTAACTTGACAGGACTGACTGGATTTGGCACATACACACCCTTTATCTCTGTTGTGACAGCAGTTCATTGAAGTGACTCACAAAACAGCTTCTCCAAAATGTAGTCTCATTTATTTGCCAAAGGAGCATCCACAGAGTATCCAAGAGTCTTGTAGCTTCCCTTGACCTGCTTGTAGGTCTGGCTCTGCCCTAGCTGAGTAGGGAAGCTGTCTGCTATGCTACCTGTCTGCCAAAAGCTCCACTCTTCTCTGCTGGTGCTTACCAAGCCAACACCTTTTATCTCCAAATTCCTCCTTAACCTTAAGAAGCAGAAACACTGACTGCCTGAGAGGAGTGGGTCTCTTTTCTCCTGGGACACTCGTGTAGCTTCTTTCTTAATCACTTCCTACTGAAAATCCGATTGCATTTTCACTTCTGATGTTCAAAAAGAAGACATGGTGGACAAAATGTGATATATGTGGTATATGTCCAACAGTCCACATTTTTCTCAAATAACTGAGACATGGCAGGAAAAAGAGGATGCTTCTTTTTCTTAAGAGGATGTGGAAAAGAGTATTCTAGAGTAAAAAGGACCATGTAATCAACAAAAACTCCTGAAATGAGATAACCTTCCACTTTATATTCACTTAAGTGCCATTGAGCCAAATGGGCTCTGTCTCTGTGCAATCCTTTAGAAAGACCTGCAAAAGATCTGTGTGACTGAGCTGTCAGCACAGCTACAAAGGGGGAACTCCAGTAAGCCAGTGCCATTTCCACTCACACAACATCAGTTCCAGAGTGACAGACTGCAATGGAAAGAGTGGTATGGAACTACAGAAGTACTCCACCAAGGAGTGTGGAAGTACTCAGGGCTGTTTGTAAGATAAATATCAACCTTCTGCATTTATGGTTTCTCTAAAAGGTGTTAATGTTAGTGACGCATATTTGACTGCCATAGTTTTGCTCATCATTTGTAAGTACAGGAACTGAAAAGAAACATCCACTCCCTGATTAGGAAAGTAGGGTCCCATCCCTAATTGCTGCACAAATAAAACTAATTGTAGTATGCAAAAGGCAGCGTCCAAAAGAAAACATACAGTTTCCTGTATGATTTCTCCTCCACGTGAAGAAATTAGGACAAATTTAATGCGGTTACTGCTGAAACTGCTTTGATGATTGGAACTTCCTTCCATGGCGAAGCAAGCAGGTCAGAGGCTGTGACTTAAAATAAACATTCCTGAGCTGAAGAAAAGGAAGACTAATTATCTTCCACTTGCAATGCCTGTGTAATCCTGTGAGGCACAGGGACAGAAATCTGGAGAACCAAAATTTAGAAATATTTCTGGATTTATCAAAGGAAGCAGTAAGATCTACATTTTCTGCCCTTTTTATTTGGTGTGATGACTGCATGTGATGCATGAAGGAAGAAGATCAGAATAAATAGCTAGACCAAGATTCAGTTCAGTGGAGAACACTACAGGCAAATAGCACGGCACTGATGATGCTGCATTACGAATTCCCAAGGCTACTTTTATGTATATGTTACTTCACATTAAAGAAATAATAAGTTATTACAGGTGTTTTCTTTAGCCTCCTAAACTTATTCCTTAGGTAGTTGGCTCATATGAGTGTGGAAGGAATGCTTTGCCTGTATTAAAAATATTACCTTAGTTATTGAAACTTGTTAGTTTTCATTATTTCCCTTTACAAATCTTTTTTTGGTAGTGCTTCTGGCATATTTTCATTACTTACACTTTTGTTTGCTCGTTTTTTAACTGTTAATGACAGGTTTCAAAAACAAACAGGTTTTTTTTTTTTATATGCCAGTAGCTAATAAATACAGTTCCTTTACCTCCTTTCTATTTTTAATTTCATTGCCTTCAGTTTTGGGCACAGAGTATACGACAGCTTTCATTTGAGTATCGCAGACATTTCTGTGTACTTTATTATATAGCTGTTAGTTCTGTATGCATGCTATTAAAAAACTTAAAATTCCTTTTGTCACTCACAATCATCACTCTCCTCAAGCTATAGCACTGGTAGTCTTTGCATTGTAATTTTTTTCTCTTGCTTTCATTGGATAGCTGAGTTGTTAGGTAATGTCCAGGATCTCCTTGAGCCCTTTTGGAAACTAAGGCTCTTTGAGGAGATGGTGACACTGAGAACAGAGAAGTTTAAAATGAGGAATAAAAATGTAAGAATAACGATTTTTTGCTACAGAAGAGGTTGTATACATTTATTTGTAGACAGCATCTAGTCTGTGTTAGGGTTACAGTGTCTGAGTGGAACCTTTCAGGATCTTTTGGACTTGAGGAAAAGGGAGGGTGTTGCAGGACCATAGGTTTGTTTCAGCCTCCGTTTGTGCAGTAAGGTTTAGAGGTGTTAATATCTTTGAAATGAGATTTTTAGGTGTTGGAATAAGACGTGCTTATGTATTTTTTGCAGTTTGCTTTATTCAACTGTCACTAAAATTTAAACCTTAAGGTAGTGCTCCTGAACATTAGCTCTTAGTTCTCTACTTCTGAAGAAGTATCTTCTTATGCTATGGGTTTGTTTGTTTGTTTTGGCTGGCTGACTTTGTAGTTCAGGATTTTTCTTTTTTGTCATTGAAAATACCTTATGAAGTGACCTACATCTTTGCATCCCTGTTTCTGAGCAGATGCACAAGTATTCATTGCCTGAACATTACCTGTAGATGTACAGCAAAGATATTTTGATTTCAGCCCTTTGGACTGAGTTGCTTCTGCACAATTCCACTCAGATGTAGGGGCCCCTTGCTTAGGCAAGAGAAATTCAGGGTATACGATGGAGACATGCAGTGGTGAGTGGAGCTTTTAGCGAATGTTCTTCCCCTTTACTAGTAACGAGATATACTCAGTGTACATATGTGAGAATGAGCATGTATGTTCATATGTCTGTATATATTTACACATTATAAATTATTTACATGCTAACTCTTGTCTTGCTACAGTGTGAAACTCCAAATGAGAACAGTACAGCTTCTATTTTTGCAGGATTTATTGCCACTACAAAACTGCTAATAAAAATTGTAGGAAGATGCTGTTCTCCTACCCTTTCATAGTAGGAGAAACAGATTTCCTTCATAGTCTGCAGCGTATTAAAGTTGTTATGGCTGTGGCTACGGTCCCATAGTTAAACTATGTACTTCTCACTTACTGTTTGTCTTGTAAATTAATACTAAGAGATTTTAAAAGATTTATTTCCTTCCTTGTGTCAGAAAACTTATTTGTCAATCATTAACCAAAAAAAATGAAACAAAATAATAAAACATTATGTAATAATAGACTTGAATAGTTAATCAGACCAGATGTGTCTGATGAAACATGCTCTTACTCTTATGAATGAATGTTTTCTGTTTGCCAGAAAGACATTCTACTGAAAGACATTCCAGTTTGGTTTGTTGGGTGTTTGTTTGTGGGTTTGTTTGTTTCTTTGTTTTGTAATCCCTTTGTACAGGAAAAAATACTGTGAACAGTGAAATTATATGGGGGAATATAATGTAAATAGTTACATAGCTTTTTTTCTTTGTTGCTACAGAAGTAAGCAATTTTAATTAATTGTTATATATAGACTAGTAAATAGCCAGTCCCCACTAGTAAATAGCATGTCCCCACACATTACTTATTCTGTGTGACAAAGTTCCCAAAAAACTTGTTAGGTTTAATGGTCTTTCTATGATGACACGTCAAGACCATCGTGTGAAAGCTGTTCTTCATTGCTTCACAACTATTAGAAGAAATAATACTTTTCTAACAATTTAACTTCTAGGCTAAGGACTGTGATGTTAATAATAGCTTTTATTTATTTATCTCATTTATTTATTTTTAGAAGCTCCCCACCAGAATACCAGTAAATATTTTGGTGCTGGTAGTACTGGAAGCAATAACGTAACGTAGACTAAGTTCAGTTATTTTTCAGCACTTGACTTTAAAGACTGCTGATACATTGCCTAGGCAGGCAGATAACATCTTGGAAACTGTTCTTCATGCCTGGTAAGTAACAGATTTGTATGTTGTAAGTATATCCATGTTGTAATGATCTTAGTCTTATGCTTCATTATGACATTCTTGGTGATGGAATTCGATGCATTTTAGATATTAATCTAACATGGTTAGAAAAGATCCCTCTGCAGTGAGATTTTGCATCTTCTATTTGTGCTGGCCTGCATGCCTGTCATATGAATGATTTCCAAAGCCCCTCTTATGTCACTTGCCAGTGTATGGATTTTGACGAGTATGGGAGGAATTCAGGAGGTACAAGAAACATGGCAGTATACTAACTCCACTGATGATTGTGCAGTGTTCTTAAAATTATATTAATGAGATTATTGTAGATTACCTTCCCTGTAGATTAGGGAAGCATCTGCAGGGCCGGGATAGCAGTTAGGCTATCCCTGTGAGATATGAATAAAGTGGACTTCCTACAGCTCAGATCAGTACAGAGGCTCTTCTGATCTTCAGGTGCCTATCAGATCATAGAGGTAGTATTTCATTTCCATTTCCAATAAAACTATAATTGTTACTGACGTACCTAATTCTTTCCGTCAATGGGTTTATCATAGGTAGGATCTAGCCACATGCCACAGGAGTATTGGTTCTACAAATATTTTGTTTCTAGGCTTAAACATTCATGGCAAAACATGTTTATGCCCTGCTGTCTTTATATGAACTTGAAAATATATTATCAAAGATGTGTTACAATTTCATGAAATACTCAGATGTGTCATTTCTACAGTTACACCACCCTCGTCCCTCCCTGCATTTCAACTGCACCAATTGGTGAAGTGATGGTGGGGAAAAAACATGTGCTGAGAAGACTTAAGTGCTCGTGGCCATTTGGTGGCTCCAGCTCTTATTCCGGATAGAGAGACTCTGGTTTGTGCTTATGGTAGCGCTTAACTGTATTAACAAGAGAAATTCAGCTGTAAGCACTCTTGAATATAATTTAATTTGAGACTTCTTGGCTTACCATGAAAACAAGTCCAATTCAGGAGTGATGGAATGGACCACCAGCCTCACCCCTCAGCTTGTGCTGTGCTACAAAGACGTACTAGGAAGCAAATACTGACAGTAGCGAATCCTTCTGGGACCTTGCATACCCCAGTGAGTCAGACACATCTGTGCTGTAGTGAAATGCGGAGGCATCAGGCAGTGGAAAATGCCCACTTTGATGTTCACTGATGTCCTTCATGTACCAATATCCACATAAATATTTCCCACGGTGGAGTGAGATATTAAGTCCTGTGGAGAAGAAGGGCAAGACATTGTGGGAAAATGTGTCATGTCACATACCTTGGCACATCTGAGGTAATACTTGTGCCTCAGATAACAGCAACTAGCACAGGGGAAGTAGGTTGAGCATGCAAGATATTCATTATTCCCTGAGGTCCTCAGACACTCCTGTGATTAGATATGCCCACTGTTGAATCAAGTAAGGATTAGAGAAAAGGTGTAGCTGGCACATCTACAGAAAAGAAGAAAAAAAAAATTAGCCTACTGTGTTCACAAGGAAATAAAAATAGCAAACTGAAACTCTTCCAAAAAAGACAGGTGTGTGGATAATTCTTGCCAAAGGAAGGTATAGCGCTGTTTGCATTGCTGCAGTTAAGCAAGACTAGACTTCACCTCCCAGAGCACAAATATTGAGATTTTTAATGAAAGCAGCTGCAGGATATCTAAGAACAAGGAGGTTATCTTTAGATCTGAATATATTGACACAGGCTCTGTTAACCTTGTAAGTCAGGAAGTAATGAAGTAATTTAAATGTTCTGGTTCTATACTCAGTAGCAGAGATTAGCAAGACAACTGCCTTAAAACGTTTGGTCCATGTCTAATTCCCTCTGTGTTTTGGTAGTTTGAGATAGGTGCAGATGCATAATAACTACCGAGAGTCAAAATGTCAAAATAATTTGGCAAGACTTGTGTCCTACATTCCTCCAAATCGAGCAGATCTGGAGGAATATTCGGTATTAGCCTCAGTAGAGACTAATTGTAACAAGCTGGGTGTTACAAGCTTGATAAGAAGCCTGGCTAATCAAGTATGGAAAAACTTCTTGTATCAAAACCTTTCAGGAAAGCAGACTCTAGTGCAAGCTGCAGATTTTACAAGGTGAATACTAAAGGAGATTGCATTTGTAAATGGTCACTTGTGATGAATATGTGCAGGCAGAACAAAACATTTTAATGTGTCTCTATCTACTATTTATTCGGAATTGGGAGGGGACTTGTCATCCCCTAAAAGCAGCTCCTACTAGAGACTGAGAAAGGTAAATAATTAGGCAAGAAGGACCAGGCAAGAAGGCTTAATTCAGCATAGTACATCCTATTTCATTATTTATTTATTTAATATGCATCCCTGTCTTACAGGAAATAGGTTGTGTCAATTAAATGAGCACTGAAATCACGCAGCACTATTCCTAAGCACTACTGAAGGCATGGCACAAGTGCTGTGCTACTTTGCTACAGTAAAGCTGCCTGGGACAATCGAAGAGTGTGACCTGCATTTCATCAAAATATGATGCATCCAAATTTTCTTAACTTCAACAAGTTAATACATGTTATATAGTTAAGAACTTGAACTGAGTTGGATGTTGAGATTTGAGGCTTTCAAATTCAACAAAACTACCACCTTTATGCTCTATTTGTCTGTGCCTTGTAAAGCTTTTGGACCGTTTCATCTACTATATGAATGGGCGTGAAAAAGTCAGAGATATAAAGCTGCTGCTCCTTTCAGGAGAATCAGTGCATGAATAGTGGAATAAGATCCAGAGAGACGTCACTGCTGAGGAAAACACTGCTGTACAAGGCAGAGCGTGAGTTGGAGGGTAAGCTGTGAAAAGATGGCTAGGAAAATTCAAAAGGAAAAAAATGATTCATCAGTTTTTTTCTTCATGGAATGACTTGCCTTTTTTTTGTATTTTAAAATGTCACAGTTCAGAAATTATTAAAAATTGTTACAAAGTTCTCTATCTGATAATGTAGCTATGTCATCATATTAAATTACTGTGCTGGCTTAGCAAGCTAAAAAGTATTTTTTGAAAGACTTGTGGTTTCAGGGAACCATAATTCACACTGACTGAAATACAGCTCAATTTCTTTTTGAACTGAGCCTTTCTCACAAGATTCCTGGCACTGCTTGGGTCCAGCTGGATCAGAAATAAATAAAAAAATAACCCAAACAAATAGCCTCTCTCTGAATTCAGTGTTTCTTCCCTGGCCACAGTGTCGATTAGGAAGTCAGAAAGGATGTGCATGTGTGTGGGTAGTTAGATGGATGTGAGATTACTCTGATTATTACCGTAGATTTAGCTGCCACCTTTGTGACAAGGTCTCTAAAAACCTATTTCCAACCTCTCCCACTTCATATATAATGCTAGGTGTATCACTGGTGTCTTACTCAATGAAATCTCCTTTATCTGCCTTCCTCTTTCATCCCACCTGGGTTCTTGCCAGGTCACATATCTTCGTAATAGCCCTGACATCCATTCTGAGAGACACAAACTTGAATCATCCTGTGACTCGTTTTTATCTTGATTGTTGCATGTTCTTTATGTCTGTATATGAGAAATACATTTATACAGTCCATGAAGCCTGGAGTTGCACAAATAGTCATGTTAGTTAGAGGTACTACTAGCATCCTATCCTTTCACTCATAGATGAGAATCAGGTACAATGAAATTGTCAGTTCATTGCTTTATTTTTTATAGGATCATAGAATCATAGAATGGCTTGAGATGGAAGAGGCCTAAAAGATATCTAGTTTCAACCCTCTGGCATGGAGTCAGTGTCTCCCATCATGCATATCAGCTGCACTGTGAAGCTTGTCACCTTCAAACTTGTTGAGGGTATGCTTGATCCCGCTGACAATTTAACTGATGAAGATATTAAAGAGCATTAGTTCCAGTACTGACTCCTGAGAGACATCACTCATTACTGGACGTTGAGCCATTGACCACCACTACCTGGGCATGATCTTGAAACTAGTACCTTATCCTGGAACAGTCCACCCATCAAATTCATGTATTTCCAATTTGGAGAGAAGGATGTTGTGAGAGACTGTGTCAAAGGTTTAACCGAAGTTCAGAGAGATGACATCTGTGGCTCTTCTCATGTCCACTGATGCAGTTAGTCCATCACAGAAAGCAGCTAGGTTGATCGGGCAGGACTTGCCCTTGGTGAAGAATGGTGATTGTCCCACATCACCTCCCTTTCTTCCATCTGACCTAGCATAGCTTCCAGGAAGGTCTGTTCCATTATCTTCCCCAGCACAGAGGTAAGTCTGACAGGTCAGTAGTAGCCTGGATTGTCCTTTCTATTCTTCTTAAAAATGGGTGTAACGTTGCCTTTTTGTCAATCACTGGGAACTCCATCTGACTGTCGTGACTTTTCAAATATTATTGAGAGTGGCTGGATGACTACATCATATGAATTCCTCAGGACTCTGGGGCCCTCTTTCTGTAAATGTAGAAAGAGATAAACCCTAGTGTTTACAGTCAGCTGCAGGTTTTGAATAGAGCTGGGGAGCTAGACCTGGATGCTGGGCTGTGAATGGAGCCATTCTTCTCTCACCCATTCCCTGCAGCAACAGGGACACAAAAGTACACAGGGTGAGCAGGAACTGTGGACTCATGCATAGCACTTCTAGGTTAAGCTGCTCTGCTTTTCTTGAGGCATCTCTTCTGGAAGACTTGGTTTGGCCATGAGTTAAGCACATGAGGAACACATGACCTTCTGAAAGCAGAGAACGTTTATTGTATAATGAACTCAGTTAGCAACACTGGAAAGTTGTCCTGAGAATAATTAGAGCCTCACTGTTCATTCTGTAATGGAACACAGTTTGAAAGTGGGAAAAGAATATGATAGAGAATTGTTACTTTTTTGAACTAAGTTTTCCAGGACCATTCCCATGTCCTTGGCGTGGGACATGCCACATTTAGCACAGTACAATGTGAAGATACTCGGTCGCTCTCACATACAGAGCCAAGGGAGGAATTTGCTGTTTTCCTACTAGTTCATTTTCTTCTGTGGGTAGACCTTCCACTCCCTTCAGTGAATGAGATGAGAAATTATGTTGTAGCATCATAATTTGAAAAGGTAAGGGTAAATATCGTGCTGTTTCTGTAATACTCTCTTACTCCTCCAATGTGCCTGTAAGAATCTGGATGTCATTTTCTGCCTGTCTACTTATTAGACAGGTTCTGCAAAGGAGAATGACTCTGATGCTGTAATAATATTGACTTGGAAAATTGGTCTGTAGAGCTTCCATATGAAATTCTAAAGCCTTCTTACAAACATTAATGAAAAGAATTTCACAACCTTCTGTCAGACAGGTAAATGTTACTGTCATCATTTGATGTCTGCAAGAACCAGAAGAGAGATTATGTGAGTTGCTCAAAGTGAAGTGACAGGGCTGAGTACAGTACCTGGCTCTCTGTGCCATGAGCAGATAAAATGTAGCAAATTCCCAATCCATCTAATTTTGCTAACAAAAAAAGATTAGTGCAAAGATGAGAAACATCAAAAGCAATGTAATCTGAGTGGTGACACAGAGAGCTAGTAGCTTTTTAGTAGGAATTGTGTGAGAATGTTTCAGAGAAGTCACAACAGATACAATGGATGATGTGTGCCCCTGTCTAAGCAGAGGCACTGAGACACTGGGCTTCTGTTTCTGCATCCTGTGTTTATCTTCTGGTGAAAGTTGGTGCTGCTCAGTGCAAGGGAGCACAACTCTGAATGCTGCTTGATCCCTACTGTTGTTGAAAGAGCTTTAAAAAGAAGCCTGTGTTCAGGGTTTGACTACTGACAAACTCAGTGAGACTGGCACCACCCTTGTTGGTATTTAGGCGAAAATATAGCAAAAGATGGTTGGTTCATCCATGCCTGAACTTCTTTGTAACAGAATTAAGCAGTGATTTCAGTCCCACGTGACAGCCACCATATTTTCTTGTTCTCACCTGGAAGGAAGTGGATGAAGTTCCTGCAGATGCTAGGCAACTTGTATCTCAGGTGATTAAAATGACAGCCTGTTCTATAAATCCTTAAGGATTAACAACACATATGTTCAAGCATTAAATCATAGCAAAAGAAAAAGAGGAGCTTGTTTTTGTCTTGGAGCATTATCGCAGCAGATAGTAGAGACATGGAATATATGTACATTAAATAAAGTTGGGAAAATATATATGAATAGAATAGAATAAAATATATATGAATAAAATTTCACTATTTTTACCTTCTTTTGTTAATCAGGCTATTGTATTGTTGTATATTTATACTAAAGAGTGCAAATACTTGGATTTTTATTTCAGAAATGGTTTGTGTTCTTGTCTGAGTTAATGCTTGAGAACTGTGTTATGGCAGCATATTGTACCAACATCAGCTATGCTCCTGCTAAATTTTAGATGATTACCTGTTCAAGCTGTTCCATTTAAAAATAACGAAAAAGCATTTCCCTTGAGTTGCAGTGCTGCAAATGGAAATCAGAGTTCACATTAGCTTTGAAACAATCTTGTCATAAGTTTCCTTTTATGATCTTGTCTTCATCTAATTCGCTGTATACCCCAAAGATTATTTTATTTTGAACTCTTAACAATTAACATACCATAGAAGAAATATACAGAAGAAATATTTGAGAGGGGTGGGATATTGTATTGGAACTGTTAAACTGAATTCAGCTGCTGACTTACAAGTGTCTTGTAAGTCAGTCTTGTAAAGAAGTGAACCATAGTGGGTGGATGCCAACATGTACTTCTCTATGTTCTCATCAGTGGTGTACGCGGATAAAACTCTTCAGTTGTAAGAATAGTAATTTCTTTTTAATTTAGCTGAACTTCTGGGGAGTTCAATTTCAGGCAAAACCTTGGTGCGGTGATTGATTTGCTGGTTTGGCTGTTTGGGGTGTTGAAGAATTCTTGTTCTCTCCGTTTTGAGTATCAGTACTGAAGTACTTTACCAAGATCCTTGCACTTTGACTATTTCCAACTGAGATTCAAAGCACTTCTAAATGATTGAGATTATATCTAGCCTGTGAGAGAAGTGTATTCACAGAACATCAACATCCTGTTTTATTGACTGTCCTAATTGTCCATCTCCCTGTTTTGACATTCAAAACATAGTGATTATTATTACAGACACAGTTTGCTTATAATGTATGGTGAAATAAGTCATTACAGTAAATTATATATTCTCACTGTACTTGGTCAGACATCACTGTACCAGATGGTTTTAGAGGGTTACTGTCCCATTTATGCCTGTGCTGTGCTGCTGTACTCTCCTTCTCAAGCAGCTTAGTTATTCCTGCTTGTGGAAACAACACTGTATCATCAAAATCTCTTTGTGAAACAGTTTACATATTAACATTTCTTATGGAAAGTATTGAAAATCTCTGAGAACTGTGAGGACATAATGAAGGTCGTAGATTGCTGAAACTCAATCTGATTCTGTGATATGAGATACAATATAGGTAAATAAACTTAGGTGGTGAAGAATTAAATCTTTTCTTTCTTTACTTCTAATGAGCATGTAGGTCCTTTTTTTTGTCCATAAACAACTTAGCATGACACATGTAGCTTTTGCTGGGCTTCCTTGGTGCGTAAGCATTTTTTTAATTATACAGATATTATTCCAATTAAATATTGCACATCCCTTCAATGATTACTTCTTCCAGGTGGGAGAATCATTAATGACAGCACTACTAGATGAATAAGTTTTAGTAATCAGGCTGTGGATGCTTTTGTTGAAGGCTTGGTCTTGTGAAGTGTGGTATACCTTGGATTGCCAAGGACTCCAGAGGCAACACAAGTACCTAAAATAATGCTTTGTAGTTTTTATACCTGGACTCTGCTTCCCTTAATAGAGTAATGGGCTTAGAGATAGGTGATATCACTGCAAGTCTCACACATACAGTGTGGTTAGAATCCAGGGACTGTGTTGACAGACAGTCCATTCCAATGTGACAGAAGCTTTGCTCCGCCATGTGTCTCACACTGAAACAAAAAAAACATCTTTTTCCATTTGCTTTTATTGGTTTAGCATCCATATGTCCACAGCCAAAGAAGTATTTCTCCCTAAAACCAGTTTGTTTGTGCCAGAATCTTGCATAAGTGGACTCTCTTTTTGAGGGCTCTGGTGTTTTGCCACTGTGATGCAACCAAATCATTACTTGAATGTGAGCTTTCATGGACTCATATTCATATACAACATATAAGTGCTCTGATGCAAACAATTTTACTGAGTAATTACCATTCTTTCTATAACCTTTCTGAACCAAAAACTGCTTAGGCCAATATTTGGAAAAAGCTATTTCCTGCTAATAATTTATCTTTCTGAGAATGTATTATTTATTTTTAATTTGTGAAATAGAGACAAACTGTCCTCTGAACAAACTTTTGAATGCCTTTCTGGGTTTCAAACCCATAAGAGTGCTCTGCTGCAATTACAGGAGTGGATATTCCTTTTTGTCTTCCTGTACATCAGCATGTTGACATTTCATCAGTGACATGCATTTTCCGTGTGACTTTATCTAATTACTAAAATCTGCCCGCATATGACTATTTCAGAGTTATCTTCTCTCAGAGCTGTTATCATGCCTTGAAATGCTAGAAACTGTAAAAAACTCGTAGCCAGATGTTTCCTAATGAACAGTGTGTGCTATGGCCAGTCACATGTGAACAGCATAAATGTGAACTTTGAAAACAATACATGTTTTGTGCTTGGGTTGCTCCATATTAGTGACTGTCCCCACCAAAAGCAGTTTTCTGGCAGAAGATAAGGGTACAGCAGCTGTTAGAGCACAAAACCCAGCCCTCTTTCTAGGGTGTTTTTTATATACGTGTTTTTGAACACCACCCAAAATTGCTCTGGGAAATCATGAAGTAACATGCAGAAAAGGATACACCAGGTATGGGATATCATAGAAATTGTGGTGCCCTGAGTTCTGTATGCCAGGTTTTAAGTTTGGGACTGAATGAAGTCACTTGTCTACTAGTCAGGCATATTTATCAGGACAGAAAGATACTTTTCTAGGTCTATGCTTTCTTGGCAGAGTAAAACTGATTTTTGGAGGGACTGCATATACTCAGGCACCATTTGATTAATTAAAAACATTTTTATTTATCATCTCAGCTGTCTGCTTCAGAAAAACCGAGACAACCAGGAGTGGCAATTTCCATCTAAGAAATACATTTGGTTAAACAGTTTGCATTTTTTTGCTTTTAGGTATGCATAAATATATTATTATTAAAGAAAAAGATCTTTAGAATCCATTTTGGCCATCATTATTTATGATTTTGGTTTTTATGGTTGCCTTAGCTTATGTATTTATCACAGCAGAATAACAGCATCAGCATAATACAGGGGATGCTTCACTGATGATCAGCATTTTTCTGTTAATCGCTGATTACTTTTTCTTATAGGAAAAAGGAGAAAGCATATGCAGCGTTGGTACTGTGATGTTCAAAAAAGTTACAAAATGCTGTCTCAAGGCATTCCCTTACATGTACCAGATATTATGTACTTCTTTGGGTTCTTCCTAGAATACAGAGGCTCTTGGATTCTTTTTTCTCGTTAGAAGTGAAAGACAATTATTTTTTGTCTTCCTTATTCTGGGCAGCATGTAATAAGGAAAACATTAGAAAAGCAATCATTATGCTTCCAAGCATATTAAATATGTGTATATTCGGATAAATATAATTCACTTTTGCATTTTATTACTTGCTTTCTAGTGCAAAGAAGGCAAAGAAACTCATGAAAATACAAGCCAGAGAAATAGCACATGAGAGCATGTTTGCATGCAGTAATTTAAATCCTAACTTCATTACACAGTGATAAAAAACATCTAGACAGCAATGTTTCCCTGCTTCATTACACTGTGCATAGAAAAATTTAGCTTTGTATTAGAGATCTTGTATTCACTGCCATCTGAATCTTTTGCTTCCCTCATTGTTCTGCTCATCTCTATTTAAAATACTGTTCTGATTCTGATCTCAGAGTACTATAAATCCCAAAATAAGTCTAACAACTTCAAAGAAGTTTCTTCTTTACACAGTTATAACCAAGATATGAATCTGGCCCATAGGCACATTCATTTTATAGCAAGTTAAAACACGTACTGTTCCCTAACTACTGGCAAATCCTTAAAGTTAACAGACATACACGTGCAGTTAGAATAGCAGCTACAGTGCTTTTTTTTTTTTTTTCATCCAGAGCTATTTTTGGTTCCTTTCCCTTTGACACACATTCCTGGTAACAGTTAAAAGCAGCTCTTTTAGTACAGAATTAATGCTATGCTGATAACTGAGCGCTTTATCAAGTACGTTTTCTGCTTGGATGCTATTTGTTTTATGTAGAGTAGAAATGTGAGGTCTAATTCCCATTTTACTTGCAGCGGTGTAAATCATCAGAGATGGGGTGCAAGATTCTGCATAGGAAAATGGTTCTGTGGATCCATTCATATTTGCTGCTTGACTACTCAAAGAATGTGGCGGAGAAACAGGGACTGCTCATACCTTTGTATGATGCTCAGAATCATCCCTGTCCCTTTTTTGTGTAAAATCTGCTTCTAGGATAAAGCATCACACAAAGCTGTTCATAGCTTTCCTCTCCTAAAAGACGGAGAGCTGATGCTGCAGCACAATGCAATGACAATTGTAGCAGAGAGCATTAATGGGGTTTGCCTTGACCTAGGTGGGGAAGGTAAGACCTACTGGCCAAGGTCTTCTGCCATTGTCTGTGTGGACCATCATGTCGGAGTTGTAGGACCTATTTTTGTGTTGACAAGGCTGTAGTCCTTGCGGGTTGACGTGGACTTGGTCTCTGTGCTTTGTCTATGGGCAAAGGTGAGAGGAAATCTGGATGACCCTTGTCTTTCACAAACTGCTGTGGTGGGCCTTCATCCCCAAGGTCTCAATTTATGTGAACTACCAACTGCCTCTAAGTCTAATTGATTTCCACTAGCAACACCAGAAAGATGTATTAATGATTTCTGGGGGTCAATTTTGGGATTCCTCTTCACACATGAGCTGCAGTAATGAGTAAAATTTCCTGGGATGCATACAGGTTAACTCTCCAGGTGTGAATTTCTAGGTGCCGGTAACAGAAGGTTCTTAGTGAAAAGTCCTGGGGATGTTGACTCATTTCCTCTTTTTTCCATTAGGGTCCAGATTTTCTGACTTTCAGTGTGCATAGCCAGGAATACTTATTTAACATTCCTGTGCCTGGGCAAAATGCCAGGAGGAAAAGAATTTGTTTTATCAGTGGGAGGGGTTGGCAGATGGTGGCACTGCTTTTGGGCATTTGCCAACGGTTGACAATATCATTTGTTTATTTTTCTTTAACTGTGCACTCTGCCTACACATGGGATTATGATAATAGGGGCAAATACTCATGAATAGTGATGAAGGAGATCAGCTTCTAAGATCCCCATTAGGATGGAAGGGTGTTAAACTTACAGCCTACAGTCATCTGCCTTGACTCCATGCAGCCTATTATTAACCCCATGCACACTGTTTTTTTTTTTTAAAGTATCAAACTCCTGCCCAGAAAGAGTTTCCCTTCAAGGGTAGTATGAAGTATTTAAGTTTATATCAATGGGATTTAAGCACATGCTTGTTTTCTGAAGTAGCACTTTACTAAGTTTCATTCTTTTCAATTAAGTTGCTGGACTGCTATCTATTCTTCAGAGAGAAAAATGCAGCCAGAAAGTCAGGATTTCCACTGAGATGATCTCCTTTATCCAGTCACTGGATTTCCAAGCAGGCTACAATTGCATTTGGAATTGGCAAAAAATAAGGGGAAAGGTTGCTATTTTCAGAATGTTTGGTGCAATAAACGTTGTAAGTATGGTCACCAGTGAATGAAAAAGACTTGATGTTATTCGAGTTGTGTTTTGCCAAACGTGTACTTCAATTAACAGTAAAGGTATAGTAAAGAATTTAATAAAGAGCTTGTTCATTTAATAAAAGCTAGACTAGTTATATAAGGTACAATATGCAAAGGAAAATCTCATGTGGTATGAGTAAAGGTCACACAGTTGGGCTTTTAAATCAGCAACTAGACATGACATCTAAATCATATACTTTAAGTAAAGAGAGACCAGTTATTTCTTCTTCTATGACACTGTTTGAAATTGTTCCAGTGCTTGCAGGCTTATGACACTCCAGGAAACCAGCACACATATAACAGCACTTCACAGCTCAGTACTGCCCAGATTATGGACTTGGGACAAAACAGCCTCACGTAGTGGTATAGGTTTGGGGAATGGTTGCTGGAAACTTGCCTGACCGAAATGGCCCTGGGGCTGCTGGCCAATAACCAGCTGAACATGAGCCAGCACTGTGCCCAGGTGGGAAAGAAGGCCAACAGCATCCTGGCTTATATCAGAAATAGTGTGACCAGCAGGACTAGGGAAGAGATCGTTCCTCTCTACTTGGATCTGGTAAGATGGCACTGAGAGTACTGTGTTCAGTTTTGGGCCCGTCACAAAGGATATTGAGTTGCTGGAATCCATTAAGACAATAGCAGTGAAGCTGGTAAAGGAACTAGTAAACAAGAGTTATGAGGAGTGGTTGATGGAGCTGGGACTGTTTAATCTGGAGAGAAGGAGGCTGAAGGGAGGCCACACATTCTCTACAACTACTTGAAAGGAAGTTGTAGCAAGGTGGTCTCTTTCTTTAGGTGACAAGTGATAGGAAATGAGATAACGGCTTCAAGTTGAACCAGGGAAGGATAGATCAGACAGTAGGAAATCATTCACATAGAGAGTGGTCAAGCATTGGAATGAGCTGCCTGAGGGAGTGGTTATATTTAAAGAAATGTGTGGATAGGGCACTAAGAGACAAGGTTTAGTGGTGGACTTGTTAGTATTAGATGATGGTATGACTTGATGTTCTTAAAGGTCTTTTCCAATCTAAGTTGTTCTATGATTCTTACATGGTGCAGCAGTTTCCTGGGGAAAAAAAAACATAACAAAACAAAGGTTGCTATTAGTGTTCATTAAAATGTCATCAATGCTTTCATCAGAAATACAGGTCCATAAGTTTGCCATTTGTATGTCCTTTTTCCAGGATGCTTTCTTGTGTAAAGTTGATTATTAGAAAAATTTGCTGAGGATAAGCTTCACCCTAGCTCTGAATGTGCAGAGACTCTTTTGTTTTTCTTTTGTATGTGACAGCCAGTGCTTCAATCTCAGAAACTTTAGATGTGTTTCTTTTGAGCACGTACTCAGATCATAATTCCCATAATAATCTAGCCGACCCGTATAGTACTGTATGAAGCTAGCAGTGTCTTGTGCAGCTAAACTTTGTGTTCCCTTTGTGGTGGTCAGTATTCTAGATTTAAGAGTCAAGTATTCTGGTTAGATTACACCTGTTGTTACAAATTCTGCTCAAGTAAATCATATGATGCTCCATCATACAGTCAGGTGATGGCTGTTTTGCATCACTGGAGATGTTATACAACCACAGCACCCAGTCCAGCTCTAAGAGAGCAGAGTACTTGTTCTAGAGCTCTAAAGAGGCAATTGGCCATTGGAAAGACAAACAACTTAGTTAGATGACTTCAAACTAAACATCTTGAGTCAATTCAACAACTGAAAATACTCTTTATTCCAGAAAAAGATTCTTATATATAATTTTCCTGTGGAAAACCACAGCTTTATGGGAACTGCATTTACTTTTGGAAAGTCACTGCAGTGAGTTATCGTTGATCACTCCTAATCATTTAAACCTTGTTGCTAAGTGTGGTATTATTATTTACTCTGACATACAAACAATACAGTGCTGTGTCCTTTACTCTCTTTTTTCCTGTGCTGTTCTCCTTTCCCTTTCTATACGTCCATTAGTTTGCACTGGCCCTAAAATGTTGACTAGACAAACAGATTATCTAACCTCACCCAGCCAGCCATTTTTCAGCTAATTGCCTTGTGTGGTCCCAACCCCCAAGCAATTTTCATGTAAACATGTTTCAGGAAATATGTTTCATTGTGGATAACTCCCTTGCCACTCTCAAGTTCAGACAGGTGTTTTCTTTGTTTTTGCAAAGATTCTATTCTCTGTCATTAGTCTTTGTAAGCCATTATTTTTGTTTTAACTGCTTTGATCTACTCACTAACTTCAAACTGGCCTTTCTAAGCAAAAGTTTGACTCCTGTATGTTTTCATTGATTGATTTTCATGTTATAATAATGTCTGTAAACGCAGCTTAGTTTCATTCAGTTTTTCATCTGTGCTCAAATAAATGACATTTCTGCCACAAAGCAGAACGAAGCAAAGCAAAAAAAAAAGTGAAGTAAAACGCATGCCCTGAAATTTTCATTCTTACTCTTACCTCCAACTTTTACCTTTCCAACCTTTCATTTCCAGCTGTGGCTAATCTTGGCTCAACTTTGAAATAGTATTTGTTTATGGTATCTATGCATATAAACATTCTTCAATATTCTCCAGCAGATGCAGTTGGTCATGATCCTGATTTTTTTGTAAGTAGTTGAAAGACTTCCAAAATCCTAGAGGAGAGGCAGGGCCTCTTGGTATATACATCTTATGAAGAAGAGTAAGCAAATATGCTGTCTAAAAATGACTAAAACATCACAGCAGTGCTCATAGCAGTACAGTGCAGTAGTGTGTTGTGGTTACCAGTGAACTCTTCTCTCCTTACATACTGAAAACTAAGGTGACATGTTAGACCACTTCTAAATTGACTGGATTTAATTGTTTCTTAAGGTATATTGTCTTCGGAGAATTCCCTATCATAACTGGTATTAGTAACACTTTTATCAGTCACCAGAGAGAAATCCATTACATCCTTCACAGATATTCTGTTGGTTTCAGACAGAAAAACAGCACAGATGCTGTAAGTTTCCAGGACTCAGCTGTCAAATAGTGTGTGTAGAAATCTATGATTTAGAATTTCCTCTCTAATTTCCCAACAGAGAGCCTAAATGCAGAATGTGGGTTAGGGAACCCGCATTCTCCCTGGGGAGATGAAAAAAACATGCCCAGAAGCTAGAAAAGAATCTCTTCTCATCATACTTCCAGCCTACTTCCAAACCAGCTGAGATTTCCATACTGTGAAACTTGGATTCAGTTAAAAATGATTTTGTGCTACTCTGACCCTGATTTTACTTCCAAGCTGAAGGGTTTTGTCCACCTCAGGGAATAATACAAAATAGATTCAGGATGATTGTGGAAGAGTATTTGTGCAACATGTTGCGCAAATACAAGAGTATTTGTGTAACCATGTTGCCTTCATAGTTAGAGATTGTTGGTTTAATCAGCAAAACATTTGCAGCCTTCATTGGAGTTTCTGCCTTTTAGAGCAAAGATAAATAAATGAAAGAAAAATCTATTTCTGAGGAACAGAAGTTGCATATACGTGATCGAGCTTGACAGTAAGATAGTGCTGACCTGACATCGCTGTCAGGGCCTGATGGACTAAAGCTTTAATTCCCCAGATCACAAGGCAGAGCAGTGCATATATTTCCATCACTGTCTTCATCTTCATTCATATGTAGATGCATTTACCTTGTCTTCTATTTCTATCTCAGTGCTTTATAGAGAATGTTGGAGTATGCTCTTACGTCCTTGCTATGGAGTGTAGAGAGGCATTTTCCAAGTAAGCATAATAACTGCCTTCTCAAGGCATAATACAGTGTCCTGCCAGCACTGTCAGTATAGGGGGAGTAGCTGTAGTGTTCCCACTGCTGTGAGTGATGGTTGACAAATAAGGGTATGCACTTTTACTTGTCTGTGTCTTCTACCTACATCACACAAATGAACCATTTGCTGCAACTTCTCTTTGTTAGTAAACTTAGGGAAAATACTGACATAAATTCATTCATGGTTAGGATTTACATTAATTCTCTTTCCTAAACTTCTGAACCAATTAGGATTTAGCTAACTGTTTACTTTCTCCTCAACGTGCAGATCTGGAGGCAGAGTAGAAACAGACCTGGTTCAGTGTAATCTGTAATATTACTTCCTTCCGTTTTCTCTCTTTTCCCGTGAAAACTAGTTCCCCAGGGCCCACAAATCTGGGACAAATTGGCTGATGATATTTTTCAATTGTTTGTTGATGGAAAAGGGTGTAAACTGATCCATGTAACTGGAAAAGTTTCAAAATATCTCTCCTATGACATACAAAGCCATGCTTTGTCTTCACAGAATTAGATTGTTCTCATAAAGACTTAACAATACAGAGAAATGTTAAAAAATGTGTGTTTTATTAATATCATAGTGTAGTAATGTAAGGCCATAGCAGCTGAGAATTGCTTGAATTTACTCCAGATGTTGCTTAAAAAGCCCTGATTTTTGGCAGATGTTTGAAAATAAAATATAGAGCATGACGACAAAGGACTTTTGTAAATGTAACTCTATGTTACAAACTTTTTATCAAGGTGCTAAGGCTCATTGAAGTTATTTGGTGCAATAGAGGAGAGTTTGTGCCTTTACTAAGGGAAGAGAGCTCATCTGTAATACCAGCTGCCAGAAAATGCCACATGGGCGAGAGACCACAGCAATCTGGAAAATCATTCTGATCAGACACTGTACTTCAAGAAGGAAATAAATTGCATTGTATACAGGGCTGTAAGTAACTGACCTTCGTGACCTTCACTACCAACTGATCTCTAATTTAAATGAACTGTGCTGCACATGTCACTGTTGAAATACTATTTTGATAAAAACAGAGCAAAAGAAGATGGTTTAGATTTAAGTTTGAAACAGGAGAGTTACATAGTTTTCTAGAAATCCAGAACTCTTTTTTTATTCCTTTTGCTCTTTTTTTTTTTTTAACTGCATGAAACCTGTATGGCACCTTGCACCTGGCCCTCCTGGTGTTAACACTATTATCATCATATTCCAAGTTTAAAATCTTCGCTTGTGGTTCTGACAAAAAACTGCTATTCATGCAGTACCTGTTAGTCCCTATTAAGATTTACAACAACTGAATTTAAAATAGGATTTTCTCTGTAGCAAGGAAAACCATTCACAAATCACATTTTAGTTTTCTTTCTCAATTATTACTTTAAAATTCTCATTTATGGAGCTGTTGGCAGGAGACAAAGTCTCAAGTGCACAACAGCAAGGCAAATTTTGCTGCTTGAGAAGTTCAAGGTTAAGTTCTGCACAGTGATGACCTTCCCCACAAATCTCATTCTCATGTTTTGCATTTTCAGACTCTTCTCACTGTGTGGTCAATGGAGCTGAAAGACATGTTCTAGGTGAATGCGTCCTTACATCTAAATGTGTGTTTGAGTTTATATTCAACTACCGGCTGTACAAGTCTAATGTATACCTTGTGCTGAATCAGCCTCTTTCCTCCTCACCAGATGTCCTGCACCCTTCTCCTGGAGATATTTTCTCTGCTTCCCAGTTGCCACATAGCCCAAGTGTTTATGCCTGGGTTATTCCTGCACACAAAATAAATATGGCTTCAGTTACAGCAGAGAGGCATTTGAGTGTCCTAATTTAAACCATCCTCACTATGTTTGTCAGAGGAGGTGGCCACTCTTCTGACAATTCCTCTTCCTCAGTTTCCTGTAGAAAGGAAGGGCTGTGCTTGGGTGAGGCAAGCTGGAGCCTGAAGCTTTCTGTCTGCTGACGGAATCGGTAAGAAGTCAGATGCAATGTGAATTTCAGCAAGGTCCCTCACAAACAAAGTTAGATCAGTTACATCGTGATTCAGAAACGTGTTTAAGTATGTCCTCTGCTTTGGACACTTGTCTGATTCAAGTTTAATTCTGAAACCTACCTGTGCTTAAAGCCAGGCGTAATCTTGCATGACTGAAGCAGGGGCATGGCTGTTTGTCTTGGTTTCAGGTGGGAGAGTTAATTTTCTTCCTTGAGGTTGGTATGGATTTAGGATGAGAATAATGTTGATATCACACCGATGTTTTCGCTGTTACAGAACAGTGCTGCACAGATCCAAGGATGTTTCAGTTTCTCTTGCTGCCCTGCCAAGAGAGGAGCTGGGAGTGCACATGAAGCTGAGAGGAAGAGAGCCAGGACAGCTGACCCAAACTGAGCAAAGGGAGATCCCATACCTTATAATGTCATTGAACAGTAAAACAGGGGTAGTTGGCCATGAGGTTGCCGCTGATTGGGGACTGACTGGGCATCAGTTGGCAGTGAGCAGGTAAGCAATTGCACTGTGCATCATTTGTTTTGTATACTCTTCTTGTCTTTTTCTTCCCTATTTTTTCTTATTAAACTGTCCTTATCTCAACCCACAAGTTCTTACACTTTTATCTTTCTGATACTCTCCCCCCATCCTACTAGAAGGGAGAAGAGAGCAAAAATTTATGTGGTTCTGAGCTGCATGCTGGGTTAAACCACAGCAGCCCTTTTCGCACTGAGTGTGAGGCGTGAAAGATTGAGATTGTTTATCAGAGTTGTTTTGGGATTCCACTCTCAACAAGTAGAGAATTCTTAAAAAAAATAAAAAAATAAAAAAATAGATTATTTAAAAAAGGTATGCCTTGATTCTGGCAGTGTCAGTGTGCACTGTGCTGGAGTCTGGCCTGTACCTATCAAACATTATTTAACAATATTCAGCACCTCCAAAAGGAAGAAAACACCCGTGGATCTGACCCAACCTCTGCAACAGGTCCTGCTGCTGAACCAGCTCATGTTGACATCAGACATTTCTTCTATATTCAAGAAGAAACAAGGGAACTAGAAGACAATTTGTTTAGGAAGACTAGGAACTTCTACTTAGAAGGGGAAGGAAGAAAAGTGGACATGCAGGCTGTGCTGAAGAAAGGCCATTCCTCCAATGGGAGGAAGAAGCAGTAAGTGTGGCAGTAAATGTGGTAGTATATCCCTATCTCTGCGTGAGCTGAAACATATGCAAAGCATATGTTTCAGCAGTCATCCAGGTGAGCACATTGTTACCTGGCTGCTCTGATGCTTGGATAATGGGGCTAATAGCCTGGAATTAGAGGGCATGGAAGTGAGAGATCTGGAATCCCTCTCTAGGGAGATTAGCATTGACAAAACAATTAGAAAAACAGGAACAGCCCCTCAGACTCTTGAGGCAACTCTTGTTATCCATAAAAAAAGATTTCCCTACAAGGAAGATATTCTATGTCAACCAGATGACCGTGGAGGAAGATATCCAGTACCTGAGGGAATCAGCCACTCTGAAGGTGATGTATGATGACCTGGGCAGTGAGCATTTATCACACGATCCAGATAGTGTTAAGAGCATTTGATGCATGTGGAATAAATTTGCATACAGGACAGTGTAGTCCTATGCCATCACACTGTCTTTAATGACCTTGAAAAAGAGAGAGGAACTGACAGCACATGAATTTTCTAGCCAACTCCATCAGTATGAAGGAAGTCTCTCTTCCTCCTTATGGGCTTGCATCTCAACTGCTGAGAAACTGTTTCAGTAACTCAAACAGAAAGAATGCCTTTTCTCCCATCTGTACAGAGCAGAATCTCAGCTACTAGGAGTAAACATTCTTCTTCTCAAGAGACCAGATGATGTGAACACTGGCTCATTACTGCTATTGATTTGTGAATGTCTTTGGGCAAATCAGTGTTTATGACTTTCTTTACTCTCTGAGATTCTTTTAGCCAACTGTGAATTTCTTGAACTCCTTGGATGAAAGTCTATGTAAGAACAAAATGAAATACTGTATTGTGACATAATTCAGTGAGAGGAAAATATTTCTTCTGCTTAACTTTTTGTGATATGCTCAATATTACATCTTTTTGAAATTTGAATTTTATTAAAGTCAGTGAGATCTCAAAGTACCTTTTGCAATTCTGTCTTTGAAATATCTTTTAGTAACAGAAATAACATTCCACTTCTGATATAAAAGGATTGGTTTCAAACCCTGTTTAAGTGAATTCTGTGATGTACCATGTCAGACGGTCAGGTGATGGCTGTTTTTCATCACTGAACATGCTGTATAACCACACTGCTGCTCATGATTGTAACACCATGATACAAGGGATGAAAAAGAGTCTTCTTTCTCTTGATCTAAAACACATGACATTGTGTGAAAAAGAGGTTCATCTCAATTTCTTGCATGACACTTTTGAACCTGTTTCCATGCATTTATTGGCAGCATTGATTTTGAACTCTGCTTGTACTGCCAAAGCATTTTGAGACAATAACATTGAGTGAAAATGTTAACTTTTCACTTGAACTTAGATCACATTCTATTTTACATCAAATGACAGGGTTAAACTTCATAGGGTTACTGAGCTCAGTATGGCAAAATGACATTTGAGATAAAACTGAATACAGATAAAATCATGAGAAGTATCTCACAGAATCACAGAATCACAGAATCACCCGGGTTGGAAGGGACCCCAAGGATCATGTAGTTCCAACCCCCCTGCCTAGCAGGGCCACCAAACATACATATTCAGATCAGGTTGCCCAGGACCCCGTCCAACCTGGCCTTAAACACGTCCAAGGACGGGGCATCCACAACCTCCCTGGGCAGGGAGATGCCCTCCTGGGCATCTCATTTGTATTGTCTGTTTTATGAAAGAGCAACTTCTTTTGATTTTTCTCTTTTCTTCTTCTGTGGAATAATATTTTTCACACATTTCCAGAAACGTGGAATGTAATCAAAATGGCCATCTTGTTCGCTATCTATACATGTGTCTTACAGATATGAGTGGGGTCTACCTGGGGAATAATTTTGGCATTATCACATTCCTGAACAAGAGTGGCTACTGGGAGACACAGAAGTGTCAGATGCCAAGGAGTGAGCATTGAATGCCAACAGCCTCAGCATCATACTGTGTATTACCATGTATTATAACTTGCCTCTGCAGTGCACATGTTTTTGTTTACCCCCTTAGCCTTTTTCCTCTTCAACATGTGCCTATCAGCCTCTTTGTACCTTGAGTTCCTCCGTCCCAATCTCTCTTCCTGATAGTCAGACCACGCTACTGCAGCTTTGGCCACCTAAACCTTCCACTTCTCTCCTGAAACAAGTGAATGCTGGAAGGCCATTATCATCTCCAGTGTATTGTTAACGAAAATAAAACAATCCTGACGCCTTCTTTGGACATCTCTGCCTGCAGGAAAACATGATTCCTATGTCACAAGGCTGGTCAGGTGCCTGAAGTTTGGTAGTTATCTAAGTACGGTTAGAAGACAAACTCCTTGAGGCGCAGCCTGACACTAGGCTATCATTTATATTAGCCTGAATGTGCCGTCAGCACAAAGCTCATAGCAGCAGGCATAATACTAACCCACAGAAAATAAGAACTGCTATGTTGTTAAACTCTTTCCAAGGTGCAGGTTTCAATAGTGAAGTGTGTATGGAATTCTGTGTCATATTGAAGGAAGAGGAATAAGTCATGTTAAAGAGTTATTAACGCATATAGAGAAAATTATTTAAAAATTAAAATAACTTTCCCCAGGTCCTCAAAGTTGGGTACAGACAAAATATATATTGTCTCACCAGGTTCACTGGAACATTTTGGCTGGATCACGTTCTTTCTTTTTCTTTCTTACAAGTGTGTAAATAACCAGTTATCTGAACAATCGAAAAAGATGAATCCTTTTGAAGACTTCTGGATATGCTTACTGCATCCAGTCTGCACAAGAACTGGCTGGTTAGAAATGCTGTCACTTGTATAAACCTCCTTAAAAAGGTCTGCCAAGTCACCGCAGAGGCCATAAAGAAGACTGGGGTGATTATTGCCATCTCCTGTTTCATGCAAACTCTGTAGCACAGTTAAAACTGCAAAAGCCATACATCACTTTCAGAATGAAGCAGCAACATAAAAAAAAAAAAAAAAAACTCAACAGATTTGGGAGCTCTTAATAACAGCTCTTTCCCAGGTATCAGAGAATTAAAGAGTTAAAAAGACAGAATAAATAAATGTGAATTCCATAAAGATATTAACCAAGAATAGCTAAAGATGGATGTTTCCCAAAAGGTTCAGAGGGTTCTTTTAGTTCGGATGATACCTCTTAATAACTTGGCTATTTATCTACAGCTATCTTTTGAAGTGCAGAATGTTTTATATAATGCTATTTGTATCGAAATCAGTGAGAGATGATTCACTAATTTTCTTTACAAAAACTTTTGTGCACCAATACTATGCCTGACTACGACATTTGTAAAAGCGACGTACACAGAAAATGTCAGTCAACACTCAGAACCCTGACTGAATTGTGACAGATTTTGACAAGAAGGAAAACCAACACATAGGATCAGAGGTTACCAACAAACATGGATTATTTTTTTAAACAAGACCCAATAACGATCATCGGTCTTTTGAAACAGTAGTTGCTTAATATTTTGAAAAGGCTCTATGTTACCAGAAGCCAGAGAAGTAGCCATAAAGTGCACATATGACATCTCAAAATTATCTGTATAAGCAAAAAAACCACTTATGTTTTAGAAGAGATGGAAAAAGGAATGTAGTGAGGCAGCAAATGCTTTTTCTGTGTAGTAGAAGAATCATTTGAGGCCTCATTTTATTTCTCTTGCATTGAACAGTTAAATATTTCAAAAAGAGGTCATTCAAAGGTTCCAGTATCCCAAAGACCTCACTCGTTTTCTTATTGGTAAAACTTCTGAAACATTTTAAAAGGTTTAAAAAAAATTATTCTCAGGATGACAAAAAAGGAATAAAATCTCATAATTCTCCTGCCATAAAAAAAAGCCCAAACAGATAAATACGTAAATGAAATGCAAAATCCCAGTAGTTCTATGAAGGCATTTATGTTTTCTTTTTATGGCCTAGTTCAATTCTCTCGCACTATTGGAGCTAGATATTGTAAATGGCATCCATGAGAAAAACATCAGAGAGAGCTGAGAATGCACTACCTGTTTTTTATTTCTGGGATGTTTCCTTTCGAAATGAAATAAATACTAAAAGTAAAACGCCCACTTGAGCCTTACCACTTTTGTAAGCTTTCCTAAATGAAGTGCTAAGGATTGTTTACACAAGCTGTGCCAGCTGCTTAATGGTTAAATACTTTACCTTTCTTCACACTGAAGCAGCAGGGAAGGTGGCATGTAGGGGAGGAACATGCAATTATGAGCAACCTAATTGATCATCCGAAGACCATCTGGAAAATCTGCCTGCTGATGGACAAACTGCTGGTGAAGTGTGTTTAACACTTAACATCCAACACTGTGCTCACGCAATTGACAGACTTAGGGGAAAACTATCTGGCACCAGCTTGGCCTTCCCCACTGCTTAAGCACATGAACCTACGTTTTCAGAATTTGTTCTTTACCTGAAGTAAGCTAAGTGTACTGATCAGCTATATTTTGCAATAAATTACCCAGATTAGCCAATTAAGTATTTCTTACTTATATTGACTATTCTTACTGCTTTTTATGGAGGTGAATTTTCTTCAATCGTATGTTAATTATATTGTTGAGATTTATAGTGTTGTTACAGTTGTATTTTCAACTAAGAGAAGCTCATCTTCAGATTTTTAATACAAGCAGCTACTCAATTGCTTATCAGGAAATGGAAATATTTTTTCATGTATATCATTTTTTCCCTTAAATGAATCATCTCAGCTTAGCCCACAACATTAAGGTTTTCTTCCACAAAGTACTTAAACACAAGTGTAAATTTAAACATATGACTAGTGGTACAGTTTCAGAGGATGGCCTGTGCTCCTACATTTATAAATGTTGAAAGACCTTGTTAAATCAGCAGCTTCAGCAAAATTGGCAAAGCTACATTTCTTTGGATCACGTTTAGTTGTTTTTAATTTTTTTTCTTAGACCATAGGTCTTAAAAACAGGAAAACCAGTGGGAAAAATCCATGATTCAACTGGTGTTTAAAAAAGGACATAGTGATTATAGCCAAATATAGAGTCCTGTGAAACCATGCCTGTTAGTAGATTATTATTCCCAAAGACAGAAGAATATTTGCACCTCACCAATGTCACGTCATCCATTTTTAAACATATTTTTTTCAAACATACATTCAGCCTTACCTACAGACTGCATTACCAAGCATACACGAGTGCAGTAAATACCCAGCCACCCAGCACTGATCACAATAAAGCTAGAGCTTTATTGAAAAATAGTAAGGTACAGCTACATGAAAGAATTTTCCAATACAGTAACACTGAATGAAAAGAGTCATGAAGCCTTTGGGATATATATTTTATTTTTCCATTGCATTTGGGTCCTTTCAGAACATAAACAAAGGGTTCACAGTGCTGTTAGCCTGTCTTCTGCTTCTTCAGGCAAAAAGATTTCTGTTTGCTTTAACGTGACGTATACGTATTCATTGTTTTCATTAAGAAGAGGTTTGTGTTTTGACACAAACACTGCAGAGGAATCTGCAAGGGATCAAAAGGAGGGAGGCTTCATACTACTGTAGGCAGGATATGAAGCATTTCATTCACTTTAGTGTTTACTTGACTGTTCTAGGCCAAATTCTGACCATGCTGATGGTCAGTGGATGGAAAAGTTGCCACAATACACCTTGGAAATTGTCCAGGATGCCTGTGTGGGGGTACACCCTTTCCATTCCTGATATTAAAATACTGTGGCATCATTTTCAGTCATGGCTAAAATTACCTTTGATGTGGTTTTGGACCTGCAGGTGCTCAGCTTTGAAAATTGTCTGCTCCTCCCATGTGCAGCTACACAAGATCTTAGAGGAAGCCCAGTTTCTTCCTCCCTTCGTGCCTTCCTTTCTTTCCTTCCTCCCTTCCTTCCTTCCCAATGTCAGCAAAACCTTTTTAGGTCTTCCTTGAAACAGACAGAAAGTTTCCAAATCGAGCTGCAAACAAAAGAGATGTACTTCACGATCACTGGAAGGACTTAAGTGTTCTAATTTTGACAGTGTTTGCAAAGAACTTTGCATGTGAATCAGTGGATGAGCAACTCATCCACTTCCAAACTGCATGCATTTGCCCTCTGATGATCTGTCCCTATGACTACTGAGTAGGAGGCTAGGCTGACACTAGGCTGACTCAAGGAGACAATCAATCCTTCTCTTGGGCACATTTTAAATACTGATGCTCAGATGCCTAGGAAGGACTTGATATAAAAACAAGCATCTTCCAGTGGCCTGGCCAGGGTTCTCTGTGTTTTGAGAAAACACAAGTTAATTTGCTGCGTATAGAAAAGCATAAGAGCTTTTCTATGGTTAACCCTAATCCAAGGGCCATTGCTGCTGAGTTGCTTAGCATATTGTACCTTTTGTGCCTTCCTATGTTGGAGTTTCTGGCCTCTAAGTCCTCCTATGATCATGAAAATCCACTTTAAAACTTAAGAAGAAATGCCAAAAACATATAAAGTTATAAACTAAACCTAAACCACAATAAAAAAGTAGGCCCCAAAATGAATAAGTTGCAAATACAGTTCTCTGTATGTGTGGGAGGGATAGATAATTAAGGGCTGTGTTATGATTTTGAACTCATGCTGGATACTTGTGGTACATTTTCTCTTTCAAAGAGTATGTGAGAGGTGCCAGCCTTCCAATAAAACACTAAATATTTAAAAACAACAACACCCCTCATCTGGCGGCCGTATTTCAAAGAACAAGCATCAATCCATTGTCTGGCTTCTGCCGTCATCTTGTACATGGAGAAAGCCAAAGACTCCAAATAATTTTGTGGCCTCGGGCATCAACAATAAACAATGTATATTTGATGTGTTGGCCTAATTTCTGTCCATTGAATCTGCCATTTTAAATCTGTTTGCATGCTATTTTTATTTATTTTTTACATTCAAGGTCTTTGTACGCCCTGTGATCTTTGCACGTTTCTCAAGTCTTACAATTTCATATTTAGGATGATATTTTGAGGAACAGATAACCAAAATCCGCTTTTACACTAAAAGACCAGATCATTGTAGAAATGGCTTTTGCAGAATTCTGCACTTTCAACCGAGTGAACATGGCTATTGCTACACTTTTTAATTACATTAGCAAATGTTTGGTCCTGAAAGCAGGGGAAAGGAGATATAATTACACTGACAGTGGAGAGAGAGAATATGTATTGATTACAGTTTCTAAAGTTCTTTTGCTAGATTTCTGCTATGAAAATTGTTGTCCTGAAGGGAAGCTGTAAACCTATTTTTGAAGATCAGTAGGTTTTAAGAAGGGCTGTTATACTTCAGGTAATTGCTTTACACTTTCTTATATGATATATAAGCTCTTCTAATACTTGTGGTACCAACATTTGCTTGTGACTTCTATTGCACTCAGAGTAGCCATTGATTCAGATGACAGATCTGCTCCTTGGTCTCTGCAAAGCTGTATTTTAAGAAGACTAAATTACTCCTTTATCCTCTCCATTTCTCTGACTCCTCTTCCTGGGGCTTCACTTTGCAACTCAACACTTTGCAACCAAAGAACCAACTCTTCTCAGAAGAAAGAGTAATATGCAGTCTAAGGCAACATTAAGTATAATGTAGTAATTTATTAATGGAAAAAAGGTTGTGATTAATGTGCAGGGAATATTTCAGTGCTGAACCTTGGTAAAGGTATGACAGGTTTGGAATTCTCAGCAGCGACAATTAAAAAGCTTTAATACACAAAGCAAACTGTTGAATGTGATTACGTATTTAATTTACAAGCTGTAGCAAGTGGCACAGAGTTAAGGCTTTATCCTCGGATCATGGACATACATGTACACAAGGGTAGCTGGCCACATAAGCGTTCACGTCATGAAATCTAAAATGCTTAGAAGGAAATAGGTGAGCCGCTACAGTAGGAAATGCCACTAGGGCTACACTGAGGAGATGAAATCTACAGCTAGAAGGAAGCTAAGTGGCAGAGGGGTGGGCTAAAATCAGATACCTCACAGATGGGGAGAGGCTGCAGATCAACCAGCTGGTGGATGCAAATTCTGGCCTTTCCACCCAAGTGGTTTCAGCAGACCTATCCTCAACATACTCACTAAATCAGCATCCCCACAAACCACAGGGAAGAGAACAAAGCCAGCATGTGAACCCAGAAAACGCCTCACCATGGAGACAGTCACTGCTCTGCAGAGCTTGATCAAGACCGGACTGAGGCCTTGGGCACATATTCTGAGGCAGCTGTGGTCATAGCAAACCAGCTGTAGTTTACCACATTATTGTTTTCCCTCCTATCTGCTCATTCCAGTGGACCCTCTGCCACTGATGACTGCCCCAGCTGGGAAACACGTGGAGTTGCTCAAACTCCCCAGCTGCTCCAACCATGGAGCTTTGTTTGGACAGTTAACATACAGATACTCTTATATCCCCTAATACGAAAACATTTAAGCATGTTCCTCCCACTGAATTTAACAGAATTACTCCCATGTCTAAATTTAAAGCACTTCAGGATGACTCTTAGTAGTTTTCCAAGTGCTGCATGAGCTGCCTGTGACAGGGCAAGGCTTTGAACCTCTTTCTTTTGAAATTGAGCTAGGCTGTCTTAACCACAAGACCACAGGTATTTTGTGAGTCTGCTCATTAATGTTTGAAATATATTTTAAAATCTGATTATTTGCAAATGCTATAGAAGAAACTATAATAGTAGCTTGTTTTCTTTCCAGAGTAACTCTTTCTGAAGTTAATAGGGTCTTCCATTCCTGATCAGGTGGATTTTTCTCAGCTTCATTAAACAGTTGTGATGCTGCTACTGATTCAACTTGAAACATTTAAATACATGAAAATTAATGGAAAAAAAAAAAACCAACCAACCAAAAGAAAGTTTGCTTCACTTATTATTTTTAGAGCTGAGCAAATATTTAAATAACGTATTTATTTCCTGTTACTTTTTTCCCCTTCTACATATACCTCTATCTGCAAGGAAAGATATAGAGGAAAGTGTCAATGCACCTTTCTTGTATTTCTGAATCTGCAGATAAATTTAGGCTATAAAGAAAAATGGCTAAATTAAAACACGTGTATCTAACATTCTTTAAAAAGAAGCAGCAAGAGGTAGACTGTAAAAGAGAAAGAGAGCAATGCATCCTGTCTCCTTGTGAAGTACTCTTCAGAAAGTTCTGCATAGGCACAGGGACCCAGCTTCAGGCTGGCTTCAAACCCATGTGGTGTTTCCTTCTACCTGGGGGCCTTCATCAGTGAGCGAGGAGTTAGATTGATTTAGGTTAAATGTGGGCTTCTTGAATCTGGGTTTGAGTATGAGTCCACATCTGCGTGCTTTTGACACATGATGACTGGGCAAACAGCTGTAAAAGATGGAGCAGGCACTGCTCCTGCTAAATCTTTAAACTGCTTTCCCTGTTTTACCTTTTCTTTTACTTGCATTAAATTCCCAGCAGTTGCTTTCCATTTGGGGACATAATTCTTCCGTATCTGATAACACTGACTGTTGGGGTGTATTCCAGACAAATCTTCCTGCTTGTGTATCATTTGGACAGGGAAGTGAGAGCTAGGTGTGAACAAAAAGGTTGCCGTTGTCAGGTTTCTGCTTAAGCATTGATACCGGTGAGTTCTGTGCTCAATTTACTTGAGAGTGAGGGAGCTTCATAGCCAGGTAAAGAGAGCCCAAAACAAAGGTATAATCCAATTTCTATTAATTTTAAAATATATTTATAATAAATGTATATTGTGCAAAATAGTCTTGTGATCCCCAGGGGTGCCCCATTCTTGGAAGCATTCAAGGCCAGGTTGAATGGGACCCTGGGCATCCTGTTCAGGAGAGCAGCAGCTCTGCCAATGGCAGGGGGTTGAAATTGGGTGGGCCTTAAGGTGCTTGAACCCTAACACTAGCCATTCTATGATTCTACAAAAATCAACCTGAATTCATGAAAATATTACATAAATGACAGTACTGCTTGGTTACTAGATTCTTTCTAAGTCACTGGGGAGGCATAGCCAGTACACAGTTTTCCAAAAGTGATAAAGCCTGGAAGTTCCTCAGGCTGTCCTTACTTCATTCAGACAAAAGAGACTTTCTTTGTATACCCAGTGTTCAAGAAGGGACTAGGCAGACCTATTTCTCTCAGTAGTGTACACCAAAATCTCCCACGCGATCATGTATAGAAAGGAGATCCATCACTGACAGTTCTATTATCAAGGTGAGAAGCAAGATTCTTGTGCAACAACAGTTGCCCCATCAGTGTGAATATTTTAATTACATGCTAACAGAACCAAATCCAGTTCTGTACCTGACTCATTTCTAGTCACTTAATTTGTATGTTGCAGCTTCCAAATGAACTTAAATACTCAGTGACCTTTCTCACTGAAAAGCTAGAGACATGCTTCCTTCCCCTGTCATTCCCACCTCATTTGTCCACAGCAGGCTGTACAGCAGATGGTTTTGAGGGACATAACACAATAAAAGAACACAGGGTCATTACAACATTGTCCTGCTTACAAAAACAAACAACAAAAAAGTAGATTTGTAATCTTGAAAATTATAAAAATTCTAACAACGAATAATAGATTTATCAAATTTTCAGATCTGCTAGCAAGTGACTGGACTTGCAGTTCTGACTCACAAAATCTGGTGCTCATCCTGTCCAAATAAGACATAGGGCCTGGCTTGAGATGCGTGACAGAGAAGGATGGCAGCAGATGAACACTCCAAACACCAACAGCGAGACATTTGCTTTCCTTCCTGCAACCTTGGGAAGCATCTGTGTAGTTAAGACCAAAGCTCTGTGACACTAAGGGTTGTGAAACCATTAACAGGGCTCATTGCAGGGCCCATCTGTTCACCCTAGGCTTTGCAGGGGCTGAGAGCGGCTGCTTTGTTGTTTTTGGAGTGTGAATGACGCACATTTCCATAGGGAATCCAGAAATTTTGGGCTGCTCCATTGATACTGTGGTGAATCTCATTTTAATCTTTCAAATATGCAGTGAGGTGAAGTGATAGGCATAGTATTTCACACAGCAGAAAGCAAATCAGCAACTCAGCTCCAATCAATTGATCTTAGAATCAAGAACTAGAAATATACCTTCAGCCACCAAGTGACAAACAGGATGAGTGAACTACTGTTGTTTAGGTATACGGGCAAAAAAACCCCTTTTGTTTTTCACCACTATTTCTCCAACCTAAAGCTGTTGATAGAATCATAGAATCATTCAGGTTGGAAAAGACCTTGAAGGTCACTGAGTCCAACCACGACTAACCATACAACCTAACTAACAACCCTCTGCTAAATCATGTCCCTGAGCACTGCATCCAATCGGTGATGTGCCATGTCTTGACTCAGTGTCCAGGCCGTGCAGCAGGCACACTCCTGTGGGGCAGGAAAGCACTGAACACAGACACATAGAGCTACGGACTCCCATCCCAGTGAACGCACACTTTGAGTATGTTCGACCACAGGCTATTTAATACCGGCGCAGAAAATCGCTCTATTTTCCTTTCATGGAGTTTATTTCACTCAGACTCCCAATTTCTCCCCAAGACGTCCATCTCTCCTCTTCCTTCTCCCCCGGCAGCTTCACTCTGCTCCTTGCCCCACCGCGGCCGTTGCTTCCCATAGGCCGGACCGGTGCCATCGCCCCGTCACTCCCCCCCCAGCCCACCGGCCGCCACCCGCGGAGTTCCGCTGGGGGCGGAAGCAGGCACCCGGCCCGGCCCGCCGCCGAAGGGAGCCGGCCGACAGCACGTGGGGGCGGAGCGGCTGCGGGGCGGGCTCCGGGAGGAGCCGGCTCGAGGGGACGGCCCGGCTGGCGCAGGGCGGGCGCGGAGTGGGGCAGCGGGGATGGGAGCTTGAGAAGGGGCGAGTCCGCGTCCGAGAGCGCGGCGGGCGGCAGTCCCGGCGGGGCTGAGCCCGCCATGGAGCCGGTGACCAAGTGGAGTCCGAAGCAAGTGGTAGACTGGACCAAAGGTAAGTACGGGCACCGCGCCGCGGGGATTTTCTGGTACCAGGTTCGGGGGCCGGCGGGGCAGCGCCGCCTGTCCGTGTGGGAGCCGCAGCTGCTCTCGCCCTGCCGGCAGCCGGGCGGCCTCGTGGCAGCGAGGAGGGCGCCGCGGCGGTGGCAGCCGCTGTCCCGCGGCTCCGAGAGCTCTGCTGCGCGCCTCGGCCGGAGCGCTGTGGGCGTTTCTCTCCGGGCTAGGCGCGGGGAGGGAGCAGGCGGGCGGGCTGCTCGCCGTACGGGTGTTTGAGCGGAGCCTTCCCTGCTGCGGCTCCTGCTGTGGCCGCGCAGCTGGTCGGTTCACAGGGCAGTGCCAGCTCCTCTCCTTCGGGCGGGGAGTTGAGTGAGTCCCTGCGCACTGACTCCGGGCTTTCCAGGCAGCAGCCAGCCGCTAGTCGGAAACATTTCGATTTCGTACGTTAAGCAAAAACTTTATAAACTGATTCAAGTAGGCAAGATCCATTAATCTCGTTGAACGGTGGCGGGATTAACATTGGGTGCTGCTGCACGGGAAGTTGAATACCAGCCCCTGCAGCTCTCCCACTCTTCGCGCCTGTGCTTTTATTCTCTCCTTCGTATCTGCGCTTACTGCTCAGTTCTGAGATCTTTCCCTGACGTTCCCCCTGCATGACCGATTGGCCAAGTTTGCCAAATTGTGCTGCGCCAGGCAGAGAAAGAAAGAAGTTGGTTGTCACAGCCGTGCCCGCGGGGTGCTGCTGCTGCCATCTCCGGGCTCCCCTGGGGGAATCGCTGTAGTGTTTTTGTGAGGGCAGTTCTGACACTCGTTTTGTCAAGTCTGGTTGGACTCTGCGAGTGCTTTCTGAGTAGCAGTCGGAGGTTTGCACTCGCAGTTCCTGCTCTACGGTCTATAAATCGCAGGGAATGTAGCAGTGAATTAGGTGAGGGACTTGTGACTTACAAACTAGACTGCTGTTCTCTTGTAGGACCGTGTTTTAGTGCGGTCGTCTTTTGTTACGTGAAGTGTTTTTGCAGGCTTCTCTTGGTTTGAATTTGATGTGAAATTATGAATTCCCTGGATGAGGAGCGGCACTCGTTTGTAGCAGCCATTACTTCAACGTCTCAGGACCATAACGCTGATTAGACCACATGCCTGCGGTCAGCGCTTGGCAGGAGTCGGACTCAGGACTGAGTCAAATTGGGAAGTCAGGCTCGCGTTGTGTGCAGTGCGGGATGGGTCCTCCCAGCCCTCCTGAGTGTCACCGTGCGGTGACAGACTGTCTCAGGAGCTCCCTGAGGGTTCCATGCAAACGTGCTGTGAAGTTATGCATTAACACACGGCTAACTTCTATGGAAAGATTTTTTCTTCTGTTGGTATTGGTTGAAACAGGAGCGCATTGTTACACTGAAATAAGCCTTTTGCTTTGGCATGTGGAATATTTATACAATGCTGTTCCCTGATTATGTTTTTTCTCTTGGGCACTGAAAGTTTGTTAACTTGCCAGATTAAAGAGTAAACCTGCTAATCATTTTAAAAGGCCTTATTACTTTTAAGCACGCTTGGCTTGCTTTCTTGCATAATGTATTCTACTTGAAGGTTCCTTTAACAGGTAACTCTTTAGCTGGACCCTCAATTAGTGTTATACAGAATAATTTGAGGCCTGGTTGTAGTAGGAAGGTGTATCTTCTGACTAATGCTAACACGTGTCCTTTGAAATTCAAAAGAATAAATTAAAGACTGACAGTGACTTTTGTTTCTGCTGTTGTTTTTCGGTTTCCAGGTAAGTATTTGACCTCTCAATGCCCGGCGTCATTTTACGTCACTCCCTGCCTAACGACATTGTCATAAAGACACGAGATGTGGAAAACTTTATGGTTGCGTTTTCATCTCTGCATATGAAAATTAACACTTTAATGGGTAGCTAATAGCCTTCTGAACACTGTTTCTTGGTTTATTTTTAACCCAAAATGCTTTTGTACTATGTAGCCCACAACCACTGCATCTTCAGCAGATACCAGTAGTCTATATTCTACCTTAGGAGCATTATGTTTAATTCTCAAGGTTGGTTTTATAAATACTAGATGCTTGGAAGGGAGCTTATGCCAGTTATTTGACTCTTGCTGTCTGTACAGAAGGGTAAAACCACAATCTCTGCTGGTCAAGCTGTGGGAAAGGTGTTTGACTGGTGATATTCGCTGCCTGTAGTGGTGCCATGGAGATGTATTACAGGAGAATGACATGAATAACGGTGGTGGGAGATAGGTTTTGCAGATAGTGATGCATGCATGTTATAAAATGGTAAAGGCTTTGGAAAAATAGGGAGAAGCAAAAATAAGAAGTCTCATTTGGGCCATTTTAATGTTCAATATAAAACTAAGACTTTTTCTCCATTAACTATTTTTCTATTTCAAATACATTTACAATCAAACATTTATCAATTGATGTATAATTATGCATATTTATTAACATATGTTATATTAAAATTTATTTTCACATTTAAAAAAACAACAACATTTTTCCCAACCAAAAGGCGCATAGAAACTTTCCCCCTTCTGATGAAGCAAATTCCAAAAGTAAGCTGTGCATCCTCTCCAGGACAGTTAGCTAATTGACTTTTGGTGAACTTGGCTTCCTGTCTAAAACAAGCAGACAAAACTTGCACTTTTTTTTTTTTTTAAACAGAGCAACCCTCACCTTGAAGAGTCACATTGTGATTTTTGTGCTGTTTGCTTCCTTGCAGACCCTGTAAAGAACCTTTATCTGTAATTTGGAATAGAGCATGTGTAGAATTAATTTTGTAAATGTGAATATTTCTAGGTTTTTGTAACCAGGTTTTAAATAAAAAGTGCTTTGTTTATTGTTGTCAACAATAGCTGATAGAAAAAGCAGTTGCTTGCCCGCTCTTGTTAATTCACTCTAGAATGCTTTTTTTTTTTTTTTTTTTTTTTTTTTTTTAAAGCAAGGGTGTTTTTTCTGGCAAAGCATACTGTAGTGACAGTAGCAGATAATGTAGCTAAGGGTAAAATCAAGGTAGTTGCTGAAGAGTTGTGCATTTACTCACTAGCAGCTCTGTAGGCAAAACATTTCTCAAGCTCTGACCAAGGATATGGTAGATCTTTAGCTATAGCATCGGTTTTAGGAAACTATCTGGTATTCATAAAGGCATTGAAGTGATGATGTAACTACATAATTTTTTATTTTATTTATTTTTTTTTTTAAACTGTGTGATGCAGATTCTAGCAGTTTTTGGGAGTTGTCTTTAGCTGTGAGAATGTGTTTTTTTGATCAGATCACTATGTTGAATTGCCTTCCTTGCAGGGTGTTTGTGGAGTTGGTGGCATGCATGTCTTGAAACTGACTGAACAGGGATAATAGATTCTCTTTTTTCAGTTAATCCTTGCTGGAAGAGAAACTAACCCTTGCCTGGTAGCATTTGACTTGCAGACTTGTTCCTGGGTGAGCTAAGATGCTTACAGGCTCACAGACTTCATTTCTTTCTCACTACCTTCTTGTGTGTGCCCTCAAGACTGAATTGTCTGCTAGAACTCATGAAGGAGGCTTAGAATGGCTTGGGTTGGAAGGGATCTCTGAGATCATCCAGTTCTATCCCTTGTGCCACAGGCAAGGTTGTCAACTGCTATATCATGCACTAGGACCAGGTTGCCCAGGGCCTTGCTCAGTCTGGCCCTGAACAACTCCAGGGATGGGGCATCCACATCTTCTCAAATCATTTGGGTTATGGTGGGGTGGGCTGACAGCCGTGCAAGTTGCAGCACATCTTGAGGACTGCAGCTGATGTAGTTTGATGATGCTTTTGTAGTTTTCTGTGTTTTGGTTATTCTGGATGTTGAAACTGGCAAGAACCCATTTTATTACATACAGACACGCATGTGGAGAAGTGTCCAGTACAGAAGTGGCATAACTTTTCTGGAAGAGAACAATTTGAAGAAAACATTGTAATGTGATCATGTGGAGGCATGTTCTGTAGTCTCAGTAGCCCCTGACTACTTAAAACCTTGCAGTTGGGATATGGGAGAGGAAGAGAAGCTGCAGAAGGGGAAGATTCTCCCATGTGAAAAATGTCAGTATCCTACTAGACAACACAGTTGTATCATCTCTTTGTTTTCCTCGTCTTTCCCCTTACCCCCCAGGCCTGGCATACTTATGTGACTTGTGACTTCAAGCCAAATTTTACACGGTAAAGACAGTTTGACACGCTTGTGGTTAGATGCCTTCTTGTTGTGAGTCTCCATTACAGTCTGGCCTTTGTTACTGTAGCTGTGTGCTCAGCTAGCTCTGGATCAAGCTGGAGCTTCGGTCCTTTTATTGCACCCCGGATTCACTTATTCCATTACCAAAATAGTTCATGGGTGTCATTTATTCCTATGCCTGTTATGTCACAAAATATTCTTGATTTCCATTCCCAATAAAACTTGAGGGCAACTATTTTTATTTATAGGTATTCTGGAAGAAGGAGGGGGAATATGTTAATGTATTAGCAGTTAGCATTTAATCAAGAGGGCCTCATGTTCTTTTATTTAGAGTTATCGTGCTGATTTCAACAAGGTCAGCTGTGTTAACTGTGTGCTGGGTGCCCCAAACCATAGCTGGCTTTCAGAAACAGTTCTAAGTAGCACATAACACTGAAGTTGTGTGGTTGGTTTTTTTTTTTTTAAGCCTTTTTAAGTATTCTGAATTGGATACTATTGTGTTGAAAGTATTTTGAAAAAATCTAACACTAATAAGCCTTAATTTCTCTGTTTGCTTGTTTACTCAAAAATGTTTGTAAAGAGTTTTTTTATTGTGCAGATGAGGTTGAATGTACACCCTCTTCTCAGGTATTTCAGCTGAAATTCTGAATGTAGCTGGCCTGTAATGTTTCATTAGCAGAAGGTGAAAATAATAAATATATTTAGCATTTGTCTGTTGGTTATAACTTAAAATAAAAAGCTGTACAGCCAGTTTGTTCTAGCGCTAGCTTAAAATTATTCATTCATTGTTGCTAAGTGAATGTGTATGAAAAAAGTAGAATCAGTTGGCCTCTGTGTTCACGTGTTCATGGGTTTTTTTTTTCTGTAACAGTTTTCTTGTTGCTTATGGGTTCTGTGATTTTATTTTTTCTTCTTTCCCCTCACAATCTGCTCTGTTTGCTTTGCCATTAAGGGGCTTTTCAAACTATTTTAACCAAACGTCAGAGGTCTAAAAGCAGAGGGCTATCACCATAATGTATTGAAAAGAAACCTTTTAAATGCTAAAATCTCAGTGAGCATTACTGGAAAGTTGATTGTAACATTTAGTAATATAATGCAGCTGTGACAAAGGATTTTAGGATGCAAGCAGGTAGTGGGTACAAAGCATATATCTTTAGGTAGTACCTAGACACAGAACTGTTAAAAGCCAAGATGTTCTGTATTAGTCCACCAGAGATATAGTGATAGCAGAAGAAATTTCTGTCAGTTATAATTGCTCAGTAGTAGCAATTAGCTGTTGCTTCTGTAGTATTTTTTCCTCTTTCTTGCATGTTTTTTCTACAGTGGTCAAAAGCTTTTTTCTTCCATTGTTTGAGCCTTCTGTAGCCAGTCTCATTTTTGATGAAATGTGTCTGATGTTCATAACTCTAGTTGCTATGAGTTTGTTCCTCATGTTTCTGCCTGGGACTCTTGTTTTCAGCATATAAAGCCTCTTGGCTAAGGATCGTGCCTCTTTCTGTTTGTACACTGTCTAGCACACCACAAGAGCTAGTGGAAGACAAAATACAGAGCACTAGATAAAATTCTTGTTGAAATTTGTGATGGTGTTTTATTTTCTTAAGTAAAAGAACCTGACAAAAGGCTGTTACCCATCAGATGCAACTAGATGAATTGCACTTATGAGTGATGTGGCATACAGCCTGTCAACAAGTGTAAGAAGCATAGTTTTTGGGTTTTTTTGTTTTTTTTTTTTTTTTGAGGGGGAGGGGTGTTATTTGTTCTTTCATTTGATTTCTTGAATCTAAACTTATAGATTGCCTGATTTAAGTCATGTTCTAACAGATAAGCTCCTTCCAGGCATCTCAGAATGAGATCTTCCTTTGCAGGGAAGCTTCACAGTGAGAATAGATTAATGCTTATGTCCTAACAGTGTCTCTGTGAATAAATGGAAAAAAATGATTACTGTTGCATTTTTTCCATACTTGGGATGTTATTAGTCTTAATTTGAATCTTGCATTTTCCTGTCAACACCACGTACTTGGGTTTCACCTCCCTGGAGGTTTGTTATTTTGGCAACGTTTCTTGGCTCTTTCCTCCAGATACCCCCAAATATGTAAGTCCTGTCAAAAAGAGGAGGTAGTGAGATTCTGATGTTTTCAAGGCTAACCTAGAGAAGGGAATGAGAGGATGGATAAAAGCTAACAGAACTGGGGCCTCTCTAGCAGACTCCTACATATTTGCAGTAGATCTTCAGGACCTTTTTTTTTCAGCCACTGAATTGGTCTCAGATCTTAATGTTTCTTCACAAGCTTGCAATAAGAGTTAGGAAATATGAAGAAAAATGCTGTTTGACTCTGGATCTCTGTCTGATGTTAGGGTACATATTCCTTTCAGTGAGATGACTTCTGAGTATAAGGTATCATTCATATCCCTGGGCCATGCTTGCTTGCTTTGCGTAAGTAGATTGTCTGGATTTCCATATGCCTGCCTCCATCTTTTCAGAGTGTGTACAGTAACATTTCACAGCTTGGAGGATTTGCCAGAAGGATGTGTGCATGGAATCTGCCTGTTCTTTTTTTAATAGCTTTAAACAATCATTGCCTATTAAAATAGATTTTTATGATACTATGAAACACAGCTGTTTTTCATCAAATATTACAAACGCTGGATAAAATCAAGCATTTGTGTTTTGATTTGGTGAGACCAAATCACCGACCTTTGTAACTTTGGCCTACAGACATTCGTTCAGTATCTGACTGACTTATACTGTAATAATGCATTCGTGTTGAGCTTGAGTAGTTTCTCTTACTTCTTTCTCATAGCCTTTTACACCTTGGTCGCTGTAGTACCAAAATCTCTTCAGTTTTTGGACTCTTTCTTATATTAGTAGTTAGGTGTAGGGAAGCTAAGCATCTGCTGTGGTGTTACAACCAAAGCTTTGTGGTGCATATATGATCTTATCTTTCTTTTTGATCAAAGGAGAGATCTCCATTAGTACTTAATTGGTGCTCATCAAGGGCTAAGGCTTTTGCTAAAGGAATGTTGTTACACGCTTCTAGTCTAATATGATCCTGATGTCTGTCTTGTGTATGCAAAATGAAGGTTGCTTAGCTTGTCATGCTTTTATCTTTAATGTTAATAATATATTTTCTTATCTCACTGAGTCTTGTATGACTGGAATGAAGTTTGCTGGGTGAATGCTTTATGAACAGCTCAGTAATACGCCTATTTTGTCATTAAATAAAAGATAACTTTTCTGATACAGATGTTTTCCCAGCCCAAACAGAAGAGCAGGTCTCAAGGTGTTGCTTCCTTTGTGTTTTGAATTTAGTGGCCGATGAGGCAGGCCAATTTAGAGGTGCTGTTGGGCTTCTTGCCCAGCTGAAGGCCTTGGCAGCGTGCTTCCTCCTCCATGAACTAAGTATGGTGAGAGGGCTGTGTCCTCACAGCCAAAAGACAGCCCTTTAGTGATGGCTAGATGTGCAAGTAGGGTAAGGCCCTGCTGGCCTCATCGCTGGGGTAGCAGTATCATGGCTTGAGCATTGAGGAAGCAGAACGCTGTGCTGAGCTGGTATCAGCGTTGTGCTGCTGAGGAAGCCTGTGCTTTGGATGAGGGTGGGAGGGAGAGGAGAACAATAGAAGCTGAAGGCCTGCTTTTGTGCAGGAGGCTCCCCAGGAAGGAGGGCTGTGAGAGCAAGTTCAGACATGCCTGAGGAATGTGGACCGAAAAGCACATGAAGGTCCAGGATGCAGCTGTGCCCATAGGAGTAGGGCAGGGCCTAACAGGAGGGGTGCTTTCTCATCTCCCTTGCTCCCTCAGCACTTGTCGCAGGGATTTCTAGTCAGTGCTTGGTTAGCTGTCCTCTACATGGTGGAGGATTGTTGCTGGCTCCACAAGCAAGGTTCCCAAAGGATTATGACAGAAGATAACTTAGTAATTGTTGGCATTCCTAATGCAAGCTATAATGGAAACTGTTGTTAAAAGAGGAATCAAAATATAGATGTTTTATGCATTCTGTGATCTTGTACTCTTTTTTTTCCCTTTTAGTTGTGTAGTTTTCTATGTGGCACCTAGATTTCATCTGTACTCACCAGAGAATGCAGCTTTGTACTTCTTATGCTGTACCTGCAAAAACATAGAAGTGCCATAGTTATTTAGTTGTGTTTTGAAACAATCCTTCATCTGTCCTCTAGCTATATATGTTTCTATTTATACATAAATCCATATGTGAGGGAAGCAAACCTATCAATAACCTTTTTATTTCTTACTGATTTTAGTTGTATCTCACAGTAGCATGTGATTGTTTTATAGATTGAACTGATAAATAAAGAGAGTAAAGAGCATGGTTTGCCTTCACTTATATTTGAGACTTACTGCTTATACCGGAGGATCATTTAATACTGGCATTTGACCTATTTGCTCTTTATTCAGGAGGGTAGATATGGGTTTGATGCAACGGTGCCAAAGCTGGAACACTAAAATGGGCTGATCTGAGTGCAGTGCTTCCGCACTGGGTGCTTGCTGGCAGTGAGGGTTCTTTGCAGTGGGGAATCTGTTCTGATGGTTGCAGTTACTACAGTTTTATGCTTCCATGTTTTGCTGCTTACTGCTTTATTAGGTCTGTGCACCAGGCTGTTCCTACTTAACTACAGTACTTTTAAAAAGACTTAAAAAATATTAAGATAACTAGAACAGAGCTTGAGAAATGAAGTATCTATGTGTGATAAGTGCGCTCTTTGCCTTCTTGATTTAACTGTCATGTGTCATTATGGCAGTACCTCTGGTGCTTCAGTCTTTATTTTATTCTTCCTGTACACCTCTCAATTGGGAGCTGCTGTGTTACTCTCTTTTTAAAGATAAGGAGTTAAAACTGTGAGGAGTTCAAGTACGTCTGTGCCACGGTGCAGTTTTAACTAACATAAAGTAGGTTATCTATGTACAAGAAACAGCGTTAGCATTGTTGTCTTAGCTGTTTTTGTCTGTGAATACAGACCAAGTGCCAGGTCCTGCACTTAGGCTTTAAGAACACTGGGCAAGACTAGAGGCTTTGGGCGGACTGGCTGGGAGATTTGGGGAAGAAACCAACTTGGGGGGGGTGTTGGTTGATGCTTGGCTGAACGTGAGCCAGCAGTGTGCCCAGGTGGCCAAGAAGGCTGATGGCATCCTAGCTTGTATCAGAAATAGTGTTGCCAGCAGGAGCAAGGAAGTGACTGTCCCTCTGTACTCAGCACTGGTGGGACTGCACCGTGAGTACTGTGTTCAGTACTCCCTCACTACAAGAAAGACATTGATGTGCTGGAGCATGTCCAGAAAAAGGCAATGAAGCTGTGAGGAGTCTGGAGCGCAAGTCTTATGGGGAGCAAGTGAGGGAACTGGTATTGTTTCTCATGGAGGAGGCTCAGAGGAGACCTTATTGCTCTCTACGGCTACCAGAAAGGAGGTTGTGTGAAGTGGGGGTCGGCCTCTTCTCTTCTGTTACTAGTGATAGAGCTAGATGGAATGGCCTTGAGTTGCACCACGGGAGGTTCAGGTTGGATGTTCAGAAATTTTTTTTTTGCTCTGAAAGAGTGATCAGGCAATCGAACAGGCTGCCCAGGGAGGTTCTGGGCTCACTGTAACTGGAGGTGTTCAAGAAACATTTAGATGTTGTACTGAGGGACATGATTTTGTGGGAGAATATTGGTGGTAGGTAGACAGTTAGACTGGATGATCTTGGTGGTCTTTTCCGACATCAGTAATTCTGTTATTCTGTGTTGCTCATTACCTCCTGAACTGTTTGGGCAATTTCAGGTGTCCACATATGGCAGTGTTTGTGATGCAGGTGATGAAGAAAAGCGATTTTCCTCTGGTCCTACTGTGGGAGGCATTCAAATCAGGGTTAAGACATGATTAATTTACATCTGTGCTCTTGTTCTAGACACTGGAGCCTAGAGAATGGTTCACCAAATCTTGTCTGCTTCACGGAGAGTTGAAGGATGCTCTAGGCACTGTACTCTAGTACGCTGAGTACTGCGGAGGTCCCTACTGAATGTAAACATGTTGATCCCCCATCTGGGTCCATCCCACAGTGTCTGCTGTAGAGCAGCGAAAGTTGCGGGCCCTGGTTCAACCCTAGATTCTCCTTTCTTCATAGTCACTCGAGCTGCTATTGTGCAGAAAGTGACAACAGAACAGGTGGAGGCATGGTCATTTAGAAAAGTTGTGTGCGTAAGAAAAGAAAGCACGGCTTCATTTAGAGTTGTTGAAATACTCATAATCAGTAGGCATCTGTTGTGGTTTAACCTGGCAGGTAGCTGAACACCACACATCGTTTGCTCACCCACCTCCTCCCAGTGCAATGCAGAGAGAACTGGAGGGGAAAAAAACCCCAGAAATTAGAACTCGTGGGTTGAGATAAAGTGTATTTACTGAGATAGAAAATGAAGAAAAAAGGGTGGTAATGATATTATGTGCGTCTGGATGTGTTTATATGGATATGCACAAAACAGGTGATGCAGAAACAGTTGCTTAACACCCACCAACCAATGCTCAATGCTCAGCCAATCACTAAGCACTGGCTGCTTGCCTGGCCAATTCCCCACTGCTTTTAGAAGTTTTGTTGTTGTTGTTTTTCATGATGACACACGGTGTGGAATATTCCTTTGGCCAGTTTAGACCAGCTGTCCTGGTTCTGTACCCTCCCAACTTCTTGTGTCTCCTTAGCCCCCTCATGAGCACAGTGTGAGAAACTGATATGTCCTTGGCGCCATACAGCACTGCTTAGCAACAACTAAAACACTGGTGTGTTACCAACATTGTTTTGGCTTTAGGAGAAAAACAGCATCATATCAGATACTATGAAGGAAAAATCATCTCTGTCCCAGCCAAAACCAGGACATCATCTGATGTCTGGAAAAGTTTTTGATTGTCTAATGTGATCTGTTTATGGCAGAGTTGTAATTATATTGTGTGCTATTCGTTGTCTGCTGAAAAAAATTGTTACTTGTAATACTGAATTCTTAAAATATTGCATGAGACAGTAGTAAGAGATGCACTTCTTCATAGTCACTTCATGTGGTAATCATTGGCCTGGTTTGTCCTTCCCGCTTCACTTAGCACCCTTCGGCCCATTGTCTTTGCTGGGCGGACTACCTTGTACAGCTATGTAAAAAGAAGAGTAGCAGCTCGTGTTGCTGCGTGCAGGAGCAGCTTTTAATGGTTGTAATTGAGTCATGTGTAGCTGATACTTTTTAGATCTTTGTGGTATAATTAGAAACACTTGGAACAGACTTCTGGAACTACTTTGGATTCTTTTTACAAAAGAAAAACACAATTTTTGTGCTGCTAGCAGTGAAGCCAACTGCAAAATGATGGTTCCCATCGATGCTAGTGGAAGCCAGTATTTGGTGAAGTAGCTTGACTTGAGGGTTTTGGGAAGCTTCTTAGACCACGTGATAGGGTGTAGATACCAAGCTAGTGAGAATCTTGGATGTATAAAATTGTCTCTTCAAGAAAGTAATTGAAAACTGGATGCTGTGATGTAGTCGTCGTAGGACCACTAGCAATGCTGTATGTGTGCTTTTAGCATTGTAAGATTTATCCTGGCATCTCAAGGAAGAGTAATTGAAGAGGATTCAGCTCCCAGCAGAGGAGTCGCATGCCAGGCATGTCTAGAGACTCTTGTTCAGCTGTCATTTGCAGAAGTACTGATTTCCCAAATTGTGAGCTTGTATGTATCTGTACAGGTTTCACTTAAATTTATATGAACTTATTTGCTGCAGAATACCGAATGAACGGTGTGGGTTCTAACCAATGTGTAATTGAGCATAATGTATGTAAATCTATAGGCCAGTATCATTCTCAGTCTTCAAGAGATTAAGCATGGGTTGAAATCATAGCTGGAAACTCAACGATTGTTTACTTTTGGCTTTACTGAAATATATTTTTGCCATTCAACATTCTTAATTGTCACTGGGAATTCTGTAAAATCTGATAACTTCTGAAAATTACTTATCTGTTTTGCAGTCTGCTTACAGCACTTGCCCAAGTATCTTTGTCAGCTGTGCCCACGAAGTCCCTTCCTGGAGCTGCTTCCAGCACCTAGAAATCATGCGCTCCCTTGAAGGCAGCACCGATGAGGTTGTATTCTGGAAGAGATCTTAGAAAACGAACAGGAGAAGCCCGACAAAACAGCAAACAACAACATAAGAAACAACATCCAGTTTATCTAAAGTGCTGAAAGAAGCAATGTCTTGTTACTACCCTACTAAGAGAGTGTTGTGTCTGCTCACACTCTTGCCTCATAATCAGAAGCTGCTGCGTGAAAATTCCAGATGCAGTGGCTTACACAGATGCAGGGCTCTCTTCTGCCCTCCTCTGCTCCACTTTACTTCAGAGAGTGAGGCTTCTGGTCAGGTTGGAAGTATTTTGGCCTTGTGGTTCAAAGCCCTTGGTCAGCTCTGCTGTTCTTTATCTTGGATATCTTTGGCTTACTTACAATTACATTTTACAATTGGGTTTTTTACATTTAGGGTGTTGCACTTGAACTTCAATGAGGTCTCTGCTATTTTGGGAACCAGCGTCATTACAGCATGCATAACTAGGGCTGCAAGACAGCGTGGAATAGTGCAAACGTGTCAAGCAGCTAATTGTTTGAAGCAATTACTTTAAATGTTTAAATCAATGTTAAAAAATACGGGGAAGTAGAGAGGTTTTGTGATTGACTACTTAATTGATGAATCTTGCTTTTTGACACAATCTCTTAAAAAGAAGTTGAGATGCTTTAGCGATGTGCTTTAAAGTGCCTATTGTATTAGGTGCCTCAAGGCTGGTCTCTCCTGTCACTGGAACAGTGTTATCAGTATGCTACTTCAGAGTCTTTTTTGTGTCTGCCTTCTCATTCCCCCCTTTCTGCTTCCTTCACTATTACTCTGAATATACACTACTAGCAGCTTTCACTTGTTCAGCTCTTCATGGTCAAGTCTTTGCCTAGCCTTACTTGGCATATCTTTCCTCGTGCATTTTTTTAGAAGCCAGTTGCTCCTTTAAGTAAGATCTTTAAGGCTACTCTGTTCCTTTTTCATTCCTACGAAGCTCTCCTCAAAGTCATCATCTGTGATGGCATCAATCTTTGCAGGCACAGTGTGATGGCACAGTGAAATGACTGCTGTCAGCAGGCTGTGGTGTTCTTTCTTGTTCTGGTATTATTTGGTGTGTTTCAAGATTACTTTGGATAAGGATTGGGATTTTTGCTCTTTAATCTTGAGGCTCTTTGTGTTCTGGCTCATGCAAACAATGACTTCTAAAGAGAATTATTGATGTAAATGATGTGGGGAGTAATGTAGGCATGCAAGCAAGGGCAGTGTATCCTAGGACAACCCAGCAGTGACTCCTGAGGATTTGTCCATAATGAAGAGGTATATGCACTGTTAGCATTTTTGATAATGTCGTTCAGTTTGCTGTGACATATTGATGTGATTAGCTAGTGCTGATGGCTGGTGATTCTCAGGTGCCTGTGCTTCTGCCTTCTTGGTGACTGTGAGAGTGTAAGATAATAGTCATCAGGGTTTCATAACTGTGTAGGAGATGGTCATGTCCATTTGGCAGCTGTATCAGCTGCTGCCTTACAAGCTGCTCCTTGACTAACTCCCATGGGTGTAGCAGTAATCACAGCATTTGCCAGGGTGCACGCACACAGGAGAGATGAAGGTGAGTAATGGAGTTTGTTGCAATCAGCCGAAGCAGTTCCACATGGTGGTGTGAGAAGGCAGCCAAACTAAATTAAAGGGATCACCCTGTTTCTTCTTGGCAGCCAAGAGGCAGTCAGTTTTGCAATGCTGGTTCTTGTTTCCACTGTGGGAACAGACAGCAGAGTGTTAATTAACAGAGTTCAAGAGAAGGAGCTCTTGTGACTAATGAACTACTCCTTCAACCACAAAAAACCCTGAAACATTAAAACAGTAAGCTCTTAATTGCATTCTGTAGATGAAGGCCTTAGGGCAGGGGGTTGTTGCACGTTGTTTATGTATTAACCACATAAAATTATCAGACGTGTAGGTTTCATGTGCTAGAGATACAAACAAATAGTGTAGAGTGTACTGTTACTACTTTAAGAAAATAAATTGGGTTTGGGCTTGACTTGTTCAAATACGGTATTTATTTTTAGGGTCAACAGAGGCCTTTTTTTGTACTTGCTAGGGAGGTACAGAAATTACTCCTACCAAAAAGGTGTTGACCTAGTTTCCCTGGGAGAGACAAGCCATGGAGGCAGTTACTTTACAGAGCTTCCAAGGGGACAGTATTTTTGTGTTGCCTGCAGTGAGTGTGTAATTACTCCGCTTAATATTGCATGTGATTGAATACTGTGCTCATCCTTCTTTTTCCATTTTATTTCTTCTAAAGCGTATTTATCTAAAGCGTATTGTTATGACAGTTGTTTGCAATGGCAAGCAAGATATGCAGAGCTTGCTGGTGGGATACGTAGTCTCATGGAAGTCTAGGTCAAGATAAAGTAGATAGAAGTCATTATTTTTGTCTCTTTGATTTTTTTTTTTTTTTTTTTTTTTTTTTTTTTTTTTTAAAGTTGTGCTGTTGCTTTGCTATGGAGTTATGTTATATAGTACTCTCCAAAGGTTTCCATGCCTGGTGGTTTTGACTCAGAGTTGTGGAATGTGATGTATTGAGGGTCTGCTCTTAGTCCCTAAGCTTGTTGGGCCCAGCTGATTCTTGCTTTGGGAGGGGGATGTGCACTGCTGCTCTTCGCTCTTTTGGGCAAGTGAGTGTTTTTGTTGTCTCTGGCTTTCATTCCAGCATCTTTCACCATGGCTAGTATGTATACATGTGAGAGGAGAAACAGTAGGTGAAGAATAGTGTCAGCAGACAAAGATGTCAATGACAGTTCTACATTTATTAGAGTAAAAAACATTGGAGTTAAAACGTATAAGCTGGGTGGGATTTCTCAAGAGAGTAGCTTGGGGTTATGAAGACTGTGGCTGCTTTTTTTTTGTTGTTGCTTTTCCCTCAATTTCTTAAAGTTGTTTGTGTCTTCATTCTGGGGAAAAAAAACTGTCCTTTCCCTCTCCCTCCTCTCTCCTCACCTCCCCCTGCTGTTCTCCACTCTCTCTGAGACGTAATGATTAACTTGAGTGTAAGTAAGGTCACCACAGTACCTGTAAGGGAAGAACAAAGATGAACAGTAATCAAATAAATTTGTTTTAAATGAGAATCCATCACTGCATAGTTAACAAACAGGAATACTTTCCCAAGTTAAAACCAATCCACCTGGTTGCTCATTTTTCCCTTATAAAATAGCATTCAGTAGTATTGCTCCTGAGTACAGAATACATTGTTGGGTATAGCGAGCAATTTCTCATGGTCTGGAAGTTTGAGCATTTGATCTCTAGTTGGAGGTTGGGTCACAGTACTAAGCTTGTGACAAACCAACTTATTCTATGCAAAAATATATTCTTGCTTGAGGAAGGTGTTTGATCTGATTAAGTTGCTTGAATATAAGGCTCTGTAATACTTGAGATAAAGCATGCATTCAAGACAGAAGCTTCTCAGGCAGCTTTAAGTTGGTTAAAACAAACAAACTGCTGTCTTTCAGTGAAGTTTGTGGTATTTCTGGATTGATTATCTTTTTTTTTTTTGTAGGCAAATCACTTTTAAGCATGCCCCTTCCAACCTGGGTTGTTCTGTGATGCTAAGTTTCCTTGCCTTTCAGTTTTACGCAGTCATTATTCGTAACTATCACAGGTCATTTTTACAAAAAGAATGCAACTTATTAAAGATGGGGAATGAGACCAAAAAATACTTTTTTTTTTTTTAATTCATTGTGTATTTTGAATTACTAGGTCTAGTAAGTCCATTCTGTGATTAAGGTGATTAGGCCTCCTGTGAAAGAACAGGAAAAGAACAGAATGTATTATATTTTCATTTTAATCTGGAAAGTTATTTTGAAGACAAAGCATTTTTTTGTTAGAATAAAGCGACTAGGTTTCTCGGTCTAATGTTTCAGGGATCATCAAAACCTTGAGTATTTTACAATCCTTATGAAATACAGTTTTTTTCTTTCTACTCATTCTTCTCATCTAGTGTGATATTGGTCACAGACCCAAAAAGTTACTCAGTTTCACATAAAATCTTGCACGTACTTCTACTGATTATTTGCACAATCTGTACCTATTTGGAAACAACACCAGAGTTCTGTAATAGGTGGCAGTGGGAAACATAACGTTTTTGAGGATTGTTAATGGATATCTGACATTAGTGCCCAGCCATACCATTGTGATTATGTGCCTGGAGAAGCAAGAGCTGCGTCTGTGTTCTGGAAGCTGGAGTGTGTTCTGATTCATCTACATAAGCATACATAGTCTCTGGACTTTTCAGTGCAACCACGAGGAATGAGGATGAGCAACTGGATTTGATGTGAAGCAGGAACACAAACCTGTCAATGTGGTGCAGAAGTTAATAGGTGACCTTCTGATCGCTGCTGCTAATAGAACAGTAGAATGATGAGTTATTTTTAGGCACTCAATGTGATGTTTGAGGTTCAAAATCAGGGCCTGTGTGTTAAAGATTACACACACACTGCTCTCAAAGGTCTAAATTGTGTCAGACTTAAAGAATGCAAACAATCTGTGGGATTAGTGCGTCTCTCTTGCACGCACTGAACTCAAAGCCTGGAGTTTGTATGCCACTCACTCTGTTATTAGTGGGGCTGGTAAATGGCTAGTTTGATCATCACTTTCATAAACGTTAACTTTTTATCATACTTAAAACTCCCTCCCCTGGGTTGGTGTACATCTGTCCATATGGCTGATCTAAAGTTTGCTGTGACTGGTGCTGAAAGCAGTTGTATTTGGGGTGAGGGAGACAGGTGGCCCTTAAAGGGGGATCAGCCCACTGGGTTAATAGACAATTTCTCTGTGGGAAACTTGTCAGCTGTTAGGAAGTATCTGTCTGTTCTTGCCTTCCTTAAGTGCTGCCTGTCTGTAACGGTTTCTGTTCACCCAGTTTTTGGATTTGTGTTTGAGATTTTGGGGTGAAAATTGATTATTGATAAACTTGTTTTATGTGAAAAAGTTAAAGGCTGGATGTTGTGTTGAGGGACATGGTTTAGTGGGAGCTATTGGAAATAGGTGAACGGTTGGAGTGGATGATCTTGAAGGTCTTTTCCAACCTTGGTGATTCTATGAAAACCAAGCCCAGTTTGGAAAATTTAACATTTAAAAAAAAAAAAATAAAAAAAAAAAATTAGTAACTTCAAAAGTAACATTATTATTTTCTTTTAAGGGAAGGGATAGTGGCATAGAAAAAACTCTGTATGAGGAAAATATTTACTGTACATGTGAAATTAGCGATACCATCATTACTGCATGGCAGTAATGAGCTGAGGAAGCATTGCTTTGTAGTGCTAGTAGGCAAAAAGGGGTACAGGTTGGAATACAGGTGGCTCTATTTTATTAATTTAACTCTTTTTCCCTGTGAAGAGGAAACATTTTCTCTTTCAAACAGCTTTGAATTTTTGACGTTTTGAGAAGTCTCATGTTGGGATGGTGCTGATGTTATGTTAGCCCATTAAGAGTAGCAGCATACAATTTACAACTGAGATTATAGGAATTTATAAAGGGACTGGCTCTCTAAATTGTATGGGAGCACTTTGATGTCTGGAGATGTTGTGAAGATTATTTTGAAATTTGGTTGTGAATTACATTCAAGCATAATAATAGCAAATTAAGGTGAGACAGAAAAGTAGAGTCCAGGGCAACTACCTCTTGGAATGTTTTAATTCATATACCTGCTTCTTGGTAAACAGAAACAAGATGTTTTGAAAGGGGAAGCAATCTGCTGAAGGACATACCCTTTGATAGGGAGTAAAATATTGTTTTACTTCAAGTTATATTCCACAGTATGGCAGAAAGTAACATCTGCTTACAAAAAGACCAGTATAGCCAGCAACCTGAGATACTGATGTGAGCACGTGTAGCTGGCTTTGATCTGCTTAGGCAGCATGTGTACTTATCCCCAGATACAAAATATTGAAGGCACACTATGGTGAGTGATGTCATTTGAGAGGGGCTTCATTTTTGTTCTGTCAGGCACCAGCAATGCAGAAATGTTGTGTCATAGAATCATAGAATTGTTTGGATTGGAAGGGACCTTTAAGATGGTCTAGATCCAGACCCCCTGCTATAGGCAGGGACACCTCCCAGTAGACCAGGTTGCTCAAAGCCCCATCCAGCCTGGCTTTGAATGCTTCCAGGGAGGGGGAATTCGCATCTCGCTGGGCAACCTGTTCCAGTGTCTCACCACCCTCACAGTAAAGAATTTCTTCCTAACATCTAGTCTAAATCTACTCTCTTCCAGTTCAAAGCCATTTTGCCTTGTCCTGTAACTACCTACCCTCCTCAGCTTTCCAGAAGAGACCCTCTTTAGGTACTTGGAAGGCTACTGTAAGATCTCCTTGGAACCTTCTCTTCTCCAGTCTTAAAAGTCCAAGCTCTCTCAGTCCTTTGTAGGGGAGGTGCTCCAGGCTTCTTTGTAGCTTTCTTCTGAACTTGCTCCATCTGCTCTATCTTCTTCCCTTCCCCCAGCCACAGCATATAAGGAAGCGCAAATAGGATCACCAGCTGTACCTTTCAGGGCCATGCGTTGGAGTGTTACTGTGCTGCTACCTTCTGACCCACACCATGCTGTACTCTTCACAGTCTCTGATATATTGTGGAATGCACTGCCTTTTGTCTGACATCACACCAGTCATTAAAGTGCCTCCTTTTATTGAATTCCATAGTGCCAAGTGCAGTCCTGTGACATCTCTCTCAGGTTCCTTCCAAGTGGCACCTATATATTTCCTAAAATCTTTGCCTTGCTCTTTAATAATTCACCACCACGCTGTGTACTTGTCTTATGGTGGTGTGTGTTGTTCCACAACACAGAGCTGCTGTTTGCAGCATCTCTCGGGTGCTCTGGTGTACCTCCCTGAAGATGCTCAAGCACTGCCTGATCACCTGATGAGACTGCTCATTGCCTCTATTTTGGTTCCTTGTCACTTTGAAGGTTTTTTGGTAGCTGTGTGGTGGCATTGTGCACATGCAAAACAAGGGAATGAGGGTGGTGACAGTACTGGAACAGGCTGCCCAAGGAGGTTGTGGATGCCCTGTCCGTGGAGGCATTCAGGGCCAGCCTGGATGTGGCTTTGGGCAGCCTGGTCTAGTGGCTGGCAACCCTGCCCACAGCAAAAGGGTTGAAACTGGATGATCTTTGAGATCCTTTTCAACCCAGCTCGTTCTATGGTTCTGTGACACTGGGGAGAGGGGTGGGATGGGTGATGGGAAGACTGGGATTAAAGAATCAATCTTCAGCCATATGGAATGGCTGTCCTAATTCCATAATTTCCTGAGCTTCTGCCTCTGAGGGCTTAAATGATTCCATATCCTGCAGTGGGTGAAGCTGCAATATAAATTTCATTGAAATAATAAAATGAAAGTAAGTTATTTCCATTTTAAAAAGTCTGGTTCTTGTAATCATGTGGGTGACTTTATTGCTAGCACTGGGACTGTGTTTTAAGTTTAATGCGATTATACTTCCGTAAGTGAGATGGTAAAGTATTTAAAGGCTTGTTTTGGATAAAAGTTCTCCTGTATGAAGTGTGTTAGAATAATGGTATAAAAATAAAATGAGAAAACAAATTTGGCATGGTTGGAAGCATTGGAAAGTTTTAGGAAATATATTTTGTTGTGATTGCACTGATTTAGTGAAAAACGACTTTTGAATAATGAAATGAGTTTCTGTGGTGAGAGTGTCTTCTTCGTGTCCGAGAGTCAGGGTGCTGGACTACCTTGAAGCTGGAGTGGTGACTGGTGTCTTGCCTCAGTTCACGTTGCCACCTAGTTGCAGAAGAGACAAATGCTATGGAATGCTCACGGGGTGATTCATTTCTGAGGTACTCATTCTGAATATTCCGTACAGGTGAGAGCATGTGGTGAAGTGGATAGGTCCCTACAAAGCCTGGTGCTGTGTGGAGGAGTGTGCAGAGGTCAGTGAAAGAGCGCAATGGACCAAATCTGCAAGAAGCTGCAAATTCATGTCTGAGTGTAACTTTAAAATATGTTGGTTGACATGTTTTGTTATGTACTTAATATGAAGAAAAATGTGAGTCGAAAAATCATCAACTTTCCTCTACTTCTTGCTTTTGATTCTACTGCTTGCTTTTATTTCCTGGTAGAGGAAGACTCGGTTGTTCTTTGAGCCTCTATGTATTGGAAAGCAAGTTCTGACTATCCAAAATGAGTTTTTCAAACCCTAGGTGGAACGGAGTCCAGAAGTTTAAACTTCTGTAAATGTTTCATTGCCAAATCTCCGATGCAGTATTTAAGGACAATGCTTTATGTCACCAACAGCTTCCAGGATGGTTTCATTTATTTTGATGTACTTGGAATTTTTGCTTGAGTGGAATTAATGAAGCAGCTGATGCATGTTAAGTAATTCCCATTGATTTAGTCATGGACATCAGTTGCAAGCAACGAAATAGGATAGAAAGAATTTTCCAGAGTGTAGGATGAATCTAACAGTATTTTTAGATTTTTTTTTTTTAAAAAAACCCTCCCTATATCCCTTGGTACAGACACTCAGAGGGTCATCTTTCTTTGTTCTGCTAATGTGTGCATGTGACTACTCTTTTACCATACTGAAGGCTCCATATTTGCTGGCACTGTCAATTATGTCTGTATAAGGAGAATAGTTTTATTGGGATTGTAACAAACACTAAGGTACGTTCACTGGATGTGATTGCTGTTGAGACTTTGAAATGGTGGAAAAATATTCTTTACTAACAATTGTGTGAATTTTTAGCTAGCGCAGTAATCTTCTACAGTATGCAGAGCCATTGTATTTAAGCTTTGTGGACTTAAAACCCCTTTTGAGAAGGGGATGGGTAAGTTGGCAGGCAGATATAACCCTGAAAACTTGGAGAAAGTAACAAAATATGGGTGATACTTGTGGAAGTGCTTCTGTAACAATTGAGAGCTATTCTAAACCTAACTTAATTGCAGCTATTTTAAATGTAACCAACAAATAGACATGCATTTGCATTCATTGGTATACTGGGCAGAGAAATGTTTTCTTGTTTCTGTCTGGAATGTACAGTACTATAAAGCAGTATGTAGTCTAGGTGCTACGTGAGCAATACATGCTTATTTAATAAAGCTCCAGAAGTGTCTGGTTACAGCTACAGAATACTGCCATTTTGTTTGGGTTTTGTTTTTTGCCTTGCTCATGGGGTGTGTGTGTGTGTGTGTGTACAGGGGGAATGAATGCAAGTTGTGTCTTGCCACAGGTAGGATACTGCTTTTACTATGAAGTCAGGGAGGATGTTGTCAGCAATGTCCCTGAAGACAACTTGAGGTATTGGCTCAGAAACTATTTGGGTTTGTCTATCAAGGGCACGTGTGTTCTCGGTTTTAATATGTTTTCCATGCAACTGCTGAATGTTGACTTTCATAGCATATTTTGTTGAAACGTAGAGTGCCAGGGCTATCTGCAGAGAACATATGGGTAAGCTCTGCTTTCATCTCACTTAAGTAGTTTGCCAAACAAAATCTGTTACAGCATAGAAAGAATGCTTTTGCCAAATGTAGCTGGTCAGTAAGTGATGTAGTTCATCCTTAAGAAGGAAGATCGAGACATGAGATACATTGTATGCATCGCAAGTAACTTTGCAGACACAAAACCGCGGTGTAGGCAGCGAACATACACCAAAATGAGCAGGAAAATATGATGCTCATCATGCTTTTCTTCTTTTTTTGTTCATCTGTCTTCCAACTTTCTCTGGTCAACAGTCCTCTTCTGGTGGTGGCTGGGATTAATGAAGAGTTAGAGCTGAGATGCTGCCAGCTGTTTGAGGTCTGAATGTGAGCCCTAATTGTTGTTCCCATTATTCCTTCCTGGAAACTGGTTCTTCAAGATGAGCATTTGCTGTTACATTGCTGTAGGGCCTGGCTGCCTGGGGCCAAATGGTAAATCCTTAACAAGAGTGTCTGTGATCCCTTCCTTTTTCTTCTCAGTTGAGCCAAAGTTTCAACCTTAGAGGCCCAACAGTACTTAATGGCCTAATATTGAGAGGTGAATCTAGTTGCATAACCTCAGGAAGGTCACTCAGATGAGCTAGTGTGATACCAGTAAAACATGATGAGGCTGTGGCCTAGTGTATGCAATAAGGACCAACAGCTGCATACGTGTCTTCAGTCCAGCTTTGCTGCTGAAAAACTTAACTGTATGTGTATTCTGACCCCATCTGCCTTCAAATTGTTGGGGGTAAAAAGCAGTAGACTTCAGATTTTTTTTTTTCTTGGTATTGTCTAATTCATGTCTAGAGGGAATAGCTTGCTGAAGGGAAAAGGCCTGTGTTTTCGCACTCTGAGGAATTGTGATTTTTTTTTTTTAGTATGTTGAAGTATGACATGATTGGCTTATGTTGCTTTTATCTCTTGTACAGAGAGATTTTTCTGGTTAAACCTGTATTTATCTGATTTTTTTTTTTTTTTTTTTTTTTTTTTAAGAAATCTGACATGCCAGCACAATTCACTGTTCAATTTCTATAGCATTATATTTTAATTGTCTTTAATTTATAACCTTAAAGCTGTGTTGTAATAAGAAAATCTCAATAGAAAATAGGAGAAATAACACTTTTTTTTTTTTTTCCTCTAACTCTGTTTTTTCAAGACTTTTCTTTTTAAGGAGAGTCATGAAAAAGATAGCAAGCTCTGCTTGAAGTTCTACACTTTTGGAGTTCTTGACTACTGCAGAATTGCCTTCACCTTAGTTTCTTGTATGCTACCACCTACTGGTGTCAAATTTTTGCATTCTTGGTATGAGGTCACTCATTTTCAACTCAAGATATGATTTCTGAATTAATTCACTCTTGCAATTTCCTGCTTGCTGTTCATGTCTCCAGTTGAACTACATCCTATGAGAACAGCTGTGCGATTTGATGTGGCGTATGTCCTAATATCACTTAAGACTTAAAAAATAAAAATAAAGATGTTTGACTTTGAGAAATTTTGTGCTGCTATTATACTAACATGAATACTAGCTTTGAAGAGAGAAGAGGTAACAGTTCTGTTAAGTCTTTGGGTGGAAGTAATTAAAAGGAAGCTGCTATTTACGTTTGGTGCTGTGTGTAGTGCAGTTACAGAAGTGCTGTATCATGTGCTATCTATCTGAATGCCCCATTCTGTGCCTTTGCCAGGAAGGAATGTGTTTTGGAGGATTGCACAAAAGACAATATTGTGTGTTCCTTTCAGTAGGTTCCCTATGGTCTTCAGCCATTTCATTTTGTCCCTTGGAGTCCAATGAGACTTCTGTGACATTTTCTTTAACAAGCCTGCTCACCTTCCCCTGAACTCCAATGGATTTTGATCATTCACTGCATAGTGTTGTGTAAGGAGTCACTGTTCATTGCTTGTTTGGACCTGTTATCTATTAGCTTCATTTGTTCTCCCTAATTCCTGCATTGAAAGTTGGGTCTCTATCTGTTATTCTGTCACTTGTAGTTTTATAGGTCTTGTGTCTGTTCTTTTTTTTAAAGACTCTGGTCTTACATTTGCTTAGTTTCCTGAAAATACTTTGTGAGGGAAATCTTAAGAAGGTAGCACTGTTTGTTTTTTTTTTTTTTTTTTTTTTTTTTTTAAGAGATGTCTTACTTTGTAAACTTGCTAGTTAAGCAAGTGTGTGGACAAAGACTTTTCACTCTTCCTTAGTGTTTCCTATTGGGATTTATCCTGTGAAGTGTTGAAGTTGTAGTTACCCTTCCATGTCCAGTCTGGAGCATGATAACAGTGCCCATTGGAATGGGTTCAGTCATTGATTTTGTAGAGAGGACTGCAAATAGTGTTGATAGGCCTCCTACTGTGTTTTCCAAGATTGCCTGCATTGGAATGACTAAGGCTTAAAAGTGGTCTCTGTAGCCCTTCCAAGTAAGGATGGTTTACAACTCGATTTTTTTCCCTGGTTCTCTTATTAAATGGCAAAGCTTTCAGGTTTGAATTTGAGAGATGCGAAGGGGTTTATGGATGGATTTGAATTGAATGAAATAATTTATTTTAAGGTATTTTGAACACGTCTAAGTGGTCTATTTTTGCAGAGAAAATGCATTAGCCAGAAATGCTGAAAAAAAAAAAAAAAAAGAACATGCTGCAGAAGTGTTTTTGTGCAACTGTCAGTCATGGGGGATTACAGAAGGGACAGTAGAGCATTCATTATCAAAGCTGGAGGTGTTGCCCTTCCTTCTCTCTGTCCTGGTGTCACCTTTGTGAGGGAGTTGCCCTTTGCATCCCTGCTGGTGGGGAGAGGCTAGCAATTCAACTGGTTCCATCCCTGTTCAACAGAGTGAGGAAGACAGGAAGCTTTGAAGCTATTGTTGCAGTTCCAGGTGATGTCTGTGTTCAGCAAAGATAGACCTAACTCCTGGTGAGGCAACAGGCATGTCTGCTTAGTTAAGATGCAGGTGATAACAGAAAGGTAGAAGAAATACTTTCAATTGATTATGTGAGGAGAACTTACTTTATAAATGAGTTGTTTTGTGCTGGATAAGTGATGCTGATGATGAGAACCTGTTGTTATTCAGTTGTGGTTCCCCTGCACACTTCCAAGCCATTGATGCATTAGATGGTGATGGTGCTGTGAGTGACTGTGGAACTCCTTAGATTAAAAATTGAAAGAAGATGAGGTTTTATTTTTGTACACTAGACAGTAATTCAAGTTTTTTATTCTTGACAATATGAGGTCTTTGGGCTCTGTCCCCTGTAAGTGGCTCACGCAAAATGATAACCAGACTTTTGTTTTGAAAACTTAGAGAAAAATAAATGCTTTAAGTCATAGCAGAGAAACATTCAGGGATATAAGTGCTAGAAATCAGTTCTTACTTAGAGCTCAATTTATTACCAAGCTAGGTTTCTATTGACTGCTTTCGAGTTGTCTTTTATTGTATAATTGGACCTTGAATTCCTTGTTGAAGTCATCACTTTCTTGCCCCTCACTGCAAGAAAGACATTGAGGCCCTGGAGTGGGTTCAAAGAAGGGCAACAAAGCTGGTGAGGGGTCTGGAGCGCAGGGCTTATGAGGAGCAGCTGAAGGAGCTGTGAATGTTCAGTCTAGAGAAGGGGAGGCTCAGGGGAGACCTGATTGCTCTCCATAACTACCTGAAGGGAGGTTGTAGTGAGCTGGCGGTCGGCCTCCTCTCGTGTAACAGTGATAGGATCAGAGGGAATGGCTTCAAGCTGCACCAGGGGAGATTCAGGCTGGATGCTAGGAAATATTACTTCTCTGGAAGAGTATTCAGGCACTGGAATGGGCTGCCCATGGAGGTGGTGGAGTCACTGATGCTGGAGGTGTTCAAGGAACGGTTGGACGTTGTGTTCTCACTAAACCATGTCCTTCAACTATTGGTGATAGGTGGATGGTTGGACTGGGTGATCTTGTAGGTCTTTTCCAACGTTGATGATTCTGTGATCACTGGTCTGTTAGTCCATCATACTGTAGGAAGAGAATGGCATCCATGATAGAGTGGGACAGTGTTCCCACATTCTAGAAAATGATGTGTTAAGTCTATTTTCCTTCTGAAACTTTCTTTTAAATTTGTTCTTCACTCTTACCTGTTCTTCTGAGCTCTAGCTTTTCTCACTTGTCTTGCAGAATTTTTCTTTAATTTCATCTGCTTTCTCAGGTGATGGTTCCCCTGCTTATGATGAACTAACACATTCCTTATTTAAATGTTCATTTCCTGCCTTGATTCCATCCTACTTTTCCTTTAATAAATTTGAATCCTGGAAATAGTTAAAGGAAACAAAGAGAGGAAGCTATTGCAATGAGTTATGAAGGGATATGGCATATAAATGATAATATAATGGTGTATGTCAAAGACTCTTACATAATTGATGGTCTTTCAAAACTGGAGGGAATGGATTTGTGTGTGTGTGTGTGCAAGGATTCTTTTGAGATTAAAATGTGCAACTGAGAAGACCTTGGAAGGAGAACTAGAATGAACTAGAGTGACTTTTTAAGTTGGTATGGTCAAACTCTTATGACTCCAAAATGTGTGTGTTTTTGAGGCAATGAGGCAAAATGATTTTGGCAGTCCCTCCTTGCCTGCATTTTAAGGTCCTCAGGAGCCCCTTGATGGGCTGAGAGGCACAGCTAAACCCTGTAGCTACCATGAGACACCAGCTTCTGTGAGTTTAGTAAAAAGTTACTCAGCGAAGAAGAGGTTGGGTACATGTTAATAAAGCTCTATTTCCCTGAGGTGATGAGTGGTTAATTTCCATGATGGTGTTATGAGGAGGGGAAGGTCTTGCCCTTTCTCTGTTCAAATGACTTGTGTTCTGCCTGCTTCCTTTTGTCAATTTGGACATTTTGAGTTATCATTAAAATATATTTTAAAGCAATGATCCCAGTCACAATCCAGTTTTTTCTCACTCCTTTTCCTGGTCTGTCTGCACCTCTTTTCACCACAGTCATGTTTGATTCTATAGGCTCTGTGGCCTCACAAGAGAAGAAAGTATGGGAAAATGGTATGGAGGGAGGTGGGTCAGCTGGTCTTGAACCCGTGGCTGTAATATGTTAGTTAACTGATTTTATTCATTTGTTGTAGGTAAATTAGTTGCCAATGTCCAGCACAGCAGGTGAGTGAAAAACATGAAATTAAATTACTCGATGACTGTGCTGGTAGAATCTCTAGTATTTTGGTAGTCAGATGTATTACTGCTGAACAGTTGATTTCTATCACCAATAGAAATGTTAATTCTCTCCAAATAGTAAGCTGATAGTTATGGCTTGGATCCAAACTCCTGTTTTTACTCCTCTCAAAGTTATTTTTTACTCTCAATTCTTATTCAAAATAACTTTCTCTAATCTTGGAAACAGTGTGAGATTGCTATCAGTGTAAGTCTGTAAATGTGAGATTCATTCTAGTGTTTTTGCTTGAATGCAAGGTATCGAATATCTTTCAGAATGATCTGCACAGTTGTGGAAGGTTATTTTAGACAGAAAAGTCTAGACAGTTCTTAAGATCTGTTGCACATCTCTACACCTGCCAAAACTTGGGAGGGAGTTTTGTGCAAATTATATTACTGCTCTGCAAAGTCTTTTTATAATACAGATAATATTTTATTGTGGGTTTTTTTTTTTTTTCATCAAAGTCATAGTTAGAAATGTGATAAAACTTGGGTACCATTGCAATTGGTACTTCAATTATTGTTTTCCCTCATTCTGTAGTAGTTATGTAAACGGGAATGATCTTTCATGCATGGTTTTCATTTATGTGTGTGAAACAATACAAAGATTTCTCTTCAACGTGCAGTTGAGATGTGCTTTTAAAACACACACAGAGAATCAAATGAATAGTTGGAGACTTCGGAAAGGCTCTTGAGTGGGTAAAGAAGATAAACATAGATGTCTTTTCCAATGATAGAATCTTAATTGCATTTTTAAAGAAATAAATACTAGAAACTGTTTTCTTGCCCGAGTCTGCTAATGTTGCCATGATTTATTGTGATATGTTTGAATTTAAATCAGTGAAAAATTTATTGCTAAATTTATTTCTCAGCAACTTGTTGAGAACAGAATAATTGAGAAAATAAGTCTCACTGTTACTCTGTTGTAAATTGTAACAGACGCAAAGCAGCTTGACTTAGAGCATGTTTTGTTTGTCTTGTCTGTATAACCTGTAACCAGACACTATATTCTGTCCATTTAAGAAGGTAGAAACATCCTGTGCAACTTGGATGTCACTGTAACGAGCTACGTATTGAAAATGCATCATTCTGAGTGATGTAGGCTTCTTCTAGAGCTTTTAATTAATTTTAGTTTCTTTAAGATATCTAGACTTTGTTAGCAGGCCATATTCAATCTACATTAGGTGCTGAAAAACAAAGAAAATACAAGGAAAGAACTAAGATGTTTGGAAGAAGGGAAAAATAAGAAGTGTGTTCAGGTTTGCATTTCAATGCTGACTTTTAAACTTAAGTATTATTATTTAGTTAATTTTGTTGAATGGATTTGAGATGTTTTTCCTCTATTTTCCTTTCTTTCTTAGGAGAATAAGGTTTTTTTAATTGTTGCTTGCGTATTTAAATATTTCATTGATATGATGGAAAATTAAACAATATGCCATAAATGTGGTTGCAATCCCAATTAAATTGTTAAAGACTTTTCCACGTGCTTCTTAGAAAAAGTAATAAGGCTTATATTAGAAAGCTCATCTTAAACCATTAGTGAACGCCTACAATAAGTGTGTGGGTTTGTCTTCACTTCCTGTTTTTTATACTTTTGATCACTTCATCTAAATGCATTTGTCTGAGCAGCTGGGCCCCTGTATTGACTGCTTTGAATTAACATTATAATGATTTTAAAAAATATTTTACTTTACAAAATAATTATGTTGTGTGATCACAAAAGTATTGTGTTTAAGTATATCTAAGTTGTAATAGACCTTCAAGAACAGACAAGTATGAATTAAAAAAAAAAAAAGGAAAAAAAAAAAAAAAAAAAAAGAAAGAAAGAAAAAAGAAAAAAGCCCCAGAGATAAGCTGAAAGACATAGCTGTATTCCTTGGGGGTTATGTACATTTATTTTTTTTTTTAAGTCTCATGTTTTAGCACAGCACATTGAGTCGACACACACAAAAGCTAGAAGCAAAAGCAACAGCATGTCCAAGAAACTTGAAAAGTAAAAATTTTATTGCATGCTAACTAGCATTTTATTCTAGGTGTTTGTGCAATATGTAATGGGAACTATTGGCTTTCAATGGCAAATGATGGGAAACTGGTCTGCAAGACAGCATTAAAAATTGGGAATGCCAAACATGTGCTCTGTGTGTCAGCCTTGGTTGAGAATTTGCTTTAAAAAATAAATTGTTAAACAATGAAGGCTAGATCGTTTTATTATTTTTCCTGGGAAAAGAGTTTGTGTAGCCTAAGGGAGAAATTGGTGCCTGTGGGAAACGGAATGCTGGGCTCAATTTTCAGGATTTATGAGGCCTTGCCAAGACAGATGGAAAGAGAGAGTGCGCCCTGCACAACTGTAGCTCTGGGAGACTGCACTCATCTTGCATGCAGGATCTCACATTCATAATTATGCTTAAAATTCAAGCTGTAGCCACCAGTAGCTCTGCACGTGGAGGAGTCAAGCCTGTCCAGCCAGATTTTGATGTGTTGCAATAATTAAGCTTGCATGAGACATATAAAGGGGTTACTGTTAAATGCCAGGCTGTCGGTCCTTATTAATTTCTTGGTGAGTGTTATAAAGGCAAGTGATGTGTGCTAAAGTGGGCGCCAATGAGAGTTCTGATCTTCTGTGAGCAGAGAGTGTAGGGTAGTAATGGCTTGTCCTGCCCTTAGGAAGCAAACTTGTTAGATGTAGGCCCTTGGGCCCCTGTGTGATTTGTCTTGGCTGCTTTCTTGGCATGCACTGGTGCTTGCTTTCCAGGCTGCTACTGCACCCTGATGGGTTGAACTGAGTTCTTGTTTCCTGTCTTGTTTCTTTGCAGTTCAGAGCGCTATCAGTGTTTCTCATCTTCAGCAGTCCCTCTCCATGTCTTCCTCTTCATCCAACTCAGTGGATAAACATCTTTTTTACAGTTAAAAGTTCAGTTTTTTAAAACTGATTGGTGAACCTACGTAGTTATTGTAGATGCTACAAAATAGATGTCAAGTGTGTAATCTGAATCTTGTTTGTGTCAACTATTGTCAGCATGATACATTTCTACCAAACAAACATTGGGTCTATTCCTTTAGCTCTTGTTAATATGTTGGATCAGAGTAGTACTTTGTCTTTAAAATAACACAGCCACCCAAATGTTTTTCCCTAGACTGCTGTACACAAAATCTTTAAGAACAGTCAAAACAAGCAGTATATATGAGAAAACAGATTTAACATATACAGTTGAGTTAAATGGAAGACAAATCCTTTCTCTAATCAGTTTAACCAATAGAAGAGGGATAGAGGTACTGTGGAGGTACTGTAGAGAAAATGGGATCATACAATCATAATTTAAAGCGAGGATATTGTTGTGACAGATAAAATGCTCTTAACTGTTTTAAAAATACTTTGTAGCTACAAAAATAAAATTAAATTTCTTATTGATGTGTGCTGTTAACTTACAAGGGGGAGGAAAGAGTGATTGATTCAGGAAACTGTAGGGGCTCATGAATCAAGTAGTGAGACTTGAGGCTAACATCAGGTTGGTTGCTTTGCCTTTTTTTGTTCCATTTCCCTCTCATCATTCAGCTGTTTTATTTAGAAGTGGATGAGGGACTGTGGATTTTTGTTCTGTTTGTTTAGCTGGCATTGGGCAAGTTCTTGGTTTTCTTTCTTGCCTTGTATTTACCTTTTTTTGGTTGACTATTTTTTATCAGTGCTTTTCTTCATGGTTAGGATTACATTAAGGCTGAGTCTGCACATGTCTCTTGGTAGCTTTGCTTGTGCTGACACCAGCGAGACATCCTTACCTTGTTACCTTGATCCATGAAGAGTAAACAGGTTATGTATTGACTCAGGTGACCCCAAGGTCCTTAAAATCTGCATACTCCATCTCTGTACCCTTTTGGAGCAACTTTTAATCCTTGATTTCACTGCAAGTTTCTTTGATAATTTGACACTATATATTGTCTGCTATTCCATTTGTCTTTTTTTTTTTAATGATGTGGGGACGGGAAGCAAAACACAGAAATTGTAATTATGTCCCCTTCTCTCTTTCTGTTGTGCTTTGTTAGGCCTGGATGATTGCCTGCAGCAGTACGTCCACAAATTTGAACGGGAGAAGATAAATGGTGAACAGTTGTTACAGATTTCTCACCAGGATCTTGAAGATATGGGTATTACACGGATTGGACACCAGGAACTGGTTTTAGAAGCTGTGGATCTCCTGTGTGCACTGGTTAGTGAAGTGGTGAACAGACAAATAATTTCTTTAAATGCTTTTCTTGTTGAATATGTAAAGCAAGCCTAATGAAATCATAATGCCTTTCACACTGTTAGACATTACGGCAAAAGAAAGCAGTAAGTTTAGTTCTTGCAGGCTTTGTGTTATATTCTTGCAGGCTTTTCTCTGATAAGTGGAAATGCTGATTTAGTTGCATTTCTGAAGAGAAGCATTGGCTGAGTAGCATTGTGAGATCTTGTGGCTTCTATTAGTGAACTGTGATTAAAATTGCTGTTGAGTAGGGTGAATTTGTTTTAGCAGACAGAACACATGCTGTTGAAATGACAGCGATTAGTGATTTTTCACATCAGCTGCAATGAGAATAGGACAAGATCTTGTAGTCCACATACAAAGTGAAATAAGCGCTCTTGAAGTAAGGGATGTTTTGATTACTAAGTAACTGTGTGAGTTCAACTTACTGGATTTGGAACATAAGCTGTTCCTTCGTATTACCCCTCATATATTACTGTGCGGATGCTTTTAAAACAAACATACTCTGAAATGAATAAATATATTTCAAATTGTTTTGCTGTGCCATGTTACTGCTGCAGGAATTATTTAAAAGCTGTAGTTTGGACATAGTCTTGAAGATGTATTTGATGTAGTGCAGTGCTTGAGTGCCAGAGATATTATATACAATGACATCAGCTGGAGGGGTGGCAGAGGCTGCCCTGTGATTCCTTGGCCAGTACTGGCCTGCCCTCTGTTTGTCAGGCACATCTTGCAGCAAAGAGCATGTTCTTCTAAAAATGGAGAGTCTTTATTGCCTCAGTGACACGTGCTTTATGTGCAGCAGGAAGGTGCTATGGGTGTCGTTTCTATTCATAACCACAAAGACATTACATAGTATATATTGAAGGAAGTGTGTTTAATAAAACAACTGTGCACGGACTGAAACAATTCCCGAAGAGTTGTTCTTACGTTTACTGAAACTTTTATTTTCTTTTCAATATTTGATAAGCAGGGTTTGTTTGTTTGTTTTTGTTTTTTTTGTTTGTTTGTTTGTTTCTTGTTTATTTTTTAACATTTAAAAGAAAGCTGTAATAGTGGTACTGAGTTAGCATGCATGTGATTCATGTGTCAAGGGATAATCTGTCAGGCAAGTGAAGGAGTCTGGTGAATTACTAAGTGTACTATGTACAGTCCTGATTGATATAATGGATGTGGCAGCCCTCAAAGGCACTTTTTTTCTTCTTTCTTCTTAAAATATTAGAATAAAATGAACAAAGCTGGATAACTGCCAGAACCTAAAGCTGTGTTTTATCTCCTACAATTTCCTTCTAATTTCCTTAGTAGACAAAAGTTTTGACCTTGGTCTCATTTCTGGAAATCCTTTGTGAAATGCAGTTCAAGTTAATGCATTAGACAGAGTTTACATATTGTAGCTGAAATATCCTTGTTTCCTTTTTAAGAAGAGGAGGAAGAATTTCTGTATTTAAGCTATGCCCTTTGTCACTTTGTACATATCCTTTCCCTTCAGTTTTTGGGATAATGGTAGAAAATCAGTGTTGATCTTTGTTCCCAAGAGATGATGTGTCTTGAATTCTAGAGACAGACAACTTTTTTTTAATTCCAGAAGCACAATTTTTTTTTTTTACTGTTGCTGTCTCTTCTCTTTCTGTTTGAGAGAACAGAGGTTTCTCTATTCCACTAGTATTAGTGGAAAGTAATTAGTTTGAAAGTAGGTTGGGGATATAAATATGACTTTAAATTTGTGTGTATGTGTATGTGGTGACATTTCCCCAGTTTTTTGTGAACTTTCATTAGAGCCAAAGGCACTCAGGAACTTAGCTTTTCTTCTTTTCACCATGCTTTTGGCTTATTCTGTGGATATGTAGCATTGACTGGGCCAGCCTGAGGTAGGACTTCAGATGTTGTCAGTTCTGGTGATAGGTAGAAGCCTTGTGGGTGTTTTGGATATTCCTCAGTTCTGCTCTTCTCAAGAAAAATTTACCTTCACAGAATCAAAGAGTGGCCCAGGTTGGAAGGGACCTCAAGGATCATGAATCTCCAACCCACCCACCACATGCAGGGCCACCAACCTCCCCATTTAATACTAGACCAGACTGCTTAGGGCTCAATCCAATCTGGCCTTGAACACCTCCAAGGACGGGGCATCCACAACCTCTCTAGGCAGCCTGTTTCAGCACCTCACCACTCTCTGTAAAGAATTTCCCCCCTGACATCCAACCTAAATCTCCCTTCCCTCAACTTAAAACCATTTCCCCTTGTACTGCAGCTATCAACCCTTTCAAAGAGTTGACTCCCCTCCTGTTTGTAGGCTCCCTTTAGGTACTGAAAGGATGCAATGAGGTCACCCCGCAGCCTTCTTTTCTCCAGGCTGAACAAGCTCAGCTCCTTCAGCCTGTCTTTGTAAAGGAGGTGCTCCAGTCCCCTGATCATCTTTGTGGCTCTCCTCTGGACCCTCTCCCACAGCTCTCTGTCTTTCTTGTACTGAGGGCTTCAGACCTGGACACAGTACTGCAGATGGGTCCTCACAAGAGCAGAGTAGAGGGGGACAGTCACCTCCCTGTCCCTGCTGGACCCCCTCTTCTAATGGAGCACAGGATACCATTTGCTTTCCAAGCTGCAAGAGCACACTGCTGGCTCATGTTAAGATTTTCATCCATCAGCACCCCCACAGGTCCTTCTCCACAGGGCTGCTCTCAAGGACTGCTCCTTCCAGTCCATATATATGTGTGGGATTCCTCCAGCCCAAATGCAAAACCTTGCACTGCTGTGTTGAACCTCATTAGGTTCACCCAGGCCCACCTTTTGAGTCTGTTGAGATCCCTCTGAATGGCAATATCTTTTTTGTCTAGTTCCCAGCCACTTTTGCAGATTGGAGGTTTGGTTTCCTTACACTGCAGTAGCACTTGAGACTCCAAAGGCAGTGAAGTAGCTGTCTTTGGAACATCTTTCTCCTACGGTAATCCTTCTCAAGCATTCACCTTTTCCAAAACTCATTAGGTTGATGGGGGAAAAAATAGTAAAAAAGATAGTGGGTCACTTGAGGAAGGATACCAATACACTTAGATTTTATAGGGATAAAGCCCCATGTGTGAGTTCTACCCTGCCAAGCTGTAGATGTCTGCAAGTTATGATGTTTACTGCTGCAACATAGCAAAAAAAACAAAACAAAAACAAGAGAAAACAAAAAGAACCCAACAAATCTTTCTCAACTACTTCAGTTTTTAGACAACGTTTCCTAATCTTAGCAGCAACATATGCCACAGAGCTGATACTGAAGAGGCAGCAGGAAAGAGTGTGGTCAGGGATAAGAAGTGAAGGTTTCTTGTGAGCACGCATTTCTGTTGCACTTGAGTTGGTGCAGTAAGATTTTTCTGAACAGATGTTGAAGACCTATTTAAAGATTCATGTAAGGAATTTAGAGAACATATAAAAAGAATTGAACTTTCCAGAGGGGGAAACCAAACCGCATCAGCATGAATGCCTCCATCTTTTTGTGGTGACAGTATTTGCTTGAGTGAGGAAAGGGATGGGTGGAAGATATTTTTGTTGATTGAACTGTTTGGTGGAAAAGGAACAAATATACATAAATATGCTTTTTTAAACTCGTGCAAAACCACAAAAGGAGGGATAACAATCCTGGAAAATAAGCTTTCTCAGTCCATTTGAATAAGTGGGACAAAAAGGAATGTTGATGAAACTGAATGTTTACTCACTGTTCCCTGATGAGTCGCCTTGCCTGTTTGGGCTTAATAAACATAAAATAATGCAAACATTAACAGGAAATTATGTGCAAATAGAATGACTTTTAATGTCATGTTTTTTGGATTAGATTTCTGGATCCTTAACTACATTGTATTATAGGAGCTAATTTTTTCGCTTCCAAACATTTTTTTTCTTGAGATTAGAATGAAGATTGAATGAAGATATTGATTTTAATTAATTAAAAAAACAGAACATAACAAAAATATAACTACCAAAAGCATACCAGAACATACTTTTTTTTTTTTTCCTTAGCTTTGTACCTTTTAATAATACCACTAGTAATAATGCCAGCACATTACCAATGCAGCAACATATAACCTCATGCCACGAGGTTATCCTACCAAGTAACTCTTGCATTTTATTTGTACTGTTGTTATCTCTGTAAAAGGTCATTTGCTAAAATGACTTTTAAATCCCAAGCTTGATAGTTTACATACCTGATGTCTTAGACTTTTGTGGCTGTTCCTTATCAAAAGTACCACACCTATGCATCATTTCATAAGATTTCAATTTTCTAGAGGTCTCAAATTTTTATGAGGAAGTTTCAAACTCCAGAGGATTCTTTAGGAAATGTTTTTATTAAAAGGGAGAGTAGAAATAAAGGACATTGACAGTACCTTGTGTTACATCCAGTGTTTCTGTATGCATACAGCCCATTGTATAAACTGTTGGACAGGTGTTCAGCCTATTTTTATCCACTTTTTTCTTGAGCTAGTTTTTAGCTGGATCAGACAGAAAATCTAGCTCTTTGCACTGCAGCATTTGAAGATGGCTGTGAAAGGGAAGGTGTCCCTTGGCAACAGCAGGGCTCTATATCAGCCCAGGTCAGCTGGGACATGACTGCAGTGCTCTTTTGACTTTGGTTAACCACACTTTATTTTTTCTTTTATTCTAGTGCTTCAACCTTGAGCAACTGTTTGGTCAGTGTACTATTTCTCATTAAATATAATGGGGTTTGGTAAGAGCACGCTCTTGTCCGCAAGCTCTGTTGTGCACCTGTGCATGCTCTCTCTTGCCATAGCCCCATGTGTGGCTGCCCAGGTTAATGAGTAACAGGCTGGGAATGTTTGACATAAGGTGCTCTTGACCGCTGGCTTCAGCTCCTGTTTTGATGAGAGTAACTTTGATATTTTCCTGCCACTCTCGATTTAAAATATAACCTTCTGTGGCTCATGAGCAACATCTAAAACCTTTTGATTACTTAAATAATAACATTTTAGATATTATAACCTGTTAATGTAGAATGCTTCGGAAAAGCATGAGTTTTATGTGTCAGTTGTGTGTTGCTGTGAAGGCTTGTAGGCTGTTGGTGTGCTGCCATAATATCAGCATTCCTATCTGTCCTGAATTAAGGCTTCAGGTCCATGACAATAAAAATTAGTTTAAGTCAGCTGCCACCTCACCTCCCCTTCCCCCCCTTTTCCTTTCTTTGATTATTATCCTTTCTGCTTGCAGTCAGCTGATGATGAGGTGAGGCACTTCAGGGAGCTAAACCAGCTCAGAACACAATACAATAAAGGAGGGCATGTTTTTTTTTTTTTTTTTTAAGTGGTTTGCTGCAAAGCAACACTTTGACAGACTCGACATGCAAGAGTGACACTGCAGATGAAGAAGAAATAGCTGGTTATTTGTGGATTGGTCAAGATAGTGTCAGCTTGGACAGAATCACAGCCAGAGCACATACTTTTTTTTAATTACTGGTTGTTTTCTCACTTTGTCAGTGAAAGAAAAATGTGCACAATGGCAAATCTGTATCTGGTGAAGGAGCATAATGTTTTCTGTGTGTTAGAGAAAACAGGTCAGGATGCCTGTGGAATAGAGATGGTTTGAGTTGTGATGACCCCTTTGTTCTTGAAATGTTAATTCCTCAGGGCAAATCTGAAATTGAAGAATTTGATATCCTGTATTGATGAGCTATAATGCTCACTGTTGTGCTGAGTAGACGTAGTTCTTAGCCAGGACATTTCCTAAAGCATGAACTGGTGTCATAGATATCTCAGTTGCCCTCTGTCGTATCTCTGGAAGAAGCCGTAGAAAGGCTGAGTGCAGCAACTGAACAGTTTGGCCATGGTGTACTCCTGAGACTGCTGAGCAGACCAGCTGCAGTCATAAGGTGGAGGCTCTGTATCTCCAGATACAAAGCCTGTGTTGCTGAAGTCCACCTTGAAATTGAGATCTATTTGATGGAGTTCTTTAAAAACTAACTGGACTGGAAAAGTCACGCTGGGCTGACCCACTGTGTAAATAAGATGAAACAAATACGATAAGGAGAGCATAAATATTTTAGAACAAAGATGAAATCGGATCTGATATACCGTCAAGTATACTGTTAAGTGCTGGGGCCATCTCTAATCACATACATTTACAAAACAGTTAGCACAACTTCTTCACCTGAGTGACTGAAAGAATTTTGGAGATACTTAAATGTACAAAGACTCTCTCAGAGTTAAGTTGTCTGATTAGGTTGTTTTACTACTCTACAGGGGAGAAAAAAAAAAAAAGAGTAGTTGTATTTTCTGTCTACTTGTGGAAGGAGGGAGGCCAGCATCCTTTAATCCCTCTGTTCAAGGGGGAAAATTTTGGCACATAGCTATTTTCAAATTTGTGTGGCCAAAAGAATGTATGGCTAAACTTTTTGGTGAGAAAGTATTCCTCCAAAAATAAAGTAATTTGCAATGTCCTGTAACAGAGGGGAAAAAAAAAAAAGAGACTGTAAGAAATGAATCTGAATGATATTCTTGTGTCTTTTGTTAAAATTAAAAGGTGGTAAGTTTACATATGGTAGTAAGCAAGTATTTGAACATTGTTTATTAATCTGTATCTTTCCCAGTCTGTGATCCTGAAAAATTTAAGGATATCCTCTGCTGTTGTAACAGCGTTTTGGTTTTGTTTGTTTAATTGTTTTATTGGATATATCCTCTTGACCCCTGCTCCTGTGCGGGAGTACTTCCTTGCCAAGGGCCCTGAGGGAAGGGAGGAGGGTATATGGATGACATCCCAATGAGTTCAAGTAATGTACAAGGTATAAGTATTTTAAAGGTAATTTAGTTCAAACCTCTCCTTGCACAGACTTATTTTTGAGCAAAGATTTTGTTTAATCACTTAACTTTCTAAAGCACTCCAGCTTGTATTATGGGCCTTTCTTCGTGGTAAGAATGGGGCCGTAAGGCAGCAGTGTGTCCTAGCAACAAGAAGGTCAGCAGCATCCTGAGAGCACGGGCAGGATTTGAAGAGGAGTGATCGCCCATTACTTGTCGCTCATTAGTCTACCTATTCCTCCTATAGCTCCAAGAACGGGGAAGATACTGACAATACTAAAGCAGGTCAGTGGAGGGCAACCAGGTTGGTCAGGGCAATCAGGCAGTGGATCAGGTTGTCCAGAAAGCTTAGATCTTTGAGATTTTAAAGACTTGATTGGGTAAAACTCATAACAACCTGGGATGAGCTCACAGCTGAGGCTGTTGTGGGCAGGAGGTTGGAATGAGACTTCCAGAACTCTGTGCCAGCCTAGGCGATGTTGTGGTCTGAAATGGAGTTGGGAATTCCTTGGAACTTGGAGTTGAATGAAATTAATGTTGGCTGTAGCTGGCTTAGTTGTTTGAGGAGGAAGGGATAAAAAATGACACAGCTGACTACATTGTGGAACATGGAGGTTGGTAACAAGAATCTGTGTTAGCGGAATAGAGAAAAGCAAAAGCAGGCATGTTGGTTCTTTTTTTTTTTTTTTTAAGAGGGGTATGAGTCTTCAGTCTAAAAGAACTAATTATTGCCTACCACAAGGTAGGATAAGTAGAAAATGAGAAGGTAGTCAGTAGCATATTGCTATTCAATGGTCATTACCTGTGCAGTGACAGCAGGCAGAAAATCTTTGTTATAAAACAGAGTGAGTTGCCTTCAGAGCAGCTATAATGTAGCATTTCTGACACCTTTGGAATGATACAATCAATGTGTTGCTTAAAACAATTGTTTTAATCTTAAGAAGTATGATATGGTTGCATATGGATTTTTTTAAAGTTGGAGTTACCACTGGAACTTGCACACCTGTTTGGTTTAAAAGCTTTTATAAAGATGCTGTTGAGTGAAAACATAACATGTAAAAATGGATTTAATTACTTAGTGTTAATACAGTCCTCAAACCTGCAAACAACTGCACGCTGTAATCAAGGAACATGGCTACTGAAAGCTCAAATATTTATTCCAGCTTTTGACTGTGAAATTGCATTTACTTCCAGTAGATGTTTTTTTTATCTCTTGCCAATTTAAACTGTCTTTAGTTGTGAATGAAATGTTGCTTCACTATTTATATATCACAGTATAAAAACATTTTAAGAGAAAACAGTATTTATTTTCCTTCAACAAAAAGAAAACCAGAGCAATTATGTTACTCAAACTACATTTGGGGAGTAAATGATATCTGACTCATCTGACTTTGTGGCTTCGTTCTGGTAGAATAATGTCCTCTATCTCATTAATTTCAATAAAATTGAGGAGGTCTGGCTCCCACAAAAGCCTTTAGTGCCTGTAATGCAGAATGAATCTTAGAAAATGATCAAGTATTTAAGATTTGTCAATATAAGAAAGACAGTGGTGATCTACAAAGCGTTGGATGTTAGGGAGGTGAGTAAAGAACTATTTCTTCCAGTAAAAGGCCTAGTTGCACCAAATGAAGATAATGTTAGGATTACCTCATCCATCTCAGATCCAGAGAAACTTGCTGGAAATTCCATACAAGAAAATTCCTGGAAATGCCATACATTCTGAAAGAATGTCAGCTTGCCACCATGTGGCAAGGTATGCCAAGAGTTAACTGAAATTCATATGGTTTAAAAATGCATAAAAGCAACTTAAATGTTGGGGATGTATCATTACAGAATCATAGAATGGCCTGGGTTGAAAAGGACCACAATGATCATCCAGTTTCAACCCCCCTGCTATGTGCAGGGTTGCCAGCCACTAGACCAGGCTGCCCAGAGCCACATCCAGCCTGGCCTTGAATGCCTGCAGGGATGGGGCATCCACAGCCTCCTTGGGCACCCTGTTCCACTGCATCCTCTGAGTGAAAAACTTCCTCCTAACACCTAACCTAAATCTACCCTGTGTTAGTTTAAAACCATTCACCCTTGTCCTGTCAGATCTTGATAGATGTGGTTTCTTCATTTGAAGACTGCTTTGCTTCAGCAAACTGACTTGATGAGAACATTCTTATACATTTCATTTAACCTGCATTTTTGTCTCTTCCACTTCGAAATGAAAAGGCATATCCTTTGACCTTTGAATCCAGATGAGTTTGCATGCGTGGAATAAGAAATAGGGAAACTCATCAAACTTCATAATATTTCTTCCAGAACTATGGCCTTGAAACAGACAACATGAAGAACTTGGTTCTCAAGCTGCGTGCATCATCCAACAATCTACAAAATTACATCTGTACCCGTAGAAAAAGCTCGAATTATGACGGGAATACTTCACGCAAGCCCCCCAATGAATTCCTTACTTCTGTGGTAGAGCTTATTGGTGCTGCTAAGGCCCTGCTTGCATGGTTGGACAGGTAAGAATAAGAAAGAATAAAATCCTTGTATTTTTATTTACTGTTGTAACTTCTTTCTCCTTGCAGTGGAAGTTCTACTAGGTCTAAAGATGTTCTTGATCTTACCATTCTTTTTTGCTTTGTCGAAAGGCTTCTGAATGAATTTAATCACCTAAGACATCTTTCTTGTGCTTCCATTTTTGTCAAAACCAACAAACCGGTAATATTGCTTCTAACCTGGTAGTTAGAAAAGTGAGAGTCATCCTATTGAGGGGAAGCAATCTATTTTCAGGACTAGTTTCTCATATGTATGACCTCCTCCTTTTGTCTTCCCACCTTATACATCAGCTGTCATTGGCAAGTCCCTAAGAAGAACAGAAAAGAGAGAATCTGCTGAAATTGTGACCTTAGCTCTGAGATCTGAAAAAGCGAACAGCAGGGGAGACTTTCCCTCTATTTCTTACTTTTTTTTTCTGGCAAGAGCCAGAGTTGTTTTGTGACAGCTGCATCAGAAGCAAACAGGCAACAGAGCTGATAGCATACTAGCTGTAGTGCTGAGCAAGATGTGGAGATGTGAATTCTTAATCACCTTACCATCTTTCTTGAGAAGGAAGGTTAGGAGGAGAGCTACATGAGTACTGTCAGCAAGGAGAGCTTTTATCCTTGAATATTTCTGCAGTCATGTTAACAGGTTGTGCCTCTCACCTAATCTTCCCATTTCACCATGTTGCTTGAATCGTGTCCTAAATTTCTTCTGCAACTCTCTATCAGCAAGTGATTGGCATGTCCATTTTCAAAACAGTTGGGATTACTCCCGAGTCCTTTAAATTTTCTGGAGGGTCTGAGGTGAGTGCCTCCATATAAATCTTTCATGAAGTTCAGCCTTACTGAACTTGTCTGTATGAAAGCCATTTTTCTTTTCTTTTAAAGTAAGTCATTACACAAGATAAACTTTGCATATTATTTTTCATTGAATGAAAATAATACATTTCATAGAACTTTCTGTCCACTCTTTTTTTAATTTTAATTTTTTCTTCTGTCTGAATTCAGTAATCAAAGACTGGAAGGTAGAAGACTACTCCCTGACCAAACCAAAGGCTGTGATTTTTTAATTTTTTTTTTTGTTGTTGTTATCAGCAGTGTTAGTATGATTTAACTTGAGTTGGTATTTTCAAACTGGTGTTTGGAAAGTGGACTGAATTTTGCTGTCTGAAATTGCTCACCACTGTGCTAGCCATACCCCAGTTTTGGTGCAGGGATGAAATGAAAGTAGAGTCAAGAATAGTTATGTTGTGAAACTTCCCTTACACTTGTGTAGCTCATGCTGTGGTAGAATAGGAGAAGTCTGGTCTCTGCAATCTAAGAGGAATTTTCTCTTGTTACAGGGCCCCATTTACAGGTATTGCTGACTTTTCATCAATGAAAAACAGAATCATTCAGCTCTGCTTGGATCTTACTACTACTGTTCAGAAGGTCAGCTGATTTCTTTTCCTCCCTGCTTTCCAAAAGGGGAGGTGGGTGTTTGGGGAAGTAATGTGTGCTGTATACTGACTGCTAATTGGAATGCAGATGTGAGTTTACTTCAGAGCTTGAACAATTCCTTGAAGGCCAGTTTCAGTTGTCCGTTTTTCTGAGATGGTTTGTTTTTGTTCATTTAATTTCCACTTTTGGAATTGCTGGCTGTGTTGTAAATGACTGTCATTTAAAGACTACACATATTTTCTTCAGCTTCAGTGGGAAGAGTGTTAGATTTTAAAATAGTTGGTCTGCATCTGAAGATTATCAAGTTCCAAATAATATATCGAAAATACATGGTGTTTGTGTGTATATACACTAAAATACATAATAAAGTATGTATTACTTCATTGTAATACATACAGTGAATACTTCATACTTCATACATCAATTACTTCATTGATTGTTATGACTACATATGCAGACTTCTTAGTTTTTTTCCCGTATTATAGTATTTCAACCTATTCCTGTCAGATGGGAAATGCTCCATATAACAGAAGGAGTTGCCACCTTTATGATAAAAATTCCACTAGTCAGACTTCTGTGACAGTAGTGGGAGATTATAGTGTTTTGTTTCAAAACTTTCTAGTTATCAGTGTCATGAGCACTTATATTGGTAATAGCTATAAGGACACTTAGAAACTGTGGGAGTCTTGGCAAATTGCATCGTTTAGTTTTCTGAATAATATTGCCTGTCTTCTGAAGCAGTGGCATACTGTCAGCAGAGTTGAACTCTAGAAGTTGAACGCTACATGCACTCTTCAGCTCCTGTAGAATTTGCTCATAGCTGTTTAGTCCATTACTGTATATTGCATGTGCTCTGTAGAGTCATGTCCTGTGAAACAGGTGATTCCCTCTGTTTCTGAGGAGATGATCATGAAATGTCTTGGATTGGCAATGTCGTCAAAGCCCGTTCAGTTCCAGCCCCCTACCATGCGCATTGCCATCCACTAGATCAGGCTGCCTAGGGCCCCATCCAACCCGGTCTAAAATGCCTCCAGGGATGGAGCACACACGATTTCTATGGGCAGCCTGTGCCAGCGCCTCACCACCCTCTTGAGTGAAAAATTTTCCCCTAGCATCTAATATAAATCTTCAATGTTTTAGTTTAAAACCATTCTTCCTGCTCTTACTGCTATTAGGCAATCTGAAAAGTCAGTCCCCCTTCTGATTATGAGCTGCTTTTAAGTACTGATGCCAAAGTAAAGAAAGGTCTTGTGAGATATCAGGCTATGATGACACCCATTTCTATCAGCTGGTTAGTTGTAAAAGAATATTATCTCAGCATAGTAACTTCAAAGGCACACCAGGCTCACCTACTGCTGAATGCCTTTCTTGATTGGGCACTGTGCATGCAGTTTCAGCAAGTTAGTGATTTACAGATACAGATTTGCAGATTGTGTAGTAGAATAGCAAGCACTTCTAGCAGCAGATGGTGTTCACCCAAGAGTGCTACAGGAACTGAGATATGAGATTGCTGGACTGTATTAATAAAACTGTTAAAAATGGTATCTAATCTGTCAATTAAATCAGCCTTTGATGGCAGTGAAATGGAAGTTGGCAAATACAACTCTACCCTTTAATAAGTAGAGCACTTCTCTGCCAATTTAGCAGGAGCTGTAATAAAGACTGGAATTGCTGTGTGTGAGGGGAAAAAAACACAAATGGAGAAAGAAGAAATCTTACTTTGTATTGGAATATTGCAAATGTGTTAGTATGACCTGAATGAACTCACCGGCATGTGGAGGAAAGAGAATGAGATTAAAAAACAAAAAAAAAACCAACACTCAAACAACTTGATGTACATTTTAAAATGTATGAAGAATATGTCCGCAGTGATCATCAGAACAGTGTTAAGAATTGCTTTGAAAACAAAAGAGAACTGAACTATTTTATATATCTCTATTGTGTCCATATCTGGAGGCTTATATGCTTTTTTTTTTTTTGAACTTCTGTCTTAAAAAGCTCAAAACAGAACATGGGCGAAACAGGAGGGTTAAAAATGATCAGAAGTAAGGAATAGCTTCAGGTCACAGCTCCTCAGTGCATCTTTTGGGTGTTGTGTGATAGTTATGCAGATTGAGATGTCAATGGCAAATATCTTGAAATTTAAGTTTGAAATCTTGTTTCATTATTTACTTGTTCTCTTAAGTTTTTAATCTGAGAATTTAATACTGTTCTCTAGTTCAGCCATTCTTGCAGAAAACCTTTTGTCCAAAGAGGTTGTGGATGCCCCATCCCTGCAGGCATTCAGGGCCAGGCCAGATACGGCTCTGGGCAGCCTGGTCTGGTGCTTGGTGACCCTGCACATAGCAGGGGGGTTGAAACTATATCATTATTGTGGTCCTTTTCAATCCAGGCTGTTCTATGATTCCCTTCTATGAAAACAAGGAAGACTTATGTAGTCTTTTACATGCTGTAGTTTCAGTTCAAAGACTTTTGTCCCTAGGCTTTGTAAATAATGCTTTATGTGCAGTCCTGATGAATGTTATCAGTAGCATATTTTTGAAAAAAGTTTTTCTTGCCTTTTTTAACAATCTACTTTATAACTCTTTGTTATCCAGAAAGGGTAAATGGCTGAATCAGCATTCAGTAGTGCAGTGCAAGTTTGTGTGTCTTCTGGAAGTCCAGTTTTATTGTGCAGAGTTCTGTTTTCTGTTGAATTTCTGTTGCTGTAATTGAATCCTGTGTTCTTGGTTTTAAGGGTTTATTATTGCTTTATACTAGGGCCAGAAAATAGTTGTTTAACACTACATTTGAGCCCTACTGGGTGAAACTAATCTGATTAATCCCTGCAGCATGAATGACTTTACTTCAATTCAAGGTTAAGGTGTCAGTTTTGCAGAATCTTTAGAGATGATGTATTCATGCACTTACTGGTTAACATAGAGTATTGTTCTTGTTTTCTTTTTAGGACTGCACTGTGGCTGACATGGAAGATAAAGTTCAGACTGTAGTAAGTACTAATTTCTACTGAAAACTCAGCTACTTGCTTTCATGTTTATTTCAGTGGCTTCTACTCCAATTGTACTGACAACAGCCTTCCAATCCCAGCACATCATGCAAGTAAAATGTTATCGGCTGTTTTAGTAATGCTCTTTACTGTAGAGAAAATCAATGAGATTTTTGACTAGACTGATAGCGTGTGTAATGGTGCGAAGTCAAGTCTTCCTTGAAGTTCATTGCACAAACATTCTTCATGAGAATTTAGGCCTCATATTTTAAAGGAAGGGGTAATACTGTAGAATCATTATAGGCTAAATAAACTAATTACGACTGTAATAGGCATCATGAGATATTTTATGCCTTAATAACTAGATGCTATGCCTTATTAAGCTTCTCCATGTAAAAAAAAAAAACCAAAAAAAAAAAACCTGCCCTGATGCAGAACTGAGTTTTTGTGTCTAGCTGTACTTGAGCTTGAAAGATCAGTTTTCAGAATGAATTGAAGCAGCCTTATGGCCAAATGAGGAGTGCAGTGGAATGCTTTTTATATTTTGTAACGGTTAATCATCGCTTCCTGCTTTTGACATGAACCAGGCTGTTCACTTTGATAAGGCCTTCCGCTAGTTCATACATGCTTAGGAATTTAGTAGCAAAATAACTAAAAATAATTTTTTCTGTAAATAATGAGACCACGTAAAAGGGAGTTTTTTGCTTCTCTCTTTTTCCGTTTATGCACGCCCATCATGGAGTGGGTATTGTTGCTTGAAATTCCCTTGTTCTAGCAGTTCCTCGTATTCACACTTAAGCATTGTTTTGATTTATTTTATTGCTGCTCTATAAATCTGTTGTAAAACAAAAGAAGAAACATTGGAGCTATTGTTTTTAGGGACTATTGTAATTCAAAAGATGTGCAGGACTGCCTCCTTCTCCCTTAATTACTTATGTCTGCTTTGACTGAAAAATTCAAAACTTTGTGCGAGGTGGTTCACTTCATTGGTGTTCCCAAATGGTGTATAAATAAGTACCATGCTGTGTCCTAAATCTTCCTTCTATGTTACGCTCTTGCAGCATATTTCGAGTTGCAGCATTGCTTTAGCTAACATCAAGACCTAAAACATACTGTGGGGCATTAGGGAAATTTGCTGGTGTAGGGAGTGTTCAGATTTTCTGTGATAGCTCTCATGATTAATTAGCCATTCTGTTACTTAACAGTTAGAACAGCTTTGTCTTTTATACCTTTGACTTTACTGACACAGGCAGAAGGTCAGAATATGCCTTTAGTTATAAGTTGGCTTTGGAACAGTTGTGTTTTGGTCAAAAGGAAATATGAGCCTTGTCTGCATAAGCATTCCAGAAGAGGTCAGCTCAGAGGCACAGTGGAGAGAAGTAATGCTGAAACACTGGAATGCTGGATGTCCTACCTTGTACTCTAAACCTTTCCGTAGATAAGTTAGTGGCCAGCTTCTCATTAAAAAAAAAAAAAAATAATAATGATGCATTGATGAATTTAATCTCATAAAAGAAATAAAGTATGATATCAAAAATAGTCAGTTGTTTCCACAGAAATAATGTTTCAAGATGTTTCATTATTTTAACGGACTACTCTTTGATAAAAATGAGTATCAAACTTTTTTTTTGCTGTGTTTTATATGTTTGTTTATTTTCTTTTTATACAGATGGTGTACTGGCATCTGTTAGTTGTGATGAGGTGACACTAATGAAAGTAAATCATCTATACTAGGTTACCATAGGGAGATAAATGTGCTGCAGATTACATATGTACAAATGAGTCTTTTGTTTCAGTGATTCTTGAGTATGCTTTGTTATTGGACCAACATTTAGAACTAATTTACTTTCTGTTTTGAAAACTGAAAGAAGCAGCAGCCAGGAAAGAATTGTAATAACTGCTTGTTGTATGTTCTCATTACAGTCCAAGACTTTAAATGGAATTTGTGATAAAGCCATCCGATCAACTACAGATCCGTTGATGAGCCAGTGTGCGTGTCTGGAGGAGGTTCACTTAACCAACATTAGACCTGGGGAAGGCCTGGTAAGAAACAACCTTTACATCCTTAATGTTTCATAGTTACTCTTGTGAGGCATCACATACCCATGTAGAGTAGTTTACTTCAAAACTGCTAGTTTCCTACAGAAAACAGAAAGAGGCAGGAGCAGGAACTTTGGAGATTGTCAAGCTGCGTGTTAGAGTGGCGGATGGGGATATATATACAAGTTAATAGTTTCCAAATTTTGGATGGTAAAGTGCTGCATTAATGTCTCAATGAGAATTTTGGGTAATTTACAGATGCTCAGGAAATTGATCATTTTACTTCTGGAAATCATATTAACCAGATGTTTTGTTCGTTGGCAGATGGAGGCAAAAGGGGGATGAGAAGGGTTTAGGTAGGGTGAAGGTGATGAAAAATGGTGTCTGTGTTTCTGAAATACATATTCTATGTGTATTCTTTAGTCTTGCTAAAAAATATGAGAATTTCTGAGATTTGCTGTTAAGAAGAATAAGGGAAATCCTTTTAACAGTTCAGTGACCGTGTGACATTACTGACTGTAGTTCATTCGGTGAATTCCACTTAGCTAAGTGCCAATTATGAGAAACTGCATTTGAAATTTTATTGGATTTTCTGACTGGGAAATACTTGGATTAGAATGTTTTGGAGGAAATTTAAATGCCTAAATGCATCTATGCATCTGTGTTCTCATGCTCTCCCTTGAGAAGACAGAAGAGATGAGCACTGTTAAAGGAAGCCTTACACTCTAACGATGATATGTAGTTTAATGTAGACCACTGGATTTGATTGAATCAGTCATGAATTTGTGAAACTTTGAGGAGCTGTTTTTTATTGCATAAGCTACAATGAAGCTTAAACTAAGCAAGAAAGGAGGAGGTGGGTGCACAGAACTGGCTGCTGACAGGTAAACAGAAAAGGGAATCAACTAGAGGGGATGGGAAGAAAAAAAAAACCTAGTGTGTTTTCTTACACTTCTAAACAAGTGTAGTAACTTCAGGCAGATAAGCTGCACATGACTCCTGAACTGTAGTTATGTAGCTAAATGTGAGTACTTCGAGCAACAGCCACTCGTAGGAATTATTGAAGTGATGTAGTTTTGTTTGTAAATGGTAAAATCAATGTAGTGGTCACTTCCTGTGGGGAAATCTGTGTAGCTATTAGTTAATAGCTTGTTGATGACTTCTATTTCATATGGTCAACACCAATTTCATGTGTGTTTATTCTTGCCTTTACACTTAAACAAAAATAACCGCAAATACTAGTACCAGGCCTTTTATTGCTTTTATTTTATCAGCACTGTGGTTACAAGACAGCTTGTGTTTTCACTTGCTGAGAGAAGTTGTAGAAGAGCACATATAATATTTGTAGCGTAAATGTGGGACAGAACTGTAAGGAGAACTAGTGGCCATTTGGTAGAACTTGCAATTCTCTAATGCAGACAGGGCAGTAAGGAAGCAATTTAGCTCAAGACTGAAGACTGAAAATACAGCAAAACTGGTAGAGTTTGGTGTTAACAACCAAGCGCTATTTGTAAATTGCATCTCCTTATGTTAGTTTTTCTAAGTAAATACCAATATTGCAATTAATTACAGCAGAAGTGACCTGTGATGAAATTGAGAATGATGTGATATTAGCGATACCAGATTGCACAGTTTTCATGGGATAATGTGTGAATTTGAGTCTGTTGCTGCCAACAGTTATTAAATGAGATATGTTACACAAGGTTTTTTTAATCTTTAAATTTGTTTTTCATTTTCTGTTTTCATTTAGGGTATGTACATCAAATCAACTTACGATGGATTACATGTAATTACTGGCACTACAGAAAATGTAAGTGAAGTAAATGTAGATTAATGTAGATCAGGCTATTGGAATGTAACTTTGATTTTTATTTTTTTTTCCACGTCCTTTTCCTGCTTTTCCTGTAACTTTCATGATATTACTACTTCATATGCAGTGTGATGCATCATTTATTTATCAAGAACTTGTAAATATTTTTATCTGTGTGTTTCACTGTTAGCCTAATTAAACCAGTTCCTGCAAGTAAGTGAGGTACTTCAAACAGTTGGCATCAGTACAGTTACTTAAATAAGCTGCTATTCTGAGAGCTTTTGGTCTCCTAACAAAAATATGGAGGTATGTATTTGTTCTCTGCTGGCAAAAGAAATCTGTCTTAGTGAGAACACTTAGGTGATTCTGTCTTAAATTCAGTAATGAATAATGAAATTAATGAAAGGTCCAATGTCTAAATTACTGTGCAGAGTAAGAAATGAAATATTTGAGAGCGATCTGCTGGAAGGAAATGATCAAGCATGATAGACAACAGTGGTTGTTTTTGCTGCAGGTGGCTGCTGGTTTTATTCTCGCACTGTGCTCTCTGTAGCTGAAACTGTAGTTTTTAGGAAGTCATTGCAGTGAACCTTTCATGAGCATCTGCAACTTGCACTGATGCTGCAGTGTTCTCATTGCTGCTTCTCTGAAGAGCAGATACTGAAGGAAAGCTGGAAAGTTGAGAAGCTTGGCTTTTTTTTTTTTTTTTTTTTTTCCAAAAAGGAAAGAACCAGTTGTTCCAGCTGTACCTTGCCAAGTCCAGGGGGCTGGGAGGAGCGGGTGGAAATATGTGCTTACTGTTCAGAGTGAAAACTGAAAGCTTTTATAGCTGCCAGCTTGTAATACTATTGGCCCGGCCTAACTGTGTAAAGGATCTGAAATACTCTGAATACTCTGAATGCAAAGTCTACTTTGACAGCAATTTTAACATTTAATAAGTGTGAAAGAATGTGATGATTGATGTTGGGCTCCTTATGCATGCATAGATAATTTTCTAGAGGCTGTGACTGAAGCTGTATTATTTCTATAGCTGTTTCTATAGCTTGGAGTGTTGATCTAAACTTTTGCTTTATGAACAGTCATTCTTCCTTTGGGGAAGCTCTTTCCTTTGTTACAAAAAACTTAGAAGCAATTGAGAGAACTGCACCGAACTGGTGCCCTTCTGGTGGCATGGTATCATTTAGGTAAGGCTGGGTCTTAGCTAAATTTTCTTGTTAGGTTCAGGATGATATTTTAGCAGCTATCCCCAAAACTTACTGATTGGAATGCTGTGGCATTGCATGGCCAAAATGACAGTACTGTACGTTAAAACAACTGGGAAAGTCTATGCGTTTGCTACAAGTAAGCCAAGATGATACCTGAGTCATGTCACCCTACTTGTGACTTCTTGCCTCATGTTGGCCTAGTTCTAAACTCTTTATTTTGTACTCCAGTCTCACACTGTGATGGTGGTACTGACTGCTGTCTAGTGTTTGTCTGAGTATCCTGCTCTCCCACAGCTAGGGTGTCAGTCATCCAAAGGACAGCTTGACATGAGTTTTGTTTTCCACAACTCAACAGTTGATCAGAATTTTTCATGGTCTTGGTTGAATCATCGTATATGTGGCCTTCCACAGAGGCATTTCCTTTCAGAGGAAGCAAGAAGACAATGAAAAAAATAGTGTTACTCTTGATAACTGTAGGTTCCTGTAAATTCCATCATGTCATCTTCTCCCATTACATAGTTTATTGCTACAGTTCCTTTTAATGAAAAAAAAATAATCACTTCAGCTCTGAAGTTGTAACAAGGAGAGAGTCCTTTACCCAGCTGCTTCACTCTTGCATCATGAGGGAGAGCTGGCGTGCCACCAACTTGTTATGCCTTGAGTAGGGGAAATGGGAATCGGCTGCAGAAGCCCTGCAGGGTGCCAGGCTGGCATACCTGTGCACTTGAGTGTTGCCAAGGCTATTCATAATTGCTGTGTAATGGAAACAGATTGGTTTTAGTAACTGAAGCAATAGGTGGTGCATGGCACCAGCCCTAGATAAATCTGAGTAAATATTGACACATTCATCTGTTCCTTGCTAATCAGTACCCAGGACTTGCTTTTTGTTCCAAGAAAAAGATATTTTAAGGTGTTTTTCAAATATCTGTTTAAACACACTTGGATGTATATAGGCATATATTTTATGTGTCGGTCTTAATGATACAGGCAGATAATTTAACATTGAAGTTGATAGCTCTTAAATTAGGGAAAAGCAAAGAGAAGTGGAACAATCGCCTTTTGTGGATTGGAGAATTCCTAGTCCTCTGGCTTGTATATTCAAAATGTTAATGTATTGTTATGTTTTGAAATAATATAAATTTGAAAACTGCATTTACGATTAATCCTATGTTAGAACAGAAGTAATCTCTTGTAATTCTCTCACAATCATAGAATGGTTTGAGTTGAAAGGGACCTTTAAGACCATTTAGATCCAGTCCCCCTGCTATAAGCTGAGATTTCTTCCACTAGACCAGGTTTCTTAAAGCCCATCGTCAGAGTATTTGGGGAACCTCTTTGATTGCTGATGCCCTGCTGTGTTGTCCTTCTAACAGATATCGGAGTGTTTGAAGTCCCTCATAAGGACCATATTTTGTGACCGTGAAGCTGCTCCTTTCTGCCTCATCCACTTGACCTTTCTGGCCGGGTGGTCTGTAGCAGGCTCCCCTATGATGGCTCCTCCCTATGCCTTCCCTTTAGCCCTAATCCATATGCTCTCTGTCAGGTCCTCATCCATCCCCAGGTGGAGCTCCATATGCTTCAACTGGTCATTGATCTAGACCAGAACACTCCTCCTCCTTCTCCCTTGCTTATCTTTCTTAGGGAATTTATACCTGTATATTGCTACTTTCCACTCATGGGAGCCATCCCATGTGTCTAAGTGATGTCAGTGACATCAAAGCTCTGTAGGTACATCCATGTCTGTAAATCTTCCTGCTTGTTCTCCATGTGTTAGTGCACAGGTGTTTGAGTTTGGCTCCCAAACTCAAGGTTTGGGAGGTTGATTAACCAATTATTCCCTTATTCTGCAGATGCTGTTTTCCTGACCTGTGATCCAACTCCAGGCTCAGAGCATCCATTAGTGTCATCAGCCTTGAAGGGGGATGGAATGAGGATCCTCTCACCCCAACCTCCCCAGCAACTCTAGTTAAAAGCCCTCCTGACTAAACTGGGGAGCTTGTTGCCAAAGATGCTCCTCCCCTTCTCTGAAAGATAAACCTCATCTGGTTGGATGAGGTTTACCAGATTTGTCAAAGCCAGTTCCAAGACATAAGAAGCCGAAGCCCTGTTCATGGCACTGCTCCCTGGAGCACTTATTTTCTTAATTCTATCAGTCCTTTCCCTCTCCATCTCTTTAACTATGAGGATTGGTGAGAAAGCTACTTCTGTTCCCAAGTTCTTCACAGCTTCTGCCAGCTCCTTGTAATCCCTCTTCATATTCTCAGCTGTGTCACTGGTGCTTATGTGAAACAGCAGCAGTGGGTAGTAGTAAGTGGGACATACAGGGTCTAGCAACCTCTGTCACATCCTTGATGTGGGCCCTTGGCAAGCAGCAGACCCCTCTAGATAGTGGATCAGGACCACAAATGGGTGTCTCCGTGCCCCCAAGGAGAGAATCACCCACCACTATCACTTATTGCATTTCCTTAGTTGCAGTGGTTGTTATGCAGTGGAAAGCTCATCTGGCTACCTTCCTCAGACCTTACCTGTTACAGGTTCGTTTTTCTCCTCAGTCTGCAGAGCTGCTTTGTGATTCAGACTTTGAGGCAGGCTTTTTTCTCCTGCTACTCTTTCTTGTGGCAATTAGCCGTTTCTCATCACTGTTGGCTTGCCTTCTAACTGTGCTGATGGTGGGAATTCAGGGCTTTTGGCCCTGGGCTGTGGATTCAGTATAAGTTGCATATTTACTCCAGCTGTCTATCTCCATTTCCGCCACTCTGATAGTACACAGTCTTTTGACTGTCTCCTGCAGCTCAGATAATGCTGTCTGGAACTGCAGTACAAACTGGAGACAAAAAGGACAGTGAAGACAGTTCTAGGAATGAAGTACAGTTTGAGTGGCACGTAGTCTTTGCTTTTTCCCTTACCCTCTAAGTACCCTTAGTATTAAAAAAACAAAAATAAAAAAAATCCCAAGATGAATTAATTTAGAATTCTTAAGTCATCAATGCATGTAATGTGATTTGTGGAAATTTTCAATGATGTTCTGCATCACGTATACAACCTTTAACTTAGTCTTGTGGGAATTGTTATGAGAGACAAGAGAGCCTGCTGAAGCACGTAATCCTGTTTTCTTCTTTGTAGTCCCCTGCTGATAGATCTCAGAAGATTCATGCTGGTGATGAGGTGATCCAGGTCAACCAACAAACTGTGGTAAGTAACAGAAAGCCCTTGGACACTTTTTCTTATACTTGTTCTCCTAAAGCTGTCCTATAAAAAAGTGGTTTGTAATTTTTTTTTCATTCTGGCTTTTTCGTGTCTTTTTTTAGGTTCACTGAAAATCAGGGTTTGACTTACCAGGGGGATTGTTTATTTTTTCACTTTTTGAAAAGTAATATCAAGTTAAAGATGTCATTTATTCTTTAAAAGGTTGGGTGGCAGCTAAAAAATCTGGTGGCAAAGTTGCGAGAAAATCCTGCTGGAGTTAGGCTGCTTCTCAAGAAACGTCCAACCGGCTCTTTCCATTTCACCCCTGCTCCACTGAAGAACCTGCGCTGGAAGCCACCCTTGGTGCAGGTAATGGGCTTCTGACAGACCTGTGATGTCTGGCTGTGGATTTGTTTTTTTATTTTTATCTTTTTATTTATTTTTTTAATTTGAAAGAGAGAAATACTGGAAATGCTCCCAGTTGCTCATGTTTGGGTGTAGGTTAAGGTGGTTTATGGGAAATGGTTGTCATCTTCTGATCCCTAGATAAAAGGGAAAATGTTATTAGCCAGTTAATGCCCTTCTTGATACCCAAAGGGAACTAGGTGTGTTGACCTTTTTAATCAGCATGCCATTGGAAGTACTTATTTGAGGTGAAACTTTTCATATGTATGGAATTCATCAGTAAAGAATATTAAAGGCTTCTTCTATTTAGCATGGTAGCTTTTTGTTGTTGAAATAACTTTGACTATCTAGTATACTCATCCTCTTCTTAGCCTGGTGAAGAGTGGGAAATGACTGAGGTTTTTCTTTTAAGAAGTAAACTACTTCTTTAAATATCATTTAGTTGTTGGATAATTTGCTTGTTCAGTAATATACAGCAAAAATGGTGTTCATAACTCTTTAATAACCATTTCTTAACCTAACTATTCCCCAGAATGGTTAAGAAAGCTTAGGACTTAATGCTTTTGGAAGACAATATCCTAATTGAATCTAAACTGATCACCTGCAATAAAGAAAACTACTTCTGTTCTGACATGTCTTCCCACAGCTGTAAGGATAACTTACCAACCTTTGTTACATCAGTGGATATCTTAAGTCTCAGTGCATGCATATTCTTTCAGGCTGGGTGCAGGATGTATACTTCACTCTTCTCCCAGTCCCCTCCACTTTCTTTTCTCTAATGTATGTACTTTGTTTTTGTGGCATGATGTCTGTCATATAATCAGAGTAATCAGAGAAATAGAACTGAAGGGAGTAAAATACTCTGTAAGAAATGCATTCTACTTGTGGTAGGATTTATGTAGAAAGACTGCAGTACAAACGAAAAGAAAGAGCAAAAAAAAAAAAAGCTAAAAAAACAAAACAAAACACACAACATATTAATTAAACAAGTATGAAATGGTACCATTGATTGTATAATTATATATTTTGTGGATGATAAATGCACAGATGTCTGATAGCCATCTAATGTTTCAGACCAGTCCTCCACCAACTTCAACCCAGTCTCCAGAAAGCACCATGGACACCTCAGTGAAAAAGGAGAAGCCAGCCATTTTAGATCTATACATACCACCTCCACCAGCTGTTCCATATTCTCCTCGGTATGTAAATAAACATGCATTGAACGTACTGAACAAAACCTCCTTTATTATATTTGTTTCTGAGTTGGTTTCACCAAATCGTATCATAGAATAGGCTGGATTGAAAAGGACCACAGTGATCTAGTTTCAACCTCCCTGCCCTGGGCAGGGTCACCAGTCTCTAGACCAGGCTGCCCAAAGCCACATCCAGCCTGGGATGGACTAGTTTGCAGTTAGAGCTCTGTAAAAATTAGTTTGAAAATGCAGATTGCATACTTTCATTTAGTTGCTTGAATACCTAAGATTACTTAAGCTTGTGCTTAAATGCATAAACTACCAGATCAAAATAGTAGTTTTTTTATTGTTAGAAGATTGTTTTGTCTTCTGTAGATCAGTTATTCCCAGAACATAAATGGATATTGTCCCTTGTTTTGTTGTGGAGTTATGTTTTTACTTTTGTTTAAATGTGACTGTGCATACCAGGAAGTCATTTTTCTGTCATTTTTTCCACTGCTGTGTTTAGCAAGTTTAGTAACTATTAAGATACTTAGGATTGAAAAGAACTTGTTCTAAATTGTTAAACTTGCAAATTATATAACACAGGAATGTTCCCACTGAAGGGAAGGGAGAGTCAGTTCACTCCACCTCATTTTTTCCCCTATGGTGTAAACTATAAAAATGGAGATCTATGTGTACAAAGGGGGAAGGTTATGGTATGGCTAACTGTTGTTTGTTCTTAAGTTCTCATTGACTAATGCCAGAACCCTTCCATCTGACCTGAGAAAGCAGTGGACAAAAGGATTTCCAGGCGGGGAATGCTTCCTGACCTGGCCTGACACTCTATATACACGTAGATTCCGCACAGAAACTTGGCTGACCTTTTGCTACAGGACTTGTATGGGAGGAGTGCTTGTCTCCTGTCATGTAAGGCCTGAACTGGAGACAGAGTTTGTACTACTGTAGTCTTCAGGGCAGTACAGGGCAGGGGAAAGTTGCCTGCAAACTAAGGGTCTGAAGTTGGACTGACCTTGACTTGCTTTTTCCCTGTTTTTTCATGTTTATGCATGCTCAATTCTTAATTTAAAAAAAAAAAAAAGTCTCTTAGTGGAAAAACAAGTGTAAAGATTTAACTCAATTTAGATTGATTTGGTCTCTTTAATCACAGAATCAAAGCATTGCATCATTACATTTTAAATGTATTGGTGAATTAGGTGCATGTGGTTGGTTTGTTTACTTACATTTTTCCTGAGGAATCACATAATTACATGTATCTACAAACACCTTTGGATCTGAATCCTTTTGGCAGGAAAGGGTGTAACAGTATGAGCTGGGAAACTTTTCCTAGGTGATGCAGGAAAAGGTAGTGGCTCATGGGGACTACTACTTGACTTCAACCTTTAAGTAAAGTGTGGCAGTCAGGAAGAGGAAAAAGGACAGTTCTCTCACTGTGTTTGGTTATTTAACTGCACCTCTACCTGTTTTGCTGCTCTTTTAAAATTGCAAGACATTTGTGTGGTCACTTTTGTCCTGTGCCCCCATCATCCTCTTCTTCTTTCCCGATGTGGACCTTTTCTCATCCAGTACTTACTGCTGGCACTGAGAAGAGAGCAGTAACCATCCTCCCCAGGTTGCATTCTCCACATGGTGGTGTTGTAGGAGAGCTGTCTGCTTACACGTGGTGGTGGTATAGCACTTACGTGTAATTTCTGGTCTGCAAATCTCCATAAGTAGTTTCTTCCTATTCACTGAGATCTAGCATTGGAAAAAATGTCAATACTGGGCTGTGTACATACTTAAAGATGAATATTTTTTGCCTGTCTTGGGTAGTTGCTTCAAGCACGACCATACTGTATGTAGGAAAGGGGATAAAAAAAAAAAAAAAAAGAGGAAAATCCTAAGTTGGAGGGGTGCCTTTTCTTCTAAAAAATTTTAACTGGGACTGGTTCTGAAAATGGGTGCTTCTAATGAAAGATCTGTGGAAGGAGATCTGGATCTAGGAAGGGAAGTCCTGCAGAAATTGCTCAAAATCATTTATGTATGCTATGAATTTACTACTGAAATTCTCAAGGGGGTCCCACTTCTGTATGGAGAACTAGATGAATGTCCAGCATCAGTTATCAGCCTCTTAACATTATAGGAAAGCATAGTCCCTCCAAAGGAGACACTGCATCTTGTCACTACCACTAGGATAAACCTGTGGATGCATTCCTCTGCCAGGGCTGTTTACTGACCAGGCAGTACACTGGGAGTTTTGATACCCTTAGGGCCTAAAGGTCTTATTCTCATAGGTCTTTCTAGGGTTAGTACTTAAAGAAGCCTCTAAACTTCTCTGTTAAATTACTGGCTTGTTAAAGGTGAACTACCATGAAGAGGATAACTTTCTCTTCTTCTTGGTGAATATGTTTAATGAAGCCTTTCATCACTTGACCTATTTTTTTTCTTCAGCATGTGTGCAGCATAAGGCCCATTATCAGGGGCATGACTGTGGGCTAGAAAATATCTTTCAAACCTACTCATGCTTGCAGAGTAAAATTCCTTTTAAGCTGCTAATTGAAGCAAACTGTCCTTTCAGAGATGAAAAGGGGAGTTTTCTATATGGAGGAAGCAGCAAACCCAGTCATCCATTATTTGGATCCAAGGGTGCCGAGTCTCCCAATTCTTTTCTGGATCAGGAAAGTCGAAGGAGAAGGTTTACTATTGCTGATTCTGATCAGTTGCCTGGGTATCATATGGAAGCAAATATATTGCCAGCCAAGATGAGAGAAAAAACACAGTCATATGGTAAGTTCATGACTCTATCACTATTGATATTCTGACAAACGCTTCAATTCTACAGCTAGAATAATTTCACTTAAATGTTGTTTCTTTAATGAATGTCATTCAACTGGGCACTGATGCTTTTCCTGTCTGCTTCCACATGTATAGTGGTTATAACTTGTGGTCGTTATGTCCATTGCCACTGTAAATGAACAAGGGTATAGCTAGCTGTTTTGATCTCAGCAGAATGCTTTCTTGTATTCTATTGGTTGAAGTATCTTGAAATATTTATTTCTGCTGTATCTTGCTCCCTTTGCTTAACTGTGAAAAGCATAAATTTAAACATGGGTTCTCCAAACTTAATGTAATTCCTCATAACCTTCACTCTGTTGCCTTCAGGAAAACCTCGTCCCTTATCAATGCCTGCTGATGGCAGTTGGATAGGAGCTGCGGAACCCTTCTCAAGGCCACGAGCACCAGGAAGAAAAGGCAAGATTTTAGGTGTCATCCTCTTAATAGATCCCTCTCTCTGGGATCTTGTTTGGATGAACTGCCTAAATTAGGACTGAAGGATTAGCATTTGTACACTGTTGAACTGATCCAAGATGACTGTTTTAAACAGGAATGCCAGATGGTAGTTGTGAAATTTGTGAGCTTGTTCAGTGCTGAGGCTCAAACTTTGTTTTTTGATCTAAAAATTTATGTGAATGTGAAAAATAGGCTGAGAATGACTACTGCAGATATGTACTTGTCTCATTACATTACAGGTTTACTATTTTTTCTTTTACATACTTTTCCCTTTCTTTTGCAAGGGAGGATCTGGTTGATTTACTAAAGAGCTGCTTTTTTGATCAGTCTTTGGTTAGCTTACTGAGGAAGCTGTTGTAGAAGTAGTTGGGTTTTTTTTGTTTTTTTTTTTTGTTTTTGTTTTTTTTCCTCAGAAGTAGAGTGTAGGACCTTTTAGGAGCTAATTTTTGCTGCTGGTTAAAAAACAATGTTCTGAAGATGCCACAGAAGGGATAAGACACAAGCTGATGTCAGATTAGATGGCTTTTTTCTTTCCTGCAATGCCCTTGTCTTCCCTCCTACTCACTCCCTTATATCTGAAATACTACAAATTCTGTTATAGTGGCAAATAAGTAAGATGACTTCAGTTTGTTCTTGAAATCAATTATGACAACGAACGTGTAATTCCAGGAAAAATAGATGGGAAATTCTATTTTTACAAAAGTAGAAGCTGATAACAAGAAGCAAGAGCATGGAAGGATATTAGAAACACACTAAGTAGCTAGCCTCTCAGGATGATCACCACATCCCGGGGTTTTTTTTAACTTTTTTTTTTTTTTTTAAACTTGCTTGTTGTTAACACACAGAATGAACCTCCAGCAGTCTCTAGCAGCAGTGACATTCAGCAATCTAGGGAAGAGTTTAAAAAAAAACAAACAAACAAGCAAAACAAAAAAAAACACACAACAAGCAAGCATCACAAATCAGTAATCAAAACCAAGGAGGTGCTTACACTCTTATCTGCAAGATTAATTTCTGTTGTTTAAAGTCATGTTTGTAGCTTTTAAGATAGTTGCATGCATATGGATTCATGCCTGGCCTACAACACCTTGAATGAAATATCGCGAAGAGGTTTTCTAGGTGTGGCTTATGGTTCACATGAAGGTAGTCTGTATTGGCTCTTACAGTGTGCAAATGAGAGAATCTGGGATTTAACAATGTTAGTCAATGTAGTCAGTGTGCTAAATGCTTTAAAAAAAAAAAAAAAAAAAAAAAAAGCATTAAGTGTCATTTATTGACAGCTGCTTGTGTCCAGGTGTGTTATGAAAGGTAACCAGAATCTGGGAAGTGCTGTTGGTGTCTCTAAGGATCATTATAAAAATGAAAAATATGAATGGAATAATAGTTGTTTTGAAACCAGCAATAGTTGCTTTTCTTCCTTCTGTTCCCACAGGTGAAGATGTCCTCTGCAGGTACTTCAGTAATGAAAGGATACCCCCAATCATTGAAGAAAGTCCCTCCACACAACACCCCTTTTCACGGCCCATGTCTGAGAAGCAGTTAGTGAGGGGAATGGATTACATTCGAGGCAGCAGGTGTTTTATGAATACAGACCTCCACAACAGTGCAACAATTCCTTTTCAAGAGGAAGGTGCTAAAAAGTCCTCTGCACCATCCACAAAATCTTCCTCTGCAGAGCCCTCACTACTGGTCAGTTGGATAACAAGGCTTAAATTGTTGACTCATTGACTGTTGATCACAGGATGGTTACCCAAGTGCCTTGGTTCATCAGTCAGACTTCTCTGCTTTTCAGCTTAACTGACGCATAGCGACTAATGCAGTGTTCTTTTCCTGGAGAATCCTATATTCTTGCCTTTTTGTTTGTAATTTTTGATGCATCAGAGGGTTGTGCAGTGCAAGGAGGAAAGAAAGATAAAGTTCTTGTTAATGGCCTAAAGTTGGGAGTTTGTTCCCTGGGAAACGAGTAAAATTTTGGTGATATAGAGACCACATGACCTGAAATCTGCATTGCTATTATTACTATTCAGAGGAAACCTTTGTATTACAGTGAATTCCAGTGGCACTTCATTTGTCTGAATGCTCAGAGGCTGATGTGACTGGCTGGACATCATAATATGTAGGGCTCGGAGAAAGTTGTGTTACTTTCCTGATCAGGATAGGCAAGGAAGAAGAGAAGTTTGGTACCACTTAGCAATATGTTGCAAGATCTTTTTGCATGAGATCAAGCCTGTGAGGATGAAGAAGTAGCATTGCAATTCTTTCTCTGATACCCAAAATCTGAGCAAAGTCTTAGGAAGAGGGATCTGTTATCTAGAGGTGTTTGCAAGTTGGAATAGTTTAATTGTAAATATGTCCAACCTGATTTATCATCTTTGTTATTGAAAACACAGTACAAATAAAGTGCACAGAACAGCTGAAGTGCTCATCCATAAAGATGTATGGATTGTTACAATATGCCATGGAGATGCATCTGTAGAGGTGGTAAAAGAATATATATTTTTTCCTTAATTGTTTAAGAATGATTTGCTGTTAACCAAAGTAATCTTTTGAAGACAGTCCTGTTGGACTCAGGAGAATTTTACAGTGGATCAGTTTTTGAAAGATGTGTGAGGTTTTTATGAAAGGTATGTGCTATGATACATTACAATTGTAAGATATCTTGCTATTTTAATTATAGCCCAATTTTATCCTCTCCAGAATTTTAAAGTAGCATTGGGTATTTTGGGAGAAATAAAACTTGTTTAACAGAAGACGAGGATATTAAAGAGGTATTGTTTAAAATTGAATGTACATAAGATTGTTCGTATGCAAACAGTTGTGTTTAATTTAAATGTTAAATATAGTTGTATATTTTTTTTACTCAAACAGAGTTTGTACCTTCCTGTCTGCGGTACTGTGCATGAATTAGTCAAATGAAAGAAAAAGGAAAGTCTTTAGTATTCTCCACTAATTTTAAGACTATTTTCATAGATGTTATATTGCCAACAGCTTTTCCTTCTTTGGTTTTACTAAAGAAAAGAAGTCAAATTTGTAATTAATAATTAGTGGGGAAAGAGGGATCTTAAACACTAGTTTGCACTTTGGACTGGGGCAGGAATTGTACTTAATAACATGAGTATTAAAAAGATACCACAGTTCTGGTTACGAAGATGTAGCCTTTCTCCTGCAACATGTTCTTGAAATTGTGCTACAGCCCTGCAGAGACATGGTGTTAAATTCAGTTCTGAATTAATTACATTTGGTTGTTTCTCACTGGTGATTTAAGTGAGGGCTGGTTTGGATGGACTTCTTTGATCCTAGAAGATGATAGTATGGTAGTCTTGTGTAACTCTTCTCCACCTCTGGCATGATGTTTGTAGAAGGGGCACAGGCAAACACAGTTGCAGTGCGGTTGAAACCTAGACCAGTTTTAGTCTTGCCTTGGAGAAGAGGGCTCAAACTTTGAAACTTTTTTTTTTCAAACATGTTTTAGGCACTATGTTGTCCAGCCCCAAATTGATTGAACTGTTTGGAATAAGCAATATTAATCCAGTTCAAATTAACATGCCTGACTGGGGAAGGATGCAACTTGGTGTATATGTTCACACATGCTGATATGGGAGAAACCATAGAAGTACTTGGTATCTTAGGATCCTCCTCAGCGTATTTTCAAAACACTGAAAAACTCAAGTTTGATTCCTTCATTCGGTTAGGTTATCTTGCAGTTTGGTGTAATCTAACAAATAGCTTTAAATCAGTTCATCTATGAGAAATGGAGGAATTCATAAGCTTTTAGGCAGTGACACTATTCAAAATATTTTGTTGCCTAAGTACAAGCTTTAAAAATGTCAACAAACAAAAAAAGAAAAACTTAACTATATATTCTGTTCTTCATGCTCCAGTGTTCTGATCATGCTGACTTGAAGTACTGAATGTTACCGTTTGTCAGTCATCAAGGGCTGTCAGTCAGCTGACTGCCAACAGCAAAAGTTGTCTGGCTCTTGTGAATATGGGAAATGGATGCTTTTCTGGAAATTACAAGAAGTTCTATTATTGTTTCCACTGCAAGTTAGCTAAGATCACTGAGAACCGTGAAGTGGTTTTCACTTAAGTCATGTATGTTTTCCAATTAAAAAAGTAAATAATGTTGGCGGGCTTTTTTGTATGTTTGATTTTTTTTCCCCTCTTGAGTTTTATGCATCACTGTTGATGGGCCTTTGGCTATTGGAGTGTATGTACACAAAATAAATGTAGCAGAACCCCATAAATCAGCTTTTATTGCAAAAGCTACATCCTTGCTACTGTGAATTCGCTCTGTGCTCTACGAAGTTACCATGTCATGTTGATATTTTTGTATGCAAGTATTGCTTAGTGTTCACTGTATGCCTCAAACCCTTTTATGTAGTGTATGATATGTAGGAGTCTTTCTCTGGAAAGATGGCATTTTTTTGGCTTTGGAAGAGAGGTATTTTTCCTCTTGGATAGCCTGATGTAAAAGCTCAAATATATATTCTCAGTAATAATAAGCTATTTTGAGTTATGATATGAATAGTAGATATTGGATGTGTGTATGCCCTTCATACCTCCTGACTCTCTCCTTCATCCATCTCTTGTAAAGTTTTAATACTACACTTCATTTACGTGAAGAGACAGTCCAACAGAGTGACTTAAAATGTGGCTGTTTCCCTGGGTTTGAAAGCATGAGGTTGGGTGGGGGGGAGGCATAAGTGCAGCTGAAAGACTTATGGGAGCAGACTCTATTCTTACTAGCATCTACAAGGGAAAAGATGAGTATCAGTGTAGGAAGGCCAACATGAAAAGCAGGGAGCAACAGAAAACGCGTTTAAGAGCAAACTTTACTTTTCTATGATAAGTACTATACTTGGAATGGTTTATTTTCCTATGTGACCTGTTTTCCGTAGTAAAGAATAAAGATTAAAACACCTGATCTTCTCTATCTTTGTGCATAATGCGAAACATTGAGAAACTGATGTTTAGCAAATAGCAACATTGCACAGATCGTTTAGTACTATCATTATCATTTTGGAGAAATGCTGTTGTTAGTTTGGGAGGATGGTTTAAAATGCAGTCAAGACTTGTAGCAATGAATGTTGTAATATGCCTGAATGGGATTGTTTTTCTTTGCAGTAATGACTCCTGTTAGAAGATTTGGTATATGGAGAAATGTTAATAACTCAACTTTTTCAGATAATTCCTTCCGCATTTTAATCTCATCTAGGAATGGTGAAATCTATTCTGTACTTCTGTAGTAATTTTTCCTAGTCACTGCTTTGAAGCATATTAATTAAAAAGTGAGGTGAAACATCTGGGAAGTCTTAACTCCAAAAGACTCTTGGCAAAAGAAATTAAACTTGTAAGTTTGTGATCACTTAAGTCTGTACTCTGTGCGGTGAATATGGAGGGTGCTCTGTAGTTCTGGAAAAGGAAAAAAGATACAGCTAGGAGTCATTGCTGGCTTAATCTCAGAAAAAAAGGTATGTAACAAGTTAAAAACTGTTGTTATGCAGAAACTTGGCTCATCTCTTGGTAATTAAGATAAGTATGTGTATGTGTGATAATAAAAGCTATGCCTAGATTCACTTTCCTAATGAGTGCAACATGTGTAGCCAGATACATATTTAGTACAGTACCACACACACAGTATTCTGCTCTGAGTGCTCTGGTACAGTGGCAGAGTGACATGATTCATTGGGGGGGAAAAATACGCGCGCGCACACACACACACACACACATATATATATATATATATATATATATATATATATATATATATATATATAAAATTTTATTTTTATTTATATATATATATGTAAACAACACAGAAATGAAAATATTTGATACTTCTGTTATGTGTATAGTGATACACTGTTTCAGGAATGTACGCTTCAAAAATATTGAGCAGACTTCATTTTTAGCCTGCAGAGTATTTGCAAGGCAATATCCTGGGTGTTCCCATATATAAACATTATGAGAAAATATTATTCTAGATAGTAATGTGCAAGAGGAAATAAGATATAAAAAACTAATTCCAATGGCTTGTGCAGAGAGTTTAGGGCAATTCTTAAAGCCACGTGTTTCCTCTGCTGCTATGGATAGTGAAATTAACCTGTGTATGGATTCTGGATGACCAGTAGAGTTGAAAAGAGTATTGAGTTTATATTAATCGGTGAATAGATTCTGTGTTCCTTCTCATAAGCAGGTGGTTTTAAAAACAATCCATACAAGCTGAGCGTTCATTGAGCTGAAAGAAGAAAAAAATCTGAACTTTTCCAAGCCAGGAAGCAGATGGTGAAGTTGACTTCCTTCAGAGTTGGAGAGGGTAAAGAATTTTCTCTGTATGAAAACTACTTGTGTACAAATCTTATTTCCTGTTTTATCACAGGTGATCGTCACAAACTGGTCTGTGCATATAGCCACATCCTGAATAGGCCAACTTAAACCTTTTCATCAGGCTGTAACTAGGATCTTGATGCTGCATCTTGTAGCATGAATTAGAAAGGCTTATGCCTTATGGGTCCTTTGAAGTAAACTGATTTTGTTGGTCTGTAAAACTGAGAAGGTGATGTGGCTTCTTCTCTTCAGTTTAAATTTTCTTTGCACGTGCTTTTAAGATTTGGGCTATCGCATACTGATGCTTTTGTTGTATTGCAAGCCATAAAGTGCACTTAAAGGAGCTCTTAAAGCCTTAAACTAAAATGCAGAAAGAGCAATCCAAAAAGGCTCAGTTCAGAGAAGGAAGAGAGAGGAGCAGGGCTAAATTGAATGTGGATGGGTGTCCTTGTCAAACACCCTGTCAGCAGCATAGCAGCAGCTCTATGGAGAAGACAGCCCACACAAGTTTCTTCTGTGCCCGCTTGTTTCTACTGCTACACGTGTGGTGCTGGAGTATGAGACAAGGGCAGTTACTCAGTGTAGATATATATATATATATATATATATATAGATATATATATAGCTCCACACGTGACACTTGAGCTGTTAGATGCATGATGTAAGCAGTCAAGCTGCTGTCTACATAGTTTCCCAAATTCCACTGCCCATGTTGCTGCAGCATTAGTTTAAAATAGTGAGCCTTGTCCATCCTATACCTGCACAATATGAACCCGGCTCTCATGTGTGTAGCCAGCGGTTTTGTTGCCTTTTGCAGTAGCTGGGAACTGCTAGCAGCATTGTATCAACTCCTGCTGGGCCTCACACAGTGGCCCAAAAGATTAGCTAGATTGGATTTCGCTGGACCTGGTCCAGAAGTAGTTGGTCAGATTTGAAAATCATGTTGCTGGGTCAGTGTAATTTTTAAGAAGTTGTGATTTTTTTTTTTTCATTATATGTCTGAAATATGAAACAAGCAGAGGTTGGCTGTTGCATGTATTTTGCCAATAGGAAGAAAAATGAGAATTAAGTACTCTGTGAGGGGGAAATCCAGACACTTGGGTGTCCTCCAGTTCTTGCTGGTAGGAGAGATGTGTTTGTTTTAGCAAGACATGGAATGGATGTAAACATTTATTTTTAAGCCTCCTTGTGAGGCCACCTCAGTTGTTACTTAGGATAATGTAAACCACTGGCTTTGCCCCTGAAGTGGAGTTAATCTTTTGCACGTTTTTGGGAGAGGGCAAAGGTATCTTTTAGTGCTTAGATGTTTTGTTAAACTGGGTATGGAGATGGAAGAATTAACCACAGAACAGGTGAGGTACAGAGCTGATTTTCAGGGAAAATCCCTAGTTTGATTTGTGACTGCAGTTCCTGCTTGTTCCTTGGCCTCTGGTGAGGATGGAAGCTCCTCAGGCAATGTGGCAGTTTGGCAGCTAGGTCACAGCCAAAGAATCAAAGGTAACCATCTCCATTGTACAGTGCCACTGTAAGCAAGATGACTTAGTTCCTTATTATTTTTCTTGCAGCAAGTGGACTGTCTCTCAAGATGAATGGGTCAGTGTGGGAGCTCCTGGATCCAACCCACAGAGGTTGTCACAAAGAAGCAGTGGGCTGTGTTTGCAACTCATCCCCAAGTATTTGAAGCTACTCTGGCAGAGCCTTGCTATCTTTCCTTAGAGGTTTTTTTGGTTTGGAAAATATTGACTAAAAGCCATAGAAAATACCATGGCTTTAAGTGATACGTGTGTTTAATGGCTTTTCCAAGTGGCTACATGCTTCTTAGTGCTACTTATTTCCCTCTTCCTTCTGCCACTAGCTGCTTCCAGTGCAAATATTTCTAAAGCAGTCTTCACTTGTTTTCAGTGAAAGTTAATAAAAGTATGTGGTCACAAACAATCCACAAGGCTTTGTCTGTAGATGGGTAAGAACAGCAACTTTAAGAAACCCCTTCTTCTGTGTTATGGATAATAACCTTATGAAGAATACTGAATAATAATGGAACTAAGGATTTTCACCCCTCTGAAATGATCAACCAAACTTTAGCACCTGCGTCTTCAGTGGTTGTTCTGTTGCAAGATCAGTTGTTCAAATGTGTTATAGGTTCTCATAGAGCAACTGGGGGGGGGGGGGGGGGGGGGGGGGGGGTCTTGAATGTCTCTCTACAAAACATGAACAAGGACTTACACATGAGGTGGTTGCTCAGACGGTCTGCCCCAAACTGACTGAATGACCCATTGAAGATGTGGAAATTTAAAAGTATTTTGTGTGTGTCTCAGTTTTTTTGTTTGTTTGTTTTATGGGAGTTGGTATAACTGAATATGTAGGAAAAATAAGCTGATATCCAAAATTTATTATTTCCCTTCCATTTGCCTGTCTACCCTACTCTTCCTTAAATTAAGGCCAAGGGACTTGACAGGAATTTATCACACAAACAGCTATAAAACTTTTAATATTTATAACATGATCTAGTTTGTTTAATTGTCTGAACTCTGGTAAAAATAGCACTGCCTGCAAGGCAACATTTCCAAGCTCTTGGTTCATCTAAGAATTCCTCTCTGCTTACTCAGCTGCCAGCTTAGACTGCTTTGAAGCTGCATACACCACCCCTAGCAGTAGCTGGCCCTCAAACTATAAACAAACTGGCCTTTTATCACTGGAGAGCAAATAAGGTCTGCTTTTTTTCCTAGCTCTTGAGTTTTGTAAGTTGTGTTGGAAAGATGGGTGGGGACCTGCTGCACAGGCCCCCTCCCTTTTCCAGCCTATTCCTTTCCTGCTGCCTATTGACTTCCTTCACAGCATGGAGAGAAGAAGTGGCAAGCAGGAACTTAGCAACTGCAGCAGCAGACTCTTCTCCTCCCTCTCAGGAGCTGAGAATGGACTTGGCTCAGCTCCCCAAACAGAGGTCTAGAAAGTTTTTGGTAGCGAAAGAAACAGGAGGTACAAATATCTAGGATCAAGCCCATCTAATTATTTCCCGGTGGGGAGTGCTTGCTTGGGATGCTGCCAAAACATGGCTGGGCATTAACCCTTAAAGAAGCAGTGGTGATCTCAGTGGCGCTAACATGGTAAAGAGAAGTGAACTGTGGAAGAGTTGAAAGCAGTTTGGAAGATATTCTATACTACAGTATCTCCCTCACATTACCTTTGTAAATGCTGTTTTAAAAAAAGATAGATTTGGCAACCTATGAGTTTGGCTCTTAGTACAAAGGATGCTTAATTCAACTGATATTAAGCAGAAAGGCCTTTGTCGAAGGAAAAAAGACAAGGAAGCTAGGGTTGGATGAGCAGCAAGATGTTGCGAGGCACAAACACCAGAGGGTACTTGTGTGAGTGAACCTGGCCACAGGTTAAGTGCTTGAGTTGCTTCTGATTAAAGTTTGCCATTGTGCTCACAATGAACATGGTCTGTGTGTGGGGGAATCCTCTAGCAGGATATGGAAGAGTCTCAAATGTCAGTATCATGATTCATTTCCCCAGTGGTTGACCAAAGGAGGGAGTATGGTGGGAAGCTGCCATGAAAAATACTTCAAGAAATGGCAGGGAACAAAAAAACAACCACCAGAATTTCAGAAATCCTGAACTAGCTCTTCTAAGTGATGTGTGAAATCTACCCTGAGTTCACTCCTGCGAACATGAATTTCACTGTTGCTAGGGAAATATTTGGCACATTTTCAAATTTCAGAAGATTTTGGGACACTCTGGTCTCGCACAGCTTGCTGCTTGGGTAGCTGGGTGAGGGGGGAGATGTTTTGGCAAGGATGGATCGGTCTGACAATCTTGGTTCAGTGCAGGAGCTGCAAGATGGGAGTTGCACCAGACAAACGAGTTTGACACAAACTGTTCAGCTTGCATATGTATAATGTCTGCATCCTAAGATGAAGCAAAAATCAGTTATGAGGGCAATAAAAAACAAAATTATGGGTCACAAACCATTGGTGGAAAAAGATATGCATGGTTCTCTGGTAGCATTCTGTTATTATTACCTACACTGCAACCTTCAATCCCTTGCCGCCTTTGCTGAATCACAGGGGCCTGTCGTGGCATGGATGCTGCATGTGCACTCAGGCACCAACTAACTGTATGTCCCCTGGAGGGTGCCTTGGGCTGCTTCTACGTTTTGGAAGGCAGTACTGTGTTCTGCGTGCTCATGCTGCTTTTGTTCTCTAGGACAAACAAGCATTTCTCCTGCAAAGTTAACAGGGCAGATCTGATAAGAGGTTCTTTCCCAGTCAGCACAAGGTCTGATTCTTCTGTTTTTGTTTTTGTTTTTTTTTTAATTATCATTATTATTATTGTATCTAATCTGATCTGTTTGGTTTAATAGAGCCATTCTTGATTTATGGCTACAGGGAAATGGCCGTATGAAATAGAAATAAGATTTTGTTGATGAGGAGTGATCAAGTGAACTTCTGAACAAATGACAAAGGAATATTAGTAAAAACAGGAACTATTTATTCATCTTTGACCAATACACTAAGTAAAAGTATTAATTTTGCTTTTGTGTGTTCATTTGTTCTCAGCCTATATCTGGAAATTTGTAATGATATTCTCCTCCAAGTTACTAGACAGTGAGAGCATCTTAAACTTTCAAAATGTAGCTGCAGTTAACTCTGTGAAATACTTAGGAACAAGCAGCTGCTTATTGTGTTGCGGTATCTGAGAAAGCAACATCTGGCTTTTCTGTTCCCTCCCAGCCCTCAGTCTAAAACCAATGCACATCACATCAGGTGGCTTTCAAAATGATGAGCTTGCCTCTAGATCCTCTTGTCATTGCCCTGTTCACTGTAACTTTTGAGAACAATTTTTATGTAGGTATATAAAGGGTGGAGATGCTGGAGTATGTAAACACAAGCGAACCTAGCTGTTAATAGGTTTTAGAACTGGAACTCCATTGTAAGGTAACAGATACAGTGCTGCATTTTAGATGGAAAGTTATTCTTCAAATAGAAGTTGTTTTGATATGTACTTGGACTATTAATTATGCTTTCGATTCAGAAATGCACAAAGCACCATTTGTGTGCATCTTCAGCAAAGTTCATGTGGAAACACTGAATCATCCAAATCATCTGAATGATGCATACTATTCAGGGGCTGTTTTCTTCCTTCAGCAGGCAGCTGGTGATCTCTCTTCCTGTATTCATGGGGCAGTTTTGAGGGGGGTGGTAAGAAAAGGAAGAGGGAAAGAAGTCTCAGGTGCCTGGGCAGCCCTCTTGGTTCACATATGCAAACTTTATGAGTGATCTCTAGACTTGTGGTAAGTTAAAACTGTATTCAGAGGATTGAAGAAACAATGTACATTGCAACCAAGTTATGCAAGTTATTTTATTTTAAAGTAATAATGTTTTATACATTTTTTAGATGTGATCTGCTTAGTGTAAGTTATGTTTCACTCTGGAGGATGTGGGAGTTGTTCAAAGGCAGGAGATCCCTCAGATGAGATGGTCTGCTGCTCCCATCCCAAAGTCAGGAGATTTAGCACTGGCTGGGAAATGGAAACTCAGCCTCTGTCTTATGCAGCCTTAATTGTATGTATTCAACAACCTAATCTTGATAGGAGAGAAGGGTTGTTTAATACAGGAAGAGCTAATGAGAGAGAATTAATAATGAGACAACCAGAGAGATAATTGTGTGAGTGGTTTATTTGTTTTCTTTTTTTCTTTTCTTTTTCTTTTTCTTTTTCTTTTTTCTTTTTCTTTTTCTTTTTCTTTTTCTTTTTCTTTTTCTTTTTCTTTTTCTTTTTCTTTTTCTTTTTCTTTTTCTTTTTCTTTTTCTTTTTCTTTTTCTTTTTCTTTTTCTTTTTCTTTTTCTTTTTCTTTTTCTTTTTCTTTTTCTTTTTCTTTTTCTTTTTCTTTTTCTTTTTCTTTTTCTTTTTCTTTTTTTTGGAGGTAGTAGGGGTTAGGGGAGACAGTAGTTTTGCAGATACTCTCCTATGCATCAGACAGCTTTAGTTTTCCAGATAACAGGATGCATTTAGTTTTCTCTGGGATATTTTGTTGATACTGGCAAGCAAACTTGCTATGATTTTTTTAATGCTCTGTCCCTTTCTTACACTCTCTCTTACTTATTTAGATCATGCACATTTTGTAACAATCAGAATCGTACATCTGTAAATGTCCATGGCACTCTGGATCCATGATTTAATTAGCTTCTAGGCAAGTTCGTAATAAATAAATAAATAAAAATAAAAAAAATATTCAGAAAGTCTAAGTGGCAGAAGTTAAGTGTCTGTGTTTGGTAACACACACACTTACAAGCAGAAAACAGTGAAAAGATTTGGGGCTCTTGTTTTCAGCAAGTTCTTCCAGAATGTTTCTTATTTACCTAACTAGCGGAGAATTTCTGTTCCTTTTGGTTACCACCATTTTAGAGCTGGCAGTGCCCATCACTGAAGATGAAGTACTTGCCACAGCAGATATTTTTTACAAGGAGGGGCAATGGCATTTTAAAGGCTCTTTGCTCAGGGAGTGTTGGCCTCTCAGAAAATATTGAATAAATTGGTGTTGAATAGTCTTAAGTAACTGATTTGTCGTCATAAGAACAAACATGATGAAGATTTCTGTAAATAAATAAAAATTACAGGGCAGATTTTTATAGGACAAGAGGCAATAGGCTTAAATGGAGCATGGAGCTGAAAGTTAGTAGAAAAATCTATTTAATAGGAGAATTAAGCACTGAATTAGAGATCTGAAGGAAGCTGTGATCCCTCTGTTACTTGCTGCCATTAAAAAGCAGATTAGATGGCCCTCTGTCAGGAATAGTCCAAATGTAATTGACCTGATGGGAGAGACAGATTTGATCTCTGAAAGTCTCTTTCCAGATTTGCACATAAAGCCTTTGGATGAAAGCCTCCATCTTGGTGGCTTTATACAGGTTGGCTGAGAACCAGAAGTGTGCCCTTGTGGCCGAGGCCAATTGCATCCTGGAGTCAAGGGAAGCGATCCTCACCCTCTGCTCTGGAAAGGCGTCACTTGCATCCATTTTGGGGCTCCCTGGTATAAAAAAGACTCCTGGATCTCCTGGAAAGGGTCCAGCAGATGTCCATGAAGATGATAAAGGACCGACCTGGAGTACCTCTCTTATGAGGAAAGGCTGAGCAACCTGAGTCTGTCCAGCCTTGAGAAAAGGAGACTCAGAGGGGATTTGATCAATATCTATAAACATCTAGGGTTTAGGATGCAAAGGGATGACACCAGACTCTTTTTCTATTGAGTGACAATAGGACAAGGAAAAATGGTCACAAATTGAAGCACAGGAAATTTGCACAAATAGTCTAGTTGGCCATCTTTATCTTCTCTCTGAAACATACATTTTTTCTGTAACACATGCTTCTTCAGGCCTATGACTGTTACCTTGACTGTGATTCAGTGCACATGGGAAAGCATCAGTTATTTCAGGAAGCAATAGATGAGTGTGTGCATATGATTCCAAGATTAGTTCCTGGGTACGTTTTCAGACATCTGATGTATATGTAATTAAAATGTTTGAAGATGTGAAGTGTCAAGTTACTGATAAACAATGATTAGTCATGCAAATAAATGTAAGTATTTAAATTGGAGCAATTTCAATATGACTCATATTGTGGAAAAGAACTTGTATAAAAATATGGAATAGGCAATTTATTAGTGGGAAAAACCTTTGATTAGGGGAGTTGAGTTTTAAGTTTTTTAGGGAGTATTAATACACAGCAAATTACCAATGTAAGAGAATAATAATCTAAGCTAAAAACTAATAATTAATAATCTGTTTTTCAAGCATGTTGAGAACTACGGACAAGATACTTGTATCTTCTTATCCCTGCTTGAGCCACACTACAACTCAAAGTATCTTGGGAATGCTCAGGTACGTACTGCCTGAAACATGGCAGCTTTGCTGGCTGGTTTGAGTCATGATCTATGGTTCTATGGTAGTTTTGTGTTAGGACTTACCATCACTTTTTCTGCCAAGATCTTTCTTGAAAAGACTTTATGTGGGTGATCTGCCACCTTTCTGACTGTGAGTAACACAAAGTGATAGGAATGCTTTACACTTGGCAAGTGACACTCAGCAGTCACTGCTATATATATATATACATATATATACGTATATATATATATACCTGTATACAGTTATGTGAAAGGTGAGAAGAAATAAAGTGCTAGGACCAAGACTTTGTTCTGCTGCAAAGAGAGAGCTTTGTAGAGTTAGAGCCAGATCTTTAATGTATTTGAATATGGTGGCATATATATATGGTGTATATATATATTCCACTTCCCTTGGAGAGCAGGATCAGACGCCTCTTCTGGGCAATGAGGTGGAGCATTAGTATATTATTATTGATACATGTGTGTTCATTACCTCTGGCAATATATCTGGGCAATGCAAGTGATGATTATTTGATGGACTACAGTAATGTATTAATGAAATTATGCCTTGTCTTTTTGTTTCTGGTGCCAGTAGTTGTTGAAAGTGGAGTGTGCCAGAGTTCAACTAACCTTCAATTAAAAATCATGAGAAGGAACGGTTTGCTTCTTGGTTTATTGACACCATGTTGTGCCTCAGTTCCCCACCTGCTGGTCAGAATACCCATACTCTACTTAATTTATCAATAAAATGTGAAGAATCAAGTGAATCTTCTAGTCTATCTTCCTAGTTTTAGTGGAACTTGCTGAGCAATATGCTGAGTGCGTTTACATGTGTATATTCGTGGATATATGTTTGTATACACATTCATTTCTAATTCTGCTCAAATTTAAACTACTCTTCAGTAAGAGTTCTCAGAGATGAAATTGCAGGACTTGTTAGCTCTTGCTACGCCTCTTCAGAAGAGCATATACTTGAAAAGTCAAGGCATAGATCTGCCAGTTGCCACGTTTCCCTGACAGCACAGCAAGTCCCATTAACATGGAAAGGAAAAAAATCTGGCTCAAGTCAAATTCTTGACACAAGTTACACGAAAGGCAACTTTACACCTGTATAAGAGGTATATTTCTCTTGCTTTTTTTGCCCCTTTCCTTTAACTGAGCCAGTAAAAAGTCCTGAAAGTTTTTTTTTCTGTGGTTCTCTCCCCTGCCCCATTGGCTGTCTAACAACTTTCAGTGCAGAGCATAATGTTAATCATTGTTATTCTTTTTCTTGCACTTGGAGTGCAGCTGTGTCTGTCTCCCCTTTTAAAAAGGGGTCAAATTGACATTTAAAGTTGAACTTCAAAGAAAACCTGTTGTGACTTCATGACCTTCCTAAAACTGGTTGTCTTTGCATTTTAAGCAGGAACTTTACCTTGGAGGAATTTACAACTTATTTTCCTCTCAATCCTTCTCTCTTAGGTGCTGGCTCTGTTCCAGATTGTAGAAACTGGATTTGCAATTGCCTTATTTACAAGGTGGAGTTTCTTTTTATTTTCCCCCTTGTTTGCCTACCTTGACAGATTGCAGACTATCTGGCGCCATTTAACCCTTTTAAAAAAAATCTTTCATTTCAATTCCGTCTTAACAATGCATTAATATTCTCAAGAAATCCTAATCAGAATGAATAGGAAAAAAATGGTTATTATGGATTAAAATTGTAACACCAGGCAGCAAGCAAATTATGGGCTTCCAAGAATGGGTTAAGCTAGACACAGTCAAGCTCAGTTTCATTAGCTGTGAATTTGACTTCAAATTCCTGCGTATTTTTCCAATTAATTTACAGATTTGGATAAAAATTCACATAAATGTTTTGATTTTTCCAGTTTAAACTTAAAATAAGTGTCAAACATGGTAAGTATATAAGATAATAAAACCCTCACTGCAAACAACCCCTCGTTTGAGTCTGTGGTGAGAGTCAATGAGTGAGAGAGGGTCTATTCCTGCTTTGGCAGGGGGGTTGGACTCGATGGTCTCTGGAGGTCCCTTCCAACCCCTACAATTCTGTGATATTCTAGAGTTTGGCTACAGGAGAACTTCTGAGTTGGTTTGTTGTCCTCCCAGTGTCCACAGACCTTTGCTGGGCTCTTCTCTTTTCAGGAAGTGGCTGCAGCAGCTGACGGGCCCTGTTTGTATAGCTGGAGGTAGAGCAAGCATTGTCACAGACTGGTTGAGGTTGGAAGGAGCTACTGGGTCTATCTGGTCCAGCCCCCCCTGTGGCTTAAGAAGATCTCCAAGGAGGACACCCTGCAGTCTCTCTGAGAAACCTTTGCCTTTGCTCTATCACCCACATAATACAGAAGCGTTTCCTGTTTCTCAGAGAGAACCTCCTGTGTTCCACTTTGTGCTCACTAAGCCTAGTGCTTTTGTCCTAGCACTGGGAACCACTGAAATGAGCCTGGCTCTCATTTCACCTTCCCTTCAGGTATCTGCATACGTACATAAGAATCTCCTAAGCCTCCTCTTTAGGCTAAAAAGGCCCAGCTCTTTCAGTCTTTTCTCATTGAGCTGCTCTTTTCCCTGCATCATCTAAGTGGCCTTGCTCTTTGTAGTACCTCCTTTAAGCTATGACAGGGAATGGTCTGTGACTGGAGGAGCTGGAGTGTTTGTTGCTGAAGATCCTTTATGAGTTCTGTAAATTAGAGCAAAGACGACTCCGCACATCGAAACATGTTTGATGTCTGCAAGGTTAATCCACACAACATCTTATTAATGCATGGGAAGCCAGCACAGAGGCTGAAACTCAGGCCTCCTCACTTCTGAAATTGACACTGATTGATATTTTCAGCAGTGGTGCCCTCAGGCACTGTGCCTGTAATTTTAGCCTGAAGATTCAGCAGGTTGGAGGAGGGGAAAATCTTTGTTAGGTGCAATACTTTTTTTTTTTTTCCTAAAATGCTTGCATCCTTTATGTGACCCCGTAAGAGACTGTATGAAGACACTGGTGGCCCAGATGAAGAGATCTGGTGCTTTTCTGTAAACTGCAGGATCTCCTGTTTGTAACCCTGGCCAGTAACCCTACATGAACTCCTGGTGGTTTTGACCAAGATGGGAGTTTTAATGAGAGCACAAGGTCAGTGTCAACACAAATGTGGATTGCTCATACAGCATGCTCTAATTCCTATAAGTTTATTTCAGATGGATCTATGCATCCTCTTCTCTCACTGGGAATTTCTGACAATGTTTTGTTGCTGTATTATTTAGCATTTTATGAAATACCACCGTGTGAGCAGATTATGTTTGCCATTTGACTGTTTTGGTGGTTAGTCTTTCATGGACTGCTGTAAGAGAACACAGTACTGAGTTAACTCAGTTTTTGAGGAAGTGTGAGTGGTCACTAGCAGCTTGGATTTGCTGGCCTGCTCCGCCCTCTCTTGTATTTTATCTCAAATGGATTGCATAAAATTTCTGAATCTTGAATTATCTTGTCTATAAGTCTGGTTTACAAGTCCTTCAGAAACGTCTAGTTCCATTGCTTTTTATTTATTTTTCTTGGAGTTTGATTGGCTAGCTAAGATATGTGGGTCTCTCTCTGCTCTCTGACAGACTTCAACAGTGGTATAAAGATGATTTATTTCTCCTGTGGACGAATGCCGGTATTCATACAAAGGATGTCAGTAAAAATCCACTTGATAGTAACGATGAGAAAGAACATTACCATGTGAAGTTGAATAGATCATCTTCTGTAAATCTGAATAATAGCAAGACTTGTGGCATCTACTTAATTGAGGACTTGGTCCTGCAAGCTTTTGTAAGTGTGGAAATCCATTTATGTAGCATTATTGACTTCTAGAGGACAGCTAGAGTTCATTAGATTAGTCCAAAGTCATCTATTTTTAATGTATATGTATCCTCAGGCTGCGCTCATACATACTTTGTGTTTCCTAGGAAGAGGAAGGATATCCCAGAGCTGTTAACTGGGAATTTATGAGCTCTGAGCCCAGGACCTAGGACTGCTGCCACCTGCCTGTGCCATCAGGTATCCCAGCACTAAGAAAAGCAAGATCTTGTTAACTCTTATACTGACTTACAAGAATAGCAACTTCAATGCTGTGGAGTAATCAAGAATTGCCATGACTCTTCACCTTCATGGTTTAGTAGTTTGACTGACAGAGTGCTTGTAGCTCATTGCACGGTTAGGATGTGAAACTTGTTATAAAGAAATAGCTTTGGGTTTCCCATCAGGAAGAACTTTTAGAAAGACTTTTTGGCCTCATCCACAAGATAAAACAAAATTATAAGAAGGACTTTGTAGTAAAAATTTAAAAACACTTTGGTGGGCAAGATTGAATTTTTTTTGTTTGTTTGTTTTTGTTTGTTTTTTTGAGGAAAATTTTTTAAAATAAATTTATGATAAATATTTGAAAATATTTATCATAAAAATATGAAAGTAACAAACTTTCATAGTCATGTATAGTTACACTTTTTTGATACACTGAACAACTTTCAGCTGTGATCTCTCAGGAAGACACTGAGCAGAAGAATGATGCTCACTCCTGCACAACCAATGCTGTTGAACCAACTAAAAAATGAGAGTCCAGATGTCTCTTTAGGGGATAGTCTTTTGTTTTATCATACATAAGCGTATTATCAGAATTCACATCTGAGTTGATTCAATGCCAGTGAAAAATAATGTACATCTGAATCGTAATGGAAACCTGGATACAATGAATAATGAGAGGAGATTCCAAAGGGAGAAAATGGGAACAGGAAGTTTAAGCTTCAGCTTTTCTATATATAGAAAACACCTCAAGGGTAACCACATACTGTTTTGTATAAATACATTTAAAATGTGTTTGGTAGGCACATATTTTCAATGTGCTGTAATGATCGGAAACACATGTTGACTCTGAAAAATTATGTGAACTATGCAGAGCTCTTGCCCATGCACATAAGTAAAAGCTATTCACAGGGTACGTATGTAAATATCTAGCTGGAGTAACAGCCACATGAGAACTCCTTCAGAATAATCCCTAAGTCAGAAAGCCACGTATTACAGATCTGAAATTTACCACACTGGTGTGTCTACGTAAATAAAGCCAAATGGAAAGATAGGAGGAAGGAAAAACATTTAAAAAGGCTATTAGATTAGAGAAGAAGAAAAATGCTAAGCCATTTTCTTGGCTCTAATCAGAAGGCAAGAAAATTATTACATGCAGGAGCTTAGACTTAGCTAAACATCTTCCTGATCTGAGTCTTGATTTTTATTTACATGTTGCACACAGTCAAGGCTTTAAGCATTCCCTTTCACATAATCATTATTTTGATAGAGGCCAAGAGGGGGCATGGTTGGATTTGTTTATTCCCCTTCCAGGAACAATGCTATCATCTAACTCCCTCTTTATCTTTGGCAGGGCTTTGGGATGGGATGATGTCACTTTTTGTACCTATCAGGATGAGGCCTTAATCCTGGCTGAGGGTGCTGGCTGTTTGATGAATGCTGAATTGGGAAGCAGCCATAGGAAATTTGTAATGCACTCTGCAACGCTTGAGCTAGAGCAAATAAACTGATACTTATAAAGTCACCCAGACATTTGCCACTTGTCACTAGATCTTATACAGTCATTGGTATGCCAGTTCTCTTCCAGTCCTCCCACTCTTGGCCTACAACAGAGCAAACTCCTTGTGCAAGCTCCCTGCTTATCTGACACACTTGCAACATGGACTGAGCTGCTCTGGGCTTGGAAGAGGTTCTAAGATCAAGGATTTTGGGACTCTGGAAGAAGGGCAGCAAATAAAACACGATCTTTTACTCTGAGGAGTTTGAAAAGGAATGCCACTAGGTCTGAGGAGAGAAAACACAGCATCATCTGTGTCTGTCTGGAGTTGCCTTTTCCTTGTCTCTCTGAAGAGAATAGCCAAGCAGAAGTATAATTGCCTGTGGTGTGGAGCATCCCCAGGCAGTAGAGGCAGACTGGCTCTTGCCTCATCTCTCTGCTGAGGCTGGGAGCTCTGCATCACTGCTGGCAAATGCAGAGCAAGGACTGCTGCTCTTCCTCACATAGGCTTCCTGGGGCTTCATCCACGTTCCCTGCTTCATCAGCTTGGAGGATGTAAGGGAAGAAGAGAAAGGAAAGCAGTAGGTGAGCTGGGGAAACTCCCTTATTATCTAACAATGTCTGAAATTACTAAATGTGTGGTTGTGGAGGGGGAGAAATGCAAATGTTTTCTTGAGACAGTGTGTAGTGACAGTAGAATTTGAACATGTGGATTGTGCTATGCCACCCAACTTCTCTGGAAAGGAAACGTAAGTTCATTCTGTAAAGGCTTAGAAGCTGTAGACGGTGTGGAAAACTCTTGTTAAAGAAGATAAATCAGTACATTTGGGAAGTTTACATCTGTCCTTGGGCTCTGCTGTTAGGGGTTGTAAGTGGACACTGCATAAACCCCTAAGGAAAACTGCTGACAAGAATATGTTTGCATTAACACTGTTATGTAGCAGCTCCTGGCAACTAAAGCACAGTGCCACCCGGACCAAAAGGACTTCTTCAAGAAGGTGCCTTCTGGTCTCACACTGAGAGCTCAATTCTGTGTAATTGCAACTGTGACACTGTGATCTTTACTAACTTAAAATCATGAGACTTTGGTCAGCAATTAGTAGTTTTTGCATCTTTGTAGTGTATCCGGTCGAAAGGTTAACTGCTGATACTGAGGTGGATTGACTTCTGTTGGGGTCTACTTGCTTTTCGTGGTGCCTGGAGACTGTAGTCACAACAGCTGGGCAGCCCAAGTTCCTCATATTATTTAGTGGATTTACGTTTGTTCTTCACAGTGTTTCCATATGTGGGAGGGAACCTCTGTTACTTTCACTGGGTGATAAAGGGAACTGAAATGGAGGTCAGCTGAGTGTGCTCAGAATTGCAAAGCAAGTTCAGGAATGGAAGCTCCTGAACTGTAAAAAATGCTCACCTCCCTATGGTCTATCTTCTCTGCTGACAATCTCTGAACTGTTCAGACTGATTTTTATTCAGTTGTACATGGTGAGACATCTATCAGTTATTTGATCAATGAAGTTACCTTTGTTTGCTTCGGTTATTATGTCTGCAGAAAATTCATCAAAATTGTACTTAATGAAGAATACTAAAAACGTAAGTCTGCTGTTATTACTGAGAAAAACATCTGGTTGGATATTTCTCTGTCCAAAATGTCTTCCAAATTTCTTTCAAGGTTTTTAGTCACCACTTTGATCTGTTAAAGTGATTTAATTTTCTTCTTACAGTAAAAGAAACAGTCAAGATCATCTTATTTCTGTTTAGTTCTTGGATTATAATGCCTTACTGAAGAAGAGGAAGTAAATGGTTTAATCTGTGGTACAGATAAGTTGTGTAAAAAGAGGTGCAAGATTAGTTGTTCACAATGTTTTCCCTGCCTTCCTCCATTGCATGTAGTCTCTCTGAAGGAAAGGTAAATTTACAGTTGTCTTCTGATGCTGTAGAAGGCTGAGCAGACTGCTGCAGGAGGTGGAGGCTCTGCTGGATTTTAATGCTGAGACAAGCCTGTCCTCTTCTACAGATTTTGGTATGGTCTTTGACTTGTTTGTGGCACTTCTTTCAAGAAATCTTTCTACTTATTTCTGAAAAGATGCTTTGTTGTATATTGCTTTTGTTTTTCCATGTATGTACTAAGTCAAGATTGTTAAAGGACATCTAAATAACTAGGCTGACTACTGTTAATGGAGCATTTTACACAACTGAATGATGTTCCAGCCTGACTATCTTCTACTTTCCTTTGATTGCATGGAGTTTATGGATGTGTGCACAGAAGCTAGATGTCTCATTAGAGCCTTAATGTCCTTATCTATGTCCAGAGTATCAAAGGTTCAAGGGAACCTCTCACTGAAACCTGAGCTCTCCACAGTGTGAGTGCTGCACACAAGCATATTTCCCTGTTGTCCCTTCTTGTCCTCTCTAGGAGGTCACTCTGCCAGCTGTCATGTCCTGAGAGTGACTTTTTTAAAATGGCACTTAATCCAGCCATGACACAGTGGCTGGAACGGGATGTGTGCCATCAATGTATATCTTCCATAATGCAGAGAGGAGATAGTAGTTAAAAGCTGTATAGTTGGAGGAGACCAGGTCATATGCTGGTTCAAATTTTAATGTGGGCTTAGACTAGAGAGAAATCTTGAACTGCTGCAACTGTGTATTTCTGGCAGACAGCCTAAGGGAAGGGGCAGAAAGGTTTTGGCAGCATTCATTCGAGGTCCTAAAGCAAATAAGAAAAAGAAATGCCGAGTTACATACCATAGTATGTAATCTATTTACTGAATTAGTTACAAGGTTATTAATTATATATTTAAGTTACACCAAGAGAATAGGTAGTGGCAAATTAATAACCAGCTATATTCATGTATTCACACTCATCACGGGAAGGGAATCCTAACTTTGTTTTTCTGGGATGAAGAAGACATTTTTCACAAACCCAGAATTCCTTGGATTTGTGAACAAACCTAAATGGGAGGTGCATCCAGTAAAGGAGTATATGGTGCTGTAGGTGTGCTATATCAGATCAAAAATGTGAATAGTGAATATTATTAGTACTATTATGGTAGTGAATATACATAATGAATGGTGCTATGTTCAGGTGGAAGCTGGTGATAAGTAATGTCCCCCAGGGTCTGACCTGGGGCCAATGCTCTTCAGCATCTTCATCCAGTGATGGGCTCAAGTGCATTCTCAGCAAGTTTGCCAATGATGCGAAGCTGAGTAGGAACATTAGAAGGAAGGGATGTCATCCAGAAGAACCTGGACAAACTCAAAAGGTGGGCTCTTGTGAAACTAGTGAGATTCAACATAGGTGCAAGGTATTACACTTAGGTCAGAGTAATCCCAGATGTATATACAGACTGGGAGAAGAACTCCTCAAGAGAAGCCCTGTGGAGAAGGATATGGGAGTCCTCATGGATAAAAAACCAAACATGAGCAGCAGCATGCTCTTGCAGTTCAGAAAGCTGGTGGTATCCTGGGCTCCATCAGAAGAGGGGTGGCCAGCAGAGATAGGGAAGTGATTTTCTCTCTCCACTCTGCCTTCATGAGGCTCCATCGGGAGTACTGCATCCAGATCTGGGGTCCCCAATACAGGAAAAATGTAAACCTGTTGGAGAGGGTCCAGTGGAGAGCCACAAAGATGATCAGGGGGCACAGAGATGGTCACCTGGCTATGAATGCTCACTTTTCCTCATACAAAAATTAAAATGTGCCACCTAATTAAAAAAAAAAAAAAAAAAAAACAACTACCAAACAAACAAAACAACAACAAAACCACTATGTTTAAATAAAATGTAAATACTTTTTCACATACTACAAAATTAAATATGTGGACTTGGTATGGGTTTTCTTTTGCTGAAAGTAAAAATCTTTCTAAAAAGCAAGTAGCATAATTAAATGGAAAGAGAGGAAGTGAAGAGTTGTTGCAGCAGACAAAGCTGTGCTAAATTTTCTTCAGGATGTCCCAAAACTATGGAAGGCCAAATATGCTCATGCAGGTCCTCACTTCATGTTTTTCTTTGTTCCTTTGCTCTCTACTTTGGCTCCTGCTCTTGGCCACTGTCAAAGAGCAGGTTTGGAATTACTTTGACTCACATTCAATTCAGAGATTAGACTAAAAATCTGTTTTTATTTCCTTTTCAAACCTGGCATGTAAGTTATTTAGGAAGGAAGGAAAAAAAATTCAAAACCAAAACAGATGTAAAAACTCAAACCCGTAAGATCTATTTTCTTCATTGTCAAAGATACAGATACTTCACCTCCTTCATCTCTTTTGGACATTCAGATTATCTATACTTCTTTTTACGTAGCAACCAAGCTTCTGTAAAAGAACGTGCTGGGAACAAAATCTGTACATCTATCTTCTTCTCAGTCAGCATAGACTGACACGGGGTTTTAGTGTTCAAGAAAATTTGTTTTAATTTTGGAACTGTTTCTGATGCTGTAAAGACTTTCAGAAGGGCCTCTGCCTTCCTATTCTGCTGTAATCTCCCTTGCAGAGCCTTGCTGTAGCATCCGGCTGCACCATGCGCATCACTCATGCTGTCTCTTTTGTTCCTGTTGTCTCTTTTCTGATCAGACAAAAAGCTTAACAGGAACTACCAATACTGAAATGCGTGAGATGATCTGGAAGTGTTTGTCTAAGTGCTGTTATGCCCAAAGCCTTGTGTCATGAGGTGTTTGGGTCTGAGCAGTTGTTTCTAATGGCAGAGCAGCTCTGTAGGAGTGATGGTGGGATGGAGGAGCTTTGAGCCCTGCTTGAAATGTCGAGGACAGTGCGTAGGAACAGCACTGAGTCATGATGGTTGCGCGGGTGGACAGCAGTGGATAGGCTCTTTGTCTTCTCTTCTAATCTGCTTTCAGATGAGCTTGCCAAACGAATTGTCCATTCTGGTATAAAAGGAAAATAAATTTCTGCTGCTGGTGGATGAACTTGAAAATTAGAGACTTGACAATAGTGTAGAAAACATTGCTTCCTTAATCAAGGAAGATTTGGAGGACTTTTTTGAGACTCAGCTAAGCAGCTGCTCTCCAGTCACTGTGCAAAAACCAGTGAGATATCCTCAGTGTGTCTGAATGGGAAACTTTCTGCGCTTTTGCACAGACTTGCTATATTTAGTAGTGTGGAAGTGCTGGTGGAGTTATAACACAAGTTCTTGTTTTTTTTCCTTACTTGTTCAGTTTAACCACCAAGGTAGAATCTTGTCCTAACTTTTCACTTTCCTTCATAGAATTGGCTCAACACTGAACTACGTTCCTCAAGTTGTTTGGAGATTTGCAGATGTAGTACCACAGTGAAGTGCCATATTGAGGTGCATGTTAAAATAGGAAAAAATTACTTGGAAAAAAAAGTATGTTTTTTACCAAGATTTCTTGAATCTTAGTGCTTAAATACTAGTATAAGAAGCCTATGTAAAATAGAGAGGGAGACTTTAATCACTAGACCACAATGACTCAAACATTTATGATGATGTATCACAAAAAGCTTTAATTCTCTTATCTCACCTTAGTATGACTGGCTGCTGATGATGAAAAGCTTAGATAGGGTGAGAGAGTGGAGGAATGTTAAAAGTTGTAGCTGGATAGAAAGAATGGGTAGGGAGCAACATTCACCCTTCTCATGCTGATAGATGGGTCGACTGCTGTGGCGTAAAAGAGAGAAAGAGGAAGTAGAAAATGCAACTGCTCTGCAACCTCAGCACAAAATGCTGGTGAGAAGCAAGCACGAAACTGAGGTCGGAGCACTTCCTGGTAAACATGTTGGCATTGCCGCATGACACACTTTGCCTGAGGGCCTGGGGGCTCAGCAGCTGGCTGCTCTCCTCATAACAACTCACATAAAAAGTGCGTTGGGAAGGAATTTAATTTAGTTGATCTAAATGGTAGAGATGGTGTATTTACACCTAGGGACAGTACCATTTCTAAACGCCGTTGCTTGGAAAATAAGTGTGCAAGCAAAAATACGGCAATAGGTCAGCCTCTTCTTGCTGCTATTTCATAAAAGGACTTTTTTCAAGTTAAAATCTTGAAGGCAATTAATACATTCTACGTTTCATATGACTGTTTAAGGACAGTATTTTACTTTTAAATGCAGCAGACCCCAGTGGATGACGAAATTCAGTGCGTTTTGGGTGAGTTACCTCCAAGTTGCTTATTACTTATTGATAAATTTTTGGCAAACTGTTAAATGTGATGATAGATAGTTGCACTGGCTATTTATCTACTTGCTGATCTTACACTTGGGATGAAGCATACTTACTTTGTGTTCTTTACAAGTATGTAGGTGTGCTAGCCTTAGGAATTTTGGAGTACAACTTTGTAGAGTGTATTCTACTGGTTAATTTTTCGCTCTCAAGAAAGGCATTACATTCAACAAATCCCATCTTATCCCGAAGATTTTTTGTATGAAAATTTGTGTAAAGATTCTTGTTCCTTTTTCTTTCTGTGCAGCAGCAATATTATTACAACTGGAACTGCAGAAGGATTTTATCAAAGATGAAAGGAAAGTGGTGGCATAAAGTTGTGCCGGAAATGACTTTAAGTAAATAGTAGGATTTAGAATTCTGTACATATGCTAAACTCCTTGGTTAGTATAGTGCTGCAATAAAACCACTGTATAATGTTTAACTTTGGTAATCATCTGTTTTCAAGTCACTTTAAGCAATTCTCTGGTCACTTTTCTGGAAACTGTTTAGTTTCTCTTTTCCAATAACAGCATCGCTGAAAAGACAGCTAATATACTGCCCTCCTGTGAAATGTTTATTTTGGAGAACTCCAAAATAGAGATATCAGTGAATTTTCTTCGCATTCCTCTAACGTAGGTGATTACTGTATGCCTCCTTTAAAAGTGTGGAGGTAGAGTTGTGGATTTGTCAGTTCCAATCAAGAGGTGAGTCAGTGTCAGAGCTGGGTGGGAGCCTCTTAGTGCTTTTTCTCCCCCTCTCCCCCCACCCAGAGGCAGCCAGTCCATCAGCATTTTATTCTCAAGGTTAGAGGTAAATACACAGCTGATTTCCCTGTAATTCTGCAAAATCATACCTCCCACAAGGTTGATGTGGTCCTGGGGAGAGAGGAATACAAAGCTGGAGTGATATGCATATGACATCTCACTATTCTTTCAACACCAGAGCGCTCAAGGTCTTCCTAGTTCTCTCAGCTTCAAATTCGCCTAGTTATAAAACTTGTTAAAACAGAAAAATACCTTCACAGAAGTTTACTGCTTAAGAGAAAAGCACTTTGGTTGTGGGAGTTGGTAGCTTTCTATCATAGATGTTAAGTGCCAGCAACAACTGGTTTGCAGGTAACAGTTGGGTATGGCAAGTATGAATCATACTCCTTGACAGAGATGCAACTCTTCCCACTTGTGGTCTCAAGCCTGAGACAGAAATCACACAACCGATACATACGTACACGTTTTAATAAGTGATATATAATCTGCTTTCTGTGACTTTCCAGTACCTTTTCGTACCTTCATCGGATACTTAATTAGCTGAATAGGCAAAGGAAGGCTAAAATGATACCTTATTTTCCCATCTGCTAAGAAACAGAGATTAACAGAGTAATTTTAATTAAAAAGGCACAATATATAATGAGATGCTATTGCAAATCTGTGACTTGGAGCACTTTTTTCTTTTCTTTTCTGATTCCTGTGCTTCTCCTCCCAAAGAGAAAATAAAAGTACCACGTCTCGAATTCTCAACCTACAGACGTTTCCCCTATGCAGTATCCTTATGAAACAAACATGAAATCTGCTGTAGGAACATGATGGAGAAGTAGATTAATCTGTGAGCTGCCCTCATGTTCCTGGCACATACAGCTCTGGTTATTCTGCTTCTTCAATCGTTTGTTTCTTTGCATGAGCTTGTCAGACTAGTGAGAATTGGGAATTCCTACACAATGCCCTTATCAAGTTTTTGTGTGTTCTTGTAGTCATGTTAGCATGAGATTCCCTGTGGGTCCCCAGGATTCCAGAAATCTCCCTTCTGCCTCAGTCTCCCCCACTCACTCCCTCAGACAGGAGCCTAGTGATTTCTTCAACATACTTATGCACAATTTTCAGCATCACTTTTTAACTCCTTGCATCACTCACCCTATTGAACTTTTTCTTCCTGTGATGTGCATCATCAGTCAGAAGTTAGTGGCAGTCTCTTACTCTTCACCTCTACTGTGTTTTTGAGAAAGCTAATAATAACAATAAAATTATCCTCTGCTATGTATATGTCAACCTAATGTTCCTGGAAATAACTTTATTTGCTTCACTCTGTACACAGTTGTTCACTATTTGCTCTGTTTCACAGAGTAATAATTTCAACTTTGCACAGACTTTCACACTCAATTTACTGGAGTGGTGATTTCCAAAAGTGCCAAAAATCCCCTTCCTTCAGTCTGTCTTTTTTGTCACCTTTAACTGTTTATTTCCCCTGCCTCCCTTGCTTTTAGTTCTTTACAACTAGGAAAGAGATGTATTTCCCAGTCTAAATAATAGTTTTGAAATATTTGTTTAATCTCTTATCAGTTATTTATTACAAAGCTGCTTATATTTAAGTTCATTTTGATTCGAGACCTTTTTTCTGTCAATTTTTGATCATTCTCTTCACTGATATTTAGTCTCACAATATTCTTTCCATTAGATATTGTGATGATTATTTTACACTGTCTTCTACACAGGGCTGTGTCATTGATTCACACAAAAGCATTCCTACACCTATTATATTATTCACCATTCCCTGTCCTATTTATCTGAATATTTTGTTCTGTTTTTTGACTACAGCTGCACCTTAAGAAGAAGCTGTCTTTGTATGTGTTCTACTCCTTCTAAGTTGATGTTTTCAGCAACAGAGCCATTAAGTTAATCAGTTGAGTGTTTTCCACTTCAAATGCTATTTATGGAAATTTAACAACAAAAATTCATACATTTAACTTTGTCTTACTGCTCATCTTCAGATGATATATTGGAGAGAAGTTTTTACAGGCAACATCTTTTGTGTTAGAGAAGGTGGAAAAATGAGTAGTAAACAGGAAAAAAAGAGAGACGAAAATATAAGTGTATTAATGTATTCTGAAGGAATAACTAGCTCTTCCCAAAGTTGATGCAAAATACCATATGCATGAAACACAAATACCAGTCACAAAGGTATAATGCATATGGTTATGTGGTTGACAGCTAAAAAGTGGATTAAAAGAAAAGTGATTTACTTGTGCTTTGTAAAGGGGATTAAAAGAAGAGACAGAATGCTTGCAGCCTTGGTGGAAGCGCTCCTCAGATTTGTGTGTTTGAGGGTGATTGGTTCATTGGCTGGGTGCTATTGAAAATGTGGTAATTCCCTCCTGGCTATAGAAGTACCAGGTGGATAGCCAATGAACTCATTGCTCTAGTATATTCTCATTCAACAAAAAATTCATCTCAGTGGCAAAATATCTTTTTCTGGGTGCTCTGATATACTGAAAACAGTGCACGTTACTCAGCGTGAACCAGGTGTTCCAGTTACTCCCTATAGACTGATGTGACTCACCTGTTTTCTATGTACTTATGCTTCTGCCAAGACTAATAGAAAGCCTTATAATTATGACAACTGTCATTTGTGGCATTAGCAAGGCTTAAATTTCTTCGGGGTGTCCTACAGGTGGCACTATAATTTCATAGTGTTGAATAGTAAAGCAGTCAGACCTCTGGGTGGTTCCTATATCTCCCTGTGGACTCTGGAATTTGCGTGCCACAGTAGAGAGATCTGAGGAAATCCTGTGCATCCCTAGACAGCACAACTCTGTGCTGCTTTGAAGAAACGTCTGTAATATTTCAGAGTAGAAAGGAAAGTTCACTTCAAAGCATGAGACAATCTACCTTATTTCTAACAATGTTTGTCACTTTGAAGAAGATTTAACAGTGCACATTCAGTCTATTCTAGACTAATTCAATAGGTGAAATAGGCAAAGAATGGTGTAAAGAGCAAAATTAAAATTTATGTTTTTATGCTACTGTTAACTGTTGATTTGTTCTGTAAGTCAAAAATGCATGACTGATACTACTGAATGCATAGGCCAGAAAAGTACCCAAAACTACATGTCCTGATTATTTTCTTTGTCCCTTAGGACAAATTAACATGTAACTTACTGAAACACCTGCCCCATATTTTTTTGGTAGGGCCGTTCATTTTGATTTGTCAGTACCTCAGAAAGGAAAAACGGGAAATAAAAATAGTTGGTGCAAAAGTGTTAGAAAGCATGTGCTCCTCTGCAGACCTTGCTGTCAGCCCCATCCCTATTTGGATGTTGTTTCCTGGGACACACCTTGTAGGTGACCCAGAAAAAAAGAACCGGTTGTGCTTCATGCCCATCCTTCCTTTTGTCCCAAGGGCTTTCCTCAGCATGTCTGGGCTTGGGCTGCCCTGCGCCCTCAGCACCTCTGAGTGCAGGGTTCTTCCCTGGAGGACACATGGGAGAGCGAAGCTAAAGGGGCACCTGAAGAATGGGTCAGCAACTGAGACTGTGCTGAGACTTGCACAGTGCGATTTGTTACAGAGAACCTATCCCATGCTCTTCTGTCTCCTACGATGCACTCAGAGCCTTTTTTCAGATGTATTTGATTCTAAGTTTTTAACCAATTTCTATTTGTGAAACAAAATGTTTAAAACTAGCTACCTGAAAATATTTCTTATTTTTCTGTTCCATGCTCAATTTTACTTCTACCTAGCTTGGTTCCAGTGTTAATTGCTCTGATAAGCATGGCTTTTAGCACTTACTTTGATGCCTGGCTTGTGGTTTACATAGTCATGACTTGTAAAAGACATACCAGTTTCCTCTTGGGCAACTTCGGCTTTGCAACCAATTCCTGTAAGAGTTTCCTCTCTGCTTCGTGAGGGATGGGAGTTGACAGGACAAGTGTGGCTCTTCGTCAGAATTCCCTGTTGGTAAGGCTGTGGCTTCTTTCTTTCCTTTTAATTGACGGACGTAGTTGTTTCTGCCTAGTGACATATATTTTCTTTTTTTTTTTTTTTTTTTTTCCCTTTCTTCTTAAAGCAAAAAGACTGGTTTTAGTCAGTGAGAAGTAACATTTACTTGGTGCAATAAGGGAAGTTCACACTGGCATGTAATTGCTGTTCTTTATAAATGGCTGTGTAAAAGATCTTATGCTTCCCCTTTTCCTCTGCTATAGTTTAAAAAAGCAAATGGGTCACCTAAAAATTATGAATTCATCAGGAATAGTGAGTGTTTGTGGAGTGAGGACAAGTGTCAGGATGCGTATGAACAACTTCTACTTTGAACAACTTCAATTCAGTCATGTTTCAACGAGATTCAGAAAAGCTCAGGGTGACAGCGTACTCATCATTGCATCAAGCAAATCAGAATCTTTGTTCAGAAGAGAAGCATTCAATATGGGAAACAGCAGTTCCTTTACTGATATTAGCTTCTTAAAATTGTACAAAGCTAGTATCATTTGTAGAGTATGTACTGTGCAACACAGGGGTAGAATGTAATGTTTCGTGGTGACAGTGCTGGGTAGATTGAGTTCTGTTTTCAATATGAAAAGATCTTGGAATACATTAATTTTAATCTTTTTGTCACAGACATGAATAGATGCAGTAAAGATGCAGAGAAAGTACTATGTGAATATGTTCACTCTCACTATGAAAAATAGGACATCTGGAATTACTATCTTCTGTCCTTTGCCCTGAAACACAAAACCCAAAATACTGACTATATCTCTGGACTCCAGTTTTCCTGCACAGAACGCTCCTCTGATGGAAGCTGAGATTAACACTTTGTTTAATCTTTTCCTTACCTGTTTGCTTTCAATAAGTCCTTTTTAGGGTGTAGGTTTAAAACTTTTTTTTCTTTTTTTTCTTACTGAGGTCAGTTATATTAATTGCAGTCCTCAGAAGACTCATTGTCTCTGCTCAGGAGCTGCAATTTAATTCAATAGGATTTCCTTGTCTGCTGGTTACACCATTTTTTTCATGATTTGCAACTACTCATAAATGCGAGAGGAATTGTTCTGGTATCTTCTGATCAAATGTTATTTCTTTACCTTCCCCTGTGGTGACTTTTTTACAGTTTCTAGAGGCAAAATGCCTCTTTCTGGTAAGGAAACCGTGCCTCTCTCTGGGTGCTGACTCTGGTGACATGGGTACACACGCTTTGAGCAGGATGCAGTCCTGTGTTGTGCCTCAAGTTAGAGGTTTTGAAGATCTCTGCTTTCAGAGGCTTCACCATTTTGACTTCTCCCAGCTTTCTGTCTCACTGCCACCTAAGAGACAGCAGTTTACTCCTCAAAGCAGGAGGAGTGGGTACTCACAGTGCCGCAGCACTTGTTTTTCGTTTACAGGTTATCCTGATTTAATTGCACAGGAAGGTGAAATAGCACATTAAAGTGTATACTGTCCGTAAACATGCGCTCCAGGACTGCACCTACATGGGATCCTGGAAGAAATAGGGTGACAGAAAACTGTTTTGTTCTGTAAATGGCAAGAGCCAGTTATACTGGGTTTTCTAATGTTCTTGTGTGCTTCTTGTGCAACCTGCCTGCTGCTTGTTCTCATTCTTACTGGGAGATCTGATTTCTTCTGAGGCTGTCCAGTGGTCAGAAAGCAAAATTTGCTTCTCGATTTTGAGTGTGTTTCCTCAATTGGATGCAGCAGCAGGGTACTGCATGCCCAGCAAGGCAGGCGCTCCTACATCTGTGTGTTTGCTGCAAAGTGTACTAGGGCATTAAGCTAGCATGGGCTAGAGAGCTTCAGTGATGGTTAAACTGCTCTGGTCTATTTTGTCCTTGTTAATTCCAGGTGGCAAATTGATCCCACTTGACCATCTTGCCCATCCCTTCTGCATGCCTGTATGTACCCTAGCAAAACAAAAAAATTGTGACTCAATTGTGAGTGAATGGGATGAAGATACGTTTGGAAAAAGATGCAGTGGTAACACATGAAGAAACTGTATAGAAGAAGTATTGTACACTCCCTCTAATAAATGGTATAGAGATGGAACATGCTGCAAATCAGCTTGCCATGGTGAGGTTTAAGCAGATTCTCATATACTGTTGGCTCTGGACATAGAAGCAGTAATGCAGAGTGTTTCACAGAGGGCTGTGCTGCTAAATGACAGGTTGAATAGTCTCATTATTTTGTGCAAAGAGATGTCTTTGAAGGATCACTCTGCCATCTGCTAAGGTACCTACTATTTATGGCTAATGAAGCTAGTACTATTTATGGGCCTGGACAAAGGGTCCTGCTTGCTGCATCACTTACTGCTAATGAAATTATGATGCATGTGGTTATACAGTCACTGAGCTAGGAGATGGGCACTAAGGTAATACACTTATATTACCCCTTTCTGCATCTCTGTTTCTCTCTCAGTTGAAGCAGAGCCGTGTTTCTGTATTTTAAGGATTTTTCTGAAAAGCAATGCATGCAGTTAAAGACATAGCTCATTTAGCTGTCATTCTTAAAGCATCTATATGTGTTTATGCCTTAGTGACATTCATTTCTAAAAATATTTCTCTTCTGCAGCCTCCTCTACTCTCTAATCGTTCCCTTCTCTTTCCTCTCATCAAGTTTCAGTCTGAATGCCCTCCGGCATCTGCTTCTTTTGCTTTTGCTGTGGGGCACCTCTGGAAATGTCCCATGAATAGACTGAATTCCTCTGATAGAAGCATGTCTGTCCTCCTTGTCCCCTGCCTGTGGCATAGCCAAGTCATACTTCAATTGTCCCCATGTTCTTGTCTTTTTCATCTCTAAACAGGTTTTGCTGATTGCTTCCAAGAAGAAAAAATCAACAAAGTGCCATAGCCTTATCCCACCTAATAGCACCTCTACTTCATCTGCAGATATGGCTTCCTCATTTGGAGGATGAGGATTCCTTTTCCCTAGAACCTCCTTTAATCTTTCTCCATTTTCTCAACTAGTATATTATTATTTCTTTAATTAAGTGCAATCAATCAACAAAAACCTCTGCTTTCTGCCATCATTTAATCCTGACGCTTATATTTGACTTTTTTTTCTGAGAATCTCTACTTAAAATCTTTCTTTCTGTGACTCTGACTGCCAGTGGTTCTCCATCTGTTTTTTGGGACAAATTAATAATCTTTCAGGAGATACTGGTATATCCCAAAATATTGTGTTTAGTCTGCTAAAGGATCCTGTCCTCTGATCCATTTCTTCTCTGCCCTTCGAGTGATTTTGTTCACAAACATCAACTTGGATTCTCCATTCATAAACAGAAGGTCTACTCCTGTAACATAATAGCTATCTTTTTTTTTTCTGGTAGAGTTTAGCCTGTCTCTCCGATATGCTGTGGCTCAGCTTTTAGCTGGACTGAGCATGACCAACTGCTAAATCATCCCACTCACTTCTGATGGTGAAATTATGTTCCAAGCACCTTCTTCAGTTCTCTATCTTTGTTTCCAAGTATGGTTAATTTTGCACATTATTTCAACTATTTTCACTCTCCATGCACCTGAATAAACTGTCATCTAAGTTGTCATTATTTCATGTTCTGTTTACTGAAATCTCCAATTCTCTGATCTTGACAAAAACAGTTTCACCTCCTCATATAAACTTAGAAACTCACTGCAGTGGTATAATTTTCTTCTCTGCTTCTTTGTTGAAGTCTCCCAGCCTATTTACACTTCTGGACGGTATCTTACATGAGCTGATTTTAACTCTCATTTTGAATTCCCCCTTTTCCCTCTTATGGTGCTTTCATATGCTCCTAAAACTATTCCATTATTATTTTTCTAAGCTCCTTGCTAAGGCACTAACATGAAACTTGACACTATCTGAAGCCTGAACACATGGTTCTGGTGACTACAGTCTCATTGCTATCTTGGAATTCTGGCTTTTGTCTATAACCTTTTCTTGTAACCTGTCTTAAAGTGGAAACTACTAGGAGTAGTCCCTTCTCTTTTCTACGGTGCTCTTACAATACCTCACACACAGTCTATTATAATGGAAATAAATAAGTTGCAATTCTCATTACTAACTCTTCATCAAAAAACTACTTTAAATTTTGGGTGGTAAAAGTGTAAATAATTTTACATAGTTCTCTTCTCTGGTACATTGTGTAGCTGCTTTGTTATCCTCATTTCTTCTTGCAAGGTCTCAAGAGAACTCATGCTCTTATTCTTCAGTGCATCGAAGTCTATGCTTTCCTCTAGGAATAGCTTTTTGGTAAAATTGCTATCAAAGTATTGCATGAGCTGAGTCATATTAATTGTGCTCATTTTCTCCTAATCTAAAGCAAATGCTGCTGCTAGGTAATTTAGCTTAGCTTAAATCTCTACCATAGTTAATATGTCTTAGCAGACAGATACTAATTTGCTTGTGCGTCTGAGCTTTCTGTATCTCCCTAGTACAGCCAAATAATATGTGTGAATCTCATAAAACTCGTAAAGGAGAGCAAAGATGATGTCAAATAGTCAAATTTTCTCAGAAAGCAACATTGTGAAAATGTTTGTGGTAAGGAGGAAGCTGCATTTCCAGAATTTGTTATTGAATATCGTTTTAGTTAAGAGCAAATAGGAAATTGGGAAAGGAGGTAAAGGGGGTGGAGTGGAGAAGCAGAAAGTATTATTATTATGTACTGGCAATTTAGAGCACTGGAGGGGTTCTTTTCAGGTGTGATTTTTATCTTGTGTCTCTATGTGGAGTCTTGTGGATTGCACCCAGGCATACAATCAGCACACTTAAAGCACTTTCCCTCCTGCTGAGACTAAGATTGAAGCTGTTCTCTTAAGTGCCACATAGCATACTCAATTGCGGGGGGATGCAAGGCTCTCAGTTGTCTGTATTCTGAATACATTGTCTGTATGTGGAATAAACCAAGTTGCCAGCAAAGATGCATTGTGGAGATACAGTTCTAGAAGAGTGGATGACAGCAATTGAACCCTGGTTTTAGGTTTCTGCAACAACAGAAGAGAGACCTTGTTCTTCTGTCAGCTAATTCCTGAGTCCATAGGGTTTTCTCCAGTTCCCCTACATCGAAGATTTCTGACAAGATCAACTTTGAGATGATGGTTGCATGATAGCCTGCTCACCTCCTGATGGAAACACTTGCAGTGCTTTAGAGATAGCTACTCAGCACACCAAATTATTTTCATCCTGTTTTGGTCCATTACATCACTTTATAAAATATTCCATTGCATTATGTTTGGGCCCTTTATGGCTGCCTTGCAGATATGTGAGAATATTAGTTGCTCAGTTAAAATCTCTACCTTTCCTCCATTGTTTCTCATGCATTCTTTTACTTTCAATGAATTCATACAGTATGAACATACTGGCTGCATGAGCAACACTTTAGGAAACGTGCCAAAACCTTGACTGACATCCAGTTTATAGAGCTATTACAACCACTTACCTGACTTACAAAACCCTGTGGAGTTTCAGCCTTGGCTACCTTGAGTTCAACATTTCAGCATTCCTTTGTCCTAATACATGTGGTCAGCTCATTTTCTTTTGCTAAGAAATGGAGTTTAAACTCTGAAGTAGCAGACATTTAAGGTAAAATTAAGAGTCCTTTTCTTTGAAGTACTTTGATTTTCTTGCTGGAATAGTTTGGATTTTTTCTTCCTCATAAATCTCAACAAATCATGTACTGAGGATAAAAGTCCTATCTACTTCACGAGAGGTGGGTTCCCTATTCTAACCTTGCAAATGTTTGTTTTACATTATTGCTGAGTTGTTTTCAAGTTACAAAATTAATACTTAAAAGCTTCAGTAGATTTTGAAATACGAATATTTTTAAACAAGGACGTAATGAAATTTAATTATGGCATCATTATTCAGCCTGGAAAAGAGAAGGCTCCGTGGTGGGGAGGACCTTACAGTGGCCTTTCAGTGCCCAAAGAGGCCCTACTGGAAAGTTGAGGAGGGTCTTTTAATAGGGACATGCAGTGAGAGAACAAGGGGAAATGGCTTTAAACTGAAAGAGGATAGATTTAGACTAGATGTTAGGAAGAAATTCTTTACTGTGAGAGTGGTGAGACACTGGAACAGGTTGCCCAGCGAGGTTATGAATTCCCCCTCCCTGGAAGCATTCAAAGCCAGGCTGGATGGGGCTTTGAGCAACCTGGTCTAGGTGGAGGTGTCACTGTCTATAGTAGGGGGGTTGGAACTAGACGATCTCTAAGGTCCCTTCCAACCCAAACCATTCTAAGATTCTATTATTAAAGTTTTATTCCACTTAATGTTTTTTGTCACCCTATGTTGGGGTACAGATTTTGACAAAAGGGAAGATAAATGGGGAAAAAAAGTCAGGAAGAAAAGGAAATGCACAAGCTGGAAATGTTTATTTTTGTTTAATTAGTCATTTAGTCATTAGACCATTTAATCTAATCCATGTTTCTAGATAAAACCACCTGCCCTTGTTTTTTTCTGTGTACTCTCTTAAGAAAGTTTATTAAATCTTTCAAGATTTCAGGTTTATTCAGTGAAAACATCGTGTTCTCTGAAACTGTGAAAGAGAATACAGAACAGGACTAACGATATCTTGAAGATGAAAAATCTTCTGTTGTCATTGTTACAGTGTCAACCTCTTAGTTTAAAAAAGCTTCCTCACTAGTCGATAGGATTTAAAGTTGTCATTTTGGCATGTTAAATTTGCTTGAATTTGGTGCTTATCTTGCTCATATTTAGACTTCTTTCAAGTTAATTCTCATTACTGAATGTAATGTAATGGATATAAGTTCAGATTTTAAGGAATGGGGAGTAATGGATTTCTCAAGAAATTGGGTGTTTACTGGTATTATGTAAGATTTTACATTCAGATACTCCCCTCAGAGCTGTGTATCCTTGCTGAGGTGTTTCTGAATGTGCTCATGTATTTGAAAAGCACCATCACTCATTTTGAAGTAGTAACTCAGTTGTACTCTGCCAGTGATACGCATAGAGGAGTTGTATCCAAATCTTTCAGAGACTTCCTGATTTTTTTTTCAAATCTTTTCAAAGACTTTAACAGGGCAGGAGAATTATAACCATGTTGGTCTTGATAATGATTGCAAAATTGATGTCCTAAGTTGTAACATCTGGTCAGAAGGCACAAGAAGCTGCGAGCACAAACAGGACGTGTCGTGGCACTTGAGGAAAGCATGAGAATCAGAAAAAGTGTGTGTTGAAAGTTCTGTCATCGAGTGAGCTGATTTCAAATGAGACAAATTATGGACTTTTCAAATCCTTGTATCAGTCTCTAACTCTTCAACTGGTATAAATTATAGCTCTGTAAAGGGAAATACTAAGCATGGGGTAGCTTTTCTCCAGGCATTTACTGCTCATTAATTAGTATTCTAACCTGGATGGATTTGTTGCCAAAAAGGCACATGGAATGGGAAGGAAAACTCAAGTAAAAATAAAAAATTATTTATTGAAAGAGGATCATAAAAGTCAGATTAACTATAGAGGCTACAATTACTGTGAGCCATAAACTGTCACTAAATATTTGATGCTGCTGCTTTTATTTTGAATTTATTAACATTTGTTATCAGTGGAAAGTCTAATAGCTTTTTTGGCTGTTTACTTTTCTTCTGCAAAACTTGAAATATATCTGTATAGGAGTTAAGTTCAAAAATGGAGGTACTTTACATCAGCCTATACTCATCCAAACAGAAAAGGAGACAAAGAGCATGGTACTAGTTCATCAGAAAAACAGGAGAGAGAGACTGGGACTTAAAATTGTCTAAAGTATTGGGAGAACCGCAATGTTGCGGAATTGGAAGGGAAAAAATTTGGCGAAATATGGTTTGTGGCATCTAAAAGTCAAAATCTTGTGAGAAAACCTAGAAATTGTTCTCGTGGAAAATTCAATTTTTGGTTTGCTGCAAACAGTTCTGTTGCATTAAACTTTCCTCTATAGAAATGTTCCCTCCTTTACTTTCAGACTTTATTGCAATGAAGGCAGCCTCTTAGAAAAGGCGTGAGGGAGTGTTCACTCGTGTAAGTTTCAAGAAACTGATGCAAGTGTCTAATATAGTTGAGCTTACATTTAAGGGAGTATCAAACTGTCATTTTTAATGATTTATTTCTGTGTGCAGATGTTCTGGCGAGGGCTATAGTGTTGAAGAAGCAAGAGTGATAGCAAATCCTGGATGCCTCGAGGTGCTGATGTCTGCAGAAAATTGTAGCAAATATTTGCAACCAGTATTGTATTTTTCTAAATTTTATTTCATTTCCTAGGGTTGTACTGCTCATGTTGGACAGGACCCTTTTTTATGCTGGTGGGAGGACATTTCTAGGAGATATTTATTACTATGCTCTTCTTATGTGGATTTCTCCCATTGTTCATTGCAAACATAATTTAAGTAAAAAAGAGCTGATAGTATTCTGAGCATATAGTGGGAGTTCATGTGATTAACAGAAAATGAAATCTATTGCTGAATTCATCTAGAAACAGGGAAGCCATTGCTGATTAAGTTGGATTTCAAGGACAAAGGGTTTATAAGAGCATTATTCTTGTCGTATCTGTGAACTTCTATCCCAGAGGTGATTTTTTCACCTCTCAGCAGTCCAAATTTGGTCTAACTTAGAAGTGCTATACTGGCTACCAGCCTCACACCCAACTTGTGGCCTCCCTGTCTTAGAAACTCCGTGTTACTAGCTAGCATGTAGACCTGGGTGTTGAATTTAGGAATAAATAATAGATAAATTTATCTGGTAAAGCACAGATGTGAGCAGACCAAATTTTCCTCAATCTCTTATTCCTGGAGAAAGAAGAGAGCATGCACATTTCTATAGCTGGCCAGTCTTTGTAGTCCAGAAGCAATTTCATACTCCTACATTGCAGTCCACCAGAACACTTTGCTGTACCTCCCACTAGGATTGCTCTGCTGCACTCGTGTGACTTGAGTATCACTTTTGTGTTTTGCATACTATGAAGGGTGGAAGGAATATAAATTCTTCAGTGCTCCTGAACTCTTAATGAAAAATCAGGCAGTTTTCATGATATGTGTTTGTTTGTTGGTGAACTGTATACATGGAGTGGAAGTCTTTGATGGAAGAAGAAGCTATTTATTGCTTAATTCTCATAAGGATTGGTATAATGATTTTGCTTTGCTTTTTAAAAAGCTGATCTCTTGATGTTTCTCTGAAGGTGTGAATAGTTGGCATTTTGTATAGATACAGCCAGCGTTGCCTGGGTGAAAGGAAGAAAATTCACACCCAAACTTCAAAGTATGCAAAAAGCAGCAATTTTTTAGCCTTCTTTTTCCTCAACCATGGGAGTCAGAAATGTGCTTCTGTTATCCTGATGTATTTCACTGCATACAACTGTAGTGGGACTGAATGTCCTTGTTTCACCTCTCATCAGGGCTGATCATACTGCTCAAATAACTGGTTTTGGAGCATAGGAGAAAACTCTATCCATTGTGCGTGAGAGAGAGAGGAGCTGCATGCATGGAATGAGCCAGTTGGCTTCTACTCCGGTCTTGGTTCCATGTCCTTATGTCAAATAATGGCTGCACACACGCTGGCTCTGCTGGTACTGGTGTGAGGCTGTGGTGTCCCCAGGCAGCTCTGCAGTCATGGCAAGAGCAGCTACAGGCATCTGAGCCCTCTCCACAGCACTTCTCTCTGAGGGCAATTTACATTTTCATGGTGATTTGGGGGGAAGAGGAGAATTAAAAAATTATCTGAAAAAAATATTCCACTGTGTTCTAGGGGGAGGTTCTGAAGTTGCTTTGTCTTTGGGGTGGCATGGGGCAGAGCAGGAAGCTAGGATGTGCAAAGCAGACTCCTTTCCTGCCCTTCGTGAAAGGATGCTGAGGAATGACAGGGGCACACCAAAGGAACTGGTCAGTTCCTCTTGGAAGGTTTTTTTTTTTTTTTTTTTTAATTATCCCTGGTTTAAGTTGGGTTCATTTTGATGAAAATACCTTTACTTTTTTTTCACCTTTTCCTCTGAATGTTGACCTCCTCATTTACAAAATGTTTTGCAATAAACTATTGCTGTCATTCCTTTTTTTAAAAATTTTTTTTACTTTTCATAACTGACAAGTGCATAAAACCTTCTGCAATGCCTTCATAGCAAATGTTTTTCAGAGCAGACTTCCAGTGAGGATTGCTCAGGTTCCTGCCATTGCCACCATTTGCATTTAGCATTAATATAGTTCTGGTCCTTTATGTTGAGGAGACATCCCTCTTGTTTGCTCTTTAGGTCTTGGACCTTGCCATTTTCCATCAAAGCTGTGTTTGCTGAATGGCTGATCTCAAAAACAGAGAGCAAAACTTGTTTTTTTTTGGGATTTGCATGACTTTCTAAGAGCAGAACAGCACTAGCAATCAGCTCAATGTTGTAAGGAGCCTGCATGCAAATTCATGTTTGGGGCAGAAATGCTAATTTCTGTGTTCTCTTTTTTTTCACCTGTGAGGCCCCGAGGCATCTGGAGCTCCTCTCTTCTATTGAAACTTGTCTTTCTTCCCAGCTACTTTCCTTTAGAAGGCAGCTGCTTTCTTGGAGCTGTCAGTGCCTGTCCCCTGCCACTCGCTCTTGGCTCCCCGGCCAAACTGATCATGGCTGGCCACCATCCCATCAGGCCCTTGGGAAACCCTCTTTGTCTCAGAGGCAGGAGCAGTGAACTTTGTTCCAGTTTATCCTGGCTCTCACCCAAACAGAGCCAGAAGTTGCCTTTTTGAATTGCTTGCAGGTGGGGGGAGTGAATCATTTCCAAATACCTTTAAAAATAATGTTATAACTGATATTGTTATAATGTGGCAGATGGATTTCCTTGCTGCTAGGCCTGCTATAAGAAATTATGCAGCTATTCAATGGTTAATTTTTACTTAATATGCTTAACTTTATCCATTGTGGTCAATATTGAAAGTATTCTTTGACAATTATGACTTACTTTTTAATAATTATACCTTAATAGACTTGTTCTTTTCAATACCAAAGGTGTAGTTTCATCTACATTTGGAAATATGGAGTAATGGAGACTCAGCTGAGGCGGCATTGTCCATGAGCTTTTGTGTAAAGTGCTTCATTTCCTGTTTGCCATATTGCACGTCACCAGCTCAATACCTGACTTTCCTCGTGAGCTGGGAAATGGAACAAATCTGCAGATCACAAATCAATTGTGCAAGTAGGACTGTTGATTTAGACATTTAATTAACCAGTTAAATAACTGACTAGATCTGATTAATTAGTAGCTAATGATAAGGTTCTGACAGATTAAATTGATCTCTAGTAACCCTCAGGGCAATTACTAATCGTTGTGATAACTTTTCCCCTGCATTGTTACAACAACCTCAGTTAGAAGTAATGTGATAATTTAGGACTATTATATAAGGCTGTCTCCTTGACACAGGACAGTGCTTCGAGCACTGCTATAATTAATTTGAGGCAATGTTATTCCTAATGCTTCTGAGTGAGATCAGTGATTAAGTAATCATTGATTTTCTAGGCACATTTTTGTAGTGCCATTGCTAATTTCGTATTGCCTGTCAATTCCTTGCCCATTGAAGTGCAGATTGTGGTAGGCAGCCAAACAGAAAGTTAGCAGATATGCTGAAGACAGTGACCAATGTGAGAAATGGAAGGCAAAACATTTATTTTCCAGGTTTTCTTATGACCTTGACTTGGTGCTTAGAAAAAACAGGATTTTTCTAAATGCCATCTGAATAGACACTGAGCTATGCACATATTGGGTGCTTCTACAATACAAATAGTTTGACTCATATTGCATATCTCAAATATTTTGCTCAAAAACAGAAAAGCATATGCCTGCACTGGATGTCATCTGAGGGATGCTTGGAAGGCATGTCTGGCAGATTTACTCCAATGTCATCATAATAAGACAGTGTCAGGCCACGTAGATTTTAACTTCCATGAGAGGAGTATTACTAATGGATTAAGATAGGTGTTTTTTTTTTTTTCTTTTCCCCAAATGACAAACATTGGAAATTCAGTGGGTTATTTTTCAAACTATTTTTTCTCATTCTTTTTTCCCACTTAACTTTGCTTTGATCTTTAACAGAGATATTTCTATTTATTTCAGAACAGATGATGCAGGCAAATGGAAATGATTGCAAGATATTTCTGTTAAGTCACTTACTGTATTTCCACATTCATTGCAACATCTATTTCTGATGTACCTACTTGTTTACTACTCTTGAAAGAGCAGGATTGAAGGTGTACTAATAAATAAAGATATGCAATCTGATATTTATAGTTCAGCAGTTGAATCAAAACAAAAAACCCTCAAAATTGAATTGGAAATCTTCTACCTGAAACTGCTTTTGGCATAATTTATTCAATTCAGACAGAAATTAAATGACATCTCTAAATAAAGCTAAATAAATGTAGGTTTACAAACTGATAATGTAAAACCATCCTATTTAGATTTAATCCAGTAGATTAATTACATTTTATCCTGTGGGATGTGGGAGATTAAGGTTTGTTCTCTCCATTATAAACCCCTTGAGGTGGAAGAACTTGTACTGTGCTTAGTTTTATTTTTTCTCTCTCTCTCTGACTTGCTCCATTTTCCATCAGCATCCACCACAGATGACTGCAATCCTGGAATCTTAAGGGGAGGACCGGAACACCAGATCCTCACCTTGGTGGTTAGGGTACCCTTTTGTACGTGATACCCTATTTATTTAATGTCTGCCTGAGTTGGGGCAAAGATATGCACATGTCTGTAGTCTTTAACGAGTGCTATGAAATGAGGTGATCCAGGCCACTTGTTCTCCTGCTGCATCTTTTCCAGTAAGGAATCAGGACAGACTCCCTGTGATGTAAAATCAGTCCTTGTCTCCTGCTGGCTTGTTAATCTCCTGGGATCAGATGTAGTTTTGTGCTATGGAAAGCCCTTTTAATAGCAAAACCACCAAATACTGGCATGCTCCCGGACTACTGTGAAGCCTGAGGAATGGTGTGGCCACCTCAGATCATAGGCGTGGAATGGACATGGCTCAGCAGGAGATCTAACTGTAGTGTGTGGGAGGGAATTTTGATGGTGGACTACAGTTTCTAGAGACAGCCCTGGTAGACTCATGGTGGTCCATCCAGTAGGGTGGATATAGCATAGCTCTTCTTTAGTGGCTATATTTATCCAACTCCATCACTTAATCCGTTCATCTATTCAGAAAGGATAGGTGCTTCTCCCATGGAACAGCTGTGAATAATTGAAATGAAGCACTTTACTATAGTGCAGAGATAAACAAGGCATGCCCTTCCTAAGTGTTGGTTTGGCAGCTGTTGAGTAACATGAGTAAGCATAAAAATCTTAATGTTATTTCACAGTGTAACATCTCACTCAGAATAGGTTTATTTAAGGGAAATAAATTTAGGTTATCTATATGAGAGCCAGTCTTTAGTGAACATATATTTACACCTTTCCATACACAGGGAATAATAAATTTTATGCTTGCTTAGAATGAGACAGAAGTCAATACTGCTTTTGAAATCTGGATGCTGGCTCAAAGACTGCTTAAGCTGGTTTCTGGAAACCAAACAAAAGTTTGAGTTAAAGTCATTGAGAAAGACCTGCTGGAAGCCATTTCAACTCTTTTGGCACAAGTCACACAGGCGGAAACATTTCCTTGCCAATTAACTAATGCTTCTCCTCTCATTTCTTGTATAGTGGCAGATTCAAATTTGGCAGTTTGTGTAATTACACACACTCTCCTCGCCCCTAAAACCTCAAAGCATACATGAAATGAAGAACTGACAGGAAAAAAAGCCACATGTCACAATAATTAGTATAATTTTGTCTGCTATTCCATTACTTTTTGGCACAACATTTAAAGTTTATTTAATTTGCTTGTACAAGTAAAGGTGTTTCCTCTGCTTGTTTATAATGGCTATTATTTCTAAACATCCTTGAAATTATTTGCTATAAAATCTTTCCTCATCTTCATAATACTTTAGTTTGAGCTACTTTTAGAAAGTGTGTCCTTCTGTTTTTGAATAGAAGAAGCCAAGAGTCAGAAGAATGTGAATTTGTTTGTATTTCTATTTTTGGTTTGACACTGCTGGAAGCCAGTAGGTGGGTTTTTATTTCCCAATATTTTATTTTCAAAATAAAGCATTACGTAGGAGGAATAGCACATATCTTAAATTTTTTGTTTTAATAACAGGAAAATGTTCTTGTTACAAAATCTTCTGAAGTGTCTCTAGAAATCCCTTCTTGCTCACCTCAGCAAAGTCTTCTACTCTCTCCTTTTTCATTGAGAGATTCTTTCATACAAAGAGATGAGTTCTATAGGAATTTTGCTTGCAACAAAGGAGTTGGCATGTTTTCCTTTACTATCTCTGCTACACAGATTCTTTGGTAAAATGAACATATAACAAACATAAGGAAAATAATGTAAGGAACAGACTATTGACTGCAGTCAATGTACTAAAGGAAATTGTATACACAAAGCATGTTACCTTTTTATCCATGGAATAAAACCCCTAGCATATGCTACTGGACTACACAGATTTTGCTGTCCAGGTTGGAAAGCTACAAGTTGTTATAAGGTAGTGAACTATTAAATCCTCTGCATTCAGTAAAGAGAGTAGACTAATTGATTAAAATTCTCAGAAAACACACAGTAACTCAGCTGAAGTGGAAATAAAAATTCTATTGATATCTATCGCACTGGGGGGTTCCAAGATTTATTTACGTTCTATTTATTTCCTAAAAAAACACCCTAACCAACCAATCAAAAGGCTCTGAAAACAAATAAACTAACTAAAACCAGCTCCCATCAAACCATATTGATGAGTTTTAGTATGTTTATTTAAGAGAAAAACTTGGATAATATTTAGTGGTTCTTACTGATAGTTGACTTCTATATCAGTACAATTATTTCACACAACATAGTGTTACCTTAAGGAAAGATCTATTTTTGAGAGATCGAGAGAATAAGGAAGGATGAAGATTTGGCAAGACATATCACATTAAACCTTTTTTCACTCTGTCGCCAAGACTAATATTAGATGAAAATATAATGAGGAACTAAAGTAAACAAACCTTCTCTTTTTACAGCTTTCTCTCTAAACTTTGAAACCATTCATGGAAGCTGATGGGAATGCCCCTGTAAGTATATCTGAAATTATGCCAGTTTTTGATCAGTGGAAGAGGTCATAGAACATCAACATTTGAATTGTATCTTGCTAATGAGCCAAGTCAAGTGGTGAGACTGTCACTGGCTGTTCCAGTTCTACTCTTCAGGTGAAACGGAGTCTGTTGCATAGGCCTGAAGCCTTATCTTCCAATCCTACCTTTTAAAGGATGAGGAAAAAATAACTTAGCGCACATGAGCTTAGAAAATGATTTTTCTTAGACACACATCTGTAGGACCCTTGAGGTTTTAGGAAAGTATAGCTCTGTAGAAGATCAGCTGTTAATTGCAGCCTTTTTGTCTTCTCAGACTCATGATTCATGAATAGAACTTCAGGTGACATGAAGCCTGGTCTTCGGTATTAGAGCACTGCTCCTGCTTTTGCTCACTGAGCAAGTTTTCTTTCCCCCACAAACAGCTTCATGCACCAATTTCACTCCACTACTTTCTTCTGGAGCATTTGCAAGCTGGAGCCCACACAGTCTCCAAGAAGAGGCATCACCTGGGCAAGAATTGACTGCTTCTTGGCAGTTTTCCAAAGGGATGCTGCCCTTCATTAGCAGGGGTAATTGCTCAAGACCTCCTATTTGGGCTAGGAATATATGGCAAAGGTGCTACATACTTCAAATATTTTGATGTTTCAAATCAAATATAGGATCTCTAAACGGGCAAAATCTCTCATTTAAGATACAACTTCTCTTGTACATTTTTTGCTTACTGATGGAGCCAACCTGGCACAGAACTGGTTGAGAACAAAACTCAGTTTTTTGCAGCTGGCACATGCGTGTATTTGCCAAGTGGAGAAGCAATGGGCAGTGAGCTTAAAGCCTGTATTTTCATGCAGCATCAGTATCTCATTTTGTTCCAGCCTTTGGATATTACTAAACAGATGAACAATCCCAAACCTATAAAGGAGAAAAATAAATAAATAGATAAAGATACCCAGTATTGACAGCCCTGCATAAAAATTACAACGGAAGTTACACTAACTCTAATATTTTGCATTTATTTCACACCTGTATGAGGATTGTTGTTTTCAGACATGTTCAGCAGATAGAAATAGATTTTTTTCTTATTTCTATTTTGCCCTGCTCAACCTGTGATAGTGAATATTTTTTGCCATGAGGAAATTGAGCTTTACAGGGAAACATCAATTTTTGTCAGAACAGTAGTGAAATCATGACATTTAGTTCAGTTGCAGTTGTTCCAGTAAGTATTTGTGTCTAGAAGTTAAAGTATGTTTGCTTCTGAAACTGCTGCTATGCGCCCTATTGGTAGTATTGGTTTTACTGGTAACTCTGTATTCCACATTCAAACTTTTTTCTTTGTTCTGAATTGGTGCTATCCCTTGCTACCCTTGCTAGGACTGAAACTTAAATGTGCCTCTTAACCTCTGTTCACCAGGGTTCACTGAAAAGGTTTTTCAAATCTTGTATGCCAATTTTCAGAGGAGGAGCATTTAATTTACATTTTGAGGAAAGATTTTCAGCTGCAAATGTGTTGATGCTCTCGTGGAAAACTGAATCCAAGTGGAGAAGCATTACATGAACCTTATGGTAGATTAATGCTAATATAGAATTTTTTTCTGATTGTTTAAGATAAAAACATTCTCATTTTTAATTTTTTTTCTAATTTTTTTTTTTAATTTCATAAAGTATCTATTTAACTAAAAGCACTGGTGCAGTAGAGAAAGAGTTTTGTTTATTTTTTTTAAAGATCTACAAAATTTAAAAGGGAAGTTTGGATGAACAATACTGGATTTCATTGCCTATTCCTTTGCTGTGCTCTGCAACTAGAAATTCCATCTTGTGAAGAATGACACATATTTTTTCAAGATGACTTTGACCTTCTGGGTGGAACTAGAAATGTCATAAAGTTGTTGAATTCTTATATTTGGATTAATTTGTTAAAAATTTATGTTTTCTTTCAGGAATCTTATGAAGAAAAGGATAAATTGAACTTAATTCATGAAATTTCACTGAGCAATGATTTTATTATGGATTTGTCACTGATTTTATGCAGGCAAACTAAATGTAATGCTGTCTTGAGAAACAGCCCTTCCTCCTCTGATTAGCCTCCCAGTTCCTCCAGTGAAATACAAAGAGATGGAAATCCATCACCCCCTGTCAACTGCCAGGAGGAAACAATCATTGTCATTGAATAATAAATGCAATAGTTGTGTGAATGCTTTTTTTGTTTTTTTTTTTTTTTTTGCTATTCCAATCTCTTACTGAGTAATCATTTTCCTCCTCAGCCTATACATAACATATATAACATATAACATATATAACCTTCTCTTTATGAATGATCCATAGGCCAGGCTATGTTGTGTTAGATCATCAATAAGGCTAGTGGAAAGACCTACTTCTTCCTCAGTTGCTTATAGTGAGCCACATCCTGTGTCAGGTTTTCTTTTATCATTGTACAATTTTATGTTGGTTAAAGATGAACTGACCCCTCCGTAGTGTATTGACAAAGAAGTAATATCATTCTACTTCATAGCTTTTGCTTAAAGATAATTAATTCTTATTTGCTTTCCTTAATGCCACTTTGGTCACACTAAAGGAATAGGTGATTAGTGTGACTGCGTGATCTATTGATTCACTGAGAATATGTGTTATTTCCATGGGCCTTAAAATAAAGCACTACTTTTTTTGAATTGAAGGTATGAGAGTAGGCCCACATAGGATGGGAAAATAATGGAGGTTCCAATACAACTGATGTGTTTTCTCACTGCTTTTCTTCATCTGTTGTCATGGAGAAGTTGGAGAGACTGAGAGATCATGGTAGAATTAAGAAAAAAATAGGCAAGCTGAGAGAAGAATATATGATGATTAAACAGGAATCTGAGATTATTCATTCCTGGTTAAGCCTCAGATCGTCTCAAATAAGTGCCAGATAAGCACAGGACTTTGCAATGTGCAGTTCTGCTCTCTAATATATGCTGCAAGGATAACTGGTTAGAGAACACTCCAGCTCTTGTAAGTACTGATACCAGTGGTTTCTTGTGATACTGTTTCCGGATGCTGTAGCTTTACTCATTTTTAATTCACCTGTGAGAAGAGCTATCAAATCCTTCAACAATAGTATGAAAAAGGCTTTTGTTTGCTCTAAGGCTGCTTGTTAGCTCTGGGAGACTGCATTAGGAATGTTCCTAGCGTAGCTCTGCAGCGGATCAGGTAGTTACCAGCTTTGCATAGCAACGTTGTGGCCAAGCATATTAAACCATGCATCACCTTATCTAGCGTTCATCATCTGGAGGTTTCAAAACCTTTCTGAGAAAATAAACGGTGTGAATTTTTTTGTTTCCATGCTGGAGATGGAAAGGTTGAAATCAAGAGAAGTGAAGTGCTTTAACTGTAGTCGGCCAGTCTGCTGGTAGAGGACTTGCTCTCAAACCCAGATCCTAGATTTCTGATGACCTCTTTCTCAGTCTCTGGTCTCCTGTTTTAATTTCATTTTCTGTGCACAACAAATGAGTAAATGTAATTCGATTATGTTATTTTTGCAGTGAGTAATATTTTCATGTACTGTATGGCAAGACCCTGGTGTATTTATGCATTGTGTTTTGGATAATCTGCCAAACTAGTATGATTTATTTACTTTTCTTTTTGAAATTTATTAAACTCTTACTCATGTATGGAGAAATACAGTCTTTGTATTAAAAATATACATGACAAAGTAAAGAGGAGTGAAAAATGATTTTCTTTTTCAGGACTGCTTAGAATGTGCTAAAGGACAATCAAACTTGGCCATGTATTTTTTATCACTGCATATTTGTAAATTCCCCTCCTAGAAGCATTAAAATGCTGGAGTCCTAACTTTTATTTTTTAACTTTGCATAGAATGCAATTCAGACAAGAACATAGCAAAGAAGCTGCCTGTGGGTGTGAAGCAGGAAGCACTAGCAGACAGACACATGTATAATAGAGTTACATTTGCTCTTGTTCAACTACACATACATCAATTCTAATTAACACATTTTCTGCTTCAGCTACTAACATCCCCTCAGCAGCAAGCGACTTATGTATTTCCATCCTGCACGCACCACCAGCATCACCACCACATCCTTCTCTAGCATCCCCCTCCCCTTTCTAGACAAATGTTGCAACACAATCTGATATTTCCTCTTTTCTTTCCTTCCTGCATTTCTTACAGGTTCCCTTGCGTCAGAAGGCAAAAAAGAAAAGTCAAGGTAATTAGAGATTTTTTTTTCTATTCTCTTCCTCTTTTGTTATTTTCTTAGTATGTCTTGATCTTGGGAGGGTGAGGATTTTATACTGCTGCTCGGCTGGTAGAAGGCTGCTTTTTAACTACTGTTTCTTGAACTAATTCTGGAAAAAAAAAATGACAGCATGCTGTTTTTTTGGACGAAATCCTTGTGGTATGTTAATTCATTCAAAGCTGGAAATTGACAAGGTAGAACCAGGCAGATGCATGCACACACACCAGCGGTTTTCATGTACTTGGCATAATAGTTTTCTCTCCTGACTTAAATAGATGTATTGCTTTTCAGCACAGCTGCATGAAGAGAAATGCATGCATGTTTCTTTTAAAAGGATCAAGAGGTATATATATGATTTACAAAAACTTGTGTACGGTTACCTTAACATTAATTAGTATCTGCATTATATATGGCTTACTGTTTTTTTAATGCATATCAGAATGCCTTTTCAAATGCATGTGTATCACTGTCACAGCTGTTACAAAACAGAAAGACTTCTAAGTATATTTTAAGATATGCTTGGATGACTTGTTGAGATCACTAAATAAGGCTGATATCTTTAATTGTCAGCAGCATTTTTCCTGGTGATTTACTTTTAAACAAACATAATACTGTATTTTTACTGGCACAGGGTTCTTTATAATGAGTCGACGGAGGATATCATGTAAAGAACTGGGGCAAGCTGATTGCCAAGGATGGCTCTACAAAAAGAAGGAAAAAGGAGCTTTCATTGGTAACAAATGGAAGAAGTTCTGGTGTGTTCTGAAGGAGTCATCGTTATATTGGTACAGCAGTCAGCTGGTGAGTACTGTGTCTACCCAGCTCTGGGGATGGACACAAGGCATCTGCAGGGACCAAGACTAGGGGTGCTGGGGTCACAGTTTAGATTCTTTGTTTCTCAGGCCTGACATCTAGGAAGTGTCTATATAAATATGAAACATTCAGAAAACTGCATTTTCTAGTACAGTGAGTACTTGAGAGCTGTTAATTTGCAGCTTGCTCTGCTCTTTGAAGAACTGATCTTTGCAGGAACTGCTTGCATTTGAATCTGGAAAGGTTTTCTTGGGTCGTGCAGTTTGTAGATAGTTGCTACCAAGACTCAGAGCAGGAATGTTTCCTAACTTCTAGCTAGCTTGATTTTGAGAGGTCTATCTCCTGCTTCTTTCTGCATTTGCTTCCATGCGAGATTCATTTGTCTATTTGTTGTTTTATTTTTTGCTTGCTTTTTTTGTTTGCTTATTGCTTTTCTCTGTTTGAGCTGGTAGGGTTGCAGGTATTTGCAATGGCTCTTTGTAGTGACTTTACATCTCATTTGACTGATGTCTCATCCGGAACTCTGTAATTAAAGGCTCACATGTTCTGCTGCTTTTTAATGTCCTGCTCTAACGAGTCAATGCTAAAAGTAAAAAAGAAACAGTATTTTGAACAAAAGGTCCATCTTTTGGTTCAAGGGATGAGCTTTTCTCAGGACAGCTTGCATAGATAGCATTTCTCTTTTTGTTAACACAGCCTGAACAGCCTACTCCACTTACAGTGTGAGTGGAGAATAGTCTGAGACAAAGAACAGTAGGCCCTAAATTTACGTGATCAATTAAAGAAACTAGAGTCACAGTGAGAAACTCAGAGAAACTCTGGAGTCCCCTCTGTAGATGGCTGTGTTCTGTGCCTGGCTGCAGCACTCAGGGCACTCTGCAGATGTGTTTCACGTGGGTTGCAGATGGGTTTTCAATGGAAACTTATAGCTGAGTGTAAGACTCAGGGGGTCCTAGGGATTAGCCGATTTTATTCCAGGCTGTTTGCTATAGCTCCGCTTGCGTGAACACATTTGATGTTTTGTGTGCCCTAGGAAGATTCAGATATTGTTGTTAATTTCACTTTCTCGCACTGTTACTTCTGAAAAATCTCCCATCATATTCTAAGGATGGACTGGCAGAGCCCAGAATTGAAGTGTGCAGAATGTTAGGGGGATGCTAACATCACTGGTTGAAAATGAGAAGATTTAGTGCAGGATTATGAACGGTCTTCAGATTTCTTAAATGTAAAAATGCTACGCTGAAAATGAGGATGTCCCTCATTTTACAAAAGATGAAAGATTAAAGACACCTGCATTAATCCTAGAGCATTTTAAAAAGTTAAATGCTGTATGGGTTTATTCCTATAGCAAGTTTATTCCTATAGCAATAATCCACATCTAGCAACATATCTCATTCAATGTACAAATTAAATAGAAAAAAAATCCTTTCTCTGATGAAAAGTATTTCCTATTTTCCCTTTAGCTGCAACTGTATCATGATAAAAACTTTAATAGACATTTAAAAAAAATAAATAGCATTTAAAATTGATATGTAGTATTTTTTTTTGGAGTAAAGTGAAAGCAACTCTACTGTTTGTGGGTTGTTTTTATTTTTTTGTAGTGTTTGGTAGTCTGAATGAGCTTGCTTTCAAGCCCAAGTCCAATTGTAACAGAAAGGTGAGCTGGCTGACTGACACGCCTGTTAGATTTGAGAAGTGTTGGGACAGAAATGATTCTGAGGAGTAATCAAGATAGAATAAATAAAATGATGAGATAGTATACGGCATATATTCCATTTTGGAGGAGAAAGGTGTTAAGAGGAGAGTGCAAAGTTCTCTTCGTCCTTTTCTTTTAGTAAATTTCTCTCAGGCTACAGAGATGCCAAGATTGTGCAGACCCCAGTGCTCCAAGGCTGCATTTGATACTTAAGTGAACTCATCTTTTCAGTCCACACCTCCTTCACTGCTGTCACTGACTGTCCCCAAAAAAACAAGGTTGAAGAGCAGGTGACAGCCTCATTCCAGGAAGTTACATTCACTCTGAAAAGCTCACACAGCTACACCTATCACAGTACTTCTTGGAAGCATGCTTGCTGGTAGTACCTCTTTGTTTTCAACTTCTGCTGACTCTCGCACACTATTTTATGTTAAAAATCTAAAGGACAACTTAAAGTACAGCCTCTGCACAAATTTAGATTCAGGCAACATTTGCAGAATCACAGTAACTGTAGGGTGCTGAAAGTAAGGGAGGTGTCCTTTGCTAAAATACACTTGCTTAAATTGATGAGACCAGAACCATGCTTAGTACCACTGCAGGAGTTATATCTGAGATCACAGAAACACAGAAATGAATTTGACAGGAGAATTTGACACACTGTATTTTCAGAAATATTTTTCCCTCCAGAATTATGAAGGAAAAATAATGTTACATTCTCACTGGCTTGCTTGTTATTTCTTTTTACTTCTGTACCTGGCCTGCATTTCGTACCTTCATCTTCAGTAGAGCTAATCCTCGGTCACAGCAGGGCAACCGACACAGCACACCTGGATGTGCTGAAGGAGGATCCCTGCTTCTCACACACCTCAGACTTCCCATGGTGGGCCTCTCAGTCTGGAGTGAAAGGCAGTGATGGAGGCCGGGGCTGAGGTCAAGTGAACTGGGTTACGCTGACTGCTTGTAGCTCTGCTGACCAGTTTCGTTCCTGTGAGAAACAGGAATATTTTGTTAGTGCCTGTGCAGAAACTGCAGTCAACCAGACACTAGCAACTGTAGCATAGCAACAGGGTGCTGGACCTAACCTTTTTTTTTCTGATGGAGTTGGAGAAAATAAAGAGTGGGTGGAATTTTTAACTGAATGCGTGCTATTGCAGATTTGGGTGGATAACCTCAGCTGACATCATGTTCTTGGTGAAGTCTGTCTTGAGGCAATCTCTGAAACTCTTGAAGTTTCTGTTGCCTGCGTTTAACCTGCCTTAGGTTCACACTGATTCTGGATCTTCCGTATTAGGCAGAGTGGTGGAGTCAATATAGGACACTTTGGGTGACATTTGCTGACAGTAGCTCTTTCAGAATAGCGTAACAAAAAAAAAAAAAAAAAAAAAAAAAAAGACCAGAGCCCAAATAATAAAATGCTGAGAAGGGCCAGAAATCAGACACTGGGGTCATCCTTCTAATCTACTGAAAGGAAAGTAGAGCACATAGATAAATCCAAACAACCTTTTCAGTCTCCATGTAAAGTGTTGAGATTCTTGAAGTTAGGGCATCTGTAGGCTCAGCAGCGCTGGGTAGACTTCTCTGAAACATGTTCCCACACAAACTTGATCTTTTTATGATGCACAGATATCATATGAGATAGATAAGCCCATACTGTAATTTATTTGCAGTGTGGATATTCCCACAGTCTAGGCAAGGAAAGCTGGTGTAGGAGAAAACAAGGAAGGGCTCAATTTGCAAGGGAGATACAGAAGAACATCAGAAAATGAATTTGAGCAGTCAGATTTTGTGGATGCGTTCAGGAAAACCGGACTCCTTGGAGAACTGCTTTCTTAGTGTTTGCTTCCCTTTTTTCACTACTGCTCTCCATAGGCACATGTGCCTTGGAAATGAGTTTAAAAAGAATGATGTGTGATCCTGCCCACCCAGTGGTTTTAGTTCTTTCTTGTTGACTCACATTGAAAACCTTGAAGGAATCGGTACTTCTGCATATGGAAAAGGACAAAGGGTGAAGTTTAGCCAATATAATCCTGTGTTCCTGGCTGATCTTGTGCTTGTTGCAGATACCTGAATAATGCTGGCTGGAAAGGGACAGAGGACCAAACTCCTCTGCTCCATGTGCCTCTAGGACAACTTGACTGGTTTTCCAATTGAGGTTGAACACAGTTTTGCAAGATGTGTTAATGATGGTTGTCATGGGGATACAACTGAAAAGAAATATAAATATGAAATCAAAGGGTTGCAGGCTGTGATCTGCTGTCACTACTCCTCTTTGTTTTTTTTCTCTGCATTCACTGAGATTAAATTGGTCCCCGCTCACAGAGCTTTGTCAGGAACTGCATAATTGCGATATTTAAAAGTAGGAACCTTTCACCTTTGAGTCACAGAAAATGCTTGCATGCATGATACAAAGCCATTGATGTCAGCAGATAGTGCTGAGAGCTTAGTGGACCTCTGATCAATATATGACACAAATTATTCACAGCTCTGTAGGTTGTCTCACGTGGCAGAGAAAAAAAATGGACTAAATATGTCTAAATATGTTGAGGACTGAACTATTCCTCCAACAACCACGAGGTCTTCTGTGGTCAGTGCTAAAACTCTGGCTGAAACCATGAGGAGTACCTTGAATTGCAGATCAGAGCTGTTCTGCCATAATTAGGGATTTTCACTTTTCAGCACTGTTTATTTTTTAAAATGTTTTGCATCTTTATATTCACTTTAAATATTGAATAAGATCTAATAAATGATTTACCACACCTCCTAAATAAACAAAAATGCATACAATATATTTAGAAGCAAACTAAAAATGTTATTTACCTCTTTCATTGGGTTCCTTCATTATGTTTAATTAATATAATTTATTTATTTATTTTAAATACTGAAAAAGTGTGAGTTTTTCCTCTTTTTGTCCCAAGAATTTACAAAGGCAGTTTTTTTGCAGACATTTTGCTTTTTACTGTGGAGAACAGCAAAAAGTCTAGCTTTGTATGTGAAGCAAATATGTAAAAACAAACAACAACGACCCAACATGTAACAGCTTATTCTTTTTAAAATCCTGACAGAATAGCAAGCAGGTTAATTTTATTTTAATCTGAACTTTTAGGTTTTTTTCACATCCTGGAAATAAAATCCTAAGGAAGCTTGACTGAAATGTGAGTTAACTACAGCATACTTAAAATCACGTTAAAGATAACATATTGGATAAAAGTAAATATTCTCTGCACTTTCAGTGTTTTAAAATGTTATGTTTATCCCAAGAAGATTTCCTTATGTTTATTAGAAATTTTACTTTCTGACTGCAATGACACACAAGGAAAAAAAAACCATAACACTTATATCCATTTTTTTTTTCCTCTCCTTCCTTTTGTCTGACAATAATGGAGCTACACCTAGGCACACCTGAGGTGCAACCAGTAGTGGAAAAAGAAGTAGTTCCTACAATTCATGCTGTTGTCTTTCTTTCTCTCATATATAAAATGAAACATGACAATTTTCTTATAAATAAATGTGAAATAATGGGTAGCATTAACACAAAGCTGAAATGTGATGCATTGAACATCATCTAATTTTTTTTTGCCATTGGAACATGCTAGATGCTACGTAAGAATGGAGAGTTCTCTGTAGTAATACTAGTAAATGAAATCAAGGCTTACATGTCTATTCCCATGAAAAATTTAAGAGAGTACTCTTCTAAATTAGATGCTCATTTAATGTGCCAGTGATTGAAGTTAAATTCCCATCTCTGCATGAATGGGAGCACCCCAGATGTCTCCCCACACTGAGTTACTCAGTGCAGCTGATTTAATGGCCCAGTACATAATCTGAACACTTGAAATCCTTGTATAAATACTTACATAGTGTGTGAACTTATTCTCCTCATGAATGTCTGTTTAGCCTGGTGCAGGCTATGCTATTACTGGTGAAGATGTAAAATATAAATCTGTTATGAATGTTTAATGCATGTAAACTAGATGAATGATTCTTATATTTTGATTTACCTTATGGTAAATCTTTTTAGAGATTTATACTTTCAAGAGTTAAAAATCAAAGGCTTGTCTTGAACATCTTTTTATAGTCTTTTCATATTCATGCATAGTCTGACTTCAGTTGCTGTCAGTCATCTCCATTTGTTCTCCGTCTTGGTAATTGTTGTGTATATTTTACTTCTGTTAACTCAGTGTACATTTTCAGAATTGTAATGTGGCCAAGGATAAAGGCTGGGAGCAGTAATGAATTGATTTAGGAGTTAATGTTTTCTGTATTTTAAAATGTACTTTTTTGTTGTTGTTTTTTGTTTATTTGTTTGTTTAATATCACTATACGCTGCAGAATTTTGTCTGTGTAATTGCCACTCTTAGGAGCAGTCTGTCTCTCGTGGCTGATTAGGTGAATGTAGATAGATGTAGTAAAAGAGGATGTTTCAGCCGTAGGCAGCAAGAACATGGATCTGAGGCCTACAAATATCTTCGGGATTGCTGATACTGCTCTGACAGGGTCTGGCTGATAGGTAGTAACAGAGGTGTTACTGATTCATTTTCCATATGTTCACAACACTTGGCTGGTCTCTTTGTTGAACCATATCATGTGATTATGAATTGCTGCATAGGGTTTGGGTTCCTCTAACTGTTGCTTTTGGTCCTGGTTTGATCAAAACCTAGATTTTGCCCATCGCAGTTTCAGACTCTGGGTTAGACTTACAGCATAATCATACATCTTAGGTAAGGGTGCTCTATAACAAACAAACAAAAAATACCTTGTAGTCATGAAGTGGGCCAATCTACCCTAGAATTGTTATATGAGTTGAAGATTCTTCCTTCTTCAGATTATTTGATATTTGGAGGTGTATAACAAATTCTATTCTCACACTCTTACACAGACAAGAGTGGTGGTTTTCCAGTATACAGGACTTGGACAAAGGGTAGCTGGTGTAGGAACAGCTCTTTTCCTCAAAGATAGCTAAAACATAGGGCGTTAATGTATCCCCATGGTGATGAGAATGTATTTTTATAGTATAAAAAAGCTAAAAACAAGCACTTGCATGTTAAATAACATTAAACATTGAAGTCTGTTAGTTTGCCAATTGGTTGATCTGTCTTTGTTTATTTACTGCAGGCTGAAAAAGCAGAAGGATTTATCAGACTTCCAGACTTCAGTGTGGACAGAGCAACGGAGTGCAAAAAAAAGCAGTAAGTTTACCACTTAGCACTTGTTTTGCATGGCTTTTTACGTTGATGCAAAGTACTGTATTTCAGTATTTCGTCCTGACACTGAAACTGTGGGGAGCTCTTCTGTGTTGTATAAATAATGAGATGTTGAATGTGTTTCTGAAAAAAACCCAACACGTATACCAAATACATTTTTTAAAATTCTCTGGCAGATGTGCTCTACTAAAACTGCAATTAAAAAGTAAAACAGTATGCCAATTTATTATTACTATTATTATTGTTTTCTTCTTCTTTGTTCACTGCTCATGAATAAATGACGATCTGTCTTAGATGCCTTCTCTTGAGTGGAGAGTTCAACAGTGATTCAAATAATGATGCTTACATTTCAGTGGAGACTATTTGTGAGGCTGCTGTGGTACAACTTTTGGATGTACTTAAAGTCTCAGTTTGTGCCGAGAACGAAAACTTTGTTTAGCAGTGAACGCAACTAAAAATACTCCCTCCAACCCCCATGTGCAACACTGACTTCCAGCTGTTTATGAGTACAGTTCACGAGTTTGGAGGAGTGTTGCTGCTGTCCAAAGCCTTTTTTGTTTTGGTCACATGCTCTGCTGAGCTGTATGTGTTCCTGAGATTAAAGGGTTCAACAATTTTGAATACTAGGAGCTCTATTTTATTTTGTCAGAAGGAAGATGGTTGAATCATGAAACACAGGACCAAAAGAAATTGTTTTCCTTCAGTTCTGTAGCGATGGCTCTCTGTGACTGAGATGAAAATACGTTTGTTGCTTTCTGGGTATGGAGTAAGTTAGGAGAGGACTGTGAAGACCGAGTTGCTTGGTCAGCTGAGGCTCTGCCAAACGGTCTGTACTTCCACAGGAGAGTGTCATGTCACAGGGAACATAAGAAAACTATGCAGTCTCAGAGCCAGAGACAATGTTTTACAAGGAAAATTACTCTGGAAGGTCGTACTGATGGATATTCAACTAAAGTATGGTCTGATGCTGAAACAAATGAGTGTTACAAATGGGTACGGCACATGTAATTCGCAAGCAGTGTTGGTTTAAGGGACATTGTATATGGTCAGAACAGATCATGCCCTGCTGGAAATGTGCCAGTGGAAAAAAAAAAAAAAAAAAAGTTGAAGATTTTCTTTCATTTTACACTGCTAAAATGTTGCAGTTGGCTAGCTCCTTTTCCACCATCCTTCATCATTCTCTGTTACATTGTTGATTAATTTTTTTCTTTTTTTGTTTTCTTTTTTTTGTTTGTTTTCTTTTTTTTAATGTGGATGCAAAAGGGAGTCAGAGATCACTAATTTTGTGTGCTGCAGTATATGTCACCCTGGATCCTGTTGTCTTTCACTCGAGAGACACTCTTACACTCCAGGAGCTTGAGCATTGTGGCAAAAAGATACAGGGACTAAGGGTTGGGTTCCTGGGATTTAGGAATTTTGATTCCTAAAGGAAATCAATCCTGCTTTTTAAAGTTTATTTAATTAATTTATTTCCCCTAACATGTCTATTATGACTGTCAAATATTCTTCTAAGTATGTTCTGTAGCTGGTGAGCTACAGAGCAGTTGATATCAGGAGTAAATTTCCTTTTTCTTTCTCCTTTTCTTGAAGGAGCATCAAAATACAATATGTTAGAACAATATACAAGAGGTATATGTTGGTCAACATTTGAGGTAAAAATGTTTTTTTCTGAATTGGTGGTTTCCTCTCAAGGCAGCTTTAAGAATGAGCACACTGGATCAGACCAAAGCAGTCCAACTTGATATCTTGCCTTCTGAATTGGCCTAAGGCAGGTGCCTAGCAAAGATTAAATGAAAAGAGAAAACTTACAGTGCTATTTACTTAAAATGCTCCTCCATCCTCCAAACAATTTACCAATTGGAATCTTCCTGAGTCAGAAGAGGGTTAGTGTATTTATTAACCTTCGGTAATTTCCACCAGGTGGAATTCACTAAGGTTGATGTAACAGCATTCATAGGAGAAAGATCCAAGTCACTACCTCCATTTTAATTTTTTCAAATCTTCCACCTAATTGCCTCTTTGGTAAGTCCTACAACTTATAATGGAAAAAAACAGCAAAGCGTCAGTTCCTGTTTGACTGTGTATGCCATGAGTGACATTACTGTATCATACCCCTCTTCTTTTTACCATTAGTTCTATGTGTTGTGGTTCTTAGCTTGATTGGTCATACACAGAATACATTCTGTATCTTGGGTCATCCTTGGCACTTTTTATGAACCTTTTTCAAGTTTGTTTTATTTTTGAGTTGGAATACATATATTCAAGATATTGGCACACTATGGAACTATGGGGTGGCATAATGAAAGCCTTTGTTTTATTCCTTATTTCTTCATTTTTTATTCATAGATTTCATACCAAATACTACATGGACTAGGAAATGAGCTAAAAATAATCCTGAATTTTAAGGAAATAACTGTATGGATGGATAAGCTGATCTGGATTAATATAGTGGAATGAATAAATATTTAAAATATTAAAATCATTCAGCTACTTTTTCTTATGTAAAGAAGTTTTCCTCATCTCTCTTTTTTTTTTTTTTTTTTTCCTTCAAGTGCTATTAAGATCAGCCACCCACAGATCAAGACATTTTATTTTGCAGCAGAAAATGTTCTGGAAATGAACACGTGAGTAGAGAGTGACTGGCCCTGTTTCATCCTGTCTTGCATCTGAAAACACTTTGAAAGTTCATTCTCTCACTGTTGAGCAGTTGTTGATGAAGTTCTTCAGGGTATTACTAAGTATATATATTTTTTTCCACATCACTAAATAGAAGGAATATACTACTAATTCGCTCACTAATAGAGTTGAAATCAGTATCTGGTAGTTGGTATAATTTTGTTACTGGACTGCAAATATTTGAAGGAATTCCTTTCCACTAAAGAGGTGCAAAGATTTCTAGCAAGTTAATCTTCTTGGAAGAAGCAAGGGAAGAGAGGAAAGAGAGGAAAAAATGTACTTAGCTTTGCTCCAGAAATGATCTTGTGCTTGAATGTAATATTGTTTGCTTTCAAAATAGCATGCCAGCTAACAAGGATAGTTAGAAAGATATAAACAACTGTTTTTTATTTTAACTAAACATTTATTTCATTGCCAAACTATGTTGCAGTTAAGCAATCTTTATGCCAGAGTAAACTTTTTCTTTCCACAAATGTCTATAGGAACAACAATTCACTCATGCTGTTTTTTTAATGAGAGCAGTAAAAATGGGTACCTAATAGTGCCTTTTAAGGAACTACTGAGTTATTAGAATCAGATATTACTTGCAATTGATCCAGATTGGTCTGATTTATATACATTCACATCTTCTTTGTATTTATTACTTCAGAACATATTCTGTTCACAATGCTTTTTCATTAAATGGCCAAAAAACAGGTCCAAATCAGTTTAGTTGAAATAGGAAGACAGATAGATAGGGCCAAATTTTAATCTTGGCTGTACTGGTGACCTTTGTGAGATTCCTTATAAAGAGTTGACTTTTCATCCTAGAGACCCCATAGCTCTTCAGCACAATGGAAAGGAAAAATGTTGAGAGAATATGTGAGACCTTCTGAAGTAACTTCAGAGACAGAAAAGAACTGTACACATCTATTTATAAATCTGGACTGTATAGATACATGTAAATATAGATGTGAGAACCTGTTACCCTTCGCAACTTGGAGAAGCCTAGAGTTTGCAGATGGGGAAATGACTGTCTATTTCTGTATGGCTGCATTTCTTACCAGAGTTCCTCAATACAGTTGAAGGGAAGAAGGGCTGAGGAAGACTGAAAATGGCCTGAAATACTTCTGTAAAGAAACTGACTGACTGAGAGAAGGATGGATGTAGGGAGGAAAAAAAAAAAGAGAGCTAATGGAGGACATGTGAACATTAACAACTAGTTTGGAGCCCAGCTGGAAATTGTCAGTGTCTTAATGACATTTTGGAAATGTTTAGTCTCATGTAAGTGAGTGATTGAAATCTACACAGGTGTCTCCTCTCTTATGCCCCAGAATGATTTTCTTCAAACTCCACTTCTAGAGTAAATTTCATATTGGCTGAAAGCTAAGTAGCCTAGCACTGGAGCAGCTTGTACTATACTGTACTACTGCTAATTCCTTACTGTTGTAACTGATGATGTTTTCCTTGGCAAAGTATAGAATACATGGATTTAATACATAAAGTACACGCATGCTCACGCATATGTCAAAACAGACTAAAAGACATCTGTTTGCTTGGCTCCATTCCCACGCATACATATGTATGTGAGTGGTTCCACTGAAGTTGCTGGGGCATTCCTGTATGTTGAGCTACTTGTGTACTTAAATACTTGGTAGATCACGACCTTTTGCAACTCTCATGCATATATATTGATTAAGACACAGTGAGTTTATTAATTTAGTAGTTTATTTCATTAATTCAGCATTCATTTGTCATAGTAATGCAAATATGAAAAGCAAATTTGTTTTCTTAAATGCACACAATTACTAGTGGTCTGTCTTACCTTGCTCTTATTGAAATCTTGTATTAGCAGCATTTTTGTTTTGTTTAGATTAAAAACAAAAACATTCTGTTAAAATTTTTCTGTTAAAAGAAAGTAATTAATCAATTTTTACAGAGATTGCACATTTTTTTCTGAAATTTTTATGCTGCTCAGTTGTATATATGATAGTCTAAAAACCCAGTTACATTACCATTGTTCTAACTAGACAATTTTTCAATATTCGAGTACTTCAGTATAATCAAGATCTAGCACCATATTTTCTCCAAGTTATGAATTTTAATTGCTGCCCTTCTTGCATTCCCTCTTTAGGCCTTGAGTTTAATCTGAAAGACTTGAGGTATTTTAATAATTAGCTTCTTAAAACATGGATAGTTCCAAATGACTTAAAAGCAAACACAGTACACAAAGGGTATTATCAAGGGCAGCTGACATCATCTTCTATGGCTCCTTTGCCTTTTTCATCACCTTGGATGAAAGATAATGTCACTGATATTCTGTTATGACACTAATCATTTTCCTTTAGCTTCCAGAAATGCAGTTCTTTGGTCATCGGTAGTGTTTTTCCTCAACATGAGGAGGAAAACATGTCCCAGACAACCAGTCCTGCTCATCAGGTCCAGTCTGAGAAGAGCATGAGGGCTGTAAAACAGAACTACACAGCTTGCTATAGTATTTGATTGACAAAAATCCATATATAGAAAAAGAAACCTTTTGGTAGTCTATTACATATTACAAGGTTGGCCTATGAGATGCTCAGTGCTTTTCTTCTGTTGGCAATTTAATCCTACACAGTTGTTAAAAGGAATGGGAATGTTAGTAATCAGGTCACAGGTGTTTTCTTAGGAAACACTGAGATACAGAAGGAAACATTCAGACTTTGGGTTAATGAATATACATGTTGAAAGGGGAGAAATAGTCAAAATAGCATGTAAATATTGCTAATAATATATCCTCCCTGATTCAAACACAGGTGGCTAAGCAAGCTGGGGATTGCTGTAGATCCTCAGGCACCCAATGGAAAGAGCGAAGAAGGTATGTTTCTACAACAGTTTTTGTGTCTAAGCAGATGATATCCTTTACAGTTTTTGATGGGCTAAATTTTTGTCAGATCTTTTCTTTAACTGTCACCTTGAGTCTGTCTGGCCACAGAGCCCATTGACACACTGACACAGTGCAGAGGAGCTTTAGAAACACTGGTGAGATAAGGTATCGCTGAAAGGAGGCCACTGATCTTTTGAGCTGTATTGACTGAGTTGAGAGTCATTAAACCTGACTTGAAATAGGAGAGCCAAAAAATATTAATAGAAGCAAAATATGACAGATGTTTTGTCACAGATGCTCCAGGATCTGTCACGAGAGAGTTTCAGAAAAGAAACCCACAGACATATTTGTGTGGATGCACCCTTGCAGAGGTACTGCTGTTACACAAAGCCACTTTTTTGCTCCCAGCAACTTGATTTTCCCCTCTGTGCCACACACTGTAACTCTTTGAGATGCTTTTTAGTGTATCAGAAACAGCTGTTACCAAGGGCTCCTCAAGAACACATCATTCACAGAGCCTTAGAATTTGATATGGGCTGACTGTAGCCATTCTCAGTCCTTGACGCTAAGATGTTCCAGCACGTACTTTCACTAAACAAAACTACAGCCTTGCTGTTAAAAATCCTATGATTCTCCAAGCAGTACTGAGAGAAAGTTTCATTTTGTTAACATCTTAGAAACTTCTCTCCAGTGTATAAAATCTTTTTCTCTCACAAGTTTTTTCCCCTCACATTATGGTTATTATAACCCTGAAATTACATGCATGCCACCAATAATTAAATTAGAAGATACAGTAATTACATCTGATTGGATAATATTATGGGTCTGAATGGCTAGTGTGTGCTGGGAGATTTCACAGAGGGAAGTTATCTTTTTCAGTGGTTACAGCCAGGCCCTGGGAATAGAATGCCTAACTTGTGAGCTCTCCTTCTTGTGTGTGTCTCATTTTATCAAATTAGCACTTCATGTAATCCACTGTTAAAAAGTAGCTGAGAAGTGTTGGAAGACACCTCCCTCTGATACACATGCAATTGAAAACTATGACTGCCCCTTTGCCACCTCTCAAGAGATTTTGGGTCTGTCAGCTTGGTGGTTTTCTTTCTTTTTTTTTTGTTTTTTTTTTTTTTGTTTTAATGGTATGCATGGTCTGAGAGTACTATGTCTACTTCTATTGCTAGCTCTGAAACTGTACCACTGTGCCACGTGGTATGTCAAATTACCCTCTGGTGACAAAGGTGTCTTATGGTTTCCAAAGCATCATGTGAGCAATCTATTTTTTCCAGAATTGTGGCCAAAACTCCAGTGCTGGTTGCCAGCTCCAGGAGAATTTACTGGTTACAGAGAATAAGAGACAGCATCTGCTACATGCAACAGGTCTCTGCGAGTTCTGTCACAGACTGTGTAGCATTTCGTTTAAAGGCTGTGAAGGGACAAAAAAAGAACCACTTCTTAGTGGTAAAGCTATCTGGAGCAGCGACACCTAGTGTTGTCGTCTATCGCAAGTTTATTTAAAAAATAATAGAAGAAAATGTTGCTATGAAGCAGCAGAGCATTATCAAGAGTGGGTTAATTTTCAGCATAGGAGGCACTAACATCTTATAGTCCACAACATTCTGCTTGGGGAACTTTGATGAGCACAGCACTGTGAGGAATAAATGAGTTTTGGTTTAACACTTTATATTTGCTTATTTTCCATGTCTGCCTCAGAATGCTATAGTGAAAGTGAACATGATGACCCAGAAATAACAGACACACTGCCTCCCTCATATGTGGCCCAGCCACCACCTCCTCAGTTAGTAAGTATTACCATAATTAGGTTTTACTTGATCAATGGTTGAAACAAATCATTCTCCAGGTGGTGAGCTACCAGTTAGACTGGAGACTTTCTCGCTGTGTGCCTGTGAGATATGAATGCACTGTTTCCTCTCACCTCTGCCCAGTGATTTTTCATGCAAGCACTGTAGCCCATGCTGCTGAGAGCCTCACACTGACAAGAATACCTCCTTCAAGGGAAAGCATATTCACTCTGTTTGAGAATGGAAGGTGTTACTGTGCTTCATAAGTGTGTTGTGTCTTTATGAGGTTTTTAACATGCAACTGTAACCTAGTCTTCACAATATTTATATTTCTTCATTCAATCTGAAATCTTTTGTTTGGTGATGTTGGTAGCATTATACAACAGATTTATGTATTCGACTGAGCTGTTCTTTAGAAGACTGAATTTGAAAATGCTTTTGTGGCAAAGAGGAGAGGTAAAAGGCAAGAGGTGTTTTCTAACAGGGATTATGTCAGTTCTTTCCTTTTATGACTCTGAAAAAGACATTAGAAAAAAGAAAATAATTATACTCCCAAAATCTATGTTGTCCTTCTACCTCATTGTGGAGCATGTCCAGAATATTCACTACCACCTCGCTTTTTTACAGAAATTGGAATAAGTAGCATGAACCCTCGTGTGTGTAATCAAGTGCTTCTCCTATTTATGAGCCAGTTCTTGATCTGTTAGTCTAGCCTTACTATTGATGTTCTTCACAGTGATCTCATTTCTTCTCATATGAAGGTACTTGTTCAAGGTACAAGGTTTAACTAATTCTGTATTAGGACACGAATAATTCAGTTTGGGAGGGTAATACAGCTGAAATGAAGAATCCTGACTTCAAGCCTTTCACTCTCCCAGCTGAAAGTTAAATCTAGGCATGTTCAGTAATATACTTGTTACCAAATAATCTTCTTGATCAGAATCTGTGATTCTGTGATTATTGCATCTCATGGATGAATAAAAAATGTAGTAGCTACCCTGTTGGTGTAGTAGAGGTTCTTGCAATGGTACTTTAAAATGACATCCATTGGTTTGGTGGTCATGTAGGCAGTGAAGAAAGAGAAAATCTGAAAAACATAGATGAGCTGGAGAAGCTTGCATGAACACGGTCAATTTTTAGATAGCTAACATTAAGTTTGGTGTCTGTGTCGTATTGTCATCTATTTGCCCCGTCTGTTTCTGTCAGATAAGTCAGTCTTCACTTCCTCTCCTTAAACAGTTGTGCTTCATGAATCACTGTAAAACAGTTCACCTGGCACTCAGAGGATGCTCTATATAATAGGATTCTTTATTGCTTGTATTAACTGAAAGTTAAATGTGGCTAAGTGGCTATAAATATTGGAGAATACAGGAAACTTGACAATATATCTCCAAGAGTTATTCTGGGCTGAAGGCCGATAATGAAGCATCTTGAAATTTATACCTCAATGGATCGGCTTCAGGAGACAGTAAATGACTTTCCCATCTGCTCACCTCGGAGTGAACACAGGCATCTTTCCAGATGATGAGTTTTAAGCAGGTGCTATTTTTCAGTTTGCTGTTTTTCTGGCTTCCTGCTACTTCTCAGCCTGTAGCTGCAGAGGTGATCTCTGGTTGCCTTCCTTCTGTATGCTTCTCTTAAGAGCTGCCTTCAATGTTTTAGCATGGAACATGTGGGAGGCAGGCAACAGTGCAGGTGCTTGAGGGGTGTTGTTTCCTCCACCCTTCCTCTTGAAGGTCATCTTCTAGTCAAGGTCTAGAAGGTCATAGTACAGTAACTATGTCTAGCTGCTGATTTCCCTTTTTCTCACCCCTGTGGATGAATGTTGGTATCTCCAATCAGTCAAATTTTCACCCCAAGGAATGGAAACTGGAAAGAGCTCCAGCTGCCACTGCTCTGCTCTATGCTCTGGCAGCAATTTGCAACTGGCAAACACATCTATGCTGGAAACTCAGACTGGAAATATCTTTTTTTTTTTTTATAAGTTATAATTCTGTCTTCCAAATGCCAAAGGCATTTTGCAAAATAGGAACTAGGAGCTATGGACATTTTGGAAAATTAAATGTATGATGTCTGAAGTAGAAGGGCATCCAAGCTTCTTGAGATCCACTCCGGCTTGGAAACTGTTAGTCTGGAACAGCCATCCAGGTGCAGATTCTGTTACGTTACGTTTTAGAGCAGTAAACACTTTGCACTTCCTGAAAAAAACTTCAGCTGCTGTTAGTTCTCTGCGATAAAACTGTTTTGAAACTTTAAAAGCAAAAGTAGTGATTATAAGCTTTCTAGTTTTATGTGTTTTTGTAGGTTTTGTAGGGAAAGAAAAAAGCAAGGGAAGAACAAATACACTTAAACATCTGTAGGACAAGAGCTTAACTGATCATCTGTGTTAATTTCTCTGCATGAGAATGGCTCAAAAATCAGCAGCTCAATTGAGTAAATAGATTGCAGCAATTCCAAAATAGCTGCTGAGGTGTTTCATGGTGATAATTTTTTTCTCTAAATAAATGCCTAGAGACACACTGATCTGCAGTGGAATCCTTATGATCTGCCAGCTTAGACATCTGCTTTTGAAAGTGTCTCCATGTAGAGTTTTTATTATTACATGTATGATTACAAAACTTCCAAAGGAATGACTCTGTCACTCACGTAAACATTTGTCATGCCAAGAAAAACATGTATACACAATGTGTTGAAAAAGGGAAATATGTTGTGGTAGTCTGCTTTATTCTTTCACAGTTTTTTTTTTTTTTTTTTTATTTAACAAAAAATGAAAATGAAAACAAAAATATGTAATAGAAACAAGAAATTCCATTCATTGAGGCAGTTTTCATTTCAGCATCACTTTCTTTTTCTTCTAATGTAAGAATGCCAGTAAAATTAGAGGTGAGATCTAACATCTTGCTCTTAAGACTTTAAATAAGTGAAATTAGACAGACTATCAACACCGTATGAACAACGGCTTTTAATTTTTGGTCTATTTGACTGTATGAACGCTATGTGGTGCTCAGAGACATGATTAAGCAGTGGGTTGTTAGGGTAGTATGGTTAGGTTGTGGCTGGATTTGATGATCTTTAAGGTCTTTTCCAACTGAACAATTCTATGATTCAACAATTTGTTTTTTCAATATGAACTCCTGGATAGATGAACAGGTCACTTGTGCTCACATGGGCATCTTGAACTACATCATGCGTAGATCAAAAAGATGCCTTCTTGCCCACTGCTTTAGAGTGAGTATGTGAAGAATTCCTTTTTAAAATCAAACATGCAACTAAAACACAGTGTCACACTTATTGTAATAGGGATATAAATAAGATGTAGTCCTGCAGAGTTTACAACAGTCTGGAAGAATAACTTTGAATATTTAGAGAAATAAAGAATGTGCTACAAACAAATGGTGAGCCACAGTCATCTCATCTTACGAAGTGATTAATAGCTACTTGAGACTACTAGACTAGAAACTCAGGGAAATGCACTCACATTTCTTAATGTAGAAAGGAATTAGTATACCTTACAGCAACAAATGAATTACAGAAGCTTTTATAGCGTAATCCAAAAAAAATCCCTCTTGGTTTATTTTATATGAATACATTTTATTTCTAATTTACCAGTGAATTATTGATAGATATTCCAGCCTTGCTCCTTTATTGTGTTTGCAGCTTGTTCGGGTTTCCCTAGCAACCCCATTTTGCTAATTATCAGTACTTCCAGTTTAGTTATCATCTATTTTAATACTTAAGGAGATTTATTCTGCATATGTGTGGCAAACATAAAACTCTCCATCAAGTTTTGTATTCTGATTCTGAGTCTGGCCAGTAGTGGATCATCTGCAGGAAATTTACTTCAGGAAATTTCTGAAGTAGCAGACAAAAAATATTTGGCTTTTGTGTTATACCTCCTCATGGTTTCCACTAAGGGTTGCAATCTGAATCTTTATTTCCTTATGCCTTCAATTATTTTATTTGTTAATAGATCATCTTCTAATTAATTTGTGCTTATATTTATGTGCTTGCCTGCGTGTTACTTATGCAATTGACTATCTTGGCTTATATGCTAGTGGTTTTTTGTAGCTAGAAAGCAGAGTAGTGTTAGTTCTTGTTGATTTTCATTAACAGATAATAGTACAAATCAGTCAATGCAAATGCATGCTGTAGAGAGAGTTGTTAGCCTGTGAGCTTTGTGAGCAAAGATATATTTGCTTGTTTGGGAAACTACGTATTTCTCAAAACTTTTTCTTCTCTAATTTTTCCTTATATGGAATCATGCATCTATTATATACCGTCTCTCACTTGCTGCTCCCATAGGTTAGCTGTCTCTGAGCCCTCATTATTTGTGAGGCAGAGTGATGAGTACAGTATGAAGAACCCTAAGATGTGCTTAATTTTGGTGCATCTCTAGTGAAATATGGATCCGTTTTCAGATTCATTTCCTCAAATATAAATCTTGGCAGGTGAATGAGCAGAACAAATCTTGTACCATTCCAATTTCTATGCCATCTGCTCCATGACTGCCTGTTTTTTCTTTCCACGAGTACTTATTCAGCCTTCTTGGCAAATATTTAGTCCCTAGAATGGATGGGATAAAATGGTTTTGGTTGCTGAGGTCATTTCAATTCTGCTTTAACATTTCTTATGTTGTCTATATATGGTTATGGCATTGATGGATTTATTGAATACTTCAAAGCAGCTTTATGTTCTATGGTTCAATGTCTCATTTGGGTTTCTTTTGATGAGAGAAATAAAGTGAATGGAAAAACAGTGAAAATGACTATGAGACAAAAAAGGATGCATTCAACATGGTATTATTTTCTTAGGTTCTGAAGTTGTGAGAGATTGGTTGCCTTGCTTCAAGTTTGTTTGGATGGATAATCAACCATATTATGTTAGTTTTTGGTTAGTTGTCACTTCAGTTGTATATCTATGAGGTGTAGGGCCTGGAAAAAATAATAACTTGGAAAAAATTTTTTCTTTTTTTTTTTTTTCTTGTTTGTTTTTGGAAAGCAGGATCAACAGAAATCCTCTTTGACATCAACACTGTCAAGTGAAGCATCTTGTTCTCTTTCCTCTCCTGAAAGCACTTTCAATTCCCAAGAATCATCATCTTCCTTAACGTCCAAAGTGGTTTATTCTGAGAGGCAGTCTCTGCTTGACTTCGTTAACAACTCTGCCATGGAAGAGAGTGATCAGCCTTTAACTTTCTGTGTACAGATTCAATCTGATGAGCAGACAGAAGTAGACTGTGGAGAAAAAGCAGAAAGTCAGATCTGTCCCGGTGGTGGACCTGAAAACACTTTCTTAGGTCTGGATACACATTGCCTAACTGTGCCAGATGCAGCAGGACAGATAACACTCGCCAAAGGTGAGATAATGAGAGTTTTGTCTGGGATTTTCCCATAACTTCCTTTCCCCTCTCTTTCATCATATTTCTGTTGAAGAGTTTTAAAATGGCATGGTTTTTTTTTTTTTTTTTTTTAAATGACAAATATTTGGTTTATTGTGCCTTAAATATACTACTCACTATTGAATTGGTAAGTACATTTAGAATTTTTCTCAAATTTTATATATAGGTTAAGATCATAGCCTCTGTATAAAATCCTAATGTGTTTTTACTAACTTCATCTGTTTCAGGGTAGCTGTCATTTATTAATTAGAGTTGAATCCAAGTGTTAAGAAAGTTTCATGACATAAAGGTGGAATCACAGTATATGCAGTGCCACAAAACTGAACTCTGAGAAAAACACTGTCTGTAAGAAGTGATAAATGAGAAGTTAGATCATCTTACCTATAAAAATGTCAACAGTTGTGTTCACTTCCGCTATGTATGCATTATTCATTTCATTGAACTTCATTGTAAACAAGAGAAAACAAGTGCAGTCCTGAATCAGAAAGTCCTTAAAGGCTGGATTTTGTTTAAGAGTGTATCTCCATAGGTATCTTCTACTGAAATATACTGTTAAACAAACAAACAAAAAAACGCGGTACAGTAACAAAATTTGTTTGTTGTTAGTATTAACACAGCCATAGCAAGACTGTATATCTTGCCTTTTGAACGAAGCTTGTCTCCATGCTTAAAGAACTGTTGAAGTTTAAAAAGTATTTCTTGCATACAGCATACTGAAAATGAGAAGATTCTCAGTCCATTATCTATGTTCACCTATCTTTGTAGGTGAACAGAAAGCAAGGAGCTGAATCACTTAAAGTAGCGTAAGGCACATCAGTTACATTGTCACTTCCAATTGTTTTACAATTATCAACAGTTAGCACACCTTTGTTTTGTTATGATTTTACGAAATAAAACAAAACAAAGTAAAAAAAAAAAAAAAGAAAAAAAAAAAGAAAACAACCCACCAAGATATTGAAAATTGATCTAAGTAGAAGCTTCAGACAAAGTGAAAATTAATGTCAGAGTATTTTGCACTCAGCTTAATTATGAAGCTGCCCTGCTAGAGTTTTCTGAAGCAATGAAAGTCAGTAAGAACTAAAACTGAGAGTGAGTAAATGTCTTATTTCAATGATGTTGAAGAAAATAAATGTTTTAGAAGAGTTCTTGAGAAATCTGATTACAAATTTTTCTGTCTTGGCATTGAAAGTAGTGAAAAGGCTGTACATTGGACCCTAAAAAGGTCTGTGATAAGTATATAGCACATGTTCTGTAATTTGAACATTAGGGTTAAATCTGACCAATTAATCTCTTTGGAAAATATTCTTAGAATGGACCAAGAGACACACTGCTTATGTGTGTGTCTCAGGTTATATATGTACACAGGAGTTCATATTTGATTGCATTCAGGTGGACTGTTGGATTGTAAGCCGTAGAGAGTATGGTGGCTTCTCGATCCCACTGAGAAAGATTCAGTGGTTGCTTTTTAGTAGTATAAACTTCAGCCTTTGCTCAGAATATGATACTCTGATATTGTCAATGTTTCTGCAGTAATGCTCAGGCTAAAGCTTTCTATCATAACTGTAAGGGTGACAGGTAGTTTTATGGATGCTGACAGATTTAGTGAGATACAATCGTAATCATTTAAAGAAGAATTTTATAGGTTTGTATGATGATGTAGTAAATGTAAATCAAGGCATATTTTCATATGTTTCTGCCATTTGCAAGATAGTTTAATTGTTCCAAAAATATTTCTGGGGAAACAAATTCACTGTTCACTGTTAAGCCAGCCCTGACTGCAGAACACATCAGTTTTAACCATGCTGCTTATCTGTGATGGAATTACAGAAATAGATCATTTTAGTGAGACAGTCACTATAGAAACTGTATAACCTCATAAGTTACTATCTGCATGATAACTGTTGTTGAGCAAGTAAGATGTATACCATACATTTGTTATTCTTTATCACTCTGCATAGTATGAGAAGATGGAGAATGTTGGTAATGTTTTTTTCTTGTAATGGATGCTGAAATACTAAATGAAGTAATTTGTAAGGAGATTACTTAAGCTATTTCAATTTGAGATTGAGGTGAAGAAAGGATTAATTAAAGTAGCAATTCAATTCCAAATGGAAATTATCAAAAAGAACCCATAATTCTCTATCTATGGCTTATACCTCAAGAATTTCCCTCTGCAGCTAGTTGATAAGGACATGCACAAATACTGTGAGATAATTTCAAGTTGGGGGATATCTATCTGCAAAACCTCATGATTTACAGTAACTACCAAGAACACCACTGTTATCTGATGTGGAACAAGAGGGCATACTTTGGTGATTTGCCAGTGTAGTACATCTTATTTACTTTTCAGTGCTTCTGAACAGTATGTTGTTTGCAGCTCTTCGTGTTTCAGTGTAATGCAATTACACCCAGAAGGAGCAGGGTACGCCTTGCATTGGTGCATGTTCTTAAAGTGCATGTCCCCTGGACGTATCAGAACAATCCTACGGTCTCTGAATTCTCTGCCTGCGGAGCCTTGGCATGTATATATACTTTCCTTTTCCTTGTGAGAATAGAAAATCTCCTGTCATGCACTTTGCTTTGCAGCAGCCATGCTCTGCTTAGAAAAATCCCATGAGGAACTGCTAGCTGTAGCTGTTAGCAGCCAAGACCTAGGGGAGAATTTTTCCAAGAACCAAAGAGTGTTTTTCCTGGCAAAAGTCAGGCATGGAAGTTGATAGGAGAAAATTTGTTACCTTGAAAGAAGAAAGAATAGCTGTGCCTCAGTGGGAAGAACTTTTCATGTAAATACAAGTAAAGTAAGGAGGGAGATGACTGTCTCTAACTACTCTGCTCTTGTGAGGCCCCATCTGGAGTACTGTGTCCAGGTCTGGAGCCCCCAGTACAAGAAAGACAGGTAGCTGTTGGAGAGGATCCAGAGGAGAGCCACGAAGATGATCAGGGGGACTGGAACACCTCCTTTACAAAGACAGGCTGAGGGAGCTGGGCTTGTTCAGCCTGGAGAAAAGAAGGCTGTGGGGTGACCTCATTGCAGCCTTTCAGTATCTAAAGGAAGCCTACAAACAGGAGGGGAATCAACTCTTTGAAAGGGTTGATAGTTGCAGGACAAGGGGAAATGGTTTTAAGTTGAGGGAGGGAAGATTTAGGTTGGATGTCAGGGGGAAGTTCTTTACAGAGAGAGTGGTGATGTGCTGGAACAGGCTGCCCAGAGAGGTTGTGGATGCCCCATCCCTGGAGGTGTTCAAGGCAGATTGGATGGGGCCCTGGGCAGCCTGGGTTAGTATTAAATGGGGAGGTTGATGGCCCTGCATGTGCTGAGGGGGTTGGAGATTCATGATCCTTGAGGTCCCTTCCAACCCAGGCCATTCTGCGGTTCTGTGAGAAAGGAACCTGTAGTGGTAAAATAGACAGAGATTTCTCAAAGAGGAAAATGGGTGAAACCCTGTAAAGGAAGCAACAGGTTCAGCTAAGTGATTATAGGCTTTTTTTTCCTTTCTCTCAGTGAAAATCATTTAGGGAGATCTGCTGAGCAATTGTACACATCTTGAATGAGGATATGTACCAAATAATATTTGAAAAAACTTTCCAGCAGCTCTCAGTGTTATGAGCAGTCTCAGACTTATTGCTCAGCTCTGATTACTGGGCAGAGGTTACATACCAGAGAGTGGCACAAAAGTATAGAAAAAAAGGATTGTATTTCCATTTACTTAATGGGAATAATTTAATACTTCAGTATTACAGCCTTTTACATGAACAGTGATAGAGGATTCAGTGCTGACACAAAGAAGTTGACATGTAAACAAGGAACAGTAAAGAATACAAACAAATATGTGACTACGTGCTCTGTGTACAGAAGCTGTTCTTGCCCCATCCAGGATGGCTAGACACACTCTGCAGCCAAACTCCATCTTTTGTGTTTCTTCTGGCAACCATTGGAACAGAAAGTATCAGACCATGACACAGCACCACCACTATCATCAAAAACAACGATAACAAAAGGAAGCTGTAGAAATTGAGAGGTCAACAGGAATGTGTGTTTTTATTTATTTGGGTATCTTCCACTGTAGCAATAACATCCTTCTTCCTTGTGGTTCCTGAGGGTTTTATAATCACCATCACATGATCTTAATGCATCTTGGCAAGAAAATTTTATGGTACCACCTCTGGTTTATTTATTTCACTCTGGCTCATTCATAATAGCTGGTGAAAGAGCTGATGTGCACTGATATTTTGGGAAACCTGGAAAGCTTCTTGAAAACAATTTGAATTTTATGTGGATTGTTTTTGCGAGAAGGAGTTGGTTACATAGAAACTAGATGTGGTCAATTCCTTCTTTTCTCAGAACTTACATCCTTTTCCCCTCTTGAGTCTGCCTGTGCCAGTAATAGCCAGAACAGATCTTTTGGTGTACTCTGGCCTCTTTGTTCCTTCTGCATAAGTTATAGTAAATGCTGTATTGTGGCTGAGACTATCCAACAGGCACGCCTATATTGCGCTGCATGGAAGAACAGCTGTATTTGAATGATCATTTTGCTTCAGATTAAAGACACTTTAGGAATCACAGTGAAAATTATGCTGTTACATTTTCTGACCTTGAAAATAGAGATACTTGTTTGTGCTGTTTCCAGTTTAGAAGAGTTTGGAGTCTGTTAAAAATGTCACCCCTCTCTGCTGAACTCGCTGTATTGTTGTAATCAAAAGCCTTTGACTCTCAGTGTTAATGTAATTTTCCCATTACTGCTCCCACTCTCTCATGTCTCTGGGTTTTATAGTTCTGCATTAGCCAATGAGGAGTTGGTCAAAGACAGATCCTTTTAATTTGTGTATTTCCTGGTCTGTAGCTCTTTCAGAAATGTGATTTCCCTAACATGTCATTTCCCTTTGGAAAGACTACTAATATGGAGAATGGATAGGGAGCATACTGGGGATTGGTAAGGGCATAAGTGGGTTGTAATGATTTCATCTCCTCTCTCCAGCCTTGGTTTATACAGTGCTCTCTTGGTATCAAAAGTTCTGGCAGATTCAGGAACAGGAGAGTTGGCACAGCCACAAGAAGCTTGTAAGTATAGCAAAGACAGGAGAAAGAAGATTTTTTTTCCTGGGATTAATGCACAGCTGGAGAGCTATGATATCCCAGTTAGAGAATGGAAGAATAAGTACTTAAATTTCTGGGGTTCAGATTAGAGTTAGTAATATATATTCTGTTGGGGATGATTTTCAATACAAAATATTCTTCATGCAAATCATTGCCAATTTCTATTTCTTCACCACTGGGAAGCAATCAGCTTGATTTTTCACAGCTGCTGCCTGAAAACTTCTGGATAATTTCACTTTTTTGGGCTTAAATAGTCTTATATCTGAAAGTTTTCAGACAGGCTCCTGCGTTACTGCTGCAGAGTGGGGAGTCTCTATACTGTAATATCGCCCACCTGTGGCAAGTTGACTGACATGGATGCAGAAGCTGAAAGTTGAGGCACGCAAAATGGATGTGCTGTGCCTCTGGCAACATGCTCTTGTCTGTGGTATCTCCTGTTAGGTAGAGGAAAATTCCAAATTGGTGAAAATTCCTTTGTGGCTTTGAGCCACAAGATGTGTTTTACTCCTCTTGAAATGGAGTTCGTAAGAAGTTCTGGCCAGCCTGAAATCTCACTTCATTTTCATTGTCTCAGCATAAACAGACTGTTTCCCTGCAATGTTAAAATACCTCAGCGCAGGACTTTACTTTTCTGGGGTCACTCCTGGTTCCTTTCCACTTTCCCCACTGTGGAGTTCAATAAAGTTAAGAGAGCTGCATCATAGAATTGCTCAGGTTGGAAAAGACCTTAAAGATCATTGAGTCCAACCACAACCTAACCATACTACCCTAACACTAACAGTCTTCCACAAAATCCTGAGCACCACATCCGAACAGCTTTTAAACACATCCAGGGATGGTGACTCAACCACCTCCCTGGGAAGCCTATTCCAGTGCTTAACAACCCTTTCTGTAAGAAAGTTTTTCCTGATGTCCAATCTAAACTTACCCTGGCACAATTTGAGGCCATTTCCCCTTGTCTTGTCACCAGTGAGAAGAGACCAATCCCACTCTTGCTGTGAGCACCTTTCAGATACTTGGAGAGAGCAATAAGGTCTCCCCTCAGCCTCCTTTCCCCCAGACTAAACAGTCCCAGTTCCTTCAGTCTGTCCTTGTAGGGCATATTCTCCAAGTCCTTCACAAGCCTTACTGCCCTTCTTTGGACCTGCTCCAGCACCTCATTTCAGAGCAGTACTAGTGAGGACCAACTTGCCCATTTAATTAAGACTGCTCTGAAAGTAATGCCTCCAATCTTATTATGTTGGCCCGTCACATCAGAGGCAGATGGTATGGCAGTAGTGGTTGGACCTTCTAGCCAATATTCCATTAAATTTTGTTGCCATGGAACAGATGGCAGCGGAGGGACACTATGACAGAGTGGTATCTGCCATGGAAGTGCATATGAAGCAAAGATGTGGAACTGAACTCCTCCACGAGGAAAAAAAATTGACAGCTATTGACATCCACTGACATTACTGAACATTTCTGGTGATAGAACAGTGGATGTGAGCACTGTGGGGGATGTGGGGCGATGAGTGTTGTGTTTCACCAATGGTGTCAGTAAGGTGAAAGACTAGCCACTTTCCAGACAGCCATTAAGATTTTTGTAAGCATGGCATACCAGCTCTTGTACATTCCTGGTAAAAATGTTAGTGGTGGTGGTAGTGTCAAGAAACAGTGTTTTGTAGCTGAGAATTAATCAAATAGTGTAATTGTGCTCTTTGTATCTGTTGTTGTTTCCATGGAAATAAACAGGAAGAATTACTTTCACAGCAACATAAGATTTTGTTTAGCAGACTATATATATCCATCATCATAAATCTTATGAGCTTAATAAAACTCAGCAAAGGGGCAGCTCATTTTTTTTTGTGAGCCTGACACACAAATCTGTTTTTACACTGATGCCGGAGCTTGAGTGCTATGTGCTTTTTGCATGAATTTTCACTTTGTGACGGAAAGCACATATTTTGTAACAATTCAATAGTAGGTCTAGACTGGCCAGATTTCATAGGAGTCTGAATCACTTATGACTAGAAATACAGACCAGGTACAGGAATGCCTGAGCTTTCTCTTAGACTTGCTGATGGACAGGTTAGGGGTCTGTTCTGAGATGCAGAGGGAAATAAGCAACACAGAATTCTGAGCAAGTGTGTTGTGAATGTCTGAATCCAGAGAAAAAATCCCAGTCCATGTTAAACCTTGAGTCACATTACCTTATTTCTGTTATCAAGCATTAATTTTATTTCAGGTGTTTTGTGGAACAATCTATGGGTAGTGCGTTGCTAACTTTCCTTCCATTAAGAGGCTTGTAAAGTACTGCACTGCACAGTTCTAGGAGTAAGAAGAAATATGATTTTTTTGTTGTTTTTAATCACTGGTCATTCTATTGATTTTGTTAATTGATTGCTAGACATAATGCCTCTCTTCTTTCTCCATTAGCCCTCGCCCCTAAAATTCACACCACGAAACTAGTACACTCACTAATGGCTTCAAGCCTGTGGAACATGGGTGTTTGTTTTCTGAATTTAGCTCAGGGGAACTCAGTCTGGCCTCAGTTTATTGGCAGATGTACTCTTTGTCAATGCAACAGTATCTTCTTTACAAAAGCAGTTTTAAGATACTGTTTTGTTATTCTTCACTTGTTACAGAAGAAGCTTTCTACCCACCAGTATAAATGAAGGTGGAGACCAAAGCTTTGTATGGCTCACGCCTGGTTCCACTCTGCCTGTAGATCTCACTCACCCTTTTTTTCCAGCTGTTTCCTGAAATTCTGTTTGGCTTCACTGTCATTCCTTTAATCCACACTTTATCTGAAGAATTCAGAGTTTCCTCTCCCTCCGAAATTTGTTGTTTTGAAGCAGCTTGCAGCGGTCCAGGGTCTCCTGGCTGTCACAGCACTGATATGGCTAATGTCCAGACTGCATTTCTTGCTGCTCAAATCATCACCACTTCCCATCTCGTACAAGCCCTGTGCACTTGTGTAAAGCAGACATAAGCCACGGCCATTGCAATATGAAAGTAGATCAGAGACCTTTGTTCAGGTGTAAGAAACTGTAAAAGATAGAAAGAGATGGAGAAATAGCCCTACAAGGACACAGAAATCCTGCAGTTATTCCAATTATTATTTGTGGATATCATAACTTCCAGTACAAATGTGGAAATGACTGCTGCAAACCCACCTGAAGATGGAGGGCTGGAAAATATTAGAGACACAAGAAATTGTAAGATGTTTTATTCCAAAAAGTACTTTCTCCGAAACATATCTGGAGTAATGCAGTACAACCATCACAGATGCACTTCTCTGATTAAGGGAAGCTGAGAGAGCTGGAATTGTTCAGGCTGGAGAAGAGAACGCTCAGTGGGAATCTCACTGAATTCCACTAGTACCCGAAAAGAAGGTATAAATAGAATGGAGTCAGGTTCTTCTCAGTGGGACTGGAGCACCTCCCCTATGAAGACAGGTTGAGGGAGCTGGGCTTCTTCAGCCTGGAGAAAAGAAGGCTGTGGGGTGACTTCATTGCAACCTTTCAATACTTAAAGGGAGCCTACAATGAGGAGGGAATCAACTCTTTGAAAGGGTTGATAACTGCAGGACAAGGGGAAATGGTTTTAAGTTGAGGGAGGGGAGATTTAGGTTGGATGTCAGGGGGAAATTCTTTATGGAGAGAGTGGTGAGGTACTGGAACAGACTGCCCAGAGAGGTTGTGGATGCCCCATCCCTGGAGGTGTTCAAGGCCAGATTGAATGGGGCCCTGGGCAGCCTGGTCTAGTATTAAATAGGGAGGTTGGTGGCCCTGCATTTGGCAAGGCGGTTGGAGATTCGTGATCCTCGAGGTCCCTTCCAACCTGAGCCATTCTGTGATTCTGTGAAATTACCTGATTCCTTCTGGGAATGGGAGTAGTGGAAGAATAAGTAATAGGAGAGGAGTTTGAGGCTGCAAACTTGTAAAATACAGGAGCTAAATGCACAGTACTGATCATATGCATGATCAGGGAGCCTTCTGCTAGGTTCTTCTTACACTAGTTCCTGCTTCTTTTTCTGTGCCGAGTGTCTGGTCCTCCTTACCTTACCCACAAATGCACAGAAGATATAAGAGTACTTAACCTCTACTGTCAGTACCTGACAGAAGAAGCATATTCAGAGAGGTGTTTTCTCATGGCTGCTGCTTTGTAACAGTTTTAAGGTTAGCACTGTGAGTTAGACTCAAAAAATAAATGGAACACTGACTTTGTATTTGTCTGGTCAATAAATTATTTTCTGTTGGTATGCTCTTGGATATCTGATAAAGAACAGCTTACATTTGCAAATGATACGGTGTGCAGTCTTGATGGGTGAGGTCTGCAACATGACTGAGCCAGTGCTGTGCAGGAACTGCCTAATGGAACAAACAGCTGCTTCATCCCAAGTAAGAAAGCAGGAAGCTAGTTATAATTACGAGCCTCATGGCATGAGCCAACAGTTTTCAGGAAATACTACTGCAGTGTATTATGCCTTACGCTTTTTTTTTTTTTTTTTCCTATTTCCCACAGCTTGTTAAATATACAACAGTTCTCTTTTTCCTCTCTCTGCACTGTACCAGTGATGGAAGCTATATTTAGTCCTTGTCAAATTACAGCAGCCTTTTTAGAATCACAAAGTGGTGAAAAAAAGGCCAGCAACAGAGTGAAGGCAAATATTTGTAGCATGTCATAAACCTTTCTTGTAACCTAAATATTTAGAAAAGAGAGGAATGTAGGAGGATGCTGTACTTTTTAAAATATGGAAAAGATAAGGAGCAGACTCCTTTCTGAGTGCACTGGAAGCTGGAGAAGTCTTTTTGCTGTAATAGGAGGGAGCAAGAGCACATTTTCCTTATGTTTGCTGACTAAGGATGATTTAGAAAAGTCAATGTTTAACTTTCAATTAAAAGAAAAAACACGCTGCCAGTTCAGCTGGCACATGGAGGGCTGCATTTAAGAAGAGCTGAAACCACTGTCTCCAGTGTAATAAACATGAAAATCATCCCAGTGGCTCTTGAGGTACTTACTGGCATCCTGAGAACACCAATGACATTAAGATTTTCCTTTAGCAAATATTGGAATAGAAAAAACTTCAATGTGCTCTGAGGAAGAAGTGGTACAGCTTTTTGCTGAAAATGGCCTTCTGTCAAAAGCCTCAGTCAGTGCTTGGCACATTTTGAGCTCCTGCTTGTTCATTCTAAAGTTGTTTTATTCTGAAAAAAGGTCTTTGCTTCATTTTGTTAAATCTTATTTTATCCTCTTCTGTTCTCAGCTGCTTGCTAACTTTTCCTTTTGTGTCCTGTCTGACATGGAAGATGATGCTGCAGCTTCAGAACTGTCAAAGCAATTGAGCGAGGGGTAATTAAGGCTTTACTCTGAGGCACCACAAGCAAATTTTGTGCTGTGCACTGTGAAGTTTGAGATTTAGGCATTAGGTGACCCAAGGTGTCCTGTTTTAATCTGTTTCCTAGGTATCTTCTCTTGTAGCCTCTGACATATTTCTGTGTTTCACTTCTTTGCTGTGTTTTCAATAATTATCAATACCTGACAAGAAGTTGGTGTACCAAACAGAATCTGGCATGTATATTGTTAGCTAGAAGTGTGCTTAACTGTGTGCAGCATGAAAGGGAAAGGTAAATCGGTGTAGATGCTATCAAATTAGCTTGCTATTTGAGTGTAGCGCTACTGACAGTTATTCAAAGTCTGTGGTGTGTATAGAGCATTAAAGAAACACTTGAACAGTGAAAACATATGCTCATATCTGTATGAATCATAACCTGATCGTTAAAAACATTTGAGTTTGGCTGTATGTCATTCTCATCTGCATGATTACCCTAAGAACTGCCCTTGGTTTTGATTATAGTACCATTACTTTTTGACTTGGCCGAGTCTTTCTAATTGCTGAACATAATGTTTCTGTTATCTGCTGCCATATTCATATTCTCATACATACTTTATTTTTTACTTTGCAGATCATGAAAAATGTGATGATGATGAGATGGAGAGACTTTACAAGTCATTAGAACAAGCAAGTCTGTCTCCCATTGGTGATCGCCGGCTGTCAACCAAGAAGGAGCTTAGGAAGTCATTTATCAAACGCAGCAAAAACCCCTCCATTAATGAGAAACTCCACAAAATTCGAATGCTGAACAGCACACTAAAGGTGAGATTACAGATTGAGCCAAGGAAAAGCCTGAGAGAAAGAAATAGTTTGGCTGAGAAAAGAATAAAGCCAAACTCTAATTACAGACTAACTTTAAGCTCCAGAGAGTTTGTTAAGTTTCTGAAATTGTTTTCTCTTTTAGTCAGAATTGTGGTCTGTGTTTTGTTGTTAAACTTGATCTGGGAGCGGAGGCAATAGTTCAGAAGGGACCTTTTTGTATAAATTCCAGCCCATTTGGAGAATTTAATAAAGAACATCTCTCTTAGTTAGCTGGGAAACCTGCAAGCTCAGCTGAATGCCATAAACAAGGGAGCCTTAAAAAAGGAAGAGCAGAAAAAGTACCTTGATGATGGACACAAAAATGACCATGAGCCAGAAAAGATTTCTTTGTGATTACTGGGGAATGTACAGGATGTGCCAAAGCCTTTGTAAAGACCTCCTATAACAAATATATTTAATAACAAAAGCATCCTGCTTTTATGTTGCAAACGTACTGTGGACTGAAGGGGTGGAGGGATTAGGGGAACATTCCATGAAAAGGCCAGTAAATTTGTCTGGAATATGAAGATTTATGAGACTGCTTACCCAGTATCATTTTGAATGCCATGGGAATTCAAAACCTGCTTATGAATGGTATTCAATCAAACAGAAAGCATAGCCGTAACATTTAAGTTCTAAAGAGAAAGAATAAATGCCAAATAAGGGCTTTGCTAGAAATAGGATTCGATTTTCATATTTTTGGTAAGAGTATTTGGCTTCAGACATAGCACCCCGAAGAAGTTCGAGTAAAAACTTCTCTGATCATCACAATCAGTGATTACTTGCAACAAGAGGCTTGGCTTTGGCAACCAGGCTTGTCTTAAACTTTCTGAAAACACAGTCTAAAAGTCAAATTGGACTGCAGATATCCTGCCTTTTTCAGGACTTCCAGGCTCCGTATGAGACCTAGTGAAGTTTCTCCTCAGGATAAATGGGTCTCTTATGACATGGTATAACCATATTATCCTTCTGCATCAGGAATGCAGTTCAGCTTATTATAAAACAGAAAGTTTAAAAAACACACCTATTTTATGACACAGGAAAACAAATATGGAAGCATGTATCTAAGTCTTTCCCTAATATGTACCTCCCTAATAAACATAAGAACCAGTTAGTACACAATGGAGTTGTATGCTGTGCAGTAATCTATTTTATTAGTTTGGATCTGAATGCAAACCTAGAAGCCTTTCTGTCAGACATGAGCAAGGAGAATAGCTTTACAACAATTTAACCCAGGAGTATCGTATAAACTGTCATTAGCAGTGCCTACAAACTTAGACTTGTCTAACATTTGTATTTAGTATGGAAAAATCATTTTTGGACTGTTCACAATGCATAAAATGTGTTGATTTCTTTTCTTTCTTCAAGTTAAGGGATTGGAGTATTGACAAGACAAATATATTGCAGTGTCTGACAGACACAAACAGAGTTCTATGCACAGCAGTCTTTGCCTGTCTGAAGAGAAAATGCTTGTAGTGGGAATGTGCTATATTCTTTGCATCAGTAGGATGATGTGCTTTTAAAGGCAATCATATTAACATAAAATGTGAGGCATGAGATAATTTGAAATGGTCTACTGGAAATTTCAAGATCAGAGAAGCTTTGCATCTGATCTATATTTACAGTGCTTTAGACAGAAACCTCTTAGTTTTAAGGCAAAAGATTAATGCAACATTCAGTGTAATCTTAATTTTTGTCTTTTGACACAATTTTTTTTAATGACAGATAAATGTTTCTGCCATGATATATCATTAACAAGACATACTTTGGGTTGTTAAGAAGAGAAAGAAGCTGTGTGCAAATGCGTCACAATCTTAATGAATGTGGGAAAATAGATTTAGTGCTGCAGAAAAAATCTGCAGTATGGCTTTTTGCCATCATGTCTGTGCATTGTAAACACTCCTCCCTTCTTTTTCCTTATTTATTCTTTAGCTCTTAGGCTACCAGTGTATCTACACACTGATGCCAGAAGCTCTCATACAAGGATTGGTTTTGAAGATAGGACCAATGTAAACCAACAGTTTAATGATTTTTTTCTACTTGAAAAGTTCAGAGGTGTTAAAATTGTTGATTAGAATAACAGTGGGATATGGATGTGATGGCAGCCTATTGCTACAGTCAGGAAGTATTCTGAATATGTATGTGTTGACAAGGAGTTTTGAAGCCAATTGCAGGCATAGTTTTCTCAGGTATGATGAAACACTTGGCAATAGAGAAGAAAGAAATGTGAAAAGAGGATAGAACTAGACTATTTTCAGTGGTACACAGTGAGAGGACAAGGGACAGTGGACATAAAAGGAATCACAGGAAGTTCCATGTGAACGTAAGTGTATTTTGGGTAACAGCACTGGCACAGGTTACCTGTATTGTTGGTAGATTTTCCATCGCTGAAGTTATTCAAAAGCTGCCTGAACGTGGTTCTAGGCACCCTGCTCTGTGCAACCCTGCTTGAGTAGGAGTTGAACCAAATGATCTCTGCCAACCTCAACCATTCTGTGATTCTGTGACATCAAGTCTCTTAGCTTCCCTGTATCATGACATGACTGCCCCTGTTTTTCAACTGAACCAGGGTATTCACATTATACAGTCTAGGCTGCTCCTGTCTGGAAGTAGAGGCCAGATTTGTTAAGATCCGGTGACTAATGTATTAGCACCCACATGTACACTAACTACTTAAAGGCTACACTGCCAGCATATGAACCAGTGTCTAATTTTCTCAACTTTTCATTCATAAAGTTTTGCTAAGAATCCTATAAAAGCAAAGCAAAACAAAACAACTGCATAAAATCATAATCTCTCCTTCAACCAGGAGGAATTTTTGCTGTGGACTTGACTTCAATAACCTTGATTATAAAAATTAGAACAAGTTGCCAAGAGAATGGATCATTGGCCATCTCCCTGTGACATGGTTCTGTAATGTTCCAAGGGTGATTTGTTATGGATGGTGATCTTGACAGCGTTTATGAGAAATAACCTCTTGATCTCTTCCTAGTGTAAGGAACATGACTTGGCTACAATTAACCAGTTGTTAGAGGACCCAAAGTTGACGGCGATGAAATACAGAGAGTGGAGGAACACAAACATCATGCTAGTTCAAGACATCTATCAGCAGCAGGAGGTCCAGGATGTGTCTACAGAGAACAGTGAGGAGCAAGAGACAACTCCACTGCCTGTCACTGAAAGTGCTATATGAAGCCATGGATTGACAGTTGACTGCAAGATTTTTTTCCCCAAGAGTCTTCACATACAGACACTTTAAACTGCTGCATTGTGAGGTTGATTTTTTTGTCAAGTGTTCTTCATAAGTTAAACAGCCCCTCCTGCAAAACTTTATTTCCTTTTGTAAATTCCTCTAAATCAAAAAAAGGATGCTTGAATCTGGGTTAAGAAGAATGTTTTATGAAGCAGTGAACAAATATTTTTTCCATACTAGGAGAAGTGGTATATGTGCAATTCCTGGAAGTCACAGTGCTGTATAATATGGACTATATAAATGTCAGATCATTGAGGTTGTATTAATCATTGAACTTACTGATAAAAGAATCTACAACAATGCCAACAGTATGTAATCTTCTATCTACTTTTTGACCCTGTATGGTAACTCAAAATTTATATATTTTTTTCATCTCTACGTTCATTCACTTTGACTGCTCTACCAGTCTAAACCAAGAAAAAGTGAGTAGAAATTATGCATAAATTTTTACTACACACCACTCTCAGACACCCAGTTTTGTAATGCCTAATGTTGTATGACACTGACATTTATTTATGGACCAGATCAAAGTACTGCCATTCTTCAAGAACAGAAGGTCTCTCTGTGTTTGGTTACATGTAAATCGCTCTTCAGTGAGGTAAATAATATCTCAACATATTTCAACTTCTCTTATGGATTTGGCAGAACTTCCTGGAAGGCTACTTGCTTCTTCCATATTTTAAAGAAGCATGAGTAGATAGGGTACAAGTTCATTCCAAACTCTCAAATCAAGCAAGGTGATCAAGTCTCCAAGGCAGAAGCTAAAAACTTAAATTCCTGATTTAAGTGGAACTGAAAACAAAGCATAGCTGCAAATGTTTTTGTAAATATATGTCATTTTATGGCTTATATGAATGTGACTATGTACTGTATATATGTTTTATTTATATATTTATATATGCTGAATTTCCTAATGTTAATAGGATGACATGGACCAGACTCACTTAGGTGAGAGTGCTTGCATGTTGACTTGAAATGCCTCTTTGTTCCAGTATAAATCACTGAAAGGGCTCTTGAATGGAGAGTACCTTGATACTTCTACTGTAACTGCTTATTCTGTTTTCAATCTAGCTTTGTGATTCAGATGAAGAAAATCTGTGTATTTTAAGGCAAGGGTTTTTTTTTTGCTTTTCCATATTCAGCATTAATGCAAGTAGGAGGAACTTTTCAGAGTTTTGAAAAGCAAGAATTAACCCACCATACTCCAAATGATGCCACTACAAGTACTGTGGGAATCTGCTCTTCTGTTTGCTATCTTGTAAAGATACTGTCATTAGTTTTTAATGGGGTTTATCTTTTAAAGCAAAATACAGCATATTCACCTGTTCTTATCAGAGATATATTTTATTGTATCTTGATCAAGAGAACAAATAGTAGTAACATGAAATATTTTCCACCTACTAAGCAGTAATTCCAATTGTTAATGTTGCAATGTTAACAGTCAGCAGATTTCCTTTGATATAGACATTACTGGAGAAGGATACTTGAGCAGATGGTAGCTGGTTGAATGCAGAGCTGCTCTCGGGATTGCATCATTGCCTCAATTATAAAAGGTTTTAGGAATGTGAGGGTCAGGAACAATGTTGGCATAGGACTTAATAACTGGAGTTAGTTAATTTGCTGGTGGGGCTTAGAAGTTAGATGATACCTGGAAGTGGGTAGCAATGACTAAATGGGGAAGCAGGTAAAAACCTGAGGTTATTCAAAAGCTGATATTACTAGGAAACCATCGTATAAGTGATAATTTCTGACCATGCAGAAGCAAGGCATGTAAATGCAATTTCTTTTCAAAAGCATCTTCAATAGTTAGATCTTATGAGCAAAGACATGCTTAACTGCTCTGTTGCTGACTGCACTAGTCAGTGCCCTGCAGTTCTGCATAAATTCCTAGCCAACTCCATTTGCTGAAGTAGATCTGAATCACACTACGGAAAGAAGTAGGGAGCCTATACAACGTTTTTCACACAGTTTATACCATGATATGCAAAACAGATTTCTTAAATGCAGAGACAAATGTCCTCAGACTGCCTGAATTCTACTTTTTTTTTTTTTTTTGACTTTGTTAAAATAGCCTAAAATAACTTTAAATTACTCTATTTCCATTGGTTAGTAGGTAATTATTGTTGAGCTACTGAGTTTTTGGAAATCTCAGGATGGGTTGTATCACCCTCTTAGAAAAGAGCAGAAAATTATTGATCAGGGTTACTTCTAATTCAGATATTATTTTAGAGAATTCCTGTGTGTTCAAGAAAAATATATGGGTTTTATGCAAGTGCAGTGTTCTCTCCATTCTTTTCAGCTGCTTTTTAGATCCCAAACAAATGGAAAGCATGGGAAATAAGAAGTGAAAATGTTAATAAAATGGGATTAATTTTCTAGCATTATTAATTAATGCAACATTTCTCACCTGGATTCATCAATCAATTCATCCATTCGGCAATGTGAGAGACACAGATGGAGAAGAACAATACTTGGGACAACGGCTGCAACTGATGGACGTGACAGGGAGCCATTGTCAGCAGGAGAAGCTTGGACAACTGTTTGCTCTGCTCAGTCATATTTAGGATAACTGGTACCTGAGCATAAATTTGGTTGGTCTCAATTTGGAAGGACTGCATTACTGACTCATACTGTGGGGAGGTGTTACGTCTGTCTCTGGTAGCTTTTCTGGAAATCAGATCTCTCTGTTTTGAGGCTGTAGATCGCATGAGCTACCGGAGTGAGTTGAGATCACATTTCTTTGCCTAAGATAGGAAAAGTGTCATGCTGGGTTTGAGAATTGTTTCTGCATATAATTCTGGTGATTTACTCAATACTGAGTTGCAGTGGAAACAGGAATAAATTATGTAATATAACCTCCTTTTCTAGAGATAATTTTCTTTTTGGAGGAAATGTTCATATGGGAAAAAAAAATGCTTTATGTCAGTCAGGAATGCGGGGGGAAAAAAGGTGATATTTGGCTTAAAACTGTGTAGAATGTGGGAATTTTAAATCAGTTTTCACTAGAAAAAAAAAAAAGTATAAGCATGCTGTTTCTCATATGGAAGCCTGTGAGCTTAGTTGTCTCCTACAAACTTAATATAAAAACTTGTATTTTCTGTCTCTTAAAGTATCAAGGAAATCCATGTAAGGAAAATTCTTGAGCTGTGGTGGAAATTTCCCCTTCCTACCTCCCTATATATTTTGGTGACACAGGAGTGACTAATTGCAATGAGAGCCTTGCTAGCCTTATTTATGTAAGAAATGCCTTTCTGTTAGCAGGAAACCGAAGTGGTTTTCTTGTAGTAAAAGTGCCAGAATGGTATTTCCTGTTTCGTGTGAGACATTTTGAAGCAGCAGACATTTTAAGATGTCATTCAGCATTCCTTGAACATTTGACTTATCCTATTTTGATCTGCTCCAAGCTTCCATGTTCTTTCTTTTTCAAGAACTAGGTCCTCTACTAAATGAAATAAAAATTGAGGTGGCAAACAGGACCAAAATTCTCTCAGCTATGATCTATGAAATTCTTGTTTCTGTGCATAAGACTGACAGGAACTAAACTTGCCAAAAGCTAGGCAATCCAATATGGAAGAAAAGGTTGATAGTTGTTAAAGAGAGTACTAAATGTCTTGAAATTTGCTGTGAGTAAAGATGCAAAATCTGTCAGCTCTGGAAAAATTATTGTTTTTCTATTTTATTTCTTTGTGGTAAAAATCTAGGGGAGTGGCTTATGAGCTGGCAGAAACTTAAAAATAGAATACGCATGTAATTCCTTGAAAGTTCATCATCCTTAATGCATTACCATGAAATGACTGATTTCATGTTACTCAGCCTTTAACACTGAAAATTCACTTCCTTGGGAAACCGTGCTAGCTACCACAGTGTCAGGGGCTTATCCATCCCATCTGGTACATATGAGGTCCATTTTGAGAATGTAAGTTTGTTGCATTTCTAAAGGGCATACTGCTTATATGATTAGATTGTACCTTAGGAATTGTATGAATTTTAGTGCTCCCTGGGTCCTAGATGCCTTAGGACCTGCACACATTATTCTGGATCTTGAAATTGCTTATGATTGTTTTACTTATGCAACCTTAATATAAAGAAAAGAAGATTGGAAAACATTTCTCTATCATGTGAAAGCAGACTAATGCCAATCTAGGAAATATTTAGGTACTTTACTCCTGAATGCTTAGCATAATTACTCTCCTGATAAAATGCCACGTGTACGTAATAATGACAGTGCTGTCGTGTAAAGCTTTCAGTGTTGAGGAACAGCTAAAAAGAGGAATTGATGAGCCTACTCCGTTAAACTCTGTGTAGACAGGGATAGCCATACCTAAAGGAATATCCTCAAGGATATCAACTATGCAGGGAGAGGGCCTGCAACAGTAGGCAGGTAGTAATTTAATACTCTATCTTCTAAATCTATTTGATTCACTAGTTGCAAATTCAAGGCACAGTGTTTGAACTCAGCACTGCCTTTTCCCTGCTTGTTGCCCACATGTGTGACTTGATTTTAATGTAGCGATGCTCACAGCTTCGGGAACGAGAGCCTTATGTTTGCACTTGTCAATTAAAGTTGAAACGAAGGAGTATTTTGCTTATCATATTTTTTTTTTCACTGCAGATTTTTTCAATTTGCTGCTACATAATAAGATAGGACCTGCTGGTTCCTAAAAACAAGTTAATTCTTCTTGGGACTATTATTAATAGTAAACTGAGTAATTTGGAGCCAGGAAGAATCAAGGAGTGGTTTGAGTGAGAAACGCTTTCCACTGTCTGGCAATGCAGTTTTGGGAGTTCTGTTTTTAAATTAGCTAATTCTCTTTCATTGTTTGCTGTAGCTACCACTAAGGAATACCTCATGCTTTATGCTTTCTTCTGAAAGGTGTGAGACATGGTTGGATTTTTTCAACTCTCAGTGCAGCCAGTTTCAATTAAGAAGGAACTGGGATCTTTGTAAAAAGTTTCAGTTTAGCTGTCCAGGCCAAGTAGACAGAGCACCACAGAGGGGTGTTTCCTATGAAGTGAGCTCATCTCTACAGCTGCACAGAAAGAAGTGCACCCTTTCTTCCCCCAGCATCCTACATGCTCCCACTTGTTGCCTCATGTTGCTCTGCTCATTTCTTAGCACCTCTGTTAACTCAGTAGTGTCAGGCAGCAAGGAACAGACCCAACAAGATGGATAACTTTCTATGGCAATACTGAGTAACATTGGCTTATAGAGAAGTTCAGTAGCTGCCAGAGCTGTTACAAGGGAGGAAGATATATTGTGTGGGCAGGCAAAGAAGGAAGAGGGAGCTGAATAAGTGGGAGAAAAGAAGGGGATTTCTTCCTCATAGAAGGAGAGCATTGTCTTGATGCTGCTTCCCACAAAGCTTTACTTTCACCAAGTGATGATTTTGTTTTTCTTTTACTTTGCAACATGTGGTTGTGAAAACAACATGAGGCACCACATTCCAAGTGAGATTTAATCTGATCTCAGCCTGTGCTTTTACTTTTCCTGCTTCACACAGAACCAAGTGTTTCTGCTACCTCTTTTATTTCTGGATATGTAAGCCAAAATCCTACAAAAACTAGAGCTGTTTCCTTAGGATCTTTCCTTGCATACTTGCTGCAGGAATTCTGATATGAGAGGAATTCTGATATGCAGGCAAGTGAGAGAAACCTTCTGTTGTAGCACAAAATATGTAATAGTTTCTGAAGTTCTATAAAAAGAGAAATAAAATTTCTCATTATGATTCAGGTACTTGTTTTATATCAGCTTAAAAATAAAAATAAAAATACTGGGTTTTCCTTGGCATTCAGACTTTCTCAGTGGGGTTGAAGATGAGATGTTTACCAGTGACAAAGAGAGGACGTGGCCATCTCATTCCATTCCTGGCTTCTCAATTGTCGTGTTTGATTATTTCATTTTTTGGAAAGGGGTTGTAATTCTTCTGACGTTATCATAGGCTGGAAGTAAGTAAGTACTTACTGCTAGCTATCAAGGGGAAAATACCTATATTATCATTTTGTGTTCAAGAAATATTTTAGTTGTTGCTACTAGAGGTATATAAAATTGTGTGATACAAACTCTGATAGCGCATGGAATAATGCCCAAGGTAACAAGCTGCTCTTTTATTTTGATGTGGAAATGTACATCTTTCCTCTTCTCAATCCTGGGCAGACAGGTGCTTTTCTTTGGCAGACGTGCAGGTTCTCTCTGCAGTGCCTTTGGGAAAATAGTTCTCAGCATTTTTTCTGATAGAGAAAACTGATCCCTCAGCACAGCCTGCTGGCTGTCAGTGAGATAGCAAGCAAAATATAAATGTGCACAATTACATGTGAGAGGGGAAGTGATTGTATTACTGCTGTAGGTGTAATGGTCTCACTTTCCTGTAGAGCAAGTTCTAGATGAGGTGAAAGTGATTACTGCAGGTGGGAGATGGTGAGATGCTGTCTGGCACACCAGTCCACTGTAGATCTGAGCTAATAGCAGTAAATTCAAGCAAAGTGCAGTCCAAAGGGGAAAATGTTCCATGCAGAAGTGGATGTCAGAAAGAGAGGGAAAATATTTCTGGGAGGGGAAAGGAAAGCAGTGTTCAAGAGGCGTCTGGATGATGTGCAGCGTGATATGGTTTAGTGCTAGTGGTGGCAATGGTGATGAGGAGACGGTTGGACTAGATGATCTTGTAGGTCGTTTCCAACCTTGTGATTCTATGATTCTATGATTCTATGAAATGATTGCATTTAGAATGAGAGCCAAAACCTGTCATCAAATTCATATCTTAGTGTAGATGATTTTTATTATCTAGTTATTTAACATCAATGAATTTCAGCTAGTTCTGTAGACCACCCTAAAAAATCAGAGTCGAAAAGTCATAGGTTGTTTTGTCAAAAATGTTCATATGGTGATGTTAAGGACAATGGCATGTAATATCTGTGCAGTCTCATAAAATCCAAAACCACAGCCGTGATGATATGGCACACAAAGACAGATTAAAATTTAGAGGAATCTCCACTTGTCATTGTCCTTGCAAAGGAAACCATCTTCCAATCATCTACTGGATTATTTGTGTTCTTTCACATCTGCTGCTAAAGTATAGAGTACATTTCTAAGGTGTGCATTTTCTTAACTCCTATTTATATTACAGGCAGTAAATTGTTGGCTAGCACTTAAGTTCATAAATTATAGCACTGGTGAAAATGGCCCAGGTGGTGGTGTTCTTTTCTGTGTGATTTGAGAATTTCACTCTACAAATGCCAGAAGGATGAATAGCATACGGAATGTAAAAGTAAAATTCCGTACTGCTGTAAAACACAAATATCACCTTTCCAGATTGATGTGATATTTCATCAAGAGCGTTATTTATTTGCTGTGAAATTATTTATTCTAGTAAACTCGCTGATGACAAATTGAAGAATTGCAGGTAGCTACACCTTATGTGTTGGTTCCAAAATGGGTTTCTAATACAAGAAAAAAGATGAATTATGATGCTGACACTGGCTGGAAGAAGCAGGTGAGAGTACTCAGGGCTGAGGCAGCAAGAAAACATCTGCACTTTGGAGGCAAAAATGTCTTGAAAATGGGGGCAGATATCCCACTTATTAAACAAAGAACCCTTTCTTTATTCTTGGGGATTCAGAGGAGTGATGAAGATAGAATTTGTGTGGCAGCACTAGCCATACAAAAATTTGAGCATGAAATAACTCCTGGGAACAAAGTCCAGATATAGAAATATATCAGGTACCTCATGTTGGTTGGTTTTGGTGACAGTTTTAAAGTTAAGATGAGAATGTTTGAGTGAATACTGGATGTATAAGACGTTACAGACATCAGACATCACTGCATCGTGCACCTATCTTTGCTTTGCTTCTAGCAAAACCTGGTGTCTACTAAGAAGGTATTTGAATGCAGGCTTACAAAATATCAGGATTCAGGAGAAAAATAATTTAGGATCTCTATTATAGGTCATCCATGACCAAATGGGTTCAATTCCAGGTAGGAGGTCCAGAGTAGACTGAAATTTGTCCCTGCAGTTGGTTTTGGTTTGGCATAATGAGAGCTAAAGGTGCAGATTATTATCTGTATCTTTATCTGTATTATTATCCTCTTAATACCCTTCTTATCCTTGATCTATATTATTATCCTATGACAAAGCTTAGAGGGTAGTTTGAATGTACATTTGAGGTACCTAACTTGTTTTCTATTCATAGATGATAATATGATTTTGATTAAATCACTCCTATCCAGTGATTCAACCCCATTTGTAATATGATGATAAGTGCTTACTGCTGAGAGCTGCTTTGTGAATTAATTCCAGCATTCCGCTCTACTAATCAAACAGGTGATGACATGGGGTTGCCAATGTAGACTGTGACAGTCAATGATAACATTGTATTTTTCATATCTTGAGGACTGATGATTTGCTGGAGGAAAGGTGTCTACTGCAAGAGGAAAGAGATTTCCTCTTCAAGCATCCCTTATGTCAAGAGGAATTTCATCCTAGACATGATGATAACCACCGTTTACTATCTGAAGAGTTAGAGTCCATAAACCAGATATTGCTTGAGTGACTTTGTCTCTTCTCAAGCCAAAATATAGCTGTGTGCAGTCGGAAATGCATTTGCACAAACCATGCAACCATATGAGTGTAAACTCCAGTCTCAGGAATACTTTGCTTACTTCATTGCAAATTTACACTTTGGGATTCAGGTTTTCTGGAAATAATCTACAACCACAGTGGTCCAAGTACTCTTGGACCTTGGTAACCTTGGTTGTTTCTCTGCCCAAATGTAGGTTGCCTGCAGTCACAGTCCCCTTAGGGGTGTTTCTGTTCCTCTTGCTACTTGGCATTTACTGTTTTTTGAACAACAACAACAAAAAATTTAGGTATAGGGCCTGTGTTTTGAAAAAAATAATACAAAAATATTAGCTACAGTTATCCAGAGGCAATTCAATAATTTTACTGGTGACTCACATCTAAGTTATTTGATTTTCTCAGAATTATGATATTAATGTTCTGCTGAGTTCTCTTGAGAGCCTTCTACTACAAGCTAACAAGCTTCCTTTCAATATCTGTTGTTTATAAAAAAAAAAAAACAAACCTTTTACCTACATTATCTAGGATCAAACTGATTGCTCTTGTGGCAGGACTGACAACCGATTGGAGAAAATACGTTAAATACTATACTGTATTATATATGACATTGTCAACACCGAAGTCTGCAATCAAGAAAACAAGATGGACAATGTACCCTCCTTTGGTATGTAGCTTCTAATTTGACTCAATTATTTCTCCTGAACATCAAAATATTCTCTTTTTCAATCTGTTTCTTGCAAATAGAATAAAGGTGAAACTACTTGTACTTTCATATATTTTCACTGAATTTTAACCTAGTACAGAACCATAACTTTCAACTCCCCTCCTTGAGTTTTCTTCCAATTCTATATAACTGTTCAATGGGTCTGTGAACGTACATACTAAACCTTTTTACTGAATATTTGCTTTATGTAATAACATGAATTTCTTGTTAATAGAGAGGACAAGCATTGTCCATAAATGAATTCTGAACAGGAGGCCTTCTATTGCTGACACTGATAACTATAATCTCCCTCTCTGTTTATGGCCTCTGGAATAATACAGTTCATTACAGAGCAATAAGACTAATTTTTTTTTAAAGTATTCGATATAGAATTTACATTGTCTTTTAATATTGCCATCATTATCTCTGTCATTGGAAATTCAGATGTGGGAAGGCTTTTTTTTGCTCCTAAACAAGCTATGCTGTAGAGGTAGTATAGACACTCTGTGTTCACTGTATAATGTATATTTAGGAGAATTAGCAGCATAATTACACATTCACAGACACACTGTCTGTGTTTATGTCTACTAGATGTGCTGCAGTGGAAGTTTTAAATTTGAATGTGAATAGCTAACTGAGGTGTTTTTTTATTGAAATATATATCTTCTTACTATTTAATAGTAGGATAGTTTTAAAGAGATTGGAGAGTTTGTTTCAACTTCATGTTCCAACTCATGTTTGAATGCTCCTGGAATTTATCTGTGTATGTCTTAATGCACATAGATACCAAGGCATGGATTTGGGAACAAAAATATATGCTTAAGGAAGGTAACTGTGACACCTTCATAGATAACAGCAAATAATTAAATGAGTAGGAGCTACTGGGATTATGCTGGAAAAGTAAATAAAGCCCTTGGAGAATATGACTCTTGGAAGAACATTGCCCCCATACATGCATTTTTTCAGGAAGGACAGAGGTCAGTATATGAACACATTAGTGAAATGACATGCATGTGTTTGGAACTTTGGTTCTCTACACCAACACTGAAAAGATGTCTAGTTGGCAGTAAGTAATACATCATGAGTAGAAAATGTGAAAACTGTGCCTTGTATGGAGAATACTGAGAAATTCGAAATGTCTCGTTTAATTTCTTCAGAGAATTAGGAAGGTTTTGATATGATCTCTTTTTTTCCTAATGATGTTGAATGTCATCCTGATTCAGATGAAGTACCCAGCTGGTAAATGCTCTGGATTGCCTGAAGAAGCCTGCCTCTCTGCCTTGATTTCACTCAAGGGAAATGATCAAATTAATCCCTGTAAGAACTGTATCTTACAAGCGCAAACTTAAAAAAAAATTCCCATATGCATGGAAGTGGTTTCTAACAGCAGGCAGTCCTTGAACTCCCACAGAAATTGTCACAACAGATAGGAAGTTAAGCACTGCCCAGTTCAAGTAGCTTCACTTTTAAAACATATGTAGCAGATATATGTTTTGAACCAAAGTATCATGGGGGTTTTTGAACTTTAAACTCATTAAATCAGGAACACCACCCCTCCCATCCCTAAAATAAAATATAAAATTAAAAGAAAGAAATTATCAAGACTACATCATGCACTTGTTTTCATTACATTACACAGTGGTCTAGATTAAATCATCTAGCAGGGTGGTTACGTAAAAAGTTGTAACAGAAGATCATAGCATTTGTTTTTTGCCTTCAAATCTATGGATTGATGAATCTACCTGTAAGGGATGAGCAAAACCCTGTTTGAAAAATTTTCAGAGTGTTTTTGTTTTAAAGAAATACCACTAATAGCAGTAATATTTATATAATCACTGTAAAACTTCAGCAAATCTCTTACAGGTCCTGAACAAACATACATCAGGAGTATGAAATAACTTAGAAGTACGTTGGGGAAAAAAGACAAAACAAACAAACAAATAAATAAAAAAACAAAACAAAATGAAAAGTAACAAAACAAAACCACAGAAACCCACAGAAGAACCAGTGCAGTATATGGAAATTCAGTGAAATCAGAAATATCTACAATTGAATAAAACCCATCATGGAAATTTTCAGAAGTCATGTAGGGGGTTACCTCCACAGACTGCTGTAATAAGCTTCTCCCTCTCCTCCAATACTCCCTATGTTCTCCCTGCTTTTTTCTTTAAAATTTCTGCCTTTGCTTTGTAGTTGCTGTATTACCTCCTGTCTGGTGAAAACACAGTTACCCTACTGCTCTTTATTGCCCAACATAACAACAATCTTCTGCTTATTGCATAATTTTTTTTCCCCATTTGTGCTCCTTTCTAGATTATTCTTCTTAAATGCATAGTTTCTACTAATGTAACTGATGTTTATTTTGGGGATTTTGATAAGTGAAAAGAGAAGTATTGTTTTTCCCTTTGTAACGATGATGAAAATAACAGTGAAGTAAAACATTATCTAAGAAGTATCATACAGCAAAAGGTACTGTGAACATTCAATAATATACTTTTATTTGAGCATCTATGGGTATACGCAAATTTGTGTGCACTCCAGAAAAGGATGTTGAATTAGAGTGATTAATTGGAGTAATGCACAATAAATGTCTTTTATCTTCATGCTACATTTATAGTTCTCACAAAGGCAGCATTTAGGGATTTAACTTGCCATTTCACATCACTCCAAAACTGCATTTGTTTCTGAGAAATTAATTTGATGCTGAATGCAGAAGCTGAATGCAGGTCTACGTGCATAGTTGTGCTGATCCTTACTGTGAAGTATAACAGAGAGAGTAGGAATATGAGATGGCTGTAAAGATTCCTGTGCTTAGAAAAGTATCAGGTCCTGCTCTTAATTTGATGAGTTATTTTGCTGTGGCTTTTTGGGGACTGCATGTAGCTCTACATCCCAGAGGTCAGCTATATCTTATCTGTGGGGATCTGTGCAGTGTTCTTACACTGTACCTAGGATCACAAATAGAATTAGCCCTGCTGTCTGTCTGAGATGTGAACAGTGATCAGGGAAGCTCTAAGTTGGTATTGTGAGTTTTCATTTTTCTTCCTTGCAGACAAAATTGCAGTAAGATTGAAGGCTGGCTGAGTTGCCAGTACTGTCCATCACAGTTCACGTCAGCCTCTACAGTTCAGACACAGTGAACTTACTTATTATGAATGTCTTCTACATCCAAATATGTCACTGGGAAGTGAACATACTCTGGTATGTTCACATTACCTCCCAGTCTTTTCCTCACATCAGCATGTGTTCTGCTAAGCTCAATTGTTTTGTGGCTTGATGGTGTCTATGAGACAAGTGGAACACGGGGTTTGATGCAGTTTTGCTTTGGGATTGCTTTGGGATTCTGTTGCCTTGTGTAATTGGGCTAGTAGAACTACTGGTGGCAGCAGATACATTCCTTGAGGACAACAGGGTTTTTGAGGGACTTGCATAGACTGGGAACAGGCTGAGAGCAGCTGCTGGCTTGCTTTAGCTCACTTGTACTCATCAAGAAATTTGTATGCATAAGGGACACACAGAAGGGCCGTTAATTTTGAAGATTTATTTGCTTTCTTCTATATATAAAACTTCACTGAGGTCCTCTGTGCTGTACTATGCATTCTGTGTGTATGCATTACAGAATCATAGGAATGGGTATGTATGCCTGTTATTAAAAAGAAATGAACTATCTGCATGTTCTCCTTTTTTAGGTAGGTGTTCTTTAATGCAGTCAGATAATCAAAAACCTCCAAGGTGATTTGTTGGTATTGGTTGATAGATAGCACAGCATTTTCTAGAGCTGAGCTATTAAAAAAGGGCATGATGATCAATGTATACTGTGATGTGAATATAGTATGTGAAGTACACAAGAAACACAAACATTTTTATTAAAGGATTACAATGAAAATATACAGATTGTGTAACAACTTGATACTTTCTCTGCAGCGAACATCCATGTCTTTTGATAAACAAACAGAGCATTTAACTTATTTTTGCTAATGTTCTACTAATAAAATTTGCTTCCTCATATCCTCAGACCATTATGCCTACAATACAACATTAGTCTTACTAAAGATATTTGCAGTCAGGTTGCTCAATTAATTATTGGACTGTAGAAACCTAAAATATCTTTTCAAATTTTAGGCTGTTAGCAAATCAAGGGATTTTACCCATGAGCTTTGTTACGTTCCTAGTACAGAAATGATGTTTTCAGCTCGTTATGCAAATTCTGTAACAGCTAAGGTACTTCAAACTAGACATTAAACTATGACCTTAGTTTTCTTCTTGATTTACCGCTGAAGGCTTTTGCAATACTTGTTCACTGTATTTCAGCTTGTTGTATGTTAGCATGATAGATGTTCAGATCTTGCTAGAATCAGTGCTGTTGGACAGCTCTACTTAACTTGCATTTCTTCTTTAGTTTATGTTCTTCTTGTTAGTTCAATAATACTGCTGTGTAGTGCAAAATAACACATCCAATTTTTTTTCAAGTTCCTATCCCATGCTTTTTTATAAGTTAGATGATGACAGATCTGGTTTAAACTTTAATGATGACATGAGGAAATCTTGCTAGACTAATACAAAATTAAATATGGAATCTCTATGACAGCGTGGCAAAATATTCAACAGAAAATGGAAAAAAGGCACTTCTGCTATGAGTAGTTTCATATTATGCTGATATACATATTTAGCCACATCACACTCGTGAAACAAGAATAGTATTACTTCAATTTACAACACACAAGGATTTGGCTTTCAGTCTTTATTACATAGTCCAAGGCAGAGACAAATGATTTTCCACTAAAAGTATATTCAGTTACACCGATTTTAACAGTGAAAGTAAGAAATAAATAAGAAATAAAATGAAGAAAACCCTGTTCCATAGAACTGTATTTTAGAGTACACTTAAGTATACTGCCCCCCCCTCCCCACCCCCCACTTAACTACTGATGGTTTATTTATAAGCAAGTAACAAACAATGGCTAGAAAATACTATTGCACCACAAGTTATCTACACTGATATCTCTATTTTTCATACTAAAACCTAGACAGGATGACATTTACTAGGATGATATTTACTCCAGTATGATGTTTCTTTCATAAATCTTCATGTGTTTTACTAACACAAAATGGAAATGCAGACTGTATTAAGTTAGTTAGAAAAACAAACATATGTGTTTGGTTAAGAAAAAAATTATTTCTATCAAAATGTAACCTTTTTTTTTTTTTTTTTTAAAGCAGCTCTGATGTGCTAACTCTTCCAAACACTTCACACAGGGACTGTTGTTGACTTCCAAGTTTGAGATATTGCTGACAGGGCAGTAGAAATTTGGGAATCTAAAGAGAATTCATTGGTTGCCTGTGCCAGCTCTGACAAGCTTATAGTTGTACATCTATTTGCACTGGAGTTTACAATAACAGAGTCAATGCTTTTTTGGAGATAATTCTACCAATAACAGCATGGGATACTTACATTTACTCTATTAGGTGAACTGATACCTCATCGTTTTGATTGTAAAAGTCTAGTTCTTATGTGAGAAGTAGAAGAGAATGGTGTTGCTTGGAGGTTTTTTTTCTGTAAATGATCACTGACGGAAATATTTTCCCTTTGAAGTTATTGAACATGCAATCTTTATAAGTGAAGAACTCTTGAATTTCCAACGTGTTGTTCTAGATGATCCTGTGAGACTTTGGCACACAAACAACCCACACAGAAAACACCTCTACAAAAAAAACTTACATGTAAATCAAGTACCCAACTTCATTTCCCATTATTTCCTGTCCTTAAAAGCTTGACAACTTTTTTTTTCAAAAGTTGTCTGTCTCTTGAACTTTTGTTTCCAACCTGTTTAATGCCATTGTAACTTGCCAGAGCATATCAGATAGCTTTGCTTTTAGACTAACAGATGTATTCCTGGTTAATGACTGTTTTGAACAGTGGAGCTTGGAAAGCCCCCATACCTCTTGGCTCTGCTTGCCACTGAGTTTCATGCTTCTGTTACGAGCAATGTAGAAGTGCTGCAGAAGCAATTTTTGACAGATTGGAAAAGCAGGCACTTTCCTCTATGTTTATTCTTTTATCATTGTTTTTATTTCTTTTTTGAGGGAAAGCGTATCCTATGCCTTCCCATAGTGGACTGCACAGAAACACTGGTTTGTAATTGCTTTGAGAGCTATACTGCAGCAGACCCTGTCACGGCAGTGGGGTGGTTTCAGCTTCTTGGAGTTCCAACTGAAAGGAAAGAAATTGCAAATACAATGAGCAATTACTTGATTTATACCTCCAACCCCCCACCAGTTTGTGTTTACAGTGTGTGTTTTTTAAAGAGGTATTCACATCTCATTTGCAGCTTTATCCTGCCCTATGAAGCTGAGCTGGTAGCCCAGGCAGCAGGGTGAGGATGAGTTTTTGTCATAATACAACAAGGAAGAGAGAATGGTAAAAGAAAAAATTTGTGTCTGACCTTTAATGACACAGAAACGAATCTTCAGTGCTGTCACGTTTGCACGAGAGTCTGTTTCATAGCTGTTTTCCTTCTAGATGGGAACCCTCTGTGAGTTTCACTTGTAAAAAAGGATTTAACTCACTCCCTGTATTCTTTTGTAGCAATTGCAGATTGCTGGTATTTTAGATGCTATGTTAGCATGCTTTCTCTGTTCACATCAGTATATTGTCTAACTCCTGGATTTGAATTTAAAAATCCAGTTTACATTCTGTGTGAGATGGAGTTACATCAGGAATTAATCACAACTGTCTGTCCCTCTGCCCTGGATGCCCATAGTATCCATGCCTATTCATGTACGGGCATGATATCAATACAGAAATTTTCACCAAGAAAATCTGCTTACTATACATCACATCCTGAAAACCTGCAACCCTTTTTACTGCTCAGCAATCAGAAATTGTCAAAAATAGGGAGATATTGTAAGGTGTTTATTAATGGAAAGCAGAGTCACAGATGAACTGTGAAGAGAGGGCAACATGTTGCATCTGTTTAGGGATTTTGGAGTGAGGAGAAAGTTTATTTTCTAACTGCTCTGTTTTCCAGGCACTTTCAGAAGTGACATCTGTTAGAAATACTAATTGGAGATAAATTTATCCAAAGCCAAAACATAACTTAAATGCTTGTTTAAGTCAGCATAATATATTTAGGGGCTTTCTTTATTCTACATTGAGAAAGTTCCTCTTCATCAACTTTTTATTAGAAAATGACTTGATTTTGAATCTGAATATCTGTCTTTTGGAGAAGTCCAGATCCAGAACTGAATTTTAAATTTAATTTCACTTCTCAGTTGAATCACCTGCTGGAAAGGAATTACCTGCTGGAGAGGAACTCTGCAGAGAAAGACCTATGTGTCTTGATGGACAACAGGTTGGCCATAAGCCAGCAGTGTGACCTTATGACCAAGAAGCCCAGAGACACCCTGGGCCAATGGGGTGCAAAAGTGTAGCCAGCACGTTGAGGGAGATGATCCTACCCCTCTTCTCTTCCGTGGTGAGGCCATACCTGGAGTACTCTGTCCACTTCTGGGCTCTTCAGTTCAAGAAAAACAGGGATTATCTAAAGAGAGTCCAACAGAGATGGATGATGATGAGGGGCCTGGAAAGCTTCCCTTATGAGGAAAGGCTAAGAAGCTGGGACTGTTCAGTCTGGAAAGGCTCTGAGATGAGCTCTGATAAATGCTTATAAATATCTAGTGGGCAGGAGTCAAGTGGATGGGGCTGGACTCTTTTAATTGCCCAGTGACAGGACAAGGGGCAAAGGGCAAAAACTGGAACAAAGGAAGATTCATATGAACATGAGGAAGAAGTTATTTACTGTGATGGTGATAGAGTACTGGAACAGGTTGTCCAGAGATGTTGTGGAGTCTCCTTGGAGACATTCAAAACGTTCTTGGATGCTTTCCTTTGTGACTCTGCTTTAGCAGGGGGCTGGAGAACTAGGTGATGTCCAGTGATGCCTTCCAACCACTACAGTTCTGTGATACTGTAATAGAATATTCAGCTCTTATGGAAAAAAATGAAATGTTCTGCTGTCCATTTATTCTGACTTTCACTTTAAGGAATGCATCACAAAAATATGCAGCTTTAGGATTGATTTAATTGGTTTCAGTCCTCATAGCATTGTTTATACTTGTAAACTCCTTTAATTAAATTATGTGGAAAACATTCTGTTTTCTCTGCTACGTAGAATATTTATAAGGGTCCCATGCCAGTGCAACTCAGACACAAAAGGATGAATCTGCTAAATTAATACAAGCTTGTAGAATTCTGAACAGAAATAGTTTTTATAAGAAATCAATGTTTTATCATTGAGCACCATATTACATGCAATGGACATATGCCAACTTTCTAATAACACATAGAAAGGTTCTTCTTCATGAAAACAAGTAGATGCAAAACCTGAAAAAAATTGAAGTTATAGAATCTGTACAGCTTGTATCAGGTTTCTGCACATGACTCACCAGTACTCCCCATATTTGTTTGTAAGCTGTCACAGAATGTTAGGAAAACTAACCTGTAAGAGAGTCCTTTTTTTTTTCAGTTAGTTAAACCAGTTTTAATTTTTTTTCTTGTTTCAACCTAGAAATAGTTTTTCTTTACTCCAATATCCTTTGTATTTCTATATCTAAATGCTTGACTAGCCACCAGTCTTTTCTCCCTCACGAACAAGTTGCTCCACTGAGCATGTACAATTTTCATAAATGCTCATACCATCAGTGCTGTTTCTGGGGGATGTCAGAACTTGTTTTGTACTTTCCCTAAATGCTGATAAAACAGTAATGAAATTCTGAATCCAGAAAAATCTTTCAGCAATCTCAAAGACCCATGAAATAAGCCAAAGGAAAATATCTAAACTCACAGTAATATGAACGTTTGTGTTTGCTGTTCCTGCTTTTGCACTGATAGAAAACACAACTATTATTTCAACAAGTGAATGGTTATTTTAAGTGCTTTAAGAGTGTGAGGCCCCAAGCTGTTCTGCAATTGAGTGTCTGCAATTCTCATTACCTTTAGCAGGAGTAAGAATTCTCACTTGGCAAAAAAAGCAGCTTGCAGAACATCTGTTTCTTTGAAAATAACGTGAACTGTGTCCACAACTATACAGCTGTGCAAATAGAATTCATAGCAAATGCTCTCCAAGGCCTTACATATACAAGAGAGAGCTTGTCAGTATATTTAGATCAATACAGATATGCTGGCTAGGCTTGCCCATACAGAAAGCACTTACCTGTGAAAAGAATGTCCTGTCAATAGAATTTACAGAAGCTCACGAACTGTTTGAGCAAAGTGCTTTTTTACATTTTCTGAGAGAAAAAGCTGCAGTCACCCTAGGGCTTTTTCTGTCTAAAATAAATAAATACAAATTACATTTGTCAGCACTACTCAGAGAAGCTCCTCATAATAGAAGTTCTACAACCTTTCTGTCATTTTGATGACAAGAGACACCAAAAATTTTGTCTCTTATGGAAAAGTTCATCGTGGAAGAAAATATAAAAATGAAGATTTATATTCAGCTGTGAACATGGCTTGCTGTGCATGTATTCCATCGCCTCTGTGGAGGATGAGAAATATTGCTGCTGCTAGCTGGTGTGCTGCACCCAGGGAGTGCCGCAGTAAGAAGATTCAGGTCCGATCTGGAGAGTGTGTGTGGCAGAAAGAAACCAGTGGCAGCATCTGCCAAAGCAAGGACTGCTGGGTGGTAGTGAGAGAAATGATTGGACCCATTTGTGGCCACTTCAAATTCTCTCAAATACCAGACTATGCAAATAAATCTATGAGGACAGGAGTCTCCAAGTAAGTCTTCTTCTTGGTGGCCTCAGGGAAACCTGCTAGTAAGTTGTTAGGAAGAGTTACAGAGGCAGTGAAAGCTGGGAAGTCACAAAGTCACATAGTTTCTTACACTTGCGAACACACTTTTGTTACATGTACATAATCTCTTTGCTTCAGTTTCCTTCCTCTCTGCCTCTGATGTTATTCCTGATGTTCCCCTTTCTCTTTTGCATTCTACTGGTCAGCTCCATTTCCCTTCAGCACCTTCCTTTTCACTTCTCTTCAGTATGTTTTATCTCTTCTTAACTAATTCCACTGTTACTCACTGATGCTAACAAGTAAAACCAATCAGCCAAAATTCCAACTGTGTGATTAGCTTGCTTCCTACTGCCATTAAAAAGTTAACTTCTGTCCCTACCTCAGGTGTCACCCTTCCTTGATGTAGATTGTAATATTTTTCTGGGAAGGATCATCTTCTGTTCTGTGTTTGCTCTGCGCACACCAAAACAGGCTTTATTTTAATCAGCCTTTGCCAGTACCATAATAATTTTTGGTAAGGGTAGAAATTTAGAAGCTTACAGCTCTTCTAAAATTTATAAAAAGATTTATAAGTAAATGTTGAAGATAAATGCCTCTAAGCTACACTGTAGAATGATGGACACTTACTAGGTAAAGACTGAATTCTGTTGTCAGACGTGCACAAAATTGACTCCACTGAGGATCACATATGCACTATTGAGAGCTGAACCTATCAAATAAACTTTTGCTTCATGTAATGAATACTATGTACATACATACATACATGTATTGGTCCATGACACATTTGGCCATACTGCTCTACCACTGAAATGTGGGTAAGACTGATAACACAATCACAGCTTTCCCTTGTGAAATCACCCCCATTTCCAAATGAGAACCTGTTCTGTGTGAGAAAAAGCAAGAGTCTGAAACTGGATCAGTTCTTTGGACAATGAAGGTGAAGTCTTAATATTTTCTGTCAAAGACCAAGCAGGTGCTAACTGACTTCACAGGCCACAGCCTACCATGTACGAATCACGTGCTTGTGAATGACATCAACAACTGCAAATGTTTAATACACCTTATTCTTCTCCCTACAGCCTGCTACTTCCTCTTTTCTGGTGTAATTACTACTGCTGCACCTCAAAAAGGTGCTTAGTTTGTGGCTGAAAGGGCAACCAAGAAGCTCATGTAGGAGCAACTGATGTATACTGCTGATGTTCCAAAAAAAAAAAAAAGGTGATGTGGCAAGGAATGAACTAGTCTTGTGCCTTTCTTCTCTTCAGTGAATTCCAAAGAAGATTGAAACCCTTTCTAATACATGCTTTGCTAGAATGCTACAATTTGCTTTTATGTTTTGCTTGATATTCACTGAGGAATGTGGTTTGGCAACTTGGGAATTATCACAGGACCATGGATGTTAAATAGGTAACAAAAAAACTTTTTTGCAAAAGCTGAGAAAATACAGTTTGAATTAAAATGAGATTTTTGATATTTTTCTCTTGGTATCTGCTGTGCTACAAAATTTCTACTCCTCAAAGGCTTTTTCTACATAGAAAAGGAGTGCTCTGTACACCTTAAATGGCAAAATGGTACAACACTCCTTAACATGTCTGTGTATTTATATATATATATATCAAAACCCACACTAGTCAACATAGATAATGATCTAGCACAAGAACTGCATTGCAGAAGACTTTTGTCTACTTTTTACATCTTTCCAGCAGAAACAGGGCTTGTAGGCCTTCCTTCTATCCAATCAAAAAGTGTATATGCACAGCTTTTTCTCTTTTCAATTCACTGATAAAACAGCAGGAGAGACACGTAGCCATCTTATAGGAGAAAACAAGGAGTATGAATAGAGAAATCTGTTCAAAACATTCACCTGTTGTAAACATTTTGCAAATGAAACACTCTGTTTTGGATGCTGTGTGTACCCATGCACACTGGACCCAACCATGCAAGGTACCTTTGAAAGCAAAGTGCTCAGCTTCTGGGCATCAACTAGACTAGAAAGGACACAGTGCATGACTGGGGTCTCTGTATATGAATACACTGGCTTCAAATGTAGCCTCTAAGGTGGTCAGACCTTTAAACAGCTACAAATCAGTATAAACCGTAACTTCAGAATACATGTCATCTCCAAGCGGGAGGCCCGGATCCAGAGATGACATCTCCACTGCTAGTCATACCTGATGGTTAGTCCTGTCCACAGTGTTGGCAGTGGAAGCATGGTCACGAGTATTTTGTCGGACCCTTGTGGAGTTTTGCTGCTCAATGGTTGAGGAGGTGGGGATGCAGAACTCTCTGAAACACCTTTTGAAATTCTCATCTAGAAATGCATACAGGACTGGATTGAGGCAGCTATTTATATACCCTAGAGCAATACAAAAGTGCCAGGACACAGTCTGGAAAGTAGTTTCTGGGATGTTGACCAGGGCTTTAATGATGACATAAATATGGATAGGAGTCCAGCAGATGATGAACACTGCCACCACTACAAGAACCATCCTTGTGATCCTCCGCAGGTTCCTGTCCTTCTCTTTAGAGCCAGATAACATGCGGACACTCTTGAGGCGTAAAATCATCAGCCCATAGCACACAGTAATGATCAGGACTGGCATGATGAAGGCAAAGATGAACACACAAATTTTCAGTAGGTTTTCCCAGTACCAAGCAGGGTGAGAGAATGTAAGCGTGCAGTCAATAGATCCTAGGGAAAGAAGAAAACAGCAGAGAACAAGACAGTTTTATATTTGCTTTCCTTTAAATATATATATATATATTAAATACTGTAAGCAAATAGATTTTTGTTATGTAAATAACTAAAACAAAAGAATTTGATATCTGTCATTGGGACAAAGAGTGATAGGACACAGTGTTGCAAAACATGTGGGAAGCTTCAGTTAGAAAAAAAACCAAAAAGTAACATGTTCTCCTCTGCATTACATCACTTGGAATTCTGTGTAGAATTTAAGAAGAAAAAGAGCTGAATTGTCATAAATGTCTAAACTTTGGCTCACTTCTGATATAAAACCTGCTGATGATTTAACCACCATATCTGCAGCAGATTTGGGCATTTCAGGGCAAAAGGGAAGAGGATGATATGATGCTTGGTAACCACGCACTAGTGGTTACTATACCAAAAACATGGAGTGTTTTTGATATATGTTGAAATGCTGTCATTTGAAGGAAGATCTCTGAGCACTAGTGCTCCAGAACATGCTCTGACTTCTGCCAGGCAAAGTTGAAAATATACAGCCATTATCTGCAACTGCCAAATTCAGCAGGAATATCTTGGGTATAATAATGCCTTCTGTGCAGTACTGATACTGTACTCCAGATGCAGCCATACCAAGGAAGAGGAGAGGAAGAGGATCTCTTGATCCACTGGCCACACTTTTTTTAATGCATGCCAGAAACCACTGGCCCTCTTGTCCAGAAGGGTGGGCACAGATGCTTTTCCAAACACAGCAGTAATTGTGTGGAGCAGGATTCTCATGGATCCTGCTGGAGCTGCCAGTCATCAAAGACCGATCACATGCAATGCTGTGTCAGGTCAAGTAGGGCTAGCTGCAAAATTGTTAAAGATGGCTTTTGGCATAACTTTATACAGTCTGCAGGTCAGAAATTAGTTCAACACCTCTACAATAAAAAGAAACAATGCAGAAAGGAGTTCAAACATTGAATTATTCAATTTGAGAATGAAAAACAAGACTTACCATGTCTGTATTTAGTAGTTGCCATAAACATAACTGGGAGACCAATGGCAGAAGAAAGAATCCAGTTGCAGACATTGACAATTTTGGCATTTCTGGGGGTACGGAAATCAAGGGCCTTGACAGGGTGGCAAACGGCTACGTAGCGATCCACACTCATGGTGCAGAGCGTAAAGATACTGGTGAACATATTGTAGTAGTCTATGGATATAACAATCTTACAAAGAATCGTACCAAATGGCCATGTTCCCATCAAGTAATTCACACTCTGGAATGGCAAAGTACTTGTTGCTAGTGCATCTGCCAATGCAAGATTGAAAATATAGATATTGGTGGCAGTCTTCATTTTTGTGTATCTAGAAAAAAAAATCAGCAAAGAAAGTGAATGACTACAACTAACAACATTAAACAAAATTGAGGCCAGCGCACCATCTACAAGCTACTTCCACGAAATAACATGCTAAATGGTATTAAAGATCATCTCCTCTACTGTTCACCTTTAAATCAAATTATCTTGCTCTGGTTTATCTACAATGATGTTTATAAATCAGTCAGACATTACCTAACAGGTATAAGAAGGGTAAGAAAACACTAAATTAATTTGTGCAGAAAGGACATACATAGAAGAAACAATATTATGATTGCTAAAGAACCACTAATGGAGCTGGAAAGAAACGTTTGTGCACACTGGTCACTGTACTAAATGAACAGATTTTGTGTATCTTCTCATGACATGTCAAGAATCAGAACTGTAGTCTACAGCAATGGAGCACACAGCATTTCTTGGTTGTGAAATAGTAATGATTAATTACTTATGGAATAAGTGTGAAAATTCAGGCTTTTGTTTTAAGACTAACTTACCTGCTTGTAATCAAATAATTTAAAAATAATTTGTTATGATGGTTACCATTATTATGGTTACTACTAGGGTTACTACTACCCTGATCTCAGGTTCCTCTACAAACTGGATAGATATTCCAACTGAATGAGAAGACAGATGCTATCGGCCACATGAACTAAGCACATCAATAAAACCACCAGCCCTGTGTGGATGCTGAGCCCCGTTGCTTAAAGTAGGTATGCATGCACTGCTCTGCTCCATAATGTCGATTTTGACAGGTGAGACTTCAAACTGTTTTGAACTCCCGTCTTAAGTCTGTGGCACTAACACAAAAAACACTTTCTGAACTTTAAATACGTCACACCAACCACAGCTGAGCAGGGACACTTTATATGCTCTGTGTTTGCATTCCTAAATGTGGAATTAAATTTTTACTTTGTTTCATCCATTTTTTCTTTTCAAGAGCCCTTTATAGTTTCAAGCCCTTGCGTCACATCAGTAGCATCTGACATCCACTATCTGTGAGGATGATATATTTTCCAATGGCACAATGAACATTTCATTCCAAGTAATCACTCCTGGCTAGTTTGTCCCAATTGCTGCTGAGGTTGCTAGGCACTGAGGCCAGAATTTGGGGGGTTAGATGGTTTGCTCTTATGATGAAATTCCCCTTTGATTCTGCAAAGTAATTGATCAGACATTTTATATTGTATAGACAGATTTGCAAATGGAACAGTCCTTTAAAAAGACCCTTTGGGCAATTTGTTGGAGAAGACAAAGAAGACAAAGTGTAAAATACAGTATTAAATGTTTTTTTTTGTGTGTTTTTTTTTTTTTCTCCCTGATCTCTTCAGAACACGAGTCAGCTGCAAAGAGCTCATGACAGGACTACAAACGGAGCACATCTTTGTAACTTTTTGTCAGGGGTGGGGGAATGCAGATTTCATCCTGGATGCAACTAGATAACTTTTATGATGAACATCTGATGAAGTTCATGCTGCTTTTGTTCTCATCTCATCGTACTGTGCATGAGGATACAAATAACAACCAAGGTGTTCTTTTAAACATTTTTTGAGTAGACCCGAGCTGCTGCTTGACTGCTGTGTTGAGAACTATGATCTTCCAAGTTTTAAATAAAATCTATTCTTTGAACTTAATGTACCCTGCAAACTTTTCTTAGGGGAGTACTCCCTTTATCCAACAGACTGTAACAGCAATTTAGGAAGACATAGTTGCTACAAGCATCTGTGCCTCTATCTGCTGGGAATAATTTAGAAAAAAAAAATGCAAAGGATTGCAGTGAGGGAGAGGCACAATGAGCTGCAGCTCTAAAAGCAATTTAGGAAGGTGGAGAAAATATGTGGAGGGAAATTTGTTGAAGAACCTAGGAGAAGATAATAAAAATAGGAATATTTCAATAGTGACTTTACTAAGGAAGAAAAAAAGATGCACTAAGCCCTCTGTTATCTCTCTTGCTGTTTATCAAAAATGAATGTGTTTTTTACAGGCGTTACAACAGTTCCTAGATTAGCTAATGCTCCATCCAGAGAGTAAACTTGCATGTTTGATGTCAGTGTGAGCAGACACGCACAGCTTGCTCCAGCCTGATTGGCTCAGGCAGCAATAGCAATTATGGCTGAAGAGCGGCAATGGCTCTGAACCCTCAGAAGCTGACAAAAAACAAATGCAGACTCAGCACCCTCACCCATGCTACTGGACCATTCTCAGCTCTGTAGTGATCACTGTTTTCACAGCTGGAGCAGAATATACAAGCTTAGGTATGCAGCTCAGTGTCACTGCCGTCATATCTGATTCAGTAGAAATTCTGTCTAGAAATCACATCATCATCAACTCATAATAATGATTTTTTTATCTGCAATTAAAGCCATTCCAATACTTCAAAGACAGTGCTTGACATAGCAAAAAAATTATATCAGCTAATAGGTAAATCACTTTCAGTTTAGCGTGCTAGAGGAAGGGCAGAGAAAAGCTCTAAATAAATGGAATAGCATTTCTTCGCTGATACTACCATGGGCTCCACTTACTGCTACACAAATTTAAGCTTAAAAGTTCTGAGGCTTTCCATTATTTCACATAGTAATTTCACATAATAGGCTCTGGAGACTATTAATGAAAAATCCTGCTTGATGTACTCTTGTAACCTACACATTTATAATCATGCTCTTCTTACAAAGAAAGGAAGTAGAGCTTTTGAGGTGCTAGAAAGTATTTACCTCCACAATTGCTTCATGAACAAAAGCCTATTGCAATTCACAATATTCTTTTCAGTGACTTTTATGGGATCTGGGTATTTCTCTGTACTGAATATTTCAAGATTTTATAAAGACATTACTGCTAAAAAGTGCATTTTGACGGTTTATTTCTCCAAATAAGTAGATTATCAGTGTTGCTAGGATTTTTTTCTTTTGTATGAAAAAATAAATATTGACAGAACTGATTTTAACATCATGAAAAATAACAGTCCTGAAAATGAAGCTCTTCAAAGTCTTGATCTTAGCTATTTTTTTACCTTTTGCTAAGTTATCAGTCTATCTATTTGAAGAAGGAGAGCAAACATTTCCATCATACGAACACAGCTGTGTATGTGATGAAATATACTTCAGGGGGATTGGATATTCTATGCAACTGAAGTCATGGGCTACCAGTAAAACTTTCTTATAACACCAACAGCACTGTGTGTATAAATACAATATTTTAAATATTACTGCTTTTGCAGTGCGATTCAAGGCCACCAGACAGTGGTGAACATTTATCTCTGGATTGCTCTTAATATTAAAATTAATTATGCTCATCATAATTCAGATACCCACTAGCACACGTTTTCTATCTCGTCAGAGTAGACTTTGTAGCATAAAATACTAATTTGTATTAAGTTTTTTTTCTTAATATATACTATGATATGACAGGTTAGATTCACAGCTTCAAGTCTGTCTAATTCTGTAGGTCATATTCAGCCTTGTCTTATCACTGTTCTATCCAGCAAAGATTTAAAATATATCTGAAGTTTGAAGATTTGAGCTGTAGAGATCCACTCAAATGGAATTTGCTTGCAGTAAGAAGAAAGCAGTAAGGAAAAACATGACAATTCTACTGAAATAGTCACTAAGTTCCTGACATTCAAGGAAACGTAAAAGCCTTAGACTGGTAGGCCATGGGCCAGCTGTAGTTTGCAAACCCATCAAAAAAATCATCAAACTAGAATTATTGAATTATAGAACATAAAAAGACCCTGCCTCAATTTCAGAAAGTGTAATAGCACCTTGAGCAGAGGCCATGAGCATCTCCCTGTTTAGCTCCCAGACACACCAGAGGAAAGTGATGTGTGCATCCTTGTGCTTCTCCCTCTTGCTGCAAGACACACTACAGTTCTGTTTCTGTCTTGCCCACTCCAGAAGTGACGTCTTCAGCTGATCACCTTTGGAGGTGATCGATTTTTTGAAAAGTGTTTTAAGCCTCAATAGCTCAAATGAAAAGAACAAATAACATGACTCACATTTGCTTAAAAAGAAAACCAAACAGTGCATTACATTTTTAGTACACAGTTGCTTTTTCTAAGCCTAACAGACATTGCTGATATACTGCTATCTCACTCTTGTTCATACCACTTGTTGGAGAAGCCATTTACATCCATATGGACTGATGAAACATATTCTCTTCCAGATTTTTAAGTCCTGTAACACATCAGTCTTACACCATATCTGTACCATCTTCGGTGTAAAGAAGGTAGAGATGTGTTCACATTTAGCCCAGTGAATAGAGCAATACATGCCATTACAAATTCATTTGAAAACAGTGAGAAGCAGAAACAGTCTTTTGCACTTAGGAGATAGGTGGAACAGTGATATATTGGTAACAATGACTTTCAGCAACACAAAGGCATACAAGCTTTTGTTCATCCAAAGCTAATTGGGAGACAATTGATCTATGTACAGTGCAAAATATCTGAAAACCTAATTAATTACAGGAGATTTATTGCAGAAAGCAGTCGTTCATGAATCTGGCTTGGCTGCTTAAAGAAACAAGGGCCAGCAATCAGGTCTTGCATTCAGACAACCCGACACAATTCTTGTTGATTCTGGATGAGATTTGGTTACCATTTAAATACATATTCTTCTTGCATAAGTGGCTTGTTAAACAAATGAAGAATCATTGTGTGCATGCATTAGATTTGTTGAGGTCTTCTTGGGTGGAAAGATTAAAACATGCGAAGCATGACTAGTTGAACTAATTTAAATGAACATTTATTTCCATGGCTCTTCAGGTACATTTTCTATATGCAATCCAAAAACAGAAAGAAAAACTGTTCTTTTCATGTGTGCTTTCATAAGATATCTAGTACTTTCAGTTTTTACTGGACAACAGTTCACGCTGGTCTGGATAACTCTTTCTTTCCTCAATTAATCCAATGAGTATGTTTGACTCCCAGCCGTAACCTGGAACGTACCTTTGGTCTCATGTAATAGAACTAACTGATGGCCATCCTGTCTAATTTTCCTTTTTCTTTCTTTTCTTTTGCACTATAGTGCATCTTTCTCTACAGAGTAAAAGACTTTCAAAGGATCTCAGCCACAGCTGTGGTAACAGCCTGCTACTGATTAGAGCTTTGAAAGTCATGTATATTCCATATGAGCCTAATCTACCTGTCACAGAGCACACAATTTCATCAGCTTGAAGATCTAGTCTTTGATTTTCCTTTTCAGGAATACTCAAGAATGCTGTAAGCCATTAAGCTCAAGCTCTATATCACAATAAATTTGGGCAACACATTAATATGCAGTCAGTCCACCTTGACTGCAAATGACACACTGGCTAACAGTCAACTTGTGCTTTTGATTTATGCTTTCAATAGGAGATCATATACACGGATGTAATTCCAAAATAACAGTCTCTCAGGAGAAGCATCCAAACACCAAACAGAAACAAAGACAACTCTAGCAGGTACAGCAATTATAGCAGAAAATGTTACAGTAAAACTGTGCTACTGCAAGCACATTTATTTACATTCTGTACTGACTCAGTTTGTGGCAAAAACTGGAGAAGGGTACAAAATTTCCTGCTATTGACACAGACAGAGGCAGCGGCTGTTCCTGTTCAAGCCTTTGCCAGTCACTGCTGTTAAGGAGACTGGAGTGTAAATGCTGAAGTCAGTCGGTGAACACAGAGCAACAGGAAGATCTCCGTTGCCTAAAGACAAAATTTATCTGGCTTATCCACCAAATTTTACATTTGTAAGTGAGCAAAAACTACCAGAGCTCTGAGACAGAAGAGTGCATTGGTGGGTTAATTAGAAGGATTTTAAAAAAAACCATGAATGTACCATGCCTCACTTCAGGTGCCAAAGCGTGGCATAGTTCGGCAGTGGTGTGCTAAGCCTGGCACTGTGGGGCCTACTTATGTGACATACATGGTGGGGAATGCAGCAACTATATAAAAATTTATATATAGCGTAAAACTAGCTTCCTAACTTTGTCATCCTACTGTGCCTTTTCCCCATATTGGTCTAAGTTAAGGTGTTTGCAGATCCACCATTTGGTGGTATTTGCTTACACGTACCAGGTAAGGAAGGAAGGATTCATGCAGGCGCATCTACTCAGGTTTCTTCTGTACTCAGAACCAAATAGCAGCTTCACTCAGATCTCAGCCATGGTGCAGGAAAGCTGAACAAAAGCCTGTGAGGTTCCAGTACCAGCCCTTTCAGGAATTACATGGTGCCAGTGACAGAGAGTCATGAGGGCATCTGACTCATCCTGTTTTCAATTAATTACAATAATGTGTTGGGCTTTGGGCTAAAACTCACTTGCTGCTTTCCTTAATGGCTTTTCCTGCTGGTTTTTATTTTTCTTTTTTTTTTTTTTCTTTCTACAAAGAGGGTTCTATAGAGGTCTTTTTTCTGCTGTTTGGTTTGTATTACTGAGCTTAGTCCCTCCACAGAGAAAACAAAATAAGCTTCCATCTTTGGGAAAAAATAGCTACTTACCAGCGGAAAGCTGGTCCTTTCACTTCAGGTGTGACTGAAAGATTTTACTAGCAAGGAGATTATTCTAGACAGAACACACAAATTCCACAGTAGTTCTAACAGGTAATTATTTTATTATCATCATTCTTTCATTATTTTTCTTTTTCTTTTTCTTTTTTTTTTTAAATTACATGTTTATGCAAAATATCCTTGGAATTAACTGATAGGTGTTCAAATATATTCATACCTACTTGCCAGGCAAATATTTAAGATGTTGCAATGTTTTATAATTCCTATCAACCCAATTTCTTTTTTCTTTTCCCAGAAGCCACAAAGAGCAATTTTATGATAAGAAGAAATGACAACAACATGTATGCTGCAATTCTTGTGCAGTCAGCTGCTGGTATACTGAATTGTTCCCCTCAATCTAGTTAAATAAAGGAAACATTATCTGCAAATTATTCCTGGACTCATTCTGGTCTGTTTATTAAACCATCTCTAGATCAATCTCTGCAAGTTTGACACTGAAGCACATATGAGTCTCCAGTAATGGCTGCTGTTTTTGCAGTTATTGTGTAACACATCTTTGAGAAATGGTGTTAAAAATGGTAACTCCAATATATTGCCATTATCCAGCAGTGAGTGCTTCTGCTTATTGCAGAATTTTTTTGTTTTGCCCATGCAAAGAAAAGATGTCAGCATCTTAACTTTCTCCCCTGTGCATTCAGGGAAGTGATCAGGACTACATCAGCGACAACTGAGGTTACATTTTTATAGGAGAGGGAAGTTAACAGCTATTTTCCCTATTTTTGGAAGATAAAGAGATCTTCCACAAATCTTCCTGATTTGTAGACTGATCTCCTTAGGTGAAGAATGCACATGACAGATCCCCTGCTTGGCAAAGAAGCTGGAAGGGAAGCTTTTGAGGACAGTTTTACTGCTAGCAGATGTGGAATCCACAGAGAAGTGATGGGGAACAGCAGTGGCAATCCTCCATGGTAAAATGCTTTCATAGCAGCAGCATGGGGCTCAAGGCAATGCCAGAGGCCACACAGAGAAGAGTTTTGCTAAATATGCAGGGTACAGTCTCTTGTGTGTAAGAGATCAGGATCTTCTTGTGAAAGTGTTGAGTGTGATCTGGAAAAAAGGTGAGACAAAGGGACAGGAGAGAGGATGAACAGGGAGGAGGACACGGCTGTGAAGAGGGCAGAATGGGGAAAGCTGGAGGTGAAGAAGGAAGGCATGACAGAAAGAGGAAGTGTGACTGTATGTTTTGAGAAGATCGCATGTAAAGTACTAGCAAACATGGATTTGGTACCATGTGAAAAGAACGAGTTTGCATCTCGAACTGGGGCTCTGAGGGAGAAACTGACATCATCAGTTTAGGAGAAGAATTTGGGAAACTGGCTCCTTGGATGTTTTTCTACTGAAGCAACACATCCCAGAGCTGACATGGACGTCAGCAGTGTGCAAGCGGGAAAGAGGAAAAGACCACAACTGCTGCTCTCTCCTTCAAGAAAGCAAATTCTCTCATGCTGGAATTGCTCTGTGCCATACATCCCATTCTACACAAACAGTTTTGTTTTGAAGTTTTATTCCTGATCTGAGACATAAGATCTCATAGCTGATAATTGAACACTTCTCAGTGAGAAGGTGGAAAAACGTGCTATTTCATGTCCTTCACAGTTACTTGACTAGCTACAGCTTATCACCTATCATCTTTACCTTTTTTCATCACTCAAATTCAAAGGGAAATATAAATAAATAATGTTAAACATTAAGCAGATGAATGGTACTTAACACAGTTAGGCTAAGCTGTGGAATGCTAGAGAATACCCTTAGAAGCCAATTTTAAGAGGAGCAAGGTCTTTGAAAGATAATGATAGAGTCCCTATTAACACAACAGGAAAGCCAAATTCCACGGTATAAGCCAAACAGACGATTGTAAGGTGTTTGCTTGAGATGAGCCTAAAAACAACTCACTAAATAGTTTCTCTCAGATTTTTCTGAAACATAGATACAATGAGTAGCTTTGCATTTTGAAGAAAACAATCAAGGATTAAAAACACATTTTCACAGGAAACCCCATTTAAAAAGATCTTTCTTCATGAAAGTGCCCATCAGACAGAATCCTTACAACACTCTCTCAGAGCACCCAGACTTAAAAATAACTAATTTAGAATCCTTAACAATGTTTCAGAATTCTCAAATTTTACTTTAGAAAATAACTGCTTTGAAACAGCTTTGTTGAAAGGTAACAGTATTTCCAACCTTATTTTAGATTCAGATATTCTTGGGACTGCTGCATAGAAGAATGTCCACAGAAAGATACTGAAAAAATGGTGATGTAAAATGCAGCCCAGAAGTCTGTCTGCAGTACAATAGGCTGTTAGAAGGAGTCTCACACAGGGACGCTTCTCTTTCTTCTTCTCTTTGTCTAAACACCAGTTACTGTCTATGCCTGGAAAAGAGCTAATGATTTTGAGACTGTTTGGCTTACATCATGTTTTGTTTGAGATTTTTGTATGTCATTTTTTGCTGAAGGAGAATTCAAAAAGAAAAGTTTTTCAACCATATTCATTAAAAGCTATGACTGATGATTTGAAAACAAAACAGTGCAAGTTAAAATGAAACAAAATAGTATCTTGGGATTAGGCTAGCTCACATTAACTCATCAGTTTGCTAGCGATTGAAATATGAATAATATGCTCTTATAATATGTTCTAGTTTTACTGATGCCATGAATAGTCAGTGCAATTAGACTGACTTTTATGAGGAAATTCAGTGAGGGGCGAAGTTTTCAGCATACCTCTGCCCAGGGATGGAGGTGCTGCAGGGGCAGCCCCATGTTCTGCAGGTGGGAGCTGGCTGGGCACCCTGACCTTGCCTTCAGCTCAGAGAGACCAGGGACATTCTGATGTTGTTGTCAACCATGGCTGTTTCAATATAACTTAAACAAACAAAAATATAAAAGTATACATAGCATTTTATCTAATCTACTCCTCTTGATCCTGGAGGAGAGGGAAGCACCTTAGTAGTCAACCATTTATTCTCTACTAGAGGTTGGTAAATTTTTATTGCAAGCAGTGTGCAAATGAAACTTATGCCTCTGTGCAAAGTGGTGTGCTGAGAGTCGTCATCTCACTGCACCTCTCTTTGAACTCAGCTTCTGGGCTGGTCTTGCCTACTCAGATTTCCTCAAAACTTGACTGTCACCAAGAATTGGGCCTCCACCACTTCTCTGGGCAAACTGTTCCAGTGTCTCAGCATTCTTATTGTAAAAAACTTCTTCCTTATGCCAGCTTTAAATCTCCCTTCTTTTAGTTTGAAACAATTTCCCCTTGTCCTGTCACAGCCTTTACCAGAACCTGGTAAAGAGTCTGTCCCCTTTCTTATAACCCCCCATCAGATACTGAAAGGCCACTATTAGGTTCCCTGGAGATGACAGATGCAGTGCCATCCAAATGAAGAGACATTCACATTGCTGTGGGCAGGAAACAAATTTTATGGATTTCTAGGTTTCTAAATTCCCCAATCTATGCTGACACAAGGCATGCCATGGATCTTCTTTCACACTGCATCCATAACTCCATGTTGCTTTGCAAAGAAGAGCTTCTGGCTTTTCTGGAAAAAGTTTTTGCTTCAGCCTGTTTTAACCTCTCATTTTCAGTGGGTCATTCTCAGCTTACTTAACAAAAATCAGACTCTCTCCACCCCATGTGCTATATCCACTTTATGAACTCCTTACTTTTCCTTTTCTTTACAAGTCAGAGTATTCCTCTGAAGACATCCATTCTTCCTACAATTGAAATTACATGCCAAATTCCTTTCTTACTAAAAAAGTATTCCCAAAGCACAAGTGAACCAGGCTGAAGTAAGCAAAGGTTTCAGTAGAATGTGCAATCTTCCCAAATCAGATGATGATTCAATCATGATTTTTTTTCCCAAAACATAGTTGAGATATTGCCCTGAGAAATGCAAAAAAGCTCTTTACCACAAAGCAGACTTCTTTCCTTATTTTAATTTTGTGGACTTTAAAAAAAAATATAAATGCTAGTATAATCATTTACTCTAATGAAACAAGGCATTTCCCTTATCTTGTGAAGGACCACGGGGCACCCCAGGCTCCTTTATTTATGATATGTGACAAAACGATTAGCACAGCAATTAAGGCATTGCTCTTGCCTTGAGTGCTGACAGCATCTATTGATGACATTGCAGCCCTCTCAGGGCATTTCACCCAGTGCAGGGCTGGGGCCTCAGCTTCTCCACTCTTGTGATGCCAAAGATGTTTAGCTATGATCTATCACAGCTCACTAGCACTGTGCACACCTCCTTAATCACAGGACATATTCTTCTTCCCCCTCTCATCATATCCCACTGACTTGTCTTGAAAGCAAGAAAAGCCTATAGATTGATGTGAAATTAATTCAATGCCACACGATGATACTAATTGTACACTGTCTTGTACTCTGCAGCAACTAGCAGTAGCATTTGCTGTTAATGTAGCCGTAATGACACTGTGTTTGTATTAGTAGTTCATGCTTAAACAAAACATATGAGGAAAATAGATAATGAAATCTGTGGCTGGCAGTAAAACCTGACTATTATTGCTGTCACTTAGAAGGCATTTTTCATACTTCACAAAGGAAACACGTTGGTAACATGGGGTTCAGTTTCACACACTGCAGATACAATGTGTTGTAAATAATAATTCAAGGAAGAAATAACTCAGCTGAACAGAAACCATTTGGGAGAATGAGGAGGGCAGTTGAGATTGCGTTAATAATCATGTACAGGCGTACAAAGCCCATGACACTGTATATTGAAAATGACAGTTACACATCAGGCAAGCACCTACACAGCTCTGGCTCCAGGCCCACGGATCTGCTTCACTTGGAGGAGATGGAACAACTGGATGGGGCTTTAAAGTCGCCTGCTTATAGAAATAACTTAATAGCTATTCAAAAAAGTGTTTCCAAAGAAGCTGAGTGTGATGTATTAGCATGCACTCTAAACTTTCACTGGACTCTAAGAGGTGAGTAGGGACAGTTTCAGACATCCAATGATCTTCCCTCTCTGCTCCTGGCATTTTCAAGGTAAACAAGCTGCCAATATCACTTTCAAATCTTCTTTCTTGTAGTATTAATTCACCTAAAAATTAACACAAACTTTAGAACTACCTTTTTCTTGAGCAGTTGCTGTATGAAAGGTGGACAAAGACAAGGAGATTTATAGTATGCCAAATTTGATCCAGGGAAAGGTTTGCCTCCTATTTTTAGTGGGATCTAAGGTTTCATGAATACAAGCATATAAGCTCACTGCTCCATATATACATATGATACAATTTGGCAATGCTCTCATGTTAGCATAGCCTGCAACAGGAAAAATCTCAAGAAGTTCCTTACTGCTGCCCAAGCATATCAAACCTATATAGAAGCACAGAAAGGAAAGGCATTTCTGTGATGCTTAAATGACAGACTCTATTCAATCATAACAAGCTTTTTTTCATCCTAAAATGCGAAATAGGTGTATGATATTAATTGAGAAGGAATTATGTCGTATGGAATCTGGACAATCTGGACTCAGTCCTGTCTTTGCTGCAGAATTCCAGAGTGGTTTTAGAGAGGTCATTTAACTGATTTATGTCTTCCTCTGTAAATTAAAACATACTTTTTGCCTTCTATTGCTTCTGGTTTTTGTATTAAGCTTTAATCTCGGGGAAAGATTGTCTCAAGATAGAAAGCTGAATGCAGGTGCATCATTCAATTTGGCTTTGTGGTGTAAGTATAATTGAATTAATTAATATAAGAAATATGAACCCAGAACAGGTTATGGCTGGTATAAATTTACAATTCCATGGAAAACTTGTAACATACACACTGCTGACAACCATCCCAGTTCTGTTACATTGTGCATCTGCTTCTTCTCCCAGAGGAAGGCATTCACTGCTTGCTCAAACCATTGCAGTCATGTTCCTGTTCAAGAGCACTTCTCACACAGACAACTTGGATCTGAGCTTTTCCAAATCCTCATGGCACAAAGAATCTTCTCAATTCTGCCTCTAAAGTATGGTTAAAAGCAGTAGGAATAGTCTGAACCATTGGTGCGTGTAAGTTGTGTTCCCATTAGGTTTAGTTGTATGGGCTTTGCAGAGATATCCCCAAAAGCTGCTGTTATGCTGTACACTGAAGGAATCATCGGAGCATCACCCCAGCTTGTTACAGCCGCCCCCGAGCCCCACGCAGCGCCTGCCCGGCGGAACAGGGGGGAACTGCAAATCCTGCGGCAAGGAAGAAGCACTCCCTAAGGGCACCCCCTGCAGAAGCATGACTCGGAAAGGCCAACTGCCCGGGGGAAGTCAGGACCGGGCCAGCTCCGAAACGGGGCATTCGAGGGCAGCTTCGACCCGCCGCCCCCGGGAGGTGGCACTGTTCCTCCACGGAATCCGACCACCCGACCCGGGCCCCGCCGAAGCCTGTTTCATCTCGCTGGCACCCGCTTGCAGCCGGTTTACGGGTATGAGATTCCTCGTGCGTGAAAGGCACATTTGTGAAGGACCTGCGGGTAACAATGTTGTTCAGTGCTGCAGCGCAGCTGGGAGCCTGGGGAACTGACAGGATCCCGTGTGTACGCGTGGATGTATATACACTTACACAGACACAGATGTATACGAGCATAAAACACGCATATCAATACTCAAGATAGAGGATCTATAATTCCAGGCAGAGAGAAGCATTGAGCCGCGATGCCATTTATATTTTGCTTTTGTGTTGGCACAGGTTTGGGGACAGACGCGTGCTGAATGCTGTGCGTACACTCGCACACGCGGTGGCCGCGGTCCCCTTCCACCTTCCCTCAGCAGCGGACAGCTGCGAGAGTCGGGCTCCGCTGTCGGAGTGCTGCCGGGTGCTGCATCCCTAGAGGCCCGTGGAGCATCTCCGACGGGGCGCTCGGCCCCGCCGCGTTTCCCCTCCGCGATTTCTCGCTCCGACGCCTTCCCAAAGCTTCTACCATTCAAATACCCCGCACCCAGGAGGCAGAAGTCCCTCGCACGCACCGGCTCCGTAGCATCCCGCCGCCGGCGGAATTCCGTTCCGCAGCCCGACGGCGGCACTCACCTGATGATGACGTACATGACCAAGAAGTTGCCGAAAAGCCCCACGACGCACACTACAGAGTAGAGGGCCATGATGGCGATAGCCGTAACCACAGAGGGGCCGCCGCCGCCCGCGGGAGCGCATGGCCCGCCGCCCGCGCTGCCGTTGGCACCGCCGCAAGGCTCAGAGCGGTTCCAGCCCGCCGTGTTGTTACCCCAGGAGCCTGGCGGCGCGGCCACACAAGGAGGCACGGCGGGGCGGCAGGCGGCGGCGGCAGAGGCGTTGGCTCCGAAGGGGACCTCCAGGGCGCCGGCGAGGAGCGGCGCGGAGCCGTTGCCCAGGAGGTAGGCGACGGCCATGGTACGCGGCGGCGTCAGAACGGCCACCGGCTCCTCGCGTCCGACTGCGAGCGACGCGCAGCGCGGGCGGTGCCGGGGAGGCGGCGGCTCCCACCCGCCCCGACGGCGCGCCCGGGCGCTAGCTGCAGGCACGTGTGTGGCGGGCGGGGCGGTAGGAAGGGCTGTGACGGCGGGGAAGACGCGGGCGGGGGGAGGTGGAGCTTCACTCCCCTCTGAGGTCTTCATGAGGTGTCAAGTGAAGCATTTCTTGGGGGTAGGGGTGCGCGGCTGTAGCGGAGTCTGCTTTGCTGTGCTTCTCGGGCTGGGTAGCGCTTAAAGCGTTTGCTTCCCCAGGGAAGTGGGGTAGGGAGAAATGTCTGGCAGTGTTGCCTGAGTGGAGCGGGGGTCAGCGTGCAGCTGATTAATGTGGTGAGTCAAGGATATTGACCAGACTGTGCCCTCCCTGATTCTGTGGCTTGGGGAAAGGGTAGCTGGCACTTAAAGTAAAACGTGGGAAACTGTGCGGTAGCACACTGGACAGAATTGTGCTTTGGAAATGATTTGGATCTCCTGTATCCTCACAGTTTTCACAGGTATTTCCACTCCAGACCTACAAGAGCCCTCTCCCCTAGATGTTGGTGTGATTGTTGTCAGATGTGATAGCATTCAAAAAAGAAAGATATGGACACCAGTTTTCTTAACTGGAAGGCAATGTCCATACACTGTACCAGGTGCTTGACTTGCCTGCTGCTTATTTGCACTCTTCTATGTGTAGAGAGACACTGCCGGTAGGGTGGCTGATCACTAATTATCAGGACCCGTTTCTTTTACTGCTTCATCAATGAAATCAGAAGGGTTCCTTGATAAGGCAGGAGAAATACCAGTGATGAGGAAGCAGATGGAGTGGCAGTGATTGCCCCTGCTGCCTCATCACAGACTTGTACTCAATATCTCTGCTTACCACAGGCAGAGCATGTCCTGCTATTTCAGGAGTGATAATGGCAGAAGTGAAGAAGAAGAGATGAGTTACAAACTGCCAGAAAGATGCAAAAATACAGGCAATTTAGATCAAGGATTTCCTGAGCTTTTGTGTCAGAAGTAATGGCAGCCAGTGCTGGTTAGGCTGAGTAACAGTAGAAGACCACACACTCTTCTAAAGTATCTCTGATCTTTAGCATTGAGGTGGGAAAACAGCGAAAACTAAAATGGAGTGTCACTGGACTTTGAGATGGATGTAGATTTGAGTAATAGATGTTCATATTTTTAAAGCTACATGTTTTTGAATCTCACCAAGATACAATGGATTAGAGGAAGAAAATCAAGAAAGGCTGTTAACAGGTTCTTCATGTAGATAGCACGTACTACTTGGTGGCTAGAGAGAGTATTTTCAGCATTTATTGATGGGAGAGCTATTTAGCATCATATTCAGAAAAAGAAGAAAGGTTCAGAATTGAGAACATTTGTGGACAGGCAGAAATGAAAGTACTCGGAGACTTCTCATGGTGAAATTCACTGCCTCTTGAAGTGTAGCATATTCTGTCATACGCAGAACAGGAGGAACAGGGCTTTAAAACTGGACCATTCCCAAAGAATTTTATCTCTGGGTGCTGTGCATAATGCAGGAGCCTCTCTCACTTCTTCCCCTTTGCTCCACCAAAGCCATCAAAATAGTTTAATATAAGCCTAGCCTCAGTCAATGTTTGGCCTTTTGAATACACCTGTGCATGGCTGTGAAAGGAGTAGGGCAGATGGGAACCAAAAATCAAGGCTGCTACAGCTTTTTTTGATGTATCCTGTGTTGAACTCAGCTTTGTACCATTTTAGCTATCAGAAGGACCTTTGATGGATTAAAAATCAATGTCTTCAAAAAGTTTTAAAAATGGATGCCCAGGTAAATCTAGTGTTATATACAAGGCTTTATTATTAAAGATAGAAGAATTATTTTTCCTATTAAATCAACCTTCTGGCAGGTACAGATGAAAACTCAGGCTCAGAGAGAATTGGCAATAAGCCTTGGGAGTTGTGCCTATTTAAGATAGGCCTCATTAAGTGGCATTTCAGAGGTAAGAGAACGATAGTAAATGCAGCTCTTTCCAATGTTATTACAGATGTTATTGCTCAAGGACAAAGGCAGCATGCAATAAATCTTCGCAATGATACTTTCAGATGGTGAAGGACATTTTAAGTATAATAATGTGTAAGACTCTTTCTACAGATAACTTCAGATCATGGAGGGCTGCATTGTGAAGATTCTGCTGAAAATAAGTTTGCATAGTTCCAGATCAGTAATCCTGCGGGTAGTAATATGGCACATGTAGAAAAGGGAAATACAGAGCTTTAAGATATGTACGTCTTAAATGGTTGCCTTAACATCAGGCTGGGGCCAGAATCACAGCTTCCAACACAAAACAGATTTTTGTATGTCTCTTTTTTTAGCCTTAGTACTAGGACAGATAAACTCTCAAGGCTATAATTAAAAATTGATGGGCTCAAACTTTGAGAAAATCTCAAGAATTGAAGAGAATTTTAGGGTGAAAACAGTAAACATACAGTCTAGTTAGCAAATAGGACTGAGAGATCGACTCTGCCCTTTATAAAGATAGCCTATATACTAGTAGCGTAGCAGTGGGACTTGTTTCTTATATGATCAGGCAAAGAAGGAGTCTAGATGCAGGCTGTCCTCTTCTTCAGCCTTGCTGGTGGAAGTATTCCCTCTCCTTGCAGAATGTTAGCCAACAGCCTTTGCTCATCCACATATCCCAGCAGAGCAAGGAGAAGTTGTTGTCAGTTGATCTCTCTTCATCTGGCTGTGAACTGCATTAAAGATAGATCCTCCTATCACCTGATAAAGACATTCTCTAGGTGATATAGTCATAGTGTTTTGGTAGCAGTTCTGTGAAGGCTGTTTTAAATCAACGTAGCATACTAACAGGCTGTATGACTTGGCTTCAGCTTTGGCTGGTGTTTGAGCAGAGCCTGTTTATGTGTAGAACAGACTAAATGTGGTCCTCATCTCTTAGTTCCTTATTTACATAACTTTGAACTGTGCAAAATTTGTGCTGGAATTCTACCATGTGCAAATAATAGCATAAGGTGATGGACAAAAGAAAGCTAAGCTCTTACATCTCCTAGTTGTGTCAGAGTATTCAGCTCTACTCATCATGCAATGCAAGGAATGTGTGACATGGACAATGCAATTTAAAATTTATGGGTAAGCCCTTTAATTAATATTATTTCAATGGCCAGAAGGGGCTACTCTGGCAATATTAGATATTATTTTATCTGACATAGCTCAGATAACTTCTCTGTTTTTTGTGGTTTTTTTTTAAGCTATTTACCCAAAGTCGTACTAATAGAGATCAGCATGTCTCCATCTCCTTAGTTTCAGTTGCACTGTTTTATACAAAACCTTTTTTCCTCCCTGAAGAAACCCAAACCACCATTGCTCAATGCATAAAGATCTTAGGTATGATTTTTATATAGATACTGTATAAACACTGCAAATACACATAATTTAGAATCGTACATTTCAACTCTTTTTTTACATAACTTCAGGATTTGTAAAAATATTTAGCATTGGCCTATATTCTCTTGAAAATTCTGCTTCTTATCTTTAGAGAAAGAAAATAGTTAAATGGACTTTGGCAGCAGGTCCATAAGAGATAGCCAGCAGACGAGTTGAGGGCAAATGTAAGGAGGCTGAAGTGGGGAGGTAGTAAAGAAGGAAATATCCAGGACATAAGAGACTTGGGTCGTGTGCGTTATTAAAGGCAAGATGGACAGGTGCTAATGGAGTGAAAGAAAAACAACAACTTGGTTTAAGTGTTCAGTACAAGCAAATGTCAGAGGGGTAAGGTAAATCAGTAGTCTGACATAGCAGGGCTTTTCCTTTATGCTCAGGGGAGATGGGCTTTGGAGGGTTGGCTTCCTCTTATGGCCGTGGGAGTGGCCATGACAGGGTATTATTTAGGATCACTCAGCTTCTGTTGTCACTCTGTGCTCCTTGTGGATGTGCAGATGAGCTTTTATCTTATAACATAAGAGGTGGTTTTGGTAATCTAAATATTAAATATTGTTCTGAGATGCAAGAAGGACAGCATTAGGTATGTGATGAAACAATAGGCTTTTGGTAAGAGAAGAGATTCATATAGTCAATTTTTAAAGAGCAATACAATTTTAGGAAATCCTCAGAATAGGATAGTAAAGTACTTGTTATGGGACTCATAGGTTCCACTAAGAGTTATGAATTAACTAGAAGACTCTTAAGAGCCATAATAAATTGTTCTGTAACAGATATAACTTCTGAATCACAGTTTAATGCCATTATGGTAGTACTGAAAGTTGAGCTTGATGTAATACTTAGCAATTTCTATGCATTATTTATTTAATGAAATGAAATAATGCTTTATTGCAGAATGAGGAGATGAATTTGTTTATTGATGTGGAAGAACACTAGTGAAATTGCTATAGAATGGGCATAGTGATGCCAATTTTTTTTTTCTCCATGTCATTTTATTTTCAGAAACAAATTCATTTCAGAAATAAAACAAAGGAAAAGCATTGACTATATATATATATATTGTGTGCTTTCCCATGTTTGTTATTTTTTTTGGAACAGTTAAAAGCTACAGAATTCAAAATCTTGCAAGCTCTGCTTATTTTCAGATAAGAAAATGCTCTGAATTTGTGTGTGTGAAGTGTGATCTTATAATTCCTTGTGTAAAACCTACGTCTGGTATTTTCTTTCCTGAAAAACCAGTTTTATAAATCTTAACGTTTAATTGTCTCTACCTGCTTACATTTCTGAAACTTTTTGCCTGAGCAGCCTTTATGGATCATTTTCAGGACTGCATGACCTATTCCATCCTTCAGGTTCCTGTATCCTTTCAAATCCTGTCTTGTTTCTTGTTTCTTCTGCAGCACTTATAAGAAGTTCTAAGAAAAAGTACATTTAATCTACCATGGGGAAATCTTGTGCTCAATGTAACTCTCCTGATAGAATTGCTATAATTCCCTTTCCAATATGAAAACTCTTTATTTAATACTAGTAATAGTAAGGAAGTAATAATAAGGTAGCTTAAATAAATTTCCATCATTTTATTATTATCGTTATTATCCTAATAATTCTTTCATGTTAAAAAAAAGTCAGGTGTTCCTTGGCTGAAAACATCTGTCCAAGCACAGTTTAATCCCCATATTTTTGATTATGGGAGGCTTGTTGCTGCAGCAGTTCAGACCTAAACCTCACTGTTGGTCAGAGGAACATGCAACTTTGCTCTCCTGAAGACCAGAACTGTGATTCTACTATTTCCTTTGTGTCTTCCTGAACTCCAGCATCTTCTGGTCACTGCAATCAATGCAGCTATCTGCCTTCATATCCTTCACCTGTTCTTGGTTTGTTAGCATGAGGTCCAGTAGACTGCCTGTCTTCACTGGATGCTTGAATGCTTTAATAATGTAATCCTTATGAATTTACTCTAGAAATCTAGGTTTAGGATAACAGATAAATATGCACATAAATATATTATAAATTATATCTATTATAAATTATATCTATCACAAATTATATATTATGTATTATAAATATATAAATGTATAATATATATTGTGTGTTATACAATGTATAATATTACTAATTATTATTATTTAGGAAAAATTACCTGCATGGAAGGATTTTAAACAAAATATTACAAGGAATGCTGAATAAGCTTTTGTGTTAGTTTAATATTAATTTAATAAGTATGATTTTGAAGTGGAGTCAGTAGTTTTCGTGCATGGGTGGGATTCCAATATATATTCAGATTTTTATGTGGAAGTTTTGTTAATGACCCGTTATATTCAACGTGCTGCTGTAATCAACAGATTCAGCTGACCAAATCTTGGGGTGTGGTGTGAAATGAGCTCTCTTTAGATTCTGTGGATAAAATCTCCATTGATTATAATAGAAGCTTAGGCAAAATGCATATATTGATAGTGAAATATAAGACTCTTAATCTGGATCTGAATTCCCCTTAGAACTGCCCAAAGAACTGCAGGTTGAAACTGTGGGTTATTTCTAAATTGTACAGGGGTATTTATATGCATGGGAACAGATGTGCTGGATGGTTATCCACATCATTACTGGAGTTTTGTCCCTCTACCCCTCTACAAAGCATTTTGCTCTGATGCTACACTGAGATAGGACAAATTGCTATGTCAGCTTTATTGTTCTCTTTTGCTTGAGCATTAAATCTTATGACATGTGGGATCCTCTTTTCCTTTTTTTCTGAGACCCATTCTATTGCTATTGTTTATCTTAAAGAAAGCTTGTTTACATCTGTAAAGCTCAGCGTACCTAATTTCAGTGGATGTGCAGAGGAGCATGTCTTAAATAAGCACTACCAGAAAGCAATGCAGAAAACAATGCTCATTTTCCTTCCTTTATAGAGCTCCTTTCTTGTCCGAATCTTGTGCAGGGAACAAAACAATACACTTGAGAACAATACACCGTGAACTGCATCTTCTTGTCTCTCTAAAATTTCACAACTTAAAGTTGTGAAAGTAAAATAGGATGCCATAATGGTAATTTCAGATATGAATCTCAGTTTTCTGAAGCTTAGGTATAGTGGTGTGGCAGCTTAATCTCAGTGCAGTTCAGCTCTCAGGAAACCCAGTGGTAAGCTTCTAAGGTTGGAAAACTGGAAATATTTGAATCTTGGCTACTGAAGAGATGTAGACAGAAGAAGATACAGGATTTGATATAAACAGACAATTAACTTAGGCCTGGGGCAGCTCCCCTTGTATCACTGAGCACATTTGTCTTTGTTGACACCTCTTTTAGTGAGATTTATTCAGACGCTCAGCCTTCTCTTTTGAATTGCACCAGTGAAAGTCAAAAGTCCAAAAAGCACAAGCAGTAAGCCATTCAGTCACAGTTATTCATACATCTTTCATAGAGGATTTTCAATTTCCACTTCTCAGTATGGATCTGACTTTTGGAATTACTCCTCCCTCCGCTGGCCAAGATTTGAGTATCTGTTTGTTATTCTGATTTTTAGTTTATGCAACTGGAGAAAAAAAATCATATATCATATTATTTTAAAAGCACCATGGTGAAAATAGCTTCATTATATAAGATGGAAAGACCACATTAGAACTAAGTTGGCAAGTTCCTTTTGGCTATCAAAATTATTTTTAGTTTTTGATGAGAGGAACTGTTACCCCTCAAGAGCAATATTTTGTTGATATATTCTTTTGCCAAATTTTCTTTCCACTTTTGATACTGCCATCCTGCTTTTTTTTCTGTTATCATATTTCTACCTTATTGTGTTTTTGCTGCTGTTTACTCACAAGGGCTAAATACTCTGAAACAAGATGAAAGTGCTGAAAAAAGTACACTGCTGAAGCTGACAGATGACAGTGCAGTGTCAGCAGCTTACCTGCATTGAAGATATAGAGTTTTTCACATTTGCAAATAAGACAGACTTTAAGGGTAAGTTAGATTTCAGTGTTAGGTGCTCTGATCTTTAGCTGGTTTTGCATCCTAGTGGGTGAGCCTGATAATGTTTTACATAAGTGGATACTCTGTTCTTAAATGGTTTAAAAGTTCTGTTTTTATGTAAGGGACCCTGGATGTCTTGCAAGCTTAACTGAGATTAGTGAGTTCAGTCTTTTGTGTTCTCAGTCCATTTAGATACTCCTTCAGTTTTAATACATTTAACTTAGGAGTTGTAATTTATCTTAAATGAACACCAAAAGCATCACACCATGGACAAAACTAGCAAATATCTAGATCTCTATCAGTGGGATGTCAGCATACTTCAAGCTCTAAAGTTCAAAATTATTAACCTAGCAGCTGCTAGCTAATTCTGGAGAAATCAGAGACCCATAGATACACAGATTTTCACATTCAAAATTGTTCAGAAATCTGTTGCTTGTACTAAGGCACACCTCATTCTGAGAGAGGATTCTTTGGTAAGACTATTTGCTCTCAGGAGATTTCTGGGCTGTGAGTCCTGCTGCAAAGACTGTTTATACATTTTGTATAAAATAATAAGTGCTTAGTATGTATTTCTTTCTAAGGGGAGGTTTTTCTCTATGATCTGATTATTAGTTTATAGGCTTAGGTGCCTACTTTCCTCTTCATCTGCTTAGTCTTCTAATTTTATTCTGTAGATCTGAGAATCTTCATGTAAGTAGTAGGCTACTTTCCATTATTTCACATACTTTGGTGTACTGTTGGGGTTAATCCCACAGAGTGAAGGAAGAATTTGAACCTATCTCTATTGTCATTCTGAATTGTTATCTGTTGTCTAAAATAAATACCTTTAGCTTTATTTTTAAAGAAAAAGCTTATCTTTTCTTAACAGAGATCAGGCGAAAGACTGATGGAAGGCCATAATTTTTTTTTTTTAAGCTCAGTGGCACTGATAAGGGCAGTGTCATACCATTGTCTTCACATTTTCATGTTGGTTAATTTAATGGGTCAGTTCCTTAAGGGGTAGGTAGAATTTGATGGATCTCACCCAGAAGAGCCTAAATCAGCTTGTTTGGTGCAGTGGGAACCAAGAGCCCTGGTCTCTGTGTTCATGCTTCAACAACTGGACCAGGTGGTCAACTTAGTACCAGTTAAGTCAGTCTTTCAGAGTTTTCAGTCTTTACGTTTGAATCTTGCCTCTAAAACAGCCTTTTGGATTTGAATAATTAGTAGAGAGAATGTTTTAAATTTAAATCTTATAATCTCTTCTTAGCATTTATGGAGAAGTTCAGAACATGTTTTCTTTTCAGGTTAAGCTGAATAAAATACATTAAATGGGGATAAAGAGAGAAAACTGTTGATGAGCCCTTCACATGCTCATATTAGGAATGTTAAGCACAAGATAGAGATGAGAAATAAAAATTCAGCACACTTCCTCACAGACTTTATCTCTCTACTCTTCAGCATACACAGATCCACACTTCTCCACCATATTTACAGTGATTTATAGGAGAAAATTTTAGAGGCTCAAACAAATCACAAAAGCAGTGTCCTCAGCATTTCTTGCAAAAGGGACCAGTGACAAAGATGACTGAGATAATTCTTTGCAACTTTCCACAGTAACTGGATATTATGAGGTGAATTAATCTCTCCTTTGTCTTCTCAGTAAGTATTAACTGGTGTAAATAAAAGTCAGCTGTTTGCCAGTTCATGACAGTAAGTGTTGTTTCCTGCCCAATTTGTCTTCTGTGATGATGAATACTCGAAATGCTCCTTGAAATATTTGTGTGCACTCATACTGCAGGCAGCATACCTTGGTTCTTTTGAAATTGGTTTGAAAGACTGCCTGTTTTCTGTACTGAAGAACTATGCTTTAAAACTTGCTCTTAACTGATATAAACTGAAAGACAGAAGCAGGACTAAAAACTAAGCAAAAATATAAACAACAGAAGAGGAAGACACATACTAGAAAAGATTCCATAAGCTGTTCAGCTTCAGGATTTGGCTTCTCATATACACCAGATGCAGTCATAGGAACCTCAGTGTAGTGGAAATGCTAAGAAAAGGCCTGAAATAGTGATTGAGCACCTGGTGGGAAGGTAGGGCCAACCCAGGGGAGCTCAGGTGCAAGCAATGCACCTGAGTGACTGGAAGGGGTGGAGTCAGGATCCACCCCTTCCCAGATCTCATTTAAGAGTTGGCAGTGGAAGCAAGAGCCTCTTGCTGGAGGTTCCTGTCTACTGGAGGCCTTCCCGAGGTAAGCAGCTCTTTTCTTTCATTTCTGTGTCATTGGCTGCTGCATTTGGGCTCGCCCTCATTTGCTGTAGCCAGAGATTTTGTGACCTGGTTATTATTACAATACTTTTCATTACAATATGGTGTTACACCTAGCAAGTTGTGCTGGCTCCTGAACCTTGGTTTAGGTCACTGGTTGGTGGACACTGGGAACAATTGCCAAGAGGTGTAATTCAGCCTAACTTGAATTAATAAAGGTCAGGTATCAGTTTCATGAGAAGTCAGTTTGACCAAGGGATTTAGCTGCTCAATCATTGAATCATAAACCTTTCAAAAAATGTGAAGTTCCAGACTTCAATTATCTCTCATTTATTATTTGTTGTTAAGTATTTAATCTACATACTGTTTGCTAGAATAGGAGCTAGTACTTAAGTTCATCTGAGAAAGGAAAGCTTCTTAATTGCAGAATTAAGAATTATTGTTCCAATTCTTGCTCTGGCTAAGTGAATGGCTTCTTATACAAAATAAGGGAAGCAGCTTCCAAAAAGAGAGAGCTTTCACTTCCTTTTTTCTCCCTCTCTTCCACAAACTAGCTTCTACTCTTCAGGCATTCTGTTGAAAAATTGTGTTTAAGTCTTAAATCAAAATAGTGCTGAGGGTTTAGGCCTTCCTGGACCTGTGCAGGTATTCTTGTTATTGAGGATCCGGCAACGATGTATGAGGGAAGAAGCATTGCAGCAGTCAACTGCAATTTATGAAATGCCATGGAGATAAACACCAAACAGTGGAAGAAGTAAGAGCTGTAATTTCAGTCTGGAGAATGGCATGTTTCTGAAGTGCAGGGTTAGGGAGCTTCGGTCCTGAACAGAACTGCCGATTTAGGTGCTCAGATTTCCTTTAATTTTTCCAAATGCTTGCTATAAGGAAACTTCTGGATTTGAATTCAAACCAGCATACCGTCTCTAAAGATGAGCACTGCCAGGTACTAAAACTGTCTAAAGAGAGTATTTGAGAGGCTGATGTAGTCTCCCAAGCTTCAGTTTAGATTTACGACAGAAAACACAACATTTCTCTCTCTGAGCTTACTTATATGCATTTGTCCTTGACGTATCTTTGTTAAAAGCTCAATGTTACAACTTAGAAGGATTGTGTCTCTAAATAACGCTCCAAAGGAAGGTTCTTAAACTTCTTAACTCTTCTATTTGTTGCCTTATAAAGCATAATTATTTTAGGATGATTCTTCATTTAACAGTGGCTTTCCAGCTTATGGACTGAGGAAAGAGGGAGAGAGTGGTAGCCTTGTTGTCTTGCTACTCTGTTTTGAATGATGACCTTAGTGAAATAAGATGTTGCTGGAAGATAAGAGTTTTTCTATTTGTTTGCTCTTTCCCCAGTAGAGGCTTACCTTCTCAGCTTATTTCTTTGAAGGAAGTGCAAGTGACAAATTATGAACATGTAGTAATATTGATGCCATGTGGCTTAGGATTTCAGAGGAACATGAAGATGTATTATTGCATTCAAGGTGCCATTAGATAGTTGTGTAGTGAATGAATGTGAATATGCATAGACTCTGTTCAGTGAATTATTAAGCCTTTTTATCAAAGGCATTACAGAGCCAGCTACACAACTTATCTAAGTCATAGTTTTCAAATTTCTATTGGGTAGATAATAGTACTACTTATAGCAGGATGAAGGGCTATGTGTCCTGCGTTCATGTCTTTTTTTTTTTTAAAGTATCATAGAAACTAAAATTTGAAATAAACATTTCTGATTTTTGTATGTTCTTCCTTCCTTTTCTATTTTCTGCTTATTTATAAGTAGCCTGCAGTTACTAAAAAGAAAACATGGGAGATGATTCATTTCCAAAACAACGCAATTGTAGAAAGAAAATGACTTCAATTGAAGCTTTCACACTTGGCTATATAATAAGCAATTGTAATTTCTCATCAATTAGCGATTGCTGAAGTGATTTGAAGTAGGAGATGAGATATAGAAAGATGACCATTAAATTGTCACAAAAATTCTGGATGCTAGCAGCAACTAGCAACAGGAAAGTGAGCTGTGGAGGCACATTGGCATTTGAAGTGAAAGAAAAAATACTTTTTCTTTTTTTGTTGTCAGAGTTGTAAAAGATAAAAAAAAAAAATATGGAAAGTATTACAATTGTTTTAGAAAATGTTTTAATTTCTTTCTCCAGTAGAAAAGCTGTAGTGTATTAAGTTGATATTTTGTCACTTCTGAAGTGTGACTGACGTTTTCTTTCTCTGGAATAATTAAGAGAATTTAGAAATGCATGCATTTTTGCCTGATTTAAGCACATGGGGAATGCAATGGAAAGTTGCATAATAGATAATTTAAGAACAAACAAGGAACTACAACAGTTCCTAATTATTCTTTATCTTATATGCTAGCATTTCAAGCCCATCAAATTAGTCTGTGCTACCTTATTCTTGCCTGTTTTAGGTATGCTAATTTTAGTATTGCATTCAGACAGTAAAACTTGTCCTTTTGTGGATGCTTCTAGCTTTATCTAATATAAATCAATCAGAAAGGAAATTGTGAGTTTAATTTGGCTGTGATACTACTAGAGTAAGATAGAATTCTACTGGAAACTGTGGAGCTGCATTGGGCAACAGGAAATAGAGGAAAGACTTGTTGTCAAGCACCTTTATCTGGGAGAATGTATTTTGCCTGGTACAAGGATTTACTCATACTTCAAGTTGTAGGGCAAGTATCTTCCTTTGGCTTATGACTGTGTGGAGCCACCAGGGCAAAGGGTTGTGGCAAATTATGTCACCAGAGCTGTGGTCCCATGGACTGGGGCTGCCAAGGAGAAATGAGGGCAGCAACGAGAAGCCCTTCAAACCTAGTTAGTGATGCATGGGGCCACATTGCCTTCTGCTGTCATGTCAGGGCCCACAAGTTTGGAAGGTCGTGCAGGAGCTATACTTGATATAGTGATATCAAATGCCACAGGAAGTTGAGAATAGATACAATGAACAGTGCTTTTTGGCAAAATTGTTACTGCATCCATACTTCGAAAGGAGCCTTTGGGCACTTTTGACACCTAAATATTAGTTGCTTAATATGAGAGAAAAATGATTTTTCAATCTTGCGTTCATTTGTGATTCATTGGCTCTAGATACAAGATAACACCCTAGAATTTCAGATTAAACTTTTCCTGAATCTCTTTTATTTTATTCCATTCCTACGTGCTGCCATTCCTCACTTCCTTTTCAAGTGTTTATATACTGTCAGATAGTGTCTAGGTTCTCTCTGGAAGCTATTGCATTTTAGCGAGGAGCCGAAGCATCTGTTACATCTTTTATGCATCTCAGAAGGATATTATAAAGTTCAATAGGCATTTGAGAAGTGTTCTGCGATCCTCAGGTGACATATACAGTGAAAGCACACAAAATGGTTATTACCCATTGAATGTGTAATTTTTCATGAGTGTATGTCTTTCATCAAATTACTCTTGGATAAAAGTATTTTTTTTTGTTAAAAGACCACTTGAACTTGTTCAAGTGTAGTGGTTAAATATAGCTTTAGGAAGTGTGAAGTCTTTTGCTTATTAAAATCATTCATAATTAAAGGGAGAGTGATAAATCATTGTTCAAGATTGTATGTGAAAATCTTACAAATTTTCAATCCTACAATTCCTGAGAAGCAGAAAGGAAAAAGTTTAAGAGGCAGGAACCGTGATTCTACTATTGTAAAGATTTCATCTGTCATGCAGGAATGTCTTTGCAGCCCATTCACTGTTTCTAAGATCAAGTAGAATAGGCACAGTAATTAGAATATGAATTTAGTGTTCTGATCATCACTGTAAGTTTGTCCTTTGATATGACACATTGTGGGTGGATGGATTGCCAAAACCTTGAAGTTTCATTAGTTCTGGAATTAATAGTTTGCACAGAAGAGGGGCTGAAGTCAGGCTGCTCTCTTTAAATAAATAAAGGCTTTTTATATGCAAGTGTGACAAAGCTGGTTTCAGAGAAACCAGTGATCTGTGCTTTCCGATAGCCCACTTGATTAGTCAGGTGGCTTTTCTGATGGAGCTCTCAAAACACGAGCACCAGTGCAGCATTGTACCATCAGAAGTGATTTAGGGTTACAGCACAAAAGCAAAAATAAAGCAAAGGCAAACAGTCCTTCAACTATAATACAGAAGAGTTAATAGCAGCTGAGGATCTGGCTCTAATAAATAACTCATCAAGCTAGTGAACTTGTTTCTTCCCTTCTAGGTCTTGCTAGGAAAGTGTTATTTTGGGATTTGGGTATCATAAGAGTGCAGCAATTTATGGTGTTACTTCTCTTTTTGTACCTGCTGTTATCCTAGCCCATCACAATATGGCACTGAAGAAAATGTCCAAGCCCTGCAGAATGAATTAGAAGGACAGAAAACAAAGCTAAGTGGGGAGGAATGATAACTAGTGGCAGAGTGGGAAGTACATTGCTCTGCATGTGAGAGGAATTTCTCCCTCTGGATGTATCCTCTATCATTCTGGTGACTGCATCTAAGGTGGACTACACTGGACATTGAAATTCCTAACACAGATGCCTCCTGTTACATGCCTAAATATATGCAAAATGAATGCAGACTTTAATTTCATTAATTCCTGTGAGATAGAATTGTTGCCCGTGATGTCCTCAGCCAGATTCAGTGAATGCTTCTACAAGTATCTACCTCAATGACAAAAAGAGGTCTAAGTGAAAAGTGTGCTCTCTCTTGAGGGAAGCAGGACGCTTAGTTACATGGGACAGTGAAAAGACAGAAATACCTACTGCCTTCTCTGTCTCAGTCTTGACCACAAAACTGGCCTTCAGGAAAATGTTAAAAGCTGAAAGACAATTTGGTTTTAAATTACCCAATAGTGTGAATTTCAGTAATGCACTTTAACCTGCTACTTTTTCTGTCTCCTGAAATAACTTGTTCTTGTGTAAGTTTTCTAAGCCTGTGCAGAATCCCTTTGAAACACACAACAGAAATTCCTTTTCTCGTCGAATTCCACAGTTTTTATAATTTGCTATCATTCTAGTTATATATAACAAATGACTCTTTTAATTTCCCAAGAAAATTTTCAGAAAAAAATAATTTTGCATAGAACAAAAGGAGGCTTCTTTTTCCTTGCCTCACCTCTCATTGTAATTTTAAAAGAAAAAGTTGGAATCATAACCAGTTTGCACCACAGTCATCTTGCTCTGGTGTGTTTTAGCATCCACAGAGCCTCCAGTTCCAGTCTTTTCTCAGAGTTCCTTCTGACTCCCTCAGTTTTCACCTGGGGATTTGACAAAACAGGAAGGTTATCTTCACATTTGCTAACTCTGACTTATATTTTTTCTGATCCTTATTGAACCTATGCAACCTCTTAACATCTGCAGCATTCAGTAGTAATTTAGCAATGAGAGAAATGTCCTTTTGCTCATTTTGAGCTTGGTAACTGTACTTGAAAAGAAATCGCAGGAGTTATAAGATATATATATCATATATATATGATATGTATCATATGATATATATATATCATATATATATATGAACTGGCAGCTGTAAATAACAGAATTGTGTTGTAGTCATTTTGTATTTTGCTGTGTCCTATCTGAAACACATTTAACACCCTTCTGTATTTAATGCAATATTTCCAGATGTCAATGCCTCTTCTATCAATGCATCACAGTTAGCAGTAGGCAATGTAATTGAGGATGGAGTTGCATGATTTTTAAATATATAATGTTATAATAGTAGGTCTGAAGACATTTTCTGAAATTAAAGCATCTTTTTATATGATGCGTTGCTTTTTTTTCTGCCAGCTTGCCATCCACTGTATGTGCATTCTTAACAGTGATTTGCTGACCTTTAATTTGTTTTCTGATTAATCTAATGCCATGCCATTGTCAAATTTGAACTTAATTTATTGACTTTGGAAAGATGCCAGTGTTTAGATTTTCTGGTTTGTGTACATCTTCAAGCTTGTAGCAGTTTAAAAAAAAAAAAAAAAAAAGAAAAAAAAATCCAGCATTTCAAGGCAGTGCTTGCAGGACGTTTGTATTGTAATGAATGTAACAGTGAAGAACCATTCCTTATTCACAGTTTCAGTGTCAGTTATGAACTGAGATACTGCAGATGTGAAAGAACGTTTATTTCCTTAGGTAGTTTTGGCTTTGAAAATGCTCAGACAAGACTGCTGAGGCTGGAAGAGTCTTGCACCATTGAGACTGATTCTAAGGGCTCAGGCTGATGTGCTTCCAGGTGGTGTTTGTAGGATGGAGGAGTTTCCTGAGCAATGGTGCACAATCAAACAGCCCATCCATCCAGTTCCTTAGCTTACTTTACATATGAAGCTAGTACTATCATTGTGAAGAGTTCCTGAAGTGGAAATGTGTTTCTCTTTTTCATAATTCATGCAGTCAGACAGTTAGTTACCTTTGTTGTTAAAGCTGCACCAAGTCTTTGCTCAGTATTGTCTTTTACTACATTGAACCTGGATGAACTTCATAGGTGTGTGTTCTTCGTTAAGAAAACTAGTGAGACAAGGCATCGAAAGGCAATGAATCTAAGGGCTGTAAAAATAAATAAATAAATAAAAAATATGTATTCAATGTTCAAACAGGAAAGGTGAGCTCTTAATTTTTTTTTCTTTGTCCCTGTCTCACTGCTTGTGAAAACCTAAACCAACTGGTTTAGGACTACAAGTTTTACCTCACTGGATTTCTTCTCAGGAAGTGTTGAACTAAGAAGGCAGTGATGGATTAATTTTTAATGTTACTGGAATTGCTGTCATGTTTGAAGAATTAAAATCAAACCTGAAGACATGTTCTATGAATGCTGAGAAAGCTGTGATCTTACTACATGAATTCCTGATTTGCATTTCAGCCAGAAAGTTATCCGTGCATTCACTTCCTATTTAAACTACATGATTTAGGTTAATTAAAATCAGGGCTGGCTCTAAAAATAAACTACACACTTGTAGTATTTATGCGCTCAAAACATTGTTCTATCAGACTTAACAGTAGCAGTTATTGTCAGGTAATGTGGGAAATGGTATGTACATGTTAACCACTACAGCATATGTAGATGAGCAGCATATATGAGCAACCATTTCAAGTGATTTATATCGGCATAGCTTTACTGATGCTGAAAATCAGATGACTGGGAGACCATGAGGTATGACGAAGTGAGTCAGGGATTTCCATCTAGAAAAATGTCAGTAGAACTATTTTCTTTATTAAAGATACAACAAACACATTCTAGGTTATTTTGCTTTACATAGATTAAGGTGGCTTACTTTACATTATTGATTTAGATCAGAAAAGAATAGTCCTCTGGCAAAGTGCTGCTCCTCTGATCATTGTATACATGTTGAGTTTCCCAGTATTCCAGAAACCATCTGGAAACTTTCCCCTGATCTTAGGCAAAATATTTTACCTTAAGAAGTTAACCTTAAATATGACTCCTAAATTTAAACAAAAATGTAGTTAAGAAAAAGACATACTTCAGTGGTTATGTACACATTCACTTATGGGCATCCATCAGTGAGTGGTGAGATGTTGCATTGCTAGTGGGGCATTGATCAGTGAGCAGTTGTATTATTAGCTGAGCGGCAGGTGGCAAGTAATTGCATTGTGGGTATATATGTATGTAACTATATAATTATGATTGGATTTTTGTTTCTATCTTCCTCTTCTGTCTTTAGTAAATAGCTTTTTATCTCAACCCTCGAGTTCTGTTTAGTTCCCAGTTCTCTCTCTCATCCTGCTGAGAAGGACAGAGTGAGTGAACAGCTGTGCAGTGCTTAGCTGCCTGCTGTGTTAAACCGCAACAAGAGGGAAGGAACACTCTTGTAGTTTACCTCTATCACTAAATCACTTAAGTAGCCTAATCATAGGTATAATTGATATCAATTTACTGCATTCAGTATGGTGAGATTCTTGTTTCAGCCTTGCCTAATCTGTAGGCTTGAATCAAACACAGGATGTCAAACAGGTCAAGGGAGGATACTTGGTTTTGTTCCAAAGGTCCAATCTCATATCTGATTTGTACTATAGTAGCCTATCTCTTTTTAAAGTGCATAATGTATCAAAGTGTAAAGCTGATCTCGGAGTAATGCTCTGGAGCAGAAGCAATTCTCTGGTCCTGAGGTGCAGTGTCTCCCTTTCCTAGGGAACTCATGGGATCTTCAATTAGAGGGCAACCCACCCATAATCAATCAACAACTAATCCTGATTAGGGAGGCATATGTTAGAAGAGCTTCTGTTCTTACTGTTGCTTTTGGTTAAATCTTTCTTTCTTTTTTTTTTTTTTTTTTCCTCCTCCTCTATTCAGTCATTTTGATACCTGTTTTCCATAATGTAGGGTTTTATGTTGCTCAAAAACAGAGATAACCATAGACTACCTTAAAAGATTTTTGTCTCCAACTTCTAATTTTCATATGCAATGCCTGAAGATTTTATGACATCAAACATATACAATTTAGAGAAAAATGGTAAGGAAAATTAAAAGATTCCTTCTTTCTTCTTCAGCAAATAGACTTTAGATACTGATGGTTCAGTCTTCCCAGAAGTTTCAGTCCAAGCATTGCTTGAGGACAGTAATGGGCCTTGTTCTGGTAGCAGGGGATGCAGTTTCCACATGGGGAAAAATTTGAAAAGAGTTAAACTAAACACTGTGACATCTGAAAGAGAAATACTGATACTATGCCCTATGCTTTATGACATTTTATTCAGGAGACTAAAAATATGTCATCTTTTTCTTCTTTTCATATGGGTTTTGTTAGTAGGAAGCAAATTTTCACATTGAAAGTGCATTAATGTAAGATTACTGGAGAAAAATTATAAAAGCATTCAGCACCAGAACTCATTATTGCTGTCTCTCAGGCCAGTTGGCTTGTTCTTCGACTGTGTCATGCTTTCCATTTGAAGGATGTAATAAGATTAATGCTATGCAATATAATTAACGGTGGGACAAGGCTTGGATCAACCTAGTCAGTTGTCAAAGTAATCCCTGCTGTAATTCTTCAGTTTCACCAGAAGGCCTCCTTGGGTCCCTTCCAGGCTAAACTACTTTTTTTTTTTTTTTTTTGTGTGTGTGTGTGTGTGTGTGTGTGTGTATGATTATGTGCAATTGTTGAAGAAGTTTTGGCTTCATTTTTTTTTCCCCACTTGTTCTTCATACCAAATATTCCCCCTGTTACAGAACACAGCAGTGCTGAATCACCACTGCAATTTTCAAGGTTCAGAAATCATCACCTTGGCCACTCCCTGAGCTTGATGTTCTCAATACTCACCTTTAGCACTGAGCACTGGATGGCTCTGCTTCATGTAGCTACTGCACTATATTGTCAAGGGAGTTATTTCTTCCTTTGATTTAGCCCAAGGAAAGGCTGCTTACTGAAATTATTACTTAGAACCAGATTTGAATCTATCCTTCACCCCAGTAATTAGCTGATGGCAGTTGGTAACATCTAACTAACAGTATCACACTCTGCAAAACTTTTGTTCATGGTAGAATGGTGCATTTATTATTTCCAGAGAAGCACAAAGCCTCAGGCAGTATTGTGGACTTGTCTCAGCTGAGTTTAAAATAACTGCTTTCCACATACCATCTAAAATTAATAGGTTTCCTTGATTTTTCTAAGGGAATTAGACTTCATATTTCTTCAGTTGTAGTAATTCATGAGCTTGAGAGCCAGGCTGTATAGAGGGGAAGAGCTCTCAAAGGCATTCTACTGGTTGATAAACAAACACAAATTTTAGTACTGCAAAGAATGCAGCATAAACTCAGTTATATTAATAAATAGAGAACAGTAGAGCTGGATGAGATATATAATTAAATTAGGATGTTAAGTTTACTAAGTAATACTTTGATACTTAAAATATTTTCAGTGGAGTAGAATTCTGGGTATAGAAATCAAGCTCTTCTAACTGCTTCCCTAAGAATGGCTAATAGGTTTATTTGTTCGTCACACATTAATTTTATTCTTTATATTTCCATAACCTTCCATCCTTTTTCAAAGATACATAAAGCTGTGGAAATCAGCTTAGTTTTGCCAAAAGTTATAAGCTGCTGTGCGAAGCACCAGGCATCTCTGAGACATTCCAGCTGTCACAAAGAATGGATGCTTTTAATAAATTATAGCTTTTATAAAAATTTTGCCAAATTAGGTCTTTGGTATGTGTGATAACAAAGGCTAAAAGTCCTTCAAATGCATCTTCATAAGTAAGATGTGCATTGCTACCTCATTACATCTAAACAATAAGGAAATATGAAAACTGTGAGATCTGCTTTGAAATCTACTCTGTGCGCAAAAAGAAGGCTAGACAAATAATATTCTATATTCACTACAAGAGAAACTTGTTTAAAAAAAAGAAAACAACAACAAAAACTGATAACCTTGCAAACTATTTATTTGTCTACATGTCAAACTGCTTTAAATACTTATCTGTTTTTAAGCTCCTACAATTAAGTGCATGTAGTTATCTGAAATTGATATTTTTCTAACGTAAGATAAAGACTTAGTAGTTTGTTTCAGCTGAGATATTTGCTGTTGTTTTTCATATTTTAATATCAGAGAAAGCTGATGTTTTTGACAGGCAGTTCAGTGTTTGTAGTCTGTTTAATGTAGCAGAAATTGTAGATGGAAAAGACGTCATTCTGTTTGATTTGTTTGATTTTCTGATTGATTTTTGTAAAACACCTGTAAGCCCAGTTTTCTTTGGCTGTGACATGTTCCCAAAAGTGGGAAAAGGAAGACTTGCTGGCCACTATAATTAGGTGTTGTGCTTGATTCAGAGATTATATTGTATGGAGGTGTACATATTGCAGTAATGCCAGGTTGCTGTAAGAGCTGTAAAAGAATTACAGATGCCTAAATCAAGAATTGAGGTTGAACTTTGCTGCTTACTGTCCTTGCAGCCACCCCTGTTGATAGCAACCAGAGAATACTGAATAAAACTGGCATCTGACTGCTACCCCCGCATTGTTAGCAGCTTTTATCTCTGCCAAGGTGCTGCTACAGACAGTGTGAAATTTCTACTTTACTGTAAACTAAAGGAAGTCCATATAAGATGCCACTGTAAGCATTCCTCTACATGTCTAGACTGAGAGGTCTGATCTTGTGAGCAATTTCAGATCACACTGCTGGGGTAGCAGGCGAGTTGCAATGACCGCTGCTCAGTCTCTAAGCAGACATTCTCTTGCTGAGTGAGAGCTCCATGGTTACAACACGTATGTGGAGTTCTGCATCACCTGCCATCACTGGCCACTTCCTCCTGTAAGCAGGCATCAATGTTTTCCTTGTCCAGTAATTCTGCTCTTGTCTTAGGAAAATGCTACCAGGTGCCAGGTTATGGAGCCACTCATAAAAGAGCAAAGGGAACTAGCGACATAAGCTAAAAGGAATGATCTGATCTTCAGCCACATGCTCAAGATGTTTACCTGGAAGATAAAAAGCTTGGAACTCCTGTTTCAACAGACACTTGCCTATTTTAAATCAAATAGACAGTAGCTAGAATACACAAACCAGAGAAGGGAACTTTGGGCTGCTTGCTTTAATTTGAGTACTCAAATTACTAAACTACCAAGCCACATTCTTGCTAACATTCTATCTTGGCTTCTAATTCATCTTTAATATCCTTTTTCCAGAGATTGCATTCAGTAAGCAATTTACAAACTATATCGAATCAGATAAAAAGCAAGAGCTGACTTCAACACTAATAATAGAATGCAGAGTAGAAAAAAGCCAAACTTGCCAACAGTATCCAGATAAGATGTCTTTCAAAGCAAGAACTTATATCATACAATAAGGCTTTTCATTGAACTGCTATGGGAAACATAATAATTATCTGAGTCACTGTAGATAAACTGATACTGGTGACTGAAGTGCATCAGAACTCCAGATTCACTGAAATAGTACAGTATTGTATAGTAGTCTATGAAAACACTATTTACCTTAATCTACATTCACTTTATGTTACCTATAGAAAGTATGTCAATTGTACAGGAGCTGAAGAAATGGTTGTGCTGAAATATAGGGCCTAAAAGCCTCACATAGGTCTGCATGTAAACTACTGCACCAAAAATAGGTAAATAAGATTTGTTGATCATGAGAGCTTACAGGTAAATACAATAATAAAGACCCGAGTGGAATGAAAATGTGTGTACAGAGGATTAGATTTATTCTACAGATATCTGAGACTGGAAGAAGCCTTGGGAACATACTAAGTTCATCAACATCAGCCTCCAGACAGAGCTCAATGTACAGAATTCACTTCTGAAAGTTTGTCTCTCCTTTTCTGAAATCTCCAGTGATGAGTTGTCTGGCCTGAGGTCATGTAGAAGGTCAGTAGCAAGTAGAGCAGAGGGTAGACTGAGATGTTTCTACTATTCTAGTCATCAAGCAAATCTTATTTTTCCAAATGAAGAGTACTGTATTTTAAACAGTTCTACAGAATAGAAGAACTGCTTAAAATTTTCCATAATCAGCTATTCTGCACTTGCAGCAGAAGAAATGTGTAGTAAGATTAATTCCAACCTTCCCTAGTTCCAAAGATAAGGTGAATCAGTATTATTTATCTTACAGAACTACATTTTGAGTAAGGGCAAATGGTAAAAAGTAGAAGGCTACTGAAAGAGCAGGACTGTGCCTAGCATGAAAACAAGGAGGAAGCACAATTTCATACAGAGGATTTTAGATGAGCCTGAAGGGTATAGTGCTAGAAATAAGATGAAATCTAATTATATAAAACTCAGTGTCATGAATTTTGGAACTAATAAAAAGAGTTGCCATGACAAGCTTGGAATTCATCACTTGGAAATTACAGAGGAAGACCCAGTTATACCACTTAGTTATGGAGTGACTATGAATTGAAAATGTCCTGCAGAGTACAACGACCGTTCTGTAATTCTCAGATTAATTAAAAAGTGCCTTTTAAAAGGCACTATGGAGTTGCTCTAGAATACTGCATTTTGGAAAGTCCTCACACGGGCTGAGAGGGACCACTATAGTGAGGGGTAGGGTAAGAGAAAACACTTACTGAGAAGGCATGAAAAAGCTTGGCTTGGGTAGACAGAAAAAATGAAAGCTGTGAGATAAAATGAAAAAATGTGTAGAGAATGGGGTGAAGGCCAAGACAGGGGCAGCTGAGCAGCTTCTTTGGAGAGAATGTTGAACAGAATAATGTCATGACCATCACTTTCTTCCTCATCAGCTCTCTCATAAGCTAACCTGACTTTCCAGGGCCATAACCTGGGGAAAGGAAGTACTTAGTTTATGATCTCTTGATGCTGCCTTGTTGCTTGTGGGAACTCCTTACATCACCTCTGCCGAAGCCATTCCCACTTGTAAGTGATGCCATCAGAGTTGGGTCAACAGCCAGCCTTGTTGGCCCAGAGGCAATTTCTTCTGATAATTTGGTGCCACCAACAAGCTTTCTAAGCCTATCTCTTCTCCATACTATGTCCTCGTGATACACAATCACTTCTCAAATGCTGCCAAAATGATGTTAAGTGATGGGGATGAATCCCTGGTAAATTAATGCAGATTATAACGTAGCTTTCAAATGTGAGGAAGAGCTCAGTGCTCTGAAAGGACAGAAATCTTCCATTCAGCATATGCTTAACCATGTTACGTGCTGGTTCTTGCTCAATTTAAACTTCAGTCCAGATTTTCTGATATTCCATACCTCCTATTTAGGTATAGCTTTACATTTCTCATTGGTGAAATAAAGATGTTTCATGAGTAAAGCTGTTGAAGAAAACAAGCTTTATTAGCAGCAACAAAAGTAAGAAGTCAACTGTCTTGTGTGTATGCAAGACATAAATATCCCTAGATACAGATAAAGTGAGTTATTACGTAGTGGCTACCTGGATGAGGAAATGAAACAGGTAAGAGGTAAATATACAGAAAACAAATAAATGCACGTCAGGCTGCTTGACAGTATAGCAACATTAAATTTATCTTGCACAAACTAGCTTGACTGCAGGAAGTAAAATACTCAAGAAAGACAAATTAATGCTGAAAGTAATGTAGAGTAGAAACATGTTTTGTGTACGTTTGCTTTGTATTTTTCTTTTTATTTTTTGGGCCTATCTTCATTCATGTTGATATTATTCCATCTCGTAATAAGAGTACTGTGAATAGTTTCAAGCTTTTTTGACATCCACAGGCAAAAATATAAGTGAAACTGAGGTTGATAAGCATTGATAAACTTAAACGTGGTTTAAGCTGAAGTACATTTAAAAATATTTAAAAACGGTTGCAATTAATTCTCCAATCATAAGTAAGAAACTAAGGGAATTTTTTAGTTGGTTGCATGAATCTGAACATTAGAAGATATAAGACCATGTGTTTAACTGAGCTGGGGTGCTAGTATTCCCTTTTTAAACCTTTCCAAATTCTTGGTTGGTTTAAAGATTATAATCCTGTTCACTAATAAAGTTTCAAATAGTTCAGCTAATGCCTCCACTTTTTCTTTATTCAACACTGAAATTACTACTTCTAGCAGAAATATCGATTTTATTCATAGTGATATTGTGCAAATTCTACAAGATAGTACTGAGGTAATTTTAATGTTTATTGATCTAAATTCATTGAGACTACTAATTTTTAAATCTCATACTCTTTTGTCCTCTCTCTCTCTCTGTTGACGTTGTTTTAAGAGGCTAAGAAAACATGGCACAGATCTGGGGGAGCCAAAGGGAAAATGTTTTGTTTGTACCTCAGACAATTTTGTGAATACATTCTGCTAGCTCACAAAGAGATGTTTTAGCACCATGTTCCGGAGATGAAAGATGAGAACTGCAAGTTGGAATGGAAAGTCAAAGTATTTTTAAGCCCTGTGGTGCAGTGGTAGCTGAAAGCACTCATCATGTTTGCTTGAAACTATTTTGTGATCTGGAGCAGCACTGCAGTTGTGGGAACTGCATATTGTAACTGCTTTGCTATTCACTTGTTATCTTTTGCCTAGGAGGACAACTTTGGGTTCTCCCAACTGTTTTCCCAGTGTGCTGGGGTATGAAGTTGGTTCAGGACCCAGAGGGGCTTTCACATTGTTGATCTACTGTCAAGCGATATCCATTGCCCCCTGAAAATCACTGGTACTGACAGAAAGGTAAGAGACTTGAGAGACAAGTTGGTGCTTTTTGCATTTGAATTTCATGTGTAGCTAGTGCTTAGTCACGTAATATAAGCCTTTGGTTTATTCCTTTCAAAAATTTAGTGCTTAGTGTCTTCTTCTTCCTAGCTTCAATACTGCTGATTTCATTGTAAAGAGAATTCCAAAGATCATTGAAGTCTATTGCAGGATTTTAGACCAGATTTCAGCCTGTAAGTTTTATCTGCACTATAAATGGCTGCCTGTGAGCGTAAGTTACATAACGTCTTAAACTGACCCACTTTTTTCAGATCAGATTGGCTGAAAGCATATAAAATTTTACTAAGTTGTTGAAAGGATCTAAATACATTTAACTACATAATGCATTGGCAATTCTGAGAGTGTTCTGCATTTATCTTGCATCTGCATTTCCAGATTTTTAGCAACCTGATTATGCATGATGTGCTACCTCACCATCATGTAACTTACCTTATCAACATTTTCTTCATCATGACCTATCTGCTATGCAATAGCAGATGGTATAAATCTGAATTCTCAGGAGATGTTTGTCATAATAGACAGCCTTATGCTAACTGCAAAGGCAGTGCCTATGAGAAATTGATTAATGTTGCCAAGTGGCCAGGTAAGATCAGTGGTGCTGTTACTGGTAACAGTCACAGCACCTGTGCTAACTTTGCAGCTTGGGCAACAGTACTTTCAGGGTTATAAACATTTCAAATGAAAATGTGGGTCTGAATTTGATGTACTTTTAATGCATTGGCCTCTTGAGATGAACCACTGAAAAACACTTCAACTTCCAACGTGGCACTAGAAACCATCTTCAGTGCAAAGGCAAATTTATCAAAGTAAGAGAAGGCAGTGGTTATCAGGAGATAAATTTATTGGTACTGAGGAGAGCTCGGGCTGTGTGTCTGTGATGAGCCTCTGACTGGGGGTGTCTCAGCTGAGCAGAAGTGACTGCAGAAAGCAAGGCAGCAGCCAAACTCTCAACATCAGGCCATTAATATTTTAACAGTGTAGTCTCATAAAGATGTTTTTTTTTGTTATTGTGGGAAACTCTGTGCCTAAGGTGGCTGTCTAGAAAATGGAGTAATTTAAAGACAAATGTCTCATAATCAAGGAGTGCTGTCAGAAGCCGCTGGGCAAACAAAGTACTCAGTGCCAGTAATACTTATACGTGACTCCTAAAACAAAACAAACAGAAACAGTAAAACAAAAAACTCACCTACAAACAAACACAAAACATCATCAACAAATGAAAACAAAACCAAAAATCAGTGTATTTAATGATCTAGCACAATTTTTAACACAACTATTCTGAGACAGAAAGTATAGGATGTAGAAAGTCACTGAAGATATATTTCCCTTCTGTTATGGGGTGAAAAAAAGAGTAAATGCACCTCTCATTTTTGACCAAGGTTATCCATCCTAGAGATCTCTGTTTTATTTAGTTTCTTAGTCTCCCTCCTTGAATGGCTGGTCTTTGCCCTTGGACTCCACCAGCATGAAGACCACAAAGGCATATATTATTTCCTAGCAAGTCATCTGATGAATGCAAGCAAAGAAGATCAGGATTTCATTGATTGCTTTATCTAGAACTGCTTACATGTGAAATCAAAATTTCTAGCTTATTCCTATTTTTTTTGTGTGTGTGCGTAGTATTCTTATGTCAGCTTTTACCTTCATCTGCCTTCTGATTTTACCCTTCAGCTAAAAAATATTCAAAATTGAACCAAGGGTGACTAATTGGACAGGATGAAGGTAATGACTGAGCATTTAGATGGGCTGCAAGTCTCCTGAAAGGAGTATCAGGGCAACTCAGTCTGAAGTTCTGTTGGCTATGTGGTCAGGATTTAGATCTACCTTATGGTGCTGCCTGCTGCTCCCAGTGTACTTAAGACACTCAGCAGCAAGCCAAGAATGGTTACTTCTGTTTCTCTTTTTTATCATTTATATCTTCCTCTGTTTCATCCTATAGATGATAGAGCAAGAGGAGAGCCAGAAGTGAGAGCTTTGGCCCTTTATGTCAGTTGCCTCAAGATTTTCAGTATATGAACTTCCTTCTGATTTTTTTCCTCCTTTAAAAAATAGAAGAAGTAAAGAAACTGCTTGTCTTTTGACACCTGCTACTGACACAATGTTTGTCTGTTTGAGTAGCTTGTCAAACAATAATTGACACCTGCCAACCAAACTGAAACATGATCTACTCTGAATGCTGGATAAGTGAGTGCCCCAGGTGATTCCTCTTCACCCAGAGAGGAAGTACACTTGCTGTTCATGCAGAGGGTAGGTGTGAGGCTGTGGGGACAGCAAGCCAGAACAAAGCAAACTGTGCAGGAAAACAGTCAGCTCTGAAAGGAAGTAAGCATGGAAAGTTGCATGGAGGTTTTTGATACAGAATCTGTTCAGCCAGTCTGGAGCACCAGCTGCCTTGTTGGCTGTGCCTTTTCCTGACCTCAGTCAGGGAGATAGATTATCCATATTTTTAATAATATTTAACATATGTATTATTTTAGAATAATTATGATAGCAGTTATCCTTGCCCCCTGCAGACCAGGAGGACACAGATGACTGCATGTGCTCTTGCACTGCTCAGACTCATTCCTCTCCCCGGGCTCCAGCCCCGCTGCCAGCCCTGCAATTGCAATACCATACCCAACAGGTGGCAATCATAGCCTGGCCTCCACCTCGGCAGAGCATCTGCACGAGAGCTTCTGCCTCCCAAACTGTTCTAGACCCAGCAAGGCCGTCAGAAGAAGGAGAGTGCTGGCACTTAACACACTGCTCCATTTCAGATTTCAGGCCATTTTCTGAACATGATGCAGTGCTCTTCTCCATGCCAGAAAACTGAAATAGAACAAAGCAGCCTCAAACTATGTCTGAGACCATAATCAGCGATATTGTGGGAAATCATAAGGAAGTCCTTGGGCTGTGCTGGGATTTGGCCATCTTGTTCTGTTTCCATTTTCATATTGGCTCCAGAAATAAGAAAAAATAAACAGGAAGGAGAGAGAAGGGATGGGGGTAACAAAGCTGTTAGTGAAGCTGAAGAGTTCACTTATTTCCATGGAAACATTCACATCCTAGCAACAGCATATTGATAGCAAGATGACATGGAAAGACAAGAGCTGATGCCTTTGGCTCATGGGAAAACAAGCTATCCTGGATTTCTAGGTTTTTTTTTTTTTTTTTTTTTACCTTTTCAAAAATGGATAAGTGTTTAACAAAAATCCCCAATCCATTTTTCTGTTCTTAGCTGCTTGTGCTTTTGTGTTGAAACATTACCCGTTATGGAAAATTGATAGAGTTGAGATATTATTTGCATTGTCTGTCTGGCCACAGGTATCATTAATAGGCAACAAAGAAACCCAGAGGTATTGAACATCTTTTGTCTATTTATTTATTTATTTCACCATTTATTTATTTATTTCATCATTTCTTTTATCGTGCTTTGAGGTATTTAGGAAGATGTTTTTGGATTAGTTGCAAACAAGTAGAAGCCAATACAACATTCTGTGCCCAACCCCTCACTTTCCAGCACATGGATGGTACAACACTGATTGTTGATACGTTGTTCAATGGGATTCATGGTAGGATGAGTTGTGGTATTGTTTGCACTCCATGTGATGTCCAGGGAACATGTGTGTGCTGGGCAGCGGTACAAAGCTTTCTGTCTTTGTGTGGCTTTGGATTGGGGTTGGTTTTGTAATGCATATTTTTTCTTGGAAATGTTCCTGTTTAAATAGATATTTCAATAATCACTTTGGAAATATAGGAAATGTATACTGTTGTTTTGTACACATAGCATCGCTAATGTAAATATTTGTTTAAGAGCTATGTTGAACAGAATCCATTTAAAGGACACCTTGTGCATTATTTTTACTGTGAAAAGAACACTAAATCACAGTATTTCCATAGGTAATAGAAGCCACTATAGAAATGTGACGCTTTATCTGTACATGAATTAAAAACAGAGCTAATCAAATATCCCAAGAGTAATCAGAGATGTTTACAGAATTAATGAACTCTCCTTATTTACCTGCCTTTTGTTATCAAAAATAGTTTAGATTATCTGAATTTTTTGTTCTATTAGCATAATTTTTCCTCTTGGAGATGAGGACTGCTTGGCTAATCAGTAAGCCAGGTTGATGTTCTCATACTGCACTTTCATCAGGTTTTCAATAAATGAAGTTAACTAACTTTGGAGTCATTGAATGAGCAGTTAGAAATTTCTAATGGAGGGGAAGAATTCTACAAGGAAAACACAAAAATAGCTGGAGATTTCTCTTCATGCTGCTCAGATGGAAGATTTCTATAGGAAGGAAGTAGTTGCATTTAGAATAGGGTTATGAATGATATTTAATGCAGAACTTAGAGTTTTAATTCCCATATTATGATAATTTTTTTCATCCTAATGTTAATAGCTTTATTTAATTTCGTACCTCTTATTCCAATCTTCACTCCTTCCAGTGCCTCTGCTATTATGTTACTGCATTTTCAGAACAGATCTATATGAGTTATGTAGATCCTATACACATCCTACTGTGTTCCCAATAGTAAGTAATAGATCAGAAGTAATTCTGAGAGTGAGAAGTAGACTTTCCAAGGCATTTCCCAATTGGCACATTTTACGTGTCTTTCTAGGTCAGCTTCTGATTCAAGGAGAATAGAAGGCAGAGAAATAAGGAAAGCAGAATATCTTACTGAAGGATCATTGAGGAGCATCCTCCATCATTATAAAGCAACATGCACAGTTAATAGCAAGCCAGGATCTGCTGTGATTTTTCACTTACTCGTTTGTTCTTTAGAAACTCTTTTTTTTTTTTATTCCACCTTCTTGGATGCATTCCATTTAGAGTATGGGGAAAAAAAGGCAAAGGGAAAATAAATTCTTCTGTCAGTGTTGAGAAGGAGAGATAAATTTGAGTGACAATATATCTTCAGGTAGCTTAGTGCATATTCTGTTCACTAAATCTTTTGGAGTCTTCACAGGTTAGAGAACGTACATGTTTTGGGAAGGAGTAGATTGGCGAGGAACAGCTGCAAATGTTGCCGCTGTCTCTCCAAAGAAGAATCAAGAAACGGGTATGTGTGTTAAAGCTTGTAATTTCTCCCACTACTGAGGAATAATATGCAAACAATATCACAGGCTTTTCAAGAAATGTGGTCAAAGGATCTTTCTGGAGCTGGAGATATATTATTTGCAGATGTAAATATATTTTTAATTCTAGTAATTCACATTAATTCGGAGTCTGTATTCTGAACTCTGTACACAACTAATACTCTTGTGGTCCTGATTTCTCATGACTGCATTGACAGATGCACTGTCTGATTTGGGAAAAATGTCCATTTCCTTTCTTTTTGATCAAGGTATATTACCTGTTAAGGGCAGATAGATTAGTCAACATTAGTGCTTGGGAATGTCTTTATTTTTATCACTCCAAACAAATATCTAGAACTAGAGACATGATTATATGCATTACTTAAACACATTTTTTGCTATACTTTAATTATATTTTGACAGAAAAAAAAGGAAGCAGCACTTGCTTTTTAGCTCTGAAACACTTATATCTGCTGTACACGTTTGTTTGTGCTTTGTCATGCTCTCCTTTCAGATCTTACTCTTGCTGCCTGGTTGTTAGTGTCTTGCCATTGTTTCATGATTTAATATTAAGTTTTTATACAAAGATTTCATAAATAACAGCTACAGATTGTCTTCTCTGAAGGTGAAGGCCTTTTTCACTCAGCTGCAAGAGTATTATATACAGTGGAGCTTCAATGACTTATACTGATTGCAAAGCTGACTGGTCTCTCTTTTCAGTCCTGGCATACGATCCTGTGAAATGCCAGTGGAGTATATATTGTGCGTGACAGAAGTAGGAGACATTAGTAAGAGCTACGTGTGACTTCTTCAGGATTAGGGCATTTAAATTCTGTTTTTGTTGTGCTTACTCTCATATGCACTGAACAACTGGTAAGAAAAGATAAAAACTGAAAATGCCAAAAATGAATTCTGTCTTTCTGCTATTATCATTAGAGGTAAGATTTCTGTCTGTTTAGGTTGTTTCTCCCAAACAGACAAACAGCCAAAGACCAGTCTCATCTGCAAACACTTGTACACAGCTGAAGTACAGAGTCAAATTTAGTCTGGATTTGTACCAATGTTAATGAAGGTAGAGTTAATCTCACCATTAGTAATCAATTCCATGATTGAAAGACTGATTTCTAAGAGGAATGCTCACTGCTATAAAATATCCAAAGCCAATTAAGAGAGAACCCAGCTGTAAGGAAATATGGGCCAGATGATCTCTTAGTGAAGTCACTGAACTTAGAACAATAACACCAGCTTGGTAGCTGTCACTGCAATGCAGTAATAAGGATTTACTAACTGATCTTTTAAGCAACACGTAGCCTTTCTGTCTCTAATCAGTACTGAGGAGCTGATGAGAAGCACACCATATACCATGCTGTTTTCTTTTGATCTTGTAATTAGGAAATACCCTAAGGGAATGATATACAGTTCATACATTTCCCATAGAGTTATTACTGAGCCAGAGCTCTGATATGATGTCTCCTACCATCCTTTGCCCTGCGGGGACTTAAGATTATGAAAACTGTAAGACAGAAAAGATGCAAAAAAAATCCCACTTGAAGGAAGACATGACACGCACACTGACAGAAGTTACCCTCCCCACCTACCTCAAATTCTCCTGATATTACTACCTCAGGTGTAGCTGTCTGAAAGTTGATTCCCCCAGCCTCTCTCCTCCTTGGTCTCTCCCAGGGAAGGTGCGCAAGGTCTAGGATAAAGGGAAAATTTTTGTCTATCTTGAAGATCCATAAAAATAACCACGTGAATATAAGGTTGCACAGAAGTCCGGGCGTGAGATGGGGGCAGTGGTAAAGAGAAATGGGGAATGAAGATCTTGTTTTTTGGCAGTGTGGAAAATGGGAGTGGGATGACACAAATGAAGGTAAGCTGATGTGGAGGAGAATGAGTAAAAGCTTCACAGAACCCATTGAGTGAATTAGAAACAGTAAGAAGGTGATGGATAACATACAGGGAGCTGAGAGGATAAAAAGAGAGAAAAGAATGAGCTCATGGTCATATAACACTTCCTCAGCTTTCAGAAAGAGGAGAATGTCATTATCTAGGGGCTGGGTCACAAGTGACATCTGACCATTGCAGTGGTGGATGACATGAAAGCTAGCTGACTGTAATCAGGATTCCAAGTAAGTTCTAAACACTGAGGTTTTAAATCCCCTTACCTCAGGTATTCAAGGATGCATATGTAGATTTGCTTTCTACAATCAAGTCATTCTATTCAAAGTCGGTTGCATTATATCTTAAGAGAACATGCAAGGAATGGAAAAAACACAGGAATTAGTTAAGATAAAAATCAGAACAAAACTTGGTGAATATATGGCATTGTATGTGCTTGTGGTTCTTAAATAAAGCCTTTCCTGTGTTTGAAAGGGAGTAACACAATATTAGGAAGAAAACTCAGATCTATTTTTCGGGTCTTTGGGACATCTGGGGAAATGCAGTGGATTGATTCACTGGCATTTCATGCCTAGATGCTTAACATAATAATGATGCATTTAAATTCAAATAGGTGAGAAATAAATTTTCTGATGCGGAATTCTTTATGATTTAGGTTGTTGTAATATTTTTATTCATGGATTAACAACTGTCTGACTGGCAGAGCTCAGAGGGTTGTCATCAGGAGTACAGAGTCTGGTTGGAGGCCTGGAACTAGCAGTGTTTACCAGGGGTTGGTGCTGGCTGGGTCTGAATGCAAGCAACGTCTTTGTCAATGACCTGGATAAAGGGATAGAGTCCAGCCTTCAGCAAGTTTGTTGATGATACAAAGCTGGGAGAAGTGGCTATCACACCAGAAGGCTGTGCTGCCATTCAGTGAGACTGGAGCAGGATGGAGCATTGGGTGGAGAGGAACTTGATTTGGCTTAACACAGGCAAGACTAGAGTCCTACAGGTTTGGGGCTGACCTGCTGCAGAGGAGGACGTACATGTCTTAATGGACAACAGATTGGCCATGAGCTGGAAGTGTGTCTTTGTGGCCAAGAACACCAATGGTATCCTGGAGTATCCTGGAGTTAAAAAGAGCCAAGGTCAAGGGAGGTGATCACTGTGACTGTACCCACATCTGGAATCCTCATTTCAAAAAAGATAGGAATCACCTAGAGAGAACTCAGTAGATGCCCATTGATGCCCACAAAGATTTTAAATGGCCTGGAGCATTTCCTTTATGAGGAGAGGATGGGAGTCCTGAGTCTGTTCAGCCTGGAGAAGAGAACACTGAGTGGAAATCTTATCAATGCTTGTAAATATCTAAAGGGTGAGAGTGACATGGATGGGGGCAGGCTCTTTTCAACAATGCCCAGACAGAAGAAGGGACAATGGGTGCAAATTGGAGTATAGGAATTTCTATACAAATGTGAGGAAGACTTGGGGAGGCTTTTTTTTTTTTTTTTTTTTTCTCCCACTCGGATGATAAGCTCAAATCCTGTATTTTACTCTGTAATAATGTGTCTTTAGAACTGTGGTTTCCGTTTGGCTCATTATGGTAAGGAATCATGCAGGAATTATGGATTCAAGTCTCAGTGACAATTTCTTCCTCACAGCTTCTCCATGTCTAGTCTATAATACTGTATCTGCTAAATAATGAGATTAATCTAAAGGTAGAAAGTATTGCCATCCTTCAAAAGGAAGATACGTATAAACAGAACAGGATTTTAATGTTTTTCTTTAATAAAAGAGGAACAAACTCACAAAGTGGGAAGTGTAATTCATCATACAGAGTCTTATAGAAATGTTTTTTAGCAAGTTAAATCAGATTTCACTTTTCTTTCATTTCTGGATGCTACTCATGTTCCAAATGAACAAGGGTCTTTGCCTATAAATCTTCATGACAACTTAATCTCTCCTGAGTTCTGTGAATTTCTTTCTGGGCATTTTTATTTATTTGAATTTAAGCTTGTACTTTATGCGTCTGGCCAGAGATGGTGCTGAATGCTCAGGTACTGCAGAGTGAACTGCAGTGGGAACTTCAACAGAATTAATTTGGGACATTAATCAGAACTATAGTCAGTTGCTATGGCTCATGACTTAGAGTAAATGTAAAATTACGGTACTTGTAATACTTAGCCAAACAACAACAAATAAAATTATTATTAAAAATGATAAAAGAGTTGGAAAGTTATAGTACTGGGAAGAAGATTTATTTGTTTGGTATATTTGTTGATATTTTCCTGCTCAGGGAAATAAAAGCAATCTTTAGGGATTGAACTCATCTAGTCTTCATCAGATAGGTAGTGGCAATAGAAATGAGATGGTAGCATCTGCGGGTTGTGCCTCATATCTTAGTGTCATTTTTTAATTGCTCTATGATTTCATATATGTCTTTTATTCTAGCGTGGAAATCAGTGTAATATCATGAAACTTAAGACATATAAGGAATTGTGTTATCTAAAATCAGCTTTATTTTACCCAGTTCCAGGCCTCACTAGAGTGAGGATGTGTGAGGCTTTCTGAGATTAGTCTGGTATGTTTGTGTGATTTGCATTGTACACTGCTCTTTGCCAGCTCCTTCTTTCCATTCTCTTTGTTGCACTGATGTCTTTTCTGATTCTTATAAATATTGCCAAAATATCAATATAAAGAACAAACAAAACCAGTCAAAAATCCCTTTCACAGCTTTTATTTTCTTCATTTTTTTTTTCTCCCTGTTTGCTTTTGGATCAAGCCCTTCTGACCCTGGACCTGTGATATTGATCTCATTTGTTAGTAACAGGAGCATGTTACCTGTGTGCAGCTGGAGGGCATTCCAAATAGATTGAGAAAATCTTGTCCCCCCCCGCCCAGACTATTCGTCACTACTCCTGGGTGGCTCCAGGATCAGGAAAATAAACCTGGAGAACCACAGGCCCTGGTCCTCTAACTGTCCAGATGTAGAATCTGAGTGGGCCAAGGTGCCTTCTGGCCTGGGTCTGAGCCCATTTCCCATGGAAACCAGTGCAAAGAGAAAGTTATATGCATATGAGTTTAGCCCTGGGAGAGCCTTGGTGTGCAGATCAGTCACACGGGGAAGACACAGCCTAAGCGGAACCTTCCACCTCTCCACATCCCCACCTTTTATTTTACATAGTATCTCTTTTTATCTTATGAACTCCTTTTAAAATTATTTACTAGGCTTCAGATTTTTTTTTTTTTTTTTTTAAACCTTTCTATGATCCTAGATATGTATATAAATGTTTCTCTGGAGCCATGATTTTTTTTTTCCTCAGTTTACCTTTTCCTGTAAAGAAAAGGATCTCACTAAATGTTGTTCTTTGCAGGTGTGTATTGTTTCCTTCTTATTTAGTATAACATAAAAGTTCGTTCATTTTCCTCTCCTGCCATCCTCCAGATCTGCTGGCCTTCTGCAAGGATCCTCCTGCATCAAATGTTTAGGAACATTCAGTGAGTCTTGAACCACAATGGTAATTTTTTTCAGACTAAAGAATGTGGACTTCCATCAAATCAGAAGTTCAACTACAAATGTCAAGAGATTGAAGAAGTATTGCAGTCAGAAATTGAAGAAATTTTTTTCTCTCTGTCTCCCAGGATATTTTTTAACTTGAGGAATGTGAGCAGTCTTCTGTGATTTGTGGAAACCTTTATAAAATGAGATAGGTATCTGGGAGTAGAATGGATATCTGGGAGAGAATTTCTTAGGAGATCACTGTATGTACAGGTTATGGCCATATCAGTAACGAACTGTGTTGACTTCTGCTATTGTGGCTGATATGCTAAGATCAAAACTGCTGGGAGCTTGTTTACAGAGACAGTCGCTGGCATCTACTGTGGTACGCTATTTCCTGTGCTGTTTAAATGGCGATATTCTGAGCCTGGTAACAGTTGTACTGTGGAAGAGGAGGGGTGGAAGAACTGATTCAGAAAATCTTAGTACAATATGCTTTTTATGAACTTAGTGTACAGGTAGTATTATCATTCATACATGATCCTCAGCTTACTTCGTGAACAAGCAAAAAAGAAAAGATAGAAAATGGGAGAAAAAAAAAAGATGCTCAACTTAGCTACCTACTCTTAACTTCTGACTAAGTATTGGCCAATATTTGAAACAAGGTTAGTAAAAATGAATAATATAAAAATGTAAAAAGTTAATAACTCTTTAGTTGTTTATAATATTTATCTTTCTTGAAAGAAAGTAAGGTTTGCTAGTGAAATTATTTGTAAATCATTTTCTTAATTAATGGAGCTTGATATGATCAAATTGTGTAACTAGTTTCTACATTTTGTACCCATCTTTTTCTTTTGGAAAATGGGCAAATCTAAAATTTTCAGAACTGCAGAACTTGAAGAAAAATAAGATCTGTACTAATTCAAAGATCCCCATGATGGGGCTCATTAAATGGAAGATGCATCTATTCATCTGTTGAAGATAAACAGAGAACAAAGGTCTTTATTTTCTGAATCATATACTTCACAAAGTGAATCAAAACTGGGCAGAAGAGTGGAGCAGAATGATAATAAAGTGTTGGATCTGATGACTCTTTTTGTTGTGTGCTTTGTCCTGCACACTATGTACACACAAATAATGAGTTACCAGGGGGTAATTATGAGCTAGAGAGTCCCGTTTTGTGGGCACAACATGGAAGGCTTTTTGATGCTAGTGAGTAATCCAAATCATTTCCTGCTTTGCCAGATATATCTTGACACATTTTAAATTCCAGTTTGCATTCCTTGACAAGCAAAGTCTCAGGCACCAGATAAATAATGCATGAATCAGTCATGTTATTTAGACATGTGTGAGATAGATGAGGATACAGATGGAATATAACTATGAATTAATATATTCAATGCTCCACTGCATTCAGATAATAGTTAGAAAGACCTTCCAGCTGTCTCAGAATTTGAATTACAAGCTTGTTTTAAGAGCTTCCAGAGTAGGAGTCCCTGTAATTCACTGTTTTCAGTGTTAGAGATATGCTGGGAAATGCTGCAGACAGTGTAGTGGTGGCCTGTTTCACCTGCCTTTCTGAAGCACTGTAAAAATTTAATTACTCCACTGAAATTCTTTGTGATGAGCTGGGCAGACCTACTGTTAGTTTGTTGATAACAACATATCCTGGCAGATCTTCTCTGTTATGTTTTTTTCTGTATTGCTTATCTTGTTGATCTCTCGCCTTTTATCAGCACAGAGGATTTTCCTCAGCAATATGGGGTACTTTCCCATACAGCAGACATCTGCCCTGTTAATATGCCAATTTTTTTCTTTCTTTTTTTCATTTGAAAATAAAAAAATTTCTTTAACGAAGTATGAGAAGGAAAATATGGGGGTTAGATTTCTAATTTGAGGCTAGCATTTTGCCCTGCCTTCTCTCTATTTTGGATGTTACTTTTGTACCCACTTCTAGCTGGTCACAGTGCAAGGAAAGTTGAATCCTCAGTACAGGAGAGACATGGACCTGTTGAAGCGCGTCCAGAGAAGGGCCACAAAAATTATCCAAAGGGTGGAACACTTCTGCTACAAGAGAGCTGGGGCTGTGCAGCCTAAAGAAGAGAAGGCTCTGTGGAGACCAGAGCATGGCCTTTTAGTATCTAATGGGGGTCTGTAAGAAGAAAGGGGACAGATTCTTTAGCAGGGTCTCTTGTGATGTGGCAAGGGGAAATGGTTTCAAACTAAAAGAGGAGAGATTTAGGTTGGGTGTAAGGAATAAGTTTTCTACAATAAGGGTATTGAGTCACTGGAACAGGTTGCCCAGAGAGGTGGTGAATGTCCTGTCTTTTGGGACATTCAAGGCTAGGCTGTACAGGGCTCCGAGCACCATGATCTGGCTGTCCCTGTTCATTGCAGGGGAGTTGGATGAAATGGCACTTAAGGGTCTCTTCAACTCAAATGATTCTATGAACCCTTCTAGGACCTATTCCAGCTTATCAGCTGCAGTGGATCAGCATCCTGGCTAGCTAAAACTTTTCTCTCTGCATAATGTGAGGAAAGCTAGCAAAACTGTGGCATGCTTGTATGTCTGAGAGTCTGTGGTGTATCTACAGGAGCCCTCTTGTTCACGCAAATGTTTTCAAAAGGCAGTGAAAATATGGTAGAAAAAATAAAAAATCTTTTTCTCACTCTGATGACAGGTGAGATGCAGATGTGCTAGACTGCCTGCTTTTTTATTGCTGCTAAAAGAATTCAGAACTGAGGTGGCTGGATAAATTTTGAGGAGAGATTTTTTCTTTGGCTTTTGCTTGATTTAATAGGGAAAGCCAATGCAGTTTCAACTCTCATTACCAGGGAGTGATTTAGCCCCATGTGATGTAAGAGAACAGCATGTTTCTCTGAAGAGGTTTCAGGAAGCAGGGCAGGGTGCTAATGCACAGCCATGCTGATTGTGATGAGAAACTGCCCTGCTCATGCTTGCAGCTCCTGCTAGTTAACCACATCCAGGAGGACCACTAACTCGGCTTTACCACCGTGTCAGAGCAGGCACAGGAGCAGTTAAGCTGTAGTAGTCATGCTGTAATTTCAGGCCCTTGTTTACAGTTGACAATTTGTCTGTGTGTGCCTGAGGGCACCTGTAATAGATCTGAATTTGATTACTTCCAGAAAAAATAGATGCAAAGAATTTTATGTGCACAGAAATGGAGCAATAAGGTTTGTTTGTTTGAGATAAACATCTTTTTTTTCCTTCACTTAGGTAACTGTAACAAAAATATTATTAAACTCCATTACTATGTAATCTCAGGATATGAAGTCCAAGCAGCATTGGCTCAGGTTTTGCTATTCTGCCTCCAAAACAAAACAGTAATAATTCCTCACTTGTCTTCCAGGACATTTGTCTCAATAAAATTTCTTTTCATAGCTTTTAAATAGCTTTTGAGCAAAATTGTTGGAAAACAGCATTTGAGTCTGGAGGAGAAATAATGGCATTTCATGCAGAGCAGCATCATTTTTTAAAATTGTATTAGCCACTTAGACGGAAGGTGAAAGAAAAAAATTGTTTTCTATTTAAATTAAAAATAAGAACAAACACATCAGTAGAATTAAAATACAATTATTTGGAAAATAAAGAAGGAATTAGAAAGCTGTTTTATTTTCTTCTGCCCGTGACCCAGTTCCCAGAAAACTCATGTTATTTTATACTGTGTAGTTAAAAGATTAAAACAAGAAATGCAAAGAAAAGCTGGGTCATTACAGATGAGTTAAGACAATTGTGTTTGTCTATTTCCTATTGGAAATTGACTACCAAGCACCTTCTTTTACTCCAAAAGTACCAGCCACATTTTGTCGAGGATTGTCCAACTGATTCAGATTTTCATTCAAAATACAGAGAATTTCTTCTTAACTAATGTTTATATTTGAAGGTTTCTGCTTCTGGTTCAGTTCTGAAGTAGAGCTTGCCTGACTGACAGTTTAGCTGTTTTTCTCCAGCAATAACAGCTGGCCTAAGAAAGGATGTTAATGCTTTTCACAAACTTTTTCACACTTGAAATAAGTACATTTGGGTGGGAAACTATTTTTTCTTTCTTTGATGCTCTGTATAATAGACCAAATTCCTGCTTGAATATTCAAAACTAATTGGTACCCTTTTCTTTTCCCTCTTGGAAAAATATATTTTGTTGTTAGTATACCACTGTATGCTAAGCTATAAATGCTCAGTCTTTGAGAACAGAATCTTAAGAAGGAAAGCCTGGAATTACAATGTGTCCAATATGATTTTCGAAAATAAGAAGGGTGAAATGAGGACACCCAGTATCTGCATTCTGAGGTAAACTCTAAAACTTGTGTATTATTTTTGGAATTATAACTAGCTGACATTTATTTCTCAAGAGCTCTTTATCTGGACAGTAGTATTTCTTTTCTCAGATGGCTGGAGTTTTCCAGTCTAGGCTGTGCTTGGCACCTTCTTCATCCCATACAAGCAACGTTGCTATCCCTCCAGGATGCTGTCTTGCCACGTGTAACCTCCTGGGAGGAAGAAAATTCCCTCTTTCCAGTCCTGCCAGCAAGTGCACATGAGCTGGGAGGGCACAAATACATGGGCTACACTGCCTGAGGTTTATCTGCATATTGTGCATGTCTTTGTGAATCAAATTATATGGCTGTCTCTCTGGACAAATATGTAGCCAGGGAAGGTACAAGCTCTCAAGCTGCAGTTGCTATGGCAATACACCCATATTTCCCTTGTCCAACTTCCATTCTTATTTTCAGAAATAAAGCTAGCTGCATTTTAGGGGTTTAAATGAAGTTAGAAGTTTGGCTAGCAGGGATCATTTCCTTGTGGCATGGGACAGGAAGGAGCAGCATACCAAGCACCTCACAGATTCAATCCCGAATCTTTGAGCAGAAAACACACCCTGATGAAATTCAGTAATTTTTCTGGAACAAAGGGTAATATATGAAAACTCAGCAAAGCACACATTTCCAGCTTCCAAGAGATCTGTTATCTCTCAGATAGTCAGTCTTCAGCATTATTTTTTGTTGTTGCTTATGACTTCTACAAAATCAGTGACCTCTTTCTTACAAAGTTTTTCTTGCTTCTTGGATAGTACTTTTTATAAATTCTGTGTTTCATCATTATCAGGTACATTTTTTTTTGCTGCATGAACAATAACTACAGCATATTTTCTTATCACTTTTGCATCCTTAGCATTCCTTTTTTTTCCCCAGTTCTCTGCAAACTCATCTAGTTTTGCTGTGTATAAAGAAATTCTGCCGTGTCCTCAATAAAGCTGTTTCAGCAGTGTAACTTGCCTAAAAACTAGTTCTCTGACATATGTACTGTAGGAGTTTTTGATGTACTGCTCAGACATTTCTTTAAGAAAGAATATGTGAAACAAACAAAAATGGAGATGATAATTTTAAGACCATATCTCGCACTGTGTAGTGAAACAACTGGCAATTAATGTGAACTAAAAAGACAAAATCCAAATGTAAACATCATCCATTGTATTATTTCAAACTTTTTTATAGCCTCTACAATTTTGCTTGTCTTAAGCTGCTATAAGGAGCACTCAAAAACAGATGTTATCATCCATGAAGACCAGGCAGAGGATCTGGAGGAGGCAGAGCAAAGACAAAGAAGGAGGTGACCAGACACCAAGTGCAAGGAGTGAATTAGTGAAAACCTGTTGTAAGGCATTTTGGTGCCAGGAGAAGGGTACTGTCACTAGAGGCAGTGGGAAGTACTCTCAAGCTGTTCTGAAGGTGGTTCTCATGGGCATAGCAAGCATAGCCACTAAAATCTGATTTTGAAATGTGCGGGACAAGAAATATTATTTGTATTGGCTGTATGAGGTAGTATGGGGTGTTTTTCACTGCTCTTAGAGACAGAGAATCTTTATACACTACGACACCTTACAAACATTTTGTCCTTGTATGACTGATAATGGATTCTGATAGCATAGAATGACCTTTCAGGGATCAGCTCTGTCTTTGTCTGTTTCACTTTTTCTCCAACTGCTGGATATTGAGGAATCCCTTAGGATGGAGTTACTTCAGGCAGCAGGGAGCTGGCAAAAGTTAATGACTGAGTCCTGGAGGTTGGGCAGTAGAGCCAGTAATTTACTGAAACACTGATTGCTGCAGGGCCATGCAGGATGAAGAGAGGAATGATGCAATGAACTAACCTGTCCCACAGTGAGTCTGCTTAAGGCTGCTGGAAGAGAAATGGAATTAGCAGGCATCAGATACAATAAGCACACTGATGCAGTTTGCATGTATAAGCTCATTTTTCAGGATTCTTTCTGCAGCATATGCTACTGGCTCTTTGCAGGTAGAAGGAAATTGCATTTACATGTAAATCACTGCTTACACTGCTGGAAAGATGAATGAATTTTTATTGCTTATGAAATGTTTCTCTTCAAGTCTTCAACCTCAATAGAATAATAAAATTTGTTATGTGAATGAAATTAACATGAAAATCTCAATGCCTTATCAATGTTTATAATAATCTAATGGGTGAAATACTGGTGCAGAAAAAGACATTAGGCTCCAGACTAGGATTCTCTGAGTTTTTGTTCAATTCTATCCCCTGAATGACTACTGCTAAATCCTTTCTTTCTCAGAAAATCATGGTTATTTTAAAGAAAATAAGCAAGGATAGAATAAACATCTAGAGAGCCAAGTGTATGGGTGAAATGTTCTTTCCAAAGCATGGCCATCCTATTTTTAAGCTATTAAGCATTCAAATTTTATGATTGCAAACTTTTATTCTTTGGTTTAATGTGACTCTGAGGTACAGAGCCTACAATTACAAACCAAATTTGGCAGAATATAATAAATATATGTTGCACTTCTGCTGATGAAAGCTTTCTGCAAACATTGGTGAAACACTGCAGCAAATACAGCTCAGCAGAATGGAACAGTGAGCTTTGGCCTCTGCTGCTCAGTTATGGTGGTGAAGCACAGAGGATGTTCAGAAAGGACTGTAAACATATGCTCATGCCAGTTGGATTTGCTTGCTAGAGGGGAGATGGTTATTTTCAGTAGGAAAGAATGGAGTGTCATGCCAAGTGATCTGTCCAAATTTTAACGTACAGCATTTATGGCTTACACAGTATATCCTCTATATCCTGTCAATAAGTTTTATGGGTAGGTAGGTTGCTTGTGTGGTATTTCTCTGTTTATTGAAGAGAACTCAGGACATATTGGCTCTGATTCACTGGCTACCTTATTTATTAACTTCACTGGTAGCTGTGCTCACAGGACAGACATAGAAAATAGTCTGTACATCTCCCATGGATCCAATGATTACTCAGTCAGTAATACTCAGAGGCAGTATGCAAATGTAGAATCAATGCAGACGTTCTCTGTATTTGAAACTTGACCAAACCCCTGACAGACACAGAGCCATGGAACTTCCTACTTTCTCAAGCTAAGCTATTTAACTAAGTTAACACATATTTTGATAGGTATAAAAGGCTGAAGCATTTTTAGAAGTCCAGTGGGTAATTTATTCCACAAATGCAATATCTTGTCTGCAGTCTATTGAAAATAATGACTAAGTGGATTTTCTCTCTCTCTAGATTTTTGTCAAGTCACTCTCAATCTATTTCGATTACTTGATATTCATAATCTTATCTGTGTTAAGTAATTCATTGTGTTACTAATTAAGGTCATAAAGTATATTTTCAATAATTCAGCTTTTTCGAAGACATAAATAACACTAACACGTACATTATAATCTCAGAGCTTTCTTTCATGTAATACTCTCTAATACTTCTTTCATAATCATTAACTGGAAAGGTAGTGATTTTGATAACCAGTGTTTGCCTGGAAGGTTATCAGAAAATTAGCTGGAGTCATACAGATGCAGGTAAATTGAGCAACAGTTCATTTATCCATTTTACAGACACAAAAAAAATACTAGACCCTGTATACTGTTGTTAAATATTTTTATTGCAATCTCACACTATACTATAGCATACTAAAATCAGTTTGAAAACTTTTCTTCTAGAGATTCTTAAATCTGAAAAAGATGAAAGACCATGACAGGGGATTACAATGCCTTGGGGGGGAATAAATATTTTCATTAAGAGTAAATGAGCAGACTAAGAAGACTACTCACTGTGGCCTACAAAAGCACACCATGAAATCGTGGCTAGAGTTGACAGCCCAACCAACTCAAAAGCAGAAAGAAAAAAACCTTTTTTGACTGTGACAATCTTCAGTAGCTTCAGTTCAAAGCAAACTACCAAGGAAAATGCTAAAGACATGCTGATATGCAGTACAGTTTCTGAGAAAAGCTACTAGATAGCTGGAGAACAATTTCAAGTGCAACACTTAAGTAAAAGGAGAATGACAGTAGAGAAATTTAGGATCCATGCTTCATAGACTATATTGACTTTGAATTAAAAACTTCTGTTTCTAAATTTCTCATAGGAATATTGTCCTTAAAGCAAACTGATTCAGTGCTCATTATAATTTAATCATTCTATTATCTTAACAAACCAAATATTAGTGACACTATGTATTTTATTACAACCTATAACCTGTAACCTATAAAACATATTCCCATTGCAGAGTGTCAATCAGAATTTTACAGAATTCAAAAGGAAAAAAATGTTAGGATTTAAGTATTAACTTTTGCTACCTTTGTATCAGGGACAGTTTGGTAGCAACAGAAACTCATCTAGCAATGATGAAAGAACATTAACTAGATGGAAAACTGCTGCAGATCAGAGCAGATCCATATGGCAGCTAACAATAAGTTACTTTCCCCTCTGTTAACATTACAAAAAGCAATGTACTTGGACAAAATTAAAAGTCATTCAAGTGTCCATGAGTCGAAAAGATGGAGGAACTGCTACTTGTCATTGTACATTTGTACTGAGAAGCTGTAATTTGGCTGCTGTGCCAGAGTAAGCCCTGTAATCATCCTAACTCCTGTCTCCAATAAGGGCATAAGAACTGAAGAGACTATGCTGGAACTCCTAATAGTAGAGTGGTTGTACTGGGAAAGCGCTCACACATTCCCATGGACCTAGGAAAGGATCTTCCCAGCACCACTGGCCATCCTCTCCATTGCCATTAATTCCACTGACCATGGGTTTTATTCCAGGCGCTCTCTGAAATCTTACTCTATGGAGGACGTCAAGTGTAGTTCAACATGGGCTCTACTTCCTAAGAAGTATAATTAATTATCTGAAAGGAAGGCTGTAAAATGGCCCACAGAGTGCAGAGGCCAAAAATAATATACTGTTGATGTCACACCAAGGCCAGTTTCAACCCTTTGTTTCTCTGTTCTGAGAGTCTGCCAAATAGGAGCAATTTATAAATGTATTTTATGCCTTAACATATGTTAACATTTAAGAGTATTTCAAGAACTCTTTAGATTCTGGACCTTACAATTGCTTTTTTCTTTCTTTTTTTTTTCTTTTTTATTTTTTTTTTAAATAAATGAATAAATCTCTGCAAGTGCTGACCTCTTTTTTTTCTTAGTCTGCAGCAAAGACCTTGGATCCTTTGTGCCTTCAACTTATGAAATGGAAGGTAGTCACTTAGTCACTGTCAGCACATCTATTAGTTATGCATCATGTAGATAATATCTGTGAGTATTTTCATGATTGGCTTTGAAAATACCCAAATTTGAAAAGTAATCTGAGCAAATACCTCATAAGGCAATAAAGTGCTCAAGAAATCATATTATTCCTGGAAACTGGATCTGAAGGGTCTTCAGTTTTCCAGAAGGTTTTCTCCTGTTTGATAGAATAATTTTATTAGAATTTCAGTTTAGCAGTTATGAACTGTGTCCAGTCACAGTACTTTCATGACTCAGCTATTTGAAGTTTGATGGCCACTCTTACACAACCTCAATGAAAGTACATGGGTCACTGCAACGATAGGTACTGAATGCAATACAATCTGAGTTTCATTATATAATATTTTTACGTAAGTAAGTACCTGTATAGTGATTTTGAAAAGCACTTTAAAGGAAGTTGGACAAAACCTTAGAAGTTGAAAGACTTGAGAGGAAAATGCACAATAGTATCATGTAGGAGTTTGAAATGTGTTGCTCTCAGACATACACATATGTCAGCATCTCAAAAAGACGCTCTCTGGTTGTCTAGGTGATTTTCTGCAGAAAATAACCAGGGAGGGTGAAGTTCTATATCTCACGTCAAGCTTGATTATTTTTAAGAGACTACTGACTGATTCTAAGTGGATGTTAAGAGAAAATTTACTGAAGAATTTCAAAAGAAAACTCTCCAGAAAGTATTCCTGTAAATACTGCAAGGAGAAGCACATCTCCAAGTGCTATTTTCTAAAGCAGGCATGTTCAATCCAGTTCAGCTTGCACTGTGGCTGTCCCCTGCCCTATGCTGTCATTACTCTGCCCTGAGTGCTCACCCATTGCTCAGCAATAATCAAACTATCAGTGTGCAGTAGGCACTGGCTGGGCTGGAACCAGGGGAAGGGAAGGGCACAGTACAGTGCTGACTCTACCTGTCGTATCTGTCATACACATTCAATTGCACTGAACACCAAGTGTATTACACATGGCACATGCTTGTGCTACTTGGTGAGAAAACCAGAGATTGCAGATACTAATATTTCAACCTATGTCATGGTCTCTCAGAAAAAATAAAAGAACCCAGCAAAATAAAAATCATGGGTGAAAAAAAAATGTTCAATGAAAAATAGATAGATGAGTACTTTGTTGTAAAGACTAATAATACGGATTGAATCATTGACAGTTCCAGGAGTTTCTTAAAAATGTGGATGTTGATTGACTATGTGGTCATTGTTTACTTTTCTGAAGGCAGGTGCCTAAGTTGGGGTAAAATGCTAAAAAGATTTTGTGAATTGAGAAATGAAATCAAATCATTTATGGAATCAAAAGGAAAATTTGTGCCAGAACTTGAAGAAGAAAAATAAATCACAGATTTAGCATTTTTGGTAAATTTGACTGCTCATTTAAATGAGTTAAACATGCATCTCCAAGGTGAGGGTCAACTTTGCTATGTTTCAAACAATAGAATCATATCATAGATTATGATTGGACAATAAAAGCATTCAAAATGAGACTTAAATTATGGCAAGCTCAAATTATGGCAAATAACTTCATGCATTTTGATGCATTGGCTAAATGCAGTCCTGTAAATAGTGAAAAATACCCAGCCTTACTTTCAAATTCGATAAAAGAATTTTTGGAATAAATTTCAAGATTTCTGAAAAACATTATAAAGGTTTTTGCTATATTTGCTACTCCATTTCCATTTGACATAAATACCTTTAGCTGCGTATTTTCAAATGGAATGTATGTGCAATCAGACATTCAACTCAAAAAAAAAATTGATCATGTATCTTTACTAGTCTTTAATAAGACCTACCTTAAATAGAGAAAATATCCTATGCTTCATATTCCCATCTTATTCATAGCATTGCTTTTTGGCAGTATGTACTTACTTGTGAACAACTGCTTTCAGGGATGAATGACAAAAAGAGCAATATTTAATCTATGATGAACACCTTGAGAATGCACTAAGAATTGCAATTGCTTCCATTGAACCCGACTGATGCATTAGCTTCACAAAAACAAGACCAAATAACTCACTAGTTTTATTTTTTTGTTCCTGGTTTTTTATGCTTTAATAAAAAACATGTTAAAAATAAGTTTTGTTACTTATATACATTAACTATATTATCTATTTTATATGCAGCCCAAGAAATTCCTCTTCACTCATTGTAGCCCTGGCAACCCAAAAAAATCCTTAAAGGATTTTATCTTCCAAGTGGAATATAACTCATGTAGTGTGACATTTCATATTATATCCACCTAAAATTAACCAGTGCAACATAATGTTTTGACAGCATATGTTAGGTCTTGAATATTCAGAAATTGTTTTTACCAAGTCCTAGACTCACTGAATGTGAATGTGGAAAAAACATAATTATATTTATGTAACTTATAACTGCTCTCACTTACCTACTTCTGTCAGCCCATGAGAGATAAACTAATCATGTGCTGTGTTTGCACATGGTGGTGATTTAGGAGAAAATCTTGAAATACTAAATCTCAGAAAGGTTGAGGAAACCATATATATATATGAAATGACTTTGAGAATTAAAACAACTGGATATGTGTTCCACTGGTTTTCCATAAGGTGGCAGATAACTGTATATTCCATTGTTTCTTCAGCATCTACCTGCTGGGGAAGTACAAGAACAACTACTACTACTGCTACAACTACTGCTACTACTGCAGCTGCTACTACTAGTACTAATACTACAAACAAATGTTGTTTTTAAAGATTTTTTTTTTTTGTCATTACAGTTTCAAATTTTTAAATACGAATGCAAATATTAATGATATGATAAGTAGGCAACTCTCTTAACACCAGTCATTCTGTACATTCATCATCCCTCCCACTCCTCACAAATTCCAAACAATAAAAAATAAGATATGAAATGTTTACAATTTTTTGGAAAATGTTGCATGACCCTTAGAATAATGAATCATAGATCATAGAATCATAGAATCGCTCAGGTTGGAAAAGACCTTAAAGACATTCACTGAGTCCAACCACAACCTAACCATACTACCCTCACTCTAACAGCCCTCTGCTAAATCGTGTTCCTGACCACCACACCCAAACGGATTTTAAACACATCCAGGGATGGTGACTCAACCACCTCCCTGGTGAGTCTATTGCAGTGCTTAACAAACCTTTCTTTAAAGAAGTTTTTCCTGATATACAACCTAAATTTACCTTGGCACAACTTGAGGCCATTTCCCCTTGTTCTGTCACCTGTCACTGACTCCACTCTTGATGTAAGGACCTTTCAGATATTGGAAGAGAGCAATCAGGTCTCCCCTCAACAGGGGAAAACCACAACAAAATACAATCATTCAAAAGTTATGCTGATACTGTGGGGATTTAATGACAGCAAATGGAACAGGATTTGTGACTGAGAAGGGAACATTTGTGGATTCATTTCGTAATATTTATGGATAAGTATTATTGAACAATATTTATTAATAAAAATGCCTTATGTTTATACTGAAAGCCTACTAGATTTATTTTTGCTATGTATTTTAACTTAGTGGAAGTCCTCTCTCTAATCTACCATTTTAGTGCTGAGATATTCCCACTGTGATATGCATGGCATATGTCCTCCGTCCTTTTGTTCTACTTTGTAAAGCATTGTCTTTGGGAGAGTGGGGGTTATGGCTGAGTTATGGCAAACTCTGTGTGCAGAGCTAGTATTTATTAATCAGTTACACAGTTCAGCAACAGAGTTAACCAGGAGAGAGCTGCTCTTTTTTGTTCACACACAGAAATCTCATTTTTTTATTTTAGATTACAGCAAAAACAAAAACAATACTTGGCATTATTGTCATAAAAGGAAACTGACAACATGCCATATTTTATATTGAAAGGGTCAGACTGCTGTTTCTCACATAAGAAATGGCTCCCACTCCTCCAAATCTTCCCTGTAATCTTCTTTACAGCAGTATTTGACTCAAGGAAAAAGTAAATGTGTTCCTTCTGTTTTAAATGTCAAAGTTTATATTTTGAAGATTTGCATATTTGAAAATTAGAAAACACTTCAGTTTTATCAGTAGACCTATCAAAATATCTCTTTTGTTTCTCCTACATCATTATTTTTATACTTCCAAGAACAAAGGAACTAAGTTGAAATAGGAACCTGTCAGCTTGCAAGCATAACCATGTCCTCACTGCAGTCTGCACTGGTACATACTCTCATGCTTTCCTACTGCATACATGAAATAATTCTAACCTGTTGCCAAACAGGCTGTAGTGCTGGATTTGTGATTTCACTACAGAGGCACATCTGAAAATGAGAAAAAATATTAAGGAGAAAACTTATGTTGAAAATTCAGGCCTGTTTGATCAGACATTTGCAAGAATAGGTGCTATTTATTTTTCTCCAATTAAGTTTAACAAAATAACCTCCATCTTTGTTTCTGTCTTTCAATGAAATCCTTATTCCCACAGACAGCCTTCAAGCTAGCTGCAGATTTCACAGAGAATGATGCAAAGCATCAGATTAAAACCATTGAAACCAAATCATCGTGATAGTCATGAAACCCTAGAGTCAGAAAGCCTTTTATTTATCACCACAACTGTTTAATCTAAACACAGTGGCTGTGCAGACCCTGCTCTTCAGGGTCAGAGTTCTTTCAGACAAAAAAAAAAAAAAAAAAAGAAAACAACAAAACCAACAACAAGAAAAACAAACAAAACCAAGCATGAAGGAGAGCTGAACTATGTGTCTAAAGCTATCACATCTTTCTCTGAGATCCTGGCAAATTCAGTACGGAACTTGTCCTTGTCCATTGCGAAAGGGCAAGGTCCTGCTCTGACAAGAGTCATCAAGACTTCATCTGACTGTATAGTGATGCATTAAGGAAGCTGTCTAAGAAGCATTTAAATATTGATTTGGGCTCTTTGAGAGTGCTCAGTTTGGTTATTTCTGTGGTGACACGGTTTGGTGGAACAGACTATCTCTGCCCATGTGGTCAGACTACTGTGTCCCTGTCTCCAACTCAGAGTGTGCTGACTGCTCAGTGTGCTGCATCACAACCACCCAGAAGTATTCATTACTCCACAAATGGCCACTGAGCACCTCCTCACACCTTCCACCACAGCCTGGGCCATCTCCTGCCCCCTGTTCTGTGCTACACACAGCTTGTGACAGAGTGAGGCAGGCCGCCCAGTGTGATGGCCAACCCATGAGAATCAGGCAACTACTTGGCTTCAGGTACTAACACAGACCTGCTTCTTGAGACCTTTCATAGGAGAGTCTAGTTTGGACTGACACCACAAGTACCCACTAGTCTTTGCTTCTGACCATGGGGTACCAATCTTCCACTCCCACCAAGAAAACCACAAAACTTTTTTTTTCTCACAGCTGTTGAAGCTGATCTTAGATTTTGTGCACTTCCAAATGTCTTTTAACAAGCTGTTTTACCAGTTGTGTCTTGCTTACCTTTGCAGAATACAATAAAATGCACAGCAACATCAGAAAAGAGAGCAAGGTTCATAACCGCTACCAGTTCAGCAATTCACAACACTTCACTGCAACTCATATGTTTTTCTTGTTGACCACTTTTCTGTCTCTGTGTTGGAAGCAATGTAACGACTGCTGCATCTCCAGCATAATTGAAAATAAGAAGCATTCACCTATATATCCATTATGTTTTCTTTCTCTGAAATGATTTCAGCATCATTAAGAAGTCACGGCATAAAGTAGTTTCTGTAGCATGAGCCTTGAACAAGATGGAATTTCAGTTTTTCAGGTTTCTAAGTTTGAGAGATGGCATTAGCTGTTTAGAAAACATTTTTTAATTCATTTAAATTCTCCTTTAAAAAAAAAAAAGAGTAGGAAGAACATCTGCATGTTTCCAGATTTGTGCCCTTTGCTTTCATGTTCCCTTTCTTCCAAACAAATGTATTTAAAATTTCTAAAGCAATGGTTTGGAATTACCTGGCCGGTGAATGTTTGACAAATTCTGTAACTTTATTCACACCACTGGGACAGTAAACTATGTAGGGAGGACAACTCTTTGCATCTATTTGTCTTGTGGCACAGAGCTGGTGGGCATGCAAGAAATAGTCAAGAGCAGCATGGTTGAGAAGGCTTTTCTCTCCCCAACTCACTCTCACGGGAAAATGTAGATTGATTGAAACTCCAATATTTTTAGGGCAGAAATTCTGTTTCAATGCCTTTATCTGTTTAGAAATGTGTCGAAAATTTTTGAAATGATGGAAATGCTTCTGTTGAGAGGATAAACAAATTCCAAATCTCAGTTTGGCCAAATGCCATCCTCACTATTAGAAGTATCAGATTACACTGCTGCAAGTAGAGCTAGCAGGCAATAGTTGGTTTTGGATAGAAAACAGTTACAAATGCTTTTAAAGTCTTGTGAATAGCACATGTATGACTGGCAGATAGCAAAGATGACATATAGGGAAAGAGTAAACAGATATTGTTTAATTTCCTTTTCAGTAGAAGTGTGTCCTACACTGCAGCATGGAAATGAACTGCCAGCTCAAATGTACATGTAGTTAAATGATCATCTGAAGTACAATTGCTCTGGCTATCCAACACATGAGAAATGTTCATGTTACTTTTCTCCTCTCATCTCTGTCCTTAAAAGTCAACTGCACTGGCACACGACACGTTTCTCTGCAGCTCCCTTGAGACTTTTATGCATACAGGGGGCTGATTCACACGGGGAAAGGGAAGAGCGATTAATGCATACTTTGGGCAGAGTGTAGTCAGATCCCTGGTGGAGACAGTGATTTGGGGTGTATGTTCTACCTCATTCTTGAGGTAGTCTAAGATGTGATGTCTCCTTTTTCTGCAAACATACACCTGTACCTATGCTTCTTTTATAATTTCATTTGACATTTTAATGCAATTCTCTATTAATACCTATTTTTATTTGAGATCAATGGTTCTTATGGTTCTTCATAATCTTTTCTTTCATTGGCCCCAGATGAACAACTTGTCTGGCTTTTACTCTTTCTGTTATTCACAACACTTATTCCTGCTGTAGTCTGCTCATTTATTGAAGGGCTATCATAGTTGTAGAGGAACTGTAAGGTTAGGGCCTTAACTGATGATTAAGCACCTGTGGAAGGGTATGGCTGGTCCAGGAGGCACAGGTGCAAGCAATTCCCTTGTGCTTTCCACATGACTGGAAGGGCTGGATTCTGGGTCTTCCCCTCTCTGGGCTCATTTAAGGACTAGTCTCAAAGAAAAGATTTCTTGGGTGAGAGCTGCTTTCTGAGGGGGAATGCTCTCTTGTTGGAGACCTTTACCATTAGTCAGGTGAGTTAATTTTTTTTTTTTTTTTAATGTATGATTATTGGTACTCTCAGTGATAGTTTGCCAGGTATTATAACTTATCTGAAGCTATTTTATTTCTTCTAGGCACTACTGTAGTATAAGTGTGTGCATGAAATCATCAGGAGGATGTGCTCAGTCTCACTACTGCCTGTACCCACGGGCAGGGACCTTCAGTAGCCAAACTTTTGTGGGGCTGGAGTAAAAGGAAACTGCTGGCTACTAGGGTCCTTTAGGTGTAGCTACTTCAAATGCACATTGAACACCCTTAATTCTGATGAATTTCTTATCAGCTGATAAATTACCTTTTGTCTCTCCTAGTGTGTTTCTATTTGAACTCTGGGTGAGGAATTCAGTGATTTATGATCCCATTGCCCTACCTATGATCTCTAATACAGTTTTTCAAATCTTTGCTTAATTAGTTTACTTTTCTATCTACTGTTTTTGCCTTAAACCTCCTCATCTCTTTCTGAAGAAAATTATCATGTAAGTAAGAGAATAAATATATTTATTAAGAAAAATAAAAAGTAGAAGAATCAGGCTTTTAGGCTATACTCTGTATGCGCAATACTTTTTCTGGGACAATCTCACTGCTCATGAATATATTATTCATTTCCAATTAACATTTGAATTCTGAGTTCTTAGCATCTCTTAGGTGCTGTTGGGCTTTTGAAGTGAGTGCTGCAATACATAGGAATAATGTGCTTTTTTTGTAGACTGTTACTTCTGAGCAGCTGTTCAAAAGCCGAATTCTTTCTCTTCAGGAGCAGTTATGTGTAAGTTTTATTGAAAGTCAGTTAGAATAGATTGCCTTTGATGGGAAAGCAATATCTGAAGTGGTAAGTTTAACATCTAACAAGATGAATCCTAGATACTGATCAGCCTTGGTAAATGCATTTATTTACAGGAATGGCATGGCCATAGTAGTAAATAATAACATGCAGGACTGAAGTGAAAAGGAAGTGTTGTGGTAGGGTTCAGGAGAAATTTGGCTGTGATGAACATTGCCTTGATTCTTGATTATCTAACCCAGATATCTATTTTACATGGAGAAGTGTAAGATGTTTTGGAGAATTCACGGGGAGATATGTGGGAGAATGTCAAGTGAATATGCCAGACTTATGCATGAAGTTCTCAATTAGAAATCAAGAAACTTTTTGTGCCTGGAGCTAAACTGTGAAACAGTGATTAGTTCCAGTCACTGGATGCAAAGTTAGTTTTACCAAGCTTGGACTATAAGATCCTGAAGGAATGAAACAGAAGGGCTGGAAACCCTGCTGGATCTGTGGGAGAATAAATAATTGTTATAATCTGGGGCTGCACACCAGGAGTTTAATTGAACACATCAACTTATCTCAGTAAGGATATTAGGAGCCCGTAAGAAGATAATGCCTTTCAGTACACCTGTCAGAATTTCTAAAACAGTGAGACGTCTCTTAGCTTTATGGAGGAAGGTATACGCATATTTTCTGCTGACTCTTTAAATTGGTTTCAATGTTTCTGCTTTTATATTTTAAAGAATTCCCTATCAGTGAAGTTATTGAAGTCAGAATCAAGAACAATTAGCTGAAATACTGCATTTCAGCATGATTGTAACTCATCTCCATATGCTTTACAGGGTGTTGATGTTGTGTCCCATTTTTTAAAAAACATTTTGGCTTGGTATAACACAAAACTTGCTTATTATCTGAGAGCTGTTCATAATTAATTTTTATATTCCTTGAAAAACTTGTTCTGTATGTGGTCACACAAAATGTGATTGGAACAATAAAAAGGATAAAGAAGAGGAAGATTGAGAATATGAAGGTAATGCAAATGAGGGAATGTAAAGGGGAGAAGAAGAATGGAAGGGGTGAAGGAAAGCTGAAACTGACAAAAAGGACAAGAAGAGAAAAGAAAGACAAGATCTAGTTCTTTAGCAAGAGAAGAAGTGGTCTAAGCAAAGATAATGGGTTGAAATCAAGTCCAGGGAAAGTACATAGGAAAAATCTAGAAAGAAATGAAGGTAGAGAAAATTACCAAACATCTTAAACAACTTTTATGTGAAAGCTGCAAATATAATGTCTTGTACATATCCAGCTGACTGTAAAACTGAGAGGTATAGTTTGATAATGTGATATACCCTCTTTACTATAAACTGTCATTTTCCTAAATGAATTCCTTGTTGAATACCCTTATGAGAAAAATACCTTATCTCTATTTTAAAAGTTTATAGTAGAAGTGGCAACAGAACTCTGCATTTTTTTCAAATGTATATTACCCTCAATTTTGTATCTATTTCAGTCTAAATTGGTATAACTTCAAACAGCTCAAAGCTCTTACTAGCAGATTGAAGAGCCCTCTGTCAAATTTCTGTCTCTGGGGTTCTTAGGCTTAGATGAAGTAATTTCTGTAATAAAAATAGTTGAAGCTTTCCAAGTGTCATTATAAGGCAAGATTTTAAAACTATTTCATGACTTTCTTCTGATTCTCTTTTACTCTGCCTCAGTTGTTGTTATACTCCTCTTCAAATGGGCGTGATAAACTGGTAATGGACAGAGATGAAAATCTCATGAATCTTCCATTCAACATTCCCCAATTTCTATACATGAAGACAAAGCTAACCTTCTTTCTGAGGATTTAGATGCAGCCTAAATGACACTGGACACAGTACTGGGACTAGGATTTGGGTTATAGCTGGGATGTCTGCGGCAGTGACTGCAAGTATTGTAACTGACTGAAGAAGACAAAGGGACAGGTTGTTTATTTATGTGCGCACCTGTATATGATCTTACCTTCCCAAATCCTTTAGACCTTTGTTTTCAAGTAGTGATGCTTGTTCTGGATGTGCAACATCTATTTGCTGTTTGAATACATGCATTTTCACTTTGGTGATCCATTTTATTGATGCCAGTCTACCAAGTAGTCTACAGGACCGCATGGCATCCTTTGTCAAAAAACTCTTGATTTCAGAACTGATTAAATTAGTTGGAATATAATCTTTCTCAGCTTGTGCAAGTTTTCAACTGTTACTTCTCTTTGAATTCATCTGGCTCAGATTCAGCAGTTACATTTGTTTTGGTCAGATTTGAGTCGCAGCATCTGAAAGATTTGCAGTCTCTTACATAGCCCAGCAGCCTGTAAAATGGATGCCCGAATGTCACACAACTCCAGTCCTTGGGTTTTTCCTGAAGATTCAGAGACCTATTGAAAGTTCCTGTTCCTGGCTCAGAAACGTCACTGGCTATTAGTTCAAAGCTGCTTATATGGACTTTCCAGTTTAGTTGTCATTACTTTTGTATCTTACTGAGCTACTATTAAATTGCTGTCATTGTATCCTAGGATTTTGTCTAATGCAAAACAAAAATACAGAAGATTTCTCTTGTTAATCTGGCTCTTCTATAATTTCTTTCTCAGCTAATAACATTGAGGGTTTCTTTTGTTTTTCTGAAACATAAGTTTTATTAGTCTCCTTAGCCCCATTTGCCTTTGGTGTGTGTGAATTCTCTACAGCTGCTAGGCTAATTCTTATTTCTAGTCAAGTGGATTAACTATATTATCCTGAAAACACTGCATATATTTGCATGCTGATAGCCACCATTATCCTTTTTTCTTCATTCTAAATTCTATCTGGTTGCCAAGAACTAGGTTTATGTAGTAAGGTTATCTTTAAAACTCCCTTGTCATGTATCATCCTTATAGAAGAACCAGAGCCGGTCTTTCAGCTGTGTTTCATAAGAGTGAGGATGGGAGATAGCTCAGATTTGTGAGCCAAACAGTAAAATAAATACTTGTGGAAATGAAACTATATCCTTTTGCACAGCAACATACTATAAGGCAACTTTCAGAACTAGGTAAGGATTAAGATGCTTTCAATAGTAAACTTCTATGACACAGAATCCCACATCCTAGAAAGGGAACAAATGTGTTACTTCTTGGACTTTCACAACACCAGACTTTACTTGTGCAGTTCCCAGCTGAATATGTGAGCTGTCCTTGTCATTAGGAATACTGCACTATCAAGCTCAGTGGAGCAGGTGTTTCAAGGCTAATATGGGAAGAGTGGTAGAATGTGGGTCAAACTGCCACTGCGCTTGTAGCTGCCAACTTTCTCCCCACCTGCAGGAGGGAAAACTAACTGTTGGTTGATTTTGGCTACAACAGGGGTCCAATGCAAATTGCTTGGAGCACAAATATCTGCTCTATTCCGGTCAGTAGGATAGAGAAAACGATTCTTACTGAAATATAAAATCACAGAATCACCCGGGTTGGAAGGGACCCCAAGGATCATGTAGTTCCAACCCCCCTGCCTAGCAGGGCCACCAACATACATATTCAGATCAGGTTGCCCAGGACCCCGTCCAACCTGGCCTTAAACACGTCCAAGGACGGGGCATCCACAACCTCCCTGGGCAGCCCGTTCCAGGGCCTAACCACTCTCCTAGTAAAGAACTTCCCCCTAACATCTAACCTAAAAGGCAAACCTGAGGCTTTTGAATTCTGCTGTTAAATAATAGGGTACACAAACTTTGAGCTTTATTTTCTTTCCAATATTAGTGTTAATATTCTGAAATATTTTTAGGGAGAAACTGCTGGTACTTCTATTAATGGTCTAGTCATTTTTTTTACTGTATTTTTTGACAACAGCAAATTAAGTCAGTTGTAAATGTAAGGCTCCTGCCAACTGATATAGCTTATCTACACAGTAAGGTTCCCTTTAATGACTCTCACAGGCAGTTATAGAATGTAGTTGTATACATAGATGGAGAAATCAAGTACCAGATACATAAAAAGGAAGTGAAAGGTGCTGTGCCCTGCAATCAAGCGCTACCAGAGCTTAATTGGTGTAAAGTGCTCTTTTATATCAAGATATCATAAAAAATTAATTAGCATGATTTCTTTCTTTTCAAGACAGAAAGACCTATGTGACTTCTACAGCAAGCCCAGTCAAACAAATACTCTGTTTCACTAAGGAAGTGAAACAGGATTTTCTTTAGCACTGTATATTAAGTATGTCAAATTCAGTTTAAATGAAAACTGGCTGTAACCCACATCTGATACCTAACTCTAGGATAATACACTAACTCATTTAGCTTTTATAAATAAGTAGAGCAAAGAAAACTATTCACCAGCAAAAAAGGTCAATCAGGATCTGACAGCTAGCATAGCTGTCTTTTGCTTAGTGAGTAGCCCTAGATCACTTGTTGAAGCTGACTAGCAAGTCATCTGCTGAGGTTATAAAAGAGCTCCATCCTTGCTTAAGGAAGCCTCTGCTCTGGGATACCTAGAGGAAAGAAGCAGAGCTTGGGGAGAGACTGTAGGTGGTCTTGATCTGGAAAGTATGCAGGCAGAAGGGACTAAGGTGTGTTTATCATCTGTTTCACTATTAAATTTTATTGTCTCTCGAGTATAACAGATCACAAATTCTATGCAAAACGTGTGATGTTCTTTATATCGTCTATTTCTGAGGAAATAACTTGTGAATCTACAGTTCCTCAATTTTCACACCCTGAGTTCCACCCATGTGAGATTGTACACTTGTTTTAAGGCTGAAACCCCTTTACCAATTAGTGGAGGTGGGAAGCGAGGAAATGGCAGCAAGATTTCTTTTTTGTAAGGCTCCTAGTCTTTGAAAACTCTGCATCTTTTCGTATTACCTTCTGGCTGGCATTTGCCTACAGTCTGACTCTGTCTCATTAGACAAGGAGGATCCAAAAGGATCTCTGGCTTGAAGCTTAACCTTATTTGACTTCACCAGGAGGATGCCTTTGCATTTAATTGGAAAGAATGCTTCAAACAACTGATATGTTATGAGTAAAGGTCCTCCTTCAGCTGGAGTGATTTTTCTAAAATGAAGGTAGCTCTGGTAGTTTAAATCCTGATGCAGAAGCTGAATTAATTCAACTGGGATTCAACTTAAAGATAGCAACACTGAGAGCAAAAATAAAGTTTAGATTAGATCACTTTAAGAGAAGCACTTGAACTTAGCCCTGAATAAAACACTATGTATAAACTGTACCAGTAACTCAGCAATCTTGAGAGATCAAAGCCAAAAAATACTGTAGCATTTGTCCAGTTGATCAACTGGTTCTTATACAAAACTGCCCTGATCTGACTTTAAAGCACAGAAATAACCATTTCCCAGTTCATTCATTCACTATTACTTGGGGGAACTAAGTAAACTTTGCAATGCATACTTGTAAACAACTTCCTTATGTCTTATAATGATACGTTGTAAAGTAATTATAAAATAATAATTATAAAGTAATAATTGTGAAGTAATTACAAGTAATTGAAAATTGTTACATGTTTTGAAAATATTACAGTTTTGCAGGAGCTGATCATCATAAATAACTTGTTTTATTTTTCACATTTGTCTCATTTACTTAAGTAATGATCATTTTGGATCCAGGTTGTGTTATTTCTGCTTAACTTGCTTCTTATGTCACTACTCTTTTGGAAGTCTATTTAAAAATAATTCTGAACACAACTGTTTTCTTACCTATCAGGCTGTAGTATGCATTGCTCTGTTTCTGTTCTATATTTTTCTTTAATCGTGACTATGCATTATTAAAAGGGGAGGGCAGGACTGTCCTGTACAGTGGTGGTTTTCCTGTCTTTTCTCAGGTCAGAATTTCCCCCTCACATTACTACCTTCCCTAAGTGGATAGGTTTGTGCAAGAAAAGTATGTGTTATGTGATTAGGAGGATGTGAGTTGGTACCCCTTGTGCTCCAAGAACTGATGAGGAATGTACTTCACAGATGCTGAATAAATAGCCCTTCCCCTGTCCAAAATTAGAACAAGGGGTCAAAAGAGCATTGTGTTTAGAAATGGGCATGAACATGGTGCAACTAAAGTAGAACTTGCTTGTGTGCATGAGTGAAGGATAGATCTCATTCAAGTTTATAGAGGCTATTGCATCCAGTATCTCAGTTTTCCTACAGAAATTATTATAAGCCACCTATTGTTATATCCAAGTATTCAGAATTCATACAAAAACCTGTTCCCAGCTGTTCTGAAGCCCAAAAACATTGAGCTGCTCCTTTTGTAACAGTAACAGGACTTGAAAGATAATTTTAATTTTTTGTTCCAGTAACTTGATGACCAGCAATTGCAAGCTCTGTCTGTGCATTTTTGTGTGAGTAACAGCGTGGAAAATGTTTCTATTATTTTAATTTCAATAGCACCTGCTTATATAATAAAGACCCTCCAAAACACAGGCCTCAATTATATTAAGAATTGATGAAAACAATTTGGATTAAAAAGGATAAGTGATGGATGGAGTACCATTTAATCAGTGTTTATTCTGTAAGATTCTCTTACTATTATCAGTATAAATTAAAGCTGATGTTAATACTTATGTTCAGTGGAAGCAGAATATATGCAATCCAATAATATGTAATAAAATGCATACAATGTTCTACTTTTCCTACACTGTTAGCAAGCAGATAAACTGTAGGCATAGAGAACCCATTCATCCAGCAGGTTTCAGGAAGTACATGCATTTTTTATTTATTTTTTTTTTTTTACCTTTCATCTAGAAAATCAACTTTCTTGGATAGGATTTCAAAGGCAGGTAAGTATATGCATTACAGGGAGGATTGCCATACAGAATGAGAGAGTGCAGTTAGATGACAGAACAATTACTAACAAGTAGAAGGCCTGTTCTCTTATCTGAAGAATTTATTTTGTGGAAAGCCACTTTGTGCACCTATCTCCTTCAGTCTTGCGGACTGAAATGTGTTAGGTATGTATTTTTGCTTCTCAAAGGCATTGTTCAAACTGAATATATTTTTCCCTTGTGATATTCCTTCTGTCTTACCCTGAGTTGCTCCTTTATCTTATTGATGGCTTTGAGATTTCTTGCTTTGCATTTTTCATCTATAGCTAAAAATCATTTTCTTCTGTTTGTGGTTATAAATAGCTCTTTTGTGCTGTTTCTTTAGCATTTCTGCCTTACTTCTACTCACTTTTTCTATTATCTAGTGACTTGTGGTCTGTTCTTGAACTTTTTAAAAAAAGACTATTTTCATGTCTATTAAGTCGTCGTCTTTGTTTGGAATTTCTTGAATATCTTAACAGGAATTCAAGAATACATTGATATAAACTGTTAACATACCCGAGGTCTCCTTTAGCCTCAGTTTGGCTAGGCTTTCTTCAACAAGCAGAGCCTGTGTGCTGAAATAAAGAATGTGAAGTGGGGCGGTCCAGAGGAACCAGGAAACACAGTACTTGTCCCAGCTGTAAATGACTGATTCAGAATGAGAAAGTGCTCACTGCTTCACAGCATGAGTGCATGCCTTGATTTCTTGCTCAGACTCTATATTGAAAGACCATGCATTGTCATATTCACATTTGTTGCAGAAATATGGAATAACTGTGATACATGGGTGATACACCTGTTTGTGTTGAGTGTACATGTAAGAGTTCCTTTGTGTTCCAACAATCTCCATAGATATCTATGGGATATAGAGCCTGAGTAAACCTCCAAATGCAGCCTGCCTTTAAAGAATGAAATTGTGATTTCTGTACCTGTTTCCTACACTGCTCAGAAGCATCTCTGATGAGATGGAAGATGATGCTAAATATGTCTTCCTCAGAACAAGTCAAACTCTTTTTCTCTTACACACAGGAGAGTAGCCTATCTGCTGGCATTGATGAGGACAGAATTTTATTTTTCTTTCAGTGTTTCTCTGAGAGCATGATATCGTTTGGTCCTGAGGGAATGTTGAAAGGGAAGACTCTGAATTGCCTCTTCCCTGAGGCAGTAGAAGTAGAAGCAGTGGGTGCTAGTCCCAACTGTTATTAAAATTTGTCTTTAGGTAATGACTAATTTTTTTTTTTTTTTTTTTTTTTTTTAAGATTAAAAGCCATGGCTTTTACTCATGCTTTTCTTCTTACTTTATAGTTAACTACATAGTTTTGAATCAGTCTAAATTCTGGTACTCAGAGGGAGAAAACATAAGTACGTGAATCCAATCTGTGAGTGCTTGTGGCAGAGTGACTGCTCTAACCTAGCATGCAGATTAAGCAGCAGACTGGTGAGATTCAGCCCCAGTACAACAAAGGCATAGGCAGTTCTGAGCAATGATAGTTGCTAAAAACTAAGGCTGACTTTCAAAGGTATCTTTTTTTAGAGTCCTTAGTGTACAGACAGCAGACCATGGTTTAACTTTCTTTCGTCTCCTTTCTGTGAATATTAGGGTGCGGGAGAGAACTATTATATGAGTAGTGGGTGAAAGTGCAGCCAGGGCTGAAGTTGGAAGGTGCCATATTGTAACAGCTGGAAATGAAGGAGGAGATCAGAGGGCTTTAGCTGTGATGCTCTGCAGTTAATTCTAAAACCTTAATTTTTAACAGAATGAAAATCCCAGTGCACTTTAGTACTCAACTTATCTAATGACAGCTGTCTGAAGTGACAGCTTGTTCTGATCTGCTGTGACCCACGGGCTCCATCTATATTTTCATGTAGTGTTCAAAGCTGCTGTTCTGACTGTGATGATGCAGTGCTCCCTGCCTGCTCTGTTTCCCTTTTATGGTCTGTGCTGCAGATAAGCATACAGTTGAATGCTTGGTGAAAGCCCTCATTTTCAGGGCTTTCAATATGCTTCCATCATAGGCAGTCAAGCAGTTGAAGTCTGATAGTGTTGGCAGAGATTTTCCCTCCTGTTACACGAGGGCAGTGGAGAGTTCAGAAGCTGAGCCTCCAGCTCTTTTGAATAAAAGGGCTCATTTATCCTACAGCTGATCCCTCTTCTGTAGCACTGTCTGGTGTAGCTTTTGGTAAAGACTGTCACATCACATTGTCTTTGAGTGCAAATGTGGAAACATAAAGGCTGAGGAATATTTCCAGAGGTCAGTAGCAGTGAACTTTCTGTAAACCTGTGCCATGTCTAAAGAAGATATGCATGCTTCCAAGCTAATGACAAGACACGTGCTTGTTTTCTGTGATTGTTGAAAGTGTTGCTCTGGCTTCTCTATGCTGTTTTAGCTTATCTTCCTATAAATACTAGTACTTGCCGAAGTTCGCTCATTGTAAAGTTTGCTCTTGGTGACTTACTGTTATCTCTCTCTTCCCATGAAAAATGAAAACTTAAGTATATGCAGTTTTGCGCTGTGCTATATTCAGCAGCCCAGAATGTTTGTTGTCTATTATGTCTCTTCACTGTGTTTTATTTGTCAGGAAGCAAAAGATTTGAGAAAAGGAAAAACTATAAACAAAGGAAATAAAACTGATTTATCAAAGCTGTTTTTACTGCCATTAGCAAATTTCATGGGAATGAGGTGGTTGGCAGAGCATAATAGGCTTGTTTCCAATATCCATTCATACTCTTTCAAAAAAAAAAAAAAAAGTCAGTAATCTGTCCTGTCCTTGAGTTGTGATGGTAATCACATTTATCTATATCTATATCTCTAATTAAAACTCACTTCAAGAAGAATCTCACGTTTTCAGAAAAGAAGGAAAATTCCTATTTTCAATTTTACCCTGTTTGGGAGCAAAACTGGTATACTAGCAAGCAGTGTATAACAATATTACTTGCTGACCTGAAAATGTCTGGAAGAGCACCCCCTCTTATCTCCTTGATGCAGGATTCTGCATCAAGATCAGGAAAAAATTAAGAGATACAAAGCAAGCAAGCATTTGTTCAGTAATATCGAAACTAAGATAAATCTGCTTAACAATTTGGCTTCTAAGTCAAGTCAGAAAAGATCTCATGGCAGTAGTGCTATCAATACTGGTTAGAAAATTTCAGGATTTATCTTGAAGATCTTAGCTCATATCAAAAGAGGAAGAAAAGATTGTGGGATATCATTCAAGTAGTCCTGTACTTGCTGGGGAATAAAAGGGGAGGGAAGACTGCAGGTGTGAGCAGGTTAGTAGTCTGCAGTTTAGAAGAAGGAACATTGTATTAGAAAAATTAGTGTAAAAACACCTTCATTTTTTAAGAGGAAGCTATAACAAAGATACATTGTTTGAATGCAAAAAATTTATATGGGAAGTAAGGTGCGTGTTTTTGAAAGAGGAGCATTAACTCTTATAAGAGTTGTGCAAATCCTCTTTCACTAGAAACCTTCAAGTAAAAATTAATTATATAAAGCAACAGAATATAATTTGAGGAATTCCTAGAAATGGTTGTAATTTTCCTGGCACAGAGGTGGAGCTGATTAGTTGGTAATTCCCTGGATCATCCTTTTTACCCTCCTTAAAAAAAAAAATCAATGCAACATTGCCTTTTTGCCTTTCTTCCAGACATTTTTCACCTGATCTTTCAAATGTCACTGGGGTGGCTTGGTGATTGTATCAGCCAACTATCTCAGCCCTCTGGGATGCATCTTATCAGAACCTATAGACTTACAGACCAAAGGTTTCCTTAGGTGGTTGTGAGCCTGATCTTTGCTTACAGCACGAGGAATATTGCTCCTTTGATCTCCGTCTTCCTACTCTCTTACCCATCTGCTTAAGGGATACTTGAAGAGCAGTTGCCAGTGAAGACTGAAGCAAAATTTGTTGAATACCTCTGCCTTCTCCTTGTCTGTTTACCTGAATCCAGTGGTGGAGCTGCCTCTAAATACTCTAACTGAAAAAGTCATCTTTATGTTAAACTTTCTTTTAGAAGTACCAAGTCATTAATTGCTTTACTGTGTAACTTTCCTGTGTCATGGAGGGCACTGTGACAGTTCCCCATGACAAGGAACAGAACTTACAACGTTTGTTCTTCTATCTGAAGAATCTGAGAATCACTATAATGAGACTGACAGTTGGCACTGTCATGCAAAATGTGATAAATAATGAAATATGAGAAGAGCACAAGTGCTTGCTGGAGGCTGGGAGAGTATCATTGGTTTACAGTTCAGTTAATTCAGAAGCATTACTGGAGGAGTTCTTCCTTACATGCATTTGGTTACTTTCTGAACCCATGCAAAATTTTAACGTTGACTGTTTCCTAGAGTGAGGTGCTCATAGCCTATTGCAAAGTTTTTGAAGAATCACTTCCTCTTGGTCTGTTTTGGATGTGGTTTCTGAGATTTCACTTAATGGCCTCTAGTTTTGGTAGTACTGATGAAGGCAGGGAACCATTTACCTTTCCTTTACATGTCAATGTGAAGATCTCAGTTTTTCCTTCCCTCTTACTAGTCTTTATTCCAGACTAAGCTGTTTTAAATTATTCTTTATGATATCTTGGGAAAGGTGATGACCAAGCTGTGGAGTGGTATTGCTGTCTACTCAGCAAAGAAAAGCTGATATAAGCAGACATTCCCCAGGAGTCATCAACTGCTAATACTAGACAGTTGTATTTTTCTGAAGCTTGATATAAGGTTTTCCCCAAGCCCATGATCTTCCCAGATCTCTCACTGAAAGAGTTCCTCTGTGTTATTAAAATCTGAGTCTTCTCTGAGGAACTGCTGAATCCTGTTTGGTGGTTTCACAGTGGAGATCTTTGCTCTACAGCATCAGACTTCTCTATAAACAAAATGGATGTTTCGTTATAATGAATTAAATCATCAGAGCTAGAATTCCAGCTTGAGATAGAACAAAAAATCAAAAGTAAACAAAATTACACTTTACACTTAGAAACAAAATGCCTTTTTCAATGTCCTACTCAAAGTATACATCTCCTTATTTCCTCTTTCCTCCTCTGTTTCCTTGCTACAACAGATGTTTTTTTCTAAACGTTTTTTTTTGTAGCCATAATAAAAGAATGGGACTTCAATTTGGATTTCTCTATTAGTCCCTGTATAATGACTGTAAGTAGCTAAAACTAATGGTGAGTTTTGTAAACAAAGGGCATGCCAAATCTATTGATCCATTACACATTCTGCAGTAAGTGAAAAATGTGAAACATTAAGACTGCTGAAATAAATACGAGCTTTCTGACATTCTTTTCACTTACAGCAACATAGAATTAGTTCTGTAATAATACAATACACAAAAATGTTGTGATCATGCTATCTTTTTTGATTAAAAAGCATGTATCTTGGGAAATAATGAAGTTTGCCCTCATGCCTTTTACATTCTGCAAAAGCATGTGGTTTTCTTCAGAGGAAAGGAAATATAATTACTCTTGTTGGCACAAGCTCTATTAAGAAGTACCAGAAGACAAAATGGATGAGGGCAGCAGTAGTGAAACTCAGCTGTTTGCTTCTAGGTCACTAATTTAAATATGATTCAGGTCAATACTTCCTAAAATTTCTTGCACATTGGTAGGTGTTTAGTACTTATGAAATGAGTTGATATTGCCCCTATTACATCAGGATTTCATTATCTTTAATTTTTTGAAACTAAAATGACAGGTACTGCAGAAATACAAGGAACTGCTGATATAACTTCTGCTGCTTTTGGATAGGTACCAACACTATCAAAGAAGCCACTTGCTCAAGCAAGCACTATCTGCAAAGCTTGATCCTGCAGCCAACTCCTAACAACCTTGCAGAGATGGGAATTTTTCCTAATTGATTGGAAAATCAACTCCTAATTGCAAGAAGAGGCATCAGTAGACAGGAAATTCCTTTCTGAAAATTGTGTAGATAGGCTTGCTAGTTGCTGTCAGGGTAGTTTTGTCAGGGTAGGTGTTCTCTGGACCACTATTTCATATCATTCCATATTAACCCTCTTAAGGACACAATATTTGTGAGTTCAAAGATCTGGATGATATTTTTTCATAGTGTGCACCGTAGTTATTCTCAGACCTGTCACTCCACACAGTGCGTTCAAGACTTCAGGGTATCTGACTGCTGGGCATTTGCTAAGTTTCTTTTGGATTGTTTGTGTTCATCAAAGGCTGCTAAGGTGATGATGTTTTAAATAAAATTGTTTTGCTGAAAAATTTCAGTCCAGCTGTTCTCCCAGCATTATCTGTTTCTAATGATAACTGCATGAAGCTCTAATCTCTCAGAAACTGAAGAGCTCAGGAGATGGATGAATACCAACTGGTGGAACTAATATGGTGCATGCTAATCTTATTGGCTCAAGTACTTCAATTTTTTGATGTATCACATCCTCTGGCCATCATCTGTTAACTACCAATTTCTGCTAACTATTTCAATTGTGAATTCTTCCAGGCATGAATGACTGCCTCATTTTTCATGCTCAGCACTTTTAGAAACATCTATAAAACAATAATTGTCCTTGTGACTCCATTTCAGGGAAGTCTTGTAACAAAAGTGTAAGGAGGTTCTGCTCTAGCTTTGTGCTCCAGCAGAGAGAAGCTTTCAACCCTCACAGTTCTTTTCATCCTGGCATATTTCATTTATTCAGCTCTTAAGTAGATCAAATGACCTTTATCTAGCATGAATAAAGTAATTAAAATATGTAATGCATTCACCTCCAGCAATAAAAGTGTATAAAAAAGACAGAAGGGCAATAGATATAAGTGAATCTTCTTTAACAACAAAGAATTAATGTCTAACATTGAATTTACTCGTTCCCAATCTGATTTAGTGAATGTTTTCTTTAAGATGTTATGCAAATGCAATCTAGATTTATGGAGGTCTTCAGAGATACTGTTACTTCCCACTGGGGTAACAGTGACTTACTGATATCTTTGAGATAGAATTTTTTGGTATTAAATAAAGGATAATCTGTTTGAAAATGTTCTGCTCAGGCAGTGTTGACAGGATAGTGCTCATCTCTTCTAAAGTTTACCTAAAATAAAGGTCCAGACAGCAGCCCAAGCATGTTGATCTTTTTCTTTTCACTCACAAATTGCCAAATATTTGTCCCTTCATAGGGTTGACTGCACAAGCAAGCTCAATTACTAGCTTTGTGCTCTTGTTTGTCAGTTCACAGGTAAGCTGATTAAAGATCAGGAGTTCAGATGTCACACCACTACTCTGGAATGATGTTCATTCTTTTGTTGAAAGATACAGCATCAATAACCAAATTACTGGGGGGGGGGGGGAAAGTCACAAGACAGCAAACTGAGTCTTGTCCAATGTATGTTTTTCTTGAGACTTTAAAATGTGCTTTTTTTCTACATTTATATGTTTCTCAATATCAGAATATTGCCCTGTAGTATTCCAGATTGATTCAAATGTGTGAAAATTTAATCACTGGCTCTCTTCCAAGCTGTATAGGTAATGCAGTGTATTTTTTTTAATTTGATGTGAGCCTCTGTCTGTATGTGCATCTAAGCATTTATTGAAAATACTAAATTCTGATTTTATTGATAAGCTCTGGTTAATAGGCCTACTGAAGAACTTAAGAGCTGTTAACAGAGTGCTCCTGAGTGATTTCAATAAAAATCCAAGTCAATTCAGGGAAGATATGTAGGTATATTAAATAAGAAATTAAGCCCTAGATTCAACTGATGATAACTTACTATCACACATTGTCATTTTCCAGGAAATCCTAAAGGATAAAGAAGAGGCATTAATAAGTTTGTAGGGGGATCTTGTAGAAGTCAATGTCAAATGCTTCAAATTATGAAGCTTGAGTCAACTTTTTGAGTAAACCATTAAAAAAGAGAATAAGTCAATCTGTTGGGAATCACATCCTTGAGAACAAAAAGAAAAGATGCTGCAGTGCAATAGGCACTGCTCTTTGATTATGTGTTGCGTTAATTGAACAAACAGAATGAGAAAGACGCAATTCTCATTTTAATGATCAGTGTAGCATGGGTTGTGAATGCTTTCCTGTAGAAGAAATTCTTTGAGCAGTCTGGAAAATCTATTGATTATGTTCCACTGCTATGTATTGTTTCTGAATCTGATGCACCTCTGTTCTGAGGCATTCACCTTCACAAGAAAGACAATAGGGGAAATTAAAACAGCCATTTCATTATCTTCTTCATAAGAAATGGTTCCCCGCTTTACAGATAAAATGCTGGAAAAAGTAGCAGGGAGCTGATGAGTACAGGGGACCACTGGTGGATTACACAGATGCTCAGGGTGGTGAGCAAACACCAGGGAGGTGGAAGGTGGTGAGGTGGAATAAGAGCTGTTAGTGAGAATAGAAGAGAAAGGCATTATTGTGAGGAGAAAGCAAATTTGATCATGTTGTTTTTTTTTTTTAACGCAGTGAAATTTCACATCTTTTTCCTATGAAATGAAAAATCAAAAACTCATTCTACTTGTGATTCATGGCGCATTAAAAAGAAACAAAAAAAAAAGTAAGATTATGTATCTCAAAGATAGTGAGCAGCTGTGCTCTTGGATTTATCTAAAATGCTGAAAGTTACATTCAGATGGTCTCCTGTATTCAAGTAGTAGTTCTATTTGTATTAAACATAATGTTCCATTGATAGATGGATAATTTTGATTGATAATTTTATGCTGATTGTTTTTCTGAAGACTAGATGAAGAGCCTAGGCATTCTTCTAAAGAAGAAAGATGAAAAGACAATTCTTACAATGTGCACGTTACAGCTCTGAGAATAATTCATTACTCCCTTGCTGACAGAATAGAGAGATCTTAAATTACTTCCCATCACAGTAAAAATAAAATAAAAAATTTAAAAAAATCTTACCAAAGTACCATTCTTCACAGATTTTGTTTTCATTGAATTTTTCATCATCTGATTATAGACAAAAATATTCAGTTGATTCCTAGGAAGAGTGGAATATGGAGAGAAAAAGTCACTAAGATGTTCTCAGAGAAATCTCAAGGAGTTAGATTTTCTTCTTGTCATCGCTTCTTCCTAATGGATTCTTACTTTTCTTTGGTACCTACTTGACCTTATCCCATTTAGAAAGACCAGTGTAGCTTTTTTGAATATCTGCTTTTTGGGGTGTGAAGTAGGTGAGACTGCCCCCTATTGAAGAAGAGAACAACAAGACTTGTGTGTGTGCCTTAGGGGTGAGTTTTGTGCCGGGACACACTACTACAGCTTAGCTTGTAAGGCTGCCTCAATGCCTTGGATGCAAAGCTACCTCTGAGTCAATTGAATTTTCAGTATTTGTTGTCTAAAACATACATTAATTGCAAGTGGGTTTTTGTGTAGGCTGCTGAACTTGATTTTTGATTTGGTTATTTGTGCTCTGTCAGGTTCTCAAGGTACAGACAGATCAACTTGGTTTCTAGAGATAAGATGCTATTCACTGTTCTGCCCCCCACTTCCTTATCCTCCATCTCCAAAAGGAGAAAGAAACTACTCAAATTTTTTATGTTGACTTTCATTCCTGTTGTCTATCTGCTGCTTACTTTTAGTTTGAGAAATGAATATAATATTGCTTATATGAAACTTCTACTTTTTTCACACATTTACAGAAATGAAAATTTAAATTTCCAGTTACTGCTCTTGATCTGCCACCTTTTATAGCCATAGAAAATGAAACCTCTGAGACTAAATCTCCCTGGGTAAGGATGTGGAAGGTGAGAAGAGCAATCCTTTCCCATTTTCCACTTTTGTGTTTTGTATCCCAGTATTCTAGCTTGCTTAAACTACTGTTGTTTTCTTATTTTTCTGACCATACTACTGAAAATGCAAGCAGCGTAACAGCGATTGGGATCAGCAAGGGCATAGCTCTGCTGATTTCTGAGTTAGGATTTCACCCTCACAGACTATTAGAATTACAAGTCTTGCTGTTTTCCATGTGGGGCATAATGCTTGCTACAATTTGTTTTGAGCAACAGATCAACTAAAACAGTTTTCTTCTGCGGAGATGGGAAAAGAGATGCAGGTAAATAAACTTGGTGAGCTTTGGTGAAGGTCTTGACAGCAGGAATAATAGGCTACGTAGACAGGAGGCAGATAATGTTACTGGTTTAGATGATGCCACAAATTCAGTGTTATAGTCTTGAAACAAACAGTACTTGCCCCCTTGCATTGTCCACTGAAAGGACAGAGTGAAGTTCCTGCTGTTAAATACAGGTCATCCACAAAGAGAGACGGATAGATGCAGAGATGGTTAGGTGCATGCTGGGGAGAGATTTGAGTTACCATTTAAGAAAATGGCTATCCAAGTAAAGTTTGATAAATATTACTGGATAAGGTAGCTTTGTAGAAAGTTTAAAATTTAACTTGAAGACTGAGATTTTCACTCTATCATAAAGAACAAAAAGATTCTATAAATTACCAATAAATGAGATTGCAGGACTGAATCCAAATTGAAAACTTCATTGCATAAGCCACATATGTACAAGGAACATCAACAAATTCTTAGGTCTAATGCTCCACTTTATTGGCATATTGTATAATTTTAAATGTAGTAAATCTCTGATTTTCCTGTGTACCTCAGAATTCTACTGCAATATGAATAATAAAGCAAGGTAAACATAGTTGTCTCCTCCCAGATTGTTACTTGAATCATTGAGTTATCTTTCTTACTCAGCTCAATGCAAGAGTGAAAACAATGTGAAGGAAAGGTCTCTAAATCCGTACAACAAATTTAAAAGGCATTGTAAGATTATATAAAGCTTACATAAATAGTAAAATTAACTGATAATTAAATCAAATCACGTTCTTATACTGAAAAAGCCTGTGAGTTTTAATAAGTTTATGATTTTTTTCTTTGAGTAAAAGCTATTATTAAGTAGTGAGAGTTTTATTTTGTGAGCGCTGTTTCCTTTACTCATGAATAATTATTATATGAATTTTTAAGGTCAAGATAATTATATTTTTAAGAGAAGATGTATTGCCTTGTTTATATTTTTATGGTTAAAGAATTTTGTAACAAAGCTTTAAATATTTTAATTTCTGTACTGGATTTCTTCACTAAAGAATTTATAGTGGCAGTAAGGTGGCTGCTAATTAGAAAATGGAAGTGCTCTTCTACAGCTTAGCTATTTATGGCTCTTTTATTAATTGCAAAAAATACTGATCATGTACACAGAAATAACTTTCTTCTATGAGGTACAAATTTTATATTACCAGTAGTTTCATTTTCATAGTAATTTTCCATAATTTACAGTGTTTGGATATCTTCTATCTTAGATTGAAACTAATTTGTAAGTATGCAGATTTAGGTGAATTTGGCAGATCCAGAATCATGAGATATGTTTTCAAGTGAGATTTTTTTTTTTTTCCAGTGGGAATAACTTTTGTAAGTTTCTTGATAATGCATATGAATTCTACCATTTCCTTTGGGAGCAACATCACTGTACTTGTGGAAAAATCATTAATTACTTTCAGAAATTTTGGAAGATCTTTTCATATTACTTCAATTTACTTATAGGAAGTTCCTATACTGTAGCAGGATTTGTGTATCTGTGATTTAAGTGTAAGATGACATGCAAGTATTATATTCAGCAAACAGTAACTTGTGTGCTCATGCACCTTTCACTTGAAAACTGGTCTGCAGTTTGCACTATGACGGTTGCAAGAAGTGACTGCTGTTTTAATATGCACTTGCATATAAAAAGGTGAGAATGTGAAGTTGTAGTTAACTGAAAGGCAGAAAGGTGTGATAGAATTTAAGTGATTTTGTGTTTGATTGGAATTTGAAAAATAGAGTCTTAAAATTCAGGTACAGAAGTTCAAATGTAGGGGTGAATGTGTTCATGATATGCAGTACAGATAGATGTAATCTGTAAGTGTAAATTAGGAAAAACTGTGAAAGTAAAAAAAATACTTTTTTGCTATTCATGGAGAGTTACTTGACTTGCAATACAATCACGATTGCACTTCTGTACAATCAGACTTTCGATCTTTTTTGAGTGACTTGATGATCTACTACTTCCATACTTTTTCTTTTTAGGATTGCATTTTGCCTTCTTGGTAATAAAGCTTCAGGGGCAAAAGAAAATGTCCTCATTTCTTCTTAAGCTGTTAGTGTATTGATCCTTCCTGAGAGCCATCATGGAGAGTAGTGCTGGGAAAGTGCTCTTTTATTACTTTATTACTCCATCCTGATCTTCAGCCTGTCCTAATTGAATTACAACAGACGCTTCTTCACTGACTATTTTACCAAATAACAGCAAATAATTATGGGTTTTCTTGCAGAATTTACTCTTTAAGGAAATTACTGTTATAGCCCCTGGCTTGAGGCTAGGTAAATCAACATAATGAGCTTTATACAGTGCTCTTTTCAGGAATCTTCCTTAGTTTGACAGTCAACAGCTTTTAATCTGAGTATCATGAATTGTAGATTACATGGACTATTTTCACCTTTACTAAGTGGGTATGGTATAAAGAGGGCCTGTGTTACAAGGAGTAATTCAGTTCCACTCGGGGGGTGGGGGGGGGGGGGGGGGGGAAACAAGTATAGGGAAGCAATTTGGCATATAAATGCTTGGTAATCACTAGTATGTGAGTTCAAACATTGAAACTTTTGGTAAAACTCCAATATTGCCTGCACTCCTGGGTGTAATCATAGCTTTGCCATTTGCTATTTTATTCTCTCAGGCACATAAACTCAGGAGATACTGCTAACTCAATTTAATACAGCAAAATATTTCTGGCTGTAAGAAACACTAACTGATCATATCAGCAGAGCTGTGGGGGAAGAGAGAGAGATTGGAGCTCAAGTTCAGCTGTGTTTGGACTTTGGTTTTGCTCTGACCAGAAAAGCTGACAGCCCACAGGGAGATGCATAACTCCCTCCAGAGCGTTGCGTGTTCAGCCCTGTCCTTTGCAAGTGGGGACCAAAGCGCAAAGGACTCTGAGAGCATAGGTGCATGTACTGAGCCCATCACAGTGCTGTATGAAAACATAGATACATCCCAAAAGTATGACCGTGTATCCAGTGATGGTAGGAGATGGGGCGGAGAGGAGGCACCCATCCGCCCTGCTGTGTATTCCAGAGCTACTATGACTCACTCTGGGCAGAGCATTTTTGTACCTCACTAAATTTTCAAATGATAGGGTATAAGTGAAGGAAGTTTCAAAAGGCAAAATGACACTGGGGTGATTGAGTTTTGCGAAGATGTTAATATTGCGCTCCTTTACTAACTTTTAATAGATTGTACAGATAACTGAACAAAACTTGACTTGCAGATCCTCTGCAGCTAATGAGAAGACTTCTTTTCTTCAGGCTCTTTCTTATCTCCGTGGTCTGGGGTTCCTGATAGGCAGTTCCTGAAGTAAAAACTGAAGCAAAAACAGCAAGTTCCTCCTTCTCAGTGTTCTCCATTACCAACGCACCCACCTCACTCTTCTTCATTTTGCTATGTATCATTATGCAAAATTTACTTTCCTGAAGTATTTAAGTAGGTTTAGTTGCTCATGATACATGGTTGTTGTATATGGATCCATTATGTGAGACATGGAAAACCTTTAACTGAATGATTACCCATGACATGAATATTTATGTGCATGTATATTTGATGGTTAAGTTGAGGCATAGTGGTCTAATCCCAGGTAAAATGAGACAGAAGAGAATTTTTCCTGAGCAAGAGCACAGTAGGAGATGCTTTGCCTGAGACGTCCATGGTTTCCTAAATAACATGTGCCGAGTTATCATGAAAATAATGAGAATTTTTAATACAAATATCTGAAGTATTGTTTCTTCTACTTGTCTCAACATGTGCTTTTACAGACTCTTCATAATCAATGAAGGACCTCCATTACTACCTTCTGGTATTTGATGATGAGTCTGAAGTTGGTTACGCCTGCCCTGCAGGTCAATTGCATTAGTTTAAAAATTGAAACATGAATCTCAGAAGACTACATCAATTTGCATTCAATGTGTTACATTTTTTTAGCAGATGAACTATTGCTGTTTAGACATGAAAAACACTAAGCCACTTTTGCCATTTGATGCAAAATTAATATATAATTTTTGAGAGACTAAACACTCATTTAGACACTGTTCTTTTGCAGAACTGACTGGAATTACACAAACCTTTAGCTGATTAACAGATCTTAGTTTTTAAAAGGTTTTTTAGTTAAATCATCCATGTGTTTTTAAAACATGATCATGTTATACCTAATTGTTTGTAGAATGTTATTTTTCTCTTTTAACAGCTCTTAACAGCATCTGAAAATAGGCAGGTAAATGCGTAGGAGATTTTTAGGGGTGAATTTCAGATGCGTGCATTCTTCCATTCATCATTTTCTATCAGTTAATAAGGGCATCCAATATAAGATGTAATAATAAATAATGCAATATGTAATAATGTAATAAATAATGTAATGTAAAGATGTAATAATAAAATAAGAATATTTAGTATTCTGAAACTCAGAACTACATCCAGTTCTCCACCTTTTGATATATGGAGAGTTCAAGCACTTACTGCAATTTTGTGAATTTGATTTATAGAGTTGTGCATATTTTTCTCATTGTGTTTAATATTGGAATGTATGAAACCATGTTTGGATCTCACCTTAGCATGTGAGGGCACATGCTAGGTTACTTAATCCATCTTTAATGAAGGCCAGCACTATATGCTTCATATTTTCTTTTTATTTGTATCTGGATAACTTTTTATCTCAGTTTAATCCTTCTCTGCTTCTCTGTTGATCAACACAGTTTATTATCTGTAAAGATTTCTATTTCTCTTTTATTTTTTAAAATGTTTCCACCATTTAGTTCAGTTTGTAGCCTTGCTCAAAGAATGAAAGTGGGAAGTGATAAACTAATTTAAGCAGAGTCAAGGAGGTTAAGCACTTTGAATTTTATTATTTGTATGCCCTTGCACTCATTGCTGTGCTTCACAAGAAAAATGTCTCTTTAAACTGATGATTGTATATTTGGAAATGGAGGAATCATGAAACTAAATTAATTACTTTGCAAAAAATATCTGAGACTTTCACATGCAAAGGACTATTTAAAATTGCCAGATCCTAATTCTGTAGGATATTTACATCTAAACTTCATTATTCTTGTAACAGAATTGTTCATATATTTGTTGGCATTTTTTCTGAAAGCATTTCATGCCTTGCTTATGATGAAATTGCAATGAGATTTTTGTGGTTAATCCTGTTTAAAACCCCCAGCCTTTCTACCATGCCTGAAAGTAATTCAGCAGTTTCCTGGAAGACTGCCACTCCTAATTATGCAGTGTTCATAATGCCATGATTCAAGAAATAAAAATTAAAACATAAAGAAGATAATTCTAGAGCTTCTGAAGTTTCTCATTCTTCTATAGTATGTTTTTATATGTGGATTGAAATGACATAGGTAAAAACAGGGTACTTTTCAAGTGCTCAAGTTTGTGCTTTTCAAAGTTTTGGGAACATCCGTTATGACCAAGTTCTAGGCTTTAAGTATTCACAGGTAAAAACAGAATTACTCTGAATTTACAGTGTGACTGTTCAGTGCCAACTGCTTTAGACTAAGTACAATCTTATGTACTCTTTAAAAGGCTTTGCAATGGAAGATAGATTAATGAAATGATTGGGGAGACAAACATATGGCAAGATGAGAAAAATTAGTTGCCTTTTCTTTTGTGTAGTTTCGATTGGGCACTTAGAATTAAGAAAAACAGCAAACTATTACATTGAAAATTGAACTTAGAGTTGGTGTTGCTGATGGAAATAATGCTTGTACCAAAAAGTTTTGATTAAACCCCAAAACAGGTCATAGCAGGAGAAGTTACTTTTTTGGGGGGGAATCATATTTGGTGTTTGGTGGTTCAACAGATCCCATTCAGAAACACTTCCCAGTGACAAAGCAGCCGCTTGTGGATTCTGCAGTGGTCTGAAGAGCTATCCTGCATTATCCATATTGAAAATAAGGCCTCACTCAAACCTGGAGATGGACTTAGTAAATCTAGCCTGGATCCAGAATTCAAGTAGCTGTGGTACAAAAAAAATACATATTCCTTTATATATTAGTTATGGTGACTGCCTTTTTTATTGTACATCTTTTTGTCTTGGAGCATGACAATCTGAATAACCTGGATTTATGCTTTATCTCCATGTAATCCATATTTTTATAGCTGTCTGCAAGGCTCTTCAGCAGTTTCCTCAATTCTGTAGGCTATGGAAGCTGTCTTCAATTGCTGAACTTTTGAGTAGTACCTTTTGTTTTTTTTTCCCCTCATATGCAGAAAATGGCATATCATAATCTATAAAGGTACTAAACACAATCTTTCTTCCTTTCCTAATAAACTTAATAAGGACTGCTCTGAAGGTAACACCTCCTATTTTATTATGTTGGCTCACAACATCAGAGGTGGATACTGGTGGTGTGGCATTAGAGGTTGAACCCTCCTGACTATACAGCTACATTTTGTTGCTGTGTAACAGGGGGCAGCAGAAGAGCAGCCTGACAAAGCTGCATCTACTGTGGAAGAGTGAATGAAGCAAAAGTGTGTCATTAAATCCCTCATGTAGAGAAAATTTCACCCTTTGGCATTCATTTTTGCTTTCTGAATGTTGAGTGGCACCAAACAGTGGATGTGAGTGCAATGAGGCAGTGGGTGGTACGTTTGAGCAGTAGCAGTGGTGACAGTGAGTCTGCTCCACTGGTGCACACGCTTACAAGCATGGCATACAGGCTCTTGTTTGTAGCAGGAAAAATATGTAGTTAATAGCAGTGACTATGTTGAAAAAGAATGCTTTGTAGCTGAGAATTTGCTCTATCAAATAAAGTTATTGTACTCTCTGTATCTGTTGTAGGTTCCATGGAAATAAACAGGAGGCATTATTTTCAGAGCAACCTACAAAGCTGTTTGTTGGTCTTGAAAGTTTGCTTAATGCTGACGCTTTCAGAAAACAGCCCTAATCGTGCAAGATGTCTTTCTGTAAGTTGCACTTAAAACAGAGCTCATTGCTGCTTAGGTTTACATGAAGTTATTTTTTCATGGTTGTATGACATTGCAATGTTCAAATCACAAGATTCTTTGAATTTTTGCAGTCAGTTTTCATTGTCACTACTCTGCATAGTTTTGGTCCCATCAGTAAGCTCTGTCAGCTCACTGATCACATATTTGAGTGTGCTGGATGGTGTCAGTGCTGACTCAATGCCCCTAAGTGACATTGCTATTGGTTTTCCTCTGATGTGGAAACTGCTGCTTTTGAAATGTATGTAGAATGATGTAGAAAGTGCCTGCTTTTTGATTCTTTTCATTGGAAGTGTAACTCTGTTGCAGTATCTGCTTGACTGTAGCCTGCTGGAGCTGCTGCCAGCATTTAAAACAGCAAACACAGCTTGAGCGTGCAAGTGAAGATGGAAATTAAAAAAAAAAAAAAAAAAAAAAGCCACTGTTGTTTGAGAAACTTGATCATGGTCATTTTGCAGAAAGACCATTAGGGAGATGTGAATATGGGCATGGGTAATGTAGCAGTGATGCTAGGAAACCCATTAGTGGAAGTTTTAAGTAGATAATGATCTAGGTGAGCCCCTGAGGTTCCTTGTGGTCTAAATCATCTTATGATCTTGGAAGCACAGCAGTGATTTCTGTTATTTAGCTTTGCACAACCATTTAAATGTTGATTCTTTCTGTAAGTTGATGTCATGCAGCAAGAAATGCCTTGTGGTACAGAGGATGGGATAACAGTATGTTTTTAAAAAAAAAAAAAAAAACCCACGGAAAAAATGAGATTACCTTTTACTTGGCTGGGAATGTCTAAACAACTTCATGCTTGGTGTTGCAAGATTTCTGGTTCTTGACATGAAGATCAATTTATAATCTTTTAATATTAATGTCACTTTATTTTATACATTTAAGACTTAGATGACCTGATCTTTTCAGGATAGTTGGTCTTTTAATCAAAACTATATTCATCTCCACACATTCAGCATTTCCATATTATTAATTTTTTCTGTTGATTCTGGAACCTGCAATGAGTTAGTTATGCATTTGAGAGTACTTGACATGAACGCAGTAGTGCTCTGGTGGAAATCAGCTATTTCAAAAATCACCTCTTAGCATAACTTAATTTCATGCTTCTTTAACTCCCTACTCTCAAACCTGGTTAATATCTGTATTTTAAGCTTGCTCACATTTTTCTCCCAAATACATTTCTGCCAAATAGTACTCATTCCATTAAAATAATAACATATGTTGTGATGTAATGATGTAATCATTGCTTCTGAGAAGCAGCAGGAAAGATTGGCTTCCTGCAAGTGTCTATTATTACCATAAGATTTGGATAAATTAGCATACATGGCTAGCTAACACGAATTTCAAAGATCCAGGAAATGTTGCTCAAATGAGATGGATTTTTCTCCTGTTTTAGTTAGCAACCTGCAGCCAGTTCTCACAGAGGAGTGAAAGACTGGTGCAAGCATTTCACTAGTGTTCCTAGCCGTGAACTTCAAGTTGCAAAAGGCCTACAGTTTGTCTTTAAGAATTTGTTTGTTCAAACATAAGCTGATATCTATGCATTTAATTGGCCGTACATTTTTCTGTCATATCCTCATTGCTTTTAAGACAAACTTCTTTGCATGTATGTAACCTATGACAATCTGTTACAAAGTTTACTACCCCATAATGTGAAAAAAATTTCTTTTGCTTGTTTTCTACTGATGATTGATCACTGAAGGCCCCTAATATCTGTGCTTGGAAGCTGAAGAGGCATTTTCTATTCACGTTTCCAAACCACCTGTGATTTCATGAGTTCATGTCACGGATTGTTTTCATTGCTCTTTTCAGAGACTTGGAACCACTCTGAGCTCATTAGCTTTAATGAAAAATGTAATAATTTATATTGTAGGGATACAAGGGAGTGGCAGATTTTAGCTGTAATTTCTACCTCGAAAATATGTTAGTCAAGTCAGTTGGGTTTAGACAGAGAAATATTTTGTAAATAGCAATATGAATGTGTGCTAGCACTTGAAGTTTCATACACAGAAAGTGTACTTCAGGAGATACAGGGTCATTATCCAGAAAATCCAAATGTACTTCTAGACTTTTAGATATTAAGATATGCCTGAAATTGGCCTCATTAAAAGTGTTGTAATTAGAGTTTGACAGGGTGAAGTTAATAAATTACTTGGCTTTGGCTCATCATAGAGAGCTGTTAGAAAATTAGCTTTTAAAATTTGTGCTTTTTGGATGGGGAAAGTGTTTCACACATTCTTGATATATTTCTATTCCTAAATTTATTATTCCATATTTATTGCAACAAATGTTGCCATAGTGAAGCAGCTGTTGAAACTGCAATTGACCATACAGTTCAGAAGCATTTAAAATTGCTTCTATTAACAGATATTCATGTGTACACTGTATATTTTAATAAATAGTAAAACAGTGTGATAGTCCTAGTATTTTTATTATATTAATTTTCAATGTAGTGAATTTGAAATTGTTATATATACAAAAACACAGATGATATATAAGCCATGAGTCCATGCTTGATTTGTTCATAGGTATAACCACTGGGATTCTCTATTGTTTCTTTTTGATTTCAAACAGAGCCTTGAGTGAAGGGTATATCCCTGTAGGTATCTGCAGCATGTGATATCTAGCATCTGTTCAGTGTATTCCATTAGTGTCTCTCTCTTCTCTGGAGACTGTTTCTTTGAAAGTTAATGTTGTCTGTCTTTTTTTCCCAAGAAGTTCAACTCTTTGTTCTGCATTACAGAGTGAATTGTGTTTTCCCCTACAGGATATTTTCTTTGGCCCGCCTTGTCCAAACTAAAACTTCCACAACCTTTCATGTTTAACTCAGAATTGTTTTTTGCTGTTAGTTTTTTTTTTTTTTTTTAATTTTATTTAAGTACAATCAATAAGATATCTGATCTGAGGAGTATCTTATCTGTTATGAGTTTAAATATTAGTTGAAAGTGCTTTAGCTTCTTTCTGGATACGATTCTAGAGAGATTTTAAATCTTCTATCAGTTTCTTCTTAAGGCATGTCTTTATAAATGAGAGATACAATTCTTTTATTCCATTTTCTTTAGTAACGCATTCCCAAGTTATTGAATTGCATCAAATTCAGAGTATTTTCAATTGATTTTAATTTTTTCTTTTGTATTATGAGTCCTACTTTGCTGTCTTTCACTGCTGGTCAAAACACTGGGTGTTCTTTCAGCACAGATTTCTGAAGGGTTTAATTTGCTAATTTGGTTAATTTGCTTACTACACTGGCATCCGTGCTAATTGTGTTCTTAATCTATTGTATATTCTGTGAATGACATTATGGGTACCTACTCAAAGCTGCAGCAGTGATAGTACCACAGTTACTGATGAAATTTTCTATTTTTCTCTTCGATGATTTGTTTAGTGTGAATATTCTGGAGTTCTATGGGTTCAGCATCCAGGAATGTCAGTCTTTTCTAAATAGTTGCATGTTATACTACACAACATTTAGACATCTGTGTAGGTTTTTTTTACTGTCAATTTGGTGAAAACTTATTGAATCCACCAGAATTTTAAAAGGAGAGGCAAGCAAGCATGCAGAGAAGTTGATTATAGTGGTTCTAACCTTTCTCTGCAAGGGATTTTTTATACTTTCAATGCCCTCAGTCTGTCATCTGTAGGCTTTTAATTTTTTAAAGTAACATATCTTTTTCCATGTGTTTGTAAATATAACATTTATAAGAATTGTAATATGGGGAAATATCTTAATTTTACCCCAAACTTATATGTATTACTAACTTTTTTCTTCTGATCCAGCCATCTATCTTCATGATGACTTTTGATTATGGGTGTTGAGATGACCTGTGCACTACTTCTAATCTCTAATGCAAAGCCAGGAACTTTGGAACAGTTTGCAGCTTAGTTCAAATAAATATTAAGTATTCCTTTATAGTCCTGTAGTCCTGTACCTGCTGAGCTGCAGTAAGCAAGCGTATTTTACAAAATTCTATTTATATTCCATTTGTGATTTGGGATTTTCCACCTAATATGACATATTTCTGAAACAAAGATGCAGGTCTACATTGTGTATGCCTATGGTAACGTGCATATTACTGTAATTACTGTAATCAATTTGTAATTCTTTCTAGGGGAAGAGAGGAAGAAAACTAAACAAAAGAGAATGGTTTGTTTTGGTTGTCTGCTGGTTCAGGTCGTCCAGAATTGTTTCGATTATTTTGTGTCCAAAGCAAACAATTGTTGTGTACATATACCATTTATCTTCCAGTAAAATTTTTCAACATTTTTCATTTTTGATAGAAAATGGAAAAATGTCTTCACCAAACAATCTTAAAAATATGTGGTACATCTTGAATAGCTGCAAACCTGCTTGACTCTGATCTTTTCTGTGTCTGAAAAGCAGGTAGCAAAGTTCATACCATCTTCTGGAGCCTCAAAGTATAACAATGTAGCTACTGTTGTCATAATGATTGTAGTAACAATCAAGTTGATGGGAACTTAATGTGAAACAAGACCAAAGAAGGAGTATTAGCTCAGATATTTTGGCAGGAATTTCAGTAGTGAAAATGAAGAAATTAAGTCTTCAGACATATTCTCTTCTTTTACTTTTACAACCTGTGCTTCATCTCCTCCCTTCACTCTTTCTCTTAATAAATCTCCAGAATTCTTTTTTGCTATTTATCAGAATTTAAGGCCATTTTAATGGATACGTTCTTCACTGGGAAAGAAAAGACAATCAAGGTGGGCAAAATCCAGAAAACAAAGCCCCAACGAAGTGTGGTTCTAGCTGTCATAAGCCAAAATCAATTTAACCAAAACATACAAGCTTTTTCTCAGTATCTCACTGTGCAAAGTGAGCAACAAGAAAGGTTTATAGAAAGATATATTCTGTTTCAATGCCATTCAGGAAGTTATCTGTGCTAGACAAACGTTAAGGTGGCTTCAGGTACCTCTGGATTTTTGTAGGGAAGAACTTACTCCATTTTGGTGGGCCAGCACTGAAGTTTAAAGGGACTCATGGCTGAAGTAGCACAAGAATGTACTGCAGAGGACACAGCTTTATTTATGATCTATTTTTTGTAGTTTCCAGATTAGCCTCTCTAATTATAATAATAATAATATTTTTTTTTCGTTCATACTCCCCCTACTGTTCATGAGCACAGAACAAAATAATTGCAAACTAAAATCCTGAAATCTTTTCCTCAGGATTGGCTACCAAGAATTTCAGTACTCGCTTCCAGTCACTTGCTGCTCAGTAGTACAATTTACTACTGTTCACTATCATTTAAACAAGAAATAATGATTCCAAGACATTTTTTAAGTAAGAAATTCAAATTTCTAGGCTTGAAAATGACTTAAACATGGATTGTAGTGGGTTTCACTGGAGTGAAGATAAGATGCATTTATTTTGCTGATGCACATGGTAAGCGGTTTTTAAATTATGATTAAGCCCACCATTGCCATTTCTGGATGACTGTATGCTATCACACTCCGAGAAGTCTTTGCATAACAAACACCTGTGTGAAATGACAAGGTGTTTTTCCATGTCTCATGTGGGATGAACTCATCAAACACTCCTGCCAAATATGAGCGTGTCAGCACAGCTTGAGGTATCTGTGGCTCCTGGGAATTATATCTGCTCATAAATGATATATGATTATAGACCAGAAAGCCCTGAACTATAAAATTAAGTCATTAATTCATGGAGAAATTTAGCTGCAGCATCTCACTGAAAATTCATATCCAAATATTTGGATGGTTCCAAAATTCTATGATTAAATATTTGCCAAAGAATTTGATTCTGTAAGGTGTTTCTTCAAATTCCTGTGTATATATGTATATATATATACACAGGAATATATATATAGTATATATATATGTGTGTGTGTGTATATATATATGTGTGTGTGTGTATACTGTATATATATAATGTGTATATATATGTATATATATATACACAGGTATATATATATACACTGAATATATATATATGTATACGTATATATACATATTTAAAAAAACAACTCTTGGCTTCGTCTCTTTTGCATTCTATAGGATATCTATGCAAATGTGGAACCATACAGAAGGCACCTGCTATTTGCATAAGAGGTATTTAATTACTTTAGACTTCTAAATGTTTGATATTTTTATTAAAATGCAAAATCTTGAAGTCCTTGAAAGAATATCATTTTCTCTATTGTAAATGACTGCTCTCAGACCAATTTGTTTTTTTTTTTTTTAATTCCATGTTGTTTATCTCTGCTAAAGAAGTGTCCCATCAAATTTTGTGTTTTAAAAAAAAGAATATAAACCTGTGGAGGCTACATTTATTACCTATGTGTTGAAGAAGTGAGAGGAATAAGCCACTTGAAAAAAAATTATCAGTTTCTTCTTCAGCCTTACAGTTTCAAACTCTAGGGTCAAAATTAGATCATTATCAAACTGTCACCCAGATTTGGTAGGACAGTGTGTGGTCACTACATTTATCCTGTGCACACTTGTTTATGCTTTAGTAGATATCGTTTCTTAAATGTTAATGTATGGGAAGAACTTCCCATAAAAACATTTTTTCAGTTTTAAAAAGTAGTTCTCATAATTGATTGGATTTTGTTTCCCATGTTGAGAGATTCTGAGATGCTCTTTTTTATGTACTGTAATCCAATGTTATAATCGCTATTAGCATCTTGTTTGGCTTTCTGAAGTTAACTGGTTTCTTTTCATTGCACTCAGGTAGGATTTTATTAGGTGCTTATAATGGGACTGGTAAGGAGTAAAACACTATCTCTGTATGTTTTATCAGTAAAAATATGCCTAAAAATATTTACATTTTAGACAGAAATCTTATGATCCTTGATAACAACTTTTTTCAATGACCATGCCATCTAAAATATGCGCTCTGCTCTTTTCCAAGTATGTTCATTAATTTGATCTATGAATTATTTTGCATTTGATAAAATATGGGAATTTCTTTTGCACATTCTAAAGGGGAGAATAATGAGAGTTATTCTTAAAATCCTGTTTGGTTCTTGAATTTCAACGAACTTGAAAGCCAATGCATGTAATTTGCATGAATTGTAATAGTCATAACAATAAAAAGATCTGTATGAAATTAAAGATTAGATTTACAAAAATTCTATTAAATGACTGGCCCAAAACTTCATCACGTGAAATGTTTCCAAAAACTTTTCGGTCTTCGTATGGCTTTCTGAGAACTGCAGATGCATATATTAGAATGGATAATATTATTTAATTACTCACTGGAAGATGCAGCTTGTAAATGTCAACTGAATACTTCAACACCTTTGAATTTCATTTTACTTTATGGCAAATGCATTGGAAAAATGACTTTAATATCTTGTTTTCTTTATGTATGCTAATTTAGCACAGCATGGCTTTCATCAGGACTGTCCAGTAGATGATGGCTTTCAGAACCAGGCAAAAAATGATTCTTTTTAAGAGAGGAAAGAGTGTAAAAGAGGAGTCATTTATTTTTAGTTTATGTCAGAACTGAAATGATAATTCTGGTAGAAATGACTTTCCTTCTTCAACCTTTTGACTCTCAAAGTAGACCTAAACCCCCAAATCACTGTATTGTACATACTTGCCTCATTCTGTGATCTCAGGCTATCTGTGAACCTTGATGCCAAGCAGGATCTGTGCATGATCAATAAGCTTTCTGATGATGTTACTGAACTGCTATCAGGAAAATGCAGCAATATTTCAAAATGGTATATAACTGTTTTCTTTTTGTTTTGGTCCCATTTATGCAATTCTACTATAAAATATGTATCAAAATACAGAGAGAGAAGGACATTAATTTAAAGTCAGCAGATTAGATCCTGAAAGCATTGTGTATGTCTGCCAAATCAGAAAATTCCCCAGTTTTAACTGTTTTATGATTTTGGTTCATCAAACAATATAAATTAGAACAGTCAGATTAACTCCAGCTACTTATTTTTGAGCATTTTAGAATGTGTGTATCTTGAAAAAGTAGGAGTCTGGAGTCAAGTTACCTTTGTGAGAACACATTTAACCTATTATCCTCCTTGTGCTGTATTTCTATCAAGACTAGGAGTATCCTACGCGCATTAATATATCAGACATTTTTTATAACAGATAGTCACTTATGGATATTGAATCAAGAATTGGAGCAACAGTAGATTAAAAATTTTATATGGTTATCAAAGTCAGAACACCATGATAATTCAGTTTCAGTAGCTGTGTTAGAAGTTGACATACAGAGTGTTTTCCATCAAAAAAGCATTTGGGCACAGCATGAACTGCAGTGCTCTCCAGATCTACCATTAATCTTCTGCATTCTTACACCTCCAAGGGATGGCAACTTCAGACATTTTCTGAATGAAAACTAGATGAATTAAAGCAAATGCAATACCTTTATACTGCAACAGCATGTTAAGATATGCATTTTACTTGCTCTATGTGAAATTCAGTAAAATTCCTTGGCATTCTGCAAAAAATCCCACAACCTTTTCAATCTCTTCATTGGTGTTACTGTAGTATCTACAGAAGAGGAAAAAGTTTGTAAATGGTAGGTAAAATGGTAGGATTGTAAAGGATAGGTAAAAATATTACATAAGCATACTTAAAATTGTAAGCAATTGATTATCCACCAGTTTCTTCATACATCCTTCTCTTGTGTTTGTATTTTCTTCACAACTCAGCTTTTTTTTCTAATGAGACTGGGTTTTGTTATACAATAAGCTGAATTTTATTTTTGTTTCTACTCCTTTTAAAATGATAGAATAGATTGCCTCACCCTTCTTTCTACATTCCAGTAATGTGTCTCTACCTTTGATCTCTATTTGAATTTTTTTTGTTAAAAACTTTGATCTCCCTTCTCTTTCAGACAAATCCTGTTTTTATTCATTCCATCTGCTAAACTTGGTGGGGAAATTCACAAAATAAAAGCCTTGGAAATATCGTAATCTTCCTAAAGGGGTTAACTAAATGGTGCATAAGATCTGATCACATTAAGTGTAGTACTGTCAGTATTATTATATTTCATTAATGCAACTCTTTGTATGAAAATCTCTGAGCAGGTATTAAAAGGCTGTTGTCAACAGCTCTTAAAAAAAAACAGCTCTTAAAAAAAAAAAAAAAGAAAAAAAAAAAGAGCCTGAAATGAAAATGTAGATGTTAAAATGACACTGGCAGCAGTGAAAAATTTCATGGGCTAGTGTTGTTTTAACAAATCGCATTAACTTGATCTGCATGTGATTTTTATATACAACAATAGGCAGTCTATATATGCTGACTGAGGTAAGATGAGCAATGTTTAGAATCTAAGTTAAAATCAAGGTGACATTTTACTGCATTGCCTTTAAGTTTTTAACAGTGTCAGTTTGGGGAGAGAAGATTCATTTTTATGCATGAATTGTTTGGAGAGTATGTTTTTCAAGCAGAGAATATATTGTGAATGCAGTGATCAAGGAAGTGAAGGTTTTTTGTTATAATAATGACTCAGAAAGAAGTTGGAAAAGATTACTTATTTCTCACTTCTAAACAGGAAAATTTCAGCTGTAAGAAAAATCAAATTTACAATGTAGATACTTAGCAGTTCCTGGATGTACAGTAGACAGAAAACATCAAGGATTTAAAGATGAAATAAATTTAGACAAAGTCCTTTCTTACAAGCAATTCTGGGATGACTCAGTCTCTTGTTTTTGTCAAGAACATTTAAAAATATTTTCCCTAAAGCATCTAGCCTTGTTGGTTTATAACCTGTTCTTGCATTAATAAATTTGACTGACAGAGATAATGAGAGGATGGCTTGTTTTCAGCAGCAAGTTGGTGCTGGAGCTGTCCCTGCAAGACATAGCACCCATGGAGGTATACATCATGGTGGTCTCAAAAGTGTTTTGTTATAAACCAGATTTGATCTGGCTTTCACAGCAATGCTTGTAAATGCCACTCGCCATTTAAATTGTGAATTTCACAAAAATCAAAGAAATACCAAAGTGGAAAGCCAGTGGCTGTGAAGTGAGAGTCAATAAAGGGTTAGTGGGATGTATCTCTACTATTTGACCAGGGATAGTAACCGCCACAACCATTCGCCATTTGTTTTAATAAGCAAAAGTTCTTCCAGCATGTCAGTCATTACTTGACAGAGAAAAGCAAAAGACTATTTAAAGAATATTATTTCTAAAATGTTATCATGGCTGGCTGTTTCATGTGGTAGTCCTTGGGGGACTTTATTGCTTTGAGCAATCATGACAAATATTCCCGTGAATTTGCCCTTTAAATCCCTTCATATTATGTATCAAAAATTGCATATTACATGTTATATGCAACACTTCAGTACATTATATAATGTAATATGTTATGTTCTATCCATCATATATTGCATATTATGCTATATGTATATTACTATATATTAAATATTGTATATTATGTCCCTATATATTATAAATCAAAAGCGTAAAATATAGGATGGTGGAGGTTGGTGTCTCTGATTTTTTGACAGACCTTATCTCAAACCCTGGCCTTTGCACATCCCTGAGTATTTTCAGGGATTGGTCTGCAGCAGGCCTACCTCTTTGCTGAAGTCTGTATACTAGCCTTTAAGGAGATGGCCAGTAGTGAATTAGGATTAGTAAGGTAGCTCTTCTCATGCAAATCAACGCTTCTATAGCATTTGTAATATTTTATTTCAATGTAGATTTGGAATATGCTTTGGTTGGTAATGGAGTTAAGATATGAAAATTAAAAACAGATAAACAGATTTTCTTAATTTCAAAACAAGGACTATTTTATCTTGATAATAATAAAATGGGAACAGAAGTACTGTTACGGAGCTTTGGTTTACTACTTTTCTACCATGAATTGAGTAAAATATTTGTGCTGTCCAGTGGCAGATTTCTCCAGCTATTTGTGTACCAGTACTGTGAGGTGAATCTAAAAGAAAAATATGAATTTCTAACTATCTGATACCTGGTTGTTACTGTTTATTTAGTTTTTGGCATCTGCATGTTATATACATAAGAATCATGGGGAAGTTTTAAATATAAGAGTAAAAAGCTGGAGTAGTGTTTTTTTTTTCTTTTGTATATACTAAATGAGAAAGGAGTAGTTGAAACAAATGAAGGAAAAGGAAGTGAAGACGGAGAGAAGTTGGGAAAGGAAAAAAAAGATGTCAAAGGAAACTCAAAGAAAGGAGAAGGAAATTATCTGAATTGTATTCACGTGGTCTATGCTGTAAGACTGCTAACATGCATTTGAGACATGTGAAAGGCGTTAGGATGTCATTGATGACATAGTCATTAATTAGCTGCTTTGAACACGTGTATTCCCACGGGCACTGATGGAGGAATGATGGAGAACCTCTGAAGGGCAGATCTGTTAATAAGGATGTCTGGATGTTCCATGTGGATGTTTGTTGCACTATCTGGCAGGATTATGTATGCATCTGTGTAGCTCTAAATGTTTCAATTGCTTGCTCAGGGATTTTAATTCTTTCATTTCCTGCAACAATTGATCAGGAAAATGCTGCTGGATATTAGCACTTTTTCAAATAACTTGAAATTGGAGATGAAGAGGTGGCTAATCAAGGTTCTAAAACTAGATATCTATCTGCAGGTGTGGGGGATTTTGGCAAAATAGAGGGAAATTTGGAAAAATATGTATTTTTGGAAAAGAGAAAACCAAAGAGGTTGCCTTACAAGCCTAGTGACTCTGAATAGGAATCAAGGACATTTTTTTTAATCACGAGGGAACTTCCTCTAATCTAATTTTAGCTGCAGCCACTGATGGAACCTTAACGACCTCCCCCATGATCAATTCTGATGATTCTCAATCCTTTATCAAAAAATCACAGTAATATTCTTGACTGCAATTCATTCTTGTTATCTCATTGAGAACAGATTATTCTTTCTTTCTTTGTTACAGACTTTTATGTTTTAGAATATCAGTTTTGTTATATTATGCTCCTAAAATTTTCTTCTTTAGGCTAAATGACCTTAACTGATCCAAATTCTAATTGATGTGCACCTCTTTTTCTATTGCTTTCCTCTTCACTGTCTCAGTTGTCCCGTATTTTGCCAAAGAATTCACTAACTTAACCAGACAGTGAAACTGCAGCTGAGGCTTTCCAGTGTTATGAATTAGAAGAATTACTTCATCTGTCTTCAGTGTATTTTTACTTTTTCTTCTGGGATTATATAATTATAGTATATAATTATATTCTTTACTTCCATATACTTTAAAATTCACCTCAATTATCAGATTTTTTTTTTACTGCTTAACTTTCATTATTCCCGTATTTGGATAATTTAATCCTGTCTAATTTCTAAATTAAATCAATGACAATAACTTTCCGAAGCTTCTACTAAATTGCATATTTTTTCCAGGAATTAATTTCCTATTTTTTATATTACATTCTTCAGCAAATTTACCATACTCTTTAGTTTCTTGTAATCTGCAATCTATATATATGTGGTCTACTTCTTCATCTTGATTTCAATGAAAGTACTGAACAAAATTGCCTCTAGAATAGATTCTGCAAGAGAAGACTTTTACTTTAAACAGTATGATTGACTATTTGATATTCTTTGATAAGAATATTCAGCCACTCATTTTATATTTAGGCCATATTTAACTTTATTGATTGTCATTTAGAATGGCATTAAAACTCATGATAAATGACAGTTACTGTTTCTTTCTATTCACAAGTCATGCTGCTCCATAATAGAACTAAATCAATTTTTTTAAGACAATTTATTTTTTTTCACAGATCCTTACTATTTACTATCATTTTTTTCTTCTTTCTTTTCCTTTTTCAGAACATTTTCTGGCCTCAGCAGTTTAATATAAATTGTATTTTTTTCAAATTCCCCCTGACATCATCTTTTGCAATTGTACCATGATAAATCTCATGGTACATGCCTTTGCTCATACTAGATTGTTCTATTCCTCTAAATTGTGCTACTGCTCTATCTACTGAAGACAGATAGAAACATGCCTTGAGTACTTTGGCCCACCAAAATAGTTTTCCATCCGTGGTGCTTCAGGGGATTATCTCTTCCACTGTTAACATACTATTTTGTTTACTTCATTGCCATTTGCAGATCATGTTATAGCTTTTTCAACTTAGCATTTATACAATCTACTCATTTCTATATGTCTTGGATTCATTTTTTTTTCTCACTTCTTTTCCATTGATATGGCTAAAGAGCCTTCAGCTTACCAATGAACTGCACAAAATGTCCTGCCATGTAGGATACCTCCCATACTATTTTGATCAAATTTAGCATTGAGTTCCTCTTCAGTAATAGTCTTATATTCGCATCTTATGTCAGTAAGAGGTGAAAATATCTTAGAATCTTAAAATAGTTTGAGATGGAAGAAACCTTATAGACCATTTAGTTTCAAACCCATCCTCCAAGGGCAGAGACAACAACAATATCAAACTCACCAGGGCCTTGAGCACTTCCAGGGATGGAGTAACCCATGAGCAACCCATTCCAGGGCCTCACTCTTCATGTAGGGAAGAATCCCTTCCTTATATCTCATCTATTTCTACCCTCTCTAGTTTAAAATCCTTTGTTCTATCACTACACTCACTGATTAAACATCCATCCCCATTCTCACTTTAAGTAAGACTGTAATAAAGTCTCCCTGGAGCCTTATCTTCTCTGGGTCAAACAATCCCAGCTTTTAATCTCTCTTCACAGGAGATACTTCTGAGCTCTCTGTTCATCCTTGCAGCCCTTCACAGGACTGTCTCCAACAGTATGTCCTCATATATTGAGGGCCCCAGACTGAATGTAGTACTGCAAGTGGGGTCTCACAAGAATGTGATACATTGAGATAATCACCTCCCTTGACCCACTGGTCATGTTTCTTTTGATTCAGAACAGATACTACTGTCTTTACAGGCTGCAAGCGCACTTCTGACTCGTGTTGAGCTTTTCATCTGTCAGTGCCCCAGGTCCTTCTCTCCAGGGCTAAGCTCAAATATGCCAGGAATTAATCAGGTAGTCATGTATGTATCTGACTCAAAAAAAAAAAAAAAAAAAAGGAGAGATTGCAGACTTGTTTACAATGTGCTATTCTGAGTCTATTCTGGAATTTTTTTAAAGTTACTCATGTTTTTCAAAACTTTTCTGTCAATTATTCTATGAAAGAAACAGCTTGTTTCATAGTCTGCATTTACTGACCATTTTTGACTAAGGCTGCAGCTACTTTGTCTACCTATTTCCCTGCTAGGTCCTAGTGTATTCACTCTCAGCAGCCAGAAACAAGATGTGCAGAACAATATCTGTGAAACATGGGTGCTTCACTTAATAGTATGTACTCATTTCTCTATGCATTTTATTTATTTATTTATTTTTTTAGTAAAGTACTGCTGAATGACTGCTGTTTTATACAGTCGTAATCCCAAATCACCAGAACAGTCAACTGCATGTGTCTCTAAAAATTTTGTAGTCTGAATATTTATGTTTTGGGATACAGGTAATTGAAGCTGATCTGCTCATCTGATGGTTAAGCCAGAGTATTTGTGTTTGTTTGGGAACAAAAAGAAAAGTACTTGCTCTGAGATTGCTCTCCAGTAGTAATAAGTTTCCATAACATACAGAGAATGTAGACTAGGAGTATGTTTGTTTTTTTTTTAACTTCCAAGTTCACCAAAACCCCTAAGTCAAGAATTCTACGTAGAGCTGTAAGTCAATATAGTTAAGTGATTTTCCAATTTCAATCTCCAAGGCATGGAAAATATGCAGAAGTTTTTTCGAAACTCTGCCCCTTGGCAGTTTTGGAACGATACTTAAGATACTTAAATATTTTTTCATTGTATATTTGACTATGTTGTAATGAAACTGTATATTCATTTATCTGAAGAACTTTAAAAATTCAGCAAGGCTGCGTACTGTACAGCTTGGGGCACAATTAGGGAATCAAAAGAAGTGAAGAAACCAGAAATTATATTCTCAGAACACAAATTTCTTATTTATTTAAAGTTACTGTGAGTTCAGCATATTGAACTAGACAATATAGAACTAAAATTCTGCCATATTTTATATGTGAAGGATAGTAAATTACAACAAATACCTGAAAACAAAGACTTAAATACCTGAAAAATATAAAACATGCAATTTGAGAATGGTTTTGAATGAATTTTCATTAAGGATCCTCAGTGTTATTATTCAGACAGCCAGGCTATGAATACCTGAAATTATATTACAAATACATTCACATACATGGCCTATTTTGTGCATTGTGAGGAATTAAGTATTTCTATGAGAACTTCCAACTTTCTCCTATGTTGACTTTAAATCTGTAAGAAATATGAAAGAATATACTAATTTCTATTATTTCCATTATAGAATGTTTTCAATGCTGATAATTAAGTGTAATGCTGTACTGAACAGAGATGAAACAATTGCATTCACATTCTGAATTCTTGATTCAAAGCATGATACAACTCCACTATAAGCAAATATTTTCAGTTTTATTCTTTTTAAATAAAGACAAACAAAATAAAAAATACTTGGAGCTATGACAATAAATAGAAGAAAAAGTATATATTTTTTATCTGTAGTAAAGGGAAGTATCAAGTGAGGAACAGAAGTACATAATTTATATTCCTTTTGTTCTCTGTTTCAGGTTTGGTTGGAAAAATGTACTTCATTTTTCTAGAAGTTATGATATTTGTATTTGGTAAATATTATGGCACGTGAAGGAAAGAAAAGTTGAGGATCAATGACATCACTGTGTAATAATTCCTCCCTAAGGCTAAAAAATATTTTTGTACAGAGATTTCCAAATTTGTGACAAATTCCACGCATGCACACCAAAAAACGCACTCAAGAAGAATCAACTCTTATAAAAATGACATCCTCTTTCCCTTCTCTGAGCCTGCACTAGCACAGATTTTTGTGTCCTTTCCTTCTCTGCCTCTGCTGTTTGTCTCCCATGGTGTTCATGACTTCATGTATGTATTCTGTCAAATTGCTGCATCAGCTTTCCTAGTGAAACTGCTTTCTTTTTGTTCTCCCAAATCAGGTTATCATCTCTTAACTGTCTTCAGTTAAGTCAGATCCTTTGAATTGTGTTTTTGTTGTACAGAATCACAGGTAGAGTATGATAATTTATGGGAACAATTTAATTAGAGGTTTTATAATCTGTCTGAAAGTAACTTGGAACCTGTGTTTAAAATCCACAGGGACTGCTCTGAAAGTTATGCCTCCTATTTTATTACATTGGTCACCAGTGTCAGAGGTAGATATTTGTAGTGTGATGATAGGGGCTGAACCTTCCCACCAATATTCTGTTACATTCTGTTGCTGTGTGACAGATGGCAGCAGAAGGGCAGTCTTAGTCTGACATAGAAGTCAGACTAAATCATCATAGAATGGTGTCTGACATAGAAGTCCATCTGATGCAAAGGTGTGCTGTTGAATTCCTCTGTGCAGAAAAAAATAGCACCTGGAGATATTCATTGGTACGTGTTGAACATTGGAGACCAAACAGTGTATGTGAGCACAGTGAGGCAGTGGTGACAATGACATGAAAGGCATTCTGAATGGCCATGAAGATGTTTTACAAACACAGCATGCAGGTACTTGTTTATTGCTAATGAAAATGCATGAATAATGGTGGTGTTGGTTAAAAAATAGTGTATCGTAGCTGAGAATTTGTTTATTGTCCAAGTGTTCTTTATATCTACTGTGATTTCCATGGAAATAAATTGGAATTTTTACTATCAGATCCACCTATGTATTTGTTGGCCAGCACAATGTTTTGAGCTGCATTCGAATAACAAGATGTCTCCAATCTGAAAATGTCATCTCCTCTTTATGTTTCTTACTGGTGGAGATTTTTCATTCTGTAGTGTCATTTGGATTCAGAATATGTAACTGACTTAATTCACTTAAGCGCATCTAGGCACATGACTTCCCATAGGAGTTTCTGGATCAGAATGGTTTCTGATTCTTTGAAAAAAAATTTAAACACCTGTTCTGTGAGGCTTTCCTTAGAAAAAGCTGTCACTGTTCTTCAATTTAGTAGGGACTTCATAAGCCCCCACTAAACCTCTGTGTGCCCTCTGCTATGCTATCTGGCTGCTCTTAGACCGAGAAGAAAGACTGATGAATATTGTATGCCTCTTCTAATGTATATGTTTTTTAGTAGTACATTTTGACAGTAATATTTCCAATGCAGTGTTAAATGTGTACATATCTCAAAAGACAAAAAAAAGTTTGCATATGCCTCTATTAAACCACAATCATTGTAAAAAGGAAGTAAAACATAGTTAACATCTATGTTCCTGACATAGGCAATCTTCTTTCATCAGCAGTATAATTATTTACTCTTCTTGTGATGTCTGTATCTCAGATATTAAAGAATGTAGAACAACTTTGTGTTTGGAGCAACTGTGAAGTGGTATAATTAAGAGACTGTAAGGTGTTTTACTGAGATCTACTGTATTAAAATCTGTTCAGGAAAAAAGCCCTGACTTTTAGTGCCTAAGAGAGAGGAGTGTGGGAGTCAGGGGAAATAAAGTGCTTCTTGTTAGCCTTGTGAATTTAAAAAGAATTGGACCGTGATTCTTTGCACTATCAATGATTGCTTGGCACGGTGTAAATTTCAGGACTTCATGAGTATGTAATTTTTATAACGCAGTTTATCATCTTTACTTTGTAGTTCATTTCGTATTGTTAGATAGTTATTACAGATACTTATTAGAAAATATTCTCAATTACATTTCTCAAAGACTTCATTTTTTAAATTATAATTGACCATTATAATCTCTCTTTAAAATGTTTAAAGGTCTCTGTAAAGTTATTAAGTATGGGAGGATGCTATCTACTAAAACTGTGGATATGGCTTTAAAATTCACAGAAAACTTTTTCTGACCAGTAAATGTCTGCAGATAGCGTTGGAAAAAAAATCAATCTGGTTCTTCCATCTTTTACATATGCTATTTCTGTGAGGGTACAAATACAACTCTGTTTTGATAAAATATAATGATAATTTTGTCCCATCTTGTGTGTAATGCTGTATATTTTGTATGCATTAAGATCTTAGTTATAGACACTACTCAAAATCTCTGTTGTTTGTATTTCAAGAGAAGGTAATTATACTTTACACAACATCTAATGTTTTTGCCTATATCATCTAAGGAAAATGTCTAAAAAAAAAAAAAAAAAGGAATTAATTTTCATATAATTTGTTACTCTTCTTTACTATGGGTAAATAAATCCTTAATGTCAATTTTCATACTCGTCACAGTGATGAGGACAGGAGAGATGGTTTGCGTGGTCTCTTTAGCATAAGGTTTTGCTTCATTCTACTTTTGCAGTAAGTCATGGAGCTCTTTTCATAAAAGAAACCCAAACCACAGCTCTCTTGTTTTATATGGGATAGAGCTAATTTTCTTCTTAGTGGCTAGTATGGTACTGCGTTTTGAATTTGGGATGCTAATAATGTTGATCAGTCACCAATGCTTTAGTTCTTGCAGAGCAGTGCTTATGCGGAGTTAAAGCTTTTTCTATTTGTAATGCCATACCTGTGAGGAGGCTGGGAGTGCACGAGGAGCTGGGGAGGAACAGAACCAGGGCAAGTGACCCAAACTGACTGAAGGGGGTTGCATTATCTGATATGGCGTCATACTGAGGGAATGATGTTGGGAATTATAGAGCTTATCTTCCCAAGGAACTATTACACAAGATTAGCTCTGGCTTAACATCTGCCTGCTGATGGAAGGCAGTGAATGAATTACTTTCTAGCTCATGTAGCTTTTGTTCTCATACTTTTACCTTTCCAGCCTCATCCAATCTGTGGAGAGTAAGTGGCAGGGTGGTGTTGAGCTGCCTGCTAGAATAAACCAATATATCCTCAAGACTCCAAATGTAATTTTGTATTGGATGGGAAATGATCAATACTTAGCTGTATAGTGAGAGTTTTCTGAGGTTTCAAATTGGGTACCTGAAAAACCGAGTGAGCAAAGCTCATTAGTCATATTTTAGTTTAATCTGCAAATGTTTTCCTTATTTTCAGCCAGCTTTCCTTCCTTCTTGAAAGTTGCCAGTCATAATCTGTTTTGACTTCAAAGGACATATAAGATAGCACACAACATTGAGCTGTTTCTGCAGCAGCTCAACGAGCATGTAAGTTATTTGTCTGTAAAAACTACTCTTAGCATTGCTTCTACAGCTTAAAACTTCCACTGGTATCTTTTTGTATCCTTGTGAACACCACAGGTTCATTTTTGCATCAGTAACTTAGCTCAACAGGTATCAAAATGTTACACTTAATGGCAGTGGTAGTTCATCTTCTCTGAGTAATGTTACTGTCACACCCTCAGTTTACTTTAAAGGCTGGAAGAATTGGTTTGAATTTTACATGCTTGGGTGAGCACAGAAGCAATTTTTCAGCTAGAGGTGTGATATGTTGAGCTACAGAAGCAAAACATTTGGCTGAAGGTTTAAATGTACACACTTAAGACTCAGATGGTATTGTAGTTGTTAAGGATCACCTATGTTCCACATAGAAAACAAAAAGAGTAATAAAAATCCTTACTTTTAGTCATAAGCTCACAGTATTTTAATATATTGAATAGATCAAGAGAATCAAGGCATGGATAATAATCATTTCAGTATCTGCTATGTGAGAGAGATCAGGTCTATGCATAGTGTTACATTTTTACTACGTACTAATGAAATCATACAATTGGAAGGAAAATTAATTATTTCTTCAATGTTCTTCTCCAGTTAATGTAAGGTACTTGCCTGAGCTGCTTTTAATTTTTTTTTAGTTCTTACAGCTCTACATCACCCGTAGCTTATTTACTCAAATGCTCTGTCCCAAGCACTATTAGGAAGGTTTTCTGATGTTTCTTTCTGCCATTGAAGGCTATTATTTCTATTCATAATCATACCACAATATGAGAATAGATATTTTTCTTCCTGTTTTTAAGCAGGTTATTTTAGTTTTTTTAAGACTTGCATTTTGTATTCATTTGAAAGGCTACACTTGCTGAGACTCCTTAGTTGCAGTCTTTACCCAGCGGTCATGGATTTTAAGCTTCTGATCACTCTATTTGCTCTCTTCTGGGCCATCTCTGGTGGTAACTGTTCTTCTTAAAGAGCAACAGCAAAACTAAACACATTTCTCAAGTGGAGACCTTGTTGATACTGCACCTAGTGAATGGATATTACTTCATGTAATGTAAATTACACTTCTGTTTGCACTCTGAGATGATATTTGCCTTTTCTACTATGTCATTATTGATATATTTAACTTGTGGTCTGATATTACAACCTTTTTTTTTTTTTTAATTGCTTGCTTCATTGTTTGTTTTTCATCTTTTATTGATGTGGCTGACTGTACCTCCAAAAACACTTTGTGTACCTGTTGAACTGCATTTTACTTAGGCTATTTTTCCAATATCTTATGAATAAGTTATCTTCTAGTATAGATCTAGTGTGTTCTGGAAACGTGATCTTCCAGCTCAATAATCCCTGTTTATTCTATTCTTCACAATAGCAATGAAAATCTTGAAGATTCTGGAACTTGCACAACCCCATGCACACTGATGTGATCTGACCTTCCATTTTAGTGAAGAACTATGTATGACAGTTTTTCCAACATCTTTATTATGCTTACTATTGTTATATAAGGTAGTGCCAATTAACTTGCTATAAGGAAGTTAAGAAAGACTGTGTCTGAGTTATTAAAGGCAAAATACACTTTTTTTCCCATTAGTTCTCTTACAAAAGCAGATAAAAATCAGATTTGTCTGAAGTTATTTGCTTTTCAGTTTTACCTTTAGTATTAGCTTTCAAGTTTTCTTCTTGTTAGTTGCAGTCCATTATTTCATTATTTTTGTATTTCCATAAGCTTAAATACATTGACTAATCTGTAATTCTCCAGTTCCCCTTGCTGTAAATTAAGGATGCTTCCTGCAGAACTGTCTAAAAAAGACTCCAATTTGCATCAAATTATTTTTGATAGCTTTTCTTCTGTTTTGGGTAACCTTTAATTTATGTAAATATTTCTTGATATCCTAGGTGTAACCTATGATATATCCTTCAGTTTGTATTCTGGCCTGATTTCTCTCTATATACATACAACATTTATCTATAGTTCTTATGTAATCTTCCCTCTTTCTGTATACTCTCTAGAGTTAAAAACATGGAGTAGGATATCCAGACCTAAATCTGGCTGTACATCCCAATTCTTCTCTAAGGTCCTCTGTAATTTCTGGCTCTCTTTCTGTGGAGGAAATGCCAACTTTCCTTAAAAACTTCTGTCATTAAACTTGTCTAGAAATTCCCTGAGCTTATTGCCAATTATTTTATAATAAATGTTTTGTTCTCTTTGTTTGTAAGGAGTAGGATCTCTGCCTTTTAGTCACTCCTGCTAAAATTGCTTTGATTTTTCATGCTGTACATTGTACCTAGGCTTCAGTATGGAATATCAGATGGATTGCAAATCATCTATTACTTTTCTTCATCTCTGTATCAGAAGTTATCCTAGGATCTTGAGGAGCATGTTGCATCTGGCTCTGCAGGTATAGTTAAAAATATCTTTCATTGATATGTTCTTTGTGGGATGACTCTTCTGGTTATTAAAGAAAATTCCTGTTTAAGTTTGTAGATACAGCCATCACTTATGCCTTTTTCATCCGTTCTCATTACTCCAATACTTACTACACTCTCTACTTGAACAGGCACCTATTCTTGTTATGTTTTCTCCCTTACAGACTTTCCCATTTGCTGTGGGAGATGATATTTTAAGGTGAAATATATAAATAATGTTTAAAGTTGCTGCTATGCAAATCAAATAATTTTTAACTCAGCTAGCCTTTCTATTTTTATTTGCCTTCCATGCATTTCCAAGTACCTACAGATTAAGAATTTTGTCAAACCTATCATATTGATCCTCCTATAAAACTTTTATGAGCAATATAAAATCTCTCTTATAATATGTTAGATCAATATCAATAGTAATGCCTTTGGGAAGTTTGGTGTGCTTGTCGTGAATTCAGGCTTTTTAATATGGTCAATAAAATAAAATCACTATGATACTGTCATATGGATTTTGTAGCATAATTTGGACTTGAAAAAAGAAGAAAGCCCTAAATATAGTTTACTATCTTCTCTTTAGTCAGGTATGGGCTTGAACCATTTTAATTCTGGAATCAGCCTATAATTTCTAGAAGTCTGTAGATAAGATCATAAATAGCATTTTTAGCTGCTTATTGCTTCTAAGTGGTAAGTAAGAGAGCGATGAGAGAATTTATTTACTAGGAAATAAATATAGAGGATACATTTAAAAAAACATCCTTGAACCAAAAATACCTTAGCTGTCTATGAACTGATTATTTCTGTAGCTGTCTGTTCAAGAACGGTGCTATTTGCTTCCAAGATCTTCTGTACATTTTTTTCTTTCTCTCTATGCCTAAGGGTGTTAATGTTATGCTTATTGTTTCTTAATTTTACTGTAATCTTGTTGACGCTGACTAATCATCCAAAAACTATTTGCCACCGTCTTAGAGCTTCCTGTCTAATAACAGAGCCAATGCTTGATAAGTGGCTGCCAAATTAAATGCATTTTGGTTCAGGAGAAGCTATGCCAACTATAATGCAAAAATAAATGAATCAAGACAGCAAAACTATACAAATCGCTTTAAGTTTTGGTTCTTGAAAGTACTTGAGTTAAAGTTAATCATCTTTCAGGAATCAGTGAAGCCTAATTTTATTTCCCCTCAATAGGAAGACAACTAACAAAATGTTGTTTTTCTATATATTAAGAACTATACTGGGATCTATAATAAAGTCTTCACTATCTTGTCTGTTTTACTACTTGTAACTGATAAGTTAGTAATAGAAGCCTATTTCTGAGTGAAAGAAATATACATCATTTAACACCTTAATATAAAACCAATTAAGAATGATATGGAGACTGAGTTGCAGTTTCTATAATTAGTGTGGTGGTTAATCAGAAAGAAATGTGGTGCAATAAGTAAGAAGATTAGCATACATTTATATCTCATTTAGTGCAAGAAAGGATAGGGCACCAGTGAGTTGGATTCTGTACACATGCAGAAGATATCTGCTGCTATTGAACCTTATTAATCCATTTTTTTCCTGACAGCTTTTTATAGATTTAATGAGGAATAAGTATCTTAGGAATGCTTTCTAATTCAATATTTTTTTCCATGTCAGAGAATCACATAATCACAGAATGGCCAGGGTTGGAAGGGACCTCAAGGATCATGAATCTCCAACCCCCCTGCCACATGCAGGGCCACCAACCTCCACGTTTAATGCTAAACCAGACTGCCCAGGGCCCCATCCTTGAACACCTCTAGGAATGGGGCATTCCCAACCTCTCTGGGCAGCCTGTTCCAGTACCTCACCACTCTCTGGGTAAAGAAGACCCACGAGTCCAAGGTACGTTATGTCCTTAACAGTCACTTTGTTCGCAACGTGTGCAGGGCAGGTACAAAATGTCTCTTGGGTGATAGATAAGAAAATGTTCACCACAGGTACAATGCAAGCCAATTAAGGGAATCTATGAGTCTATAAATTATCGAGTAGCACGTACGTTTAAACCAAAGCAGGTTGTTATGGCCAGCAGAACTGTGCTCAAAAGGATGGCAGCAGCGTTTTCTGAGAACAAGTAGCAAAGAGAAGTTGGGAATGATAGACACAAAAGAGAAAAATAGTTTTAAAACGTTCACCTTAGATTTTACGTTACTCTTCAAACATATTAAGGCAGATTAAGGCTAATTATTGGCCTTCTAATAGTTGCTGTGCTGTGAAGAAAAAGAATGGAGAACAAAGTTTTTGCTGTAAGAGATGTTAAAATTTATTCACAGGATGAAACTAATTCCAAGAGAGTGTTTGCTGTGAGAAGACCATGTGACTTTTGAGTGACAGCTGCTGTAGAGTCCATCTAGTTTTTAGTTAGACAAAGCTATTAAAACTCATTTCAAAAATGTTTTCATCTTTTCTTGCCTGATTTTAAATCAGCAAATGGTGAAGCTGGTGCACTGAGATGGATCAGATCTAAATCTACCTTTTTAAGAGCATGGAGATATTCCAAAAGCAGCGTCTGCTTCATCTTTCCCGTTGCTTTTTGTTCAAAAGGATGATTTTGCTATGATGTGTTAAAACTTGTTTCACCTAATCCAAGTTTTCTACAAATTTACCACTTGGATTTGTGTATTAACAGGTATCTGGTGTAATGGTTAGATTGGACAGACCAGTAAAAGGCAGTGAAACAATAAAAGCAAGTATCTGTCATTAGATATTTTTGTGTTGAAGCATTTGATTTGCTGGTCTGCAAGGATAGGATCTCTTCTAGGCTTGGCAGTGTTGATTCAAGTGCCTCTGAGGTCAAGTGAGTGTCATGATGAAGTTCAGCAGCTCTATGAAGTCATCTCGTTCTCATCAGTCATTCTGACAGCATGCAACTCCCTCCACTACCTTTTTTTCCTTTGTAATTTCTGTGTATATATTATTAAATATCTATTTTCTCTTCTCTTTGTATGAGCTTTCAACACACAACAATAATGATGTGATTAGAACTTTTTATTTGCCTTGTTTCGCACTGAGTTCCCTAGAATAACTCCCATCAAAAGCTGAGGACAATATGGGGTAACTCATCTGTCTGTAACCATTTTTCCTTGAAGATTTTGTTATTCCTTAATATATAATTATGGAAACTTTCATGACTCACTTAAAATACTACTGACCCCTACTCTCAAAGAATGCTATGCATCCTTTGAACCAGGTAGGCTAACTTAAGGATAGGAAAAGGGTCCCAGCAAAAGGGGCGCACTTTCCCTTAGTAAGGCCCTATTGTGTGTGTTTTATATTCATGACATACCCTGGTTCTTTAGTGATTGTACAAAACTGTATTCAAAGCCTTTGTAATTTATGTGAAAACTGAAGTCAACAACAGCCTATCTTCTAGCCACTTCAGTACAGAAGTGCTGCCAGTTTTCAGTGCAGTGGGAAGGAAATCTGCATTGGCAGGAAACCTTAAAAATTGCATTAAATATAGTTATAAACATGCTCTTGAATTGTCTTGAAAAGTGAAAGGGAAGTGTAATGATTTATTTGTAGATTATATTTATATTTTTCTGATAGTCTATCTAAAGTAGACAATGAAGAAACACAAATTATTTTCAAGACTATCTCTGACAAAATCATTGATGAAGTGCAATGACAAAAAACACAAGTATCATGAAACACTATACAGTGACCTCTTCATACATATGAATGTACGCATACATTACATACACAGCATGAAGTCCCAGTTTTATCAATCACTGTTATCTTGATTCTGTGCTGATGTTGTAGCTGTGAGGAATAGTTTCAAAATATTCTTTTAAAACAGTTTATATTTAAGTATTACAAGTGAAAAATAATTTTATTTTGCTGTTGAGAAGGGACCAGCTTGATTTATTCTGGCAAATAAGCAAATGTCTTTTTTTCTTGTTTGTCCTCACAGTAAAACCAGTCCTATCTAATTTATTGCTAACCAATGCAGAAATAATGTTATATATCTCTTTATATTGATTCTTTGTATTAGTTTTCAGGTCTCTGAAAGTTACATTGCTCCTGCTGTTCTATACTCCTGGAGCAAGCTGAAATGTTTTGTTTACATGAAAATCAAGAAATACCAGGTAGCTTTCTGCTTAATTTTTTTCTTTCTCAATGCTGAAGTCCCTGCTGAATTTGAAAACTCACTTGCCTCAGGCAAGCTGTAATAGCTAGAAACCACTATACAAACTGGGGATGAGGTTCAACATCAAGTGATTGACTACTTCTTTGCTGTCTACTTATGGTCATAATTTTTCTAGGAAACTGCTAATGAAGTGTTATGTAAGAGCTACTTAAGTAATTGTAATTGCTTCTTTCTTTCCTATGAAAAAGTTCTTGTTGCAGTAACCACACAGAGGCAACCTGCTACAGAGGTAGCAGGCAAAGAACTGTGCACAAGGAATTTGGCATTGCACCTCTGAGATGTTTTCCTGCTGGAATCTTTCGCTGCAGCTGTTAGCATATGGTTATTTACTACATTTAACAGGCAAAGTTACTTCACTAACAAGTAGATTTATTTCAATGATTAGTGTTTTTGAAGGAAAACTCTGCTTCTGTTTGTATTAGAGCACATGTGGCAGGGCCTTCAGTCACAGAATCACCGGGGCTGGAAAAGACCTCTGGTGATCAAGTCCAACCCCCTGTTTAACAGGTTCCCTGCAGCAGGTTGCAAGTCAAATAAACTCTCTTCCCTCTGGGCTGTCACTGGAACCCTCTCACCTGATCTTCTAGCTGTACCATGTACAGTTTCTGTAGAACTGCAGCAGTGCTGAAAGAGGCATCATGAGAGGAAAAGAATATAATTTTAGAGTTAAGGAGGGTGTGCGTATATATATGTGCATAGATATTATGTCTTTTCAAAATATTTTCTTTAGTCATAAAAATATCTTGTTTGTGAGAGCAGTAAGGGTCTCTTTCTGTGATGGTGTTGTAACTGTTTCACAGAATCACAGAATTGTAGGGGTTGGAAGGGACCTCCAGAGATCATCGAGTCCAACCCCCCTGCCAAAGCAGGTTCCCTACAGCAGGTCGCACAGGTAGGCATCCAGGCAGGTCTTGAACATCTCCAGAGCAGGAGACTCCACCACCTCCCTGGGCAGCCTGTTCCAGTGCTCCGTCACCTCACTGTAAAGAAGTTCTTGTGCACGTTTGTGCAGAACTTCCTATGCTGCAGTTTCCGGCTGTTTCCCCTTGTCCTGTCTCCACTCACCACTGGAAACAGTCTGGCCTCACCATTCTGCCCCCCACACCTTAGATATTTATAGACCTGGATCAGGTCCCCTCTCAGTCTTCTTTTCTCAAGGCTGAACAGACCCAGTTCACTCAGCCTTTCCTCATAGGAGAGATGCTCCAGGCCCTTCACCATCTTCGTGGCCCTCTGCTGGACTCTTTCCAAGAGATCCCTGTCTTTTTTGTACTGGGGAGCCCAGAACTGGACGCAGTACTCCAGATGAGGTCTTACCAGGGCAGAGTAGAGGGGGAGTATTACCTCCCTCGACCTGCTGGCCACGCTCTTTTTAATGCACCCCAGTAAGCCATTGGCCTTTTTGGCCACAAGGGCACACTGCTGGCTCATGGCCAACCTGTCATCCACCAGGACACACAGGTCCCTCTCTGCAGAGCTCCCCTCCAGCAGGTCATCCCCCAATTTTTAGTTTCTAGTGTCCAATGATAATATTGGTTAAGCACCTCTTAAACAGGAGGAAACAGGTATTGTTAATTACTGTTAGGAGACAAAAGCCTCACTGCAAATGTCAGTGGCAAATCTGTTAGACCATGGTCAGAAAAAAACTGGTAATCTTGAATGTAGTGATTAATATAAAATAGGGGTTATTTTAGAATTTTAGTACTTTTTTCAGCTCGTATGATCATGATGGTGTTCTCCATGAATACTTCCAGCTATTACAGTTGAATCACAAGACTTTACAGAAGAAATTCTGAAAGAAGTCTAAATATATCCATCTGAAAACACCACAGATGGGTTGGCTTTATTTCAGATGGGCCAACCATAGTGTCTTTAAAGTGATAATCTTCCCTTATTACATGTCATGAAGTATAAAAAACAACAACAACAAAAACCAGACTTCATCAATATTGAAATATGGTATTTCACAAATCTGATGTGTTGTCTTCTGGGAGTACAGTAGTATAAACATGGCCATGTATATGCAATGTAGAATGTGAAAACATGAGAATTACGTAGTAAAAAGTTTGCTGTAACTGCACAGATATGTATGTTTGTAATTGTGTGGTTGCATTCGTGCTAGTCTTATTAAAAAAAAATGACTCTGCCAGAACAAACATGAATGATTTAATAATTTAAGACATGAAAAGAAAACACATTGCTTACTAATTAGGATACTTTTATTACTACTGACCTAGAAGCTACAAAATGTACAGAAGCAGAATATTGAAGAAATAGAATGAGGGATTTTAGCAAGACTCACAATGTATACTGCATAAGATTGGCCAAGTAAATGAATTTTATGATGTTTTAATCAGCTTATTATCTGTTCCTAAATGTAGCTAATATATGGAAGTATGCTGTTACATTTCCAGAACCCACAACTAGAAGACATTTCTTTAGTGTTATTCAGAAATGGTGCTTTAGCAAGAAACACACTAAGTCAAGTGTTTGATGATAAAATATGATAATTTCTTGAATATAACCAGAGGCAACATACAGCTAAACCACACAGTCTACAATTCTCAGGTAGAAGAGATGATAAATTTTCTCGAGAAAGAAGATGAGCTTTATAGTGAAACAAATTTCCTTTTGCACTTCTGACATTTATCAGTCTTATGCATGTTCTGTGTAAATCCAAGACTGATACCAAATATATCTCAGTATTTGTGTTAGTTGATTGTGTGTTCCATTATGTATGGATTAAAGGATGTAAACGGAGTGATTTGCTTAACGCTATGAAGTTGTTTGCAAATCGATCCTAAGCTCTTACATTATGGCATTAGTATATCTATGGGTTTTTTTGGTCAGCCTGAAAACAACTTAAGAAACAGAAAATCCTAAGAAAAGCAAGAACAGAAATCATCAGATTTGTTAACATTTAATCATTAGTATTAACATTTAATCATCAGTATATTCTAGAAAATGATGCTATATGTACAAATATTAATATATAGTACAATAAATGCAAACATACACATGTATGTACAAATATATGTCTAGATGGTTCTAGATGGTAGACTTACACAGATTTTTATGGGAAGTATTGAAAATACATGCTAGTGTATGGTAGGGTTTATCTTTGAGTAGTTGATGTAATTTACAGGCAGAATCAAAAGAAAAGCAATGAGTGTTGTAAAAATGTATGAAAATCCATATACTAGATCCATGTACTAGGCTTGTATTTACAAGTAAAGAATGCTGATCTTACAGAGTCTTTCAAAATGCCATCACAAAACAAATACTTGATCGAGATTTGAGCAGATGGAATCTGGGCTTAAAGATCAAAAAGCAGGAGATTAAGATTTGTGATATTCTCTGCAAATGTGGTCACCTGATTCTCATTCTTGTCCTCTCATCCCGTTGCTCCATGTCTCCTCATTCTCAGGTCATGAAAATTTTTTACTGTATTCTACAAAATGTCTCTGTCCATTTCTGTAAGTGACAGTTTCTTTCTGTCTTCCTTCTGCACGTGGGTGTTTCTCAGGAGTAAGCACAGTGGCTCTGCCAGAAAGTAAGGAACACATTTCAAACATGGGAATATCAGGAAAGAAGAGAGATAGACCCCAAATTCCATCCTGAAAACATTTTTGGAGCAACATGCAGATCAGCATGTGTGAGGGAGGTATGTTGATATAGTGTGGGAGATAATGTGTTGAAAAAATGTAGTGAGAAACAGTAAATGTTTTCCCAATAAGGAATCTGTAAATAAAGCAGATAGGAAATTCTCACTTGCACTAAGCTATAGGGACTACCTGAAGTCTGGATGTGAGGCAATGTCTTAACAAGCAGACGTGGTGGAGATAGGAAAGAAAAGTAGTGACGTATTGGTGATTGCTGATTTAGCATTGAGTACTACGATCTTGATCACATTACCTGCAGCTGTGTTTGGTAATGTGGACTGTAAAATTACATAAAATCCTGATTTGGAAGACATCCACAAGGATCGAGTCCAACTCCTGGCTCCACACAGTGCTACCTCCATGAGTATATTCTGAGCTGAAAGATGGTTTGTGGTTTTGTATGGATTGTAGAGAGCGCAGAAGGCCTTGGTATCATACTGAAACAGCTTTGGAGACACCGAGGTTTGACTGGGTCAGCCACACAGCTCTTGATGGTTTGGGGATAGTTACAAGATTTAATTAGCACTGAGTGTATACTGCTGCTGCTCACAATTCTCTCTGATGATGTTATGCCTTGCCTGAAAATCCCTATTAGACATCATGGCTATTCATGTGTGTCTTATTATTATGCAGAAAGTGACAGTGTACTGTTGTAGGCTGTTAAGAAAACATAAATTTTCCAGCTGGCATAAACATACACCATCTGTCACATAGAAAGGATGTTCCTGTTTCACCTATTTCTCACGAACTCCATGTACTTATGGTCTACAGAATCCTAAAAAGATCCTTTCCTGCTGAATTCTGTTCACCATGACACTCTGTTTCTTGGTGTTTAATAACCAGAATGTCTGTCTGCAAAAATCTAATTCTTGACTGCATCACTACTTTGTGCTTCCTGTTTCCCATGTTACACGTCAGAGTTGTTTTGTTGTAATCTTTCAAGTAGAAAATAAAGATTCTTTATGTCTAGGCTTCAGAAAATATCCTTCCAATGTATTCAATTGTAATTATTTCCCTATCTCCTTCAAATATTATGTTACCGATACACAGCGTAGTTTGCAGCACTGATTTTTGCAGATAATCTATTTCCATAGTACAGAATCTTGTTTCTTTATGTCCATTACATTTTGTTAATTTATTGTACAAAATTGAATATATATATATATATGTATTTTAGTAGCTACAGCAGCTGGAGCAGAGCAGCAATTAGTTTCACAGTTAAGTCCACAAGCCTGGCTAAAATCCGTATATCAATTAGATAAGTACATGAAAGGTTTTAGGAGTGCCCAGCCGCTAATTTTGTTTATATAAGGGAGATAAAAGATAAAGTTGCATTGAAGAGTCTCCTTCCTAATAGAGGATATTTTGAGAACTGAAACATCATAATTTGCAGAATGCTTCTCTATGCTGACCTTATTTAGCCAGGATTTAACCTCAAATACCAGCTGCGCACACTTATTAACACATTTTGTTTATAATGGCTCATTACACAGGGGCAGCATATGAACAGTTACTTGTGTCAAAGAAAATGCCACTCTGCTTAATTATATGAGATTTGATGTAGAATGATTATTGTGGGGAAATTAAAAAAAAAAAAAGATACTGGGACAGAAGGAATCTAAGAAACATCAAAGAAATGCATGCAAATCCTTGTAAATTTTATAAATGACTTTGAATGCTAAGGTCATCTACGCGTTGTTTTACATGTGCATTGTCCACTCTGCATCAGTAACAACGTAACTTCTGCTAGTGGTCTATTGGAGACATTGGAAGGTAATGCAGAGCATGCACCTCTGTGTCAAACTTGTGTTTAAAAAATAAATTGTGGATTGCCAAGGAAACCGCATGAGATGCGGCTATTTCTTTTTTGAGAGATGACTAAGAGCAAGCTAGCTATGCTTACATTGTCATTCTAATTACAGGAATTCACTGTGGATTTTGCTATGCAAGAGTAGAACAATTAAGAATCCCATCAAGCTTTTGGCACTAGATAATGCTTATACCGTGATCCCATATTTTACCTGAACAGTTCAACACAAATATTTAAATATATAAATGCCCTGACAGGAATGTCAGGAAAACTTAGCCTTTCCCAAAAGGAAAATCACGAACATCTACTTGAGTCTTCTATCAGCTAAGACTTTCACCAGATCATCCAAATTATTCACCAGAAATCAACCTTTGACCAGGTTACCTTTGTCTCCTGGCTAGTAAAGCAGATCCTTCTAATGGCATGTTGCTGAGATAAGGCTGGGATCTGGCTTGGTTTCTTGCTTTCTAGCACTTTGATGAATTCAACAATGTCGAAGGTTATCTCCTCTTTTTACTTGCACTGTGTTACAGTAAGGGTCAATAGAATGAGGAAGAGTGATGACCTTTGCTTCTAGTATACTGGTTTGTTTCATGGTAAGGAACTTATAACTGCTCCAGAGGATTTCTTTGTACATGAATAAGAGTTCAAGTGAAATCTGTCTGCTTGAAACAACAAATTGAGATAAAATGTGTTGTATTTCTATTTTTCTGATTTTTAAAATGTCTGGGTAGTAGAAGATTGAAGTTCATTACCACGTATATGCTTAGATAAATAAAATCATATAGAATGTCTTTAGGCTTCCATCCATTCAAATTCTGAGTTATTTTGATGAGTGTTGCTACTAAGAGATTGGTATGCAGGAGATTAAACAGCCAGCATATCAGAGAAAAATGGGCTCTTCAGCATATTTTTCTCCCTATCACAAACAAACTATGTACAGGGGTAGAAGATCAAATAAAAAGTATCCCAGTATAAAGAAATAACAAATAGCTGAGTAGTGCTTTGTAATGAAAATCTTTACATGTGTTTCACATCCCACCGTTTCTTCTGCTTGCTGGATTCTTTTTCCTCAATGTGTCATTCTATTGTTACAATTTATATATTCTGGTTCTAAGTTAATCTTATTTACCCATATGAGTTAATGTGTTCCACTGATTGTATCTGGTCCTATGAACACCATGTTTAAAGTAGAACTGTTGCATATAGGACAGTTCTGTCTTTGAGCTTAAGGAAATCCTTATATTAGATATTGGTACTTCTATCTGAACTTTACATCAATTTTATGAGATAATCCAGTTCAAATCTTTTGTTCTGCTGTAAGCAAAATTCTGAAACTATTTTGGCTCAAAATTCAGGAAATAGTTACTGTGATACTTGAGGCAACTCACATTAAAAGAAGGCTTACATAAATATCACAACCTTTTAAGCATAGGAACTGGTCATCTCTTTGTTTAGGGTCAGTTAAATCCTATTAAATTGGTAATTTGAAAAAATTGAAAAATTCCCTATGCTGCCGGTATAAAATAAACTGTAGCTCTATGACTTTCTGAAAGTGTGCCAGCGTTAGTGAGTGGGCAAGATGAGTTCCATGGGAATAATATGAGATGTGACAGCATGACATTAAACGCAGCTCCATAATACATTGACATAAAATTTAACAGGCTGTCTAATTCTGACATTTTCTAACTTCGTATGGATTATCTTAGAAATTAATCTTTAAGAAGTGTTTGGCTGTTTATTCCTCTAGACCTGTAAGCAGCAGGTAGCAGTCACAATCCAGAAATAGAGAAGGAATTGCTTACCCTTTTCCAAGGATCAGGGCTTGTCAAACACTCCGAAGGAAGCAAACTCCAAGTAGAGCCACTTCCTTTGTGGCTGTCAGCTCTTCAATGAAGTTAGGGAGGAATGGGCCCTGGGTCCACACATTCCTGTCACACAGCTGAATTGCTCCCACCTCTGCTTCCAAATCTGGCTATGCTTCTTCACTTGTTGCCCAATCACTGGTTCAACCTGTGACCTAACAGTTCTCATACAATTATGTAGGCATAAAACAAGCCAAAACCAACAGAGACAGTATAGGATCACTTTCCATATGCAAAATTAATTTAGAGTGTCAAGTTATTCTGTTAACCAAGGAAAAGATGGGCAGCAGCCATTAAAACAAGCATGAGAAAAAAGTTGAATGAACCACAGTTGCATTCACGAGACGTTAGATGAGCGAAAACTGAGCTACTTAGTGTTATTTTCATGGGATATTTATGATTTCTTGTGAAAATTTCTCTCAGCTCAGATAGAAATGTTATGCCATATGTTTTCTCACGTTTTCTTTCATTTTTGATATTTCAGATTTGCTCTCTGAATATATGTTAGAATGCAAACACAAGGTATTCTCTACCCCTGCATGCCCTTGCTTTTGTGTTTGGTTTATGGTCTTCAAACTTTCTAGTTTCTTACACATGTTCAACTTCCATGCTGCTTGAGTGGCAACGGCTATTAAAAATGGCTGTGGAAGTGTGATAACAACTGGGATAAACCAGTGAGCTGTGAAACTGATGAAGCCTTCACGTGGGTGGGCTTTTTGATGTGTTTGTGGAGCATCTAATTCTAGATGAAGTTTTTCTTGCTGTAGTTCTCCTATTAGTTCTCTGTTACGTGGCTCTTCAGTGTCTGTAATAAAATCAATACCACACTTTTTCTTCTCAGGGAACTAATAGAGTCATTTATCTAACTTTTATGACCCTTGTAGATTTTTAATGACTCTGAAGCCAGTGTTCATCTGTCGAATTGGCTGAAATTGTTCAAAAGCTGTTAAATAGAAAATGTGTATAATGATGTATGTGTTCATACAAAAGCACATTGAAAATGTGATTACATGAACTTCATTCCTTTTGATAGCTGGTCTAAAAGTGCAGTCTAAGTTAAGACAAAGGATACATTTTCCCATGGATTCAGATTTAAGGAAATACTGAAAGACACTCCTTGAGGCTGGGGAGCAGTGGGGGGAAAGAGTAGAGTGGATTTTGCTGCCTAAGCAGAAGAACTAGGTGTTATTTCAGAAACACAAGCATATCCTAGCTGGCTTCCACTGCCCCTGCAGGAGTTTCTTACAAAGCTTTTTTTTTATATCAGTACTTGCAGCTATCTTGGATAGCTAAGTCATCTAAATAACAAGAAATGTTTGTATTTAGGCAGTTGAATCACTCCCTTAGAATTCTGATTCTTCAGGACATAGAGATAATTGTAAAGTCTAGAGATAATAGTAAAGACTAACAGTTGCTGTTATGGAAATAGTGGTATTACTAGTCAGTGTAATTTTGTGTCCCATCATCCTAATACAGACTTTGTATCTGAAGCTTCTGAAAGCAAGAATTTATACATTTTATAATTTTCTTCTATCAGTAGTAACTTTCTGCCCCCTCACCCTGTACTTTGAAGCTCCTCTTTTTCTGTGAAATCTTTCCTCCAGAACTAAGAGTAAGCGCAGGAAAAACTGCAAATCCTGTCCCTGGGCTGAAAGTGGATCATGCCATCCATATAAAATATTTCCTTATATATTATCTCTTCAGGTTTCAAGTAACATGACTGAGGAGAAGGAACATTAATCAAGATGTCATTGTCTACTTTTCCCTCAGGTCTGTAAATCACAACATCATTGACTTGATGCATTTTCTTTTTATAGGTTAAAGAATCCCTTAGGAATTTTCCAGGGATAATGGATCTTAGGTTTTTTCTAACTCTCCTGTTTATATTTGATTCCTTTCTCCCCCCCCCCCCCCCCCCCCCCCCCCCCAATTTGAGTTTTCAGATGAAAATGAAAGCATTTTATTTTCAGGGAAAAAAAAAAAATACAAACTACCCTTCCAGTTGTAATCTTTGTATTTGGGGAGGAAATTTGCAAAAGATCACTGAGTGATAGAAAAGAACTAATAAGTTGCCACTTTCCAGGCTAGTACTATTGACTGGATGTTTGTTACTCCAAATATACGTAAGTAAAATGCTCTGGATAAAATTTGTAATCCGTAAAGTTTGTAAAAGAAAGTTTAGAATCCAGTGTGTCTTATTAGCCTCCCAGCTGATTTGTTAGCATTCCTAACTTGACTCAATCAATTATTGCTTTAGGCTTGGGGATTCCAAAATAAGAAACAGGCTACTAAAATTACTACTTGTTGTGCTTATAGTTTTAGATAGATGAGTCTGTGCATTATCCAAGACCTAAATCTTCTTAAAGATTTGGCTAGACAAAACCTGGCCTGACTGGGCAGTATTGGAAATACTTCTGTTTTCAGTTTGAAACTGGCTTGGATGGCCTTCATTTTCTCTTCTATCTAGCATTTCTATGTGCTCTATTGCTGTGTATTGTTTTTCTCCATAGATTGCTGAGCCAAAGTTATAGATTTTTGTGTATTTTGTCCTCTGTTTTTATTGAATTGCCCTTTTTATTGCCTGACAAAATGCTGTTTAATGAGAGAAATACACTACTCTGCACAGTTCAAGAATTCTTTATTTTGGTTAATTATGTATGTAACAAAGCCAATGCAATCAGGCTATGTGTTATTGTCCAACTCTGAGTGTTGAGTCATATTCCCTAACACATTACACTAAATAGAATCTGTCACCTCAAGTGTGATTACCTGATGAGTTTGTCACGAAGACTTATCAGGTAATTTCTCAGTAGTGGAAATATAATTGCAAGTGTTCTCCTCTCTAGCTGGGACAAATGAGACATTTGCATGATATTATTTTCTGGTATGTTGGCACACCTGGATGCCTCTGAAGTGTCTGTCCACTAATGCACACAAACAGTACAGCCCCATGATCTTGCTGGCATTATAGAGCATGGTGGGATGCAGTGGTTGGATACTAACCGTTTAGGAAATACCATCTGGAATGGCAAGGGAAGAAGCCACTCTTATTGTGAGAAAGCAGTGTGAATGCACAGAGCAGTGTCTTGGGACAGATTATAAACCAGATGAGAATTTATGAATTAGAATTAAAGGGCACTTCAATTTAAGTGATACTGTGATGGGTATCTGCTATAAACTGCATGGTGATGAAGAAGAATCAAATGACCAGTTGATTGGAAAGCAGCTTGGCAGAGAAAGCCCTTGGGATCCTGCAAACATGAAGGTGATCATGAGTCAACAATATGTCCTCATAGTAAAGAAGGCCAACAGCAATCTGTTCTATGTTAAGAAAGGTTTTCCATCAGGTAAAGGGAGGTGACCCTTTTTCTCTGCTGAACGCTAGTGAGACACATCTGGTGTGCTAGATCTAGTTCTGAGTTCCTCAGTATGAGGAAGATATGGACATTCTGGAATCCAGAAAAGAACCACAAAGATGGTCAAATGATTGTGTGTGAGGAGATGCTGAGAGATCTAGAAGTGTTCAACCTGTAGAGGAGAAGAGCAAGCTCTGGAGGATCTTATCAATATGCATGAATACCTTTCCTGAAACACAAGGCAGTTGTATTTAAACATAAATAAATATTTATTTACTGGGGTGGTAGTTGAACACTGAAACATGTTATCCAGAGAAGGTGTGGAGTCTCCATCTGTAGAGATGTTCATAGCTGAATTGAATTTCCTGCTATAGGTGACTGCAGTTGGTATAGAGGGAGTGAAATGAATGATCTCTAGGGGTCCTGCCTTTCCCAATCATGCTACTGTATCTGTGATTGTAGGAAGTAAGAATCTCTCAGGGAAAACATAAAAAGATTATTAGCAAGTTTACATTGATTAAAACCCAGTGCAGACTACTGCTGCTGCACAGTCTCTTTTTGGACAGTCACGTGACTCTGTGTATCAGCATCATAGTTACTAAAAATAGAAATGAAGCCATTGGTTTCTGAAGTTTTGATACAAGATTAACTTAAACGCAAATTAGTGTCTGAATAACTCCAAGCTCAAAAATAGGCTGGCTGAATATGGATTTAAAGCAGCCCTGAGGAGAAAGACTTGGTTGTGCTAGTTGACAAAAACTCAACATGAGTTGTCAATGTGTGCTTGCCACCCAGAAAACGAAACTTATCCTGGACTGCATCAAAACTCTGACCAGCAGGTCAGGAGATGTGATTCTCCCTCTTTACTCCTTCCTCATGAGGTCCTACTTATAGTGCTGCATTCAGCTCTCAGGCCCTCAACACAGTGGAGATGTGAATCCATTGGAGAAAGTCCAGAAGAGGGCCACAACGGTGATAAACTGGCCCTGAGAAGCTACAGATGCCCATCCCTATAGATGTTGAATGGATGTCAGATTGGATGGGGCTTTGGTCAATTGGATCTAGTGGAAGTTATTCCTGCCCACAAGAGGTAGGTTGGAACTAGAAGACCTTTAAAATTCCTTATAACCCATACCTTTCTGTGATTCTATTATTCTACCAGCAATTACAGTCTGCAGTAGCAGACGGTATATTTTCTCTGTAGTAAACATGAGATTGGTTGCACATTTATAATAATGGGAATGTGTATAAACAACTGCCAAAGAAAAAACAACTAAGTCCAAACATTTGCTCTTCTTATGGTCACTTAATTGGGTAGTCAGAGAATCATTTCAGCTTTACATCAGTGTTGCCAATTTGAGCTCTTGAGTTTGTACTGAGATGACATAAGGATAACATCACATACCATAATAGGTACATATAATTGCTACAGCAGCAGTTTGCACTAAATGTCTGGAATGTATAAGACTAAAGAATATTTTTGTGAGTAATTTGCATGTATTTGACTACATCAAAAATGGTTCTTAAAACTGGAGTTAGCAGGTTGTTTAAGCCAATTTTCTGAATGCCTCTTGAAAGTGCTCCTGGGGAGAGGACAGGGAAAATACATTTTAGAGCCAATCAGAACTTCATCAATAGCTGCACACATGCTGGGCATCAACCCTTTATTCAAACAGTAGTACTTTTCACTAAATGTAGAAGAGGAAAATAGAAATTAGGCTGTTATGAGAAAAACTGATTTTCATTTGCAGTTTAGATAGTCCTGCTGTTTCCAAATAATTGTTTTAACTAAGTAATTGTTTTGCACTAAAAGATGGTTGTCTGTTATGATCTTAGTAAGAAGGGCACTTGGACTCTTTAAAGTACTCTTTAAAATACTATTTTTTAGAGATAACACTGTAAAGAAAGGAAGAGTAGTAAAGATAATCTTACATCACTATAGATGCTGGGATCTCCCATCTTGGAACAGTGTAGCTTAGAACAAGCCTCAGATTGCATGCAGCAAGCCATGCAAACCCTGGCCTTGGAAAGGGTGACCCAATTTTTGTCATTTGAGCTTCCTGAGAATTATCTTACAAGACAACAAACCTGTTATCATTTCTTCTGTCACATAAAATAGATGCTCACATGAGAAATTCTTGCTTCACCTTTAGTTGAAAGCAAGGACAAATAGGTGTTGCATTTGCCAGCGCTCAGCTGGCTGCAGGCTCTACTACTGCATTGTGGCAGTGAGGCTGAGCATGCAGCCAAGAGATGGGTGCACAGTGGTACAGTGGTGAAAGCCACATTGCATGTGCAGCACAGAGCAGTTTTGAGTGCACTCAGGTTAAATTGAGTGTACACTATTGATTGTATCACCAGCTCCTCCATGTATAGTGGTCTTCTCGACAGAATCAAAGCAGCAGTAGCTTTTAAATATTCACCATAAATTGTTTACAAAACATTTAAAAATACCATTTTATCTTGGATTTACCCAGGAAATATCTACTTCCCTTTCTGGCAAGGTACGTGGAAGCTGGATTGTATGGTATATACATTTCCTTGGCAAATTTTTTTTTTCCTCCCAAAAGAGTAGAGAATCTTTCCAAATAAAACATATTTTTTTAACATGGATTTACATTCAGTATTTTTAAATTGAATTTTGAAAATGTATACTTCTCAAAAGGAACAAGTAGAAGTAATAAAATACCACATACTTTAAAACTAGCTTGATTTCAAGATTCAAATGTAAAGCATGGAAAGTTATGTAAAATGTAGGCCATACGAAATACTCAATTTCATCTGTTCTGAAGTTCCTATTCCAATATTACACAGATGAAATCTCATCCAAAGTTATTTATTAATTGTGGAAAAACAACAAAAAAATTTGGATAGGAAAACAATTAGTTTTGTGAAACACTAGTTTTTCATTGATTTTGAAGACTTTCAGCAAGACATTTCTGAGGTGAACTTTCACAGAGGCTTTGGACTCCCTACATGAAATATGTATGAAAGAAAACAAAATAATATCAACAAAAAAGCTACAAATTAAAAAAGCTCAGCTAAGATTTATTAGCTTGTCAGTATTAATTGCAATATATATAGGACTGCTTTGTGATGGAAGGAGAAAATCACTCAAGGGTAGGAACAAATGCTCCCACTGAAAGTCATTTTAGGTAACTTCATTTTAGCTTTTCTTAAGGCTTTTTTTTTAAAGCTGGAAAAGTGACAAACAAACAAAAATATCTAAACAGGCAAGCAAAAAGACCAGAGGAATAGGTGAAACAAATAGGTGAAACAAATTTTTCTTCATAAAAGAAAAGGACTCCAGGCAACAAGTGAAGGTAATTTTTATCAAAATTCTCTTATCCAAATTCCAAGGACAAAGCAAGGAAAGCTGTGCAAGGCAGCAGCCAAACTAGAGACACCAAAGGAGAGGGAAATCAGTATGTGGATTGCCACAACTGGACCTTTTGCCTCTGTGAAAAGGTGCTACACAACCTTAGCTGTGTTTGTGCCTGGTTAAAAATAGAGACCTTTCAAAGGTGAGGTAACATGCTAGTTGCTACAGAAATGAAAGTATTCAAGCTGTGTTAAGCAAGATGAAAGCACAGGATTTTGTTTGCTATGAAAGCGATTGCAGAAGTGGTGAAAACAAATAAAAGGTAAAAGCTCTAAGGGTTATGGCTATTGACATATATTAAGCAGAGATAGGCTTTGGTGGTTTACAGACAGAGGTCTCTATGAAGAGTTGAGAGTTGATTTAAGGCTAGCTTATACATCTGTTGAGAACTTGTCACATGCACTGATACACTGGCTGCAACTGGATTTAAAAAATGGCTATCCTGAGCAGTAGGTAATGGTGGAAATATGTTTCATTAGTTTTTCCACCGTTTCATTTTGCCTGGGGCTGAGCAAATGGAGCTAGATAGTACAATATTGAACACTTAATAACTCTATCATGCTTGGGTATTTTTTGCTCTCTAGATCCAGTCTATAGGAGCTGAGAGTTGGTTAACTGTGGAGATGTTATTTTCATTGAGATTGTAAGCCTCCTCTGCAGCATCCAGGCTGTTAGTACCCAAACAACAAAGGACATTTTGTGACTGAGTTTAAATTGTCAACCTTATTGCTTGACAAGGGAATGCTATGATGATACATCACAATAAGAAAAATTACAGTTCAGCAGAGACTTGTGATTGTTACCACCAAAAAAGTAAAAAATAAGATAAAAAAGCCCCAAATTTGAGTTTCTCTGATGCTGATTTCTTTTTTTGTTGGGCTCTTAATAAAAGTTACAGACTTACATTAATGAGTGCTGACATTACTAGATTATTTTCAAACAGAAATATTATTTATAGCTTAGGACATTTATATCATTGAAACTCCTCAGTGCCTCTGTAATTTGTATAATATGAAGTAAAAAAGACATTGGCAAAGGTAGATTAAATGGTACAGAAGAAAGAGGGGTAAAAAAAAAAAAGATATTTTAACAGGTTTTGGTAAGAGATAGTAAAATAATCCCTTCAGTAATCTTAGCTTTTCTTTACACTGAGTTCTCAGAGTCCCATGGTGGACACCTCTGCTGCAAGTTGAAAGATGGATGGGAAAGGGATCTTACATGAAACAAAAGGGTTAATAAACTTCTTTGGGGCTATTAGACTCACTGCACTATCCCTATCTGTTTTTCACCTTTCTTTGCCCTTTTTTACCTTTCCATGGCCTCCTGTTGAGAAGCAAACAGGTAACAGGCTCAGTAGCATTTCCTGCCTTTCTCAGGAAGGGAAGTGGGCAGAGAAGTATAGATAAAACTGAGCAGCTCTCTCTTTTTCCATTACTGGGAATAGGAATGAAGATAAAGTTATCTGATACTTCTGCAGAGAGGAAGTCAGTTCTTTCCCTTCCGTGCAGTAGATGCTCCTACACAGTTCAGTACTTTGCTCAGCTGCAACAGAAACAGGATCGGAGTGTGAAACTTTATTTTGGAAGAATTCAAGTAATCTCTTCAAGCACTGGAAGGTGTGCAGGTTGTTGCCCTAGCATTAGGTAATTGCCTTTTTATCCTATTCTTCAAGCCAGGACTGGCCATAAAATTGACTTTATTATTCAGGGTAAATAATTGTCATCCTTAACAAAGCACAGCTGTGGCTGAACTGATAGAAAATGTAATAATGTATGCCATTTGAAGCATTCTCTCGCATTTTACTTGAGTTTTCCCATCTTCTTTGCAATTATAAAATCAACACCTTTGCAGTGATTGTTTTGTCAGATCAAAAGGTCAGAACTGTCCATTCACTGTTGAGCCAATTTGCTTTCATCTTTTTTTACTGCAAGCTCCTGTTATTTTCACCTTTAAGCAGCTTCTTATATTTTTAATCATTCAAATATAGTACTGTTGATTCTCCAAACTCTAAAATATCTAAGCTCTCACAGATCAAATATTGAGTAGCGAGGTTTGGCCAACATTCCAGTTACCTTTTAAGCTTACACTTATTTCAGCTCCAGACACTTAATTCTCTGTACATGTATTATTACAAAAATGAATGTCTAAAGGCAGCATTTTTCATTGTGACTAAAACATAAATCAGTCCTCTGGAGAGCATATGATTGCAATTGCATTTGTAGCATAATTTATAGCCAAATGTATTTTGGAGAAGTGTCTGTAGGTATCTACCTATCTTTTTTTTTTTTTTTTTTTTTTTTTTTTTGTATTGTAGGTATCTATTTTTTTTTTTTTTTTTTTTTTTAACTTGTATTTTGTAGTAGAAAAGCAGAATGAGGTATGTACTGTATAGTTAAGGGTGTTATAACTATATAGTTTTGATAAGAGGTCTTCAAAGTTGATCTTAATGAGTGACATTGTTACTGTAGGTCTCTTCCAAATGTGTTCCATGATTTTAACGAACAAATCACTTTGTAATGCCGGAGACAAAGAGATGGTTTGTAAAGGACTGAGGAAGGAATTCCTAAGATTCCTTCTCCTCATGTAACTATCACTCTGTAGTGCCTACTAGTTTTTCATTCATTATTCCAGGAAACAAATCAAATGAAATAAAAACAAAACAATCCACATCAATTCTTAAACTTTGCTACACATACATGCATGATTTTTTTTTTTAATAAGAAGCTTTGGAAAAATCCTGCTTCTTATTTTCAACCCAACTCCTACTATCTTTCTGATGGCCTCTAGTTCACTGAAGGATATTCATCCTACTCACTCATTTATGCACTTCACATATAGCTTTTCACATTTAAGGGACCTCACACAGAAAGGCTGAGGACTGGAATAAAATCTTTCCTATCTCATTCTTTGTCCAGATATGTTGCGTCTTCATTCATTCACTGTGAAAAGGAGCATTTTTCCCAAAGATTTATAATTTGTCTAAATGGCAAGAGGCAGTATAGCAATATGACAAGAGGCCTATTCCTGATACCAAGGACATATCTGACAAGTTCTGAAACAGCTCCACTGCCAAAGGTTTTGTTGAGTTTCTTTGATTTTTAATGTGGGAAAAGCACACCTGACAACCAACTTTATTTCTCTCACTGTGGTCTTGAATACAGCTGCAACTGGAAAAAGTAACAGTCTGAATGACAGTGTGAGTAAAAAACTCTGACTTTAAAGTTCAGATCACAAGAATGCCAAAATTAAAAGGTGATTGAGAACTGTATCTCAAGAAGGGGAGTGTAAGTATATAATAGCTTAACTCTTAACTATGAACAAAGCTACCAGCCTTGCATCTCATCACACAATTTTGGTTGCTTAAAAAAATGCAAGTCTGAGTCTGTGAGATGACTGTAAGAAATCATTAACCTTGTTTGTATTTGCCGGGCTTGTTCTTTGTGATTATTCAGTCCAAATCATTGATCAACTCTACGGTTTAGAAAGAGTTATTCCACCATTCTCCTGTCAGGTACAGGAAGAAGAAATGATAGAAGGTGATGACTGGGATTAAAAGATTTTATGAAGTCACTGAGTCAGTCATCTCCTGTTGAGTGTGATATATTTAATCTTGAGCTCATCAAAGTCTCTTTTTGGATGGGAACATGACATTTTATGTGAAGAAATGTGCTGGAATACAAGCAGCTATATATAAAAGTATAGAGCGTGGATGAAAAGCCACTTTTCTCTGTCTGCCTATGACAGAGTGCATGATTGAGTTCATGGCTCTGGTGTGCAGAAAAGCTGCTTCCTTTGCTTCACAAGTGGTGCACTGCAAATGAATTCTAGGGGTGGTGTGCCCTGGAAATATGAATAGAGAAATATGATGCAGAAAAAAGGATATTTCCTGAACTGTCTCTGTAAATGTCTGATATCTAACTACACTTAATTCAAATTTTAGAAATCCATAGAAGCATGGATTGATTCTTCTCATATCTATATCTCTGTAATGATTTTCTTAATAGTCTGACTAACAACATGTCTGTCTGACAAGGGCTGAAATCAGTTTCTTTTTCTCATTTTCTTTCAGATCTGTTCTTCACTGCATTTTCAAGAGGCCTGCTTGGCAGTGCTATAGCTTCTGCCTGCAGACAGCCTCGGAAGCTGCTACTCCAACACGCAGGGATCTCACCTCTTCTAATGCTTTCAGATCAGCTGCTTTTTGTGCTGTGGTCTCCTTCTTTCTCTGCCTTGTGGTGCACCTCATTGCTTTCTTAGTCATTCCTACGCCCCCTTTGACCCCCTTCAGTTCTTTTGTGCAGCACATTCTTATTTATATCTAATGTTTAAAGACTGTTTTTAACCCTGCTCCTTTTTCTTTTTTTCCAATTGAATTCCCAGAAATGTAGTGCAGAGGGAACCCAAGATTTAGTACACTCCCTTCAGAGATCTCTAAATCACCACTTCTATTTTACTCCTTAATTCTTCCTTTCCCTCTGAACATAAAGCTTGTCCATCTATTTAACTTCAAAGACTGCACATTTTCTAAATCAAGCATCCCAAGAAGGTATACTATACATACATTATACCAACCCACACACTTTGGATCACTGTCAGGTCTTCAGGGAGACTTGTGCGTTGTGTGATAATGTAAATGCTATTCTTCTGGTGTAAAGTACTGTTTCTAAATGATCTCTTCTCTCTTCTGCACTCCTCTGCATTCTCCATCAGTTTGATGGCTGTTACAGCAACCAAAAATGAAAGATTTTTTTCCAGCATATCTAAGTCTTACATGCAAGTACTGGATTACTATTTTTTACTGGATTAAAATCAGCAGATTTATTGATGAAGCATACGCAATTTTAACTGAGAAATTTTCAGAACGGTATTTTTCAGCATCTGGGAGGTACACCATGTTAAGGGCTGTCTAATATGTACAACAGTTTCTGTGTATTTCCCAAGTGAATTGACAACTTGCATCTGTTACAGATAGATACTCTTACAGGTGGCCTGAAACCAATGCTTTCCTAACTCCAATACAAGTGGTTTTTTTTGTTTTCATTTATTTTGTTTTGCTTTTTTTTTAGTTTGTTTTTAATTTCAGTTTGTTTGTTTAATGAACTCTCATGTTCATTGACTGCACCTTCAGCTGGAAGAGCATTTGTGTAATGTACTGTTACTTTGCATTAAGCGAAAAGTTAAAATTTTAGCGCCTTACTGTTTCATCATCAAAATTTCCCCGAACTACTGTTTCTGACATTTCATTTGATTCTTGTGGTAGAGAAACTACTTACTATAGTGAATGTCATCAGAAATAACTAAAACATTGTGTTATTCACCAGTGCTCACTTTATCCTGGATGTTTAAGACATGGCTTTGATAGCAGTGATTCCTCCTCAGGTCCATTGGACTAGTTGAATGCTCAGCTCTTCAGTCACAGAAATTACGAGGCTGATTAGCTTCAGATGATATGAACCATCCATTTCTGGACTAGCATGGACTTTGTTTCCATGATCTTGGGATATTTCAGTTAAATGGATGAAACATAAATTTGCTCCGGTCACAGTAAGTTTGTTGTGAAAATCTCTAGTGAATTTTTTTATGAGCGCTAACTCAATACCTCAATAAAATTGATTTCCACAGATACTTGCCTAATCTTTCCAGTGCAGAGGTTGTTTGAACTTGGAGGTCCAGAAGGGTTTCTGAAGTTTCACTCTACTTCTGTGTTGGGATGGCACCCAGGTATGTATTATCCCATTCTTTCTCCCTAAGCAATTATTTGAATGAGATAAAAACATGAGGAAACAGAGAACGAAAGAGTCACTTGATGATTAGGGCACATAACTGAGCTTAATTTACATGGGATCAGCAGTTCAGGGCACATGATTCTTTACAGATCCCTCCAGTTTAGGCATTAAGATTTTAAGTGAGAAGGCAAGTGATAAAAATTGGCATGCATATCTGCTGTCCGTCTGGTCCCTTGCAGCCAAACACTGTTTGAAAGACTTTTTTAATGACGAAACAATAATTTCAAAGGAAGACTAATATTCTGCAAACAATTTTCAGTTTTCCAGGACAGTTACAACTTCTCCCGTTTCTATTTTTCTATATATCTATCTGTTTGTCTGTATGTCTGTCTATTTAATTTTTAACGTCCCAGTAGCAAATTTCTGAGGTGGTAAATGTGCCAACTAAATGCAGAATAGTCATTAAGAATAGATTTTACATATTACTTTTATAACACTGGGTGTGTTACCTGTACGATCATTCATTTTTCAACACCTTCATAATTTAACTAATAAAGAGGGGTGAATTTTTATAATTAAGTCCTGCTGTCTGTTCTAGATTACAAATTTATTTTGTTTCTCTCAGTAGCTTTGATTCCTTAGTTCTTCAGGATAAATAATGCAAGGTGGACTTGCCAGCAAGAAATAGCATTAGATTCATTTGGATCACTGAGTCCTTTGTTTCATCCTGAAAAGAAGTGAGAAATATTTACCTTTTCACATTCACAGTCCAAAGGAACATTTAGAGAGGAAAACTGTCTCAGTATGGTGCAATTCCATGCTTGTAGCACTATTATTCTCTGCCTCTTACAATGAAAGCTGAATCAAAAATTCTCTTGGCTTTGTAAAAATTTATTTCTCATTGAACTGAATCTGTGAAATCTCCATTCCTTCAGGCTCTTCTGAAGCAGAATCTATTATCTATCAGCCCATAACATATCATGACACAGTATGGAACTGGCAGGAGGTGAAATAAAAGCTTAGCCCACTGATGTGCTTGATGTTCTAATCAAGGCAAATAATTCTTCAGACTTCATTTGAATCTTTGATCTTTTTTTGAATAACTGTGGAAAAACATCGGGCTTTTGCAGAATTTCAGCTGTTACTGCATTTCCTGAAAAAATCCTCTATGAGGCCTTTAGAGTTCTATGTAATTTTCAGTTTTTATCTCTTATCTTTATCTGATGGCTGCCAATGAGGAGAAAAAAAATACTTAAAACCAGATTATATTTCAGCCTTTAAATTCATGCAGACCGATTCCTTGTGTTCTTTGAGTATCAAGTTCCTAGCTCTTTTCTCCACAGAGTAAATCTTTCATTAGAAGGTACCCATTTATATCTTCTTCATTTCAGGATTTAGGGATAATTTTTAGATTCAGTTGCTTGTACCCCACTCATCTAGATTTAAAAAGTCAGAAAAGTTACAAGGGCTTTTTAGTCTAAGCTCCAGGGATCAATAGCATATCTTCGTTTTTTCTGACCTGTGTCTGGAGACAATCACTTGCTAGTACTTTCACCTTCAACAAAGTTTTCCTTTAATTTTTACATGCCTCGGTAATTTGAAGATGAACATTCAGAGGGTTTTAAGCAATACTACAAAGTTTTTAGCTGATTAAATGCATATTTAAGCCTTAATTGTAGCTGTTCTCTATGTAATTAAGCTTCCTTCTATCCAGTGTTCCTACACTGAGAATCAGGTTCATTAGACAAAGTAGTGAAGAGTACTCTAATACTTTAAGATATGACAGAGAATACTGAAATCTTATAGCTATACATACTATACATAGAGCAGAGAGACATGCAAGTGTGAGAAGCACTGAGAAATAAAGTAGGCAATTGTCTGTGCTTATACACAGTTAACAGAAATACGCTTGGCTGGTATGGTCTGAAGGTCTGCAGTTAACAGAAGTATGCTTGGCTGGCATATGTATATCCAGGAAGCTGAGGATAAAAGGATCCTGTAGCTGTGCACTAGTTTTGCAGCCCTGGATGTGCTGAAAGATTGTTCACTCACACTGAATTATATTTTCTGAACCAGATAGTAGCTGTTTACCAGATTGCTATCTCCCTGCAATACCAGTGACTGCTACCTGTAACACTAATAACACATGGAACACTCTATGTGAAGGTGTTTTTCAGAGATCATTAATAATCTGCCTAGTGGCACTTCCTGACTGACTGTTTATGCATACTCCCTTGTGCCTGTCTTTTCATCAAGATCTTCAGCTGTTCTCATACCATTTTTGAATTTGCTATGTTTCATCTACAGCTAAAGGAAGGAGTATTCCAAGTATCTTAGTTGGTAGACTTAATCTACCTCTCCTTGGAGACAGACAGAGACATTTAAATCCTTACACCCACTCAGTTTTTCAGACTGAAAAAATGTTTTTCATATTTCAATACCATGAAGACAATATACATGATCAATATTTAGAGGAAGTCTTTCTAGTTTATCACAACTATATTTAGGGCAACAGTCTTCAATAAGACCATGTGTTTTGTCTAGCAGAGAAAATTGCAATATTCTGGAAAAGGCATGTAAAAATAAATGTTGATGTTTCTTTAATGTTTTCTCTATATCTTTATGTTCTTGCCACAGAGCCACTACTGTAACAGGAAAATAAAATCTGAACTGGCAGTGTATGAGTAGCTTTTGCTAAGCAATAAGCAAGAACACCCTAAATTTTAATAATCTCCAGATGTAAAAATTGTAGAGGTCCCTACATGTGTCCTAGTCACAACTTCTAATTGTTTAGCTCAGAATAAAGATGCATGCTCAGATATTATCACATGACTCCTGGAACTGAAGTCCTCAAAATAGCACGTGTAAACTAAACAAAACCAGAAAATGCATAAAGTTTTAGGCAAAAGTATCAGAATGTTGTGTGAAGATTGCAGAGGAACATCATGTCTCCCATGGCTGCATGCTAAAGAAAAAACTAAATGTTTTGATTTACAAAGGAAAATCTGAGATTCTTCTTAATCAGAACACACAGTTTTGCTGATGGGGACGCCTGCTAACCCCTTTCAGCCCCTCCATGTATTGCTGAGCATACCACTCATGCCAGCCTGGCTGAATTCAACTCTCAACCAGCTTTCTTCAGATGCATCTACTTCTTGCAGCTTCTGCCATTAACATCATAATGAAATAAATTAGTACGACTGTTTTCAGAGCCCCTCTCTTTTTTTTCTGTTTCTATTTTGCTTTAATAAGAAATGAAGGTGAAATCAATATGTCTCCAAGGGAGCTGCTAAAATGATGAATAGACAGAGGAGCAAAATCAATCTTTAAAAGAAGTTTTGCTGGAGAAGGAGTAAATACTATATGCATAAGTTATGCTGAAAGTAATGCTTCTTCATTTCCATGGAAACTACAGTAAATACAAAGAGCACAATAAGATTATTTGATAGAGCAAATTCTCAGCTACAATACACTTTTTCAACATAATCACCACCATCACCTGTGCATTTTTGCTGTCAATGACCAAAAGCCTGCATGCTGTACTTGTAAAAACCCTGCACTGGCAGAAGTGACCCACTGCTGCTCTTTGCCACTGCTGAAACACATCACCCACCACCTCACTGTGCTCACATCTGCTGTTTGGTTTCCATCAACATGCATCAAGCAGTGTTAAAGAATGTCAATGGGTGTCATTTTTTCTACATGGAAGAATCTACTGGCATCTTTGCTTTTGGTTGATGCTCAGGCTGAACATGAGCTGACAGTGTGCCCAGGTGGACAAGAGGACCAATGTCCTGCATTAGAAATAGTAGTAGCAATGGTAGTGGGAGGACAGTTGGACTAAATGATTTTGTAGGCCTTTTCCAACCTTGCAATTCTATGATTCTATGATTCATATGTGCTTCCATGTCAGATGCCATCTGTCATATGGCAGCAAAATGTAGTGGAATATTGGCGGGAAGGTTCAACTTCTACTGCCATGTCACCAAAATTTGCCTCTGACATTGTGGGCCAATGTAATAAAATCTGTGGCATTAGCTTTGGAGCAGCTCTCATAGATTTGTGGTGACTGCACATAGATGACAGCTGTATGTTGTTTTTTATGCATATCCGGACCAGTTCTTTATTAGAAGGCACATCTGTGGCAGTCATAATAGCTCATGCTAGTCCTGTCATCCAGCCTGGCTAAAATCTTGTGCCAGGAAGAGATACGATTGATTTTAGTTTGCTCTTCAGAGATTGTGCAATGAACTGTGTGCTTGTTCAGATGTCAGAATTAAAGCACATCACCTTGGCTGCAACTCACTCATTTTCTGGTCTTGAAATGGGTCTTCACAAGCCAAGATATGGAGAGGTCACTGCAATAGTAGTTGCTCCTAATTAAAGCACAGAGGACAATTGGTAGTTTCATAACTGCAATATTATTCCATAATAATATATGTAATATATATATAATATATATGATATGCATATTATATATATTATATATAATAATTCTGGCAATTAGTAAACCTAAGTCCAAACTCATATTCAGCCTTGTTGTTTTTTGTTTTTTTTAATAATCAATTATATACATAGCTTTTTATGCATGTTCTGATTGCTTAGTATATGTAAAAATATGGAGTTTTATTCTACAGTAAGCTGTGTGCTTAAAAAACTGATAATCTAAACATAAACTAGATTTTACTGCTTGACTTAAATATAAGAATTCTATTTGAACTATTCTAACTTTTAATTTTGCTGGTTTATGTCCCGTGAATGTCTTCTGTGCTTGGTCAATGACTTTATTTTTTATGGTTCTGGATTATTTCCAAATGCATAGTTTAACATCATATTTTTCTCCAATCTTATGAACAAAACAGAGTTAAATATTTTTTTTTGTATTTAAATTATATTTTATAGACAACTTTTTATTTGATAGCTCAGGATAATAATTACTCAGTTGAATTTTGGTAAATTTCATAATGAAATTAATTACTATTTTTTAAAGAAAATAGCTGCAATGTCTGAAACTTGTATCCACAGAGACAATGATAACATCACCCATATCCTGATTTGTGGGAGACAATAAAAAGTTAATTTAATTGAAGTTGGCCCACAGATTTATATTGCAGAAGTAATTTCAGAAGAAATTAGACCTAGCAGGATCTTTTCAGGAGAAAACATTAATTTCATCAGAAAATAACACTTTATTAAAGCCAGAACTTCTAATGAGAAAGAAAACATTTTCAACATACTTTTCACATTAACATTTTCACAACATTCACCTTCTTTACGATCTGTCTCGTCTTTCAAGAAAATATATTTTATTTAAATGTAAACATTTCATTTTTTTTTTCATATTTAATTACGATGGAGATATTTAAAAATAAAAATTGAAACCATACTTTGAAGTTGCCAGGAAAATTCCTTTTTATGACACAACTTCAGTTTCGTTTAATTTGGTTTTGACTCAGAATCAGAATTTTAAGAATAAATAGGTAAAGATAAATGGTTTATATCAAATGAATTAGCATAAGCACTCTGAGAACTCTTTCAAAAGAATATTGAATTTAATGTGATTTTAAAAATGATAATTACATAAGAAATTAGAGTGAAATCCTTGCTACTTTGTAATCCTTTTCTTTGTAAGTAAAAGTGTACTTTTATGAGTCATTTCTTACTCTCAAAGGAATATGTCTATGTGAAGTACAAACTAAAGATTTCCATTTAAAAGTAGTTGTTCTTTGGTGAGAATCCAAGGCAACCGTACATAAAATGATTTACTGGGTCAAGACGAAATTGAAGAAAATGAGGGTATGCCTTATATAATCTTTTTATAATCTTCAGTAAGCATCATAAAGTCAGACCAGTAATCTGCTTACTCCTTAGCATCTCTGATTTGATTTCCCTCTGAGGCAAGGTTCTACTGAGGACCAAAGTGCAACCACACAGTTCGGTGGAGCCAAAGAAAGAAGGGATCCTTTATCAACTCTTCTTTCAGCAGGAAAGTGTAATGATTCGTACACCTAATCCCAGAGAGAGAATAGATCAGGTTTCTTTATAATGGCTTTGGTAGCTGTATTTCTTTTCTAGTCTCTATCTCAGATACAATTCAACCTTAAAGCTGTGATCTATTTCTACCATATGCAGCATCATAGAAAAAGTGTAGCCTGAATTACTGAATGCTTATATTTCTGCTATGCAGTTGCCTTAATTTCATCATAACCTAATTTTCTGTTCCATTACCCAGTAAATCTGAACTGTGATACAATAGTACATATCTTAACCAGTTATTTTACTAGATAAAAACATTCTGGATGTTTGATACTAGATAAAAACAAACTAGATAAAAACGAACTGGAATCCAAAGATCCATTCTCCAGAAAGTAGCACATAATTTAACATTTTGTAAGTGATTTAAAGTTGCAGCTGTGGTCTTTGAACAATTCTGTCCCTGTCTTAGCCCAGATTTACTTTCAGTGTCGAGCACTCTGTAGAAGTTCTTGCTGGAACGGCCAGAACAGCTACTCAGAGAAGTTGTACAGAAAGTAAAGGTGCATATTTCTATGTGACCAAGAGATTGAAGCCCACTAGCTGGGAAAATGATTGGACTTGGCTGATGAGAATGAGAACTTTTACTGGCCTACTGTTTGTTAGAACAAGTTTGACAATAGGCAATGAGAAGAGTTAGCTAGGAAAGGTGTTAAGAAGCCAGGAAAAAAATAGAGTTTAAAATATCCTGTCAATAGTAATTTAAAAAATAGTGCAGTAAGTTTTCCCATAATATTCTAAATGGATTTGATCTGGTCCATTGAAAGTCAGTGTGCTCTGTGTTTAGGACTCAGCTAGTTTGCTAAATCAAATTTTAGATACAACTCTTCATATGTCATCCAGTTGTCGCTAATAATCTGGCCAGCATGAAACATTTTGATCATATTGCAGAAGAGAGATTGGAAACTAATTGAAATGGAAAAACATATTCCTTCCACTGGGGAAATAAGGGAGGAAAGAAATATTAGCTTTTGTGCTGTCATTCTCTAAGCACCCAACTTTAATAAAACAGATGCTTTACAAACAATCAAATTTGAAATGTAGCTCAAAGATTAGACCATTGTTGTCTTCTGAAAGATAAAAATAAAAAATTAAGGTTAACAGCAATCTGAAATTAGTCACATCCTGAATTCTTCACATAAAAGAGAAATATGTTATACTACAGACATTAGCAAAGTAGAAAAAGATATTACAAAAAACTGATACTTATAATGTAGAAACTATAATGTCTGAGAAGAAATTCCCATGATCCCATGAAAATCAGTGTTCCTGTCTAATACCAATTGAGAAACAGATTTATACAAGCAAAGCAGGGGGGAACTGGGACCAGCTCTGGGGTAAGAAGTAATTATCTTCCCAGTTTTAGACAAGGTTTGGCCAAAGTACGTGACTACATAAGTTGAGAGGAACCCCAGACAATCAGTGAGAGATCTAAACTGTAGCCATGAGCCTTGCCAGCACAGCACTTCTCACAAACCTGCAGCACCACTGAGGTTAGCATTGCACCAGAAGTCCTGTAGCAAGGGGAATCCATCTCAGCATGAATTCAGCCAATTTCATTTCCTTTGTAAGGGCTCAGACCACTTCTCACTCGAGATAACAGAAAGCCTTTTATTAACTTCGGTGTGTCTGGATTGGAGGGATTTGTGCACTTTATAGTAGCACTATGAAAAATAATGAATGCTTACATCTTCTCCATAGTCATAAGACTAGAACACATAATAAGCAGATCTTAAAAGATCTCCAGTATCAATTGATGTGTGGATGAAGCCTGAAAATATTTTTAAAACCTGAAAATAAAGATCTAACTAAAAGAAGACGTATAAATTAATAAGATCTTAAGATGTCAGCATGAGTATGTTTTTATTTTAATTAATAATCAAGATTATAAAGAATGATAAAGCACTATGTCAACACTTGCTTTGAATTTTTATTTCTCAATTAACACTAAAAAAGTAATATAGAACAAGGTATGCTCTAAAACATGTCTTAAAGAAAATTCACATACAAATGTTGCGTATTGCTCCCTTAGTTTTTTTGTTCTTTTCTACCCTGTCTTTTTTCAAAGATTTATTTTGATTCTATACAAGGTATTTATTTTTCAGCTTGACTTCTCTTTGTCCAGTGGATCAGAATTCCCATGCAACTGTAAATCCTAAATTAAATGTGTTGCTTTAAACAAAAGCAATCCAACTGTCTTTTCCTGTTCTGCTTTACTCCTTCAGGTGCACAACAGATTCAAAGATGTCTTTAATTCTCTTTCATTGCTTCATTGGCATTGAGACAATCACATTCTTTTGTGAATTGTTTCCCAGCATGTACTCTATTTCCTGGTGGAAGAAAGTCTGGCAAAGAGCACAAATCATTTCCACTATATGAATAACACTGACATAAACCATAAGCGTAGTTTATAAGATTAATATTATCAAAGTACAGAAATATCAATGCAGAATTGCTACTACTGGTAAAGAAGTGCTGTGTTACGGTAGCTTCTAAGAGAGTCACAGAATCGCAGCATCATAGCTGTATGTGAGTGAAGATGTGAAGATTTAAAATTGGCCACTTGTGGAGGAACAGAATGAAAAAGGCATTTCTGATCTGCTAGACTATGTGGTCACATTGCATCTCTGTCATTGCTGAGATATCTTTGAATTGCAGTAGCTCTTGAGACACTGTACCAGACTTCCTGCTGTAGTTCTGTCAGAGGAGACTTCTGAGCCCTACTTGAAGTACCTTCAAAGAACAACTGAGTAACTTTCTTCTTTTTACATTACATCTGTGATGTACAAGATGATGAAGCAACAAGGATGGTGGAGACAAGTAAGTCTTGAGAGAATGAACACATTGAAAGGATAAGTAAAACAGACAGGTAATCCCCAAACTGTTCCACATAACTCAGTTCAGGCTTACAGTACAGATTGCTTATTCTTTGAATGGTATTGTTCAGAATAGAGAACAGTTATTTCTCTTATAGAAAAATATTGAGAGTTAGCTGTCCTGTGAATGCTATGAAACAAAAAACTTGTTGAAATAAGCTTCCATCTCAGAATTTTCATGAACTGCGGAAGGCACTGATTTTCTAGTATTTAGAAACTAAAGAGAGAAAATGTAATATAATCTTTTTCTTCTTTGTCACTGGAATTTTACTGTTTGCTCTGAGATCATAAAGAGTATTGAGACTCTCTGTATATCAGCCTCCATGGTCTATTTAATATAGATATGTATCTGACATGACATTTCCATGTGGTACATTTTAATGCCATGTCTCTGAATTTGAGATGCTTCTTAAGATGTATTCTTTGTAGTTTTACACTATATATCTCCAGAAGACATTTCTGATCCCTGGCTATTCGCATTAAAAACAAAAACAAACAAACAAACAACAACAAAAAAAAAAGAAATGAAAAACAACAACAAAACTCCACAACCTTAAACCCTACCTGAAATGAAAGAAAAACTATTGTAAGACATTTTATCACCCATATTGCTGGAAGAATAGTGTCTGAATCAAAGTCTGTCCTGCCAGGAAAAATTGTCCTATTGTCTTCACCAATGCAGCTAGGCATTAGGACTCAAAACAGTGATATACCAAGTAATTTCAAAATCATTAATATGTATTTCTTTTCTCTGAGTCACTTGAAACTGTGGCACTAGTAATTTAGATGCCCATTATTTTTTAAGCCTTTTAAAAAAGATCTTCGAAGTGTTATGCTGCAAATGGGATTAATTTGTTGTGAAGTTGCACTTTCAGTGCAGTGATTGAAGTATTGTGATTGTTTTAAATACCTCAAACCTCCCTGCCTGATGGTAGCTCCTCTCTAAATCTGACTTAACTATTCCTCCAAGAAAGAAAAGTTGGGGGAGTTAAATCCCATTTTACTTCCACCAGTGAAAAAATCTCCAGTACCGTTCTGCAGCCCTTTGTTACTAAAAAGAAAGTGGTGCTGAATGGAAATCTGAATTGTTAGACAAAGACTTTTAAGTCCTTTGGGACTCAGATATTTGCTTCCAATGAATATTCAGTTACATGAGAGCAAAGAACTTTTCTTCTGAAATCGTATACCCTCTGTGGAAAATAACTTACAATTTTTTCATCTCTTATTTCTAAACAAGTAAAAAAAATAGGAGTCTGTAATAAGGAAGTTACTGCAGAGTCTTAACATTACTTCCAGTATATGTATATGCTTATTATATTAATTTTTCTTCTTTCTTTTCCTCTTTTCTCAATCTGGTCTGATATTTAACAAACATTAAGGAATTCCATCATAAAAGGAAATTTCAGAAAACCTGAAAGATTTTTAGGATTTTTAAGATGTTAAAAGTGGGAAATTTTTCTCTCACTATAGGAATGCAAGGGTATATATAGCATTTTAAAGAATGGAGTTTGTAGGTAAGGTATAAACTGAAAACAAGATGAAATGTTGACAGGACGATTTAGAAACAAGAATCTTTAAAGTCCAGTGTAGTAGTTCTCCAGGGAAAAAAAATATTAACCATAATTTTAAATGATCTTGCTTCTTTCTCTTGCTTAGATATTTTCTTCAAGTTAATGGTTCTCTAATGCTTGGATGAATTACAAACATTTTTTCTTCTACTTAGTCTAAGTTCCCAATTAAGAAAAAAGAGCAGACTTTGCACATCTTGGTGCAGAAAATAGAAAATGTATGTGCTATGATCAAATTTAAAGAGTATATAAAGCAGAAAGTGAAAGATGTGTTAAAAGAGGAAAAGGAGTGAATTGAGGAATCAGAAAGGAACCAAAGAGAAGATAGAGAAAAGTGTATTAAGTTTCTGAATGTAAAAGCAAGGAATTTACATTTCTGCACAGGAATTGAAGCACCTACATGAAAATGGAGAAGAGCAGAACTTTAGCAGTGACATGAGAAAACAGCCTGCAGGTTCTGGACATTCTGAAATGACAGGTTTTTAGATGGTGGATCTATTTGATATATTTTCCTCAGTGAAAAAAAAAAAAAAAAAAAAAAAGCCTTAAAAAACAGCTGAAAAATGTGAGATATTTGGGTTAGTCTTCATATTTTGTTAGATAAGTCAGTTTCAGACTGAGGAGCTGAGTTTCATATGAGGAATTTTTACTGGAGATATCAATAGTAATGTATTTTTAAAAAATCATTGACAGAAAAAAGGGAGGAGTAAAATTAGGGTGAGAGAATTCTGCACACTCAACACAGGAGCTATGCAGCAAGTGAACAAACTGATCGGTTATGTCCCCTCTGGCTCTGGTGACAGCGTGTCCACAGGCAGTAATAGATGGGCTGCTCCTATGAGAGACCTGTGGCTCAGTTGCCCCAAATGCTCATGTATACTGAGTGATGCTGTTAAGGAAGGAGACACAGTGGCTTATAGCTCTTCAAGCTTGCTCTGACAGGAACGCTAGGAAGGCTGCAGGCAATTTAGTGATGAATGCATCTCTTCTCTGCCTGAAAACAGGCATTGATGGAGCACCAGGGTGAGAGAAATCTCTTGCAACAGAATGTTATAGAGAAAGAAATGAATGAGATGGAGTAGGCAGCAGAAACAGAAAACTGAATCATGCTGTATTTAGAAGCTTATATCCTTACAATTTCCCACACACACCTGAGTCTGGCTTGGCAAAAGTCTGCCATCCATGACTTCTTCTCTGGTTACTAATAATAATTGGTATAATTTCTTAGTTGATTTAAAAGCCTTTTATTTATTGAATTCTAGGAGATCTTTTTTTGTTGTGAATGTCTCAGAGGGATATCCTTCAACACTACGGACTACTTAATCTTTTACATTTTTTAAATGAAGGAAGCAAATAAGAAAATAGTTCGTGTCGCAACATGGAATAGAATGCTTATCTTCTCTACCACAAGGGATAGTTCCATTCTATCTCAAGCAAGTCAAGCAAGCAGAGATATAGACATGAATTCAGAGGAAAAATGAGAGGAGAGATGGACTGAATGAAAAATAAAATAAATCTAATTACATAGAGACCATCTCAGTTATTTTGTAAAGCTGGTTGTACATTTAATATGTGTTTAGGCTTACTACTCATGAAATTATGAAATTGTGATCATGAATATGAAATTATGATCAGAAAGGCCTAAACATTAAAGAATTTCCTAGCTGACTCATCCATTAAAACTGAAACAAGTTATCTTAAACCTAGAACTATAGACTACTTGTAAGTCACAGCAGCTACAACATATTGGGGTTGGAAATTCACATAGGACATGATTGGGTCCCTTCCAGTGCAAGCCATTTTATGAAATCTAGTCTAAGAAAAAAAAAAAAGAAAAAAGAAAAAAAAAAAGAAAAAAATTAACTACCATAATGCTCAAGCTGCCTTTATTCTTAAAATTAATGTAATTGTGCACAGAGACTAAATGCAAAAGAGCTGGCACTGTATACTATCTTTTGAGAATACTTATCAAATGTGAAAACTACTGCTAGAACTAAAAACTCTGACTATACCTGTTTATAGCTCATAGAGGCAAACATCAACAACTTCAAGTACCAATGACCAGAAAATCAAAGAGAACTTTTGCAAGATTTGAGTAAAACCTTCAGAAAATAATGTGTATAATAGACTTATTCTCAAAGCTATTTTTATTCCATTGTGCTATCTTTAACTTTTCTGTTTCATATTAGTTTCTTCCATTGCTCCATAATAAGAAATATTTTTTGCCTATATTTTCGTGTTTACTCACAGTTTTCTTGGATTTAGTAAGGTAGAATGTCTTTCTTTTGAAATCTGTAAGACAAACTGCACACTGTGCATGAAAAGAGCCTGATTTCCAACAGCCCTGTGGGGGCTACTTGTACTTACTTAAACTGGCTGAAAAATGTTACTGATTCAGAATAAAGTAGAAAATTTATAAAAACGTACAAGACTATTAAGAATCAAACATAATGTCTGACATAATGTTGAGCGTGGAAACCAAGAGTTGCTACTTTTCTATATCTGTAGAAACATCAGTCACAGTTTTTCCTGCACTGTGCTGACTAAAAATATATTTACTCAGCAAAACTCAGTGTAACAATATGTCATCAGACGGACTCCCACTGCTCAATTCCTCTTCCTAAGGCTAAAATACCAGATTAGATAATAGTCGAAATCATAAATAACCCTGTGCACCACTTTCCCTAGGAATCATTCTGAATTACTGTGACCAGAATCAGTGATCTTTCTAAAGTCTTTTTCTTTTTTCCTTTAAATTACATAAACTTCCAACAGAGTTGATCTGAACAATATGCAGAAAGAATACAGGAATCTCTTGATGAACACATTCATTAACAGTGAAAGCAGCAAACTCTATTTTAAAGTATTTTTAAATACTGAAATGTTGGCATTATGTAGTCCTAAAAAGACAAAATCTAAAAGGGTAGGAAATGTTGTTATTGCCATTTTCCCTGCATGGATAGAAGCAAGTATTCACCAAATACTTGGAAAAGCAAAAAGAACAGCAGTGAAACCCTAACAACAGTTATCCAGCTATGGAATTACAAAGCTTAGTTTCAGAGCAAATCTATGTTATAACTGCAGTCAGTGCTATTCAGTACTAATTCCTCTGATTTCCTCATCAAGATTACGTGAAAGGAATCATTATGTAGTTCATTCTGATAATTCAAAATTGTAAATAAAAAAAGATCTGTGCTACTTTTACAATTGATAATTTTCCCTTTAAAATCATTGCTCTCCATATCTCTCCTTCAGGTATGAGTGTGTTTACTTTTCCTGGTAATTTCAACTATCAAAATGCACTGCATATAATTGGAGAGTTGGACAATTATTGAACACGCTGAATTCAAGCCACATTTTCATCTCGCTCTCCTCACTGAACACAGTTATCAAATGTATCATGTTCAGACCTTTAGCACTCTATGCAACTCAGATCATGCTGTTTAGATAGCTATAATGCAGACTGAGACATACATTAGCCTTGTGCACAGAAAGTAAACAAAGGCTTCAGTTTTTATTACTTTTCAATTTTAAAAAATAATTCTAGTGGTCAAGAAGAATGTCTATAGTTATGCCACTTCTGTCTAGTTCTGTATAGTAGTATACTTGATTTACGTTAATTCAGTATAAAAAGACAGAAATAGTTCTGATGGTTATGACTGAAAAAAAAGGAGGGGGAGGGGGATATCATTTTCCTCACTTCTCTTTCTCCTTCTGTTCTCATCTGCAAAGTTTGTTGATGTTGTTAGTCCTGATTTTCCTCTGTTATGCTCATTGTGTCATCACCTACATACATGAGGAGAAGTTTTAAGGAAAAATGAATGCAGGTGGACTGGACATGATAGGTAAGAGAGAAGGCATCTGTAGATATGCTTTTGATCACCCTTTACGCTATGAGGAATGTGTGGCCTAGTGATAAGTCTCAGAACAAACTTGCAGTGCTGCTAGTTTATGTGCACTCTGCTGCATGTAGCTACACACAAAACAAAAGGTAATTCTTAGTTCTAAAGAAGTTAGACTAATTATGGACTTGGCCAGTTTCCAGAAGGAAACTGACTAGCAAAACAGCAACAAATTCTGCACATAATTTCTGATGCTTTATGTGCTATCAAATTCCTCTGACAAGTACATTTTAGTTCACTAAATATAAATATATTAGAAATACAGTTCTTTAAAAGGCAGTTCATTTGTGGATACCCAGACAGAAAATACATAAGGTTGTTCTAAATCCAAAACAAAGACTAGAAAGCAAAATGAAAACTACAGTGAAAATTGCAATGAACATAGTTCTTCATCAAATAAAACGGTGCTCATAGTTACACTCAGATAGCTCTCAACTTGTTGCTGATGGTAAATAGAAAAAGATCAACTTTGGTGGTGGATTAAGTAGCAAAGAAATTGAACTGAATTGAGTTTTAATAAGGGGGAAAAAGCAAGAGATGATCTCATATAATAACCTGTAAAAAATATTTTTTTTAAAATTGGCCAGATGTGAAGACAGTTTACATCTCACTGAGACACAGTGCTAATCCGTCCAAAGTGGTCTACCATTATAGCAAACTGTACAGTTTAACTTTTCTTAAATAGCATAATCTTAGTTAATTTGAGTGTCAGCTGGAAAAAAATAAATCATAATCCTTCATTCACTTTTTTTCGTTTTCCTTTCGAGAAAGACAACACATGTTGTCTACATGTGAGATGACTTTATTGCTGTGCAAAACCAATACAAGGATCCAGATACTTATCAATATGCTATTCCAAAAGCAAATGTTCAATGCTTTTAGAGAAGGAAGTGATAATGGAATTATGTCTAGACATTGATTTTCTTTATAATTGATTCCTGACAAAATATACAGAATTGTTTTGCCTCAGATTTAGTCTCAGTTGAGATGAGTATTGCTATGTGTGTAATCATCATCACCATCATTGCATTTTAAGAGCTGGAATTTTGCTTTTTTTGTTGTTGACAGACTCAACAACATAATAAACAAATAAGTAAAAATGTGAAGATTATCTTCGGTACAAAGAATTTACAACTTAATAAAAGGGATTAAAAAAAGCAGATTGTGAGTGTTCAGAAAATGTTGTAGCTTAACCCAGCAGGCAGTTAAGCATCATGCAGACATTCACTCCTCCTTCCCAATGGGATGAGGGAGAAAATAAAAAAAACAACAACAATGTGGGAGATTAAAAAAAAGGAAGAGAACATGAAGTAATGACAATAGTATAATACATATTTACAAAACAAATGATGCACAAGTAATTGCTCATCACCTGCCAAACAACATTTAGACAATCCCTGAGCAACAGCTAGTCCACAAGCCAGCTCCCCTCAGTTTTTGTTTTTTTTCACATGATGCCATATGATATGTAATATCCCTTTGGCTAGTTTAGGTCATCTGTCCTGATTCTGTCCCCTCTTTGTGCCTCTTTGTGCCTTCTCAGCTCCTCTCACTGACAGGACAGTACAAGAAGTTGAAGCATCCTTGGCTCTGTTGCTCAGCAACAGCTAAATGTTGGCATGTTATCAACAAAGTTTTTCTCCCAATACCAATACATAACAGACACTATGAAGGAAAAAACCTGTCCCAGCTGAGACCAGTCCAGAATTATTTCTGGAGACAACTTTGAGTATTCAACTGTTTAAAAGTCTTAAGTTGCTTGTAGAATTGAATTACGTATATGACTTGGGCAATTCTTGCTCCTTCTTCATATCTGTTAATAGAACAGAAAAAGTATGGATGTCAGTGGTTATCCTCTTCTAGCTGTAACTAAGTATTTACATGCTAATACTATTAATAAAATAATGAACACTTGATGTTATTGTCCAGATATTTTTGTTACTTCATTTTGAAGAAGTCTACCAAATAAATAATCTCTCTTTTCATTAGTATCCGTAGAATTGTTAGTTCTGAGCCCACCAGTCTGAAACTTGTGATATTTGTATCACATTTATCCGAGAATTATTTTCTATATCTCTTCCTTTCTGAATCTTACTGTTACTTCAAATATGGTCTAAAAGTTCTTTAGGGTAGCATGGTTAGGTCGTGATTGGACTCAATGATCTTTAAGGTCTTTTCCAATCTGAGCTATTCTATGATTCTATAAGGAATAAGGAATAATTTAATTATTAAGGAGTAATATTTTAATAAGGAAGGAACTCACATATTTGAGCTGCCCTAAGAAGAAACATTTTGTCTCTTCTATTCAAAAGTTTTGAGGTACTTGGGGAAGAGTCAGGTAAGTATGCTTCATCCAAGGTTTTGAAGCTCTTGGATACTTTATATTCAGCATTTTTTTGTTTGTTAATTCATTCATAAGAGGAAATTTCTTAATGGAAGTCTCTTTCTATAGGTACTGTTTCTCCCAGTGGAATAAAGTTTCTTTGTGAGAAATGAACAATAAGAAAAACTCTACATTCTCCACAGGAAAGATAACTTCGCACATTTTGTTTTTCATACTCAGTTTTCAGTTATTTCTGTGTTCAAGTATTTACTTTCTCTGCATGGCAGGCTGCCTTGATCACTGTGAGGCTTTTTTCTGAGAATGAATTATTAGTTAAGATAATTGTTTTTAACACGGTTTTTTTTTTTTTTTTTGTCTTTGTGAGCAGATGGATTGAACTTCAAAAACTATCAAATGTTTCTGTTCTCTGTTCTGCTTGGTATAAATCCAATCTCCTACAGAAATGACTAACAATGAAGTTAGTGCCTTGTCATTCTCCTGTTTGTTGCAACAGTAATCTACATTATTTGGTGAAGAAAAAGAGCTCTCTGTATTAAATGTAAATGACATTTTGTTTTATAGGTAACTTTTTCATACACGACAGCAAATAATGCTCTACACAACATTAAATTGCCCTAGAGTCAAGAAGAGATATTCTGAGAGAGATAAAGAGCAGCAAACATTTGTGATTAGGAAAGATTCTGAATTAATGAATATGCAAACTTTTTACCAGAATAGATTTTTTAAGAAATAAGAACATCTATTTTCAACATATAACTTTTATTCTCTTGACAGCTGCAGCTGTCAAGGCTGACAACACAGTCATGGAATGGTTCTATGAAGTTCATCCCTGATGGTTCCTCCTGGAGCTTGCTACTCTTGGTATCATCTGCTGTACTCCTGAATGGACCCACATGTCCATGTGAGTGGACCCATCAAGGAGATCATAATGTCTTGTTGACTAATTGCATTTTTACACACTATATGTAAATGGTCTTTCTGGGAAGATTCAAACATTTGAAGTTACATCAGAAGTTGGATGTTCCTGTGTTTGTCAGTTCCAAAGAAAATTTCTGATTTGCTGACAAACATTGCATTGAAGGTTTCCTATCAGAACAGCTTTTTCCTTTATATTTTTTTTTCTCCTCTGTAATCGAGAGATTATTACAGAGCAAAATATCTAGGAAATAACTAAAAGAAAGACCTTGACAAATTCCAAATGAAGAAAAAATAGTGCTGGTATTACCTTGCTCTTAGACACAAAATGTGAAAATTATACTTAAAGCAAAGTCTTCTATTCCAGAGCACATTTATTTTTCTTCAGAGGTAGAGAATGAACAGAATAGTCTTCTTGTGATCCATGTTTCAAGTAGTTGCTGTGATTTGAAGACTGAAAAATTAAAAAAAGGAATATGAACTATAGCTGGAAGCCTTTGAAAATTGGCAGAAAAAAATTAAGTGATAAAGCATGTCAGCATGTGCCAATATTCACTCCAGGAGCCCAGCTACCACCTCTATTATTTTTTTTTCTGGTGGAAAAAGGTTTCAGATTGCAAAAAATCACTTGGCCACAATCAGATGCCGTAAGTCATATTCCCTGCTGTTGTGGAACAGCTGGGTTCTATCAGAAGCACAGAATGAGCAGTAACTGTCATTTCATTCTCACCCTATAAAATTAAAGTACTTCAGATAATTTAGAGAAAGAGATTTTCAAAATGTTTCTAATTTTGAAATATTTCCATAAAACATTTGGTGAAAATTATTGTAAAAGCTATTTCTTGTTTTGTTTTCTAATGTTTGACAGGATCTATACTCCTGGGGCTAAATTATGCCATGGTTGTTCCTATCTAAGGAATAAAATTTTTCAGTAGAACTGGTCTTGGAATTCTTTTATTTGTAGTCTGTCACAAGACTTTATATTTTTTTCTTTTTTTTTCTGCAATAGTTACTTAATGAATTGACAGAAATTTGAATTGTATAACTTAGAGGGATAAAAAGGATTATTTAGAAGTCAGAAGACAATGTTATATTGTGTTTACAGTTAGTGACATCCAGAAATTCTTCAGCAGGGAAAACATTTAAGATAATAAGATTTTGTTCCCAGTGGGGAAGATGGAGGGGTATTTTGATTTGTTTGTACTGGACAGCTTTTCTTCAAATAGATACAAGTTGTTTTTTTTTTTCCAAATTCTCCAGGTAATATAAATAAATCAAAGGCCAACACATTGAGGTTCTTATCTCTGTAACTCTGTGGAAATGTAGTCCAATTCCTTATGCTGTCAACACCTACATCTTGTGAGAGGAATTTGATTTGGATTGCAGAAAATGTGGTACAACTCAGTAAGAATAAGAGCTTTTGGGCTCTGATTGCAGATTTTATGAAGTTCATGTGCAGAATTTTGTCTTTTGACAATCATCTTGGTTGGAGGAGTTTGACTTCCTTCAGTGATATGTAAAGGGCATGAAGAACAAAGTTATAGCATCTCATCTAGCATTTCTAGACTAGTGAGTACATGTACTTCCCCAGAAAAATACCTTTAGCTATGTAGCTGTGGGATTGGTGCTAAAGAAGGTGTTTCTACACACGTCTCTGTTGTTCATGGCCCAATAGCTACATAAACTAGCTCAGTGTAATCATACCTATGACTCTGAGTTTAGGAGCAGATCTTTGAAATCTTCCTTGTTAAGGAATGAAATTGGTTGAGGAACTAGCATGACACTGGTGTGTCTAAACAATAGAGATGTCTCCTTCTGCTTTTGTCCACATCCCCAAATATCTTTAGTTCCTCCCTCCTCCCTCATTGAATAAGTCTAGATTCTTGCTCAGTTTTTTAAGTATTTCCAGGGAAAAGAAAGAAAAATCTTTCCAACCAACAGATTTCTACTACCTTTGACAGCTTGCTCTTCACATCTTTTTTGATACCTCTAAAAAATGACATGATAAACTTTTTTTTCTTGGTTTCAATGCTCTGAATCTAGATAGTGAAACATAGAAACAAATGGAAGAATATTTCCGTTTTCATCTGCTGTTAGACATGGCTCACTCTTTTAAAATTTTCTCTTAAAAGAAAAGAGACTGAAACTATTGTCTGAAAGGTAGCAAGATGAATAAAACTAGTGGTAAAATATTTATGCTGTTATTTTAATGAATGCGTACAAACTGGGAGAACTCCTTGAGTGCAGCCGTGTGGGGAAGGACTTAGGAGTTTTGGTTGATGAAAACCTGTGGATGCCCGATCCCTGGAGGTGTTTAAGGCCAGGTTGGATGGGGCCCTGAACAAGCAGAACGTACTGTAGGAGTAGCTGCTGCAGGTAGCAGATGGTGAAAGACTTCTGCCTCATTCTCTGCTCCTGATTGCTCTTGAACACCAGGTAAGCTATCTGCTCACAACTTCAGTGCTTCTATATAGACTCTGCAACAGTCGGGGCTGGGACTTGTCCTTCACTTAGTTTTAGAGGATAAAACATGTTTGTAAATCCTCTTACATACATTGAGTTCTCTTTCAGGTTGTTCTTTTTTTCTATGGATGGCAGTCTCTCAGCACCTTGTAGGTGTCTCTGGGCCTAGGGACTGGTAGATCTTCAGTCACCAAGATCTTTTCTTGTAGTAAAATATTTTAGAATCTTAGTATAATAATTAGCAAAATGATAGGATCTTAACACAGGTTCATTTCTTAAACAACTGCAAGTTTTACTTCCTTTCTGAATATTTCATAATCCTCAGGGAGATTCAAGAGGTAAGGCATTTCTCCTAGGTTATTTAAAATTGTTATTGGAATGAATCTGCTTGCAAAGTAGAAATCTATTATTTTACAGGACAAGAAACTACATATAAAATACAAAAGATATCAGATGATAATCACAATAGCTCTTTTTGACAGTAACGTGAGTAAAAATGTCACTTTTTCCCTGAAGAAAAAGTATGTTACTCTGCAATTCCAAACAACACTGTAGATCACCATTCTTATGCTGTATCATTCTTTTCTTTGTGGGGACTTCTGGGCACTTTTTTTCCTAGATTGTCAGTTTATCTGCTATATTCTTCTAGGCTGTCATAATTCTTCTTCCTGACATTCATTTTTATTTATTTATTCATCTTTAATATCAGCACTCATAGATGGGGTGAGTCAACTCTATTAAATTTTAATGTTGTAAGAGTGACACAAGAAACCTTGATATTTTGTTAGTCTTCCAAAATACAATTTCAAGTAATGTTATTTCTGTTAAATTTTGCATACATTTTTGTGGAAAGTGTCACAAGTAAAAAACTCCACAGCCACAAAATTCAGCCACCCATTGTGATTCCTCTTTCTTCTTCTTTTTTATTTTTTTCCTTTTTCCTTCTCTAGACTAATTATTTGATCCAGACTTTTCACTTTTTGCTTTCTGAATTATTTTAAGCCAGTTTTATATTTCAGATGTAGACTCTAGACTGTTCATTTTTAGTTTCTGTGCATATTTTCCCAAGAACAGTTTGGAACTGGCTTCCTCTTGCATTCTACCTACTTTACAACTGGATTTGGCACTGCTTTCTCTTGGAGAGTTACCCCAGAAGAGGACAGGTGTGATCAGGTGCTCCTGAAACTAAAACCAGAGGCAGTAGCTCTTCCAACAACCTCTCCAACAGAATCATTCTATGCTACTCTTGATGTCATCAAGATCATCATCCCACAATGCAATCTTTCATTTATCTCTATTAATTTTTTACTTCTTTCTTTGAAAATCTCTCTTCTACCTGGTTTTTGGGTCAAAGCATGATTAAATCTATTCTACAGTTCCTTTAGCAGCTTTTTTTTACCACTCTAAGGTACACGGCTTCTGACAAATGGATAGCTCTCCTGTTGAGTGCTCACCTGTTTTCAAGACATCTTGGAGAGCACTTGAATTGTATTCTAAAGCAAGTATGCTAGCATTTTCAATTTTCTCTGAATATTTTAATAAATAAAATACAAAGGCTTTCTGGTGCCTGGCAGAGTATTCTTCTAGGCATTAATCATCATACTAATCAGACTGTCCAATAATTCATATCCTACAGGCAGCTGTGACAAATGGCACAGCTAGTGCCTAGGCAAATCCCTCCCAACCATTTTAATGCGACAGAAGTAATTAAATGCATTAGCATGACTGAGTCTGTCTACACATAGAAATAATCAACATAATTGCCATGGTAAGAGAATGAAACCTTTCTGATTGTAAAGATGTGTCTCAGAGGCACATGCTGGTTGGTAATTTGGAGAAAAAAATGTACAAGGTAAAAAAAAACAGAACAAACAAACAAACAAAAAAACCAACACTGAAACAGAGATAAGATATGATCATAGTAACCTCAAAAAAAAAAAAAAAAAAAAAAAAAGCAAATTAAAACATTTTTTCTGAGCTATTTAAATCCTAAAACAAATTATCAAAGTACTTTAAAATTATTTTATTAATAGCACCTAAAAAATCCACCCAAAAACAACAAACAAACACATCTATTTTCACCTTATGAGAAAACAGATCTTCAGTATGTACTCAGTCCCAAATGATAAAAGGTTCAAATTCTACTGAAAGATCCTACACAGTTTGTATGAGGAAACAGTGCTGCTGCAAATGAAACAGTGTTGTTGCAAGTGAAACAAAACTCAGATGTCTGAAGTACGCAATATTGACTCCTCGCCATGGGTAGCTGGGTGTGCAGACACATAGCAGCATAGCTGCCAAAGATGCAAAAGCTGATTTTTAAATGGAAGCATCCTTTGGCACTGCCCTGCAGATCACTAATACATGCATTCACCACTGTATTTTCTGCTACCTGAAATGGGAAGCCTTTACCCTACCACTTTCTTCTCATAGATCTTGGGATGAATCTCATCTTAGAAATGCTGTCAGTTTCCGTGACTACTTCTGGATTAAACAGGGACAGAGAGCAAACTCAAGCATTGCTTGCTGCTTATCCAAACTATTACAGTTCTGGGCTGTGTACAGTATCACTCTCAGATAGTGCACGGGCCTGAGGTAGACTCAATAACCTGTATAGGTATATATGGACAAGACTCAACCCACATGGACTCTATTCACAATCATTGAACATTAAACCTAATACCCTTAACACTCAGATATGTTCACGTGCTGAACACCAGGATATGTAAAACATAATACCAAATTCATGCCTCCTTTTCTAATCCAGCTAAACTCAAAAGGTAGAATACACTGCAAATAAGTTCATTTGCATTTTTCTAATCTCCAAAAACTAACATTTCAGCAGAATGTGAAAGTAATTTTTGTAACTGAACACTAAAAAAGTATTATATTTACAAATATTCACTTTTCTAAATAATTTAAATTTAATATTAAAAATACAATTTAAGATTTAAAAAAAAAATCCATTCATTTTCCATGATGTGTGCTGTTTTCTTCCATTTGCAAAATCAATTTTTCTTTTTCTTTTTAAGAAGTAGGAGGAAAGAGAAATACAAGCAAAATGAAGGGAAAGGGAAAGTGAAAGGAAAAGGGAAAAGGAAAAGGAAAAGGAAAAGGAAAAAATTTAAATTCAAGAAGTCTTGGTAAATTTTCATATTCCTTCAAACCTCATAGTTCAGACATGTCCCTTTATTCTCCTTCTGGCCAATTCATAGAATCAATTTGAACCACAGTCTGGAAAATATTAGTTAATAACAGAGCAAAGCTTTCAGAAATCCCACCTCTAAACCCTACTCAAACACATGTTTCAGAAAAGAGTGAAGTACAAAGAATTTATTCTGTTATCTCCTCGCTAGATATCTGATTGTACTACCTTTCATTACACTGAAAAGTTCTTCATTTCAGAGACACTGTCAGTCGGACACTGAATTACCAGCAGATTACAACCTAACTCACTTTGAGACAAGGAGGTAAAATAGGCTGTTAGAAAAGATATAAAACTTAGGGAACACCCACTGTATGTTATTAACTCCATTTATATCCCCTCAGGAATCAATATTCTTGATTACCCTGACAAGAGAAGCATTATTATTCTCCTTTGCCCCTTGTATTTTAACTCTTCTATCTCTGCTACACATGATTCTTTCATTTAATCAAAATTACAATTTTTATGAATTTTGTTTGCATACCTTCCTGGCTTCTGTCTTTAATGGTTTGGAATTTCCTAAGATCGAGAGAAAGAAAGAAAACAAATGGTTAATCTCCCTTTCTCTCTCTCTCTCTGTAAGTTTGTGTGTGTATAATGGAAGATAAATCACTATTATCACTTAAATGAGATTTGGTAAGAGGAAATTTAGATGGGACAAAAGGTGTGAGAGTGTACTGCACTCATTTTGAAGTAGCAGTCATCCAAATTTGCTATGTCACAACAGACAGGTAATGCACAATAAATTAGCAAATTTCAAATACAGCTCTTCTCACATCAAAAGAAATGACTGAATTAACATCAAGCTACTGCAACAAGGACAAGAAGAATGCAGCTGGTTCTTGAATTATACAAAGAAGCATTATCACCTCATTAAAACTGTGAAATAATAACTGAGAAAAGCTAATTTCAAGTGATAGTAGAAAAATATTAAGATTTTACTGGAATGTCCTGAAAATAGTGATGAGTAAGAAATAGAAAATATTGTGCTTTATATAGAAAAAAGAAAATTTACTCTTAGCTTTGAAATAATCTTGAAGTAAGAATTACATGTTCTGAAAAAAAAAAAAGGTCTCTTCTCAAAAAAAAAATTTTGAACCAAAAATCAGCTTAAAAAGAATAGAGAGAAACTGCTTGTGAATGTCTGAGAAAAGAAAAAAAATCATTTTCTTCTTGTAAATTTAATAACTATCTTGGTGACAACATGATTCACAATTTTTGATCAGGAGAGTATTCATTACAAATGAAAATGTCACAAATGTTTGATCAAACCTCAGTTCACAATATTTGTGTACTGAATTTTAATCTTTTTTAAAGGTAAAGAGTTTTGGAAAACAAAAAAAAACATAGTGTAAGTAAAATGCCTACAACACAGCATGAACAACAAATTACTTAACACAGTCTTACGTACATGTGAGATGTACCATGTGACAAAATCTCAGGTATAAACCACACCTTGAATCACAGGTGATAGACAAATCTATAATCAAAACTTAATCACTAATTATTCATGGCTAGAAAACGTGATGTTATTTGTCAAGTTGATTGCTGTGAGTCATATGCTCAGTCCAAATGAAAAAAACACAGTCAAGTCATTGCTACTTAACTTAAAAGCAGTATTTGCTGAAGCTGTTGGGATTATGTGACTGAGTGATGTGGAGAGCTGATCCATGTGACACTCTTCTGCAATATTAACATTAATGAGTGATATATTAACATTAATTAGTGATTTGCTCTCTTGGCACTGTGTAGATTCAGGGACGTATCTGAATTCTGAAAGCCTTGAGATTCATCCAGGGCTTACTGTAATGGTGTAATAGTGAGGGTACTTAAAAGGACCAGCCTGGCTGAAGAAAGGGAAGAAAGAAAACTGGGGAGATGTACAATTTGTGAGGCCTGTCAATCCACAGACAAACCTGGTAGTCCTTATATCCACTGGTCAGTATACTCGCTGCATCTTTACAGCATGGCAGTCTATCAGAGCTAAGGCGGGTACAAGTATATCTTGACTTTGTCACACAACATAGGGTGTAGGAAGACATGCAAGAAGCATTGTAAAGTGTGCGCTCACCTCTGGAGGGCATCACAGAATATCATGGCTATCGTTAGGCTAACAGATTCATTAACCGGAAGGGACTTGTTGATTTTCTATTTCCAGTGACAAAATATCAAGAGTATACTCTATGGGAAAGTGCAGCCCCTTTGAGAGCTAAGTTGAAATATGCTCACAATGTCAAAGCATGCTGTGAGAATATAAGATAATGATATCTCCAATAACCCTAAACATTTTTACATGACTCTTTTTTGACAACATATTGTTCAGACCATCTTCTGTGGGTTTTTGTTTGACTTCCTCACTTCCTCTGATGTATCTTTGGTCATGATATGTGAATTTTTCACCATTTGCAGGAAATAGTTTAGAACAGAAATAATGCTTATGCGTCCTTCAGCTTTTCTTGTACTCCATGAACAGCTCTGCTGTACATTCTCTGACTTACCTTTTGTTCTTCTGAAAACAAAACAGTTTAAGAGAGTGCTGAGATGCTTTCTGCACATACCCCTCAAGGAGGTGGAAGAAAGATACACACACCACAGTATAGTTCTAATTCTGATAAATTACTGTAGTTTGCTACTATAGATGTACTGTAGTACATCTGTCAGAAGTGGCACATCATTCCCATCTAGACAGACTCAGCTCCCTCAGCCTGTCCTTGTAGAAAAGGTGTTCTATTCTTTGGATCATTTTTGTGGCTCTCCTCTGGATGCCCTCCAACAGGTCTATGTCTCTCCTGTACTGAGGACTCCATATCTGGATGGAGTACTCCAGGTGAGGTCTCACCAGCACAGAGCAGATGGGCGGGATCACCTCCCTCACCCCGCTGGCCAAGCTTCTTTTGATGCAGCCCAAGATACGGTTGGCTTTCTGGGCTGCAAGGGCAAACTGCTGGTTCATGTCCAGCTTCCCATCCACCAGTAACCCCGTGGCCTTTTGGCAGGACTGTGCTCCATTCCTACACCCTCCAGTTTCTACTGATAATGAAACTTGTCACAATCCAGGTGCAAGGTCTTGCAATTGGATTTATTGAACCTCATGATCCCATGTAAGCTTTCAATTCATGCTTCACATTAAAAGTAAATGAGTAGCTACATTTCCTATTGTTCAGCTTCCACTTCATCCTATGTTTTCCTTTAAAAATTATGCTTGTTTACTTACACTCTAGTGTGTGAAAGCCATGCAATGTGCATCAGCATTCATTCCTGATCTCCTGAGTTCTTCAACTTGTCATTGTCAGAAGGACTATGGTGAAAACAATGTCCTCATTGGAAAGGTCTTTGATTTTTCATGTAGTACAGCATCATAGAACTGTTCAAAGCCATTAATCTAAACTACAGGTTTTAGAAAATGTCTTATGTTTATTCTAATTCCATTAAGTCATTAAATCTGCACAGGTCATTTAATTCAAAGCATAAGTTTTGCTGTGTAACTTCAGTTTCTGCCTAGAGAGGTACTCTGTTCAGATAACAGCAACAAAATAAATAAACAAGCAAAAAGAATTCCTATAAGTAAACAAAAACAATTTCAATAAATAAGCAAACAAACAAAAAAACTTGTCAGCAAATATTTTAAGATGGAGATTCTTTCCACTTTTTCCTTCTTGGAAATGCCTGAAAGATATTGATTGAAATTAAAGTAATCAGCACTAAATGATAATCACCATACTGAGGCTATATTCTGCCATAAAATATTTCAGCCTAACAAGACTGTTTCCTTGCACTCCATTTATTCCAGAGATTTACTTTATAGTGAGTGTGATGAGTCTTTCTGTATCATGACTAGAAGAGTAGAAGTAATTTGCTAATTTGAATTATTCCATGTTTTATGGGGAATGCAAATCAGTAACTTCATACATCCATCCCTTTGGCATATTCATAGAGATTGCTTTGCCGTTGCCATTTTACATCTCCGTGCTGTTTTCCCTTCTATAAAGAAGCATCTGCCTGAGAGTCTGGTATGTTTTTTTTTTTTTCATTGTCTGAAATCAGTGGGAAAACTCCCACCAGTTTTATCAGGATAATATTAATCCTGGTTAAAACATCAAGACCTGCTTCAGAGCACACTGGAACTGAAAAGCTAGAGGCAGGGATAAGCCTATCTTCTCCCAGGCTGTTTCTCTTATCCAGAATATTGCACACTGTAAAGCTTTCACTATAATTTAAAGGGAGATTTATATTGATCTTGTTTGGAAAAATTTGTGCCATTGTTAATTTTCATGGACATCTTGCCACCTATGAAACAACTGTGCATGATTTTCACCCAAAAATACTTTCTTATTTTAATGTAAGTACACGTCATTACGCTTGTTAGTACCAGCTGCAAAATCAAGGCTAGAATTCACAGAGCATTTTTTGCTTTTTCTGTATGGCATGTCTCTTGACTACATGAAAATAGGTTGGTGTAAAACCAGGACAGTGTTAAACTTCATAGGTTCTGATCAGACTGCTGTTGTTACATGCTTGTGAGCTGTGAGGAAAGACTGTCTTCTAAGGCATGTAGTCCTGTTTGCATCTGATGATATATCTTAGCAACCTGTCCTTGTCTGTAAGTCTGTTTCTGGGCAACAGAAGAAATCTCAGAAGTTATGGCCATCCAAGAGCTGAGGAGGAAAGGAGTGTGTAGAAGGCTTTTCATTCGCTGATCGAGGAGAGTCTATCCCTCCTGGATCTGGTTGGAGGAATCTACCTCAGCCCAGCTCTCCAGCATGAGGGGTGATGTGCACTAAGAACAGTTTCATAGAAATCTCACATGCAGGACAGAACATCCTAAAGCCATCAAATGAGGATGAGATATTTTCTGGAGACTTTTCTCTGAACAGCCACTGTTCCTGCGGAGATCCCGCTGGAGATGGAGGTCTGGCTTGCAGCTGCTCAAGCAGACACAACTAATGACTGAAGCTTCCAGACGGTGCAGTGAGGCAAGCAGTCAAGGGCAACATAGGTACATCACAGCTCTCATAACTCCTAAGACCTTCTCAGGGATTAGTTCAGTTCATCCTGATCAGGACTAGAGTTTTTGCATCAATACTGCCTATAAGAATGAGTCCAATGCTGGTTGCCTTCTGTGTTCCATTTTCCACGGCGACAAAAGAAACAAACATTTCATAGATTCATAGAATCATAAAATGTTTTGAGTTGGAAAAGTCTTTAAAGATCACCTCTTACCCATGCCCCTACTATGGGCAATATTGCCAACCACTGGATCTGGACTGCCTCGGGTCTAATTCCACCTGCCATTGAACACTTCCAGGGATGGGGCATTCACTGCTTCTCTGGACAGCCTGTGCCAGTGTCTCACCACCCTCTGAGTAAAAATTTTCTTTCTAACATCTAACCTAAATCTCCCCTCTTTTAGTTTAAAGCCATTTCCCCTTGTTCTATCACTATCAGACTGCGTAAAAAGTCAATCTCCCTCTCAGTTATAAGCTCCCTGAAAGTACTGGAATGCCAAAATGAGGTCTTGTAAATCCTTCTATTTTCAGCCCTTCTTCATAGGAGAGGTGCTCCAGCCTTTTGATCATCTTGATGACCCTCCTCTGGGGCTGTTCCAACAGCTCCACATCTTTTTTGTGCTAGGGGCCCCAGTCCTGGATGAGGCCTTATGAGGGCAGAGCAGAGGGGAACAATCACCTCCCTCTCCCTGCTGGCCATCCCTCTTTTTATGCAGCTCAAGGTGCTGTTGGCCTTCCAGAATACAGACACGTACTTCTGGCTCATGTCCAGCTTTTATCCAACAGAATCTCCAATTGCAGACAAGACAAGATGGGAAAGAGTGTGTAGGCAGTGTGGAAACTTGGAGCTCATCATAAGCTGTTTACTTGGGTAATACAGGATCCCAGGCACTCCCTGGGAGACCACTGCAGGCAGCCATTTGAATAAGCCTTTACTCATTTTAAGGAAATTTTTAGAGCTCATGTGATTGTCAAAACAATATTGAAAATAAATAATTTTTAGGTTCTACCTAAAGTACCAAGCACTGAATTAGCATAAACAGACATTCAGACAATAAGAAAACAGATGAAAATTTCCATTTTGCCATTTCCTAGCTGAAGGTTAGTAAGATGAATGGCACATTTTACATCTCTCTCTGTTGTTTACTGACATTCATGGCCATCAGGCAATGCAATAACACATCTGCTGAAGAAATAACTTCCTAAGCAGTGCCATATGTACTGTATTTAAGTAATGGAGGGTGTTGCTTATACTTGAATTATTACTGATAAGTATTTTACTTGGAACAAGATATAAAGGTCACTAAGACTAGCTGGATTTTAATGGTTAACCTTACATTACCAAATCGTAATAATTTTATGTGTGCAATAAGATATATTTTGCTAGTTCCTGGTAATTATATTTTGTAAGCACCAGTAAAGACACACATTCCTCTTACCTTCTCTTCATCCGGAGGAATTGCAAAAATTTCCAGTGCCTTCAGGGCAATGTGCTTCTGACTGCATTATGAGATTAAGATTGGTTTTGGCTGTGATTTTTTACTTAGGGATTAGCTCAAAAGAAATGGTGTTCTATTGATTTGCTTGCTAAATGCAATATTTGTTATTTATAACTGTTCAAGTAAATAAACATAATACATCTGACTCCTGAAATAATGTTTTCTTAGAGGTAATTTGTGAATTCTATTAGTAGCTCGTGGTACAGAAGCTGCTTGTTACTGTGATATTCTGTTTTGACAAGACTTTCTGAATTCTGAAAAATGAGAAAACAAATCCAAGTTAGAGGATGTTAGGAACTAAGTGAATACACTTGGAAAACAAGCTAACTAGTTAACCTAAAATGTGCAGCCTCAGATTAATAGTTCATGGAAAAGGTGTGGAACACTGTCTAAGAGAAGGAAAGGAATCACTTAGGTGTAAAAACATCACACAAATATGTTGCATTGCAGCAAGATACGTAGTAAAAGTAATGCCTAATTTAGTGACTTTTAAAGACTATACTTCCAAAAGTAAAAGTGTAGAGAGTATGTTTTTTGTTCCTTTTTGGGAATAGGAGGCTTCACAGTTAGAATCTGCAGTGTAACACTATGTGGAAAAGAAACAAGGGAAGAGCTACGTACTTAAAATCAGGCAGCAGAAGAAGACTTGGAGCAATGCAGCCCTGACTTTTTCCATTGCACCTGCAAAATGTGCATGGTGCTAGAGAAGTTCCCTCCCCCAAGACAGGTTTGAATGTTCTCCCTCCCACCTAGCAGCCAGATGCACTCACTCATTGAGGAGAAAAAATGGAAAGCCCAGAGCACTGTTTATTTACCTGAACATATTCCTAGCAAATTTTATAAGAAAAATCATAGGGAAAGTAATCTCCAGTTCTCTTTCTATAAACTGTATATCTCTTTATATAAACTGTAATATTTTCTTGAAGGCTAGGTCATGAGAGAGCTAACTCTGCTGTATAAGGATGAAAATGTAGCTTGAAAAATGTACCAGAAGACCTCACAAGAAGTGAAGCATGGAATATTTTCCTCGCTTAATTTTTACAGTAGAAAAATTTGAGGCATGGACCCAAGTTTGCATGTCAGTAGAAGCAGACAGAATTTGAGGAATTTCTAAAGGATGTGTTAACATACAGCACATTTAGATAACCAATACGAATAACAAGATTTTAAAGCTTTAAAAGCATTTTCCAGTGCTACATGCTAAAAAGATGCAACCGCTTGTATAAAAGGACCACAACTCTGGACTAGAAGGCACATAAATAAAATTACCTTTTAGAACAGAATTGCCATTTTAAAATTGTGAAATATGCATCAGTTACTATTGTCAGTGTTTACAGTACAGTAAAACTACTCTGAGAATAGTCTAGTTCAGTAAGAAAATAAATAAATAAAGGTGCTCAGTGAGCCTGCTTGTATTAAACATACATTTTACATTCTTTATTCTATCTAAACTTACCATTTTTTTTGCATGCCATTAACTTCTGACATTATAAACTTCTCTGACTACTGTAGTTAGTATACTGGTATTCCAAACATTCTTTTGGTGGAAAAATCTTATTTAGTTTGATTTCTATTGATGTTCTCATGAATCGCCAACAATACCCTTTCAACCTAATTATCTGCAGAGATTTTCAATGTCTTCTTATTTTGGAACAGCTGTCTATGTTTGCCTTCCACAGATTCCACTGGAGTTTTTTATCTAACAATAAGAAAAGGACCAATCTGTCTAATGTCACATTTAATTAGGATTCTAACATTTCTGTGGCTTAAGGATTTTTATTTTATTGTACTTGAAATCGGTTGAGAATTCCTTCTTCCTTATCCAAGTTATCTGAGGTAAATAACACTGGCAGACAACCACAACTTCAAAGAGATCTAGACACCTTACGGGATTGAAACATCCCATTCAAGCCCTAAGCATGGGCATAACTTCTGTGCATGCATCTCTTTCATCTCCACTTTTACTGTTTTCAACTAGTTTTGGGGCTCCTCCACGAAGCCATGGCACTCTTCACCCACTGTCTCACAGCATTTCTACAGAACTTGTTCTTTCCTATTTCCTGACTTCATTTTAACTCTGAATGCTGCTTTGCTTTCAACATCCATTTGTGACTTTCTAACAGGACCCAAAATATTCACAATCATGTCTGGATATTCTCAACTTCCCTTTAGGAAGTCTAGAGGCTTTCTTACTTCTCATATCTAGTTCCAAAATTAAGTACAACTGCCTTCTCTTCCTCTTAGGCTTTAGATACACTGATAAAGATTTGGTAAATAATGATGAAAAAAATTACTGCAAAATCAGTGATTTTAAGATTTCTGCTCATATCCTTTCTGAGACTCTCTCTCTGTGGAAATCTAATAATTAAATTATAGGAATTTCTTCCCCTTTTCTTTTTCTATTTTTTTTTTTCAATTTTAGTTCTTTCTGACAGCTACTATCTCATTAAAAAATTGAGCAGCTGTTACATAAATGTTTTTGAAACTGCAGTGTTGGACATGTGGGACAAATAGTAAGAAATATGTTACCACTCACTCAGAATTGTATATTGCATTATTAAAATGTCCTTCATTATGTGATTAATTTGTCCTTGACTCAGAAGTCTATCTGTATATATGCTTGAAAAGAGAGCCCTGGAATGGTTTCAGCATTTCAGAACACTGGAGGAGGAGTGTAGCAGTATACTTAATATGATAAAAGAGTGGGTAGATCTCACAAAGCACAGTGTAATAACTTATGATAGGTAGCCTCATCATACAATACTTGAGAGATGTAAGCAGTTCAACAACCTCATTGTTTACCAAAGCAGATATTTTTGTCTTTTTCAAAGTTACTTAAAATAACAGAATGTTTCAGGAGAAGAGTTCAAAGCTAACACAGAAATCCCCACTTTCTCCACAACTGCCTTAACATCATATCAGTTATGTCTCCATTTGTCCAATTTTCATCTGTCAAAAAAGTCAGACTTTGATCAGACTTGAATAAATAATTCCTTTTGGAGGTCTTATTTCTTTGGGTAATTCCTTCCTGATCCTAAACCGTGTTGTCAGAACGATTTCCAGTCCTTAATCAAACACACCAGTTAAGCACCTTCAAGCATTGTGCCACCTTGAAGTAACAGTACCCCTCACTCAATAGCCAGCTGCAGTCAATTGCTTCAAAAGAAAGGATGAATATGTAGAGGAAGAAGACAATTTACAAGTCAAATTATGGCCCTGACTCTTACAGCTGATCATCTGAAGCCCTGAAGAATGAGATCTGATTATAATCACAGTCCTTATGCAAAGCTGGAAGTGTTAGGAGGGCATGCTGAGGGCAATGAAATCTATCTTATTCTATTTGTATTTAGTGGATGAAAAAGGAAACGTAATGGCTCAGTTCCAATATGTCTTTGGTTACAGGAAGAAGAATGCCTTTCCAAAGTGAGGTTAAAGACTAGCTTTCAGAACAAAACGTGGGCTTGCTTTAAAGTTCTGATTTTAAAATACATGCCCTTCTCAAGTCAGAAAAAGAGATAAAGACTGAATGTTTGTTACATGAGTATTTCTGTTCCTTATTCCATGGATGAAGACAATCTGCCTGAGGGAGGGAAGGAGTGATATATATACAGAGGATTCATTATGCACATGAGTTTGAAATACTTGTTATTTCTAAACAGGATTGCCTGTTCATTTTTGGTTTTCACTGTGCCTTAAACCTTAAACTTGCTTGTTTGAGTTTCCACTTTTCTGTGACACTACTCTTGGCTTATTCTGTTTGTCAGACTCCTTTTCCCAGTTGATACAGGAAAGCAGAAGATTTTCCTCTAGATAATTATTATTTATGTTATTATATATAGTATAATTATATATATATTTATATATATAAAATATATAAAATGTATAATATTATATATATATATATATATATATATATATATATATATAGTAAATTAGACACATCAGTTCTGGACAAAGTTTGCAGTCCAGTTCTGAGAAAAAAAAACAAAACAGGAAACAGCAGACGAATGAGGAGACAGTTTTATTATTGTTCACACAGTTCAGTGAAAGCACTGCTCACTGGTTGTCAAGAACTTTTTAGGCAATTTGACATGAATGATTTTTCATGTGTTTCAAGGTTATTCAGTACAGGAATTAATGAGTGTTCAGAAAAACCAAGTTTCGTGGAAGTCAGATATAAACAGAAGGCAATTTTCCTTTTTTATTCCCCTAAATACATTTTTTCAGAACATATTGTACTTTCTTTCCCTCTCCTTTGAGTAATATTTGTGTCAATATTTGTAATAATGGGAGATAATGTCATTTTGAAAACCAGAATCATTCATATATTCTTCCTACCTTTCATCTCCTTAACAACATTTGTCTACTGTCAGTCTTTTGTCTGCTTTTCAAACGGTTCCAGGTGGATTTTAATGAAAACCGACAGTCATCGTTTAAAAAGATTTAGCCAGAAAAAGTGCTGTGACATATGGCTACATACACTAGCAGTCAATCAGCCACTTACAGTGCTAAATTTGCATAAGGTCTACTAGGTATGTATTGTCTACCTAAAAACTTTTGCATTGTGCTCCATTGGGTCCCTGTCAGCCCATTTCACCGGTGCCTTGAGGTTCCTCTAGAGGGCAGCATAAAAAATCCTTAAATTCTGCTGAGATTTGAAATTAGACATTCAAAATCCAAACCGTAGACTGAGGGTCTAGAGTACAAACCATTTCTCCAAGGAACTACTCAAGTCTCTATGATGGCCTAAGCCTTTGGTGCAAAATATCTGGATCTTCTGTAATAGCTTTTATATTCAAATGAATGGTTCCATCAACTACTTAACTACTACTACATAAACTACTAACACACCTGTGACCTGAATCTGTAGAAAAAATAAAATAAAATTATTCCCTTCAGTATAGTTAAAAAATACAGATAGGAAATATAATTGCTTTGAGTGAAATTTTAGCACTCAAATAATCAATGAACACTGTTATTTTGCTTAAAACACTCTGGAAAATGGGTGCCATTATTTTAAATTATGTAATTATACAGAATTATTTTAATTGTTTCAAGAAAGAACATGTAATGTTAAAGCTTATTTCTTAGGTTAGAATAATTGCTAAAGCACTTTGAATGTAGCTCTTGTAAGGACCAAAGATTAGCCTATCTTGGTATGGCCCTGCTCAGCCCTACTGAGGCTGCATCAGGAGCACTGTGCTTATTACAAGATAAGTACAGAACTACTGGAGACAGTCCAGCAAAGGGCTGCAAAGGTGACTGAAGCATTTCACCTGTAAGTAAAGGCTTAAAGCAATGGAACTGTTCAAACTGGGAAGGCTCAAGACAGGTCTGATCAATACATATAAATTCCTGAAAAGTGAGTGTAAAGAGAACAGAGCCAAGCCCCTTTTAGTGGTGTCCACTGGTGGGACTAGAGGCAGTGAGAGTAAAACAGAACCCAGAGGTTTCCATCTGAACATTGGGTAAAACTCACTTATGGTGCTGGTGACTGAGCACTAGCACAAGAAGCCATTGTGCAGCAGGTAAACCATGACTTAGTTGCCATCACAAAAGCATGGTGGAATCACTCTTATGCAGTAGAGGCTGCAGTGGAGGGCTCTAAGTTCTTTGGAAGGGATAAGCAAGGAAGGAGGGGCAGTGAGTTGTCTCTCTACATTAAGAAGCATTTTGATGCTGTAGAGCTAGAAGCTGGCAATTTTAAGGCTGAGACCCTATGGGTAAAAGTCAGGGGGAAGGCCAACAAGAATGACATAGCAGAACACCCACCCAGGATGAAGGGACAGATGAACCATTCTGTGTGCAGCTGGCAGAATTCACGCTTTTTCCCTTGTGCTCATGGGAGACTTCAACTTACCTAACAATTGCTGGAAATACAATTTGTTGTCCTTGAAACTGGATTTCAGAAAAAAGTAAAACAAGCAAAAAAGGAAAAAAACATGCACTGAGAAAAGATAGTACTTTTTCAATAAAACATAAATGTAACCAGTGGAAGTGTAATGTTGGTAGAGTACATCAGTAATTTTACTCTTAGGAAACAGGGAAACACTACTGAAATGTATGTCACCTAAGTATATGGGGTATATTGCAGATATTCTGATATTCCTGGACTATTTTGGGCAGCCAAAATTTCAGCACAAGTTTATTCTTATTCATAAATACAGCACTAACAGCTAACATTACACATTATGTTATATTTGTGTACACATTACATTAAGTTATAATTTCTTTCAATTCATAAGAAACTTTATTTTCTGGTAAGGCAGTACTCTAGTGTGGAAGGAAACCACTATATACAGCTGCAGAATTGAAGGTTAAACTTTTGATATATGAGTCACATTAAAAGATCCTAATTTCAAAGGGGAGTTTCATGCCTAGTCTTCAAATTTAATTCACTTCCTCAGAGAATGTCAATGTTATCCCATCACTACTATCATCTCTACTCAAAGTCATGTGTGCCACGAGCAATTATTATGACAATCTATATTTGAAAAAGATCCTGACAAACAAATTCTATTTCAAAACTTTTAATTGGATTTCAGTGCTCCTCTTTATAAAGATAATAGGCTGAGCATAAATCACTTTGAAAGAAAGCTTTCCAGTTTTGTCAGTAGACATATTATTCACTTGGCAAATAAAACAGAGGTGAATAGGGAAGTCTGACTATATTTTCTGCTTAAGTAATTAAGCATTACATATAGTTAAATGTGGCAAACACATGGAAAATATTTATAGACTCACAAGAACAGCGTATGATGATTTCTAGATGTCTATAATTTTTTTATCTACTTAAACATCTAAAGAGAGTGTAAACACATAGATATTGAAAATTATGTGGTATTTTAAAACTTTTTGGGGGGATTAATAAATTTATTGGAAATATTCCATCTGACTTGAAGAGATTTGGAATCAACTTATATCTTCTTTTCTTATTCCATGAAGTTACACTCTATGAAATAGAAATATGATACATCTAAATAAATAAAATGCATCTAACCACTTCTTTCTTAGATGTTTCACAAGTATATGTAAACCAATAAACATGCATTTCAGGTAGGCTGTTTTCAACCAATTTTAAGGCCACAATTTCAAATCATGGACCTGATTTTGCAGATGTCCTTAGGCCTGAGTAACTTCATCCAAGCTTTCTTCTTGGATGGTTCATTGAAAAAAAATATTTCCTTGCTCAGAGTGAAAACAATGAGAGATCTGGATGAGCGGTGTTCATTTTACAACACTACATTCACCTCTTCTTGTCAGCTGCTTCAAAAGTCTTTTATAGGCATACAATGTCAAGACATTAGTGTAGATTATTACAGCCATAGGCATGTTAGCAAATCCTGCTTCAAATTCTTGACCAAATTTAATATTTTTCTCTATTGAGAGTATGAAGTATGAAGGAAATGGTTAGATTTGTCACTTCAATGAAGGAAAAATATTTTAAAGTACTTCATAAAATTAAAATATACATTAAGGAAAAGCAACAAAATTCCACTAGGTAGCTTCATTTATTAATAGTCAGGCCCATGAATGAACACCAAAATAAGTGCAATGGTGTAAATACAACCAAAATGTGAACAGTATCTTCCAAAACCGATACACAAGAAAAAAACAAATAAACATATGGCAGGTGAGACATTCATATATTATATTGAGATACAGTGTATCTCAATAAATCACATCAAAAAATAAATAAAGGAAGACATTAAATATATTCTGATTCAATGAAACTGGATAATGTATTAAATGTGATAACTTCATAACTTTAATTATAATTTGCATTTGGTCCCTGTGACTCTTACCATCTAAACCTGAGCAGGTCTATTTCCATTCTATGTTTGATCAAACAGCTTTTCAGCTTCCTGATTATATTTCATTTACACAGAACTTGCAGTCTTTCCTGCAAGACTTTTTTCCGCATATACAGATTGTCTATGAAGCCCCTAATTCTAGCACATGCTCACTTAGCATTAAGTATGGAGTTTGGTGAGTTGGTGAGCAATTTTCACACTGGGAGCATAGTAGGATGATAAAAAGGAGAAAACATTAGGAATTTGAGACATATTAGGAGAAGAATAGTAGCAGACAAGGGACAGAATTATGAGGCGATCAGGGACTGGGCAGATATCAGTAATTAACACCTAAGAAAGGGGAAAGATGAGTTGTCAGTGTAAAGTTGCTTATTTTAAGACAATTCATAGCAACTTTTATTTGCAGACAAGCAGGCAAAAGTATAATCTAAAATTTGGTAAGTAAAACTAAGCTTTTCTTTCAGAGCAAAATTCTTGGCTCTAAAAGAGGAAACAATTACTTGATCTTTAACAACATGTTAGAAGACTATGTCAGTATTATTATCAATATTTTGTAATATTCTCCTAGACCTGGATAGCATATTGAGGAAGTACTGAGCACTGGAGCTCCCATGAGGAGTTAATCCAAATTCTAAATGTCTCATACATTTTCACAGTCCAAAACAATTAATCAAATATCAAATGCAAAATACCACCTGTGCAGAACAGAACTATGATTTAACAGCTGTCTGTACCTAATGCCCTGAAGAAAAAATGACATAACACAAATACATGTAGAAGAGTGCTAAAGCTTGCTGTCAGTTCCTGTACAGTCCCTAAACCTCTAAGGAGAATTTCAAATGGCACTTTATTTTCCTTAGTAGAGTAACATGCAGAAAAGGCTGCCAGTTTTCCAAGTTTGATATTGATGACTTTGTAACAGTCCCCTTTCTTCAAGTCAGCTAAATTTATCGTGTGCATTCCCTTTTTTTTTTTTTTTTTTTTTTAAGTTTCCACCAAACTTCTTAATTCAAATAGTTTTAAGCTCAGCTGATAATGGTTGTATCATCTTTATTAGAACCTTTGTTCCCAATACTTGCTTATTATCTTTTTTTTCCAAGATATAAGAGTTCGCTGAACTCCTTACCTCATTCTGCCTCTCCTGGCTTAGTTTGATCACACCATCAAAGCATGACTTCTGATAACAGCAAGAGCTAGTACTTCATTAAGGCAAAATGTAACAGCAAACAATGTGTCACTGAAGAAAATCATCTTCCTGAAATGCTTTTTTCAATGTGGAATCCTTGCAATTTCTCTCTTCTGTACAAGAAGAAAATATCTCAGTTACAAAACATTTGCTAAAGGATTAACTTACTGCAAACTTACAAACTTACACGTCCATCTTCCTTCATCAATTCTTTCTTTTCTATATTTAAAATTATCATTATAAATATAATGATCTTCATTCAGGGCTCAATTTTAGGTAATCTACAGAAGTTTCAACAAGGTCATATTTCATCTATAATTTTGAGAAACAGCACTCAAAGAGAAATGTACAATTCCACTCTGTTTTTATTTATCTTGATAAGAAGTTGTGACAACACCTGTAAATCCATCTATTATTTTAAAAGTGCTCTGGTACTTATATAAATTCTCAGAGTTGTGTTTGTATCAATGACAGAAGGGGAATGATATAGCTTTTCTCACTGTATTTCTCTATGAGGTCCAGGGCTGAAATTACCTGAAATCTGAAACAAATATATACCATAAAATGGCCTGGGTTGAAAAGGACAACAATGATCATGTGGTTTCAACCCCCTTGCTATGTGCAGGGTTGCCAACCACTAGACCAGGCTGCCCAGAGCCACATCCAGCCTGGCCTTGAATGCCTCCAGGGATCCACAACCTCCTTGGGTAACCTGTTCCAGTGTGTCACCACCCTCTGTGTGAAAATCTTCCTCCTAATATCTAATCTAAATCTCCTCTGTCTCAGTTTAAAATTATATGCATTATATAAATGTTATACCAACTGCTGCTACAACTCTGATAATTCCCAGTGTGGCCTTATATTTAGACAGCATAAATGCACATCAAAACTTTGTTCCTAATAGCAGTTGATCAACATTAGTTTCAGCTACTGTCTTTTTGGTATATGACATCTGTGTCCCCCAGAATTCCTTTGACGTATTAAAGAAATACAAGAAACTGAAAATAAGCTGTGATGCCTGTAGGTAAGTCATTTTGTATTATATGTAGATTACATTGGATAAAAATGGTTAAAAATAAGAAAATGCATATAAAATTTTGGTATTTTATCATAATCTATCATAAAATCCAAACTATCCCAAATTATTGGGATATTCCAAGCTGGCCAGTGACAATTCAATAATTCCTATAATAAAAACTGCTGGACATTTTGTTTGCTAACTTTGATATTTGCTATATGGATTAGGCTTGCCATCTACTCAATATAACAGGTCTGAATGCCTGCTGGTAAATGCAGAAGTAGAGATACGATCTCAGTCTTTTAAAAGGCCTCTTATTAACAATGCCTGCTGTTGAACCTGAATCATGGAACTGATGATACAAAACAGCAAGGAGTAATTGATACTGTGGATAGTTGAGTGGCTATTTGGAGAAATCTTGAAAGGATGTGAAAATGAACTGACAGAAACCCCATTGTGTTCAGCATGTGGAAATGCAGACTCCTAGACCAGGGAAGGAGTAATCTTAGGCACCAGAACAACCTGGGGGCCATTTGGCTGAAAAGATCTTGCCAGAGAAATAACTCGTGGTTCTAATCGACATTAAGGAGAATTTAAGCCAGCAATGTCTTTTTGACAAAGGCCAATATATTGCTGGTTTGCATTCAAAAAGCACTGCTGGAAGATTGAGGGAGGTGAGCCTTCTCAGCCCTAATGAGACTCATCCAGAGTGCTGGCTGCACTGCGGGGATCCTCAGTACATGAATATACTGGAGTGAGTCCAATGAAAAGCCATAGCAGAGATTCAGGAGCTGAAGAGTCTGACATAAAAGGAGAGGCTGAGAAAGCTAGGACACTGTAGCCTGCAGAAGAGGAGTTTGACAGTGATCTTATCAGTGTGCATGAATGTATAACGGAGAGAATAAAGAGGATACAACTATTCTTTTCAGTGATGCCCAGTGATAGGACAAGACGCAACAGACATAAACTGAAACACAGAATTTTGCATCTGATTATCAGGAAGCATTTTTGTGTGTGGGGGGGGGTGATTGGAATAGATGACCCAGAGAAGTTGTGAAGTATCCATTTCTGGAGGTATTTGAAATTTATGTGGATGTGACTGAGAAACCTGCTGCAGGTAATAATTTCGGCTTGTGCAGGTGGTTGGACAAGAAAATCTCCAGAGAGGCCTTTCCCCCTCAAACTTTATGTCATTCTAGGTTTAAGCTCAGAGATAAAATGAGAAGTTTGTAACTATGTTATGGTTACTAAAAAACAAACAAAAAAACAAGCAACTACCACCAACAAACTATATTTAAAGAAAAGTTCTCTCTGACTTTAAGGAGGCTCTTTTACCTCTAATTCAGTAAAGGACTTTATTGTGGAGAATTTTCAGGGCTTACAGTTAAAATGATAAATTAAATCAATTTAAAACAGAAGTTTCCTTAGTTGGAGCTTTCAAAGCTTTATGAAAGCTCAGAAAGCAAAGCCTTTAGAATGGATTGCTGGAGGTAGTATAGCCTCCAGTTTCAAGCAGAATTGTCTAGTCTAGTATTAAATGGGGAGGTTGTGTCAGGGTGTCAGGGTGCCTGTGTCAGGGTGCTGAAGATTCATGTTCCTTAAGGTCCCTTCCAACCCGGGCCATTCTGTGTGATTGTGTGTGTGTCTAGTCAACTCTGAAAAGCCCGTTAGGTATTCTGAGGATGGAAGATGCTTGCATCTTTTGGAACCTGAAAAATACTTCTATGTGCTATGAAGAAGTCTGTGAGCAACTAAGGATGCATTCACCATCAGCTATGAAGCTCTGCTTTAGTTATTGAAAAAATGATGAAAAGATGAGGGTAAGAAGAAAAAAACCCATATATTTATATAGCTTTGTTAGACAAAATGACCTTGAACCATGTCCCTCTCTCTTCACACCTTGAACCATGTCTGTCTCTTCACAGATGGGATAAAAACAAAATAGAGATGTCAATTCTGAATTCATATTTCTGGATCAATCTGAACAGAAAATCATTTTCTAATGTGGGCATTTCTACTGTGTAGGTTTATCATTCTTATTTAATATGCAAGAATTTTATATGATCTGTCATCGAAAATGTGGAGTTGGCCAGAACCAGCAAGTGGATCCACAGTTGGTCAGGATAGGCAATCTGAGTATACAGCAAAAAATCCCATGGTGAAAACTGGACATAGAGGAAGAGAATGAAGGAGCCAGATTCAGAATTGTATAGTATAAAATAGAGGATGAAAGAACAGAGAGCAGAAGAGGCGCAGTCAGCAAGAGGAGTTGATTGAAACTGGTCAGAATTACAGAAGAGGAGTTTCAGTGTGCTGTTGAATAAGTAAAAAAAGTCCGTGTCTGAAGACAAACACATTTCTTTTTTCCTGAGGAGGGATTGTGATGTCTCTAGTTAATGGAAATGCAGACTAGTCCCAGTCATGTGAGAAAGTTATTATGATATTCACCTTTAGATAAGAAAATCTGCGCATAGTGAAATAATTTGTGATTAACAGTGCTTTTTTTGCTATGTATCTGTGCAGCTTTAAACCATAGTAAGTCAGGAGATGTATTCAAAGAACAAACTTGACATTTATCTTCTTTGTAAAACAGAAAGGTTGAAAGCAAAAGTTTTTCATGTCAGCACTGAAATCCCTTCACGATTGTTTAGAGAAAGAAATTAAATATCATGAAAAGGTCATAAGAAATTGCACGAGAAATAAGGGGAACACGTTTCTGATAAAGAGCCTTGGAGAAAAACACTTTACAACTAAATTTGTTATCAAATGAGATTCTGCTTGGAAAGCAGGCAGTGATACAGATGAGGAAGCATAAACTGCATCTCAGTATCTTTTGAAAAAAAATCTTTGTACAGTTAAATACAAAAGCAATCTATCAAACATGAATTCTCAAGCACTTTAAACTTTACTTAAATGTAAATAGTTGTCGTGAATATGAAATCACCCTTCAATTTGTTTCAAAAAAGTGGCATTTCTCAAGTATTAAATCAAAACTTCATATCACCTCCATACCCGTGCAGTTCTTTAATCCTCCACAAATTGCAGAAGATGCATTAATATTTAAAACAGTCTAATAATAATTTCATGTGTTTTTTTTTTACACTACATAATTCTTCCTTGTGTACATCTAATTAGAATAAAATAGCCTTTAGATTGTAAACATGAAGATATTTTGATACATTCTTCTATACAAATTACTTTAGATTCATCTAATAAAATAGAAAGTAGATTAGGGTAATACATACATATTTAATTAGAGATTCCCAATCTTGTTTTCTTCCATTGACAAAGCATTTCAGAGTCAGGGGAAATAGCACTATTTTTCAGATTCTAGGAGGCAGATAAATTAACTTTAAGTACTGGCAGCTGGTGCAAATTTAAAACATTTAAATTTCATTATGTTAACACATAGATTCCATTAAAAATAACGTTGTATTATGGCAGAATATATAGAAGTATTAAATCAAAAAAATGTATAAAAATACTGCAATATAACTTTTTAAACCTTTTTGCCAGTAATTTTCCAAGAAAATGTGACACACAAAGAAACACCTACAAGTCCATAATTAATTAGCAAGTAAGACTCTCTATAGCAAAAATTTGGAGATTTACTGAAACATTGTTATTTGTTTTTCTGTCTACTCGGGAAAGCCTGTTAGGTATTCTGAGGATGGAAGACGCTTGCATCTTTTGGAACCTGAAAAATACTTCTATGTGCTATTCTCACTGTGTTTCACTGAGTGTCTGCAGATACATGAGCACATTTCCATTAAAGCAAAAAGCAAAGAACAATCTCAGAAGAGAAAATGGTCTACTGACTAGATGTTGTTATCCATACACTTATCTAGCTTTTTTTTTTTTTTTTTTTTGAACCTGAAAATATTATTTCCTTCCATAAAATCATGATACAACAACCTTCAGGTGTTCATCTCCTCCTGTGTAAAATATTATTTTTTATATACTTTGCATAACCTATCAATTTTAGCAACTGTTCCAAAGTTTCAGAACTGCAAGCATTGATGAGTGACTGTTTAGGCACTTCATACATTGTACCCATGTGTTAATAAATTTCGTTTCTATGCATTCAGTATTTTTCTCTCCTAACCAAAGCTCTTCAGGCTTCCTTCATAATCTCCTTCAGCATTCTAACCATGCTTCTCTGCAATTTCTCTAAACCCAAAATACTTTCATTGAAATGCTTCATCCAGAACTGTGTATATAACCAAGACATTGATGTATGAAATTTTATATAGCAACAAAAAAGTACCCTATTTCAGGTTTACAGCGCCTTTCTTGAAGCTAGAAATTTTTTGTTGTTGTCTTTCTGGTTCTGCTGCTCATTTAGTTATTCATTTTTGAAAACTCTGGATGACTGAACGGTTTGTTTCCTGAGTGAAAACAAACAATGTAATGCAAGTTAAGCATTATATAGGATAGATTTATATTATTTCTCTTTGTATACATTACTTTTCATTTATCTGTTCTGAAACTGCATTTCATGTTTGGTCAGTTCCATTTTTTGAGGTCCATATGAGTTTCCTTTAAACAGCAGAGCAATTAGCTGACGAATAAAGTTTAGCATCATCCAAAAAAGATGACTGTTTTATTGGCAGTTACACCCATAGGGGTGTAATGGCCAAACCAAAGGAGGAGTTTGTAGGCAGGAGAGAACACATTGTCACACACTGGTAAGACACCAGTGATTTAAAAGAACTTCTGTAACCTAGGTAGGAAAATATTATGTTTATTTTTCAGATAGGGAAAATGAAAAGTTGAAAAGACTTTAAAAAGCCATAGGGTAAGATAAGGACAGAGCTGGTTCTGCCGCTCTCCAGTGCTTGTCTTCTGCTTATAAATAATGAATATATCACAGAGTGGAAAAAAAAGAACAAACAAAAACCTTTATAGTTAGGATAATGCAGCATATTTTCAGGTTTTGTTCATGGAAAAAAAAGGTAACTATAAAATCTCTGAAATGTGATAACCATCAATTACTATGTATATCAGTATAAAATAAAAGGGAAAAAAAAAAGCGTAACAACTGCTGAACTTCCTCCATAGTTTTCACAGAGAAAACCAGTTGCTGCTTCTATGACACCAGTGCAGCCTTGTTGTGGCCCACAGAACCAGGTAGTACAGGCCAGGCTCCCTAGGTGTACTGTTGTGCCCTGCCTTTACTGAGAAGTGAGTAGGATTCGTTCTCTTGTGGGACTGACACCAGGAAACATGTCAGCATCCAAAGAGCTGTGCCAGAGTTTGGAAGGTGAAAAAATCAAGGTTGGAGATGAAGGAGCAGGTATATTGCAAGGGTGCAGGATATAATGATTCAATTCTAAAAACTGCACATCATGGAAATAGCAAGTCGTGGCTTGAAACCTTGACTGAGCACATGGTGGAAGGGCAGGGCCAACCCAGGGGAACTCAGGTGCATGCAAGGTACCTGATTGACCAGACAGGATGAAGCCAGGATCCACCTCTTCCCAGACCTCATTTAAGGATTGGCAGTGGAAGGGAGCATGTCTTTTTGAAGATCCCTAAGTAACTAAGGTCTTCTGAAGGTAAGTAGCTCCTTTTCCTTATTTTTGTGCCTATGGTTGTTGCCTTTGCGTGAATTCTTGCTATGGGCTGGGATCTTGCTGTTCTGCTGTCATTGTTATGCTTTCTGTTGTGCTCCACTGCACCGTAGGAAATTGCTTCTGTCCCTGAATTATTGCTAAGTATAATGATATCATTCTGAGTTTTGTGCTGAGGTACTGTCTCTGAGCACCAGTGACCTGTGATCTTGCTCAGACTGTGGTGCTTAATGAGATACTAAATTATGATACTAAATTATCATACTAAGGTCTGTCAGAAAAGAAAAATAAAAAGTTGAATATCCAAGTTTCTTTCTACAGTATGTTCTTTCTGGATATGGTGCATTATTATACATAGGCTTACTGTGAATCTCATTAATATATAAAGTATATTTTCCTATTACTGACTAAAGCTACTTGCCTTTGTTTTCCAAACCACGGTGCACATACACATTTGTATTTTCTACTTGAGGATAATTTCTTCTCGTGGTGAGAATTTCTGTTGTATTCTGGAAGCAATATCCTGCATATATGGGAATAACAATTTAATTCTCTTGCAGAGAAGTTAATTAAAGCAACTTAGTGTGAATGGAATTCTGTTTTAAGCAGACTATATGGAGCACATGGTGTTTCCCATATGGTATTACACATAGTTTGGCAGAATATTATAAAATAAACTGAGGGTGTTTCATGACAATAAATGGAATTACAACAATAACTGAGTGCAGTCATTGAGTACCTCTTTGTTAAAAGTCATACGCTATTGTTACAATGTTTATGTTCAGGTCTCCGATGCTGGGGGACTTTCATCTACTATGAACATTCAGTTAATGGCATTGTAAGCCAGTTCGAAGCAACATTACTTATGGGTTAAGACACAAATTATGAAAGGCATAATAGCAAAACCTATTTGAATCTTTTCAGTACCTACTGGATAACATCTTCTACTAACACTTGTTTTCATCTGTTTAATTGGAGTCACAGATCTCAGGGTTACTTATTTTTGTGAATTCCTGCAAAGGACATTAATAACAAAGAATACAGCAAAATTCAGAATTGTACTTTACAGCAATAACAAATGCTGCTCTGTGTTTAAGTTCTATCTTTAAGTTCATACATTCTCTGAAAATTATTTTGATATTATAGTAGGTGTGCAATTAGTCTGCTCTAGACTTGAATTTGATTTTTAAGAAAATCAATGAAGAAAATTGGAAGTAAGGGATAATGAGAAACTGTTCAATACTTTTAATGGGTAGAATGATAACAAGAATACAAGCATGGTAACAAATCATATTCAGATGTATTCTATCATTAAAGTGGCATGATGTAACAACTGACATTATACAGCCATGAATTATCCTATCAACAATGCTACAACTTAACCAATCGTAAAATACCACATTGTTTAAGAAGGTCTAAAGGAATATTTTTTTTTTCTACCTCCCAAATCATCAACTAATGGGTAACACACTTCTGTTTTATTTAAGGAGATACGTTTGTCGCAATTAAGCTGGGATAGAATTTGTTTTCTTCATAGAGGCTTGTATACCGTCTTTTTGATGAAAATAGTGGTGATAGCATACTGATATTTTAGTTGTTACATAGCGGTTCTTGCACAGAGCCAAGGAGTTTTCTGTTTCTTGTACAATCCTATGAGGGAGGAGCCTGGAGCTGCAACAGGAGCTGGGAGGGAGTAGAACTAAGATGACTGATCCCAACTGACATCCCATAGCATATGACATCTTGTGGAGCAACCAAAATGGGATTAAAAAGGAGGAAGGAGGGAGTTTGAAGTGATGACATTCATCTCACTAAGAAGCCATTAGGTGTGATGAGTCTCTCTTTTCTGGAAGTGGCTGAATATTTCGTCAACCAACACAAGGCTCAAAGGGTTTCAAGTAATGATTGATTTGATTGGAGCGTGAAGCATGCCAAACCAGATTTATAAATGTAGTAGATGTTCAGTTGTTAACTGTAGGCTCATTTTCTTTAATGTATCTTAGAGTCCAGTGCTTATTAGTGGTTGCTGTTCCTTCTATTTTCTTTACTCCTTATCATCTCGCTTTGCTGTATCTTGGAACGTTCTGGTAAGAGCTATGGCCTTGTTCATGGCCTGGTCACGGAGTGACTGTGACCTGTGAGTGAGTCCACATGGGAGCACTCTGAAGCATCACTGGCTGTGGCAGTCGGCTCTAGATCAAGTGCACCTGAAAGAATCTGTGACTATAGAGAAATCTGTGCTGCAGCAGGTGTAACTTGCAGTGTCTATGTAGATAAGGTCATGCAAGACTATACTGAAACATCTATAGCCATAGATAAGATCACAAAAGAGCGGGTGTCTGAAGGAATTCTTGTCAATCTAAAATGATGCACCAGGGTAGGTACACCTCAAAAAGTCTGTGGCTGTGACTTAAAAGTTTTATTGCTTTCCTACTTTCACTTTATATGCATATATTTTAAAACCTTCCCATATTAGCTTATTCTGTTGCTACTTATTTTCAAGGTGACACTGGATATGTTTCTCTCTCTCTAAATGACAGACTGTTACAGAACTTTGTAAATGTATTATGTCAGCAGAAAACTATCAACCACAGAGTCACTAGAGAGTTTTTAAACCCCTTAAAACATCCCAAAACACTGTAATTACTGGGACTATTTGCTTTTGGCTATGTAGTTGAAATACTTGCTTTTTCACTTACTATTTAAAACTAATAAAAATAGATCTAGTAGACGTGGGGTGATGTTTCCTGTGACCATGCCATGAGCTGTAGTACACAGATAAGCCCTAGAAGAGAGTAAGTGATGAGCCTTTATGAACTCAATAAATTGTTGCTGTACATAAGTCTCTGAATGTTAGCAGAATTGCTAAAGCTTTATGAGCAATTAACTTCAGCAATATTCGTATTTCTTCAGTGCTCCCTTTTACTTATTTGGAACTGAATTAGGTTTAGCAGTAAAGGAATGATGCATTAGCATGATCAGCTAAGCAATTCTTCCTTTCTTAAAATAAAACCTGGAAATAACACAATACTGCTGTGTCCATGGAATATACAAGATTGCATCACATCACTCCTGTGAACATAAAGCTTTGGTTGAATGTCAGTCAGTCATCCTATCTTCACATAAGGAATGCATCAGCTGAACTTAAATTGGTTCTTCAGTCATTTCACACAGTATTTGGACTTCACAGAGTACTAGTAGTGTGCACTTGTACTTCGGTTATCATGACCCAGCCCAGGGGCAAATGCATGCTAAATCACATGTGAAGTTCTATAAGCAGGAACTTATCAGAGCTCTGAGGTGCCACTCTGGTGTCTTAACATCCTGTTGCTTTGCAAAAAATATTTCTTCTTTCATAGTAAGGATCACAAGTAACTTGCAAGTGGGCAGTTTCCCTGTCTGCGTAGAAATAGCCAATTAGGAGAGAACTCTATTTTGTGCTTTCAACTGCATCTCTTCTGAAAAAGCAGAGGAATAAAGACAGGTGATTACAAAATGCAAATTCTGGAGTAAGTCAGGCGGAGGAGGGTAATAACTAGTGAGTTTTAGTTATAGATTTTGAGATCAAATTGTTCTGTTATGTTTTAAAAATACGTTTACTAAAGACACATTTACTAAATCAATTAGTAAATCTCCAAGCCAATGCCTAGTATTGTAGCGTCTGTGTGCGAGGAAGATTACCAAAATTGTAGCTAAGAAGTTTGTGGATCTTGTGCTTTTCTCATCTTGTATCACAAGTATTGCCTGGGAAAGACTTAACTTCTGTGCCCAGGAATACAATTTCTCTGCCTTGTTTCCAGACTACAGTTAGTGCCAATAGTATAATTAGTCTCGCTTGGAATTCAGAAACTGCACTGGCAGCTGTCCATGTAATTATCTAAACGTCATTCTTATCTTTCTCAGTAAAAAATAAAAGATTAGTAAAATAACTTTTTTTTTTTTTTTTTTTTAGGAAAACTGTGTATTTATCACAAATTGTATACAACCAGCAATCTAAAACAATTTAAAATATGGGTGTAGAAGTTTAAAGAATGGTTTATAATCCAAAGTATATAGGCCTCATACAACATCCTATTGTTTAAATAAATTGAAATCTTGAATTAAATTCAAAGTTTCTGCAGTTTACTTAATTGGCTATATCAGAATATGAGGCAATTTAGTTAATGTTAATTCCTTTAGCTTTGTGTTTAAAACTTAGTTCTTTTCCTCTTAATAGACTTTTAAAGTAAAAAACAAAATGTGATGTTGTATATCACAATATAATATAATCAAAGTGGATCTCCTCTGCATTATTTTAATACCAGTATATTGAAAAAGAGATCAAATTCTGGAGTTGTTACTTATTTTTGGGCAGGAGTGGGGGCATTATCTTGTCAGTTTCCTACATCCCCAAATATGTAGTAACAATATAATAGAACTCATATTAAATGTTTGCAGGGAAAATAAGTGATAACATTAAATATTAAATGAAAGTAATTTTAAATATCAAATATGATATATATTGAATGAGTAAAATGAAATATTCAAAGGATGGTCCAGAATATGTGCAAGAATTGGTGCATATTATTCATTAGGCAGAAATTGTTTAAGGTATGGTTTAAAGTAGTTGTAAGAGGTAAAACATATATCTCCCAGTACATGAGAGAGTTTAATAGTGCAACAAAGTGGACTTTAGTCTCCTGCAACAGCAGATGTCAGTTCAAAGTCACTCAAGGTCCAGCAGGTCAGTTTATGATTAAGCTTTTTACACTGTCAATTAACATCTGTCCACAGTAATGAGTATCCACTGATCAGATTTCATGTGTTTTACTACAGTGGTATGAAATCATCATTTGATTCATGTTTCCAACATGTGCAAATGTGGTTATGAGTCCACACTTATTCCATATCCTATTGGCTCTGAATCTGTTATTCTTGAGTATTCAGGATCTACTTAACGGCTGTAGAACACAGGTATTTGAGAGTTTAGAAGAGATGGCAAAACGGACAAACAAGTAGAGAAACAGACAAATCCTAAAACAAAAATGACCAAACAGACAAACAAAAAAAACAAAAATAATGTTGTCTTTCTGTTTTTTTTTTGTTTTTTTTTTTTTGTTTTTTTTTTTTGTTTTTTTTTTTTGTTTTTTTTTTTTGTTTTTTTTTTTTTTGTTTTTTTTTTTTGTTTTTTTTTTTTTGTTTTTTTTTTTTTTTGTTTTTTCAGATTTCATGTTTGGTCCCTTCAGATTGTTACATGTTTTACCACTTCCTGTGTGACTCTACTACTTGTGCTGGCTTGTACAAAACTAGTAACGCTAATTTTATCAGTGGTTTGAACAAGGTTTAATGTTATTGGAAAATAATATATTTTAGTAGAACTGAGATCATGAACATGTACCCCTTGTTAGTCCTAGCATTGCAAATGCCCAGCTGATTGTTATAACTGATGAGTCTGTAATCTTTGGATTATTATTGGTGTAGCTACCAATGCAAAACTTGATGTGTTCTGAACAGTCTGTGCACACAAATCACTCACTTGAAGTGAGAGAAAGAGTGAATTCTGCTTGTCAGATGAGAGAACAATTAGTTATATATAAGTTATAGATTACTTGAAACCTTGAAGGTCCGGAGACATGACATGTACTTTGCAGGTTCCATAAAGATATGCAATATTTTCTAGCGAGTCAAATTCATTTCCCCTAATTGGTACTCCTTTCATTTATTGAGCTGTTAGAACAATTCTGGTAAACTTACCAGAGGAAAGACCTTACTGTACATATTTAGTAATAGAAATATTGATTTCTGAGAGTTGAAATAACGGACTTTCTGCAAAATAAATTGCACAGTGTAACACAGATGCCCTTCATTTACTTATGTCATTTCAGTCTATGCTAGAGAAATTTATATGCACTGGACTAGAATTGAAATACCATGCTAACTGCTACATTCTATTTCTACTGCTTCTCTGACCACAAAGTCTAGCAGTTCTGCAAATACTACTTTCTCTTGTTGCCCATTATGTTTTTATTCTTTGCTGATAAATTCATTTTTTTCTGTGGGGTGTTTTTTGCTTGTTTCTGGAAGTAATTTATCTTTGTCTTATCCATGAGATTATATTGTCAGCACATTTTTATTGATTTGCTGTGTTATTTATGCACTCCACTTCAAAACCACTTCATTAAAACTTTAATTCCAAATGGTACAGTAAAATAGTTGGGGAAAAAAGAGAATTATAACCTTTGAAGATGTATTTAATGTAAATACTATTTTAAATATCTTATTAATCCATAAAGATCAATTTGAAGTCACAGAATTGCCAGGATTGGAAGGGACCTCAAGGATAGTGAATCTCCAACCCCCCTGCCAGAAGTAGGGCCACCAATCTCCCCATTTAATACTAGACCGGGCTGCCCGGGGTCTAATGCTAGACCAACCTGGCCTTGAACACCTCCAGGAATGGGGCATCCCTTATCTCTCTGGGCAGCCTGCTCCAGCACCTCACCATTCTCATAGTAAAGAACTTCCCCCTGACATCCAACTGAAATCTTCCCTCTGACAACTTATAAGCCATTTCCCCTCGTCTTGCAGCTATCTACCCTTGTGAAGAGTTGACTCCCCTGCTTTTTATAGGCTCCCTTTTGAAAGGCTGCAGTGAGGTCACCCCACTGCCTTTTTTTGTCTAGGCTGAACAAGCCCAGCTCCCTGTCTGTCTTTGCAGGGGAGGGGCTTCAGCCCTCTGGATCATCTTTGTGGCCCCCCTCTGGACACTCTCCAACAGCTAACTGAAAGGACAGTGCTTCTCTGTTCATTTAATGTTAAATTTCAGTATTTGGAGATGTTAATTATCACGTTGGTGTTAGACTTTCAGTGATCCATCTAATGGAAAATAGGTATGGCTTCACTTCTAATACACTAGCTGCTTTCAAGTTGAGGCTATCGGATGGCATAAGATTGCCTGAGCCTTGTAAGTAATAGCTCAAATGAGGGACGAAATGCAGGAAACAAATGATATCTCCTAAAAGTATTTGTTGTAGTTGGGAGAAAGGATGTGAAAGGAGAAGGTTATCTATTAAACAGGAGAAAATACGATATTGAAATACTGATTTCAAGAGTACATTTAAAAACAAATATAGACCCTCAGGAAGAAAAGGCTATGCTTAATGGCAGCCTAAGTTTGACCAGAAAAACTTCAAGGTTTCTTGTTCTTATTTTTAAATCTTTGCCAATTTACCACTTAGAGAGATGGTTCATATGTCTTTCAGTTATGGCCTAAGGTCTATGATAAATTTACTATGATGATGGTCTGTTCTAATGTGAAAGTTTAGGAGAAAATGTGAATGCAAGTTTGAGCCACAAAAATTTGTGCTTACTGAGTGTTGTTGTCATAATTTATGCTGGCAGAAGGTTCTCTATGCCATGGTAACTAAAACAATGTAACTACTTGCTTTGTTATGTCACTTCTTATTAGATTATTATTCAAACTTCAGTCTCTTTTAGAGAAACAAATTCTGTTTGAATATAGATCCTGCTGAAAGATCTAGCTGATTGCTCTGACAGTAATCTTACATGGGATAAGAGTATTATGGTGAATGGAATTTGAAAAGCTAAATCCCACCAGGAGTTGAATCTGGTGAAAGGTGTGGAGAGCAAAAAAAAATCTACAGATGCAGCAGTAAAAAAAGGAAGGCTAGTGAAAATGTGAGTCTGGTGCTGAATGGGGAAAATAGCCTGATAAGAAAATCCTTGTAAAAAGCACTGAATAACTTCGCCTTAATTGCCCTGATTTGCACTAGTAAAAGTAGCCTTCAGAAAACACAGCTCTCTGAGTCCAACGAAAAATTTTATAGAATGGAAGACTTAGACTTGTACATTACTAGTTCCAGTGAGACTTGGTAGGATGTGCCACAAGTGCTGAGGGAGCTAGATGATATAATTGCAAGGTCATGGCAATCTAGGAAGGCTCCTGAGGGCTGGAAGAAAGCGAATTACAGTATTCTCTTCAAGATGATCAAGATGGAAGATCTGGAGCTAATGAGTAGGAACCAGGTCACTAGTGATATACTCAAGCAGTCAATACCTTGTCCACTGCTATTTGATCTCAATTACACCCAGACAACAAGTGAAAAGAGTTCAATGTTGCCAAGTTTACAGATGAAGTTCAATACTGCCATTTGGAGAAACCTTGACAGGAGATGAAAAAAAGTCAGGAAAAACTTCATGACATTAAGCAAAGGGAAATGCCAAGTCCTGCCCCTAGTGATGCGTAACTTCAGGCTGTGTCCTGACTGGCTGGAAAGCAGGTTCTGAGGATGCTGATGGATATCAAACTGACTTTGAAATGGTGATGTCTCCTCACAGCAAAGACAACCAATATCCTCCTAGACTGCAAAAGAAAGTCTTATCAGCAGGTTAAGGGAGAAGTTTCTTCCACTTTGTTTAGCCTTGGTGAGAATTTGGGATTTGGAGCAATGGGTCTGCTTTTGTAATTCCCCAATAAATGGGAGCCATGGGTGTAATGGATTGAGTCCACCAAAGGCCCACAAAAAAGATTGAGTCTGGAGTGTAAGACAGACTGAAAGAGATGGGACTATTCAGACTGGAGAAGGCAGGAAAAAGGTGATATTTGTGAAATGAGTTGCAGGAATTTGTTAAAACATAAGAATACTCTTCTGCTATGTGGGTGACTTAATACTGAAACATGTGAACAAGAGAGGCTGTGGAATCTCCATCTTTGGAGATATTAAAAAAAAAAAAAAATTGACTGGACGTGGATTCTGTGTAGCTTTCTGTAGGTGATGGGTTTTTTTGTGCAGGGGAATTGTAGTATATGATCCCCAGGATGGTCTTCTCAACTCGGTGACTCTGTGGTATAAGGCTGATGTCAGAATATATGTTAAGTGTTCTGATTCCTGTCATCAGAGAACGTTCTGTTGCTTGACTGACACTCTCTGTAGCCAGAGACTGTAGCTCTCTTGCTTCTGATCTAGCTGGAAGGAATTGTTGCTCTGAAGAAGTTAGTCTTGACAGCAAAGCATCTATCCAAAGTGAGAAAAGTTAGATTAAAGGAGATTTAAAAAAAAAAAAAAAAAAAACCAAACCCTCTACATCTTGTTTGTCACCTAATACTCTAAAAAGTCTTCTCTGTGAAAGGGATTCTGCACTCTTTCCTTTAGTTCTTACATTCTTTTTCACAAAATATAATTTGTTCTTTACACAGTCTTTATGGCAGGAATTCATGGATTAAGCTGCACAGACAAAATGTAGGTGACAAAATTGTGTAATTGGAATAAAATAAAATGACCCTTATAAGTCTTTTTTTTTTTTATTGTCTTATCTCTCATTTTCAGGCTTCGCATAGTACAGGGCCCTGACAAATTCACAGTAGAAAAGCAGAGACAAGACAATCTATCATGTTATATAAAGTCGTATAAAGAAGGATGTGCTAATTTCAGGAGTAGTAAGCGCATGTTATTCAATCCAGTATGCTATAATGCACAAGGTTTTAAGGAGATAATGAAGGTTCATCTGTCTGTAATATAAAGCTACTGGAAAATAGAAAGAGATACAAGATAAGAAGTGAAAAATTAGTTAAAGTTTAAGGAGATACATAGAAAGCTTATAAACTTTCACATTCTACAATCAGAGCATTTGATTTGGAAATCAATTGTTTAAAATTTACCCAGTTTCTCATGTTTAGGATGAGACTAAACATGAGAAACTGGGTAAATTTTAAACATCTTTTACCATCGCTGTTAATGATAGAGGTGATGAAAATTAGCAAAATGGTACCTGGTCAGACTGGAAAGACTTGCACTGACTATACAAAACAGACAAGTGTGTCCACCTTGTTGCATTCTTGAATAGAAAAAGATTTTGTCCCATTTGTTCATCTGTATAGGGGCCCAAGGAAATCAATTGAGGTGGCTATATTAACTTGGATTCATCTGGTGTATGTTTGCTTCAATGGACACCTAGGATTTCTTAAACTCTCAAAGACAAAATGAGAATTGATGAGGAAATAGAGAAGAGGTACATACGAATGGGCTGCACACAGCAATGTGAGGTTATTTTCACCTACACTGTTATTTTCTTTGGAAATAAGATTGTTCTGGTAGAAACATGTAAATCTTAGTGGTGCAGCTGTAGAAGTGAAAGCTTGAATTTCACAGGATGAGACTTTGATTCAACCTACCATTGAGAAGCTGTGCATTTTAAAAGCCAGAATTTCAGGCTGCTCACCATTCTATTGTTTGCTATTGCAAGTGGGTGTCCGATTTGGGATATGTTTCAGCATATTTCTTCATATGGACATGTACTGATGATTTATTAAAGAACTCATTTATTATTTATTTACTTTGATTTATTGAAGAAATAATACAACCTTACTATATAAACTTGGATGTTTATACTGCTATCTTACACACAAATGAGAAGAGCCAGTCTATTTCAAACCACAACATACTTAATGTCTTACGCTTTATGTTCATAAAGCTTCTGTTTTGATGCTATAGGAAGAAATATAAGCAAAAAATAACTGAAATCAGGAATTTTTTTTTTTAACAAAAAAAGGCAGCAAATCATGGAAAAGCTTTTTGACCTCTGTGGTCTCAAAATAAAATAGCAGTGGGTAAAGTGTGACTGATCAGAACCAATTTCTTTTTTGCTTCTCTGAACTGCCCTTTAAGGAATCTAAGAAGAAAAATGTTCTCAAAAGATTTTTCTGTGTGAAACAAACTTGAAGCATCTCTCTTTATTGTATGTGATTAAATCGATTTCAAAAAAAGTAATTCTAAGTTTTATTTTGCTGTAGGAGCATACGTACTAACATTTCCAAGCTCAAACACTTGTTTTGTAGATAGAGAAGATATTCTTAACCAGAAGAAGTTGAAGTTACAAGATACTCACAAATTATCTGAATTGCCTTACAGATTCTAAACATAATCCTTTACATTAAAAATACTATAATGATAAATAAAATTAATTCTGATTAATATTGTGGAATGCAGTGTCAATAGTATAAGTATGCTTATTCATGTTTGCTTAACATTTCAACTGCTTTTGTTGCTGCAGGCCACCTACTTTGATTTAATAAAAATGGATATAAATATCAGTTCAGTTCTGTGAAGATCTTCAGTACACAAGTATAGCTTATAATCAGTTTTTGAAGCTGTTGTCTAAATATCAGCCATTTAAGTTAGGTGATTGTTATTTAAATCCATTGTATCTATATCATGAAAATTGTACAGAAGAGTGCACACTTTTCTCTACTCCTTTAGTTGACTACTTGTAGATACCAAATTAGTAAATGTTATCCTTTACAAATCTGCTCTTGGTTCTCGCGTTTTCACACTATTATATTGACCTCAGCTACAATGTGAAATTCTATAAATGCTATTGTATTTGGTGAGTGATTTTAAAACTGCATTAGAAAAATGAATATATTGTGAAAAATGGTATTGTGCTTTTTTTCTGTCTTGAAGTGGAGTTCTTACAATTGATATAAAGAACACCTTGAAGAAATGTGTACATGGTCTGATTAAAGAACATTGTGTGGAGATCTCTAACTGTTAAACACACAACTGCAATAAAGATCTAATAGGGAATATTGAAGTAAGTATAAAAAACTTAATGCATTCAATTTCAAGTTGGTCAGTGTTGTTAGTATGTCTTTTTCAGAAAAGACATCAGAGGATATTTCTGAAGACTGAGAAAAGGCAGACATCTGATGTTCAAGCACCAATAAAGTAGATGGGGGAACTGCAGGTTGATCAGCCTCCTGCCAGCTTGTGGAAAGATCATGGAGCAATTCCTTCTGGAAATGATGTCCATGCACATGAAAGAAAATGATTGAAATGTTAGAATCATAGAATCATGACTGAAGGCTATAAGGTTGGAAAGGACATCTAAGACTGTCTTATCCTGCTATCAACCTATCATCACCATGCCTGTTAACCCATGTCCCTTTTCTCAGTGTCATATCTAACTTTTTATTGAACACCTCCAGGGATGGTGACTCCATCACTACACTTAACAGCCTGTTCAATACCTCACTGCTTTTTACAAGATGAAATTTTTCTTCCTGGGAAGAAGCAGCAAGGATTTAGAAATGGAAACTTCTGCCTGACCTATTTGACTGCAACATGACTATTTCTAGGGACAAGGTGGTGGTGTTTACCTCAACAGCAGTGATATTTTTTGCTGTTATAACCTTGCAGCAAATTTTGAAAGATAGCTTGATGTCCTGTACACTGGGTGGAAAATTGGCTGGCTGAAAGATCATCAGGCTCAAAGATCTATCATCAGTGGTATAAATTCCAGCTGCTATCAAACTATGAGTGGCATTATCAAGGCTGCTACAAAGACCAATCTTGTCTAATGTATTCATGAATAATCTGAGTAATGGGACATCATGAACCCTTAACAAATTTGAGGTTAAATAACAAACTGGGAAGGGCAGTAGATATGCTAGAAGATAGGAGTACCATTCAGAATGACTTCTGGAGAAGGCTTAATATCCTGGCTGATAGGAACTTCACACAGTTCAAGAAACACAAATGCAGAGTCCTGCAGCACTTACAGATAAAAAAGACAGGGTGTACAATATAAGAATATTTCTAAAGAAATTGTCTTCTTTCATTGTAGATAAAGAGTGAACTAGTAGTATAATAGTTTGTGGGTGGAAATATTATTAGCAATAAAGTGGTTTACTCACCTGCTTAGATGCTGTAAAGTTTGTGATATTAAAATATCAAACAATACAGGTCTGCAATTAAGATTTTTCTACATGTCCTTATGTAACTCTGAATACTTTATTTGCTCTCTGTCAACGTAGTTTATAAATGTTTGTTATAGTTCTAGCTGTGTGAGGGTAAGAAGTGTCATTACTTCACCTTTACGTTTTGGAAAAAGAAAAAGTTTGAATATGTTTAAGTTTTTTGACAGTAAATGCAATCAGCTGTTTGTGCCTGAAAGACTCATTATCTGAAATGATGATTTTAGCCATTAACAGACAATGCATTGAAAAGGATTTTGAGAAATCGAGGTAAGGTAAAATGCTATTTTGTGTAATGAGGTACCTTGCAGAGTATGAATAAGATTGTTTGCAGACTGATGTGCCTGGCTATTCCTGGATCACCTATGAAGTATAGTAATGGCAATGAGAAAGATTGGAATAATTTATTTCCACCTATTTTTTTCATTTTTTTTGTTTTTTTTCTGCTCTGTCTGTTTTGACAATCTCATGATCATACTGGCAAGTCAGATGTAGAGGGTACTATTATAATGATAACTGGACTAATAAGGAACAGCTACTATTCTAGCCAAGGTCAGTAATGTAATGATAATGATAGCTGAGGTGAAAATCTAATTTAAAGACCCTGAAAAAAACAAGATGTGTTTCAGCAGCATTATGGAGACTGAAGTATAATTACTTCATCTGTGCCACTGGAACAACCCACAAACCACACGAACTCTCCCAGAGTTCTAGTGCTTTAGGAAAAATACAGGTTATGAACAGTGGAAATGTAAAGTACTTGGATTTGTGTGTTCAGACCTGAGGAAAGACATACAATGAATATTTAGGGAGAGTGATGTCGTTCTTCTATGAAATGGGGAGAGCTTTCATTCTCCTCATGTTTCAAACACCCCTGAAGATACCTGTTCCATGCTAACCTCATAGACCTTTGTAATTATGTTCTACTTTCCTTAAATAAATATATCTGTAAACATAGCTGCTTATCAGTCTGTAAATGTATTAGTCACTTTGACTTTGTTCTCTTACATGAAATTCATTTAAGATATAAGCCAAACATTTTGTTCGTTTGTTTTTCTATATTCCCTAAGGGACCTTCTGTTTTAAAAACCCCAATCTGCTTACTGAGTAACTTGATAAAAGACAAACCATGAGAGCACAGTTAAATTTGTCAATATTGGAGAATTACCGTAACCTTATTCTATAAGCTGTTACTGCTACTGTTTTCTTTGCTAGTGTGGGAGTATAGTGTTTATGTTATGTGCTATGGAATATTCTTTCAGTTACCACAAATGCAAGAACAAACTACGTTGTTCCAAATGAATGAAACTGTTTCCAAACTGCACAATGAGCTATCTAAAATAGGCAGAAAAAAATAAATGAACTAAGTTTGCCTTACCTGGAGTATTTTTTTAGTTCTTTCAGGGTAATGGCAGTGACATGTTCTTAAGTTTAACTCTGCCAGAAAAATTGAGAGGCAGCTTATCTAAAATATTGTCAAAACTTTTTCCATCTTGTCATATTCAAGATTACACTGTCTGCAACGGAAATGAGGTAAAACAGGATTTTGACAGCTACTCTTAAGAATTCAAACTGAACAACCAGCTGAGAAAATTTTAACCTTTTTGACAGAGAAAGAAGTGAGACATAATGGAGTAATGTTGCTGTCAAAGTAAATTGAGGCATTTCTTCCAGTGACTTTTCCCTTTATGACCTGAAAGGCCAAGTTTACAGGAAAATTTTTGATTTTCTCTTCTTTCCATGTGTCTACGGACAGAAAACTGCAGATGGCAAATGATGTGAAAAAAACAGTATGCTTATCTCTTGGTGCTGCTGCCTCCAACTATGGTTCTACTTTCAGTGTCCCACCGAGATTCACTTCACTTTGCATTCATCATCTTCATCACTTAGTGGAAGCACTGTATTGTTAAACAGTAATTATCTTTAAGACTCAGGCTGTGCACAATCAATATATTTATGAGTGGAGATCTCACCCTCATAGCAATTAAGGGAAACAAGATCATCAGAGAACTCTGAGCTGAAAGTGGGGAGGAAAACATAGTGTATATATCTGCTATGTTGAGCAGTGTTAGGATAGCTGAATTTGTTCAAGCTCAAGATTTCACAAGAAAAGATATTAAAGTAAATATCAATGAATATGGAGGAAGAAAAAGAACAAGGAAAAATTGTCAGAAGGGGAAAAAAAAAAATGGCAGGGAAGCAGTACATCTAAGTGATCAGATGGATTTAGATAATATTTTAGAAATAGCACTGAGCTGCAAAACAGCCTGTATGTTTTGGCTATTGGAATGATAGTTTGTCCACCAGGGTGTAGACCCTTGATAATGACAATACTCCGGCAGCAAGTTAATAGAATTTGGAAATACAACTTAGGCTGCTAGAGCTCTGTTTTTCATAAGATAAGAATATTCGATCTAGGATGGGTAGAAACTGGGAAGAGTCAGGAGTTTTTTTTATATACACTTAGATGAAAAAAATGTCTTCCATTACAGTAAAGTGTATGTTATTTGGAAGATGTTGATTACTTTATTTAAGGTGACAGAGATAGGTACTTGGACGATACTGTTATGATGATAGAAGACCAATACAGACTGATTTAAAAGGAATCAGTTCTCCAAGGACAAAGAGTGTAATTTATAGTAGAAGAAAGCTATCTGCATAACAATAGCTTGAGTCTGAGACTCATCTCCTCCAAAGAGAAACCGCCAAGAATTAAACAGAAACTTGCTCATGAAAAAATAGTTTTAGCAGAAAAGTAAAGCTGACTCCAACACAATAATCTGTGTACAGGCAACTCTGCAGCTCTTTAGTCAGCTGTATTCATTCCCTCCTGAAGAATGATAAGTTGAAAAAAATATATCACAATTTGTTAGTTCTTCAGAGTAAATGAATTCTCTCATTATCATAATTGCAGATGCTATTTTTTCACCTGTCAAAGTAATCTGTTCCTGTGTATGTCAGAAAAATTAGGAAGCAGGGACAGCAGTATTAACAGAACAAAAGTTTGTAAACTGTTCTGTAAGCTCTTAAATGGGTCTAGGAGAGGTGGAGCCAGGCTCCACCCCTTCCAGCAGCAGAGGTGAATTGACTTTGCCTGTGCTCCCAGGGCTGACTCATTGCTCGCCTCAGGTGATCAATCAGAGGTTTAGGCCGCGATTCAGCAGTTCCCATACAGTAGTAAATGTTATAGCATTTATTTTTTAAGTATTTCCATTGTCAAATAGTGCTGAGAATATCTCATGTTTTGATGAAACAGGTGTTTCTTTTTCAGTAGAAAATGTTATTGTTTATGAGTAAATAATAAAATGGTGAAGAATGAATCGTCCTTATATTTCAAGATGCATTAGATTTTAAAAAAACATTTGGACATGTTATTGAAATGATGAGATTGCAAAAAAAAATTTTCAGGAAGCACAGAAGCATTACTCTCAACTTCAGCTACAGCATCATTCAACTTTCTCCTAAAAGAAAGACAATTTGGCTTGTTATTACTGTTGTAATTAAAGCGGAAATTCACTCATAAGACTAACTTTCAGAAGTAATATTGCATCATCTGAAACTGGTTTAAAAAATGATATTAGAGAGAAACATGGGAACAAACAACACCTTGGGAACCTGCTTTAGCAGAGACATTGGACTAGGTGATTTCCAGAGGTGCCTTCTAACCTCTATGATTCTGTGACTCTGTGATTTCCTTGACAGTACTTCAGATCAATGCACTTATTTTACATTTGCTGTTAAAATGTCGTATCTTATCTTAGGTAATTGTGCCCTGGGAACAAATAGGACAGTCTATTGAGAAAACAGAACTGTTCATGATCCTACTTGAGGCTACTTGCAACTGTTGGAAAAATCAGACTTCAAACCTGCAAGAATCCTCCTTTCCTAGTCAGCATTTTCTAGCGAATTATTAGGTGTAATATTCATTCATGCTTAAGAAATCCCTTGAGGGGAGAAATAAGGAATAGTTATGAACATAATTCTAAATTTCACTTCTTTTTTCATTATTTTAAAATTCAATTTTAATTTTATACCTACTCCTCGTCAGTGCACAGAAATAATTTTAACATGAAAATAAAGCAATCCACCATTTCTGATTCATTTTTAGTAGAAGCTCTTCATGCTTAATGAACCTTCTTCTCGCCCTCCTAAGTATTCAAAAAAAGGTAGTCTTCTCTTTTTCTGACAGCACTTAAACTACTAGTAGGCTTTTATTTTATGTGAGCCAGAATTTTAACATGTATATTTGGACCTTTCCTGTCAAAGGCACAATCAAGAGAGGGGAAGGAACATAAAGTGCATATAAACTAAGCCAGTGCTGAAAAAATATTGAAAAATCAATCAGTGAAGACAATACTTTTTCTAAGGAGCCATTCAAGGAAATTGAAGCATATATTATTTTACACTGAGGCACAGATGAAAGTTCTTTTGTTGATGAGATTTTAATTTTAATATATCTCAAAGGGAAGTACTGAATGTTTAAAATAAAACTTATTTTCTTCATGCATATTTACTATTAGCACTTCAGTACATAGTCCTATTTTTTAAACATGTGTCAGCCGTCAACTTTGTGTGTTAGGACTTATTAATATAATTGAACAGCTTGGTGTTAATGCATAAAAGAGCATTTATGTGTGCACTGGTATGTAGGCTGAAGATGTTCTGATGTTCTTGCATTTTCTTTTCTGAAATTTTACTCTTCAGCTGTGCTTTTTATTAACCAAAATCTAGATATAGTTTTATCTCATTCTTGTGCTTGAATAACTACTCAGATAATTCCTGATCTTTGATAAACACCCCAACGTTAAGTAATGGATAATGTCAGGGATACTCTCCCAGTGAAACTAGCTCTGAGTTTCCTGGTATGTAGGCAGAACACTGTTGCCCCAGGATTGCAAGAGCAGGATTAGGTAACAACCACAAGGCCACAGCACAGAGTGGCAGTAGATCATGGGAGGACATAGAGCTCAGATGTGTGGAACAGTGCTTCTGCTTTACCATCACACACAGACGTGGGCTAAGTCAACTTTGGCAACTGCTCCTCCTTCTGTAAAACAATCGATTCTCTTCACAGTGTCACAGCCATAGAGGCTTGCTCTGTTCCTCTACAGGAGAAATGCTAAGTAGTTGACAGCTATTTTACTGTAATCCAGTAATCACATTCCCTTGGAAGCTGTATATTTTAGCAGTTTTCAGAATGGATTCTGCCTCCCAGTACTGAAAAAACAAATTTAGCATTGCTTCTAAATGTTCAGAACACTCAGAAGTTTCCCAGAGATGGATATGGCACTCATTACGGAATTGAACTAGACTTTAAAATAGAAATAATATTTCAAAATTTCTAATAATTTTAAAGAACAATTCTTAAGCTAGTCTAGCCATTGCTGATTCCCTCGAATTTGTTTAGTACCATAAAACACTATTTATAGAATAAAAGAATTTTCATCTTGAAAAAATTAGTTTCTGAAATGAGCATTAAAACATTTTCCATTTAAAGATAGCTTGTTCAACCACAACATTTTAGAATTAAAAATTAATGACTCATAAAATTATTCATCTATCCTCTAGACTAAAAATCAAATCATAGCACACATTCACCTAAATACTCTCTATATTTAATTTCAGTTACACCACTGAAAAGAAATGTTTGGAGAATGTGTTTTTCCATCTTAATTCTGCTTAAAGTATGATTAAGGAACAGAATTCAACTAGCTGCGGCCTGTGTTTACAGACAGTTAACGATGTAGAGTGTACTGCACTCTCAGAAAGGATTAGTTAAGGATATCAGTGTAGGTATTACAGAACAAAGAAAAAACCGATTCCAAATATGTTAAAATCAAATTATGTATTTTCATCTAGCAACCATTCATTTGCTGCCATCTAGGTAGCCTTGAGGTAAGGCTAAGAATCCCTCCCATATTTCAAAAGCAAAACAAAACAAAACAAACAAACAAAAAAAACTACAAATAGGTTGAGAGAAAAAACGTCTTAAATTTTTGCTAAGAATCTGGGACTTGATTGAAACAGCTAAGAAAACAGCCAAGGCATATTTTAAAAATGTTTTCTTTCACACACAGCTACCCATGAAGATGGAGAATCCCTCCTTTGCACAAGAAACTTTAATTTCTATTCAAATGCCTTTGGCTTTAACTTCCACCTAACAGTTCCTTACCAGAATAAACTGTTGTTCAGGATTTCATAATTTCTCCCTTTGAGGAAATGAATACAATGTAATTACGTCTCATTAACCTTTCATCTGATAATCTAAATTAGCCCAAACTCATTAATTCTTTCAATAATAAGTTCTAAGTTATTTCTTCTTTCTTTTATGTGTCCCTTTAAAAATGTGGGATTCCACGCTGAATACACTATTCCAAAGTTAGTCTAATCAACACAATATAGACAAGCTATGCATACTTTCAATCAAAACATTAATGTTTGTATGGAGAATAATATAATAATATAATATAATTTATTCCTTTTGCATCTGAAGCTTATTTACTGGCATGTCTTTTATGATCCCAGAATCCTAATCAGATTCTCTTTTCAAGTTTCTTTTTTTCCTTCTTTTTATGACTTGCACTACTTGTTCCCAAACACAACTTCTTTATTTTTTGGAACTAAATCAGGCAAAATTTTTTTGAGTGGGCAAAACATATGAGGAGCAATCCGTGCATTTGATTCATCATATTCGTGTTTCCGTTTCCTGCTTTGGTAATTTCAAGCCGCTAATAATGTTTCTGCAGAATTTTCTTAGAAATTCTTTTCTTCCTTCTACAAAATTTGTTCTTTATAACCCCAGAAGACAAGGCTTCCATTTTTTTCTTTATGTATTCTAGATTTATTTTCAGTTTTTTCTAATGTTTCTCCTTAGCTTGTTTAGAGTCAGGGATCACAGGAAAGACAAACAAACAAAGAAACAACAGCAAAAAACCACCAAAGCCAGGGGCAGATAGATCACAGGAGAATCAGAGAAAGAACAATGTTCAAGGAAAACAAAATTAAAGTAGAGTTCATCCTGGCAAATAAGTGGGTTTTGGCATGAATACCAAGTTTTACAGATCTGAGATTATTGTAAGATCAGATAGTGCCCAAAGAAAGTTTAAAAAGAGAAAGAGATGTCTGTTAAAGCCAGTAAGGGGAAGTTCTGGGGATGGGAATACAAAAAACACTTTTGCTAGCTCAGGGATTCGCTGTGGTCTGCATTGTGCCTATCTAATTTCATTAAACACAATAAAACCCATGTATTGGATCAGAAGGTAATAAGGTACAGAAGCAATTGCTGGGGACAATTTCTTTCACAAATTCTTCCATTCTCATCCTCTTTTTCATTCTTTTCGAGTGTTCAGCTAGCTGTGAAGCAATTCTTTCTTCAGAGATCTCAATACTTCGTTTTCTCTGTTTATACTTTATTTAAATTGAAAACAGACCCTGATTCTGAACATATACAAGAACTTTAGGTCAGCTACTGAATTAAATAATCAGATATATAAAGATAACAAAAATCATACTGAAGTGTATAATACCTTAGCAGTTCTTCTCCAGAGTGTAGTAAGAGCAGAGCGAAAAAGCTTGTATGAAAACAATGTTCGTGCCCGTGAAACACATTTTCACATTTCTGCCTTCCAACTCCACAGGAGGGAATAATATAAAATATTAACATAGTATATATAGTATATATATTATATATTAACTATGTTTTCACACTGTTGGACCTGATGAACTCTAAATCCTCCTGCCAACAATGATTCATACAGCAGCTGTAATCATGGAAACATAACTTCAGATATGTTTTCCTCTGATCTGCCTTTGTTCCTGAATTGAGAAAATCAAAACAGTACAGGGAATGTTTCCTGAATTGTATTCCTTCTGGTAATAAGCAATAATTAGGGAGCAGTAACAAGCTCTTGCCTCTCCTACAGCTAGAGCACTGAAAGCAAGGCAGCAAGGGGCAAAGTGATGTCAGATAAAACAAAAGCAAAGTAATATCTTTTTTTCCTAAAATGTAACCTCCACAAGAAGTCCTATACTACAGCAAAAGTATTCCTTACTAACGTAATACCCAATTTTAACGCATGTAAAATGGAGGAAAGGAGAGAGGAAGACAGGAGAGGATCCTGAAATTTCAATATGATGTGTGATATGTATTGAAATATTCTAGGGCTAAGTACTCAGTCCACAGACGTAGGGAGATTATGTAAATTCATTATCATGGCTACCCAAGTTCATCTACTGCCAATCTTATAGTTATGCAGGAGCGGCTTTCCTTGCCTTTGATAGATGTCTTCTACTTTTTTGTTCTGTTTTAGGTTTTTTTCAGCATTAAGAACTTTTCAAGACAAATAAAAAGAAGGCGAAAGGAAATTGTCAAAAAAACATGCTTAGGAGGAGGAAGTTTAGAAATATTTTAGGAAGCTGGTACACAGCGGGGTGCATATAAGAGGTAACTATTGATTTGTTTCTGAAAAATACAACAAAATAAAGGTTCCTTAAAAAGTAACAGCCAAATTGCTGCCAAATTGTTTCTTGGAAAATATGACCAGAAAATGATGGATTTTCTATAGCACGCAGTCAGACCCGATTCAAGAAAAGTAAGCTGTACCTCTGTATATGCAATAGATGAGCCAATCCCAGAACTTTAGAAAAATCAACTTTTCACATAAGTCTTCTCACAAAAGTCTCAAATTCTAAATTTTGAGTTCTGACAAGGAAACCGTGGACCAGAAAGAAGCACTAGGCCCTGGCATCCCCATACTGGTATGTGATGTAAAATAAAGGTGTTGTTCAAGACATGAGTACTGTTGCATCTTGATTGTCTTTAGTCATGTGAAAATCAAACAGGGAAATAGCTACCGTCACCCTGTTCTCATTAAAAATATATGAAACAGCTGGAAAATATCTTCCATTTCCACCCTGCCATTTCTCTCCAAAGCTAGGAATTATCAGAGACAAAACAAACAAACAAACAAACACTGATGAAACTGCATCCAGGTGGAAAATGCATCCAGTAAATTCTCCTAGTTCCAAAAAGTCATATGAAAGACCCAGCAGGAATTTGATTTTCAAATATAAGACAGACAAAAAAGGTATTATTAGCAGTAGAAAAAATTGTACTTTCTAAACCAGTTTAAGCCTTAAAAAGACATGAAATCTAAACACAAATTCATAGTGCTTGATACATACAAGGTGTTGCCTTATTCATTCTGTTGTAGAATCATAGAATTCTTTTAGTTGGAAGGGACATCAAGTCCCTTTAAAGGGGACTTTAAGTCCCATTAAAGATCATCAAGTCCAAATCCACTGCAGTGAATAGGAACACCTACAGTTAGACCAGATGGCTCGGAGTCCCATCCAGTGTGGCCTTGAATGTCTTCAGGGATCGGGCATCCTCCACCTCCCCAGTCTGTACCTGTGCCTCATCACCCTTATCATAAAAAACCTTTTCCTTATATCCAGTCTAAATCTCCTCTCTTTTAGTTTGAAACCATTTCCCTTTGTCTTATCACTACAGATCGTGAAAAATTGTCTGTCACCTTCCTTCTCACAGATCCCCTTGAGATACAGAAAAGCCACTCTCAGATCTCCCTGGAGCCTTCTGTTCTCCATGCTGAACAGCCCCAGCTCTCTCAGCCTGTCTTTGTGGGAGAAATGTTCCATCCCTTGGATCATTTTTGTGGCTCTTATCTGGACGCTCTCCAACAGGTCTATATCTCTCCTGTACTGAGGACTCCACATCAGAACACAGTACTCCAGGTGAGGTCTTACCAGCACAGACTTGAGGTGCAGCATCCCTTGTGCTGCTGGCCACGCTTCTTTTGATACATCTCAAAATTACATATTTGTATAAATGTAATCAGAGCATTTATGTTTACAGTCAAAAGAAAACGATTTATTAACAGCTACTCTGGAGTAGTTCAAATGATTAGCCAGTTGGTGTTGTGTGACTGAATGATTCTGTTTTATGTAGCTCCTGCAACAATGAAAGGAAGAAGAATAATACACAGTGCAAAAACTCCGATATTTTTTCATAGTTGAATACACTGGAAAAATGATAGGTTTTAAAATCAAAATAGTCAATTTTAAAACATTATGTTTCTTTTCCCCTAGTCATACTCACAAACAATTTCTAGTATGACTGTGCAGCAAAAAAAGTAGATATATTTTTTTGTCATACGCTGAAGTAATTAAAAAAAAATCAATGGTAATAATATGTACCCTGTTCAAGGTACATTTCAGGAAATTCTAGGACTGTTATGCAATACAGAAAATACCTTCATAGCACAAGAGATCTTCCTTTCTACTGTAGATATAAAGCAGGAGTATTCACAGAAGAAAAACTATGCACTAGATAAAGTGCCCTACATGTTTTTCCCTGGTATACAAGTATTAGAACTTTGCTTCTATAAAGTCATACTTCTGGATATAAGCAAAAACAAACAAACAAACAAACAACAACAACAAAAAACCAGCATAATAAAACAATAACAACAAAAAGGCCCTGATGTATATTAAAGTAGCAGATAAATTGCAGCCTAGTATGCTGTTAGAGAATTCAGAAGCACAGCACATGAATTCTGTTATCTGCTTGCTTTTCAGAAGTCCGCACAGGTTCAGTGAAATTATTCAATCTCAACACAAGCAAACTTTCACTTGGTCTTGTGAACCATCCAAAATGTGCCACAGAAACAGTTTTGCACTGAGCTGTAGAGAGTACTTCCATTTCATACCCATTATTTTTTAAAATCCCTGAGACATTTGTGCTTCTCAGCTCTCTCATAGTGGGTGCTCAGGGCTCAGCCGGGGTGCCAGACTGTTTTAGAGGGAAGGTAGCAGGTCAGAACAGCAGGCAACGTTGCAGCACCAAGCCCATGATACAGTCAGTTTTGCCGAGACGTTGCAAGTGGTGACTGTACCAATCCACCTTCCTCTGATGTAGCTGGAATTGATTTCAACAGGCTGAGGACAGGATGGGTGTATGACTGTCACTGCTAATGCCACACTTTTTTCACGTCTATCTTGTCTTCAAGCATAGTTTCCATCAGCCCACACTGTGCTGATTATGGCTCTTAAATTACAAGTCACCAAGAACCCATTTTACCATTAAATCTGTGCCTTATTAGGCTCATTTCAGACCATCTGCCTTCTCAATACAGCAGGAGCAGGTAGCAAAGTTGCTAGTGTTGTAAGTACTTTCAAAATGATTTGATCTTTGCTGTCTTAAAACAAATACATGTCTGAGAAAAATTGACCTGGCAGAACAGTGGCTTCCTATTTTGTTTTACAACCTGATCTATATCTGCAACTTGCACATGGGCTTGATTAGGTTTCCCTGCCCCATTTCCTTCTGGATTTCTGGACCCCAATGTGTTGAAAAGAGTGCAATAGCAGACTTTATTCCAGTTATTCATGTTGCTACTTTTGAAATGTAGTGAATGATTACAGCCTTATCTCCCCTTACATAATCTCAGGATTAAAATTTACCATTTTATAAAATTGTAATTGGCTAATTCAAATTTCAATGGCTTTAAAAATAAAAACATATTTCCATAACCTCTTAGAATAGAAGCTGAGGCTTTTAATGAGATTTTGAAAAAAGATTATTTTTATATTTTAATTCATTACATCTTTCTCCAAAAAACTCATAGTTATGGGCACTCAGATAAGGCCAATAAAAATAGTTTGTTTCTTTAAGTTTGAAAACCTTTCTGTTGACCGCTGAATACTTTTGATAGAAAGTCTTTTTTAACTATTTTTTTTACCTTAAGTTCTATTTTTTTTAAATAATTTTTATTACTTAGTTAAAAATATCATGCAGATGATTTTCAAAATGAGAATTAAAAAGTAACAGTGCTTCAGGAAAGTAGTCAGGTTGAAATGTTTCTCATCAGCTTCTGTCTTCAATATTTTGAGTAGTTTTATTTCCCAACCTTTTTAGCAACTTTTTTACTACAAAAATTTTGTCTTCCAGTAGGAATGAATTCTCTGGTGCAGCTTAAAAATGGTATTCTAATACCAGATCCATTTTCAAAGGCATTAAATAATGACATAGGCATTGTTGCAATGACCTAAAACATTCTGCTATTTGTAATCAACTGTTTTAGCAGATAACGTATGAGAAGTGCATAAAAAAACAAATATTTGCAGATCAGCTGTCTTCAGTTCTGCTTCACTGCCTTGTCTTTTGTAGCTCTCTGTCTTTTAAAGCTCTGTAGCAAATTTATAGGCACTGTCAACAATTTTGTTTTCTTTCTCAGGAAGAATGACTGAATTATTAGTAACAAAGTAACAGCATCCTTTGAGTAGAACGAACTGTTTTCTCTTGCACATGTTTTAAGCAATTTTGTCATTTACATATTAGTTTTAAGTATGTACGTATGGTAACTGTTGAGTCATGGCCGGAATCACTGATTGAGCACCTGGGGAAAGAACCTGGTCAGACCTGGGAGCACAGGTGAAGCCAATTCAGCTGTGTGGCCAGAAGGGGTGGAGCCTGGCTGCACCTCTCTTGACCTCATTTAAGAGCCTGTAAAGCTGTTAGTGAGGAAGGATCTCTGGTTGGGGGGTTTTCCTCTTGTGTTGGTTTTCCTTGTGAGCCTAGATCTTCAGAGGCAGGTGAGTATGTTTTCTTCTTCTTTGTAATATCATTCCATTCACACTAGTTTCTTTGCTGTTGCACTCATGTGTTGTCCTTCCAACACATTTGTTTTTCTGGTTGTAACAAGGTAGTACGTGGGAAGGAAGAAAGATTACTGGCTTATCTTTGCCCATTTTAGTTAACAGGCTTTTTGCAATTATTTGTTTCTGAGCACTTAGCCTTATTATTTTATTGGGGGAGTGTGGTAAATTGTACAGTACAGGGAAAAAAATGATGTTATTTTGTGGGAATTGGGCTCACTGAAATGTTTTCAGACTTTTTATTAGCACAAAATTATAACTAGAAACTGACACTGTTAAACTGAGTACTGGTACTAAACATGCTGAAAATACAATCACCAATTTACATTATTGGAATGTTAATCATTGAAGTCTTGATGCACAGTCTAGATTGGTTTTTCTTTTGTTGTTGTTGGGTTTTTTTTTTTTGTTTTTTTTTTTTAAGGCAGCCCTTCTTATTTATCCCTTTATTTAGATAAGTCTTTACACATATCCAGGGAAATCTGTCATGAATTGAAATAGGCTTTAAGAAGTTATATTATAGCAAAGCGCTAACTCTAATGAACGCTTGGAAGAACATGTGAGAAAGTCACACAGGGAGTTTTCTAAGATGTATTTCCAAGTGGTGAATCTTTCAATCTATAAAAAGATCCAATTAGGAAAGAAATCTAATTAACCTTATTTAAAATAAAAGTGTACAGCATCTCCATGTAATTTTGTCAATGATTAAATTCAGGGCCTAATTATGTTATTTCTTTGCAGTTCCAGTTGCACCCCTCATTAATGTCTAGATTATGGCTAGCTATTAATTGAACAGTAATGAGACGAAAGGCCTCCAGTAGTCCCTTTCATTTATACAAGCAGTCAGCACTGTGTTGTTTTTTCCCTGTGAAGTGCCTCTGCACAGGAAAGAGTGTTTATCTCTCTACATTGTGCAACCTTGAAGATGTGACTGCGGCATTAAATTGTTCAGACTATTTGTTTCCTCTCAGTCTGTTAAAAGTCAAGGGGTAATAAGCTGTTCCCCAGTAAATGGATGCAAAGACTTGACAGACTTTCAAGTTCAGGACACTGGCCCATCACTAAAGTCATGGGAGTCTTGCACGAACAGCTCCATTAAAGTTGTCCCATTTGTTAACTCAATACGTCATTCTTTCTCGTTCACACCTGCAAGAAAATGAGTAATCAGTATTCAGGGTTTGCCAGTATAGGTGCTCTGAAACATCACATATGTTGTCTAACTGAAAACCAAGTAGGCAACTTTGAGTGACAAAACGTAAGCTTGATTTTAGGACTAATTAACTTTTGCAATTTTGTCAGTGCATCTAAACACATGTACCTATGCTCCTAAAATAGTTGTTGAATGAATAATCAGAGAGCAGGTAAAAATAAAGACAAAATAAGAAACAAAACAAAAACACAAAGTTCAGAGTACCCTCAAAATTCTGGTTTTTATACGCAAAAAAATTTGTCTGGGACAATTTTTCTGTGTATTGTTCAGTCATTTCCTTTTAAATATGGCTTCTTCTAATAGCTTAATGCCATATTCATTCAGCTTTGAGCTTTACAGCATTACAGCAGAGCTCTGATTACAACCTCAGCTTTGGAAGTATTTATCAATTTTTTTAAAACTGTGTCTATTCCTGTCAACTCAAATGTGTGATGGGCATTCCTGGGCTCCCAAGCAACAACCCTCTGTTGTTAGGAATCTGGGATACAAAATTGGAAACTTCCTTGACACTAATCTAGACTGTACCTAGTATTAACCATCATGAACAACTCCTGGGAAGGGCTGGTCAATACGGCTGTTCCTAGAATACAATTTGCACATGGATACCTTGTTTTCAATCCTAAGGAAGATTGTTAGCTTAGGCATGGTCTTTGTAGAGCACCTGGCCTTTATGCCTAGGAACAGTACCAGGTATGTTCAGTTTCTTAGCTGAAGAGTCATGTGCAGGCAGGAACTTAATATCGTAGAATCATGTTTTGCATTGGAAGGGACACTTAAAGGTCATCTAGTCCAACTCCCCTGCAATGCACATGGACATCTACAGCTACATCAGGTTGCTCAGAGCCCCGTCCAGCCTGACCTTGAATGACTTCAGGGATGGGTCTTCCATCATTTCTCTGCGCAACTTGTTCCAATGTCTCACCACACTTACAAAAAAAAAACCCTTCTTCATATAAAACTAATGTTTCATTACCCTTTTACTGTATATTGACTAAAAAATTACCTTATTTTCACTAAGCGCTATGGGGTAATTTCTGATCCTCTGGCATGTGCATTTTATTCTGGGATAAAGATTTCTTGGGTTAGATGGCAGAATCTAAGACTGAACTTAAAACATACGGTGTTTCCTGGTATGTGTCTCTCGAGAAGTAAAAGAAGAGAATTCTTGAAAGATCTTCATAATTCCCTTCGTGCGTGAGAAGATTTTTCATTTCAGCCATAAAGTGGGAACATAATTTTTTTTCTGTTCCTTGATCTAATGGGAAAAGGAGCAAAAAAAAAAAAAAAAAAAAAAACTTAGGCAAGCATTCAGAAGAAAGAGAAAACACGTGACATGAATTTATCTGAGGTTTCATACACTTTAATATCATCTGCTTTCCCAGTGGCATGTGCTGCTATTCTGTCTCCTTGAGGAAGTGCTAATGCTACATTGCTCTTCCTTACAGTTTTATCATTTAGAAACCCTTCCTTTGTCATCTGTAAATATATATAACACAAATGATTTACCTTCTCAGTACCATCCATTTATTTGATGCTAAAATTCATGTTCCAGATTAGAGCTAGAGTCTATCTAGTCATTGATTCAACAGAGAGTAGTGTCAGATACATTAATGAAAATAAGATTCCATATTATTCTGGAAACGTTTTGTTTTTTTTTTTTTTTTTTTTTTTTTTAGTAAAGAAAATCTCCATGAAAATGCAAATGCTTATTTGAGAATGTTTTTTATAGCTATGTCAGAGCACTCATCAAGCCGAAGTCTATGACAAGGATTTATTTTTGTTGGGTTTCTAACAGATAACAGTAACTAATATAGTTGCTGTTGGCCTAGTGAATTACACTTATTTGTACAGTGCTTATCTCATCTTTTGCACACACGCTGGGGAAAAAGATGAGATTCTGTATGTTTCTCTGAAAAGGGAACAAATGGAACTGCAATATAGGAAGAACAGAAGTTGGAAAAAACAGCAAGAAGACAGTAGCTCACACTGCTTACCTAACTGGTTGCATGAGGGGTGCTCCAAAAGTAATGCCTCCCATTTTGTTATGTTGGTTCAGGTTGTCAGAGGCAGATGTTGGTGGTATGGCAGTAGAAACTGAACCTTTCCAAATATTCCATTACATTTCGTTGTCACGTGACAGACGGCAGCAGAGAGGCAGTCTATCAAAGCAGCATACGAAGCAAAGGTGTGTCACTGAATTCCTCATGTTGGGGGGGAAAAAATATGACACACATTGACACCATCAGTGTTCAGCAAGCATTGATGAAAGACCAAACAGTGGATGTGAGCACAGTGAGACAGTGTGTAGTGCATTTCAGCAGTGATGACAGTGGTAAGAAAGACAAGCCACATTCCAGATAGCCAAGATTTTTACAAGCATGTATCTTTAAAGTTATTTCCCATCTTTTCTTTAAATTTAACTAAAAATGTTTCAAATAATAAATAAAACTAATGGGTCATACTAAACCATATGATTTTGACAAGCATTATCCTTCTGAATATTTGTTGAGGAAGCAGCAAGTAATGCTTTTAAACTAAAAGTGATTCTGCATTCTTATATAAACCCTCGAGTAGATACTCTCAGAATTAGTCAAATGCTTTAAAAAGAAAAAAAAATGTAATTTTGTCTTTAGTTGTTGAGACCAAACATCAAAGTAATTATTAAATAAGACAAGACTTCCAGCAAAGCTTATATGAAGACGGGATTGTTAAAATACATGAACGCAAAAAAGAAGCTGCCATTATTCTGGCTTTTATGCTTTTAAGATAAATTATCTGCTATAGTTATCTGTGCTTACTTTAGTAGCTACTGTTTTGGTTAGGAATTATTCAGAATACTCATGCGATAAATAAATGATATATGCTCTGTTCAGCTTAACACTTTTTAACTGCTGATATTTAGTTGATTTGTTAAGTATTAAAAGTCACCGTAGCAGTCTTCTCTAGCCTTTAAATACATCATACATCTGCAAATGCCAGAACTGTGTATAACAACTGACTAGAAAGAAAAAAATGATTTTTCAGAAGGCACGTATTTGTGTATTTTAAATGACTTATTAAATTTATGCTTATTTTAGTTTCAACTGATGTCAGCATCATTGATGATAAATGACTGTGTAACAGAGACAATTCAAATAAATTCTAAGCTATTTCACCCTTGTTACTTTCCTGTTATGTAACCAGAAAATGAAGAGTTCCAGAGAGACTTCTTAATAGAAAATAATCAATAAGTATACTTTATTTTCAGCTGTTAGAACACTGGGCTGTACCTTTTCCATACTCATTTTATGATCCTATTAAGCCAACACTTGTCCCACGTGAAACAATGGGAAAAATAATGTAGAAATCAAGCATTAAATGGCAATGTCAAGATAATTTTAGATCGTGAAGTTCTTGTAAATAGTAACTTTAGTATTTAGTAAATAGTAGTGGTAGTATAAATAGGGCTTACAAAAATAAAGCTAATGGACTTCTGTAAGTTACCTAACTTATCCTGTAATATCATACAGTGCTAAATACATACAAAATGGGTGTTGTATCTCTTTAAGCCATTTATCAAACATGGATTAAACAGTCATCTCTTGTGCAGGAACAGGATTTCACTTGGATTTATAACCTACATTTCCTATAGCTGTAAAATTATTGTATAACTTAATGTGATTTGATAGAACACCAAAGGCAAGTAAAATGTTCAGAAATATGGGAAAAAAATAATTATATATTGAATGTGAAACAGCAAAACTCAAAGCCATATATCTAAGAATGAAAATAGCGCAGAGTAGCTAAGAATGAAAACTACATTTTTATAAGATAGGAATCTGTACTCTAGATTGTAATGACTAAACTTATTTAAGTCATAAGAGGTGAACAGCAGAGTATAATGTCTTATTGGGGTTCCATAATTAGGAGAAATAATATAACCCTCAGATGTATAAGAAAATTATATTCTATCATTGTATGTACATTAATTATATAATTATTAGAAATCCATGTTCATTCTGATGTGAACACTTCAAGAAACCAAGGTGACTGACGCTTGTAGATTCAGAAGAGAGTTCTGAAGACTGTTAGAATGCTCAGGAAACTATATTAAAATGTAGGTTTTAATGTTATTCTGTTTTTGTTTTTTTTTTTTTTTTTTTTTTTTTTTTAAAGAAAAGAAAGAAAAAGAAAGTTAAGAGAGTAACCAGGTACAGTCTACACACATTCTCATAAAAGAAAAAACTGAGGGGACAGTGGGTGCTTAAATCTGGAAGAGTGCCTGAAGGAAGAAAAGTTGGGAAACTGTTTCGTATTAGTGTTTGTGCAAGGGTTAACTTCTTTCCTCATTTCTGGCAATCAATACATAAAACTGATATAAGAGCAAAGTTAACTTTCAGCATTCAGCACAATATGAATACAGTTTCGGGTCAGCTGAAGTGATGAGGCTTAACTAAAGTTAGTTTTAACAACCGTAATTCATTTAGACTAAATTGAACAGGGTAAGCACTGATTGAACCTTCTTACATCAGAGTTCAGTCAATTTATAATTTTAGAAGTAAATTATTTTTTTGTTTACAAGATACAGAGAGTATTTTTTTAGACTTTCATGGGAGCACAAGTGGTTGCTAATACTTTCTGAAACGTTATTACTACTGAGACATGCTTACATCTACCTTTTCTACTGTTACCAGCAAGAGTACGTCTTATCTAACAAGGAAAACAATAACTGGGGAACAGAGTGATCTGGCTATAGTATCAAGTAGCGCAAGTAAACACATTTAATTTTGCCTTGGAACTCTGCAGTCTTCCTTGCAGGACCTGCGACCTTTTAATAAATTCCTCTGTGTTCCCAGACTAACTCGAGAAAACTTTAAGAATGTAAGTCCATTTGGGGGGAAAAAAAAAAAAAAAAAAGCAATGGTTACTATTTTAGGTAATATGCTCTGTTGGCCTGTGTTTCCTAGTGAAGTTGATGATTCTAGGCATCTTGTTATTGGCAGTTTGCACAGAGAATGCTCTCTCACTAATCTGAAGCATGGCTGCTGGTTTATTGAAAAATCACTAAGGGCCTAAATCAACCAGAAGGGTTCAGTTTTGAGGTTATGTAGAGTTAATTAAGTACCAGCTCTTTTACCCATTTTTTTTTTCCCATTTGTATCTGGTCCCATGAAACGGCAGCTGTGGGGTCATTAAGAGATCAAAAAGAATCATTTATGAATATCATACAATTCCAAAGTGTAACAATCTTAAAAATATTTGAAGCATAGTCCTGCTGCTGTGGTGCCCAAAGCAATTTGCCTGTATCAAATACAACTGAACTTTAAGTAAGGCTTTGGTGCAAACTGAGGTGAGATGCCTTGAATGTACTGAATAACCTCTGAAGATAGAAAAGTGGAGGAAAAAAAAAAAAACATACTGATACTTCTCTGACAAATGCTTTTCAAGGCGACAAATTAGTGCATTCATTTTTTTTTTTTAAAAGTTCCCTAATGATGAATAGCGTAAAAGAAGATATACATTATTTTTAATAAGGAATCTGTGTTGAAACTTCACAAATACTTCGTAAGAGAATAAGAGTTTGCTATAGCAAAATTAAAATTATCTAATATGTGATCAAATAGTATATGACTGAAAGAGATTTAAGTGGGCTCAAGCAGTGGGCTCAGGAGAACTTCATGAGGTTCAACAAATCCAAGTGTAAGGTCTTGGAGCTGTGGCTGCACGGAGACTCTCTTTATGGTAGTTGAAAATACAGCAGCACACTCGATAACTGTAGTCTGGCAAACAATTTTCCTCTATAGCCATTTGCTTGAGGAAGGTTTTCCTGTCTAGCAATTTGCTGTGTATCTATCTATAGGCAATCATGACATAGATAAACCAAGATAATATAGATATAGAATAAATGAACCAAAAAATTATCAAGAATTAATTTTACTTTTCCTCTGCAAGGTGTCAGGTAATGGTGAGATAGCTGGCTCAGCTATGCACAAGGAGTTGGAACTTTTAGTAAAGTGACTTTCAGGATTCCCATAGCCTCTTATTTTTTTTTCATTGTCCTTGGAAACAAAGCAGAAAATCACAAGTACCATGGACTCCACAGAGCAAGCGGATAAGACAGATTGAGATGTAAAAAGATCTGTTGAGCACTGTTGAATTTTTTAAGAAGAAAATATTACTGTCCCCTAATAGTAAAACATATTGTTAAAGGCTGGCATGGTTTAACTACCTTAATTTCCAGATTTTGAACACCAGTTGCAGCCTAGGAAGTAATCTAAATTGACAGTGATTCTCTGATGTTATCAAGTTTAGGTAGGGGAGGATTTATCCTGAACACTGCCATTGCTGATAATTCAGGCACAGTGGTGACTGTCTGGAGCACTTCATTTGGTCACAATGCTGAACCTGGCAGGTCTTGCACTGGCAAACAGCTGAAAACACTTGTTTCAGCTCCATCTGCAGATCTTAAATAGATTTCCTAGTAGAAAGACTAATCGCTTATATGTATCTCCATACTATTTCAATTAATTTTTATGCAATTCAGCCTTATTGGCAAACTGGTGACTGTTTATATCTTCACTTATTCTGAGATGAGCTCAGTAAAGCAGATTCCTGGGGAGAAAAGCTGAGTACTAGGAAGAATACCAACTTTTCCATACTTGTCTTAACCAAAGAATGTCTTTTCTATTGCAAGTCTTGATTATTTTCAATACTGCTTTTATTAACTGTATAAATAAGAATTATCTACTCTCAGTGTATGGAGGGGGGAAAAAAAGGCAGTATTTGTAGTATATAATGCACTTCTGTTTCTTTTTAGAGGAGGTAATTCCTCAATTTCTTCAAGCTCCTCTAACAATGAAGTGACCCTAGACAAAATATATATATTTTTAAATAGAACATAAGTAACTTTAATTACACAACCTATAATTCAATTATTTTCACACTGGAAGTGTTCTAAAACCGTTTTTTACTGAACTGCATTTTTCCACTATTTCAAAGTGTGACCACCATAAGCTTTTCATTTGTATAGTGTCTAGGCAATTTTCAGTCATCGCAGAACCTAGGAATTCCATTTTCTTTGTCGTACATGGCCACTTCACTCCAATATCACACCAAAAGCTGTTTAACAGAAACAAGCTTAGTAAGAAGAAAGTCTAGCAGCAAAAAATATCCCTCCTGTAAAGACAAGATAAGAGGGAAAGAAAAAAAAGAAAATAGTATGTTAGTGAAACATAGAAAGACACTTGTTAAGCCAAGATTACTGACTTGCTATACAATACATCTTTCCAACCTGAGCACGTAACATCAAAACCTAAGAGAAGTCTTATCTGGCTCTAAGGAATGCAATTAAGAAAATCAATGTGAATATTTATTCAAGTAGCCCACGTAGCTGGCTGTGGTTACTTAAATTTATGAATTAGTGGGCTCATCTCTTCAGTTCATAGTTCAACCATGATGAACAAGTTTCTGACTGAAATCTTTTGTTCTATGTATTTTATGTACTTTGCCCCCTCAGTGAAACCATTTACTACAATCCCAGGTTTACTTGTGTTTTCTGTCTCCTACAATAGCAGCTACTAAACCAAGCACGCTGTGGAGGAGAGAGGTAAATTCAGGATTTTAATCTTCCTGATACTTTCAGGTTCCAACTCCTGCATACCGCATTACTGCCCCCAGGAGTAGCAATCACATTACCCATGTGTGTACCCCAGCCAACATTTGTCCAGGTAACAGACATGCAAACAAGCTGTTTGCACTCAAGTTATTGATTCCAGTCTCTGTCAAAATAGGCATTGCAGATCTTCCTTGGACAACTAGCTGTTCTGTGAGAGTGGTTACCCATCTACAGTTGAAAAGTAATTTGCTTGCAGAACAATTGTTTAAATCTCAGTGACTATTACATGGTCCAATCTCACACCTGAATGAAAGCTATTTCTTGACAGATGTTGAGAACAACCATTAGGTTTTTCAGAGTACTTGAAAATTTAGTTTTAAAAGTGCTTGATAATCCATGTGTAATTTTACTGAACTCAGATAACTGAAATAGTTGAAAATAGTGTTTAAGCACCTGTAAGAAAATGTTCAGATGGGTCATAATGGCAGTCATAAAACATGAGTGCGTTCTTTTCGTGTTACTCCTTAAAATAAATTTTAAAAAGTGACTACAACTAGAAGCATAGTTATACTGCATAAAAGACAAAACAGTTGAAATAACAATCCTTACAGGAATTGTTCTTCAAGAAGGGGAAAATATTGTTAAAAATATAAATTAAATTGTAAATAAATAGTACCAAAAGAGTAAAATACCTACAGGCAGCAAAAATGTTTATCTAAGTACATGATATTAGACACTTGGAGAAACTTCTACAAAGCGTTTAAAGATCTGTACAATGCACTAAATATAGTCATTTTAGTGAAAGAATATTCTTTAAAAAGCAGAATCTGTGTCTACCTAAGAGAAACAGAAAAGGATTAAGATTCTTTTTTTCAGCTTCTATACAGAAGTATAATAAATCAAGAATAACATGATTCCAATTATCAACTTTCTAAACTCATAGTATTAATAACTTATTTTAAGATCATAGTATAGTTGGGAATCTGTCTCTAAGTGAAAGGTGTGAATATATTAATCGGAATATAAAGAGATAATTTGGAGGTGATGAAGGCACAGAAAAAATAATTATTAAACATTTGATTCAGTATTCCCTGTTGACAAACAAAAGGAATATCTCAGCCTAAAACCATTACTTGTTCAGGGTGAGTCAGAGGTGAGTCTCAAACGTAAGTATCATAAGAGAAGGCTTTAGAACAAATTAGAAAAGGGAATAGCAGCAACTTGCCACAGCCTAATCACATTTGCCTAAGAGTCCCAAAGAAATCTCATAAGAAATTATCAACAAATGACCTTTCATACTTAACATCTTTCCTTAATAAATGTCAGTATGTGAGTAACACAGCATGGTAAATACAACATCATTTTTATAATGGGCTCCATAAGGAACAATAGTTGAGTAAGATTGATATACAAACCATTCAGTCCTCTTGGAAAATATGGTAAAGAATATAATTAATAAATGAAACAAGGAAAAAGGAAGATAGATTTCTTCTTTTTTTTTTTTTTCCCAGAATGAAATCACAAGTCCATTATTTCAAGGAAGTTGACAAACATGTAAGAAACATGATTCATCCAACATAACAGACTTTGACTACCCCAGTTTTTCACCAAAGACAAGGAAATAAGATTGCCAAAGATTAAGAGAAACTATCTGAACTGTTAATAAAGTTATTTGCTCTTCTTTTCTTCTCCATCTTAAAAGAAGATAATGAAAGAGTACAGAAGGCAGGTATGCAAATGGATTATGAGCAAAGATATCATAAAATATGCACAAAATGGAAGGTTTTAGCCAGACTGGGAAAGAAACAACTAAGTGATATGGCAGTTATATGTAAATTTGTGAATGGATATAAAACTAGTAACAAATGAGTAACGCCTATTAAGTGAAGCCATTTGACAACAATTTTAAGCAATTACGTATTTATTGCACAACACAGAGCTCCTTAGGAATTGTGGATGTCAAAATGAAAAATGGGATAAAAAAATCTATTAAGCAAATGTGTGAAAGAGAAGGGATTATTAATATTGTATATTCCAGTTTCTAGTAAAATGATTGCCAGAAGATAGGAAAACATACAAGAGAAAATAATAGCACACAGACTGCATGTGCACTTCTCCTTTCAACATCTCCTGTAAGCATGGTAGTATCAGAGTATTGTTTCTTCTGTGTTGCAAGACAGATCTGTGATACAAGGCAGTAAAGCTCTTCTAAAAATATCTGTTCTACTGTAAACTAGAAAAATACGGCAAGAAAATTTTATAGTCTTCCATACAACAGACTATTTTGAGAGACTGTTTTGTTGACAAAATAATCTTGGTACCAAGTGACAAAGTCAGGGTGACATTTTCTCTATTCTTCAACTCTACTTTCTGGAACTTGGAAAGCAGTATTACTTCTGGCAAGATATTTCTACAATTGGGTGAATGGTGTTCCAGTGATCTGTGAAACTGTTCAGTGCATCAAGCTTTCAATTCCTTTGCATCTTTGTTTAGATTTACACAAGTCTTCATGTAACTTCTGTTTGGAAAAACTGTTGTGAAGAGACATTTTTGCATGCAAATGTTGACAATTTTATTCTAAGATCTATGAAAATACTGAAAATATTTAGAAAGTCACACAGGATATTTGGTAATGGAGCCAGTGTATAACAGATGTATAGTGCATACTAGAACAAAAAACACACAAGGACTGAACAGCCAATGATCTTGTGCTAATCATAACTGAGGGAAAAGTGCCTCTAAGTGCCTGATGTATTGGAAACATAGAAAATATAGCAAAACAATAGTCAGGATTTTCAAGTGGTCTGATGACTTTTTTTTTTTTGTATTTTTGGTTCATCCCCTTCAGTGTCTATACATGAGTCCAATTGCCAGAAGTTGAGCATATTTCTGAGATTTAAAGTCTGGGCACTTACATCAATCTCAGTAGTTTCTGAAAAGTTTTCTGCTTCTTATTACCATAGAAGATGAAAAAAAGAGACAAAATTTCTTCAGTCTGCAACCTTTCATGCTGTACTCCTAAAAGCTTTTATGTTCCCCTGATGGAAGCATTTGCTATTCTCCAGGAAGTTCTCTATAATAATTTCACTAACTAAGTCATACACCTGGTGAAAAGATTCAACTACAAATGCGGTCTGAATATCAAATACTCAGAAAATCAGCTTAGGAGAAAATGAATTAGTAAAAACATTTCATGAAGAAATTTAAGAAAATTTCAGGCACTGGAATTGATTGTCCCATGTTTAAAATATAACCTTATTTTCATAATTGGTCCTCTTGAGATCACTTTGAGGGCTGAGCCATGACTAATATAAATAACAATATTACATTGGTCATGTTTTATGAGTAAAAGAAAAGATCATTTTAATTCAAATAACCTGAACAATTTACAAATCAAATACTTTTTCTTTTTATTCCAACCAGGTTACAAAGAACCTAACCAGCAGTTTTCAGCTAAGGAAAAACTACTATAAACAAGGCTAATCAGAAAACTGTGTTGTCATCCCTTCTAGGTAGTGCTGGCTTTTTATTTTAAAAAAAATTTCCTCTGAAGAAAAAGTCTATGCCTAGGCTTTTGTTTGTCTATTTGTTTTCTTCTCTTTAAGTAGAAATTACGTATTCCTTAGAAGGCAGATGCTTTTTACATGCAATGCTCTAGTCAGAATGATTTCCCAAGAAATATTGTTATCTAATTTCTTAAATAGCCATACTTGCAGAGTCTCCCCCTGAAAGTCTCAGGCAAATTTATATTTTCAAACATCATACATAATAGGAATGTCAGTGTCTATTTCCCACTCAGCTAAATAATCCAAAGAAATTTCTCAGGGAAAGAAACTCAAAGCCTGCAGTATAACAGACCTGCCAGGATTGTCTGCCAAAAGACCAGATGCTCTGGCTGGAAAACAGATCTATTTTATAGCACTTGCCAGTATTACCTGGTTGGTTTTCTTTCCTCCTAGCAGTAAAGACTGAGTTATCACATACTTGCTTGTGTTAGGATAGAATTTTTTAACTGTTATAAAAATAATTATAACACAATGTTTTCTTAATAGAAAAATCTTCATAAGAATATTTTAAGATTCTTTCATGCCAGTGAAAATAAAAATACCTCAAAACATTTTGCTAGTGCCACTACATATTCTTAGCTAATTAGCTTTACTGTATATTTAGAATTGTGCAGTATGATACAGTGGCATCTAAATTAACAATTAGAGAATCGTTTGTGGCTTATATAAACAACTGTCAAAAGGACAAAGATGCTTGTTTTTCCAAAATAATAACATTTTTATAAAACTCTTTATAAAATATATATATAATATATATATATAATGTATATATAATATATATATAAAAAAAATACCAATTCTGCTTTTATACTCTGGCAGTATTGGCGTTTTGAAATCCAAAAAGCAATTGAACTCCTCATTTGAAAGAGAAAAAGCATTTCTTGAATGTATCCCTTAAAATGTACAATGATTAAATGCTGGACAGATTCTCTTATGTTTAATTTTCCTCATTCAAAGTTATCACTGAATCAAAATCTATGTGAACAGATTCAATGTATAGTTTCACCAGAGGTAGGATTTATTGCACAGGCGGATGTGTCTGCATAAAGATTAAAGAAGCCAGAAACATAAAGAGTGGAAAAAAAATCTTGCATCCATTTGCTTTTGCAGAAATTGCAGCCTATATCCAATCTGATAAATTAATTCCACTACTTTATCAGAGAATGCAATTTTATAGGCAGCTCTGCTAAAGTTACCATAACAACACAGTAGAATAATTTATGTTGCAGTGTTTCAAATATAATAAATTTTAAACCTTCAAACATTTGGAATTCCTTTTTGTGTCCCATGCACCAGGCTTTTGCATATTTCTCCAAGTGCAGTAACAAATCCTCAATAATTTGCTTGTTAAACTCATTAAAGATATTTATCCTTAAAGAATTACGATACAATTTCTAATCCAGAAAAAAAGTCTTTCATCCTTATCATGTACTTCAATATCCAGTGAAATATACAAGAGCTTTATATATAATAGGAAAAAAAACTACCTCACCTAAGCTACCTCACTCATCCCTGGAAGAGAACAAAATCCTTCTTGTTTTATAATATCTGAGACAGAAGAGGGGCTCATTAGGAAGAAATGTATGTCGTTCTAGTGGAACTGTCCAGGACATTATTGTTTTTTAGTCTAGACAACTGTTGAATAAAGGTTTCCTTTTCTAAAGCCAACTATTTAGCCATTTAGATTACTGTTATGTGATATTCTTCAAAAACTGCTTGATGAACATAATACATCCAAGTTCATTCTTAATGCCCCACATTCAACATACCCATTGCAAAAGAAGAGAGAGTGCAGTTGGGGTGGAGGTATTTCATTATCTTACTTCTGTAAAAGAAGAATAGCCTTGGCATTCTCAGGACCACAAAAGGAAAGCATGCCATAATTCTTCCCTCAGACTACCACATTTCTTTCCTGTGAACAGTTATTAGAGAGTATCATCTATTAGAAGAGATGTCAGCACCTCACAAGGTATGTGTTGTTGTTCATTCCATCTGAGGTTTCAAAGTGAATAACTTCCCTGAACGAGCTGAATTCTCATGGGCCCATTCTTGTCTAAATTCCCTCACATTACTCAGAACAGTTACTAAGTAACTATTTTGTATTTTTTTTTTTTAACTTTTATTTTCAGTAAATACAGATATTTTCCTTGATTATATAATGATTAATGAATTAATAAATTCTTTAAAGAAAACAAGCTCTCACAGGTAATAGCACAACTCAGTATTTATAAAGATCTGATTGTCTAATAGTAAGGAATTATGGTAACCATTAAGAACATTTCACTCAAACATAGATAATTAAGAGAATTTTTTGAGGATATGCAATACTCTTTGAGGACACTTAGCAATTATTCTTTTCTGGAATATACCTTTTTCTCTCTTGATGATAATAAAAGCTCCAGAAACTCTATAGCATTATTCTGCAAATCCTTTGTGGTTGTTGTTTTGGTGAATTAAAATAAAACAGAAAATAAAATGAAAGCACTTCCTGTTTAATTCTGGATGACATTAGCGACTTTCAGTGGTAGATTCTCAAAGAAAGAATATTCCTTGTCTAAAGGCACATTCCCAGGCAAAGGGCTTCAGGACAACTCAGTTAAAGCAGAGAGCTCTACTTTCAGTAATCTGATGATACTAGAAAAACCTACACAATTTCAATGTGAAAATAAGGAAAACCAACATTATGACTAAGAAGCTAATTTCTACAGCTCCCTAAAGCATAATCACGCCTCTGAAAGATATTCATCATACTCTGCTATTATAAATAAATATAAATAGTAGAAAGAGGAACAGGCAGCTACCAAGAGAAATTTTCCAATTGTTATTCCAAACTTTTGCTCCCTTGGTTTGTGTTTCACACCCAGTGTATATGGTACAGAGTCAATTCTCCTCATGAAGGAACTTATCACACTAGTTATTATTGAAAACTACCTACAGGAAAGTTTGATAGCTCTTACAGATACTTGCACATCAGGTAACCAGCAGTCAGTTTTTATAAATCTCTAGCAAGGTTGAAATAGCAGACACCTAATTCTAAATCCATCAGTCTGTAAGTAATGTCTCCTATTAATTTCTGTTAAAACTAAACCAGCTACAAAAAGCACAATAACACTATTAGGTAGAGCAAATTCTCAGCTTTAAAACACTGTCTTTCAACAGTCTCTCCCTTTTGGGTAATCAATAACCCAAATAAGATGAATAGGTACTGAAGTAAACCTGGCCTCCAGATCCTCTGATGGATTTAGAAAATGGAGAGTGCTACCAGAAGATACTACCATAGATATTTATTTGCAGTCATTTAAAATACTTATTTATTATACTTCCAAGTACCCGAAGTAGGAACTTTCTCAGTTCTCTCTGGGCTTAAGACAGGTGTGCTTTTGTGGTGAAGACCACTTCTGGCATCTTATTTGCCTGGTAGGGTGGGTACAAAATAAACCTACTTAGTTGTCCTGATGTGATTTTTTTTTTTCTGTCTTCATAGAAAAAATGATTAGACTAAACAAAATATGTGCTAGTTTCCAACTTTTACTGGAGAACTTTGACAGAAAGCTGTTCTTTCAAGAACAAGCTAGCTGCTTACACAAATGTTATGAGCATGGAAATGGGGCTAGAGTGGTAGAGATCATTCTCACAAAGGCACTGTGTATCAAAGATTTGCTACATTTTGTTTGGTGAAACATTTTTTCTCTAAATCATTTAATATGAACTACTTTCTTTGTGAGCATGTGAGAAACAGATTTAGCCTTTTGATCTCCATGGCTGAGAACAGCCCGTGCCAATAACCTGAACTCTAAGCTAGAGAGAGCACCGGACCTTCTAGCAGCACAGACTTCTAGCTACAAGGAAGTACACTGTGTGTACTTTCTCTGAAGTGCATGTTTGGGTGTGGAGAGAGACATTTTGACACCGTCTGCTTTTGAGAGCAGACTCCAAAGGGCTTTGTTTCCATTCCACTGCAAAATGGCAAAAGACTTCAAAATATTGAATAGTGTCAGGAAATGGGTTTTCAACATCTAGGTAAGCTTCTGTCATCCCATAGCTTCATTCAGATGAAATTATTTTGAACAAATATTTTCAAGAGAACAGAGAAAATATAAAAAGTAGAGCACTGTTCTGTAGTCAGTGCTGTTTTACTTCTTGTACTCACTGTTAAGTTTATGAGTGTCTTACTGTTACACAGCACAATTGAAATGAAATCTAAATAGAGTATCAAAATTAAAAACATATGACCTCTGCTTATAGCATGTTTTCCTTGTATTTTTATCCTTCTCTGATGCACCCAAATATTTTATCAATGCATTTAAAGTGATCTTTTCTTGATCGCTCACGCTGCCAGGTCTTAACCTGACCTAAGGAAAGAATTTTGTATCTGCCAAACAATTTGTTATGAATAGTTACCTATGCTTATTGCTGTATTCGCTGTTTTCTTTTCTTAATGTTTTAAACATCAGTCCACTACCTAGACTCAATGGCCAAGGATTTGATTTTAAATCTCTTTCTTTCCTCTGACATATTTGATGACTTCATTAATTGCCCAGTCAAATATCTGTTTACTAGCCTTAAGGATTATGATATCAACTCCCCTCAGTGAGGAAACAGTTATGTTTTTAGTTAAGAGCATTAGCCATTTGTAGGTAAAAGACATCAGAAAAATGGTGTCACCATCTTTGTAGAATAACCCCAAGAGGATTTTTATCAAAAGTCTTTGAAACAGTCATATAATTAAATAGTATCCATAAAATAACTTTATCACATAAAAAAATAGATTTTAGCATTTATGGTTGTAGTGGTTTTGTCCATGTGCTGTTATTCTTCTTTGTCTTAGTTTATTTTCCTAGGCTTTCATCTGCTGAAGTAACATAGTTTATCTACTCAGAAATGCCTTTTGGAAGAAAAACATATGACACTAGCAAGCTAAGGTAGTCTTTTTAAATCGCTTATTCTGGTGAGAAATTTGGATATATAAGTCAGTTTTGGTTCTGCAGTCATATATACAACAGCTCAATTTATTAAATTCCATTTCTTTCTAAATCACATCATTCTCTCTCTTTATCTACCTTCAAGAATCTTTCCTGTGATATTGAAGTATATAAAATATTTCTTTGCATTCTTTCTTCTGATAAGAATTTACAGGACAAAATCATTTAGTAATATTAATTGCTTAGTTTTTATGGCATTTGAAGCTTCTACTGTGGTGTTTATTAAACTTGTTTGAATAAACTTCTTAATCTTTCCTATAGATCTTGTGTGAATATACATCTCAGAACCAACTCCTTTGTCTTCTGTCTTTGTCATTGCTAAAGTATTTTATTTATATTTTTTAAAATTAAAGTATAAGCATGTCAGAAACAAAGCTTCATAGGCTTGTGCAAAATCCTTTTTATTCTCAAAATTATTCTTCTTAGAAAACTGTATATCTGGACATTCTTTTTAAGAACTTGATTACTGTCAAATTAGGAAGCTTATTGACTGGGATTTATTCTTCACATTGCATGTATATTCTCATTCAAGAATTCAATGAAGTTTAAATGAGTTCTTTAATTACCTGCATTATTTGAGCAGCCACAAGTAGAGTCCTGGTTCTGGTCTTTTCCAGTTCCTTGTGTACCCCCTGCCTTCCCACTGGGAAGGCTGAATGAGAAGCTGAAAAGTCCTAGCCTCTGTGCAGCACTGCTCTGTAATAACAAAAACATTGATGTTTTATCAACATTCTTTTTCTCCTATCCAAAACACAGTGTCATACCAGCCACTTTGAAGAAAATTAATTTTATCCCATCTGAAACCAAGACAATGATCCACAGTAACTTCTGAATGTTGCATTTTATTGGCTCCTCTCATTTCAATAAAATAACAGAACAAAATCTTGTTTACTTAACCTAAAAGCAATTTTCCTGTTTATTCCCAATAAAAGCTTGAAGCCTTTTCTCCTGAACTACCACTTTTTCACTCCTGACTTCATTTTTGTCAAATCTTATAATGATTCCTTCACAGAAAATTCTTTATCCACCAGGCTTAATTTGGACTGATAGACATCTGATATATCAACCTGAATGATAACGAAGATATAAAAACAACAATACCTGAAGAAAGAATGCTAACATTTTATATTTCTGTATACCAATAATATATTATTTTCATCACAGAATAGGCTTAAATACATTTACATATTTTGGCTAACTTTGCTTGTTGTTGAATTCTAAGAGAGAACATTCATTTGTATTTCCAAAGAGATTCATTTCATTAGATTCAATCATTCAATTTGGGAAAATGTTCTTATCTACTTTAAAAATACACTTGGGTATACATTTAAAGCTCCTGAATCAAAAGAACTGATTTTTTTTTTTTTTTTTTAATTTTGCCTCAGAATGGATTTTTATGTAACACTAGGAAGAAAAAGGGAAAATGGAAGAAAGATAAAAAATGAACTATAACCAGTTCATTTGAAAAAATCCATTTATTTTGGCTATCACAGAATTTAAGTTTGTTCTGTTTTCCAGCAGATGGAGAGAGAAGAAGCCTTCCTTATTTAATATTTTTTCATGAGGTCCCTTTCTGCCTCGGTTATATTAGGTTGAAATGACAGTGCTGTCCAGAGCAACTGTGTTGTGATTAGACAAGGTTTAGATATCTGATCTGCAAATTTAGTCATTTTACACAAAATGCAGTGTAGTTTTACACAGTAATGATAATACATCTAAAAACTTGGAAATAACTTTATTACTAACTTAGTTTCTCTGAATGAAATTGGAAAAAAAATAAAGAAAAAACAACAACAAAAAAAAACCACCTAGACATATTTGGCCCCTCCAGGGTAAACATTCTGTAAAAATAATTGTTCTCTTTCATCTGCAGCTAAAACTGAGACAAGTAGTAATGTCCATAGTAATTATCAGTGGGTTAGTCATCCACAGACACCTCTGGCAATCAGAGCTGACGTTTCTAAGAAACAGTTGGAATTTCCCTAGGCTCCCTCCTTCTAGATGGAGAGGCAGCTGCTGCTCCATTTGCACAGATGTCTCTGGAGACTCCACTCATAAGTGAGTAGGAGCTACTGCATCTTCCATAGCCAGCTAGTTATACAGCTCCCGTTAACTGGTTTGGAGCAATTGAGCATAATGTCCCTTCCTGCCTACACTTGGAAATAGATGGACCTTCTCAGTGATACCCCTGCCTGTCATCCAGGAGAGACAGGAACTGACAGCTTCAGGGCTCCCTTAAGAAAGTAGTTCATGTTGTACAGTATTATGTATTCTTATCCAGAGTCAAAAGTTGCTCTTCATGAGAGATTAATAGAACATTTATACTATGTTAATTACACTCTTTCGAATGTCAAATACCTACCTCATAACGCAGCCAAGATTATTCACATATAAACTGCATCCAGCTTCAGATGCAGAAGTCTTGCTATGCCAAAAATAAAGAAGAAATTCACAAACTGCAAGGAAAAAAATTTCCAGTAAAAAGTTACAACTTAAATGATGTGACCTTTTTTATTTGCAGCCATCCTATACAACCCTATAAGTCTTGTATACAAAAAAGATCTATTTTAATTTCTGAAATTATGTGAATTCTTAATTTATTACGATGAATACTCTTAAAGTTTTAAAAACCAATATAATGGTCTAATTGTTTGTTGATGGATGTTACCATAGAATGTAGGCAGGACATTTAAACAGGAAGTTGTTGTTTCAAGAAAGTTAGTAGGAGCAAATAGAAACTCTTTGGTTTTGTTTTTCTTGTTTTGCATGATCCCTAAGTATTTCATATTTACATACAAAGTGCTGCACTTTGAAAGTTCCATGTTACAGATTTTCAGAAATATTATTCCAAAATGTCTCCTTGTTTCAAAATGCTTCGAAGATTGCAAGTTTCAAAAGTTCTTCCACTGCCACTAGTTCAAGCTGCAAGGAGCAAGGAGAACAGAAATTTTTAAATTATTTCTGTAAATGGTTATTTGAAATATTCATTAGAAGCTTCTGATACAGTTTACAGGTATGTAGACCTGTGTATTCATATGAAAAATCCTCATTCAAGTAAGGCATTTTTCTGACTACCATCAGGAAAATATGTTATTTTGGATGGAAAAAGCCTTAATGTTGACAGATCTTAAGTCTGACTCAGAGCCGGCAGAACCAACTCGTCTGACATCACTGGATCATCCTTAGAAGGGCTACATTTTTAAATCCATGGGAAATACAGTTATGGAATCTTGGTTTCCAAACACAAAATTTTAAGTCTCAGAAACCTTCTTCTTACACATCCAGGACTGGAAGTTAATAAGTCCATTCTAAATCCTGGAATCCAGCTGCAAGCATTCACATTTTACAAACACTGGAATGTAAGAAAACAGTAGGAGCTCATCCAAAGGGCAGGTATCTGCAATGTTCCTTAACAGTTGTCCTGATCACATTCTAAGTTTTCTAACACTGCTCCCATCTTAACAATTGATAGTTATTGTGAGGCTGAAGAACATATTAGTCAAACCAGAAACATCATGTTTTTCAGCATCAGATGGTGTTCCAAAAAAACTGCCAACATTTTTGACTGCCGTAATGTATAGTTTTGAAAACATGTTAGTTTGTCTAGGGGCAGAAAAGGTAGCCATCACAGAAAAGAAAAATGAAAAATTCCCAGTGTGGGAACAAAAAATAACCTCAAGAAAAAAAAAAAAAAAAAAGAAGAAAACAAAAAAGAAAACAAGCCTGAAAAACAACAATTTGCTCATAAGAGAAAAACATAAAAAGCAAGAGCTTAGCTTTATACTCTGTTATAAAGTGCAGAGCTCACACTGCTAAGACTACAGGACTAAGGGGAGTGTGGCAAAGCAAAATCAGCTTGTTATGTCTCCTTAGAAAGTATGGTCTCCTGAAAGAGGTGTGATCAGCTCTGCAGATTCCAGTAGCAATGTGCCTGCTATGAGCACCCTCAGACTGAATACTTACAGGCTCTCATAGCTATGGCCTGCTCTGATCAGCCACAAATTTTAGTGTCTCTGTGCTTCCATACTGCTACTATCCATGCAAATATCTCACATGGAAGTATCCCTGTGTTTGGGGCAAGCAATATACCTGATTTTTCTGATTTTGTATTTTGCCTAAAATAAACTTTTCTTTTTGTTTTTCTAATAATTTTCTAAGCCTTCTTTTCCTTTCTGTTCCTTTAAGACTGCTCAGAGAAGGTATGGAAAAATATTTAGTCTTTTAGTCAAACTAATTTTTGACTGCTTATGAAAAAATTGCATGCTAAAGCTCAGTGCCAGAATCTGTTTGGAAAACTGGGGCAATCAGCTTGTTCCTTCCTTCCTTTCTTTCTTTCTTTTTTTTTTTTTTAAAGGGAGTTTATTCTTCAAGCAGAGAAGGAAAATGAAGCACATAGTAATGTTGCACTGACAGCACTAGACTGCAGACAAAGATACCTGCATTTCGCTTCAGATTATGCTAACAGCTTCCTCTATGAACCTGCACAAATCATTTCCTCTTTCTCCCTTTTTTTATTAATTATAATACCAAATTACTCCAGGTTAATTATACTGCCAAGCTACTTCTGCTCATTATTGATGTTACTTGGTCAGTGTGTAGGGAATCAGAGGAAATAGTTTATCTTTTGCTATATAGCTGCTTTGACCCTGTTCAGCACTGGTGTCCAGAGATAAACATTATCAATTTGTTTCTTGGAATAACATTTTAGAATCCATTTGTGGAAAAAGTTACTTCTAAGTTTCAAAAGACATCCCTGATGACCATAAGAACAACTATTAGCTATCTAAGAAAGGTAAAACCATCATCCAAGGTAATAACTCTGGATCTTAATCTAAATTTAATTACATACAACTATCTGGTTTGTTATCATATATGCTTTCACTGAATATAGAGAGCACTAAGGCTGCATAGAGTGCTCATATTAATTTTAGATATCATTATCTGTTTCCCCCTTACTATTTTGATTATTAATGCTTCATTATATGCAAAAAAAAAATGTTAATCTCTGTCACTCGTATAAACATGAGTGTTTTCTGTAATGCTTTTTAAAGATGAGAAATTAAGTTGTCAAATTATTTTTAGCAGTCCTGTGAACTCTCCAACCTGCCATTTAGGAGCTTTGAATAAGCATTAAAATTACCTCAGAAACTTACTTTATACGAAAAATGAGTAAACACGTATGAGCATTTCACATCTATACAAGAAGTGAGCCGTGTCAGTCGAGAGTCTCTCAGCCATCTTCCTTTTAAACAAAACAAAACAAAAATCAAAATAATGCCAATTTTAATGTCAGATATTTGCAAAAAGGGCAGAAGCACTTGTATGATCTTAAGTTAACTAGTGATCTAAAACTAGCTTCCAATCCTCCATTGTTCAGTTCACAGTGGAAGTAGCTGAGACATGTGAGTCATAGCTCCAGAGTTACCTTACAAAGAAAAACGGAAGTTGTAGTTTATATCTCTTTTTCAAAATCTTTCTTGGCAATTTTTAATTTTAAAAAATGTGGTCAGTCGATCCCAGTCAGCACCTATCTCCACACATGGCTTTTCTTTCACATTGCTGTTGCCACTGCTGAAATGCTCCACCGACTGCCACACTGAGCTCACATCAACTGTTTGATCTCCATCGACATTCAGCAAGCACTGATGAATGTCAGTGGGTGCCACAGTGACACACCTTTTCTTCATATACGATTCCATGTCAGACATCATTTTGTCAAACTGCCCCTCTACTGCCATTTGTCTCATGGCAACAACGCGTAACAGAATATTGGCAGGAAGTTTCAACCTTTACTGCCATACCACCAACATCTGCCTCTATTATTACTGGCCAGCATAATAATATAAAAGGTGCTACTTTTGGAGCAGCCCGTCTTCCTAGTGTTGAAGTGAACAATAGAAAATTATAGTAGCTCTGGAGGGAGAAATCAAAAACAATAATAACTAAAAAAAAAAAATCTACTTTTGATATGACTAAACTAAGAGATAGAAAATAAACTTTTTCCCATTTATACATTATTTAGGGAATTGTATTCACAATCTATGAATTCAGATAGAAATTCTGTCATTATCATTATGACAATAATAATAGAAAATTGTGAGCATGGAACTTTACATGCCAAGGGAGCTGTATGATAGCTCAGCTGCACTGCCTGTGGGAAGGGACAGCTAGCATCAGCTGTAGTAAGTAGTCCTGCTAGTTGAAAAGGCTGCTGAGGATAATGGGAGAAATCACTCAGAAAGCATGCAGTGTACATTACCAAGCAGGCATGGGAAAAACCTGAGTTTTCATAAGAGAGATTTGCTTGAAAATGAGGGAATCATCAAATGGAGATAGGAAAATGTTGCCTTTCAGAAGAAAACCCAAGAGATGCAAAAAAAAAAATAATCCTAAATTGTCCCAGAGGAGCTCTGTAACAATGGGATGTTATACTACAGTCAACTATTATAGCATCTTTGAAGCAAAAAATGCAATTTCTAATCTAACACACAACCACACACCTTCAGGCAGAGCAACTGAAACACTACAGAGATAAATGTAAAATAGATTGTGATTTGTATCAAGTTGAAAATCAAGGAGCAATAATGAAAATCATCAATTAGAGATGGCTAGTGGGAGAGAAAGGAACGTAACAAGAGATGTGAACTAAGTGAACGTGGTAATAACAGCGGCACTAAGCAAAACTTAAATAGCACTGATTCATTTTTTACATCTAGCTGTAACTTGTTCAGACATCACTTTCTGAATAGCTCAAACATCCCAAACTAGAGGAAAAAGATTCGAAGAATAAAGTAGGGTGGACAGCTAAGAACAGGAACCATTATAATCTTGCGGTTCACCAGCCAAGGAACAGAAATTTTCTGTACTACTTTTCATCCTCCTCCTTTTCTTTTTTACATACACTTTCCTTTTCACTCCCTACATGAATTTTTCTTCTCCTTTCTCAAAGAAATTACCTGCTTTGGCTAAACTGTGCAACCTGTCAAAGTTGTTTTAATCTTGCAACAGCAGAGGCAAGTAAAACTCTAAGCAAACATGTTTTGATCCACAGTTGAAAAGCAAATGGGCTCCGCTTCTGGCAGTGAGATTTCAATAGAAGTCTGAACCTACGTATAATTTGTCTATAGGGAAACAATTCCATTGAAAAGAAACATTTTCTTTCTCTTTTTGGGATCATTTGTTTGCAAGGATTTAGGATTCAACTTAAATCAAAACAATAACCCCAAAGAACCTGAAAGGTTTTTTGAGTTTTTCCACAAAAATAAATAAATAAATAGATAGATAGACAGATAAATAAATAGATAAATTCTTAACACCTTCATTTCAAAGAGAGGAAAAAGATAAATTTTATTTTAAAAATATTTTGCAGCTCCAGACAGAGATGTATTATTAAAATGAAAAAACTATTTAATATTTTACAATTTGCATACCACACTTTTTTTTCCTCTTTTTTTCTTTATCTCTAGAAGCAGTTTTAAACAAGTCAAATATTCTGCACTAAAGCACACGTAGTATTCTATGATGGCAGGTCATGATAATTAGCTTCTTCAAATTCAAGAAAAAAACCCATGTTCAAACAACCCGTAATGCTACTTTTTGTAGAAAACATATTAGGACCACAGTTTTCACAATTAAGATAATTCCCATATGCCTTTCCATATAATTCTTGATAAACAGATTTTCAATCCTACTAGTACTTAGTAATAAAAAAAAAAAAACAAAAAAAAAAAAAACCCAAGAAATTGTAAAAAAAAGAGAAAATCTTCCTAAAATGCCTTAAGGAATCTCCGGGTAAGGACTTTGAAATGTAAAGCTGGTGCATGGCATGATATCACTACCAATGTACTCCACAGCTGGGACAGGAGATGAACCTGTAGGATGAACTCACAGCTCCTTGACTCCCACCTACAGTGTCCTTCAGTGCTGGTAAACAGTGAGGTGGCGAACCATGGCCTTTGCATCAATCATTTGAACATGCATCACCTTATTCAGGAAACATTTACAAGCTGAGTGAATCTGAAGAAAATCCTAGCATCCTCATTCATTCAGATTACAAATAATTTCTTATAAAATGTGTCAATTCCTTTATTACTAGTACCCACTGGAAATTCATTTTGCTGTCATTGAATAAGAATAAAGCACTGACTTTTCTTTCTGTTAGCTGCCTGGGAATGAAGAAGCAAGAAGCTTCTGTAACATTGTATGCTGCCTCCCCAGAGCTATCCTGTAAAATTAGATATTTCAAAATATGATTGTTAAGGCAATTCTGCCTTTCAGTATTACTCTATCTGCCATTACCTGCATTACTCTACTCAGAATTACTTAAATGCTTTATGGAAAGGAAAACAGTTGTGCTAAGTCCCAGAGGACTTAGATCTGCACCGTGTGACACATTTTTAACTTCCAAATCATTTTTTCTTTTATTACTGTGGAGTAGTTTCCTCCTATTAATGTAAAAGCTTTCTATTATACTTGAAATCAATATCTCAACATGCAGATGGGAAAAGAGAAATTGAGTTTCATTATGTAATAATGAAATAAGCCCAACACTTGAGGTATACCACATACTGTATTTTCTCAGGGTTAAAACAACCACATACGTCAAAAGCAGATGAATATTCATCAAGTATTCTTCTTGTAGACTCTAGGACAATGTTTAATGATCTGCTGTGGCACTGATATTCTAAAGTTTCTCAGTGCTAGCATTATAATGTTTCCTTCTTCCTTATGTGCAAATGCAGCTAATGAAAGATGCCGCTTTGCATCATGTTTCTAACCTAGATTCTTCCTAGAAGTAACTTACTTAACATAAAGTTTCAAAGCAGTAGGCAGTTACCATTATTTTAATGTAATGTAAGTAATTACCTGCTGGAGATGATCTCTGTGGGGAAGGATCTGGGAGTCCTGGTGGATGACAGTTTGGTGATAAGCCAACAGTGGGCTCTGGTGGCCAAGAAGTCCAGTTGCATCCTGGGGTGCATTAAAAAGACTGTGGCCAGCAGGTCAGGAGAGATGGTTCTCTGGCTCTATTCTGCCCTGGTCAGGCCTCACCTGGACTACTGTATTCAGTTCTGTGCTCCCCGGTACAAAAAAGACAGGGACCTCCTGGAGAGAGTCCAGTGGAGGGTCACAAAGATAATAAAGGGCCTGGAGCACCTCCCCTATAAGAAAAGGCTGAGCAAACTGGGTCTGTTCAGCCCCGAGAGAAGATTCAGAGGGGATCTGATTAATGTTTATAAGTATCTTAACTGTGGGAGTCAAAGATACATAGCCAATCTCTTTTCAGCAGTTTGTGGGGACAGGACAAAGGGAAACAGCCATAAACAGGAGCATAGAAAGTTCCACATCAATATGCGAAGGAACAGGGTGACAAAACACAGGAACAGGCTGCCCAGGGAGGCTGTGGAGTCTCGTATCTAAAAATATTCAAGACCTGCCTGGATGCCTAACTGTGCAACCTGCTGTAGGAGCCTGCTTTTCAAGGGGGCTGGATTTGATGATCTCTAGAGGTCCTTTCCAGCCCCTACAATTCTGTGATTCTGTGATTATTTTCTTTGTTTGTTTGCTTGTTTATTTTTAAGTCCTTATTTGTGGAAAGATTCTGAGATTATTAAATAAGTTGATTCCTTGTCCTAGACAGAATAACAACCAAACCTGAGTTTTTTCACTCTGAAAATGCTAGGTGGAATGAATCAAACTGATTCAAATTGATCAGTTTTTGTTTTTACTAATGCAGTGGAATTCCCAGGTCATGTTCTGAACAAATGGTTGAGAACCAGGTGAGAAGGTGTGGCTAAACCACAGATCTCAGGTGCAAGCAATGCACCTGAGTGATTAGAAGGATTGAAGCCAGGATCTGCCCCTTCCCAGACCTCATTTAAGGGTTAGCAGCCAGTAGTGAAGCGTCTTTTCAGGAATGGATTGTAGTCCTCTTGGTCTGTTCCTGGTTGTTGAAAGGGGTGATCTGATTTTATTTCTTTATTACCTTTTGCTATATATTACCTACCATGATTACATAGAGCCTGTATCCTGTTAGAAGATCTGTCATTATCTTGTTTTGCTATAAAGCTAGTTTATTTTGTAAGCTGGAGGAGCTGGCAATGAAAAATCTCTTCAGCTCCGTGCTGAGATGCAAGTGTGGTGAAGCTTTCCCATCAGCCTCCTTGTGTAGCCAAGGTTCATTATCAAAAATTTGTTATTATAGAGAATAGGAAATCAGGTTGAATATTGTTAGTTGTTTTGGTATTTTTGAACAGTTTTCCACAAAAATAAGGTGGTGGGAGGGGAGAAGAAAAAGGCATCCTTAAATAAAGTGTGATTAGTGGTTTGAAACCCACTTTTCATAGTTACTGGATGAAAGACTTGAATGCCTCATTAAAGGACTTTTCCTTATACCTGTGTATCTAGATGTGTCTACCCTACTTTAGCCATTAGAAGCTTCTGCTATTAAGATAATTTTTGTGGAGCCAGACATTCCCTAGCTATAAAATGCTTAGCATCATATATAGGTTTTCAAAACCTATTCAGAAGTCATGAGATAAAATTAAATCAATACAAAATGTTATTGCTAAAACACTGTGAGTTACTGGCTAGAGTTTTGGGTTTCTTTGAAAATATTCCAGCAGTCTTTTTTAATTACTATTTTAATTATTGTTTGAAGAAGTGTTTACTCTTCTTCCAAAAATTGATTAGTAATCTTGCTGTGACTTCATTACAGTGTATAGTCCTGATTTAATTGCTAACAAGAAGTCAGTTACTCATCAGTGGCCCTTCCCAGTAAGTAGAACAAAGCTTCTATTGCTCAAGCAATTAACCAAACAATAATTATCTCAGCTATTTCTTCTCCCACTACTCAAAATTCTGGAATTTTCAGCCAGCATCTTTTGCTTCATTAAAGCTATTTAGTACCTTTAAGTTACAGTATTTGACAAGAATATTGTGTTTTTCTCCTGGAAAAGTCTTTAAAGATATTACTTTAAACTTTACCTGAAATTGTCATTTATGCTCATAGTGCTTAGACTGTAGAATTTCCAAGCATGTACACACACAAGATGAGAGAGAATGAGGTACTGTGGAAGTAATCATATCTAGTGTTCTGGATTCACAACTTAAATTTAAATTGGAGAACTGTGGAAAAACTTATCTTGCAATTTACCCTCTACTTTTTTTTTGCTTTTGTTTCTGCAGCAAACAAGTGGAGTAATGCTATGGCTTCAGCATTATTACTTTATGTTATGATGTTTGTTATATCATGACATGTATTATTATATATAATGTTATCATTGTCTATACTTCTAGAATTTGTGACTTGTAAGCTTTTCCTGTTTCTTTTTCTATCAAATAGTTTTTCAGCTAGCAGTTTAGTATGCTCCTTTCGTGTCTTAATGTAATATATTCTGTTTTGCAAAATAGAAACTGTCCTTTTTTACTACTGTTGGAGAAGATGCAATTAAGCATAGTTGCTTTGTCTTACATTTGCTATCTCACAGCAAAGCATTGTCCTTACTTGTCAGAGTTTGTTAACCTTTGGTGTCATAAAATAGAAAGCTTTACCACATTATGATGATTGCTCTAATTTCTTAGTTTCATTGCTAGTAATTTCATATGAACTGATTTTTGAATACAAGCAAAAATTCACAGCATTATAATTCATTTTATTCAGATTAGTCAAATATTACAATCAATGCACCCTCCTAAACAAAGAACATTTACGCAAGCTAAAGTATGAGTACTATAACCAAAACTGGGTTTATGGTTTTGAGTCAGAGAGATTCACATAACTTAAGCATTGGTAAGCAGAAATACAATGTAATTGAAATTCACTGAAAGGGAAGTAAGTGACAATTAGGCAAATGTTGTCAGCATCCAACATGAAATCAACGTTCAGAATAGTAACTTCAACCAGAGAAGAAATGGAAATAATGTCTTTTTTGTGATGTCCCTTTCCCAGTAAGAAAATTAGTTTAAGTACAGAGATGCTGGGGAAAAAGAATTTACTGTCATCCTTATGCAAACTACATTAAGATAGAGCAAACCCCTCAGTTCCATCATGTGCAAAATTAATGAAATAACTGAAATTTAAAGTAGTGCATCTGAGCTTCTGTTCTGCTTTGACACTAGTACTGAATGGTGAAAAACATTTCATATATGCAGTGTAGAAAGCTGTATTCTGGACCTGTTTATCATAAAGAGTATTCTTGAACATCTTGAATTTGTCAGTTGTTGGAGTATTACTCCAATTCTTAGTATACTTATTTCATAACTTGTTTTGTGTTTCTGAATCACCTGAACTGTCCTTTTTCTGTAGTTTTGAGGATTATGTGAAGCTCATGATCCTTAACAATATATATATATACTTAACAATAGCTTGATTTATCCTTAACTTGGGTTTTCTCCAGATATTCCTCGCTAATGTGATCTTTTAATACCTTCTAATTGTTCTCTTTGTAAACCAATCAGCTGGTCATTCTGTGTTCTTGTATTTCTGCCCATGCACCCTTTTGACAGCCTGCCACTTGCAGTTCCAAGACAATTACTGTCTCAGTTCTGTTTTATCAAGGCTTTCTAGTCCAGTTCTTTAATTCACTTCTCTTTACAACTGCTTCTCCTCAGATACCAGTTAGGGTTGTGCTCGTCTCTGTTATAAAATGAATATTTTTTTCCTCACAAATCTGCCATTAACTTGAATTCTGGTTTGGCTAGAGTATGGATGTCAGTTTCCTTTTCTTTGCAGCTATTTGTCAGTTTTGCTGAATGTATGCCTCCTTTCCTACAGCAGTCTGAGCTCCATTTAAATGCTACTGTCTGAGATAGAAATTTTAGTAAAAGAAAGGAAAACTCATTGTTTAGCTGAAAAAACCTTTCAAATGCTAATACAGGTGATTTCTGGCTTTTACTTAGTTTTTGGAAATCACTGCTGTCCAGGAAGTAGTTTGTAGCACTGTCTGTATGCCTCAAGATTGTATATGAAGATCCTACTTGAGTTTTATTAGAAATATTACCAATAAAAAAAAAAAAAAAAATTCCATTTGGTTCAGTTAAATATCACCAAAATATGATCAGGACTGCTGAAAATGTGTGGTTTCATTGTGTAATGTGGAGGCATTGGAACACTCTTGATTGTAGTTTTCCTGTGCTTCATTCCCATATGATGGGTTTCTGTGGCTTCCAGACAACAGAACAGTCAAGATCTCCACACTGACATGTCTCTTCTTGTAGCTTTGCCTAAATCCAGTTTGAAGTACTTGAAAGAGAATGCTCGTGCAAATTGTGAAATACAAATGCTTTCTGCTTATCAGAAATTCCTCACTTTGGGTTGCTGTTTAGGACTTCTGTAATTTACACATTTATGGCATATCTACTGCATAAGTGAATATGTTTTTATGATTACAAAAATGCCTTTCTGCTTTCTCATTCAGATCAGCAAGTCTGATTGTGAAGGCAAACTAGAGTGATCTGGCATTTAAAAAATGGGAAGTGAATGAATGGTTTCAAATTAGTTTGAAAGTCTTTTTTTCCTGCACTGCAATATTTGGGCAGAATTGTACATCCATTAACTGAAAGCAGAATTCTTTTTTTGTCTAAGTTAATTGTAGTTCAGTATTCTGTGTATTCAGCCTTATTATGTTCATAAAAATATTAAGCTTGTCATGTTCCAGCATGTGAGTGGACATGTGCAACATGATAGATGCAAATTATGCAAGAATTGCACAAAGTTGAGCTACTTCAGGGCTGACCAGGTTTTCAAGGAATGAAGGAGAAAATGCAAGTTATTTCTAGCAGTCTAATAAAGCTGTTCTTAGACAGAGGGAGCTGAAATTGCCATTAATTCCCAAGTTCAGTTCTAGAATAAGATACCACATTGAGAAATAAGTAGAAAAAGAAATGAGAGAATGACAATGGCAAACGTAGGTAGCAGTAAAGAGAAAGTGTAACACGAGGAGCTCTGTCAGTTTGATAAAATAAAAATCTGTGGTCAGGGGAGTGCGAAGGGAAAGCCTTTCTTCCAGAAAGAGTAATACAGAAACCGCAAATCAATAGCCTGTTTCCTCAGGAGGTAGAGGGGAGACATACTGCCTGGTAGTGTAGTGGTATACCTTTAGTACATATAGTCACTATATTCATTTTTATCATGCTGAGTTGTCTGGATGTGTCAGCTCTGAGTCTTGCCTATCATTATACAGACACATCACTGAAAACAGTGAATGATATAAGTTACTTTTAATATTTGCCACACCTTCTGACAGTCAGCTGAAAAGCTGAACTGTAAAGCTATTGGGTAGTTATGTGAATAATAGAGAATAAATCAAAGATTGTAGATTGGTTGTACATAAAGCTGTTTTATACAAAAAGGCTGTATGAAAGGAGCAAAGATTTGATATAAAATAAAAATAAAAATAAAATAGCAATACTATTGGCTTTAACCCCACTTTGGAACTGTACAAAGGGTGTGTTTGCTGCTTTCTGAAGCGGAAAATTTGGTGGGAAAGATAGCATCTGTGTGTGCGTTCTTACTGTTGCAGGTTTGCACAACATAAATTGCATGGCGTATAAATTGTATAGTCTCAAACTCCATTTCCCTTTACAGACGGATGAGTTAGTTCAAATTTCTTGTAAGGTGCTCAAAAACTGTAGCTCTCATTTCTTCACATCTTCCTTTCTTAATATTAAGATCTCCTAGTAGCAGTTTCAAAAGCACAAAATGATATTGCATATGACAGCTGTCAAAATTTTGACAAAATGTCTACTTAGATCTTGTTTACTGTGTAGCCAGAGTTGCACAGATCACAGCATGCAAACACTGATGGATGTTAAGTGGTTTCCTGGGTCTGTCCTTCAGCAAATGATCGGTGCTGTTGGGAATCCTGTATTGGTGATAATAGGCTAGAAATGTGAAAGCTGGTTTGTGTAAATAAATAGCAGTTACATTAAAGGTTACTTTTGAGTAAAAATTCACAACCAGGCCTTGATCAAATTAGACTTTGAGATGCATTAGAGTGAGTTGCCAAGCCTGTCTTTTTTTTTTTTTCATCTCACTATATCTTGCTTTTCTGTGTAGGCTTCTAATGTGGGCTTTTTTTTTTTTTTGTCTGTTTTTTTCTAATGTTCTTTGTAATTATGTGAAAAACAGTTGTATGAAATTCTTAATCTGTGTTACGGTTATCTTCTTCTGGGGATGGAGGGGGAATGTTATATACCACAAGAATCTGAAGAAAAGCTGAAAAAGATACCTCTAAAATCTCATATCCCAAAAACTTCATGTTTTCCATTGCTGCTCTTGACTTTGCCTAGGACAGGCACTCATGTCTGGATTCTCTTTCCTAGTGCCTCTCTGAAGAATGCTTTTGTTACAGGGCGAAACTATATTTTAACCATGAAAAAGCACTAAACTCACTTTCTAAATCCTGTGACTTGAAAGACACCCAGAATTTTCAGGTCATCTCGCCTCTTCATGTTATGTTGTGCAGGTAAAACAAATGACTTACAAGTGACGTGGGTGTAGTCCTGTAACCAGTGTTAGAAGCAAGAAATCACAGAGAGGGTTTCTGAAATCACAATGCCACATGTGATTTCAGGATCACATATGTAATACCTGCTGACTATAACTGAAGGGTTTTTCTACTGGTAGAAGTAGTAGTGAGGTTTTTGTTCGAGGTTTGTAATCTTCTCCCTCTTTGCTTCACTTTTTCCACTGTGCACTAGCTTTACTTTTACTAAGTAAAAACAGAAATATGACTTGCTTTTTTTTCTAAAGGCAATACAACCAAAAGAGAGAAAACTAATTTACTAAAATCACTGTCTAAACTAATTTACTATAATCACTACCTCTCATCTCTGAATAGTATGACCTATGTTCCCCAGGCAGTCTGCTTCATTACAAATTTCCAACCTACCTATACCATGCAGACTGAATGTATGCCTGAGGTACATCTACTGTCACAGAATAGCTGTGCGTTCATCCAATTTTCACAGCAGCACTGAAAGGCAAATAACTGGAGTAAAAACAAATTGATAAAACAAACAAAAAAAAAGAGTGGGAAAGAATTAGAGAAAATCATTCTGTGCTTAGTTCCTGTGGAGAAGAATAATATCTTCAATCAGATTATACTTTGCAGTAGTGCAGTGAATCAAGTCACTATGACCCAAATGAATATAATAACAATAAATATATTAACTTTTGCTTATTTGGTAAAACAGTGAACTGGTTTAGTCATCTACTTGAGAAAGAGAAATAACTAGAAATACTTGGCTTATATACAACTTTAGGGGACATTCTTGTCCCTATTATGTTAATAAAATAAGATTTGTATTTGGAGGTATCTTCCTGAGCTAAACCAGGCAAAGAATACATAGTATATTTGGGCAGGCAACTCAGATGCGCAATGATCAGCAGGATTCTCTGCCTGAAATTGAACCTGTCCTGAGAGGGAGGACTGGCTGGAGTCCTTAATCTACAAACTGAGTCAACTTTTGACAGAAATTCAGACATACAAAACTTTGATTTCTTTGTTCCTGCGTGACTGTTGCCTTAAATTTTTCATGAATACATTTGCACTAAGGCTTAAAGCTACTGTTGTAAAACTAGTTGTAGGAACAAAAGTAGCTTCTTAATGTAGCCAAAGTATTTCACAGTATCAGTTTTGATGTTAACTGTTGTTGCTTACATGAAAGAGTATCCTGTGAGATGAACTTTGCTTGCAACAAACAGCAGAGTCCACAGTTAGATGTGTCTGTAATTAGGTATCTGATACTGAGCAGAGGTTTTATGTTTGTTAGTCGTGAGAAGCAGGCTTCCAGATCATTAAAGGCAATGGGAATCTTTAGTCAGACATCCAGTAGTGGACTCAGAACAGAGATTTCAGAAAAGTAATATTTGGTTAGGATATCAGGCTATCATAAATTGAAGGAAACTGGGTTAAGGATATGACAGAAACTACTGGTCAGGTTTTTCTAAATGCCATGCTGCCTATTTATTTGCATTAAAATTGCTTGAGCAGTTCAACCTTTGGTTTCTACAATTTTATCTTTTTAATGTGGTGTGTTGAAAATCAGTGCATGATACTCTTTAAAAGACAGACAATATAATGGGATGAGGCAGATTTAGGATTGCTAAACAGTCTGCTTCAAACCAAGGATTGCACCTAGTGTCAACTTATGGATATGCTTTTCTCCACTCCTGGGCAGATCAAATAGATAACCATTGTCTCCTGAAAGATTATTTTGGAAAACAACAGCAAAACCAATCTGAACCTAACTTTTACAGTTCTGTTGCCTGTCTGGTTACCTGCCTAAGGTGACAGAACACAGCAACAAAGATTTGTATTATGTTTGTAAGTGTATTATTTTAATGCCTAGGCAGTTAAAGAAAAAGCAGACTGACTAAGGAAAATTTCTGTCTACCTACAGTAATGAACAAAATTCCTATTTTTTTCTTATTGGTAATCATTCTGTATTCAGCCTTGGTTTTGAAATAATTTCCTAAAGTGTTTTAATTGTACTGCTTTATCTGACTATGACTAGTCCTAAATTATTTACAGAAAGCACTTTATTTCTTCAGAGGATAGAAAATTCCTCTAATTGATAGAGATACTGAAGTTGAATTTTTCTGACAATCCAACACAAAACAGAATTTTGTACACTTAAAATGTAATATCTTCCAGTCAAGCTATGTCAGAGAAGATAACCTCTGAAGGAATTGAACCCTCTTCTAGAACAGCCTGAATCCAGACAGAGAGCAATATTTAAAGACATTAATTAAATAATGGAGAACTGAGAAGTTTCTTTACTCCCCTTACAAATATAAGTAAACCCCACTCATAAAGACTGCTGGTGATCAGAATCCAAGGCAAAAAAGATGTGTATGACTTTTTCTTAAACCTGGACAAACTGCTTAAAAGAGTTCAAAACTTGAGGCTGCACCACTGCTAGAAGAGAAGTATACCTCCGGTTTATTCCTTAAATATTCTCTTTGTGATTTACATCATCTAGAAGGACATATTTTCCTCATTACCATGTCATTATTGATATATATTCAAGTCATATGCTACTATTACAGATCCAGATGTAGTGCATCTACTTCTTCCATAATTGTGCATTTTGCATAACAAGATGTAATTTCCATAAGACAGACCTTTTTCTCTTTACTTTTTAACAACTCTTCAGTATTGGTTGCAGCTTTTTGAAGCCCACTTTTGTTGTGAAGTTGGTGTCACCTCACAATTCACTGTCATCCAGAAATTTAATCTATGTAATTTGTAATCTCAGCAGTTAACTGATTGTAATACATATTAGGCTCTTGCACAGATCTTTATTTGAAATGTCCTAAAATTGGAGGAATGTTCAATAAGTGAATATTTTAATCTTCATCTGCTTATGATGATTTAATGTAGAGTGGTTTTGCCTATGTTTCTAAAACCAGGGCAGTTATCTCACCAAATGAAACAGTCAAGCAGGTTAAGGTGATTTACCCTGACAAATCACACTGACTGCTTCTTATCTATTCCTGATCTCTAAGGTTTATACTAACTGCTGAATCATCTATTTTGAGACTTTCTGATCAACTATCTTCACATAGGACAAGGTCTGTGCTATCCCTATGCAGCATGCTTAGAGCTCCTTGTGCTTTCCCCAGCTGCCAGAACTCTCTTGAACAACTCTAACTTAAGCAGGAGGCTATAAAGGTGAGAACAACCTCTCAAAGCACATACTGACCATCACTGTGGTGGCACAGAAACCAGAAACGAATACCAGGCATTTTCATCATGTTCATTTTGGCAGTACAAAGTGTGAGGAGATGATTTTAATTCCAAAGCCAATAAAGCCGCATAGGCTGACTCCAGTGGAAGCTGAGCAGGTAACTGCAGTAACAGGAAAGAAAAAGAAGAAATTACTACATTGACAAAATACTTAGCTAGGTTCCTCAGTACATTGTTTGTTTTTGTTGTTGTTGGTTTTTTTTGTTTTTTTTTTTTTTTTGTCTGGTTGTTTATTTTACATTAGGTTTAGTGTAAGAGTTTCTCCCTTGTAAAATCAGTTTGGAATCTACAGGCATGGCTGTGTCAGTTTAGTAGTACAGCATTATAAAAGCCACCCTGAGATCTTTTTTCAGATATATCCACTCATCTTCTTAGACACATGAAAGACAGAAGTCTTGCTTCCACATTCAGCTGTTTTTGATTGCGGCTTTCCAGCTAAGGCTTCTGTTTCTCTCTCATTCTCATAAAATATGTTTCCTTACGCAGTAATGACTGTGTTTGCATTCAGAAAAATTATTTCCACAACTTCAGTGGAAAAAAAATATTCCTGAAATTCATTAGCTAGGATTTGCAATATTTTTTTTAAATTAATTGTGCTCCATATTGCTTGAAGCAGACAGGAAAAGGGTACAGAAATGTCTCTACCCAAGGATTCTCCAGCAGTTTTCCCTGAAGAAAATTGAGTGTGATATATGAGCAACCTATCTGAAAAAAAAAAAAAAAGGAAAAAAAAAAAGAAAAAAAGAAAAAGAAAAAAAAAAAGAGAATACAATAGCAATTGTTTCTAGTAAAAATGATTTCTTTCCTACATCTTCAGACAGGAAAAAAGTCCTTCAGATGTCCTTTAAAACAGAAGAACAAACAGCTTGATTCAGTGCAAGGCAGGTAATCATTCCCACTGGATCACAAATTATTTTATGCAGTCTACTGAAATTTGCTCTGACATATATTAAAAATGAGTCTGAAACTTACGGAAGGAAGATGTCAACATAAAATACATCATTTAAGTTCTTGTCGAAGAAAATAATGTACAGGTTTTTTTCCTGTTTATAGGGTGCTGCTTTGAAAGCAGCCATTCTGACAACAGAAAATTTAAACTCAATTGGAGTAAAGTAAAACTTGCTCTTTAGAATGTCTATTCAACCCATATTGATTTATGCATCTGTGTAAAGGTAAAGTTTGACTCAAAACAAATAATACTGAATTTGTCGAAGTAGTTCTTCCAAGAATATTCAGATGTGAATCACTTTTCTGTACAATCTTCTGCAAAGATCAACTTACATATTCTTAATTTAAATTCCTAGAGCAGTGTTTCTATTGAGATAGTTGAGATTTTTGGGTTGTTGCACATTAAAGAGTGACTTCAAAGTAAATCCAACAGACTAGTTATGCTTTGAAGAGATTATAATCTCAGCCTAGGAAAACTTTACATACCTTTTTCTTCATGATTGGGAGATATGAGAATTTGTTTTATTTGCTAGGAATACCAAAATAGAATCTGATTATCCTTAGTGACATAAGAAATTATTTGCCCTATAGCAGTCTTATTGTGGACATTAAAAAAAAAAGTCAGCCCTGTCTAAAACTGTGCTAAATTCTATCGGCTAAAATATTTTGTGTTTTTTTTTTTTTAGTAGACAGTGATAATTTTTTTTTTTTTATAGCAAGTTTTTGAGAGGCATATTTCCTATGTTGGGAAGGAAAATGAACACAAATAACACAAATTTTTAAAGGACGTTTTGTTATTGAAAGTTTTAAGGTTTGATGTGAAGATGCCTTTCTTTCTGAAACATCCTCCAAAGTCAATTTTAAAAATAAACATACTTAACTAAAATTGAAATTAAAACTTGGGGCTCACCGAAGTTCTTGCTGCACAAAGAGCAACTTTTTTTTTTTTTTTTTATCATGACCACTTGAACTAAAACATGATTTACCAGTTTTTAGCCTTACTAGAAGTTTCCAAAAATTGATGCATAATGCAATGTGAAATTTGCTTCACAAAAGTTTATATATGGGATACTCAAGTTGGTATAGGTTCTAAATAAGAATATTGTCCAATGCTGAAATCCTGACAGGAAAAAAAAAAAGAATCTCTGGATGAGCTTATCTAGATTATGTCACCAAAATCAACTCTTACAGGGCATATCCCATCTCATTAGCTAATTCTGCAGGCTTTAAAACCCAAACAACGTCTGTATCAGTGTGTATGCTATGCTCAGGTATTACTGTAATTGTCAATAACTGTGACAGCCAATTGCATTTCAACGAATATTAGGTTTCCTGATAACCTACTCATATATTAATGCTGATTGTGTACATCCATGTGAGTGCAATTTCCTTTGCATTGTGACACATTATATAAGTTTTGACAATGTAGTAGAGATAAGTCATGTCCATATCCTAGATTTATTTTTTAATTACAGAAGCTTTGAGTTTTGGTGATGTTGGTTTCAAAATAAATTAGGAAAAATTTCTAGCTTTTTAAATGTCCTTAGAAGACATTTAACCACTGGTCCTACAATAAGGAATCAAAAATGACTGTAAGATACCAACTTCAAGAATCTGAATCCCTTTAAAAGTGCAATTAAATGAATACTTCTGTTCCTATCACCTTGAGCAAAGTAAGAAAAGTAGTTGGAAGTCAGTAAAACACATCAATGCCATCACTGCTTATAGAATTATATGAATAACGAAGTGTGTGCACAGGATGATCCTTTAAATATTTTGTGAGGAATATCCTTATCACTGTTCTGTGAGTAGACATACACTCCTTCTCTGAAGTTGTGTACCAAGCAGTCAGAAAGCAAAGAAATACAGAAGATACTGATAAACATGTTGTTACTTTATTTTCTGACCATTAATATCATTCATAATTAACAAATACCTTAACTTTTACCTTGACTCGTAGCTTTGATTGCTCAGTAAGGAGTCCCCTTTATGTATTTTAAAATGTAGAGTCATAGAATATTCGGGCTGGAAGGGACCATTAACATCATTTAGTGCCAATCCCCTGCTATAGAAATGAATAACCACAGAAAAACTTTATTTCTTTATCACAGTTCTTATTTGATACATCTTTCCCCCCAATATTCTATCTTCTCTCATTTCTGAAATGAAGAGGACAGCTGATCTATCAAGAAAAAACAGTCACTACCCGAATCTGTCAGCTAATTAAAATAAGCATTAATCATCACTAACTCTTTCATACTGACCACCAAGAGAAGCATACAATAGTAGTCTAAGTGGGAATAAGTTCAACAAAAGTACATTGGTGTCTCATCAAGATCAATGGAATCTGCAGTCACAGTTCAACAGATTTTATCAGAAAGATTTGCTTCAACGGTGCGCCTGTAAACATAGCAATGCTTTGGCAATGGTCAGAGTCAGCCTGAAGAACACAAACAGCAGGTTTAAAAAAAAAAAGTGAGTTTATCTTTATTTGCATTTAAAGCAACAAGATAAGTGAAATCTTCATACAACAAGAATGAAACAGAACAAGATAACACCTTGTTAGGTAGCACCTAACTTTTACTACTGCCTATAGTGCACCCTACCCGAGTTCTGGTCATGAGTCAGTAAGGTATATCTAAAAATGAATGTGTTATTTATTATGTTATCCACAGATAGTTGCAAACTTGACCATTGTGGCAAATATGTTATTTCATTTTTTTTCTATCTGTTCAAAATTAATGGAACTGCAGCTTGTACTATCTCAGCCTACCATCAATTTCTTAAGTTTTATGTTAAAACAGATGTAATTGCAAACAGTAAGATTAAATCAGAAGAATATTGAGGGACCTCAGTGTCACACACTTCAACTTTATGCTTTCCTATATTTGCCTGTGAAAATATAATATACTCTTTATGCAAGATACCATATTTTGGAGGCTATTTTTGCTTTACATAAGCATCCTATCTCATTTCACATCATTTGGATAATTTTGCTGTCTTTTCATTTTTCCATTTTCATCATGCAGTTCTATTATTATTTTTTCCCTGCATTTTACTTTACTACTACTGTATTAAAAAAATTCAATGAAAATTTATTATTAGGCTTTTCTTTATGGATCATCCGTACAGTATTATGTTGTTCAAAAATGAGTTTAACCTTTCCAGGGTATGATTACTGATTCTCTAGAGAGTGGACTACATTAAAATGACATTAATATCACAAGTGCGCATTAACTTAGAATGGCCATTTTGTGACTTGACAGGACTGGCTTTTCAGGCAGCTTAGATTTTATCTCTTTTAATTACTGATCTCACTGACAGTATTTGTAAGCTTCTGGATAGTCAGTGAATTAGTAACATACTAATGATCTGTCAAGGCTATCATTCAAAAGTGTCATTCATATTCCTTGTTCAGTAACGCCATCAGATTTGCATGGCAAAAGCAAGCATGGATACCAGCTTTCAGGACAGTATTAAGATGTCAAAATAGAAATACATCTGACAACACTGTCTCATTGACAACCATATTCCATTTTGTGCATCAGGCAAGACAAAAATTCACTGCACAGCAGCATCTTTGCCAGTAAAATTATAGTTAATACTCTAAGCACTGTCTACATGCATCCTTGAGAATTTGTATTCTAACCCCTCCTAATTCCTGAGTGATCGACTTTGCATTTGTTAATGCTGAAAAGATAAGAAACAGCAGACAAAAATGAATAAAACTTTAGGAGACAAAAATTCCAACACATAAAATAGAATTGGATTACACAGCATTTTTTGAAACTGTTGTGAAAAGGCTTCAGTCAACAGATAGCCACTTCTGTGGGACAGCATTTCTGGAAGATACAGTAAATCTTTCTTCCCGTAGCTTTTCACATATTTACTCATAACAACATAATATCAGTACTCAAAACCAGAGATCAGCTCTAGTGACAGATGTATGTGATAGAGAGCTTCTGGCCTCCTTCAGAATGTCCCTCTTCTATATGTGAGCTTTGTGCTCTATCTGGCAACAAGATAAGGAAATTGGAAAACGATAGCAGGAGAGACAAAAATGCCCAATTCAATGCATCTCACAGTTAGAGATCTTTTCAGGGAGTGTTCATCCCCCTATGTATAAGCAAACTGTCAAATGTTAGAAAATTCCAACCATTTTTACAAGGTCAGCAGCGTACTTTCAACACTTAGGATGTATGTGAAATGGGTGCACAAATTTTTAAAAAACTAAAAACAATGTATTCCTTCTCTCTGCAGCATTGAGATGTCTGTAAGGAGACAAAAATCACATGCAGAGTTGGGTATTTTCAGTATTTGTCAACTTTGTCAGATTCAACAATAAAAAATACTTTGGAGGCTGCCCAGGGAATTTGTGGAGGCACTGTTCCTGGAAACATTCAAGAATAGATGATCTTAGAGGATTTTTTAAACCTTAACATATTCCTTTACTTTACGATTATGTTTTTGCTCTAATTATTGTGACATTCATTGTCACAATAACTTTTATCTCTCATCACAAATAAAAAATATTAATTCTATAGCCTGATCAGTTCCCTGCTCTGCCCTACAGGAGTTCTTCATGGTCAGTTGTGTCAACAGCAGATACATGGTTCTATGATTCGTAGGCAGAACTAGAGAAAAGGTTTGTTAATATTACTTTAAATCTCACTCAAAAGCCACAGTCTCCCAACAGTACACCTGTCCTATATGGAAGTAGAACCTAAACACAATATGTTTTCTCCCACTTAATTCACAATTAATTCTCAATTCACTTAATTTTCATCTGTAGTATAAATATCCATGGCTTTGCCTTGTTAACATCAATGCCTCTGTATGTTGGCAGGTGATTAAAAATGAGTTGATAATGGAATGATTAGTCATCAGATGACAATTTTTCAATTTAAATTCCCACACAATTTAAATGAGATAATAGCTGTTTTGAAATATATGAAATGGAATTAAATCTGTTGCTGGCAGTTCTGACCATCTCAATTTAAAGAGGTTATAGCAGAAAAAAAAATGTATAGGAAGTTCAATGAGGATAATTAGAAATGTAGAATGGTTTCTTTGTGAAATGAAGAACATGTTCTGTTTCATTTCACAAGGAAGTAGTTGAAGAAGCATAAGATAACAGCATGTAAAGTTATAATTCATATGAAAAAGGGAGCTAAGAAGGGACTATTAACCTTAAAGAACTGAGTAATAAGATGATAATATAAGGCAAATGATATTAAAAATGAGCAAGAGTTACTTTTCAAAAAGCACATAATCATACCAGCATTCACTGTCTCATGCTGGTTTTGGTTTTTTTTTTTTTTTTTTTAATGTCAGAATTATAAACAGGTTCAGGAAGAGACTCCAAAGTCAGATAATTCCAGGTTATGGAAAAACTGCTCTTTAACATCCAGTGAAATTTAATGGCACGTCTAAAAGTCCTCTGGAGGCCTATTCAGCTTTATGTAATGGTAAAATATGATTTCAAGGGTCAAGAAAGGGAGGGGTATTGGAAGACAAATTTCTTTTCAGTTTCTAACCTGTATATCTACAATTAGAGAAAGTAATTGTCCATAATTGCTGAGCTAGAGATAAGTCAATTGAACAGAACCACGAGAACTATGAGAACTCTCCATACCAATCTTCACTTCTGCGTAGGGAAGATACATTAACTAATGGAGTCTAACTAACTCCAATGGAGTCACAAACTTACAAACAAATGAAATCTCCAGAACTGACTTCCACATGAAGAAAAGATGCGGAAACTTCTGTCTGCACATCCTTTTCTGTCTTTTTATGTTGCATATGTTGAGCACCAAATTTTCAGTTTTGAGTACTGGACTAATTTTCCAGAAAGGGAAACGTTCAAGCTCTGCAACTCAAGTCTTCCATGTATGAAATAGTTTTTGCCAGGCAACATTACAAAGCCTCCAGAATTAAAGGAGGTTCAGCAGTCCAAGCAAGCATAGCCCCAAGATCTGTGAACCTGTCTTTGTACCATTCATTAACACTAGCAACACTGACTATAGTGTTCTTCAGTTGCAAAAGTTTGTTTTGCTAAAAATCAGGCTGTAGTAATTATTGCATTAAATTAGAACAGTCAGTGCCACAGCTTCTGCAACAACTATGGGACAAGCTTCTACTGTAAGTCATTTTATTTCTGTATACTCTTTCTGCTTTTTCTGATTGTACTTTAAAACTTTTGGCTAGATTATTTCTACAGAAACATAAAAGATTTGTTGTTTGCTAAGTCATCTAAAATCAGTGCTTTCTCAAGTATGGGGATAAATCTTGCTTTACCAATGTCTAGGTCTACATAGATTATAGTGGTGTTAAAAATATGTATTTTTAAGAAGCTTATGGTTATCCAGTGGCATGAGATTGATAATACTTTGGTTTGTGGATTTGTGTTTTAAATTAGTAGAATGGATAAAGAAATAAAGGGATTAAAAGATTCCTTGCATGGTTACATGAAATGTCATCTTCAGATTTACCAATTTACAGTAAAATCCTGCATTATTGATCTGATTTATTCCACATCCTTCAATTAAGAGTGTTTTTACTATAGTTCTGAGGAGAATCAACACTCTTAAGCAACTTGAATACATCACCTGAATAGCAGGATGTACAGATCAAACTGCTCAGGCACAACTGTGCTGCACTCTATTGTAGAATTTCCTCTGCCACAGTAAATCCAGTAAGCACCCTATCAGTTTATAGCCATGGAAACTGAAGATTTAGCATACTGATTGGAGCAGACTTATTCAAACTCTACGTTAGCAACACAGCAAGGTCCTAATACTCCCAGTGGAGGATGAGCTTTGAACAAAGGTAACCCCAGTAAAGACCATATCCTCAGACATAGGTCCTGTCCTGCATTTCCCAAACACACGGAGCAGAACCAAGGCTCCTTCAGCAGCCTCAGGTGTGGCAGGTGGTGAACCACATCCAAGGGCTATTTGATATGTCAAGAGCAACAGCAGATGGAGCTGCAATGTAGGTTCAAATCATCCAACCACATTTAAGGAGCCAGTCCAAGAGAATCATAGACACACCTTAAAGATTCAGACAAGGATCTGACTACAGTGAAGCTTGTGTATCCATGAGTAGGTGCGTGGTTGGAGACCTCATGTGAGGCTAGTAAGGAAAATGAGGGCTATTGGATAGTAAGATAATTATTTGGCCTCAAATAACAATTTTCAGGCGATCCCAAGACATTTCTGGTTATAATCTCCTAAAGGAGGAAATACTCATGACGTTTTTAAGGCATGTAAATAAGCATGAATATAAAATATGAAATACTAAATAAGCTGTGATATTACTAAGAGGATCTTTAGTAAATATACGGAGGCTAGAAGTCATTTTATTCTGTTTATTTTTAAACATCAGTTACAATGCTCTCAACTTCCGCTTTCAGATATTATGCATAGAAATATATTGTCCTTATTGGCAGCCAAAATGGTTTTTAATTGTTTTTTTTTTTTGTTGGCCCTTTGACTAGTTTTCAGCACCTTATCTTCTAAATGCAGTATCTTTGCATGTCATATATTCATTCTTATTATTAACTTCCACTGAAATAATACTACCACTAACAAGCCACATGAATTAATCAAAAATAAATAAATCAATAAAAACTGCTACAGTGACATAGAAAACATCCAAGTAGCCACTATCGCAGAACTATCACAAACTTCAAATGAAAATAAAAAGATAATGTGAGTACATAGAAAAGAGATTCTTATTTTAACCTGTAATGTGCCAGGATTAAACAGAAAGTTTGGGGTAGAAAGCGAAGAAGAACCAGTGTGACTACTAAGAAGGATTAAATCCAGAGCATGTTAATACAACCAGGTCATGTACACTTCAGTAACTTCACAGCTCCAAATTGAACATCGATACAAAGCTACTTCATCCTGAAATAATTAAGTCATGGTTCTACACTCAGTGATATATTACCCTGGATTTACACATTTTACAGAATACACCCACCAGTGCACAATCAATAGGTGTACAAAAATGTCATGGTTCTATGTGTTTTGGTTTTTTGTTTTTTGGTTTTCAGTATTCCACATCAAAACATCATGTAGTGTACGGGGCACTAAAGTGTTAATGCCCCAATCCCAGGTACCTATCTCTGTACATTACAGCAGTCACGGGATCTGACCCTTCCGGGTGGGGGGGGTGCTCTCTTGCTGCCTTGCAGTGGGTGCTGGAGGGTGCTTTCCTAGCCGTTCCAAGCTTTTCAGGTTTGAATCGGTCCCGGGAACTCTCTCTCTCATCTTGTCTGATTTATTAATCTCAATTTCAATTAAATTGTATATATTGTGTTATTTTGTATTCCGATATTATAGTAAAATAAGTTTTCCTCCATAGATTGTTGCTGCTGTTCTTTTCTTCCCTTCCTTCCTTCCGATTTTTTGTGCGACTGCGGTGGGGGGGTGCATGATGCAAAATGATGTGTACTTCAAATACGTAGGGATGGAACTTTGTGGGAGTGAATTGTTTTAGGCCCGCAGCATTGCAGTAAGGTATGAAACTGACAAAGCTTCTGCTGAGGTTTTCCAGCTAAAACTATCTGACTTCAGTTGAGGGAATTTAGTGTTATTTGTCACTCTCTCAAAAGATTTCACATTCCATTTAAATACACGTAAGGCTTTTTTAATATGATCAGCAAGCGGTAGGTCTAAATCATTATATTTCAGCAGGAAACACAGGCTGTAGTACTTTTTCATCTTATGCCCTGGTAATTCTGAGTTAACCTTTTTAAGCAATAGGAAAGATAAAAAGACTAAAATGAAAATTTTCTGCAGTGGTTTCATACAATTAGTATGCATTTTTTCTTTCTTAGCATCCTTCTCTCAGCCTTGTAAATATGGACTTATTTAATGGGAACATATCTAATATAATCCAAGAGATTAAAAAATCAAGAGTATACTAATGATCTAAATAAGTGGAGGAAGTAAAACTTAGTTAACTTTTTTCAAATGTCTTTGTTTTCCAGTACATAAGTAACAAGGCTGATATTTCAGGTATTCCTGACATGCAAGAAAAAGAATAATTTTCTTCTGGCTGTATCGTTTCCCAGTGACATCTTTTAGAAATTACCTGTTGCTTTGCTGTAATATTTTCTGTATTTCTTTATTTCTGGACCTTTTAAAAATTACTCTGCTGTTAATTCGTCCCCGTAACTGATTCAGAACACAAAGGACATAGGAGCTATTTTAATTATCTATTCAGTAGTGAACAGTGTGGATTAAATCTGTGGATATCTAGACCTTGCAAAGATTGAGAACCTCTTTAGCGTGATCTGAGACCACTCTTCCAATGCCGAGATATAAACCTCCATATTATTGGAAAGACAGGAATGCATTTGAACAGACTTTGGTAATGAGAGTCTATGCTTGACTATGCTTAGGGTTGTGAACAAGGCCAGCTCCTCCATGTACCAAGTAGAAATCAGAAAGGGGGCAAAAAGACAGGAAAAATGGTTCCGTTCTTCACAGTTAAAAGCATGAAAGGGAAATTAACGGGGCTGGAGAGCCCACTTTGCTTATGTTTTCCAGGTGAAGGAAAATGGAAAGTGATTGTGACCAGCGGGAAAAGCGAACTTCGTGGCATCACCATCCCTATGTGTGCTGCAGGGAAAATGCTTTCAAATTTGTGGTTGCAGGATTTGCTTTGATTTCTGGTATTCACCAGATTCACCAGCTTCTCTGAACCTTCTCATCTTCGTTTCAGGAGCTTAGTGGTAGAGCCCCGACGAGTGAGTCAGTGTCCCAGAGCTGAGTTCATTCTGAAGCCAGCT